>NC_053146.1:9267014-10467014 GCF_016808335.1 Panicum virgatum
AGGTTTGAAACGATTCTTCTGCCTCTTCCTCTTCTGGCGCCTTCTTTTTCTTCTTTCTTTGCTGCTTATGAGATGGCTGGACCGAAGGTACCGTGTATGACTTCTGTCGCTGACTCTGATTCTGTTGTGCGGCTGGTGATGATGCCAGAATTGGCTCGCTTTGTGCGGCTGGTGATGGCGGATCCATGCTGGCGTCCCGTGCAGGCGGTGGAGAAGGTGGGCCAACACTAGGATTCCTATCAGCTGGCGTTGGTGATCTTTGCCTTGAGCACCGAGCGGAATCTGTGTCTGCTTGCACCAATCTTATGTCGCGCTTTGGCCACGCGATCCATGTGTGTACGGCATGTTGTAGTTCTGTTTCTTCAGGACTTATAGGGATCGGGAGGTCCATGTCTTCCCAGCGTTCTTCAGTAATTCGGTCAACAAAGACTCTGGCCAATCCTTCAGGAATCGGCTGGCAATGTATTGTCCCGCCCTGTTCTTGGACTTCCGCATAACCCTCAGCACAAGTCTATGGAAGTTTTTCTTTTTGCTAGCATTCATTTTGCCTTGAATCGAGGCTGCCATGTTGTCAGCACTGTGCTTGTAATTCACGAATTCATTCCACCACTCTCGTTGCTTCTTCCAGACTTTATCAAAATCTGGTGTGAGGCCCTTGTTGACAAAGTTTGCCACCAATTTTTTCTTGAATGAGGCGAACTGAATTGCCATCTTCTTAAATGCCCATCCCTTTATTTTGTCAGCTTTGCCTGGGGGAAAGTTGAAGTGCAACGACACCTCTTTCCATAACAAATCTTTCTCTGAATCTGGCACGATATCTTCAGGTCGATCAGAGACTTTATTTCTCTTCCAAAGCTTATACTTTATGGGGACGGATTCCCTAACAAGATATCCCAATTGATTTACAAATGTTGTCTTAATTTGACCAGGAGCTAGTGGCTCGCCGGTTGCTTCGTTGATCTCCGTGATGGTCGTACATCCTACCATCTTCCTCTTGGAGCCACGTTTCCGTTTAGGCTTCGTCGATCCTGATGCCTGAAAGAATCGCAAATTTATCAAGCGGGTTGCTAGCAACTAGTGGACGTCGCGGCAGGTATGCGTAACCTTCATAACCCGCAAGCGGGTTCCAGATCGAAAATTATCATGATATTAGGTAACTTATTGACTGAAACATTCATAAGAATTTTTAGCTGGAGCACGACTCCTTACACAAGGACTGAAATCATCAACAAAGCTAGCAACATAACACAAATAGTTCGCAGCTGGGCCGCATGTGTCACAAACAATATCTTGCTCCTAACATATATATTGACAAAACGTTTATCCTGATGCCTGAAAGAATCACTAAACTTTTATACCTCGGCTTCCTCGACATTTCCTTCTTCCTCCCCACTAATATCTTGCTCCTCGTCGCCATGATAATGCAAGTTTAAAAATTGGCTGCCATCGTTCTCGTCCTCATCAAACTCTGGAGCTATGTGCCCAGAACTACCACGAATGAGCTCGTGCATTAACTCGTCTTGGTTGTCCGTAGGATCCATTTCCACTACCTGAAACAATAAAAAAACATTAAGTATTTCCTTACAGTCTTGATTACCTTGCTTTGTTACAAAATCCAAAATTCCAAATGTTTTTTTGGCTCTGTTAAGGGCATACTATGCCATGCTTTAATCCTAGGTGAGCTCATGCTCAGCTATGGTGTTATGGCTGTAATTGTTTGTTAGGGATGCAGCACTAAAATTACTTAGGACAACCAAACCAGAACAATTAATACAAGCTACTAGATTCGGATGAAAAGGCACTGGATTTTGTATTATCATGACAAGCAGAAAACTACTACTACATGTTATCTATCTGCAGCTTGATGCTGGACAGTGTGCCCATTTCTGGTGGACCATTGATTCAAGGGATCCTATTAGGAACAAAAAATATGCCTTGAGACAAACAGATCTCCATATGCAGCAGCACTCTAATCAGTGCCTTACCAGTTGACTCTTATTCAGGTACCCTTTCTAGTTCTAACAGATCTAAAAATTCTGAGATTTAGCAGTAATTCTTCTTGTTAATTATATTACCTGCTAAGCTGTTCTAGTATTCAGGTACCCTTTCTAGTTCTAATAGATCTGAAAATTCTGAGCTTTATCAGTGATTTTTCTTGTTTATTATATTACCTGCCAAGCTGTTCTACTTATAGGTGTTGATCAACCGGGCTGTCATTTAATCTGCTAAGCTGTTCTAGTTGTCCCCGCTTTTTGCAGTAGTTTCCGTAGGATCTGCTGGTTCTCGTTTCTCCTAGAAATAAAGTGATAGTCCTCAGTTATCTATTCTATACATTGGTCTCTCCAGGCACTCGTGTTTTAGATTGCATCCCCTCATCCAGTAAGGCCTTAAAAGTACTCATGGGTAATGATCTGATGAACAAACTGCTTGTTCAAGAAAATTACTATTGGTTATTATGAGACTCTTATGCTTCTTGGAAGATAGGTTCGAGTTGTACTTCAGATTTGCATGTCCTGGTAAGTAGAAGCTTGATGCTATGTGCACCAATTTCTATGGACCTCTCAATCTCTCAAGTTTATCTAAAAAATTCTAATTAAAGAGAGTGTTGGGAGAAAAAATAATTGCATTGACCCATACTGATCTCCTTTTGTAGTGTTCTGATCAGTGGCTTACCAATGCACCTGTAATCAGGTACTTAATGCACCAGCATGGCTGTTAGGATTAATGGAGTGACAATTCATTTTGCTCTTCCGCTGAACCAATATCTGCAGCCTGTGATTGAACAACTTTTCTTTCGATGAGCAAGCACAACCTATTCATTTTTTCATCAACTTTTGCAGGTTTAATGAGCTCTGTTATTTGCGGTTCTCCATTGGTGATTGGCTGATAACTTCTGCTATCCATATTATAAAGTGGTTTTTAAAATCAGTTACTTTTCATCTGCCTAGCTTGGGCGCAGTCTGCTGGATGTTTGAAGTCTTGATGGGTTATCATCTGATAATTCTCTTTCAACAAATAAATAATTAACATTGAATCTGGGCATAAGTCATTCTCTTGTTAACAGGTAAAGCTTCCAAGGCTACCACTATATTGCATCTTCATTTCATTCTCTTGTTACCGTACTACTCATTTTGCTAAAAAATATCTTGTGCCTAGTGTATTAGATCCTGACCCATATGGAATAGCATTATGTATGATTTACTGAAGATATAAAGAAAAATTTAGCGATATTCAGATTAATAACAAGGTGCCCCAGGGTCTTGGTCTCTTGGATGTCTAGTTGCCTACATGCCATGTAAATATTACACCTTGTGCCCACAGGAAAGTTCTTCAAACATTAACCTTGTGCAGCTTACAAGTATACAACTTTGCTAATTCTGAAGAAAGCCTAGATATGGGGGCAGTTTGATGACAAAACTAGCAGAAAACCCCTTTCTAATTATCATGGTTATTCCAGCTTGAGCTATTTTAGAGTAGATCACAGCAATGAGAAAGGCCTGACATGGCTATCCATAATATCAACTAAAAGTTTGCTCTCTGCTAGATATGTGGATATGTATACTCAGAGTGGCACTAGTAGCTGCTAATCAAATGGTCGGACCATTTTCTATAAACACTAGTAAAATCGATAGCGTATTTAACTCCACTGTCCATGGGGTGAGCAAACCAGCCAACCATAACTGAAAGTCCACTTGAACCAACTAGCAGATCAAACTAATTCGGTGTCTATCTAAAGAATATGTGTCACAAGTACCAATTGTGCATCCAGTAAGTCATTCATGAAACCAAAGACAAAGAACAGAATTAACTATAGCAATCTCAGACAAAGAATGAACGCGAGAGACTCATACCTGAATCCTACCCTGAATCCTACCCTAAATAGTAAGCAAATAGCAAGATCTGCAACAAGCAAGAAGATCTGCAGAAGAACAAGCAAGAAGAGTAAGCAAATAGCAAGAACGCATACCTGAATCCTACACTGAATCCTAGACATAATGGATAGTGAGGAACTGAGGAAGCGAGAACGCATACCACACAGACCACACGGTGTCAGTTCATGGCGTGCGGATCTCTGGTGATGGCGAGGTGCGGCGGCGGAGGGGAGGGGACGCCGGCTCGTCGCACACGAGGTGGGTCAGCTCCGGCGAGGTCCTGGTGGCGCGGTGCGGCCTGCGGCGGAGGGGAGGGGGAGGGTCGCCGGCTTGTCGCGTTCGAGTTGGGACGGATCCGGCGAGGTGAGGCGGCTCCGGGGCACCGGCGATGTGGGGGAGGGTCCGAGGAGAGGAGATAGGGTAGGGCGTAGGAGCGGCTGGCGGCGGCTTGGCGCCAGGTAGCTGGATGGGGAGGGCAGACGACGATGATGGAGCAGCGGTGGAGGAGGGCCGGCCGGCGGCGGCGCCTGGACGCGGAGGAGGAGCGGCGCTTCTCGCCTGGACGCGACGCGGCTCGGGGAAGCGCTCGCCCCGGGGGAATCACGAGGATGCGGCAGGGGGCGAGGGCGGTGCGGCCGGCACGGCGTGCCGGGCCGGGGAGGTCGACGGCGAACCGTGGCAGCGCACGCGGGCGAGGGCCGGCCGGGGATCCACGCGCGGCCGGGGGCGGGGGTGGCGCGGCGGCGCACGAGTGCGGGCGAGCGAACAGGGGGCGCGGGCGAGCGAGCGAGTAGGGGCGGGTTGGGCGACGTCGAGGCGGCGGGTTGGGGATGACGTCGATCTGAATTGGGCGGCGAAGGGGGTAATTTGTTGGGGGTGGCTCGGTTAGTGCCGGCTGGTATTACCAGCCGGCACTAACGTGCCCCCGTGACGTCAGATGGGACACGTTAGTGCCGGCTGGTAGTTCTAGCCGGCACTAACGTTCTCACATTAGTGCCGGCTAGAACTACCAGCCGGCACTAACGTGTCCCATCTGGCGGGAATTGTAAATTCGCCACGCCAGTTACCATTTACAATAAATTTTTAATATTCATAAATTTATTCATAATAGGCTTAATAATTAAAATAATAAAACAAAAATTTATATCTTAAATTTTTTAGCTACACAATAATTATAGTAATTATATCTACACAATAACAATAGCAATTGAAGTAAATTAACAAATATGCTACTATTATCAATTATGTGTAGCTTATAGGGTTTATATGTTAGTATACTTCTATTATTTGTAATAAATCGAAAAAATTTCAGATTGATCCATGCAAAAATATTCAAAAGTCTTTTCAGTAATAGCCAATACAATGATGTAATCAATTCGCAAATTACTTGATTATTTGTTTGTAATTTAATGTTTCAACACTCCTAGTAATGCAAAATTAGTGAAAGTAAATAATAGTTATACCATGCAAAAATATAATATTATTTGAAGATGATATTGTGTCCTAATTGGATGAATAGTATCGAGAATTGAGACAAATACGACGCGGTGCGTTACATTACATCACTTAATGAGAAAATATAATATATAATTTATATAAAAGTACTACTCATCATCATTATCTACTGGAACATTGATAATCTTCCTTTTGATGAAAGTGCCTTGGACGTGATCACGGCGTAAGTAAGGCGTGTCCTCTTTGGATAAGAGGATGCTGGGGTCAACGTCAACTGAGAATGGAGGAAGGTCATCAATCTGGTCATAATCTTCCGAATTGTCCGAAATATTCTCGACTCCAACAACTTTTCTTTTACCTGGAAGAACTATGTGCCGTTTCGGCTCATTTCCAGCCTTGTCTGCTTGAGACGTCTTATCCGACTTTTTCTTCGGTTTGCTCGACATGTCCTTCACATAGAACACTTGTGTCACATCCTTGGCTAGAACGAATGGCTCATCTTTATATCCAATCTTTTTAAAATCGACTATGGTCATCCCATACCGGTCCTTCGTTACGCCTCCTCCAGCCACCCATTCGCAACGAAACAGAGGGACAACTATGGGTCCATATTCAAGTTCCCATATCTCCTCTATGACACCATAGTAGTTGTTTTTTTCTCCATTACTGTTTACTATACACATACAGACACCACTGTTTTGGTTGGTGCTTTTTTTATCTTGAGCTCTCGTGTAAAATGTATACCCATTGATTTCGTACCCTTGGTATTGCTGGACGGTTATTGATGGTCCCCTGGCCAGCCATTGAAGTTCTTGATCAACTGTGTTGTTGCCCAATAATTTTCGTCTGAACCAGCCGTCAAAAGTTTTTATATGTTGGCGTGTAATCCAAGCAAAATTCTTCTGTGGATTTTCGGACCGTATAATATTCATGTGCTCATCAATATAGGGAGCCACCTTGGATGAATTCTGAAGAACCGTGAAGTTTGCTTGGCTGAATTCACTACAAGAGATGTTCATATTACATTTCTTTCCTAGTGTGCCTTTTCCCTTTAGTCGCCCCTCATGGTGTGACACGGGGAGCCCAATCGGATTGAGATCAGGAAGATAGTCAACGCAAAACTCAATGACCTCCTCTGTTCCATAGCCCTTAGCAATGCATCCTTCTGGGCGAGAACGTTTGCGCACGTACTTCTTCAATACGGCCATGAACCTCTCGAAAGGGAACATATTGTGTAGAAAAACAGGACCCAGGATAGTTATTTCTGTCACAATATGAACTAGAAGGTGTGTCATAATATTGAAGAAGGAAGGTGGGAAGACCATCTCGAAGCTGACAAGACATTCGACAATGTCTTTCTGCAGCTTTATTAGATTATTTGGATTAATTGCTTTTTGCGAAATTTCATTCATGAACGCACAAAGCTTTACAACTGCCAATCTCACATTTTCCGGTAGAACACCCCTCAGTATAACCGGAAGTAGTTGTGTCATCAGGACGTGGCAGTCATGTGACTTCAAGTTTTGGATTTTCTTCTCTTTCACATTTATTATGCCCTGTATATTTGAGGAGTACCCAGACGGGACCTTGATACTGTTCAAGCAATCGAACATACTTTCCTTCTCCTCTTTGCTCAGATTATAGCTGGCAGGTTTTAAATAGTGGCATCCTTTGTCTCTCTTTTCGGGTTGCAAGCCTTTTCGTCCAGCTAGCTGTTGCATGTCGCGCCTTGCTTCCAATGTGTCTTTTGACTTACCATACACTCCCAGGAATCCTAGTAGGTTTACGCAAAGATTCTTCGACAGATGCATCACATCAATTGCGTTGCGAACCTGTAAGACTTGCCAATAAGGTAGGTTCCACAATATAGACTTCTTCTTCCACATTGGAACATGTCCCTGGTCATCCTTGGGAACAGGTTGCCTACCGGGACCCTTTCCAAATACTACCTTCACATCCTTGATCATCGAGAACACACGCTTTCCATTACGAAATAGAGGCTTAGGACGAGTTTCGGGCTCTCCTTTGAAATGCTTCCCTTCGGTTCTTAGGGGGTGATCGGTTGGAAGAAATCGACGATGGCCCATGTATACGCACTTCTTACAGTGTTTCAAATAAATGCTATCGGTCTCATCATAACAGTGGGTGCAGGCCATGTATCCCATGTTCGACTGTCCCGAAAGTTTTGCAAGTGCAGGCCAATCATTGATGCATACAAAAAGCAAAGCTCGGAGGTTGAAGGACTCCTGTTTATACTCATCCCACACACGTACACCTTCTTCTTTCCAGAGTAGTAATAGATCATCCATCAAGGGTTGCAGGAACACATCAATGTCGTTGCCAGGTTCTTTTGGCCCTTCTATAAGCACCGGCATCATGATGAACTTACGCTTCAGGCACAACCAAGGAGGAAGGTTGAACATACATAGGGTCACAGGCTATGTACTATGAGCGCTGCCAAACTCACCGTACGGATTCATTCCATCAGTACTTAGAGCAAATCTTATATTTCTTGGGTCGTTGTCAAATTGAGGATACTCTCGGTTAAGATTTCTCCACTGAGACCCATCTGCTGGGTGTCTGATCATGTGATCCTCCTTACGGTCTTCTTTGTGCCACCGCATCAACTTAGCGTTATCCTTGTTTTTGAAAAAGCGCTTCAGACGTGGTATTATAGGGAAGTACCACACCAACTTTGCGGGAACTCTCTTCTTTACCGGCTGCCCATCAACATCACCTGGATCATCTTGCCTAATCTTATACCGCAATGCGCTGCAAACAGGACAAGCTTCCAAGTTCTCGTATTCACCGCGATACAGGATGCAGTCGTTAGGACATGCGTGAATCTTCTGCACGTCCAATCCAAGAGGGCAAACCATCTTTTTAGCTTCGTATGTTGTTGACGGCAGTTCATTACCCTCAGGAAGTATGTTCTTTACAATCTTTAATAGCTCACCAAATCCCTTATCGGTTACACCATTAGTTGTCTTCCATTTCAGCATCTCCAGCGTGGTACCCAACTTCTTTTGCTCCGGTTTGCAATTAGGGAACAACGGCCTTTTGTGATCCTCCAACATCTTCTCGAACTTTAATGCCTCCTTCACAGTCTCACTGTCTTTCTGTGCATCAAGTAACGCCTGACCTAGCTCGTCAGGTGGCTCCTCTTATGCAACATTTGCTTCACCCTCGTCCATTGGTTCATCTTGAAAGCCACCTGCTTCATGAACCCATGCCCAATCTGGAAGATTGTTATCACCATCGTCATCTTCTTCATTATCTTCCACCATAACTCCAACTTCGCCGTGCTTAGTCCAAAGACTATAGTTACTCATGAAACCATTCAAGGCCAGGTGATTCCATAGAGTATCTCTTTTTCGGAATTCCTTTTTATTTTCGCAAACACTGCATGGACAACACATTAAACCCTTTGGCAACCTATTTGCCATTGCCGCTTTGAGAAAAGAATCTAAACCCTGAATCCATGCCGAGGTGCTCCGGCTTCCGTGCATCCATTGCCGGTCCATCTGTACAAATTAAAAAAAAAATCATGCTCATTATCCCTAAAAACAGGTTACTATGAAGTAATTCAAAAAAATGTAAATGTGTCATAGACCACCTATCTAGTAAATTTAAACTAAATAGCAAAATAAATTGGCACAATAACATATAGACATGTCACCATGAAATAATTCAAAAAAACTCATTCTAAATGTGTGATAGTCAAACTATATAGTAATCATTCTCTAAAAAGCAACAAATCAATTCTACCTTGCTCAAATTAATGAACAAATTAATAAATCATGCTCATTTTTCCTCATCCTTAAAATCCTTAAAATTTTGCATAATAACATATACACATGTCCCCGTGAAATAATTCAAAAAAATTACTCTAAATGTGACATAGTCAAACTATCTAGAAAACCTTCTCTAAAAAGTAACAAATCAATTCTATTTTACTCAAATTAATGAATAAATTGGAAAATTATGCTCATTTTTCCTCAACCTTAATATCACTATTTTCTTTATCTAGAAAGCATGAAACAAAGAATAAACACCGTGAAAGAAGAGTGGAAGAAGCTACTAACCTTTGGTGCACTTGGATGGGTGAAATCCTCACAAATTTGGGGGAAAATGGGCAGCACCTCCCCTCTAACACGCCATGAGAGAGAGGAGGAGCTCGGCCAAATGAAATGGTCGGGCTGGGGAAGAAGGAGTGCCTGGCTTATACGGGGCAAGTTAGTGCCGGCTAGTGGATTTAGCCGGCACTAAGTGTGGACATTTAGTGCCGGCTAGATTTACCAGCCGGCACTAACATGCAATTGACCAAGTTAGTGCCGGCTAGAATCATCAGCCGGCACTAACGTGTCGTTTGACCGTTGTGGCAGACGGGCTGACCGTTGGGGGATGGCACGTTAGTGCCGGCTGGAGTTTCTAGCCGGCACTAACGTACCCGCTTTGTACGGTTCATGCACGTTAGTGCCGGCTCCTATTTGACCGGCACTAACGTGCTGGTACCAATGTGCGTTTCTCCAATAGTGGCATGCCAAACTGGCTATGTGATTTATTTCTAGAAAAAGAAAATCCAAAACTGGGAAGCCAACCCAAAATAATAAATTTTGGATCCATATAAGATATGCAAGCTAAGCCACACATACTGATAAGAGGACAATATAGGGAAACTGGGTAGATCTATCAGACAATTTATTTTTTAGAATCAATGAATCCCTCCTCTAACAAAGCATTTCAGCATGGTGTCTTCCTTTCCTTGTAGATTGTAACTGAATACTGCTTTTAACGTAAGTATGTAACACAACAATACACTATTTTTCACCACAGATCTTGACCAGCAAATAGCAATGCAGTGAGAAATTAACATGAACGAATTTGTTTTGGAAAAAACTGAAGAAAGTCTATGCAGGAATGACACTGAGGAAATTAAAAAAATTTAAATGGAAGTGAAGGAATTCCTTAAAATTTTATGGCACTTAAGGGAATCATCAAAATTTCGGTGGTACTGAAGGAATTTACTCAAATATAATAGGCCTATAGGCGTGAAGCTATGCTCTCAAATCGCATTGCCATGTGGATGGAAAATTTAATAATAGTGAAAATTCAAACCTTCCTTCCCCCAAAAGTGCCAGCACAAGTGATAATCAAAATGAGCCTGAAAACTTTCTCACATGGAAGATATTTTATTGCCCAATTCAGATCTCGGTGTATATAAATTTACGCCAGGCAGAAATTTGATCATATGAGCTCTAATTATAAACAACAGTTTTGTCTGCTTGCTACTCAAAATGCCTATTGTGTGAAGAATCAAATCTGAAGCTACGCTAAAGTACTGAAAATTAATATTGGTCCGAAATAATGCGCATGCAACTTCTCAAATTACTTGGCTTTTAGCTGCATAGGATAACATCAAAGTAAGCATATACATTACTACTGAATTGTCTGCACCACTAATTAAAAATAGCATATATTCTTGAATTCAAGGAAACGTGAAGAGGAACCCAATCGCTATTCGTAACTTCAAGCAACATGTCAGCCACGTCGTTGCAGGGAAGGGAGGACGTTTTTGCACTACTTCAGTTCTATGTTGGCGTCGCGGATCATGAGTGGTCCATAAGAGCATCTCAACCTTCCATGTAGAATGATTTTCATAGCATTAAATATACTATAGTGTATGAAACATCTTATGATGATGAGAGCCCACAGCCCATAAGGTTACATGACAGCCCACGGCTCACCGGGCCTAGGATGTTGCGTCATCATTCAATTAACAAATGGGCTATGATCATGTGCAGCCTCCGACGATGAACACAACTCGATCTACAATACGGCCCACAAGCACACCCTTTTTCCGGTTTATTTAATTTTTCCTTTCACAACCATCCACTTAAGGAATCCATTTTTAGATTTTCTCAAACCTAATTTAACAGTTAAAAAGGTATTCAATTTATCCGACGGTTCTCAGGCCAGTCTCAATGGGAGTTTTATGGGCACAATTACCTAAACTGGAAACTACGTAACTATGCCAGATGAGTTTTATGGTGATGAAACTCTCCTCACATCTCATGAAACTCCATCATTCTCTCTCCTTGTCATATCAGCAAAATTGATGATATTTAATGCTATGAAACCCTCCATGAAACTCGCATTGAGACTGGCCTCATATTGCTTTACAATTTGTAAGATATTAGGTTATTAGTGCCCATGCATTGGACGGCTTACTGGTCGGGTTTACATCATGTGATCAATAATAAAATTTGCAAGTGAATAAAAATGGTAATAGCATTTAGCAAATACATTTAACAAACGATAAACCCACATCTTATCATCTGGCACACTTTTTTGTTTCTGACTATAGTAACCCTCACCCCGTGAAGAGAACTTACGATTTCAGGTCTTCATGAGCCTTCTTCAGCGCAGCATCATCATCAGCCTTAAGGATTGTTTGAAAGAGTTAAAGTTGAGTGCTAAACTTTAGCACCTATTAGCACTTATATTTTTACTAAAGTTTTTGAGTCTTGGCTAAACTTTAGCCCACCCTAATAACACTCCTGTTTTGATACACTAATGCTAAAGTTTAGCACTTATAGAGCATCTCCAGCGAGCCTCTTACTCAAATCCCACTTTTAAAGTAGGGGTCGAAAGCGAAAAAAACTCACTCCAGCAGACCCCCTACCGAGTCCTTACTCTAGGGAGGCCCTTACTTTCCCCATCCGAGCCCCCTTCTCCCACGGGTTAGTACAGAGGCCCTTGCTCGGTCGTTGAAGCCGTTTCTCCTCGCGCGCACGGATGGAAGCTGTTATATTGTGATCCAAATTTTATACAAGAAAAAGGCTAACCTCCAACGGAGCGGAGCGGAGCGGAGCGCAGGCCCGTCGCCGGGAGGCTTGCCCATCGCAGAAGCCCAAGCCAGGGACGCCTGGGGTGCGGGGCCCCCCGAGTACGGTACATATACTCTTGATTAGGGTTTACTCCACAGTTTATTGATTCTCTCTTGTAAGTCGCCACTAGGCGTTGTAAACACACACCCGATATAGTGAAGATTTTGCTGGCTGGCGCCCGTGATTTTTACCCTTCGCATTGGAGAGGTTTTTCACGTTAAATCCTCGTATCTTCTGTGGTTTAATCTATTATGTTCTTCGTCGTTTTTTTTGCCGTTGCTTCTAACAGAAGCTAGGAGACGCTGTTTTCGTCCTTCGCAGGGCCGACGACCACAACGTCGTGCTCATCCGCCACCTCGTAGTTGCAGAGCTTCCCACTCACGACGGCCGTGCTCGCGGGCCAAATCAAGCAGGTACCAGCACAAATCGAAGGGAAGGAGAAGGGAAGAATGGCGTGGACACCTCACTATCGAATCAAGGACGAACGCCGTCGAATCGAGCACCGGAGCCATGGAATCGAGGACCCATGCTCAGCGTGTCGCTCGCCTAGCCCCATGCATTGCTCCTCGCCCGGCGGCGCACGGCTCGCAGCCCCGCCCCACGCATAGCTTGCCGGTCTGCTGCAAGTGCCGCTCGCCGCTCCGCCCCACGAGTCGCTCACTGCCGGAACCACGCGCCGCTTACCACCAGACCCATGCACGGCACGCCGCTCCACCCCACGCGCCGTTCACCGTCGGAACCACGCGCGGGCGCGGCTCGCCGCTCCACCCCACGCACCACTCTCCGCTCCACCCCACGCGCTGCTCACCGTCATCGGGGGCTGTGCAGGACAGAGCTGAGGAAGAGAGGGAGGTAAGGAAAAGGATTTGGGAAGAAAAGGGACATAAAGAAAGACAAATGAGACCCACATGTCAAATCAATATAGGGACTGTAGAGTAGGGGCTGTTGTTGGAGTTGAAATTGAAAAATATAGCCCTAGAAAATTGGAGCAGATCCTACTTAGAAGAGTAAGGGTCTCAAGTAGAGACTATATATTGCTGGAGTTGCTCTTACCTATTAGCACTTGGTTCCAAAAAGAATCTTAATGTGTTTCGATAGCCATTATCACTAAGGTGAGAATATGAGTGCACAAATAACAATGCTCCCGGAAACAGTACTTGTCTACACGACAACCATAACTGTTCAACAGATGTTTTTCTTCAGTTCAGCAGATATATACTCCCTCCATCCATTAATCGGGATCATCTTAGCAAAAATTTTTTTCCAAGAATCGGCATCTCCTAAGGCATGGACCACACGTTTGCATCTTCCCCCGGCGTTGGTTGCTCCTTGTACAAAGCGCTAGAATACTATGCGTGGCGCCATCCTCCGTTGCTTCAAATTCCCTCCATCAGTTTAAGCCGGTGATATATAATATCCAATCGGTACAGGCGGTGATGAGGGTGATGGGTATCCACTACTAGAAATGATGAAAACACCGGCGGTTCCAAATTAATTTTTGCTAGCGGTTTATGGTTTGCGATTGTAAAAATGTTTTGTCCTGGAGGTTCGAAAGGGAAGCAATTAAAAGTGGCATCTTTACTGTAGGTTCTTTGTACAAACCGCTGGTAGAAAACGGCGACGATTTTTACCGGAGGTTCTTTCCAGTAACCATCGCTATAAATGTCATATTTACCGAAGGTTTGTGTTTACAACCGTCAGTACTAATCAGTTTTCTAAAACGGGCCGGCCAAGGTAGCAAGGGCCATTCAAACATCCAGCCCGGAACTTAACCTAGACGTCTGAGATTCCTCAATGCCAACACCAACCCGCAGGGCGCGCTGCGCTCCCCACCCCGCTTGGACACGGCGGCGGCACCCCCCCCCCCCCCCAACCGCTGCGGCGCTGCTCCGACTCCGACGACGGCCGAGACCTGCGCGGCGCGGGGGAGCGCCGGAGCGGGTCCCCGTTTGTCTTCTCCGCCGCAGGGGCGCCGCCGTGCTCACCGGACTCGCTGTGGCTGTCGTGCTCCTCTTTTGGGAGGAGGTCGCCAACCGCGCGCTGTTGGAACAGGTCATGATGCATCTGCAATTTGCTTTCCACTGCTTGTGCTAGCAACAGATTTGAGTCGTGAACTTGTGGTTCCAATTCGTTTGAATTGAAGCTGCCCAAAGTGAGCTCCCGCCCTCACCACAAAATAAATTACGTGTCTGCATCTAACGATATAGGCTTGATTACGTGCCCAAAGAGGAGACTGAATTATTTTGCCCTCCTCTAACGATATAGGCTTGATTTGGACATGAGGAGACTGAATTATTTTTAGTATGTTGGAAATGCAAGCCGTTGATATTTTTAGTGGTTTTATTTATTGCAGACTGAATTACGTGTCTGCATCATGCCTAGTACATGTCATTTCACTGAATTACGTAGCTATCAAACTATATGCAATGAGTTAGTAAGTGAGTTAGTAATCGATGCAATATTAGTCAGCACATGTTTCTTTATGTTCTCAGGTCTGAGATGCTGACTTAATTTTGGAGATTGGCTTGCTGTTCTGCATGCTGACTTATTTTCTTGGAAATTGTCCTGTAAAGGGTCTGAAATGCTGAATTATTTTTAGTATAGGCAGTGACTTATTTTTAGTAGTACTCAGCCTGCTGCCTGTCATTTTGCTTTGCATTAGATTCCTGAGTTAACTTAGTATCTTGTGTGCATTCTCAAGTCATCATCTCAAGATTTGAGTGCATTCTGTAGTCAGCAAACCTGAGAAATAAAGAAACATGTGCTGAAAATTCAGAACATAAAGCAAGCCATTTCCAGGAGGCACGTCATCCACAGCACATAACACAGACTTCAACATAATAACAGAATTTTCATTGTAACAGAATTTCCAAAATGGATGTATCTTAGACCCAGCGTGACCTATTTCCAGGAAATTGTATAGGTCTTGTAGGAGATATATGCTCTTATAATGCTGGTGGCCAATTAGTTGAATTCTGATCAGATTTGTGTCTATTATTTAATTGAGCTTGTTTTGAAATAACCGCGATACACTATTAAAAATAGAATAACCGCAATATTTGAAAACCACCTCAGAGGCGGGCATGATTTTTAACCGCCTAATTAATGCCTCAGATTAACCGACGCAGTCTTTTTTCATTAACCGAGGAGGTTACAAAAAATCACCTCGCAGAATCAATTAACCGAAGTGGTCTCCTTGAAATGCTCAAATCTATATATTAATCGAGGCTGGTATACTATAATGCCCGCCTCAGATAATACTACCCCATCTTGGAGCCCATCTCGGCCAGGTATCACCCACTGAATATAAATACGACGACTTAGGTTCCAGCTCTCACTTCTTTCCCTCACCCTCCCCATGTGCGCCGGCCCTCCCTCCCTCTCCCTCCCCAAGCGCCGTTCCTCCCTCCCTCTCCCTCCTCCATCGCGCCGCTTCTCTCCCTCCCTCCCCAAGCGCGCTAGCCTCCCTTTCCCTCTCCCTCCCCAAGCGTCATTCCTCCCTCCGATCCCTCTCCCTCCTCCATCGCGCTGCTTCTCTCCCTCTCTCCCCAAGCGCGCCAGCCTCCTCTCTCCTTGTCCCTCTCAGTTGCAGACGGCAACGACGGCCCATGGTGGGTGAGGCTGAGGCACCGACATCCACCCTCGAGCTCCTCCACTGGTGGCGCTGGTTCCTTCCAGTGCTCGGCTTAGGGTCACAGCGGCCCACAGAAGGCAAGGCTGAGGCGGCGATATCCTCCCCTGAGCTCCCCTTCCTCTCCCGCTAGCAAGTGCCTGGATCCGGCGACAGTTGCTCCGATCCGGTGAGTGCTGTCTAGATATGGAGAGTAGCTGCGACGGTCTGCGGATCCGGTGAGCTGCGCCAGCAGCGGCGTGTGGATGGGCTTGGCAGGCCCGTGGATGGGCTCACCGGGCTTATCCACGGGTTTTCCATTTTTTGTTTTTTTATTTGATTTACTAAGGTGGGTATCCAACCGCCTCGGAGAATTTCATATTTACCGTGGCCTTTACTCCGAGGCAGTATGGGTTGCCCGCCTTTGTAAATCATATCTAACTGCCTCCATTAAGTTTATTGTAGCAGTGATACCTGTAACACTATTATTTTATTTCTTCTCAATCACCCTCTACCACTCATTTCTCTCAATCCCTCCTCTCTCCCACACTTCTCCCCGGCCACTCACCCTTCTCTGCCCTGCTGGTCCTCCCCTCCCTTCTCTCCCTAGTAGCGTCGACCGCTCCTCCCCTCCCTTCTCTCACTCACCGCTCCGTCGGCGCGCCAGCTGCTCCTTCCCTCCCTCCTCACCCCTTGTTATGCCGGCTGCTCCTTCTGTCCCTTGCCGCGCTGGCCGCTCCTCCCCTTCATTCTCTCCCTACCCGCGCCGGACGCTCATCCCCTCCTTTCTCTCCCCCACCGCGCCGGACGCTCCTCCCCTCATCTCTCTCCCCGGCCACCCCCTCCACACCACCCTTCCTTCCCTCCCAGTTCACCATAGACACACGACAAGGCGTCGGCAGCGGGCTTGATGCGAAGGTGGCGGCTAATAGGGATGCAGCGGCAAACGGGGAAATATCGTGTAGCTGTGCGCGGAGCGTGAGGTGGTGACGGGGCAAGCAGCAAGCGGCGCGTGGTGTGGGATTGCTGGACGGAGCAGCAGGCGGCAGGGCAAGGCAAGTAGCAAGCAGCAGTGATGGCGGGGCGGAGTAATTGGTAGTGGCGACGCGAGGGGCGGCCAAGCGAAAAAGCAGGCAGCAACGCCGGGGCAAGGCGGGGGTGGAGCAGTAGGCAGTGGCGGTAGTGGGGCACAACAGTTTTTTTTGTTTTTTTTAACGGGTATATCACCGCTAGTTGTAGATCGGGCAGCGATGGTGCCTTCCATCACCATCAAGTTAAATCCATTGTCCCCAAAACCGGTGGTGATAGGGCCGGGGTTCTGGAGTAGAACCACAAGAAGGAAAATACATTCCTTAATGTTATGCACCGTGCTTGCCAATGATGGGATTCTTTAATGAGATGCAGGGGACACCGAATGAGACAGATGTAATTTGTATTTGGAGCATCACTATTGTACCAATCTTGAAAATACTTTGCCTAGGAAGTGGGACTGATTTCTTTACAGAGGCAACCCTTATAGCAAGCTGGGAGCTTTGGAAGATAAGGAATGACAAAATTTTCGATAGGCAGGATGCTTCCTGTAATACTTGGTTCTGTAACTTCAAACGGCAATGCCTCCTCCAATCTGTTAGATATAAGGCAGATCTTAGATCAGCCTTTTGCTTTTGGCTAGAAAGAATATTTTCTTTTTATTCAGTGTCAAAGATAAAAGTGAGGGATCTCACAGTTGTCTTCCTGCTTACATTAAAACCAGAAATATCACAAAAAATGTATTAGGTATATATATGTGACATATCATAGAACTACGCCCAATGCAATATAATAGAAACTAATGTCACCATTGCACTGCCAAATTAATTGAAGTTGCTTTTAGGATTCACCAGACGGGAGGATGAACACAGCATCTGCCTGCTCTTCCACAATCGCGCACACTGGTGGGAGGTTTCCTCTTAGAGAAGCTATACACGCCGCCATCCTGGGCAAGACACCTCTCCCTCGTCCCTTCCCACTCCTAGACGCTCGCCATGTAAATTTCTGCATCTCTCTGCAATGACAGTTACTTTTTTCTACTATCCTTGGGTTTAGTGAAGGACTGAAGCCGGCGACCAGAGGGGGGTGAATGGGAGCCGATCAAAATTTCTTCGAAATTCGAATCGTCGGCCTATGTCCCAAAATTTCAAGCCCTCAAGCGTTCTGACCAAAGTTTGGAGTAGCTATTGAAAAGCTAACCCAACATAAAAGGTCTCGAACAAGTGAGCGAAATCACGAAGCAAATCGGAAGCGAATCGGAAAAACTGCAGAACTGATCTGCCTGGACCGGTCTGACCGGTGCACAGGACCGGTCTGACCGGTCACAGCTGCTCAAGAACTAGCAGACCGGTCTTGCCTACCGGTCTGACCGGTGACACCCAGAAAACCCCGAAAAACTTTGATTCAAACGGTGAATCTCGACCAAACGACCACGAAAATCGATGAAACTTGGGGAATTGCTTCGCCCTACCCCGTGAACATATCCCCAAACGATCTCGTCCCAAAGATCAACGAATCTTGAGAATTATGGGGGAGATCAAAAGAATTGGGGTTTTCTCAAGAACTCAAGAAATCGAATTCGAACACGCCAGTGATTCCAGAGAGTTTAGGACAGGGTTAGAAGCACGGGAATCACAACAAAGAACTCGTATCCTCCTTGCAATCAAGTGCACCAAAAACGAAATCGAAATTTCATCAAACAAGGCACAAAACGAGGAGATGGATTGATTCAAACCGCCCAGAGGGCACGAGGAGGTTAGGGCCTCCTTTCCCAATCAAATCCACAAGAGTTCTCACACAAACAACATTCAAATCTACCCTAAAGAGATGAACAGGGGGAGAAGAACACAGGGGCGGCAGCCTGGGAGAGAGAACAATTCACGGACGAGTTACAAAAGCCGCACTTAACCTAACACAAGTGAAGGGGTATTTATACCCGCGGGACCGGTCAGACCGGTACGCTGGACCGGTCAGACCGGTTGGCCTGCAGCACCCCCTGTACACGATCTCATCCGAGGCCGAGGTTCTTTCTTCGAAATGAAGTCTTCTCCGTGATGCCGCCATCTTGATGAAGATCCAGTCCGCGGTTTTGGAGGGTCCGCGAAACCCGGGTAGGTGGCCGGTTTTGAGAAAACCGCCAAAACCTCATGCGCGGGAAGATTCCCGCCTCCACGCCGTGGCCCTAGACGCCGTTCCCGCCTCGGCCTTCTGACGGCCCTGGACGCCGCCCGACGCCCGTCACCTCCTCGCCCGCAGCGAGGCCCTAGACGCCGTCGACGCCCGTCGCCTCCGTCAGTCCCGAGACCGACGCCCGTGCCTCCACGACTTGGCGTCTTCAACCGTCGTCCGCCTCCTTGGTTTTGTGGCGCAAACCAAGAAACCCGCCTTCCGTCGCCGCTTGCACCCTCGATCTAGGAGTGGACGCCACAGCTGCCGCCCGGTCCGAGCTCCGGTCCCGGCTGCCCTTCACCGCCGTCCACCGCACGGTCCATTGGCCACAGCACCTCCACGGCAGCTCCCCGTCGACAGTCGACACCTGTGTACCTGCAATCCAAAGACCAAGCGCACGATCACACCGCACGGTTGACAATTCACTCATCACAAGCAGGATAGAGTACTCAACATTCCTCAATCTCACCCTTGATGAGTGCATTGTCAACACACCACCTGAAAGCAGAGAAGTGATAAAAAGAGAAGCAAAAAAGTGAAGAACTCAAGCAAGTGACAAAAAGCTCAAAAGGTCAAGAATAGTCACTTACTCAAGCACAGATCGATTCCCTAAGACAAGGGCAACGGCTCGACGCAATCGATCAAAAGCCAAAACATGACTCCTCAAAGACAGAGGTAACGCTCGACGCAGTCATGCTGGAAGAGAAGGGAAAACGAGGAAACACATAGCCAAATCAAAGCAAAAACTCCCCAAACAAAGTTTTTCCCTCTCACAAGTGCAACTCTCCCAAAATGATGCACTCTCAAAGCCCTGTGCACAACAAGTTTTTCAAAAACAAACAAGGCTCCCCCTTGTTCGATCACTTCTCTCAAAATTCTCCCCCTTGTTGGCACATGCACACATCAAGGCTAAAAAGACCTAAAGCTCCCCCTGAAGCTGAGACTCCCCCTGAACAGATGCTATGCAATGAATGCAATGCAGGAGGTGTAAGTGAAAGCATTCAGGGATACAAAGATATGAGCAACATCTAGTCTCAAGCACGTGTGCATCCATAAACCAGACCTGCATCTAGCTCAACAGGGTATATCAAATCAGTCTAGAGCTAGGCAAGTTCAGTTTAGGAGAAATAAAAGCATCACCCATGATCTAGCACTAACAAGTAGGAAATGGAAAGCAGTGCTACTCAAACTCATACAAGTGAGCCAAACCAGCCAAAACTAGTTCCCAACATTCATTTTTCAATCAAATTTATATCATGCAATTCTCAATGCCAGGGGTTGAAAACTTGTCATGCTTTACTTAGCAACGAGGCCAAGCCTATGCCAAAAGACAATCAGAAGCTTAAAGCACTCGTTTCAGTCATGCACAGCCTTGCCTTGGTTCTCACAAGTGCAAAGTGAGCCGTCCCGAAAGCTCGATCAGTGCTACAAGCAATCCCACCTGGATCTTTTCAAACCATTTCAAGAACAGTTCAAGCAAATTTATCAGATTTAGATCATTTCTAGTATGAATTGCTGAACGAAAGGCTATACTAGCATGAATAAGATAGCAAAGCATATCAACACGCCCTAACATGCTAGTAGCCAAGACAGGGTGATCATGTTTTCAGATTTTCAAATCAAAATAGCTTAACTCAGATGATGTCATATACACAGTGGAGCAAGCTATACATGATCAAGTTTATCAACTCACACTAGCAAGCACTAGAAGATCATAGCAATGTATACAAAAATGCTAGTGCAAGTGAGTCAATGCAAAATGCAGACATGTACAATGCAACTACCAAACCAAGAAAACAAAGAGAAGCAAATAAAATCTACAAAGCTAACCAAAGAGAAGTCAACAATCAAAAGGGGTAACAAACCCCAAGCTCCCCTCGCAAGCGAGCAAAGGTGTCCTCCTCTAGCGATTTGGTGAGGATATCTGCGGTTTGCCTCTCTGAAGGGACATGGATCAGGTCTATGTGTCCTCTCTCATGGTTGTCTCGCAGGAAATGGAATCGGATGTCTATGTGCTTGGTTCTGGAGTGTAGGACAGGGTTCTTTGCAATGCTAATGGCTGACATGTTGTCTACAAAGATAGGAACCCTACCAAAACTCAAGCCATAATCCTGCAAGGTTTGTTTCATCCAAAGTATCTGGGAGTAGCAGCTAGCAGCGGCAACATACTCAGCTTCTATGGAAGAAAGCGCTACACTAGCCTGCTTGCGAGAGGACCAAGACACCAAAGATGTACCGAGAAATTGACAAGTGCCGGATGTCGACTTGCGATCCAACCGACACCCACCGAAATCGGCATCAGAAAAACCCACCAAAACCAGAGAAGAATCTGCAGAATACCAAAGACCAAATTCAGGGGTGAATTTCAGATACCTGAAGATGCGTTTCACCACCTGCCTATAGGAGGTGCGCGGAGAAGCCTGGTACCGCGCACAAAGACCGACGCCGAACTGAATGTCCGGCCGTGTCGCCGTCAGGTACAGGAGAGAGCCGATCATGCTCCTGTACTCCTTCTGGTCCACCGCCTCGCCGTCCAAGTCCTCATCAAGCACCGTAGATGTGCTGATCGGAGTCGGCTGAGGAGACAAGTCACTCATGTCGAACTTCCGCAGCAAGTCTCTAGTGTACTTGGCTTGATGGACAAAAGTGTCCTGAGGAGTTCGCTTGATCTGCAGCCCGAGGAAGAACTGCAACTCACCCATCATGCTCATCTCGAACTCCCTGGACATCTGCTCAGAAAACTTGGAGACAAGAGCGTGAGAAGAGCCACCAAAGATAATATCATCCACGTATATCTGAACCAAAAGAAAGTCAGTGCCAGATCGCATGAGGAACAAAGTTTTATCCACACATCCCATTTTAAAGCCCTGAGCCAGCAAAAAGGTTTTCAATCTATCATACCACGCTCTAGGAGCCTGTTTTAAACTGTAAAGAGCTTTCTGAAGTTTATAAACACGGTTTGGAAACTTGGGATTTTCGAAACCAGGGGGTTGCTTCACATAAATCTCTTCTTCGATAAAACCATTCAAGAAGGCAGATTTAACATCCATTTGGAAAACCTTAAAACCCTTGGAAGCAGCAAATGCAAGAAAGATTCGAATAGCTTCCAATCGAGCAACATGGGCAAAAGTTTCCTCAAAATCAATACCCTCTTTTTGGCAAAACCCCTGGGCAACAAGACGAGCCTTGTTCCGAACAACCAAACCATCCTCACCCTGCTTGTTTTTGAAAACCCACTTCGTTCCGATGGGATTACAAGCAGGTGGAGGCTCGACTAAGACCCAAACTTGGTTTCTTTCAAAATTTTCAAGTTCCTCATGCATGACATTGACCCAATTAGAATCAGAAAGAGTGTGTCCAATATCCTTGGGCTCAAAAGAGGCAACAAATGCTGAATGAGCAAAGCCAGCGATACTTGTTACCATGGACCTAGTGACTCGCTCGTTGAGATCACCTAGCATCTGTTGAGGTGGATGGCGATGCTGAATGTGTCGCGGTGCTTCCCGTGTCGAGGTCGCCTCCTCCTCAACCAAAGCTGGTGCCTCCTCAGGTGCAGCTGGTGAAGCCTGAGTCACCTCCTCGAACAGCCCCTGTGAAGTAGACGTAGTCGGATCGGGGCCGTCATCATCATCCGAGCTCGTAGCAGAGATAGCTGGGTCCACAGCACGCGTGGTAGCCTCAGCATCGCCATCTGCAGCTTCTTCCTCCTCATCTTCAAAGATGGAGTTGCCGAGCTCATCATCTCCTGCAACTTCAAAGACCGAAGAATTGCACGGTGCAGTCTCGTCGAAAGTGACTTCACAAGTCTCTCTGACGATGTTAGTATCAATAATCAGCACACGGTACGCTCTAGAGTGAGAAGCATAACCGAGAAAAATACCGTCAGACGAGCGAGACTCAAACTTATCAAGATTTCCATCTTTCAGCACAAAGCACCGGCAACCGAAAACTCTGAGATGGTCAACACGGGGCTGGCGTCCAAACCGCAACTCATAAGAAGTCCTGTGCATGAAAGCACGCAAGAAAATGCGGTTGGACACGTAACAAGCGGTGTTAACCACCTCAGCCCAGTATTTGCGAGGAGTCCTATGCTCATCGAGCATCGTCCTCGCCATCTCAACCAGCATCTGATTCTTCCGCTCTACAACTCCATTCTGCTATGGAGTGTAGGGAGAAGAATACTGGTGTTCGAGCCCTTGATCACTGCAAAAGGCGTCAAAACGAGCGTTTTTGAATTCTGTGCCATTGTCACTGCGGATTGCTCTCATGGCTTGGGGTAACTCGTTTTTCAACCTCAAGATCAAGTCTCGAACAAACTCAAAAGCCTCATCCTTGGTTCTCATGAAAAAGACCCAAGAATAGCGAGAAAAGTCGTCCACAATCACATGCACGTACCACTTCCCACCAACAGACATCACCCTAGAAGGACCAACTGTGTCCATGTGTAGCAACTCTCCAGGGTGAGCGGTCATCACCTGA
Source organism: Panicum virgatum (assembly GCF_016808335.1). NCBI lineage: Eukaryota > Viridiplantae > Streptophyta > Magnoliopsida > Poales > Poaceae > Panicum > Panicum virgatum. The sequence goes on from NC_053146.1 coordinate 9,290,519, forward strand.
TTAACAGGTGGATGTGAAGTAGCAATCATCTTCCCGTGGCGACACGGATGGCAAACAAGGTCCTTTTCAAACTTCAATTTGGGCAATCCTCGGATTAGGCCAAGTGAGCTAAGTCTCGACAACAGATCGAAGCTCAAATGTCCAAGTCTCCTATGCCACTTCTACAGATCAGAAGGACCAGCCATCAAGCAATGAGAAGGGCCAAAAGGAGTTCCAGAGAAGTCAACCAAGAAAACCCGATCGCGAGGTGTAATCCGGCAAACCAAATCTCCCCTGGAATCCAAAACATGCGAACAGCCCTCCTTGAAGCGAACCTCAAACCCCTCATCAAGAAGTTGCGAAACAGAGAGCAAATTAAAGCTAAGATTCGAAACCAAAGCAACTTCTCTTAGGGTAAAGCGATCAGAAACCCGAACAGCGCCAAGTCCACGTACCTTTCCTCTTCCATTATCCCCGAACACAATGTACTCCTTTGAGCGCATCGGGGTGAGGCTGGAAAACCATTTGTCATTTCCGGTCATGTGGCGCAAACAACCGGAGTCCATGATCCACCTGTTCTCCAAGCCTCCGACCTGCACATCAGTAGTGAGACAAAGGGTGAGCAAATATCTCAACACTGGGGTTAGCAAAGTGAGAAACAAACCAGTGTAGAGCCATTTGCTCTACAGAAGGGTTAGCAAAATCAGATAAAGCGTATCCCCCGTCCCGTCTACTGCGTGACTGACGAACACCACCGCGAGGAAAGTGTGGAGCCTCAAGACCTCCTCCAAAGCCTCGGTCCCGTGGTCCATAGCCGTACTGAAAACGACCAGGAGCACGGCCGGCAAAGCGACCACCTGCTGGAGCACGGTAACCACCACCGTCTCCCTGACCTCCACCTACACGGCGTGCCCTAGCATCTTGCCTACCACCACGCCGAGAAGGACCATGCACCCGAGCAGAGTACATGTCCGTGTTCCGTCTCTCCTGCTCTCGCCTCACAGCCCGCTTCCTCCTGAAGCAAAACTCCTCCAGGTGACCTTCCCTGTCACAGAACTCGCAGTGCTACCTCACCTCACGCTTGGGAGGTGGAGGCCTAGCCTGCGGACGGGGAGGAGCAGCCCACTTCTTCTGGGCAACCTGGGCTGTGGCAGCAGGGAGCGTGTCAAGGGGGTTCCTCAACACATTGGGCTTTGGAACCCAAACCTGCTTCTGCGGAGGTGCTTTAGGTGGTTCTTTAAGCACACCATCCGCGTGGTCAACAAGCGAAGGCTGTGTGCTCGTGCTAGCAGTGTTTCCAGCAGCCGTGCCAATCTTACCATACAACCTGTCAAAGTCTGACTTTGTGTATGTGTAACCGACCCCAAACCCATCACCGTGCTTGAACTGCTTAATCGTCATGCCCAATTGCGGCTCACCGCTAGAAACCCAACTTAAAATCGCCCTAAGGTATGTGTTCTCATTCTCCAAGTTGGCTTTCTCTACCGCAAGACTATCCAAATTAGAGATTAAACCAGGGCAAACAGAGCAGTCAATAGGTGGGCTAGACTCTACGACCTTAGTCTTTCCAAAAGACTTGATCAAAGCGTTCTTCTCCTCTAGCTCCAACCTAAGCGTGGGACAAAGCTTACAAGCGCCAAGCAAAGCAGGCCTAGATCTAAGGTCCTCTAGTTCACAAACAACAGTAGCAAACTTGGACTGCAAAGAAGCTAGATCTGACTTGAAGATAGGACACTCATCGCATTCAAGCACATCACTAACAATGGGAGCGTCCTTGACAAGTTCAAGCTCATGCTTGGCCTTGGCTAGCTCGTGAGACACGTCAGAAAGTGAAGTCTTAGCAACATCTAAGTTCGCGACGTTCTCATCATGCTTGGCACGGAGAGCAACAAGATCATTCATATGAGATATGCAGCCAGTGCATTCATCCTCACTAGATTTCTCCCTAGCACAAGCCAGCTCAGCCCTAAGCTTTCTACGCTTTCTAGCTGCTTCCTTAAGCAGCCTCTTCTGGTTGTCGAGAGCGGCGTATAACTCCCTAACCTCTGTATCAAGCAGGTCAATCGTGGAGTTTACCTCTGAATCGCTCTCGGATCCAGGAGAAGAGCCGGAGTGCGTCGGTGTAGCATGTCCACCCGAAGACGCACGAGCACCATCGGCTTCACCCGCCATGGTGCAGAAGCTCTTGCGCCGACCGGCCACCAAGCAAAGGCCGATGAAGCCGGTGGCTTCCTTGTCCCGCTTCTTCTTCTTGTCGTCGTCGTCGGAGGTCGGTGAAGAAGAGCGGTCGGTGTCGGAGCTCTTGTCAAGGTCGCTGAGCTGTGCCAGGAAGGCCTTCTCCCGCTTCTTGGCCTTGTACTGGAAGCGCTTCTTGAGCGACTCCTTGTCGAAGCGTCCTCCCCGGTCACGACTGCGGTGCTTGTGGCGCCGACGCTCCTTGTTGGAGCCTCCCTCGTCGCGGTCGCGGTGGCGGTAGTAGTCGAAGGAGTTGTTCTAGCCACCGCCGGTCTTCTTGGGGCAATCGGCGACGAAGTGGTTCAGATCGCCGCAGTTGTAGCACCCGGGGTTCTTCTTCCTCGGCTTGTTGTGGTAGACGCGCTGGAACTTGCTGATGAGGAGGCACAAGTCGTCATCGCCCAGCGTCTCCAGCTGCTCATCTGAAACAGAAGGCAAAGAGACAAGAGAAAAGCCAAGAGCAGAGTTAGCGTTAGAGCTCGATCCACCTGAGCCTGTCACAAGAGCGACGCTCTTGGAAGGAGGGGCACCATTGAGCTTGGCTCGTGTCTGGTTATCCACCTCCGTGGCCTTGAGCTTGCTGAACAGCTCGTTCACGGTCAGAGTCTCATAGCATGCAGACTCAATGATCGTGTTCACCTTGAGATCCCACACAGAGCGGTCAAGTGCGTAGAGCAACTTGAGAGCCTTCTCGTGCTCTGTGTACTCAAGGGCACCAGCAGATCTGTTCGCATTGACCTTGTTCACAATCGACTGAAAACGACTGAACATCAGGTCAATGCTCTCACCCGGCTCCTGTGTGAAGTTCTCGTACTCACGCCGGTGAGTCTCGAACAGTCTGGCCTTCACCTGAGGTGTACCCTCGTGGTAGTTCTCAAGGCACGTCCAAATTTTGTGGGCTTCCTGAAAACCCTGGACGCGTGAGAACTCCACACGAGAAAGGCCAGCGAACAAGGCATTGACGGCCTTGGAGTTAGCCTCGTGCTGGGTCACCTGGAGAGGTGTGGTCCGAACAGCAAGCACCTCGTAAAGCTGGTTCGTGGTAATTTCCTAGACATCGGCTCCCATGCTCTGCAGGAAGGCTCTCATGCGAACCTTCCAGTAGGCATAGTCCTCGCCGGAAAACACCGGGATCTTACCAAGACTCGCCATGGTCGCCAAGTGGTTTTCGAACCGGTTAAGGTACTGAAAACCTCAACCAAGCTCTAATACCAATTGAAGAACCGAAGCCGGCGACCAGAGGGGGGGGGTGAATGGGAGCTGATCAAAATTTCTTCGAAATTCGAATCGTCGGCCTATGTCCCAAAATCTCCCAAGCCCTTAAGCGTTCTGACCAAAGTTTGGAGTAGCTATTGAAAAGCTAACCCAACATAAAAGGTCTCGAACAAGTGAGTGAAATCACGAAGCAAATCGGAAAACTGCAGAACTGATCTGCCTGTACCGGTCTGACCGATGCACAGGACCGGTCTGACCGGTCACAGCTGCTCAAGAACTAGCAGACCGGTCTGACCGGTCTTGCCTACCGGTCTGACCGGTCTTGCCTACCAGTCTGACCGGTGACACCCAGAAAACCCCGAAAAACTTTGATTCAAACGGTGAATCTCGACCAAACGACCACAAAAATCGATGAAACTTGGGGAATTGCTTCGCCCCTACCCCGTGAACATATCCCCAAACGATCTCGTCCCAAAGATCAACGAATCTTGAGAATTATGGGGGAGATCAAAAGGAATTGGGGTTTTCTCAAGAACTCAAGAAATCGAATTCGAACACGCCAGTGATTCCAGAGAGTTTAGGACAGGGTTAGAAGCACGGGAATCACAGCAAAGAACTCGTATCCTCCTCGCAATCAAGTGCACCAAAAACGAAATCGAAATTTCATCAAACAAGGCACAAAACGAGGAGATGGATAGATTAAAACCGCCCAGAGGGCACGAGGAGGTTAGGGCCTCCTTTCCCAATCAAATCCACAAGAGTTCTCACACAAACAACATTCAAATCTACCCTAAAGAGATGAACAGGGGGAGAAGAACACAAGGGCGGCAGCCTGGGAGAGAGAACAATTCACGGATGAGTTACAAAAGCCGCACTTAACCTAACACAAGTGAAGGGGTATTTATACCCGCGGGACCGGTCAGACCGGTTGGCCTGCAGCACCCCCTGTACACGATCTCATCCGACGGCCGAGGTTCTTTCTTCGAAACGAAGTCTTCTCCGCGATGCCGCCGTCTTGATGAAGATCCAGTCCGCGGTTTTGGAGGGTCCGCAAAACCCGGGTAGGTGGCCGGTTTTGAGAAAACCGCCAAAACCTCACGCGCGGGAAGATTCCCGCCTCCACGCCGTGGCCCTAGACGCCGTTCCCGCCTCGGCCTTCTGACGGCCCTGGACGTCGCCCGACGCCCGTCACCTCCTCGCCCGCAGCGAGGCCCTAGACGCCGTCGACGCCCGTCGCCTCCGTCAGTCCCGAGACCGACGCCCGTGCCTCCACGACTTGGCGTCTTCAACCGCTGTCCGCCTCATTGGTTTTGTGGCGCAAACCAAGAAACCCGCCTTCCGTCGCCGCTTGCGCCCTCGATCCAGGAGTGGACGCCACAGCTGCCGTCCGGTCCGAGCTCCGGTCCCGGCTGCCCTTCACCGCCGTCCACCGCACGGTCCATCGGCCACAGCACCTCCATGGCAGCTCCCCGTCGACACTCGACGCCCGTGTACCTGCAATCCAAAGACCAAGCGCACGATCATACCGCACGGTTGACAATTCACTCATCACAAGCAGTCATTTAGTACATAATGATTAGAGATACCACTTTTCCCCGAGTCGTGACTCACGTGTAGCGTGTATTTTTTTTTTCATTTTAACGGAAGGAGTTACCAACACCTATTTACATATGCATGGAATCTACCCAATCTACTGCAAGGCACAGAAATATGGATCAAGGTGCTGCGAAAAAAGTTGTGACATCTTACGCACTCAGTCTCCAATACTCAAATCTCAAATTACTGTGAAGAACAAAATGATTTAATTCACTCTGATTCCCGATGTTCGCAGCGAGATGATCTGTCCGGCTTGCTGTTGAGCGGAAATAAGGCCTGGCCCGAAAGCTGCAAGTTCTAATTGCAGACGCCGAGGCGCAGGGCCGGGTGAGAACTGCATTATCTCAGCCTTGGTGGTATCCAGAGCAGCCATTGCCATGCGTCCTCTGTGGCAGCCATGTATCTCAATCTTTACTGCTATTTGATACTACGTACCACCAAGCTGATCATGTGGTGCTTTGAAGTGAATTTTTTAGTAGGCCAGGTAAGTTTGGAATATAAACGTTTTTTGGTGGATATTTTCCGGATCTTGGAGATAAGGACCCTGGCTTGGAGGGCAATCTCCTTGTTGAGAGACTGGTTGGGGCACACATGGACCTTAAGATTGTACCGAAATCAGCAGTATAAGATACACACTCTGCAGAATCCACGCTTGAGTTCTTCATCGTACCATGAGTCCATCCCATAGCCAAACCCTTGTCCCCATAGTAATGTTACTATTTCTCCATGCCTGGTCAATCATCATTGTTTCTTGCTACGTACAGATCTTTTCAAGTAGCTCTGTGATACAGTAACAGATTTCATCTACACACTTTACCATGCACTGTAGAAAAGGATGAATTTAAAATATATATTCAGAATTTCTAAAATTACTACCTAATCTTTGGATACAGTCATCCCTAATGCCTTTTATGATAATTAAACTTTATGACTTTTTGCATGGTATAATCATCATTTCTCACATCACCCAAGTGCGTAATAGTGGAATGAATTAAAGCAAAATAAAACACATACTACAACCACATCAATATACTCCATCCATCCCAAAATAATGGAATTGTAATATTCTTTTTGCGACAGACGGAGCATATTCGCCATGTGAAACTGCACCATCTAGTGCTATGCTCACTTTAATTAGACTATCTTTGTAAAGGTTTTTTTAACCATGCCATGGATTTAATTTATTATCTGGTACGGGCTTTACCTGATCTGCTGAAAAAGAAGCTATTGGAAGAAGGGTGGAAGCCATATGTGATCCCTGCTGGTGGATCAAACTCATTGGGAACTTGGTATTTCCTATATTAAGTGTTATCTGCACAACTATGTTGGTGAGGGCACAACGTCTTACTGCGAAATGCAACCTTGATCCACAAGGTACTTGCACTGTGTAAAGAACATGGCCCCATTAGGCCATTGTTTTGTGATTTTGGTGATTGAGTAAGAACACAATCAATGGGACTAATGAATTTGTCAAGTGAACATTTATAGATTCCAGGGATGATGCAAAAAGGCCAAGCAAAGCAAAACATGAAGAAATAACTCAAAGAAAGATTGAAATGGACGAGTTCTGCAGAAACCAGTGGCACCGGATGAACCGATGCAGGAGCATCAGACTATCTGGTTAGCACCGGATAAACCGACGCATAGGCGTCGGTGCAATTTGCAGCACTAATGGGGGAAGAGCCAAGTGGCACCGGATGAACTGACGGTGCCAAGATGGAGCGTCGGAGCAATCACCGGAGGATTGACCAGAGAGCATGTCAAGCATGCTGAAGCAAAGTCTTCAGCACCAGATGATCCGACGAGCACCGGTGCATAGCGTCGGAGCAATGACGTCAGCAGCCAGCCGAAGATTCCTTTAGCGCCGGATGAACCGATGCGAACTGGATGAACCGACGCCACCTGACTGGATTATCTGGTGACTGCCACATCATCTGTCAGAAGCCCAACGGCTACCCCGTGGCATAGTGTGACCGGATGAACCGGTGCCCTACCGTCGGTCTATCCGACGCCTCGCAAAAAGTTGGGTAACGGCTCCCAACGACTCTCTCCATTTGGTGGCCTATATATATGGACTCCTCCGGTCATTTGAAGTTTGTTGGAGTTATTACAAGTCTCATACACACCCAGGAAACCCTCCAAGCCTACCCAAGTGCATATTGATCAAATCCTTAGGTTTAGCACTAGCTTTAAGAGTGTATGTGCTAGATTAGCTCTTGAGTGAGTGAGCAAGCAAGGTGTTGTGCCTTGTGGCTAGTTCTTGAGTGAACCAACAAGAAGATCACGGTGCGTCGGCCCCTTGGAGCATTGGTGGCTCGCCGGCACGTCATCGACCCTCCGACTTGGTGTGGAGCGGCGGCGACAATCTTGTACGGGGGACATGGAGACCCCCTTCCTTCGTGGATAAGCTCCTTAGTGGAAATCGGGATCAAGGTGACCGTCGTTGAGTCCGCAGAAGAGACTTGATTACCGAGAAACGATACTCTTAGTGAGTGCTTCAACAACGTGGATGTAGGTGTGCCTTTGTGGCTAACCGAACCACGGGATAAACACTCGCGTCGAGAGTTTGCTTCCTCCTATCCCGCTCTTTATGTTTCCGCATTTCATACAAGCAATTCTTGTGTGCCTTTACTTTCATAGAGTAGTATCTTGATAGGAAGGGCTATAGGTTGCTAAACTCTTTTGGGATAGGGGTTTCACACTAGCAAACCATAGTTGCACTAGTACTATGGATAGCATGTTTTATTTTAATATTATGCAAATTAGTTGGAGCCATAGGTTAAGGTTTTAACTTGCCTAATTCACCCCCTCCCCCTCTTAGGCTAGAGCACACGATCTGATCACTCTCACTCTGCCTCTTTCTTAAGTCTTTCAGATAATCATATTATTAACAATGTTACCAACCTAGGCATTTTTATGGGTAACAATGATTTGGTTGTCAAAAAAGTAACTAGGGAAATTAGAGAGTTCGAACATGGTAGGATAGCCATCTCTCCAATATCTGTCAGCAAAGCTAAACGAGATCTTACAAAAGATCTGGATGAAATAGACACACTGGATGATGATGGTCTTAACCATGTCGGATTGGAGGAATTTAATAGTGATAAACTGGTGGATGATCCAACAGAGATCAATAGTCACTTAGATGATATTTGCCTCTCTAAGTTGACACAAAAATCCAAAATCAGCAAAGGAAAAAAAGTGAAGGTCCCAATTCATAAGAAAGGGACAAAGATAATAAAAAATAAACACAAAGAGTCTAAATGAAAGGTTTTTTTTAGCAGAGGTCTTCGGGACTTGGCTAAGTTTAGGTTTTTGTCCGATCATACTAAAGAGCAAAACATTGATTTCATTACTCTTCTGGAAACCGGTAGAAAGAATTTTACAGATACAAAATTAAATAATATTTGTGGTGGTAAAAATTTTCTATGGAGTTGGATTGATCCCAAGGGACGTCCTGGTGGAATATTGTTAGGAATAAATCCATCCATCTTTGATATTGGTTTCATTTCACAAGGTGATTACCATATTAAATTTCGGATGAGGAACAAAGTTGATGGTTTTCAATGGAATCTTATCGCAGTCTATGGAGCAGCTCAAGTTGAGCATAAAGAAAGCCTTTGACTGAGATAGTCCAATGCTACCAGAATGAGACTATACCTCTTCTTATGGGGGGTGTGAGTTTAATTTAATTAGAACCCCAAATGAGAAAAATAATGATCGGTATGATGATAGATGGCCTTTTTTGTTCAATGCGGTCATCAGTAGTCTTGATTTAAGAGAAATTGAATTGTCAAGCCGCAAATTCACTTGGGCTAATTCTCTACCTGAGCCCACTTTTGAAAGGCTAGACAGAGTCTTAGTTTACACAGAATGGGAGTTAAAATTCCCACAGGCAATAGTTCAAGCGTTACCACATGAAATTACATCAGATCACACGCCACTTCTTTCTTTTGGAGACACACGAGGTGCAAGCCAACCGATTTTCAGATTTGAATTTGGTTGGTTAACTCGTGATGATTTCCGGGAAGTAGTACAAAGGTCGTGGACATCTGATTGCAAAGGAAACTCATCCCTTGATATATGGCAAAACAAAATAAGAAGCCTACAGCAATTCTTAAGAGGTTGGGGTTAAAAATAAAAGTGGACACAACAAAAAAGAGAAAAAAGAACTCATATCTAAATTAGATACGTTGGACAAAAAAGCAGAAATCCAAATTCTCAACCAATGGGAGAAAGATTTAAAACAAACCCTCAAAACGAGACTAATCCAGCTCCTTCGGGAAGAAGAGATTAAATGGTACAAAAGAGGGAAGACCACAAAGTTACTTTATGGTGATATGAACACCAAATATTTCCAGCTTATTGCAAATAGTAAACATAGGAAAACGAGGATTTTCCAGCTAGAAGATGGTGGGAAAATCATTAAGGGAGATGAACAGCTTAAGAAATACATCACTGATTACTATCGCGGATTATTTGGCCCCTCTGACTTTTCTCTTTTGACAATGTATGAGAGTAGAAGGGAAGATATACCGCAGGTGACAGATGATGAGAAAGAAAAATTAATAGCAAATTTCTCCTATAATGAGATTTGAGAGGCTATATTTCAAATGGAACACAACAAGGCACCCGGTTCGGATGGTTTCCCAGCTGAGTTTTATCAAGCTTTTTGGGATCTAATCAAGGGCGACTTAATGGCTATGTTTGTTGATTTCCACAATGGGATCCTTCCTCTCTATTGTCTCAATTTTGGCATTTTAACCCTCCTTCCGAAGAAGATAATGCAATACAAATCCAACGGTACCGTCCTATCTGTCTCCTTAATGTGAGTTTCAAAATTTTCACTAAAGTGGCGGTGAACAGATTGACACAAGTGGTGGATAAGATCATCCGACTAACACAATCTGCTTTCATGCCAGGAAGATACATCTTGGAAGGGGTTGTAATTCTTCATGAAACATTACACGAACTTCATAAAAATAAGATGAATGGGGTAATCTTAAAATTGGATTTTGAAAAAGCTTATGATAAGGTTAAATGGTCGTTTCTTCAACAAACGCTGAGGATGAAAGGATTTCCCGAGAAGTGGTGCTCATGGATTGAATCCTTTGTGTCTAAAGGAAGTGTGGGGGTCAAGGTCAATGATGACATAGGAAATTTTTTCCAGACTAAAAAGAGACTTAGGCAGGGCGATCTGTTGTCTCCTTTGCTCTTTAATCTTGTTGCGGATATGTTAGGAGTTATGATTGCTAGAGCAAAGTAGGATGGACAAATCTCTGGTCTTTTGCCCCATCTTGTAGATGACGGTATTTCAATTCTACAATATGCAGATGATACTATTATCTTTATGGATCACAATTTCAATGAAGATAAGAACATGAAACTCATATTGACTATCTTTGAGCAGTTATTTGGCCTCAAAATAAATTACCATAAGAGTGAACTCTTCTGCTTTGGTGAAGCGAAGGAGGTCGAATCTGACTACATGGACATTTTTGGATGTCAGGTGGTGGAAACTCCTCTCACTTATTTGGGAATACCGTTACACTATAAGAGATTAAGTAATAAAGACTGGAAGATCATAGAAGACAAGTTTGAACATAAACTGAGTACTTGGAAAGGCAAGTTGCTCTCGTATGGTGGCGGGCTTACTCTCATAAACTCAGTTTTAAGCAACCTATCTGTTTATATGCTTTCCTTCTTTGAAATCCCTAAAGAAGTTCTCAAAAAACTAAATTTTTATAGATCTAGATTCTTCTGGCAAGGGGATAGTCACAAAAGAAAATATAGATTATCCAAATGGGATATATTATGTAGATCAAAATAACAAGGTGGTCTGGGAATTATGGATTTAAAAGTCCAAAACAAATGCCTTTTATGTAAATGGTTGTTCAAACTTACTAATGAAGATGTCATTTGGCAACAAATACACAGGAATAAATACCTTAAATCCAAAACCCTCACCCAGGTTGAGAAAAAATCTGGTGATTCACAGTTTTGGTTGGGGCTTATGTTAGTAAAACAAGATTTCCTTAAATGGATGATGTTTAAGGTACAGAATAGGAAACAAACCAGATTTTGGGAAGACAAGTGGTTGGGGAACTCGGCCCTTAAAGATCAATATCCCAATTTGTTCAATCTGGTTCATCGCAAACATGCTATAGTTCATACTGTACTTAATGGAGACCCTTTGAATGTCTCGTTTAAGAGACATCTTACAGGAAATAACCTGAAGGACTGGATGGATTTGGGACATCGCATTGCTAACATTCAGCTGGGAGATAATAAGGATATTGGAATCTGGCAACTTCACAAAAGTGGCCAATTTTCAGTTCGTTCTATGTACTCAGCTCTATTAGATGTTCGAATTCTACCCATAAACAAGCCTGTATGGAAATTGAAAATTCCTTTGAAAGTAAAAATATTTATTTGGCTACTCCACCGTGGGGTTATCCTAACAAAGGATAATTTAGCCATGTGCAATTGGAAGGGAAGCAAACAATGTTGTTTTTGCATGAATGACGAAACAATTGTGCATCTCTTCTTCGGGTGTCATATGGCTAAGTTACTTTGGAGGATAATTTTTATCACCTTCGGTCTTACAAAACATAATAATATTGTGCACTTATTTGGGTATTGGCTGCAGGGTTTCATGTGGGAAAAGAAAAAAGTTATGTTCACAGGCTTATGTGCACTTCTCTGGTCAATTTGGTTATCCAGAAATGATGTAGTTTTTCATAATACTCAAAAACAAACTGTTCTGCAGATTCTTTTCAGGGCCACTTATCTTACCAGGACATAGGCGATTTTGCAAAAGAATGAGGACAGAGGTTTGATCGCAGATGCATGCCGCGCCTTGGAAGTGACGGCGATGGACATCTTTGCGCGGAACGGGTGGCAGTTTAGTAATAGGCTTTGTGGCTTGTAATTTGCTTCCTGTTTATCTCTCAAAGTTTGTAATAAGGGCCGGATATATCACTTTGATATGGGATATTGTTCAATATTCCTTTATCTAAAAAAACTATGACTGTAGATCATACTTTGTTTTTTTACATCTAGCTCACCGCGCTGCAGTGCTGATGAGCTGTAGGTTTTTATTGGTATATCCAAAATGAAATGTTGGTTTTTAAGCACCTTATTTTGTTGTAAAGCTGGTTGGCCATACCAACGATTACTCTATTGATATATGATGTTTTTTGCAAAAAAAATTGATTTAACTCATGAAATACTCTGTCCAAGTTATATTTTCATACTCAAGAAATGCAATAATAATAAACTAAAATATCAGTTAAAGCTTTATCCTAATGAAACGACATGTGTGATGTGACAGATAAGAAAGGAGGGAGTACAATATAGTAATGCCAAACACTTCCATGATTAATCTTTCAATCTCCTCACGGAATCACCACCATCATTTCCTGAGTTGCGATCTCTTCCATCACCCACGATAACTACCATGCGAAGTCCAATGCATTCTGCCATATATATCTTCCTTTACCTCTGTTTCATGTATTTGCAAATTCTCCACTTTAGGAGTGGCAACAGGAAGTAAGCCAATAAGCAACCTGGCCTGGAGTCGGAATGAACTTTCAAGCTTCATGAGAATGGAGTTGCATATGAACTGATCGAAATAAGTGGCACAGCCAATGGCTGGTGATACTAGTGAACATCCTAATGCATCCCAAACCCATAAGATCCTCTAGGTGCTGCTGATATGAATAGCTCATTAGCTAGGCGGTGGAGTGCTCTCACTACCTGCACAAGACCAAAAGACCCCTTTGTAGTTTGAGACAGATGGAGCAACATCTATCCATATATATAGCATTTGCTGGAGCATGTAGAAATGAGCAAGGGCACTAAATATTATTTACTGCACGTTATTAGCAAGGTGGCCTTCGGAATGCCTTCTAGGCCAGCTCTGACGGTTGGGCGAAAATGTTGCGCCATAATGCGACGACTTAAAGGCCATTCTGCCAGTGAGGCAACCTATATTATGGGCCCAAAAGTACGTACTTGAATCAACTCCAAAAATCCATATTACTTGATTTTCCATGGACACCTAACTATTGTTTTACAATCTAGCAGTTTGGGTTTCACCCATCGCTTTGCCCTCAGGCCAGATAATGAGAAGAGGTCAGATAATAGGGTGAAATGAAAAAAACCATTTACGCTGGGTTACACACTTGACTTTTCTACATTGCACATTTAATTTCTCATGAATGCAATGTCTCAGCCATCTACCGAAATGCAGTTCGAATTCCACATGCGAGCACTACTGCAGGTGTCATCAACTTATGAATTTAACAGGGTTTCAGTTTCTGTTTCTGTGTTGATCTACTACAGCCGGCAATGCAATCACCTTCTTCACTAATAGTTACCCTTACATTTCTGCTAATATTATGAAGTACGGAAGATAAACATTGCAAAATATCAGCCTGTTCACCAAAGATGCATGGCTGTGATGATAGGGTACGTTGGGATTAAGCGTTGAAGCACCAAACCTCCTACATTGTCCAATGCAGTAAGGCCAACATGCCAGGTAAACCAAGCTTGTCCTATCATCTGAACTTTCCAATGCATTCCAATCTTATATTAGTTAGCCAATTTTTGAGAATGGCGACAAATCAAGAGGCGCAAAGGGCTTCACCATGGTTTCTAGTGGTGAGCCTCTCGTGCCAGTAATATATAACATGGATGTTGTGGTCTTCTGGACTGGCCATGTGTGTTTCGGTGGCTGCGCTTGCCATTACGATAGATCCTGATAATTCATCGAAATAACATGGAGGAAAATCGTTCTGGTATATTTATTTAAAAAAAACCTCTGCCGCCCCATAACTGCATGCTGAACGCTGATCGTGAAAGGATATATGTAAATTTATATCAAGCGATGAAGATCAAAACGATTACCAATAAGAGTAATAACAAATCAATGTTAACTATAATCTTTTAGTTACGTATTGTAAGTGCAGTGGAGGGAAAAATCTTTGATTCTCCATTTAAACATAGCGACACAGTATATATAGTTATTGTGTATGTCTACGTAACCCTCCAATGCTTGTACTGGATGGAGACTCCAGGACAAATCTCTCAATACATTTCTTTGTGAATTCTCTGGTTGTGAATGTATCATTATTTGTTCCCAAAAAAAAAGAATGCATCATTATTTCTGTGCTGGCAACTCTTGAGAGTCTGTCAAATGAAGATTGTCAAATTGTAGAACAATGTAGCCCAGCCTTGTCTACACAGATGAAGTTACACACAGCACCATGCCAACACATGTACTGATCTTCTCGGCAATGGTGATGCAAGCGCACTAATCTTCTGAACAAGGTGTGTACATGAGTGTGGACACACCACTACATACACCACAACTATTGGGGATGCTAAGTTGCTGGACACACCCCTCAGGCCCTCACAACCATTGTTCTCAGCTGGTATTAGTACATTGTGTAAACAACATCTTGCCTTCACAACTACTTCCTTCGTCAAAAATTATTAGTCGTTTTGACTTTTCTAGATGCATAATTTTTATTATGCGCCTAGATATATATATGTCTAGATGCATAGAAAAATCTATATATCTAGAAAAGCCAAAACAACTAATAATTTAGGATGGAGTGAGTATCAGTTAATAATATGGTAGGGAGTCAGGGCTGCTCTACTAAAAATTAAACCTCGGACAGGTCTGAATAAATAAAAAATAATGAATGATGGCGACTCAAATAAGTAAATCCTTCTTGCATGTAAGCGGAATTTGTTAGCAGGAGTAATGAAAGATGAGTTTTGACGTTCGGAAGGTCTCAAATAATATCAGAGGTCTGTAATTTTAGCACAACATTTCTTTAGTAACACAAAAAATTAGAAATCTGATCCAATAAATTATAAAAGTGTGGAACATCCTTTACTGTACATATACGACCTCTGATATGATGCTAATAAATTGGAAGGCCGATGTTATACTGTTTTTGTTCAACAGGTATGTGAGTTTTTGTGTCGATCTATATATGACCAGTCGGCAGTATTAGAGGGTTTTGTTTGGCTACACCCATTGACCATGCGTAGGGACAGGAGAATTGTAGTAGGAATTTTTCTTTTTGAAACAGGAGTTTTAGGTCCCTACTGGTTACATATTAATAATAACGAAAAGAAAAAAGTCACAGGAATTTCCCAATCAATCACCTTCAATCCACAAGGGAAAGTTTATGTTTTCTAGCTATGATTGTTATCCTAATCATTTGGGCATTTTTTCTCCACTCCAAACTTTTTTGGTAAAAGTATCAAGCAAAGAAGCCAAAAGTTATAGAACATGTGACCAAAAGCGGGTCTTAGTGCCTAAAAGGCTGTTTCCATGCCCGATATCAGCTTGTCAATGCATTGTGGATGATAAACTTGAAAGATAGCTAGATGACGGCCTATGTGAGACCCTTCCACAGAGAAGCCTGTGAGACAAACCTTCTACGCACAGACATTTGGATTTATTTCTTGATGCTTCCCATTCTCATGTGTACACATACTGTTAAGATGTGGACAGCAATCTCAGCTATATATTCTGCTTCATCAACAAGTAATGAGGGAGAAAATGCCACGACATATATAACCATAAAACCATTTTACCTCACCTGCCTTTAAAGAACCCTGCCCTCCATTATAACAGATCTCTTCAGCTAAAATTAAAACGAAAATAAAAAATGAACTTACTCAACCAAGAAGAATTAAAATAAATTGGCTTTAAAATAGTCCTGACACTTTATTTGACTATTTTCATATATTGTGAAACAATGTTTCATAAATTATTATTAATAGATTGCAGAAAATTTATTTAAATATAACTTCAAGTCTAATTTCCTGTACCATTATGGAGTAGGGAGAGTGCACGGGTCAATTTTGTTTCTAATATGAAGAGATCATATTCAACTTATGACATGATGTATTGGAGTCTGCAGGCAGCGAGAAGGCACTTCACCTAAAAGCATCTAAAAGGATGGTGAAAGGCATGAAAACTATTTCTTTCTTTCAACACTATGCCAAATACATTGCCTTAATAAATTTTTTATTTTCCTTTTGAAAAACTAATCTAATTTATCCACCATTTTTCGGAGCAAACCACACCTAGAATTGTTCTTGCCAATCAAATCGATATAAACATTATTTCATTAAAACTATCCATTTTCCCTTAACGGTCTGCTATATATAGCAAATCAATGACTCGGATAATGTTGATGCCCAGGCCACCTGTTTCTGAATTCTGATTAGCTTGTCTCTGTCCAAAAACTTTGAAGGACAGAGCTTGAATCGGCCGCTCACCATTGGCAAATCTTGGAAGTCCTCCTGGTATGGCAGATGGTTCATGCCGACCATGTACCACATCATAGTATCCTCATCTTTATTCTTCTATTCTTCTTGCTCCAGGCGGCATGCCAAGATGCCGCCGTCTCCCATGCTTTGCTCAGCGTAACCTCGCCACCGATCATTGTCGTCTTGGTCAGGTTGAACTTTCAACTTTGGCGGTTCAGGAGCTCAATCTAGTTTACTGGGGAAGCAGTTGTGTCGCAAGCAAGATCGCGGATGAGACAACACGGCTAGCCTGATGCATCCCATGCCTTACGTTATTACCCGAACTTCATGCAGAGCATGAACGCATGAGCTAGCAGCTAAAATTTCGACGGACTTCCCAAACGAAGTCCTCAACTATTTAACACAGCTCTGGGGTTGGGTTCATAGTGTAAAATCCAGTAGTGACACAGTGTCATCATGTAGTGGCATGTGAAAGCCTTAATGTTATCTGAATGCACATTGTATTGTGGCGAGACCATCGCATGTGCACATTATTAGTTCAGTATTGCACAGAAGTCCACCTCTTGCCGTAAAATTGTCAGGCACGGGAATTGATAACACTGTACTAATGAAGAGTATGACACGGCAGCTGGCATGATGTGGATTGCTGTTGCTGTATGCACATTCATTCAGTCATCCTAGGATTTGCTCGGCTGTTGAGTGTGTAGCTGATATAAGCATGCCCTCTGATATTAGGAGGTGAAGAGTTTCACAGGTCAAATAATGTTGCCATCCCTTTCCATGGCATATTTGAGATTGATTTCTTATTAGCTAAATCTGTGAAATGTATCGTCCCTTGGGGTGAATCCAGAACCGTGTACCAGCAGGATGACAGCATAAATGGGTCTCAGTTCTGACTATGAAAATTTTCTTCTTTAACATGGATGACCAAATCCTGAATTTAAGTATTCAACAATGCAGGTTTTATTCCATTCAAATTTTGTCCATCTGAAACTACTGAAGAAAATGCTGATAGGGAGAAAGAAGGTTGGCAACCACCATAGACTTCATCACCACATCATCCCATGGGCTGATGAGACCAGTTCCACAAAGTAGAAATTCTTAGCCTTGCAAGAGGTCACGAGTTTTGCAACTTTCAAAAAGAGTGCTGGGTGCGGCGAACTGGTGATTCAGTAGGAGACCCCATCATATCATGTACAGACCAGCGCGTGCAGTGGGATCGGATGCCCTGACCCCCCCTGCTAAGGCCCTAAAGACCACCCGAACAAGATGACTCGGGCAGATCAGGAGATGGATCCTCTTGTTGGTGATATGCTCAAGAGCCCATCATCACAATACGGTTTAAAAGCCCAAGAGGATATTGATCCAAGAGGGATTAGGGTTACTAATGGGCCTATGAGATAGAAGCCCATTAGTACGCCCTATATATATACGAGGGAGGGGCTAGGGGGCGACACAACCCTGTGAGCCGCGCCACCTCCCTAGCCCCCCCCCTCTCTCGGCCGCCGCCCTTGTCGTGCGTGTGGTGCTAACACACCGATGCCCGGCGTTTCATCCCCGTACGTGTGGACTCCGTGGAGGCGCTGCTGCGCTGATCGGCTACTGGGATCAAGTACGAGGAGCTCGGTTCGTGGGACGTGATCGACTACTTCTTCTACATCGACGCGCGACTTCTTCCGCTGCGCTGCGCGTCTAGTGGTAACGATCTATGATCTTCTACTCGCAAGTATCTTGGGTATATGTGGTAGTGATGCTAGCGTAGCCTACCCGTTTCCCTACAGTGGTATCAAAGCCATCTTGCGTAGTTTTTGGTCTGGATCATTAGCATATAGGTGATATGTTGTTGTAGTAGATTGGATCTATTACTTTTGCATGGTTTGATTAGATCAATTGGTCATAAGGGGTTAAAACTGGAGCGAGTTGATTGCGCGGCATGTGACAAAAAGATTAGTTCGTGTTCTTTCTCTGTTATGCATACGACATGTCCCTACCGGCTGGAATCACCATCAGGGACTAACTGTGTGCATAGTCAGCAGATTGAACCAGCAGATTGAACCAACAGATTGAAGTCATGTGTAGATGCAGTCTTCTCAAGTGCAAAGTTTGCATGGTCAATGTGATTGACCTAGTGAAAATTGAGGCATTATGAATGGCTCGGATTTGAGGTGATGCGATCACTCTGATGAGATTTTCATAGGGATTCCATAGATGCGATCTGTGTAATTCCGTGAGGTTTTCAGGGCGCTCGGATGGGACCGCCGTTGCTTTCTCTCTATAGCGGCTTCCTAAGCGCTACTTTGGTAGAACACGTCGTACGCCTAACTTGTTTTTGCAGGGTGTGATGTGAATGGTATGGCCTCAATGTCATGTGATGATGTATGTGATGATTTGTGCGGCCTGCGTGTCGCAAGTTAACACAACCGGGTTGAGGTTGCACCATTATTGTATAATGACCTGCGTGTCGACTTGTGATGTTTGAATCCTCATGTAATTATTTCACTAGCTATTAGATGTAGTAGCTTAGTATCTTTTCATGGAGGCTTCAATCATGATGGCGATGATGATCACCACAAGACAGGACAGATGGCAATGGAGGTCACCTTGGAGCCATGGCGATGGAGCCCATTGTGATGCAAGAGGCCATACTATTCACAATATAATATGATTATATGCCTGTGAAGTTTATTTTCTTGTCATACTATTCTTTCATGCTTTTACATATGGTGGATGTTTTAATCATGATAGAATAGCTTCCCTCAGAAAAGGTTGAGTTTTTTATGCCTTTTACCAATAGCTGCACCTATAAATTTTGATCGTTGTGTGGTAGGTTTACCAAAGTAGAGTACCCTCAGCTATCACTTTTGTATAGGGTGGATGTCGGACATTCATAAGCATAGTATTGGTTTACTCAACAAAGCTATCAAAACAGTTTTGGGCTTTAAGGCATAGGGTTGGGGCCGGGGCATTGGATGCCACCCAACAAACAAGAGTCGCATAGAGATATGATTAGTAATTTGTTGCTTACCTGTATCACAACTTTTCTAGCCGTGATGCTAAAGCTCACTAGGATTTTAGTGATTATGGATCTTGAACCACTATATGTCATTAGAGGGAAGATGACTTTGATATAGTAGGTTATTTTTTGTTAAATCAGTTAATGAAAGTCTTTACATAAACTTAGTGCTGAAATCTTGCTTTACTTTAATGTTGTAGATCATGTCTGCCAGTAATAATTCCGCTTTCAATTTGCGTTCTGTTCTTGAGAAAGAAAAGTTGAATGGAACAAACTTTATTGATTGGTACCGCAACCTGAGAATTGTTCTCAGGCAAGAGAAAAAGGAGTATGTTCTTGAGTAGCCATATCCTGATGATCTCCCTGACAATGCAACTGCTGCTGATCACAGAGCTTATGAGAAGCACTGCAATGACTCACTTGATGTCAGCTGTCTGATGCTCGCCACCATGTCCCCTGATCTGCAGAAGCAGTATGAGCATGCGGATGCTCACACCATGATCGAGGGGCTGCGTGGGATGTTTCAGAACCAAGTTAGGACTAAGAGGTTCAATATCTCAAAGTCCTTGTTTGCGTGCAAGCTGCCAGAAGGTAGCCCGGTCAGTCCTCATGTGATCAAAATGATTGGTTACATTGAGACTTTGGACAGACTTGGTTCTGAACTTCACCAAGACTTGGCTACTGATGTTATTCTCCAGTCGCTCCCGGCGAGCTATGAGCCTTTTATCATGAACTTTCAGATGAATGGCTTGGATAAAACATTGAGTGAGTTGCATGGGATGCTAAAGACAGCAGAGGAGAGCATTAAGAAGAATCCTAATCATGTGATGATGATTCAGAAGGGGAACAAAAAGAGGAAGCGTTGGACGCCTCCTAATCCCAAAGGTAAAGGCAAGCAAAAGAGTTCCAGTGGTGAGTCCCCGGGCTCTAAGCTAAAGCCAGCACCTAAGGCCAAATCTGGCCCTACTTCTGAGGATGAATGCTTCCACTGTCATAAAAAGGGACATTGGTCTAGGAACTGCAAGAAGTACTTGGAAGAAAAGAAGAAGAAGAAGGGAAGTGAGACTTCCACTTCATGTATAAATGTTATAGAAATTAATATTGCATTATCTTCCAGTGAATCATGGGTATTTGATACTGGATCGATGATTCACACTTGCAAATCGTTGCAGGGTCTAAGTGAGACTAGAAGATTTGCAAGAGGCGAGTTGGACGTTCGTGTCGGCAATGGCGCAAAGGTTGCGGTGTTGGCGGTCGGCACCTACCACTTGTCTCTACCCTCCGGATTAGTTTTGGAATTAAATAATTGTTATTCCATTCCTGCTTTGAGCAAGAACATTATTTCTTCTTCATGTTTGGAAGAAGTTGATGATTTTAATATTGTAATAGAGAACAAATGTTGTTCTATTTTTTGCAATGGTATTTTTTATGCTCATTGTCCATTGGTGAATGGATTATATGTTCTTAATCTTGAGGATAAATCTGTATGTAACATTAATACTAAGAGGCTTAGACCAAATGATTTGAATCCCACTTTTATTTGGCATTGTCGCTTAGGTCATATAAATGAGAAACGCATTGAACAACTCCATAAAGATGGATTGTTAAGCTCATTTGATTTTGAATCATTTGACACATGTGAGTCTTGTTTGATTGGAAAGATGACCAAAGCGCCTTTCACTGGTCATAGTGAGAGGGCGAGTGACTTGTTGGGACTTGTACATACCGATGGATGTGGACCAATGAGCTCAATAGCCAGAGGTGGTTTTCAGTACTTTATTACTTTCACTGATGACTTTAGTAGATATGGCTATATCTACTTAATGAGGCACAAATCTGAATCATTTGAAAAGTTCAAAGAATTTCAGAATGAAGTACAAAATCAATTAGGCAAGACAATTAAATTTCTGCGATCTGATCGTGGAGGAGAATATTTGAGCCTTGAATTTGGTGATCATTTGAAGCAATGTGGAATTATTCTGCAGCTAACTCCGCCCGGAACGCCTCAATGGAATGGGGTATCCGAACGGAGGAACCGAACCTTGTTGGACATGGTTAGGTCCATGATGAGCCAAGCTGATATTCCATTGTCATTTTGGGGTTATGCTCTTGAAACTGCTGCGTTTACACTGAATAGGGTTCCAAGTAAGTCTGTTGAGAAGACACCATATGAGATATGGACTGGGAAGCATCCAGGATTATCTTTTCTCAAAGTTTGGGGATGTGAGGCTTATGTCAAACGTTTGATGTCAGATAAGCTCACTCCAAAGTCAGACAAATGCTTCTTTGTGGGGTATCCTAGGGAAACCAAAGGATATTATTTTTACAATAAGGCGGAAGGCAAAGTGTTTGTCGCTCGCAATGGTGTTTTTTTAGAAAAGGAGTTTCTCTCAAAAGGATTTAGTGGGAGCAAGGTGCAACTTGAAGAAATTCAGAAAACACCCGAAACTATTTCAGCACCCACTGAAGATCCACGGGATGTGCAAGATGTTGCACAACCCGTAGTTGAAGCACCAGCCCCACGAAGGTCTATAAGGGCACGTCGCGCTACTGACAAGCTCAACCTCCTTATTACGGAGGAGTGCCACGTATTATTGATGAAAAATGATGAGCCCTTGACCTACAAAGAAGCAATGATGGGACCCGACTCTGACAAATGGCTTGAAGCCATGGAATCCGAGTTAAAATCCATGCATGATAATCAAGTTTGGAACTTGGTCGATCAAATTGACAGTGTAAGACCTGTCGACCGTAAGTGGATTTTTAAGAAAAAATTAGACATGGATGGAAATGTTCACATCTATAAGGCACGATTGGTGGCGAAAGGTTTCCGACAAATTCAAGGTGTTGACTATGAGGAAACCTTTTCGCCCGTCGCAATGCTAAAGTCTGTTCGAATTCTCCTAGCAATTGCCGCATATTATGACTATGAGATATGGCAAATGGATGTCAAAACCACTTTCCTTAATGGACATCTAAGTGAGGATGTGTATATGACACAGCCTGAAAGTTTTGTCGATCCTAAAAATGCTGGGAAAATATGTAAGCTTCAGAAGTCCATCTATGGATTGAAGCAAGCATCTCGGAGTTGGAATATTCATTTTGATGAAGTAGTCAAAGGGTTTGGCTTCATCAAGAATGAAGATGAGCCTTGTGTTTACAAAAATGCTAGTGGGAGCGCACTTGTGTTTCTGGTCCTATATGTGGATGACATATTACTGATCGGAAATGATATTCCAATGCTTGAAGCCATTAAAACCTCATTGAAAAAGAGTTTTTCGATGAAGGATTTAGGAGAGGCGGCTTACATTCTGGGTATTAGGATCTATAGAGATAGATCAAAAAGGCTAATTGGATTAAGCCAAGACACGTACATTGACAAGATATTGAATCGGTTCAATATGCAAGATTCCAAGAAAGGTTTCTTGCCAATGTCAGATGGCATTACTCTAAGCAAGAGTCAGTGTGCTACGACACCTGATGAGCAAAAGAGGATGAGTACGATTCCTTATGCTTCAGCCATAGGGTCGATCATGTATGCTAAGCTTTGCACGCGCCCAGATGTTTCCTTTGCTCTAAGTGTTACGAGCAGGTATCAGTCAAATTTCAGTGAAGCTCACTGGACAATTGTAAAGAGTATCCTTAAGTACCTTAGAAGAACTAAGGATATGTTCCTAATATTTGGAGGCGAAGATGAGCTCCTTGTAAAGGGTTACACCGATGCTAGTTTTTAAACAGACAAAGATGACTCCAAATCGCAATACGGTTTTGTTTTCTGCCTCAATGGTGGGGCAGTTAGCTGGAAGAGTTCCAAGCAAGATACGGTGGCTGATTCGACGACAGAGGCCGAGTATATTGCAGCTTCCGATGCTGCAAAAGAAGCTGTTTGGATCAGAAAGTTTGTTTCTGACTTGGGTGTTGTTCCTAGTGCATCCAGTCCAGTGGACCTCTATTGTGATAATAGTGGTGCCATTGCACTAGCAAAGGAGTCTAGAACAACTAAGAAGTCCAGACATATACTGCAGAAGTATCACCTCATCCGTAACTTTGTTGAGAGAGGTGATGTGAAGGTTTGCAAGGTGCACATGGATTCAAACGTTGCTGATCCGTTGACGAAGCCTCTCCCACAACCAAAGCATGAGGCGCACATGAGATCTATGGGTATTAGATACTTACATCAGTAATTCTAGAGTGCGTGGGAGATTTTTGTGTCATGAGTATGTTTATGTAATGATGAATAATTGTTATTTGTTCCATGGATGATTATTTTACATTGATTATCAAGTATATGACTTGTTCGTGAAACTCTTTGTTGACAATGATATGATTCTAAATTATCCCTAGTTTATGTCGTTATGTGGGACAACAACGACGTTGAGAGTAGCACATGCATTAATTGATGATCATGTTTCATGGATCATGGATATGGAGATATTGGATTAACGATGTGGACACATGTTGGTGAACATGGTGTTGGATTGACCCACTCCAAGACAATGTTGGGATTGTTATTTTGTATGTGCCATCAGTTGTTCTTGAGTGTTATACCTACTGGATCCTTAGACCTGAGATCGCCATTGTTTCTCACTGTGTGTAGTGGTGCATCTTGGGGCTGCTAAACGCTACTCCGTAACTGGGTAGTTACAAAAGTAGCTTACAGGTGTGTCATGAAACATGGAATGGGATGTGAGCGGATCAAGATGGAATTTGCCCCTCCTAGATAACGGGAGAGATATCTCTGGGCCCCTCGAGATAGTTGGATTTGAAAGTGCATGGCCATACCAAAGTGATTAAAGAGTTAATCATTATGACTAAAGGTTAGTTATTAATAGAATCCACTATTAGATCGAGAGAATGGTCGAGCTATCACAAAGGTGGCACGCATCTCGCCTTGAGCTTGACTGGTATCGTGTGGCAAAGGGATCGATGTATGAGTATATCTAAGGTTCGGCCGATATGATCTTTATGTGTATTTGTGAGTCACTATGCCCTGCTAGGTGCCGCTATTGACTTGTGATTCGGAAATGATTTCCGATCACGACCACCTACACATGAACCTAACGGGTCACACACTTAAGGGGTTTGGAATGTTGGAAAGCTTGCCTGTATGATTGTCTCTAGTGCAAGTGGGAGATTGTTGGTGATATGCCCAAGATCCCATCATCACAATATGGTTTAAAGGCCCAAGAGGATATTGATCCAAGAGGGATTAGGGTTACTAATGGGCCTATGAGATAGAAGCCCATTAGTACGCCCTATATATATACGAGTGAGGGGCTAGGGGGCGAAACAACCCTGTGAGCCGCGCCACCTCCCTAGCCGCCTGTAACACCTGGTTTATAAAAGGACATAAACCGAGCAATCATATACGTGCCACGATCAAGTCACACGTATATACAACAGAATGAATAGTATATCACAGCACATATCACGTAAAAAGATATAATAAAGCGGATACGAATGTTATTTATTACATTAATGACAAAAATGTCTGATACAGCGGAAGCGAAGTACAAATACGGTAAAAACTCTCCGAAGCTGAGCAGGGCGCCACAGGGACATCGACTGGGAGACGAACGCCTAGAAGTCCTCGTAGTCCTAGTAGCGCTGAGCGAACTCCCTCATGTCGGCAGGAACTGAGCAGCAGTAGCGTAGCCAAGAGGAAAAAAGTAGAGAAGAGGCAAGAGTGAGTACACAACTTGTACTCAACAAGTATAACACAAACTATGAGGCTCTAGGTTGGCTGACTGACTGCATTAGCTTTTAAGTATTGGCAAATTTTTATTAAAGCTATTTACTACGAGTTTGATGAATTACCATAAATCCAGTTACATAGTAATTAATCAAAATTAAACATGATACTACTGAGAACCAAACCGAAACCAAGCCACCCGGGGAAACCTGCCTCGCCGAAGGAAGATAACCCCACTAATCAAAAGGAGGATCTGGGCCGCTCATGACCGTGAGCACGGCTAGTATACCAGTTTTACACTCTGCAGAGGTTGCACATCTTTACCCACAAGTCGTGAGCTACGCTAGTTGTTCATCACACTTCCTTAGGTGAGATGACTAGCAAACTCACTACGAGGCCTTTACAAATAATCTCGTTGGTAAGGAGTAACCGCGAGGGTGGATCGGCGACTATGGAGCAGGTCTAGTGGGCGTCAAGACACAGGTACGCAGACCAAGCACAGAAGAGGCCACTCAGTACGAGGGCCATAGAAGCTTACCGCCCCTGCCCCGCAGGTAAGTTACTCCAAACCAAAAAGACCTAATTATTACGCCAAGACCGTCCCATTCCAGTCTTGTGGTAGTGTTGTTGTCCCAGGTTGTCGCTCTATGAACCGGTCCTTGGGGAGAGTGGCCAACCCAGCAGTAAGCACCGTGCTGGCCCCCTAAACCAAGTTTCTAACAAAACATATTTTAACGAGACGTGAGCCACCCAAGCACGGAGCACAGAGGGCCACTCCCAGAATTAAGTTGCATAAACCATTAATCAAATTAATTAAAAAGGACCAAGTGTGTTATAGCGCGGCACCTAGCACAACTAACCAAAATGCAACCCAAAGGATATATATAAAGGATATAAGGTGGCTAGGAAATCCTTATAGGCATACAGTATTAAAATGCAGTATGACAATGTATTTAAAAGTGATAGGTTGTTCATGTTATACTTGCCTTCCTCGTACTGCTCCTGCTACTGCTCAAACTGGTCAGAAGACGGCTGCTCCGGGTACTGGTACTGGGGCTCCTCAACTGGATCAGCGTCTACTCACGAACACATGGCCAAAACAAGGCACAACAATAAGCATACAAGCAAACACTAACAAAAACTAAGAAACAGTACATCAATATATAGAAACAGCACACTAAATTAGTCTAAAACTATTCTACGCATTACAACGATCGCATGGATATAAAGAACGCCTAAAACGGAGCTAAAACGCAAAATCTATGCCTAAAACAAGTTCCAGGGACCTATTTGTAAGAAAACTGGAGTTCCAGGGGGTTTCTGGGCAAAACCGGGGACTAAAACGTAATTAAACCTTAGCTGCAGGGGTTAGCGCGCAAAACTGCCAAGGGTGGACTGCGGGTTCTAATTTGGGAAAGCTCAGGGGCTTAAGTGTTAAAAACTGGGCCTCAGTGTAATTACTTTTACACTGGCCGGGATGGCGGGTTGATTTCAAATAAGAACAAGGGCTTTTGTGCAAGAGTAGAGGCGCTGACCGTTTTTTGGTCTTGTTGACCTTGGGCCGATCAGATCGCAGCCGTCGGATGCCAATCCAGTGATTCAAGACGCGAGGCGAGGCTGCGGTGGTGTGGGTCGCTGGTGCTGGGCTCCGTGACCGGGGGGGTGGGGCTCGCCGGCGCTCGGGAAATCCGGCGATCCAGGCAGGATGCGCGTGGCAAAAGGAGCGCCATCGGCTTGCTTACCTAGGTGTGCGGCTCCGCGCGTGGTTGGATGCCTCAGGAAGGCAGCGGCCCCTCGGATCTACGGCGGCGGGTGAAGCAACGGCGTCGGGTCACCGGCGTGCTGCGGGAGCGGGGTTCCGGTCCCGGCTGACCTCGGTTTTGGTGTCGGGTAGCACGCACGAGACAAGGCCAAACTTCTCACGGCTCAGAGCGGTCTAGCTACGGCGTTGGCGCAGGGCCGCGGCACGGCGGAGCGGCCTGGCAACAGTGAGGCGGGGCGGGGCTACGCTGGTGAGCAATTCTCCCCGGATAGCGAGGGCGCACATGGAAAAAGAAGCGCGAACAGTTTCCTTACCTTGGTTTGCGGCTTCGCGAGCGTGTGGTCATCGCAGAGGGGCAGCAGGGCCCCGGGTCCATGGTGGCGTGGCGGAGCTCCAGCTCCGGGGTGGCGTAGCACGGAGAAGACGGCCCCAAGCCCCAATTGGTGAGCACTGCTGCGCAAGGCTCGCAACGGTGGGGCTCAGGAGCTTACCGAGGTGGCTGTGTGATAGGCCTCGGCGGTGGAACGGCGGGTCTGTGTTGGCGCAGAGGCACGGCGTGGAGGGGTACGGCGGAGCGGGGTGGAGGCGGCTCTAGGGTTTGGGTGGGGTGTAGAAGGAAGATAGGATGCGGGGGGGGGGGGGGAGGCCAGTGGCGTGTTTAAAGGGGGAGGCCAGGCCTCGCCGTGCGGAACACCGCGGAATCACCGCGAGATTTGCGGGAGGCGTTGTTGCGCTGCGCGGAGACGACGGAGAAGAAAAGGGTGACAGGTGGGCCAGGGCTGCAGCGAGACAGGGGAGAGCGGGCAAACGCGCGGCGCGGACGCAGAGGCTGACAGGAGGGCCTACCTTGTCAGTCGGGAACGCATGCGCGCGGGCGCGGCTGAGCAGCGGAGGGAGAGCGGAAGGGAAACGGGCCGCGGGAAAAGGTTTGCTGGGCTGAGCGCGGAAAGGAGGTCGCGGCTGGGCCTGGCGCGGGTGTTGGGCCGCCGGGTTGAGTTGTTGGGCTGGGTTGGTTAGGTTAGGTTTGGGTTTGAGTTTGGGATTTTGGTTTCTAATTCCTATTTCCTATTTCAAACTAACTCAACCAAATCTATTTGAATTCAAACAAAATTTGAATTCAACAACCTTATGCACACAAGCAAAAAAAAATGCTCCAACATGATGCAACAATAAAATTTAACCTTAGACAAAATTTTAATTACCGGAGGAACAAAAATTAGATTAAAATGCAAGTCTAAACACAATAAACCTTAGAAATTTAATTAAAGCCAATTAAATTTATTAGAAAATGCTGAAATTTAAATTAGGGTGTTACACCGCCGCCCCCCTCTCTCGGCCGCTGCCCTTGCTATGCGTGCGGTGCTAGCACACCGACGCCCGGCGTTTCATCTCTGTACGTGTGGACTCCGTGGAGATGCTGCTGCGATTGTTGCGCTGATCGGCTACTGGGATCAAGTACGAGGAGCTCGGTTCGTGGGACGTGATTGACTACTTCCTCTACATCGACGCGCGACTTCTTCCGCTGCGCTGCGCGTCTAGTGGTAACAATCTATGATCTTCTACTAGCAAGTATCTTGGGTATATGCGATAGTGATGCTAGCGTAGCCTACCCGTTTCCCTACACCTCTACCACGAGGAAGCATCCCTAGAGCACGGATGAGACAATGCAGGTCCTCATGCTCTTGACACAACACTTCCAGTTGCAGAAGGCAATGGCTAGCATCCTGATGCATCCCATGCCCATATGATGGACAATCCAAACATGGAGCAAACCGGGGGATTAGTTGATGCATGATTGGGTCCTCTATTTAGACTACTCCACATTTGGGTTTATTGTGTTAGCGTTATGAAATAATGTATACTTTGTCTCATGTGGTGTGTGTCATGTGGAAGCCAGTGGATGTCTCTATATATATCTGTGCACATCAATCTACATCCACCTAGTCGTCGAAATCCTACGCACTGTACTAGTGAAGAGTACGGCGCGGTAGAAGGAAGATCGTACACGTCATAAATAATTGAACACTAATAACTCCTCACAGATCGTTGTCAACTATCGCTTATCCCCAGTATTTGGGCCAAGAAACAGTATAATAATAACTAGGTAGGATTATTGACAATCAAGACATCCTAACTAAAATTATTCTTGCACTTACTATCATCAAATTACACAAACCAGCCAGCTAGAAATGCATGGGTTAGTGACTAGTTAGAAAAACTAATTGTTCTTTGCAGATTTAACAGTGGATGTCTTGCAACTCTTGAGGCTTCTCGTATGAAAAGAGCAGTAAAAACTTTGAAACAAATAGTTATCCTCCTCTTGTCATGTAAAGAGCCCTAAAAGACAACGATTAGTTGGGCAGTGTGTAGTTGTTGTAGAAAAATATTGTGGCCTCTGTTGTTAAGGGCATATCTGCTATAAATACTATGTAATTTCAATTTGCAAATCCCATGTCCAATTGGGATCAGTTCTTGGTCGTTAGTGGTTTTGTCGCAGCAAAGTTGTCGTAATCGTCACATTACAGGGGAAAACAGAGCAGCGAGGAAAAGCCAGAGGAGTGCTGAGGACAGAGGAATGCAGAGATCATTTCTCCCATTCCTCACGTACGGGCTGCAGGGGCTCCACCAGACCACCACCAAGTTCATTGCTTCATATTCGACGCTATGGGATCACACATGTCCACTTTGCAAAGACCCTTCGTTCATGTGCAGGTCCACTACTCACTTTGTCATCTTCAATCCGAAGCACTTTGCAAAACATACAACTATTTGTGCAGCTCGGAAGAAGTTTCTAACACCACCGCTAGTGAGGGAACACATGATTGCCAGGACCTAGGATGAGAAAGCACAGCCAATGGCTTTGACGCAACAGAGCTGACCGTAGTGGCCGCTGGTTGGCATCAGTTAGCCGATCTAGTATGTAGATCGATTTGGGATAGAAAGGAAAAGAAGATTCGGTCATGAATCAAAGAAACAGAGACACAGAAAGAATCACATCGATCACGGATCGAAAGACAAAAGAAAAGAAGAGATCTGACCTGATCTTTAATCCTAACCCTAAACAAGGGGCCGCGGGTACCTATCTGGATCCGCGCCCAACCACCGCCGTGTGGTAAGGCAGGCAGAGGCGCCGGTTCCTCGGCGCCCGCACCGCCATCGTGCGGAAAAGGACCTCAGAGCCACCGGTTTTCGCCGGTGTGTCACCGCCTCAGGGCGGGACATCAACGCGAGCACCTGAGCCGCCGCCGTCTCGCTTGGACGTGCGCGAGAGCTCTGCGTCCAGGGTGCTGTCAACGGCCCGCTCGACGGCGGTGCGCTCACCATCCGGCAAGCACGCGCGCCGGCGAGGGAGCCGTGGCAGCGCCGGCGCCTCCTCCCCCGGCAGCCACGGGCCACCGCTCGGGCCACCGCCTCCATACGGGAGAGAGAAAGGGGAGGAGAAAATGAATGCTAGGGTTTGGGGGGCAACCCGCCGGCTGGTTTTGTTCCCGCGTGGATAACGGGCGGCCGTCAGATGCCGATCGACGGCCAGGATTGGCCGACCGCAGCTGGGCCAGCTTTCGGCCCAGGCGGGCGAGATTTTTCCCGGCCCAGGCCCACGCTGTGGCCTGGGACGCGGAGGCACTGTGCGCCGAGCAGGCCTTGGGCCATTTTCAGGACCAGGCCGAGAGCACAGTAGAGAAAAGAGCTCAGTTTTTTTTTTCTCATTTTCAGAAGCTTTTCTTTATTGATGAATTTTGTATAGAATTTGATCTCTATTCAATTTTGCACCAACGTGCATATTGTTTAGAGAATAAATGAGTAAAGTAATACTTCTGAATATGGAATTTTCATGTTTCCACAGCAAAGTAAATGTCTCAACCTCTATTTAAATTAGAATCAATGGGACAATTTAAATAGAGGAGAAGAAATATATTGGTTTAAAGTTAATTATGATATTGTTATTTTCTGACTAATGTTGATGATAACAATATTATAATTTTATTGTGATTTTAAGTTCAATGTTAATTCTCTGACATTTTTGCATCAAAGTGATTAACTTTTCAGAGACTAGAGAAAGACAAAGAAAAGCTTATGAAAGAAAGAAATGTTCTCCGCTGCAATAAAGAAAGATTAACTCAGATGAGTGTTTCCCTGCGGGAAAAGGGAGCCTGTAAGTTTAAGGTTAAAAAAAGCTTCCGCTGTTGTAAGTCAAAGAAAGATTGTTTTGGCACCATTTTGCTATTGTAAGTGTCAAGTTGAGCATTAGTTTGCTCTTAAAAGAAACGAAATTTAAAGTTTATTATGATGTTGTCATTTTCTGACCAAAGTTGATGATGACAATATTATAATTTTTATTCTAGTCATGTGTTCTATTTCTGCCCAACGGTGATATAGAATTGAAAGTAAAGGAAAGTTGACCAACATTAAATTAAGATATACAATTCTTCCCAAGTAGAGAGAAATTAACAAACAAAAGTTGATTCCGATCAACGTTACAGATAAAGTTTTGAGGTTACTCAGCTGTATAGTTGAGATTAAGAAAGAAAAGTGCTTGTTCCATTCTGACTTTTAGTTGATATGAAAAAGAGATGCAACTTATTCGGAAAGTTTTTTTTGGTTTTTCTCTCACTAAAGTTTTGTAATATAGAGATTTGTTAAATTTTCTGATTAAATTAGAACCAACGGGAAGATTTAATCAGAAAATAAAGTATATATGCATATTTTAGTCATTGTGACCAAAGTTTCTTCGTCCTTCAACAACAGCAAAAATAATGATTGAAATGAGTTTGATGCATGTTCAATTTGACCAACATTGAATTAAACATGTATTACCAATGCATTTAATGTTTTATACTACATGTCGGAAAAGGTTTTGGCACTTGTGCCATTCATATCTTGCATGGCAGGGAAAGTTTTTGTCATGACTCACGTGCGACATGAGTATCACATAAAAGTGAAGAAGTCTGGGGGAGCCTTTTAAGCTATCCCAGCAATACTCATGCACTTCAATAGTGTCATGTTGGATAGTGACTTTAAAATAGTCGAAGGACAAAACAAAGTGGTATATGAACCAAAAGTCAAGAATGCAAGCATGACTTGCAAAGGTATAGCAATATGAAGAACTCTGATGAGTTCTTAAAAGTGTAACAATATGAAGAACTCTGATGAGCTCTTGATGAAATGAGGAAATGATACTCCCATTGTTTTGCATGACTTGATCATGTGAATAAACTAAGTAATGAAAGACTCCTCGTTTCGCAAGTGTTAAAAATAATTTCGAAATTATGGCAGCAAAGTTTGTGCCATATTTCGAGGGGGAGAAAGATTAGAAAGACAAGAAAGATTAAAATTTAAAAGAAATTTCCCCTTAAAGTTAAATGCGATGCATTTTAAAGCAAGAGTGATCTATTAAAGAAGAATTTGACCGTAAAGGGAGTACAACGGTCATGACATTAATACCCCAACCATAGAAATAAGAAGAGATTTCTGAAGGTTTTCAGGTTCAACAGAAAGAAAAGATAGTTGAGCCTCAAAGTAACCGAAAAGAAAAGATGGTGGTTAAAACACCCTATGAGGCTTGGAAAGACCAAACCCAAACAAAAGCTAGAAGATATTTCATCTTTACAATAGATGGGATAATATGGGGGAGCAAAGTATGTCGAGAACTAAGGCTTGAAGAGAAGTGGAACCGTACGTTCACTCCAATGTTTCAAACACTACAATATGATAGAAGTTGAGCTGACAATTGTCTTTTGTCATTAAAGAGCGGCAATAGCCCCAGACAGCAAGCAATATGTCTAGCCATCTATTGTTAAAGGATAAGAAATGTACGTAAGTGAAGAAGTACAAATGAAGGTGATTCCACCTCGTTTGGAGAAGTCATGAGAGGCGCTCATTCATCGAAGTGGCAAGAAGCCATGGAAGATGTCATGAGACAAGTTCCAAAATTATTTTGGAACATAGAATAAGTTCCTAACGGAGCCAATACAGTAGGCTATAATGGGTCTATAAGATTAGAATGTGACTCTAGAGGGAATTGGAAAGTTGCTAAGCGCGATTTGTAGCAAAAGACTTTATGCAAAGAAAAAGGATAAGTTATGATGAGACATTCTTGTAGTCTCATGAAAGGATTCTTTTACAATTATAATGACACTGGTAGTATACCACTTTTAGAATTGTATCAGATGGATGTTGGAGCAATATCTCCCAACGGAGATTTGTACAAGAAAGTATGCACATGGCATAACCAAATGGTTTTTGTTATGGAAAGAAAAGAATATTAGGATACCACCTGATGAAATTAGATCACAAAACAGTGGTAAGTTTTGTGAGAACAAAGAAAACTTTTGGATTTTAAGTAAAGATAAATGCAAGATGATAAATTGGAAATATGTAAAGATGGGAAATACCTTTCCCGCAAGGTTCAAATAAGAAGGTTATTATGACCTCTAGTTTTGATAAGAAAAATCTCAGTGAAGACCCATTCGCTCTAGAAATGGAAACTCACTGGGACAAAGGAAAAGGGGTATTAGGAATATCACAAAGAGCATACTTAAAAAAGAATTCTAAAGAAATATAGTATGCATGCAAGGAAGACTACGCCTGTCCTATTGTCAAGGGTAATAATTTTGGAATTTTCAGTATTCCAGGAACCAATGTGAGATCGATCGAAAGAAAAAGGGTTCCATGTGCTTCAGCTGTTGGAAGCAAAATTAGTGCTCAAAAGAATTTACCCTGACATAGCTCAAGTATCCGGGATATTTTGGCAGAAGTCCAGTCCAGCAATAGATCACCGGAATGGAGTTATAGAATGTTTTGCAATTTTGCAAAGCATTGTCAGCCTCATGCTAAGTAAAAAAGGAACATGTACTCTCAAAAGGTTGTGAGTAGAAATAATTAAGTTCTGGCGAGATGTTTAGTGAAGCCCACAGTAGTAGCTAACACTCGCGCTTGGAGTTTTATTGTGGAAAAGCTCTAAAGCAAAGTAGTTGTGATATCATGGGTTATGTATACCCAAAGTTTAGCATAATATGAGGCTACAGGACAGGCAAAATGGTTGATAAAACCTTTATCCGGAATTGATAATGGTAGACAACAATAATATACCATTCAAATGTTTTCATTCCTATGGCAATATGTAAGTGTGCTGCCAAACACATTGACGATGAGTTATATGTTGCAAAGGAGAAAATCCAGAATCATATGAAATCATTGAGCACCAAAGTATCAAGCAAGTGCTTGCGGATCCGCTTACCAAAAGCCTACCGCCCAAGTCTACATGGGTTTTACGGGAGGCTTATGATTTCTGGATTACTAAAAGGCCCAAAGAAAGGTTAAGGTTTTGTTTCAATACAGAAATGTGTATTGTGGCTGTTAATCTGAGAATAAGTGATAACTGTCATGATGAGGCACGCCCTACGTACCGATCTGCAATGAGATGAGGACCAAGAGCAGAGCAAGTAAAGAAAAAGTAAAGAGTTAAGTTCAAGTTGAATAGTTAAAGTACAAAGGTGATATCAAGGGGGAGAATGTTAGTTTGATCTCCACCGGGCCAGTCCAACTACTGGGCCGAACCTTGACTCGTGTCCTGATCGGGGACGCCCAGCCCAAGATGAGGCTGGTGGGCCCCCTTCGCCCAGCCCTATAAAGAGGAGGTGGGAACTAGCGGCCCGAAACATGAGGTTTCCCCGCCGTCAGTTCCCCACCGCCCATAACCCTAATCCAATCTAGAGAAGGACTGTCAGCGACGGGAAGCACCACCGGCGCCGCCCTCCACAGCTCCGGCGACCCGCTGTGTCAACGGCCCTCACCGACATGCCATCGCCACCGCGACGCCTCTGCGCCCCGCGTCGCTGCCTAGAGCA
Organism: Panicum virgatum; assembly: GCF_016808335.1. Taxonomy (NCBI): domain Eukaryota; kingdom Viridiplantae; phylum Streptophyta; class Magnoliopsida; order Poales; family Poaceae; genus Panicum; species Panicum virgatum. Next base: position 9,325,156 of record NC_053146.1, read on the forward strand.
GTCCTTCCTCAACGAACCAGTGATGGCCAGGTCGAGTCCCTCAAGAATCAGTGAGTACTCCCACTTGATCTACTGCTAGTTGATCCAAAATATTCTAACAGGAATGATTCAAAATTAAAATATAGCTCGAGCCTGAATTTCCAAAGCTTAAAGAAGTGGATATCTTCGAGTTTATTTTGTTATTTGGAACCTCTGGCTATGGTTTAGCCCCAACCATAATCGAGCCTTTATATACTATTCGGATAGATGCTTTTTTTTTCAATAGGTCCCTTACGTACTGTTTACTCTGAAGGGGACATACACATATGGAGACACTCAGGGGAGAAAATGGGGCAGGCTGGGCCCACCTAGAACGGCAAGCTTCACTCTAGGGGAAATTCTGAAAACTCAAAATTGCGGTGGCCCCTTCACCCTGATGTCATCGTGTCACGCCTGTTTTTTTTTAAAAAAAAGAAAACCGAATGCATAACTATATGTATACCAGGATCAAGTTTCATATATATATATAGTAATGTCATAATGGTAAAATGAGTAACAATGTCACGTAAAATAGACATACAACGATTAAAAAATCTATCAGAGATACACAACTTCAATTGGAAACGACGGCTCCACACTTCACAGGTAATCGACCGGGGGTTGCATGCACCTAGAACTCAGACAATAAATTATTTTAATCTCGTGAAAATGTTCTCGAACTTTCCATTAAATGAGTTTAGCTTTTAGAAAGATGAGAATAATTACCAGAAAAATCTGGAAAATTCTCGAGAAACTCAAAAGATGGATAATTATATTTGAAAAGATATTCACAACCCAAAATTGAAACTTTGGGGTGTGACACATCGGCATCAACCCACCAGTGTGAATCTCGGAAACCTCGTCACAGTCTGCACGATGAGATGATGGTTGCCTATGCTGCATGTCTTCTAGGAAGTTTCCTATCCTAGTGGGTGCCTCATATCTCCACACATGCTCGTAGCGGGTGCTTTGGTCATTTTGACATGGATGTATCCTGTATCTTGTTGGAAGGTGATGATGTACTGCTCTTTTATTAATGTATATATGGTAAAGTTATGAAAACAGCTATTTTTCTTTAAGGTTGTGGTACCGTGGCAGTAACAGATTGCTGCCAGCCTGCCTTGTGAATTGTGATGACCTGCAGGACATAACTGTTGCAGAGCATTTGTAGGATGAATGCCCCGGCTCATGGCAACTTCAATTCAGGTCGCATCAGGTCTCATCCCTGTGGAACACACGGCCAGAGAGCCGACTCATAACGTTCAGGAACTGGCACCGAGAAGCAGCTGCATAGAATGATCTTGTGATTTCATCGAGAGACCATGGCGGCATGCTGAACAGGGTAGGAACTCAAATTCATGAGGTGCAACGGAATAGCCATGCCAGTCACCGTAGATGTTAGCGCTGGTTGCTCACTGCTGTCCTGACGCATCCCAAACCAATAAAACTAACCAATTGGTGATGGTGAACAGACTGGACAGAGCGATTCACTTCACTTTGTGCCATTCTTCCATGGATGAGCGGAGCCCCTTCTGTGGCATGTGTCAGGGCATTGCCGCAACTTAGCTTTTATAGGCTACAGGTGCATTGATCACATAATATGAAATGCAGATGTAGCTTGCGCAAACATAATTATGCCTTTACTACTGCACAAAAGGGGGGACTTCTGAGCATTATAAGCACCTACCATTTGACGATATAAAATTTATTTTAGCATTATAAATAAGGTATTACAGTGTCAGGGTAAGGCTTGACTGAGCTCGCTAGGAGATGCCAGCTGGACTGCTTTCTTAAGTGAATGGAACAAGAATTACTAAAGTATTAATTCCTTCAATTTCCATTTCCTTCAAAACTATGGACCTTTGACATGCTACAAATTTGTGTCAAGCTGCACCAATCAAGTGTTGAACTGATGAAGAGTTCTTTAGATTTATTTATCAGACATGTGGCGAGACAGCACTTCACCAACAAGGATGAAAACAATGATGAAAGGCATATGAAAATTTACTTGTTTCAACTCTTGGTACTAGTGAAGAGTACGGTGTGGTAGAAGGAATATCGTATACGTAGTAAATAATTGATCACTAATAACTCCTCACAGATCGTTATCAACTAACGCTTATCCCCAGTATTTGGGCCAAGAAACAGTAGAATAATAACTAGGTTGGATTATTGACAATCAAGACATCCTAACTAAATTTTTTCTTGCACTTACTATCATGTTATGCTATAAGAAAAATTTCCTATTCATACCATTAAAGAACATCATCAAATTACACAAACCAGCTAGCTAGAAATGCATGGGTTAGTGACTAGTTAGAAAAACTAATTGTTCTTTGCTGATCTCACAGTGGATGTCTTGCATTTGAGATCATGTTTCCATGAAAAACTTTCCAATTTACACAAGCTAATATGGCAACTCTTGAGGCTTCTGGTATGAAAAGAGCAGTAAAAACTTTGAAACAAATAGTTATCCTCCTCGTCATGTAAAGAGCCCTGGAAGACTATGGTTAATTGGGCAGTGCGTAGTTGTTGTAGAAAAATATTGTGGCCTCTACTGTTAAGGGCATAGCTGCTATAAATACTATGTAATTTCAATATGCAAATCCCATGTCCAATTGGGATCAGTTCTTGGACGTTAGTGGTTTTGTCGCAGCAAAGTTGTTGGTAATTGTTGCATTACAGGGGAAAGCAGAGCAGCGAGGAAAAGCTAGAGGAGTGCTGAGGACAGAAAAATGCAGAGATCATTTCCCCCATTCCTGACGTAGGGGCAGGGGCTTCACCACCAAGTTCATTGCTCTGTTTCTCTATTTCAGCTCCCAGAGGACAGAAATGTGCACAGCGTCTAACCTGAAGCAGTCCAAAGAACACAACACTTCGTGCAACATCGAGCTCTGTTCTGATGCTTTGTCCTCTGCCATTATCTAGTTTCTGAATAAATATAGTTCTACCGGATAATTAATTTTTCTGTAATGTGCTAATTCATCTCTGTGTTGTACGATTGATTGACGATATGATAAATCTATTTAATCACAGACAAGATCTGGAATTTCTACCATAATCCTGCTAACACCACTTCTACAATGCATGGGCCTTATGGCTGGCTATGTCCATGATCCCTGCCTATATTGGTGCCTCAACAATGTAAGCAGTAAGCAACATATTTGTTCGGATAGAACATTGCAGATGTAGGTCACCAGGAGAGTCTAGGATCACACATGTCCACTTTGCAAAGACTCTTTGTTCATATGCAGGTCCACTACTCACTTTGTCATCTTCAATCTGAAGCACTTTGCAAAACATCCAACTCTTTGTGCTGCTCAGAAGCAGTATTATCACCATCGCTAGTGAGGAAGCACATGATTGCCAGGAACAAGGATGAGAAAGCTCAGCCAGTGGCTGCATTCACGCAATAGTGCTGACCATAGTGGGCGCGGTTGGCATCCTGAGGCATCCCACTCCAATAGTCATCCTATGTATCGGCGGCGAGCACAATCAACTAGTTTCTTTGTGGCACCACCGAAGTCATCAATGTACACAAGATAACCAATTAAACCCTCCAATGTACAATGATGGGAATGTTTCAAAGAAGATGGAAATATTCCTGGAGCCTGAATTTCCCAAGCTTGAAGAAGTGGATGTCTTCGAGTTGTGTGATTTCGAACCTCTGTCCATGGTTTAGCCCCGACCTTAACTATCCGGATAGGTGCTTTTCTCAATAGCTCCCTCATTGTTTATTCTAAAGAGGACACATACACATATGGAGACACTCAGGGGAGAAAGTGGGGCTGGCTGGGCCACCTAGGACGGCAAGCTTCACTCTAGGGGAAATTCTGAAAGTGAGAGGGATAGCATGCTGTACCGGCCGAACTGAGGGTGGAAGCCCTTTATGGAGCTGCGCATTCGTGGTGTTCCATGGCCGCCCCTCCGTAGCCCCAACAGGCCACCCAGTTCTCAGCGATCCTGATGAGGGCCTTGGGCAGATCAAGATGTGGATCCTCTACTACGAGGAAGCATCCATTAGCACGGATGAGACAACACAGCAGTTCATGTTCCTTAGACAACACTTCCACTGGCAAAAGACTACGGCTAGCATCCTGATGCATCCCACGGCCAGATGATCAATCCAAACATGGAGGAATTAGACCGAGCGAACTCGAGTCTATTGTGTCAATAGTGTAGTGACTATGTATCATGTCATGTGAAAGCCAGCAGATGCCTTTATATATCTTTGCATATTAAATACTTGTGAAGAGTATGGCACCGGTAGTAAATATATCTCTTGGATATCCTCTGTTTTCTTATGGGCACTACCAGAGTCCTAAAGACGGTGGACCATTAGTTTCTAGCTACTTTAATCAATAATAAGATACCATCCACTCATTAGTCTTCTGAATTTTAGTTGTTACTTTATGCAAGTTAAAGATGAACCGGGAATTGACATTGTTAGCATTATCATAAACTCATTGGTGCTGCTTATAGGAACTGAAATGAATAAGTTTGAAACAAATTTAAGGATGACTGAATAAATGGTTCTCAGTTCTCACTATGAAATTTTTCTTCTTTAACATGGACAACCAAATCCTGAATTTGACAATGCAGGTTTTATTCCATTCAAATTTTGTCCGTCTGAAACTACTGAAGAACATGCTGATGGGGGGAAAGAAGGTTGGCAACCACCATAGACTTCATCACCACATCATGTTTTACCATGGGCTGATGAGACCTGTTCCACAAGTAGCAATTTTAAGCCTTGCAAGAGGCGACAAATTTTGCAACTTTCAAAAAGAGTATTTGGTGTGGCAAACTGGTGATTCAGCAGGAGACCGCATCATATCATGTACGGACCAGCACGATCGTGCGGTGGGATGCCCTGACCCCCCTGTGTTGCTCGAGCTCCGGTCCCGGCTGCCCTTCACCGCCGTCCACCGCACGGTCCATCGGCCACAGCACCTCCACGGCAGCTCTCCGTCGACACTTGACGCCCGTGTACCTGCAATCCAAAGACCAAGCGCACGATCACACCGCACAGTTGACAATTCACTCATCACAAGCAGGATAGAGTACTCAACATTCCTCATTGTACATTTGAGGGTTTAATTGGTGATGTTGTGTGCACTGATGACTTCGGTGGTGCCAGAAAGAAACTAGTTTTTGTGCTCACCGCCGATAAATAGGATAACTATGGGAGTGGGATGCATCAGGATGCCAACAAGCGCCCACTACGGTCAGCACTGGTGTGTGAAAGCAACTGCCTGTGCTTTCTCATCCTGTTCCTGGCAATCATGTTTTTCCTTACTCACTAGCGGTGGTGTTAAAAGCGCTTCTGAGCTGCACACCAATAGTTGGATGTTTTGCAAAGTGCTTCAGATTGAAGATGACAAAGTTAACAGTGGACCTGCACATGAACGAAGGGTCTTTGAAAAGTGGACACGTGTGATCCCATAGCGTCGAATCTGGAGCGATGAACTTGGTGGTGGTCCAGTGGAGCCCCTGCAGCCCATATGGGGAAATGGGGGAAATGATCTCTGCATTCCTCTGTCCTTAGCACTCCTCTGGCTTTTCCTCGCTGCTCTGTTTTCCCTTGTAATGCGACGATTACCGACAACTTTGCTGCGACAAAACCACTAATGAGCAAGAACTGATCCCAATTGGACATGGGATTTGCATATTGAAATTGCATAGTATTTATAGCAGCTATGCCCTTAACAATAGAGTGCACAATATGTTTCTACAACTACGCACTGCCCAACTAATCATAGTCTTTCAGGGCTCTTTACATGACAAGAGGAGGATAACTATTTGTTTCAAAGTTTTTTACTGCTCCTTTCATACCAGAAGCCTCAAGAGATGCCATATTAGCTTGTGTACATTGGATACTTTTTCATGGAAACATGATCTCAAATGCAACACATCCACTGTTAAATCTGCAAAGAACAATTAGTTTTTCTAACTAGTCACTAACCCATTCATTTCTAGATAGCTGGTTTGTGAGGTCCCCATTATCTTCTCCAGGGAAGATCAATGGACCAGCTTCTCTGAACCTAGAAAGTTCCAGCTAGTACTCGACCTAGTCGTCCAAGGCTCCAAGCTCACTCGAGTACACATCGACGGTGGAAGTGGGCTCAACCTGATCTTCGCAAGTACATTAGCCAAGATGGGCCTCAACTATATGAGTCTACTCACTCCGAGCAAGGCTCCATTCTATGGCATCGTCCCCAAGAACCTCTACACCAATTGGCTCGGTTACTCTTCCGGTCACATTCGGTACAGAACAAAACTTTCAGACAGAATACATCAAATTTGAAGTAGCCGACTTCGAATCTTCCTACCATGCTATCCTGGGAAGACCAGCGCTAGCCAAGTTCATGGCAGTACCACATTACGTGTACCTGCTCCTCAAGATGCCAGGCAACACAGGAGTACTTTCCTTAGGTGGAGACCTCCTCAAATCCTTCGAGTGCGACAAGGAAGCAATAGATCATGCCGCCACAATCCGGGTCCCTAGTTCTGCCAGCGAAATACTTGCTGCTGCTAAGGAACTTTTACTCAAGGAGTCGATGCCTTCCAAGAAGCCAAGCCAGTCATCGGTTAAACCAACTGGTGACGTGGGCACCAAGACTATCCAGCTACAAGAGAGAGACGGCTCCAAAACCACCATCATCGGAGCAGGCTTGGGTGACAAATAGGAACTCGAGCTCGTCAACTTCCTTAGGGCCAACCGAGACGTATTCGCGTGGAAATTAGTGGATATGCCAGGGGTGCCCAAGGGGTTGATGAGCATGCCTTGAAGGTTGACTCTAAAGCCACACCCAAAAAGCAACGGTTACGACTTTTTTCACCAGACAAGCGAGAAGCCATCAAGAAAGAGCTGGCGAAACTACTCGCAGCTGGGTTCATCAAGGAAATCTACCATCCTGAGTGGTTGGCTAACCCTGTACTCGTCCAGAAGAAGAACAACAATGAGTGGAGGATGTGCGTCGACTACACCGATCTAAACAAGCATTGCCCAAAATGATCCTTTCGGGCTACCACATATTGATCAAGTAATCGACTCTACAGCAGGATGTGTCCTGTTATCCTTCCTCGACTGCTACTCAGGGTATCATCAGATTGCCTTGAAAGAAGAAGACCAAATCAAGACGGCATTCATCACCCCTTACGGAGCATACGCCTACAAGACCATGTCTTTCGGGTTGAAGAATGCGGGTGCCATCTACCAGCGTGCGATACAGCTGTGCTTTGCCGACCAGTTACATCACAATGTTGAAGCCTATGTAGATGACGTTGTCATCAAGACCAAGACCCAGGATCAATTCATTACTGACCTAGAAGAAACCTTCAACAGCCTCCGAAAATCTTGCTGGAAACTCAACCCAACCAAGTGTGTCTTTGGCGTACCCTCTAGAAAACTACTTGGATTCATCGTCAGCAACCGAGGAATCGAAGCCAATCCAGAAAAGATTAACACCACCATGGCCATGGACGCTCCAGCTACTATCAAGGACGTCCAGAAGCTTACAAGCTGCATGGCAGCTTTGAACCAGTTCTTGTCCAGGCTTGGCGAATGGGGCTTACCCTTCTTCAAGCTCCTAAAGTGACAAGACAAATTTGAGTGGACTACAGAAGCCGCGGAAGCACTCGAGAACCTCAAACATCATCTCCAGTCACCACCGATTCTAATAGCTCCACTATCTGGCGAGGAACTGCTCCTCTACATCACTGCGACTACTCATGTAGTCAGTATGGCGATAGTAGTCGAACGCCGGAGGAAGGCCACGCTTATGGCGTTCAGAGATCAGTTTACTTCATCAGTGAAGTACTCTCTGAACCAAAGGTTAGATATCCATCAATTCATAAACTTCTGTATGGAATTCTAATCACCTCCAGGAAGCTTCGACATTACTTTGATAAGTACAAGATCTGTCGGGTACCACAATTAGGGACACCCTAATCGGGGTACTAAGATCGCTTTTAAACGCAAACACATGTTAAGGTAACTGGGCCCACGGCCTCCTTCCAATCTGAAAGAAAGGAAAAGGACTCAACGAAGCCCAGCATGCGGCCCATTCGCACCCCTCTCGGGCCCACGGGACGATCTCCGCCTCGCTCGAGGGCTCCTATCGAGACCCTCGACTGCGCCCCGTATCTCCACCTCGCTCGAGGGTAGCGGAACTACCCTCGAGCAATCAACGCACCTCCGCCTCGCTCGAGGGTAGCAAACCTACCCTCGAGCATGCGACTCACCTCCGCCTCGCTCGAGGCCACCCCTCGGCATAAGGACAAACGGCCCCGCCGCTCAACCGCTTGGCGTACGGGGGAATTAAAAGCCGACCACTCCTCCACGGCGCCCAGGACAGACAGTGTCAGATCGCCATTCCTCGTGTTGACTGCGACCGGAGTCCCATCCGCCGACTTCGGTCACTGCTCCGCCATCCCGGACGCTGTGGCGGCACTGTGGAACCTGCGACGTGGGACAAGACGCGCTCAGCACAGTCCTCGTTACTATTCTGCCAACTCCGGTTGACCGGACTCCACCTCATCATACGCAAGGCCCCGGACCCGCCTCCTGCTTGAGAAAAGACCCGACGACGCCACGTACCCCTCCTCGAGGGATGCTCAACACACGCAGCTGAAGTCCCGGACCTCCCACCTCGAGGGGTCTGGGACCTCCACATGTCTCCCGGACCTCTTAGAGTGCACACCAACACTCCGTCCAGGGGGTCCGGGACCGCCGCGTGCCTCGCCACCGCTGGGGCACGCAGGATTCTGACTTGCAGGGCCCACGGAGCACCATATCTGGAGGCCCGTACACCCTACAGTGACGACCACGCCGCCTGCAGGGGCTGGCAGGACGCCAGCTCGATCTCCGCAGGACCAAGGACGATATCCAGGACGACTGCCACGCCTGACGCCATGCCCCACAGTGTACTTCCTACAGTGTTCGGTCACTGTACCCCCGCGATTCAGGGGAAAACTACGACTTCCACGCCTCCACTCATGTACACCGCCCCTCCTTGTGACTATAAAAGGAGGAGGCGGGCTTCCTTTAAACGGGGGGACGGGCGGACGGACTGACTGACTCCCTTTTGCGGACGCTTCTGGTCATCAGCTACCGCAGTCACCTACATTCACGATCATCGCCACACCCGACTCCACTCCTAGCAGAGACCTGGGAGCTTCCCTCCCTCTCTCGCCTCGCTTGTAACCCCTACTACAAGCACTCCGGGTGCAAGATAATATAGTGCCCTCGCACACCCCCTTTGCTGGACGTACGGCCCCGCGGCCGGAACTAGGATAAGCCGTGCGTTACTGTGTTGCCTCTTGCATCATCATCTGGGACGAGGAAACACGCAGCATTTACTAGTTGGGATCCAGGCCCCCGGGTCGGGACACTGACAGTTGGCGCGCCAGGTAGGGGCCTCTGCGTGACATTTTCTCCTTTGTTCCCATTTGATCTCCAGGGATGGCGGGCAGATCCAACCCTTACCCCATGGGTGTCTCGGATTCGCTCCCAGTGGGGTTTGTGATCTGGTTCGGGAGTCTCGAGTTCAGAGCAACCAGCCACGGTTACCTCATGCGGCTCCTCTCGCCCAGGCGCAACCCCGTCCCTTCGACTTCACCAGCCCAGCGCAACCGACGCTCGGGCCATCGTTCGCGACAAGTACGCACAGAGCGGCGCCGTGCGGCACGCCACAGCTCCCCCACGTGGGTTGAGGCTGGCATGTTGCAACTCAGTACCGCGGGCAACGGGGCCATCGCCTCGTCATCACGTGCCTCGGCATCATCTGCGCCGGCACTGTTATCTGCTGCAGCACCAGTGCCTCCCAGGGGGGCTCGACCTCGTCGTCGTCCTTTCCCTTCGGGATGCGCAATGCTGCCACCCACGCCTCTTCCATCAGCGCTATCTTCACCGAGTATGAGGATCTGCCAGGTCATCATCTTCTGTCGATCCGCAGCCTCATCGCGTCGTCTCATGATGAACTCTACCCCGAAACGGCGAGCTCGATCGCCGACGATGTCAACTTCTTCATGAACAACTTCACGACCGAGGAGGCCGAGGACTACTCCTGGGTTTGCGACCCCGACACTTTCCGCTCGTTCCAGCTGGCAACGGCTTACTGCCTCACCTGCTCCGAAGACTCCAGCGAGGGGGATTACGATCCCACCTGGGAGTGCTTCATGGCAGATCTTGCGGTCGAGCAAAACGACGACGCCCTGGGCGACGATGGGGACGGCGGGGTGGACGCACAAGCGAACCCACCGGTGGTGCCGCCTGCAGCCCCCCTCTTCTTCGTCAAGCTCGGCGGCGCGGCAAGCACAGCTGGCACAGCTCGAAGAACTTCAAGCCAAGCTCGACGAGCAGCGACGGCAGACCCAGGAGCTGCGTACCGCACTCGAGCAGTAGCGTACCGCGTGTGGTGCACATGCCCAGGCGATGGGATGTGTTGCCCGGGAGCGCATCTTGGCCGATGACGACGTCGACAAACCTCCAGAACTGAAGACGGCTGGCGAAAAAATCATCGCTGCGGCCTATCTACTCCAAGCTATGCCCGAGCCATCGACGCCTTCGGGCCGCAACTTGCGCCACGAGGCACAGGTGCTCATCGAGCAAGCTGCCGTGCAGCAGGCCGAGAGTTCTGCATCTCGTATGTGTTCAAAAGCCCCGGAGCAGCCTGGCAGGACTGCGCACCAGGACCGCGAGGTTTCTGTGCACACACCACCAGCAGGGAAGGGCAAGGCAGCCGTAGCGCCCGGTGCGAAGGCACCCTCGGTGCACGAGCGCATCGGGAGAGTTCCCGTAAGGGAGCGAATCCGTGACACGCGCGGGCATGCCGGCGACAGCGACGCCTGTTGCATCATCGACGGCAGGAGATACACCCCTCGACGTTGCGGACGCTTCGACCCCGAGCATGACAGGGGTGAGTCACCGGAGCCTCCGGGCACCCGGGTGTTCATCCGGGAGATCCGGACTGCATCTTTTCCCCCGCGCTTTCGACAACCCAACACCCTCATCAAGTACTCGGGCGAGACCGACCCTGCGGTCTGGCTCAACGACTACCGCCTAGCGTGCCAGCTAGGCGGCATGACGGAGGATGCGGTCATCATCCGCAACCTTCATCTTCACCTTGCTGACGCCACACGAACGTGGCTCGAGCATTTGCCCGCGGAACAGATCCACGACTGGGCCGACTTGGTCCAGATCTTCGTGGGCAATTTCCAGGGCACATACGTGTGCCCTGGGAACTCCTGGGACCTTAAAGGGTGTCGTCAGAAGCCCAACGAGTCCCTACGCGACTACGTGCGGTGCTTCTCCAAGCGATGCACCGAGCTCCCTAGCGTCACCCACGTCGAGGTCATCAACGCCTTTCTCGAGGGAACGACGTGCAGGAACCTGGTGCACGAGCTTGCGAGAAGCCGACCCGCCAATACCAATGAGTTGTTCGACGCCGCAACCAACTACACCGCCGGCGAGGAGGCTGTTGGTGCCATCTTCGATGACAAGCTGAGCAAGCGCAAGGACGATGCGCCTGCGGAGGGCAGCAACCCCAAGTTCGACGCCCCCGCCAAGAAACAGAAGCGGGGGAGGAAGGGAAAAAAAGCCGGTCCCACCGAACCAGCGCGGGTCGGGGCGGGCAGAGGACTCTGAGGAGGCCTTCGCTGCCGCCCCAGACCGCAAAGGACCTCGAGGCCCCCCTCGAGGCGGTGCTGGCCAGTTCGACGACATATTTAAGAAGTCGTGCCCTTACCACAAGGGCCCGGTCAATCATACCCTCGAGCAGTGCGAAATGCTCAAGAAATACTATAACCGCGTCGCGCATCGCCACAAAGAAAAGAAGAAGGATGCGGGTGACAAAGGTGGAGATGACGAGTTCCCCCCAGTGGAGAACGCCTTGTTCATCTTTGGAGGAGCAACGACGAACATGACTTCTCGGCAGCGCAAGCGCGAGCACCGGGAAGTTTTCTCCGTCGTCAAGGCCACGCCATCCTACCTCGACTGGTCGAAGGACACCATTTCCTTTGGCCACGAGGACCACCCCGACTACGTCCCGCACCCGGGACGATATCCGCTCGTTGTCGATCCCATCATCGGCAACACCCGCTTCTCCAAGGTGCTCATGGACGGAGGCAGCAGCCTAAACATCATGTACGCCCGCACCTTGGAGCTCATGGGGATTGGACTAGAAAAGCTTCGCCCCAGCAAGTCGCCATTTCATGGCGTTGCGCCGGGGAAGCGCGTCCAACCCCTCGGCCAGATCGATCTGCCTGTCTGCTTCGGCACGGCAGCTAACTTCCGCAAGGAAGTACTCGCCTTTGAGGTGGTGGGGTTCCGGAAATCCTATCATGCCATACTTGGTCGTCCCTGCTACGCCAAGTTCATGGACATCCCCAACTACACCTACCTCAAGCTGAAGATGCCGGGTCCAAAGGGTGTCATCACCATCGGCTCTTTGTTCGAGCATGCCTACGAGTGCGACGTTGAGTGCGTTGAGCACGCGGAGGCTCAAGCGGAGGACGAGGCCCTCACAGCCACCCTCGACAAAATGGCAAGGGAGGCCTTGGACTCCACGCACCGACACGCCGGGAGCTTCGAACCCGCCGAGGGTATCAAGAAGGTGCCCCTTGACCCGAGCCACCCCCACGACAAGGCGTTGCAGATCAGCGCCACCCTCGACAGCAAATAGGAAGTGGTGCTCGTCGATTTTCTCCGCGCCAACGCTGACATCTTCGCGTGGAGCCCCTCGGATATGCCTAGCATACCGAGGGAGGTCGCCAAGCACTCCTTTGATGTCCGACCCGACTCCAAGCCGGTGAAGCAGCGCTTGCGACGCTTTGACGAGCTCAAACGCCGAGCGATCGGCGAGGAGTTGCAGAAACTTCTGGCGGCTGGATTCATCAAGGAGGTATTCCATCCCAAATGGCTAGCTAATCCCGTATTAGTGTAGAAAAAGAATGGAAACTGGAGGATGTCCATAGATTATACTAGTTTAAATAAGACATGTCCGAAGGTTCCCTTTCCTTTGCCACGAATTGATCAGATTGTAGATTCTACTACGGGGTGCGAACTTCTATCCTTTCTTGATGCTTACTCCGGTTACCACCAAATCAAGATGAAAGAGTCCGACCAGCTCGTGACTTCTTTTATCACACCTTTCGGCATGTACTGCTACATTACGATGCCCTTTGGCCTCAGAAACGCCGGAGCCACATACCAGCGGTGTATGCTCCACGTTTTCGGAGGCCATCTCGGGCGGAATGTAGAGGCATATGTCGACGATATCGTTGTAAAAGCCAGGAAGGCGGATGACCTAGTTGCCGATCTCAGGATCGCATTCGATTGCCTACGGGCCAAAGGGGTAAAACTCAATCCCGATAAATGCGTGTTCGGGGTGCCTCGAGGCATGCTCTTGGGTTTCATTGTCTCCCAGCGGGGCATCGAACCCAACCCTGACAAAGTCTCGGCCATCACTCGGATAGGACCGATCCGAGAACTAAAGGGGGTACAGAGGGTTATGGGATGCCTAGCATCTCTTAGCCGATTCATCTCGCGTCTCGGCGAGAAAGGCTTACCCATGTATCGACTGTTGAGGAAAACCGAGCATTTCACATGGACCCCCGAAGCCCAAGAAGCCCTCAAAAGGCTGAAGGCATCGCTCACTCACGCTCCCATTCTCACACCACCCACGGACGGCGAGCCCCTCTACCTGTACGTTGCTGCGACGACCCAAGTGGTCAGCGTGGTGATCGTGGTTGAAAGACAAGAGGAGGGCCATGCTCTGCCCGTCCAACGGCCGGCGTACTACATCAGTGAAGTGTTGTATGAAACTAAGACACGCTATCCGCAGATTCAGAAGCTGCTCTACGCAGTGGTTCTGGATCGGCGCAAGCTGCGCCACTACTTCGAGGCCCATCCCGTCACCGTGGTCTCATCTTTTCCTTTGGGAGAGATAGCCCGTAACCGGGAAGCCGAGGGTAGAATTGCCAAATGGTCTGTGGAGCTGATGGGAGAGACTCTCACCTACGCCCCCCGCAAAGCGATCAAGTCCCAAATCTTGGGTGACTTCGTGGCTGAATGGACGGACATTCAGCTACCCCCACCGCAAATCCAGGCCGAATGCTAGACTATGTACTTCGACGGGTCCGTGATGAAGACCGGCGCTGGTGCCGGCCTCCTCTTCATCTCACCCCTCGGATAACACATGCGGTATGTAATACGCTTGCATTTCCCTACATCTAACAACATGGTGGAGTATGAGGCCCTCCTCAGCGGCCTCCGCATCGCCATCGAGCTTGGCGTCAAACGCCTTGACGTACGCGGTGACTCTCAACTCGTCGTCGATCAAGTAATGAAAGAGTCTAGCTGCCACGACCCAAAGATGGAGGCATACTGCAATGCAGTGCACCGCCTCGAAGACAAGTTCGATGGCCTAGAACTCAACCATGTCCCGCGCAAGTACAACGAGGACGCCGACGAGCTAGCCAAGATCGCGTCGGGGCAGACCACCGTTCCCCCGAACATCTTCGCTCGCGACATCACCGAGCCCTCCGTTGCATTCAAGGATCCAACGGAGCCGGGCCCCTCGACCGCCGGGCCCTCCGACAGGAACCTACCGGCAGGCGAGGCCGAGCCCATGGACATTGACTTCGGGACTACCTCCGCGGACGAGGCCGAAGCAATGGAAGTTGACGAGGCCTCCACTTCGCAAGATTGGCGCGTCCAGTACCTGGACTGGATGATTCGAGGGGTCCTACCCTCGAACCGCGCTCAGGCACGGCGCCTGGCCAGGCGGGCCAAGTCCTTCGTTCTAATCGACAGATAGCTATACAAACGCAGTCCCTCGGGAGTCTTGCAGCGATGCATCCCCATCCCCGAGGGCAAGGAGTTGATCCGCGACATTCACGCTGGCGTCTGCGGCCATCACGCCGCGCCGCGAACCCTCGTGGGTAATGCGTTTCGGCAAGGTTTCTACTGGCCCACCACAGTCGCCGACGCCACCGACGTCATGCGGACCTGCGAGGGCTACCAGTTCTATGCTCGAAAAACACATCTCCCAGCCCATGCTCTGCAGACTATCCCCATCACGTGGCCGTTTGTCATGTGGGGACTGGACCTCGTCGGTCCGCTGCAGAAGGCGCCCGGGGGCTTCACCCACTTGCTGGTGGCGGTCGACAAATTCTCCAAGTGGATCGAGGCTCGACCCATCGGCAAGATCAAATCCGAGCAAGCAGTTTTATTCTTCACTGACATCATCTTCAGGTTCGGGGTCCCGAATTCGATCATCACCGACAACGGCACCCAGTTCACAGGCAAGAAGTTCTTGACGTTCTGCGACGATTTCCACATACGTGTGGACTGGTCGGCTGTGGCACACCCACAGACGAACAGGCAAGTAGAACGTGCCAATGGCATGATCCTCCAAGGACTAAAGCCGAGAATCTTCAACAAGTTGAACAAGTTCGGCCGGAGGTGGCTCACGGAGCTACCCTCGGTTATTTGGAGCCTAAGGACGACCCCAAGCAGAGCCACTGGCTTTTTCCCGTTCTTCCTCGTCTATGGCGCCGAGGCCATACTCCCCACTGACCTGGAGTACGGGTCGCCAAGGCTCAAGGCATACCAAGAGCAACAAAACCAGCGAGCTCGCGAAGACTCGCTGGATCAAGTGGACGAGGCTCGAGACGTGGCACTCCTACACTCCGCGCACTACCAGCAGTCCCTACG
The DNA here is from genome assembly GCF_016808335.1 of Panicum virgatum. Lineage (NCBI taxonomy): Eukaryota > Viridiplantae > Streptophyta > Magnoliopsida > Poales > Poaceae > Panicum > Panicum virgatum. The sequence continues at coordinate 9,340,895 of NC_053146.1, forward strand.
AAGGTATCAATCGCAGAGGGTCCGGCGCCGAGACCTCGACGAAGGGGACTTGGTGCTGAGGCTTCGACAGGACAGCAGGGGCCGCCACAAGCTCTCACCGCCATGGGAAGGACCGTACATCGTCGCCGAGGTGCTCAAACCCGGCACGTACAAGTTGGCGAACGACAAAGGCGAAGTCTTCACCAACGCTTGGAACATACAATAGCTACGTCGCTTCTATCCCTAGAACTCTAAGCTATTTGTACATCGTTTGAACTCGCATTTTAGATTTCCCGAAATAATAAAGAAGTACGCTTTACTTGTTTATTTTTGGGAACCTTCCGGACCCTCGAAGGCTCGGATATGCACGACCACTGAGGTACGCCTGGCTTTACCCTCGGCAAAGCCAAGCCTCCCTCGGGGCTACTACGGGGGGAACCCCCGAACGTCCCCAAAAATCGCCAATGTTTTTTCCGAAATATTTCCGTCTCGCCCCTAAGCTTCTCGTATCCTTGGAAAAAACGAACGCGAGGCGTAAGCAACTACGGTACGGGGCCGGCCGAGTCGTGGGGCCGCCTACGCCTCCGGGATATGGCACCCCCCTCACCACCCCACGCCTATGTTGCTTACGGACGCGAATCTCCTCGCAGAAGTTTATCTAAGTCGTATACGAGAACATAGAAATAAAGTAAAGAAAACGAAGGCTCGATCACACAAGGCCTCGATGGGCCACACAGTCGATTCAATGAAAACAAATTCCTTATATTCATAAGCACGATTACAAAGTACGATTACAACGAATGCTAATCTATTACATGGGCTTCGAGGCCCAGATTTCCTACAGGCTTCCATCCCCCCCTTGCGGGTCTTCAGTGGCGTCGAATTCGGCGATGGGAGGGATGTCTGCTTCGAGCTTCTCGGCGAGGATGGTGGTGAACTCCTCCGCGGCCGCGTCAGCTTCGTCCATGATGGCCGACGCGGCATCCGCATCAGCGTCATCGGGAACGACGTACCCCGACGACACCCTCTAAAGATCCATGACGCAGTGTGTCGAGGCCACGGCGAGGGCCCGCAGGACACCGAGGCGGAAGGTGCTCTTGGCATGCTCGGCAATCCGACCCCCTAGCGCTCGCAGGCAGCTGATCACCGAATTGCCCGAGACAGCACCCTCCCCCACGAGCTCTTGACACATGCTCACGGCGGTTTGCTCCAGCTCGGCGAACTCCGCCTGCGCCGCCGTGAGTGCTGTGTGGACCGCTTCCTTCGCTGCAGACTCGTCCGCCACCTTTCTGCCTCAGCTCTGAGCAAAGGAAATCAATGTAAGCTACGAAAAGAAACAAACCAACGAAAATTCGAAGGTACTTACCCATGATACTTTTCTGCACCTCTTCCCTCTGGACTCGGGTGGCCTCTTCGTGCGAGGACAAGGAGTCTTCCTTCTGCTCTGCCGCGGCCCTCTGGACATCCCGCTCACCGATAACCCGCGCCAGATCCACCTCCAGCGTCTGCTGACGCGCTCCCAGATCCGCCATCTTAGTGTTAGCCTCGACGTTCTTGAGCACTAGCTCGGCATTGTGCTGCCCGAGCTGGCCCATCTGGGAGTACATCCGAGTCATCTCGGCGCTCTTCTCGCGCGAGATTTACCTCAGCTGCTGCAAGTGAAAGGGTGTGGGTAAAAGCATGTTAAAGCCGAAATCGGATCCGAGCAATTTTCAGGGCAAAGCATTTACCTGGCTGACCTGGTAATCCGTCCCCTGATGGAGCTGGAATGCATGGTCGAGGGCTTGCAAGATCTCGCGACGGACGTTAAGCTGCACATTCCAGGCCTCCTCCTCCTCTTGCTCCTTGCGGAGAAATTCCGAGGGGAGCCCGGACGGGACAATTGCCCCGTGATGGGGCCCCTCGGACGTCCCCGCCTCGAGCACATCCGCGCCGGCCGATGTGAACTCGGCGATGTGCATGGCGGCGCTTGCCGCAGCAGCAGGGTCGATGTCCATCGAATTCCCGTACTCCTGGCTGCTGTCCGGCAACTCCACCACCGCCACCATGCTCCCCTGCGCCGTCCGCACCGGCACCACCACGACGACACCCTCGTCCCGGGCCCCGATGGGCTCTGAGACGGGGGCTCCTTCGACCCCTGGCGCCCCTAGCGCCGTCTCTTCCTCTGCAACGCCCTCGACCTCAGCCCTCGGGGGCTCGAGGATGAGGGCCTCCCCCTCCACGTGGTCGGCGGAGCGCTCCTGCGCCCCCCCAACAGCTTCTCCTTCTGCGACCAGCCAGGCGGTGCTAGCCGCGCCGCCCCGGCCGGCCTCAACTCCAACGACTGCCCGGGCGGCGCCGTCCGGGCCGCCCCGGCCGGTCTCCTCGGCGTTGTCAGCCTGAGCGGCTGCTTCAGCTCCGCTCTGGCCGGCGTCACCCTCCTCCCCTTGTGCCCGAGCTTGCTGGGCCACCTGGGCCCCTCGAGCCATGGCCTCCCGTAGCTTCGCGGCCGCCGCCACGAGGTCCACGGTAGGCAGGGGCTATGGCGCCGTGTGCGGTGTGCTGCATGCCCCAATCTTGAGGGCCTTGGCAGGGGCAAGCTGCACCGCATCCTTGGCGACGGCCCCGGGGCTGGAAATCGAGGAACAGAGGTTGAGGACAACGGGATCGAAAAATCGATCAAACACGCAACAGAAACAAAACCCAAAAGTTTACTTACCCGGATCGAGCACTCATGCTCCGCTTCCTCGTGGTGCTTCTTCGGGCCCGCGGCACCGCGCCGCCCCTCGAAGACTGTCCCAAGGGCGCCCCCTCGTGTCGGCCTCGTCGCCACGGATCAGCACCTGGGGCGCGGGCGTCTCCTCACCGGCTGCCGGAGGGGATGACTCCCGCTCCGCACCCTCGAGGGAAGGGCACGCCGTTGACTCTGCCTCGGCCCTTGTCTCTTCCGGCGCCGCCGGCGCCCACTCGTCATCCTCCCACTGGTAGGTCGGCGGCAGGGGGGCTCGAACCCGCTGCCGTCTCGTCGTCCCCCAGAGCGTGGTCCTCGGCATCCGAGTCCTCCTCCTCCTCCTCGTCCATGGACTCAGGCGTGGCAGGCCGCGGCTTCCCCTCCGAGCGTGCAATCTTGCACGCCTTGTCGTGCCTCGCCTTCCGTTTCCTCTTCCTCTCGACCTTTGCCTCCGCCGCCTCCTTCCGCCTTTTCATATTCTCCGCGTGGAGGCGGTTGATCTGGCGTTCTTCCGGGACCGGGGGCTTCGAGGTGCCGCACCTCAACCCCTGCAAAGCATGCCCGAGTTGGAGTCAGGAAAAGGGGCCGCACAAGACACAACGGATTCAGAATCAAAACTTACCAGAGAAATGTACCCCGCCTCGGGGCGCATCTTGATTCTCCAAAGATCCTCGGGATCGTGGGGGAACTCCGCCACCGCATACTTTGCCCTTCAGGCGGAGGTGGTGCGGGAAAGCAGCTTGTACGATGTCCTCGAGCCTTCCACCTGGCTCCCGGGGGTGAGCTGGAAAATCGGCAGGGCCCTTTCCACGAGAGGGATCACCCTCTGCCAGTAGAAGTTTGCGATGACGGCCGCTGCCGTCAACCCCTTCCTCGCCAGATGCGCCAGCGCGTCAGTGAGGACTTCGAGCTTCGCTTGCTGCGCTGGGGGCGACACCCCCCAGTCCCACTTCGGTGGTCGCTCCCGGAGTACTCTGTTGGTAAACACTGGGAGCGCGCCGTGGTAGTTCCGAAGGTAGAACCACCCTCGGCTCCACCCGGCGTTGTTCGTCGTCATCTTGCAGGAGATGTAGAGGTTCTTCCGGGTCGGGCGGACGTGGAGCGTCAGGCCACCGGCGCGCGCGAACTGCTTCGGTTGGCCCCTCGCATTCTCGACGAAGAGTTCGCCGCGGAACAGATGGATCCAGAGGTCCCAGTGGGCTTCGATGCCGAGGTACCCCTCATAGACGGCGACGAAGACCGCCGCTTGCGAGATGGAGTTGGGGCTGAAGTTGTGCAGCTCCACTCCGTAGTACTCACACAAAGCCCGCATAAACCTGCTGACGGGGATGCCGAAGCCCCGCTCGTGAAGGCGCACGAAGCTCACGACGTAGCCTTGTGGGGGCTTTGGCTCGGTCTCGTTCGGACGCGGGGAAATACACGCCGGCGCCCCCGAGTCGGAGTTCCGCGGTAGCAGCCGGTCGGCGACCAACTGCTCCAGAATCGCCACGGTGGCAGAGGATTTCCCCCACGGCAAGGGCTCCTGGATGTCCGACATCTCTTCGAGTCGAGGAGGGATGTGGGAATGAGGGCTTTGGGATGGCTAAGGTACGCTCTCACTCTCCTTCCTCTTCCTCCTTTCGCTCTTGGCTGCAGGCTCAGGATGCAGGGGAGGCAGAGAAGGCAAAGAAAGGCGAAGGCAAATGGCCAGGTGAGCCCAAAGCAACCGCTTCCCTTTCGTTTTTTATTCACCGCGATGGACGGGTCCGCGGCCACAGCCCGAATCGACCGCATTGAATGCGGTAGATTACGCTGTCACTGACGGCTGGGGCCCCACGACCGCGGAGTCTCCCACGCGCGCACATAGCAATAACTGCGGCACAGTAATCGGCAGGCGCGGCGCGACTATCGCACTATCCCACACGTCAGCCGCCGCCCACGCCGCTTTGTCTGCCCGAGGCTGTCGCCTGAAAAGGCGCGCCCGCACCGTACGAATCGGGCCACGTCGCCCCCAACCAGCGGAATACCCACGCGCGTGACTGGCGACTCCGCGCCGTCTCCGAATCATGACGGAATATTCCTTCCCGGGGCTCTATACCCTCGAAGGAATCGCATTCCGAGGCCTTACGGATCAGGGGTTCGAAGGCTGTCCCTTCGGAGGTTCGACAGGCGCCCCAGATCACCAGAGTCAGGGACTGCAGGGATGTGCCGTACAAGCCACCCTCGAATGCGGAGTTCGAGACATCCTACGCAGTGTTCAAGGCCAATCGAGGGTGCCTAGAAGAAGGATCCCATCTAGAGAGAGCACCGAGCCCTCGGACACCATCGAACGGGTCCGAGCCTTGCCTAGCGTACCTTCGCAAGCGCTTTATGTGACGTGTCCATGGACCACGAGCCGACCCTTATCGAATGGGGCACGGACGTCCACTTGAACAACCCGCTAACAGCTCACCGAAGCAGCCATAGCTCGCGGCTCGGGCATGGGTAGCATGGTGCGCTTCACCCCTCTTCCCTGCGGAAGGGCGACGAGGGTCGTAATCAAAGTCTAGAGTTCCCCTGAACGCCTTCCCATGGGCCTAGGCTCGGGGGCTCCTCGCACACCACGGTTCAAAACCGCACCCTCGAATAAGTTGACGACCATCAATTGTGAAGCTCCACGTGTATAACCAAATCCCCCGCTATTAACGAGCGCTCCCCTGATGGTTAAGCTTAGCACCGGGTCGCTGTTCCAGCACGGGAATGCCGAGGGCGGCAGAAAGAGTGCCGTTGCCGGCTGAAAAAGACGCTGGACGGCCACCCCGGTGAGGCAACCCAGTGGGATAACGTTTATAGCCCTTGGACGAGCACAAACTCTCCTCCAAGGCCTCGGGGGCTACACCCGCGGGTGTGCTGACGCGCCCCCGCGAAGGAGACTTCACACATATTCGAGGGCCGTAACCCTCTATGCATCCCTATACCCTCGATCATCCTCCCCGAATGGAAAAAAGGAAACTTTATTGCTCGATACAAACAAAGATTACATAGGGTTACCGGCGCGAAGCCATCGAAAGATACAAACACGTTGCCACATACGTGGCAATTTTCCCTGTCTTGGGGAGGCGCGAGTGACGAAGAAAGGCACCGAGCAACTGGCTGAAGCAACGGCCAGGCTGCTAGGGATGCGAGGAGCAGCCCCCAGGCCGCACGGATCCAGCGGGATGCTCTCCTCGCAAGCTTTCTTCTAGCGTCTCCTCCACCAAAGACCACGCGGGGGGTCGAGCTGGCGGACAGCGCCCTCCCGAGAGCAACCTTGTTGCCAGAGGGCGATGCGAAGAACAGCCACCGGACCTGGCGCCAGCGCCACGGTCAGGCATCTCCATCCCCCTTCAGGCTAGGGGACATCGCAGGAGCAGGACCCCACGGGCCCAATGCTCTTCTGCGGATCCCACTTAAGCTGAGGGATGGTGTGCACACCCTCTCCGGTCTTCCCCCGCCGCTCGCAAGCATTCTTCTAGCGCCAAAGCCTAAAAAACCCAGGCCACCCCATCTGGGGGGGCGGACACGAGAGGCTAAGTAAAACATTACAAAATTTGGGCAAGGCTAGAAGAAAGAGTAGGGAGGTTGGAGAGGAAAGGGAACCCCACGACCCCTATTTATAGCTACGTCGGGCTCCAAGCTTCAGGCCTGTCAATGGGCAAGGGCTTGGACTGCCCGTGACGACGCAACCCTCCACGAAAGAAAGATGCTTTCGATCACCGCGCCGAGACGCGACCGAACAAAATAAAGCGGAGCTGAGCCCCTGGACGCTAAGCGGTGCAGCATCGGCTCAGGCCGACTGCCCTCGAACGGCGTGCCGCAAAGCAACCAGGAACGCCGGGGCCAAGGCCCTACGCGCGGGACAGCGCGATGAAAGCACCAGCTGCCAAGCAGCGGGAGCCATCGTCGCCCTGGCCCCCCTCAGCGCGCGGACACGTCTTGTCCTTGAAACAAACAAACAAAGAGGCGCGCGCCGCGAAGTACTCCTTCCGCGGGCGCACTACCCCGACCGGCGTGTTGTCACATCCGCCGGACTGGCGCTCAGGCGCATCTAGCGGGTGCGCGGCATTGATTGATCACGTCAAGGGGGAAATCGCCGAATCACCCTTTGGCCGAATCCTTTGACTCGACCAAAGCCTCGGGGGCTACTGTCGGGTACCACGATTAGGGACACTAATCGGGGTACTAAGATCGCTTTTAAACACAAACACATGTTAAGGTAACTGGGCCCACGAAGGCCCACGGCCTCCTTCCAATCTGAAAGAAAGGAAAGGACTCAACGAAGCCCAGCATGCGGCCCATTCGCACCCCTCTCGGGCCCACGGGACGATCTCCGCCTCGCTCGAGGGCTCCTATCGAGACCCTCGACTGCGCCCCGCATCTCCGCCTCGCTCGAGGGTAGCGAACCTACCCTCGAGCATGCGACTCACCTCCGCCTCGCTCGAGGCCACCCCTCGGCATAAGGACAAACGGCCCCGCCGCTCAACTGCTTGGCGTACGGGGGAATTAAAAGCCGACCACTCCTCCACGGCGCCCAGGACAGACGGTGTCAGATCGCCATTCCTCGTGATGGCTGCGACCGGAGTCCCATCCACTGACTTCGGTCACTGCTCCGCCATCCCGGACGCTGTGGCGGCACTGTGGAACCTGCGACGCGGGACAAGACGCGCTCAGCACAGTCCCCGTTACTATTCTGCCAACTCCGGTTGACCGGACTCCACCTCATCATACGCAAGGCTCTGGACTCGCCTCCTGCTTGGGAAAAGACCGGGCGACGCCACGTACCCCTCCTCGAGGGATGCTCAGCACACGCAGCTGAAGTCCCGGACCTCCCACCTCGAGGGGTCTGGGACCTCCACGTGTCTCCCGGACCTCTTAGAGTGCACGCCAACACTCCGTCCAAGGGGTCCGGGACCACCGCGTGCCTCGCCACCGCTGGGGCACGCAGGATTCTGACTTGCAGGGCCCACAGAGCGCCATATCTAGAGGCCCGTACACCCTACAGTGACGACCACGCCGCCTGCAGGAGCTGGCAGGACGCCGGCGCGATCTCCGCAGGACCAAGGATGATATCCAGGACGACTGTCACGCCTGACGCCATGCCCCACAGTGTACTTCCTACAGTGTTCGGTCACTGTACCCCCGTGATTGAGGGGAAAACTACGACTTCCACACCTCCACTCATGTACACCGCCCCTCCTTGTGACGATAAAAGGAGGAGGCGGGCTTCCTTTAAACGGGGGGACGGGCGGACGGACTGACTCACTCACTTTTGCGGTCGCTTCTGGTCATCAGCTACCGCGGTCACCTACATTCACGATCATCGCCATACCCGACTCCTCTTCTAGCAGAGACCTAGGAGCTTCCCTCCCTCTCTCACCTCGCTTGTACCCCCTACTACAAGCACTCCGGGTGCAAGATAATACAGTGCCCTCGCACACCCCCTTTCCTGGACATACGGCCCCGCGGCCGGAACCAGGATAAACTGTGCGTTACTGTGTTGCCTCTTGCATCATCATCTGGGATGAGGAAACACACAGCATTTACTAGTTGGGATCCAGGCCCCCAGGTCGGGACACCGACAAGATCTCAGTAATAACTAACTTCCTATTGGAGGATATACTCCACAATCGGGAAGCCACTGGACGAATCTCAAAGTGGGCAGTTGAACTGGGAGCCTTGGAAATCAACTCCAAGCCAAGAACAGCAATCAAGTCACATGCACTAGTCGACTTCTTAGCTGAATGGCAGGAAAATCAAATCCCAGCACCTCATAACATTCCAGAGCATTGGGTAATGTACTTTGACGGCTCACTCAAGCTCGACGGAGGCGGCGCGGGAGTTCTGTTCATCTCTCCCAAAGGAGAGCAATTGAAATATATATTCCAAATCTTGTTCATGGTCTCCAACAATAAAGCTGAATACGAGGCACTGCTACATGGTCTTCGACTAGCAGTTTCTCTTGGCATCAAGCGACTACTTGTTTACAGCGATTCTCTACTCGTCGTCCAGCAAGTCAATAAAGAATGGGACATCAACAAGGATACAATGGATGCATACATTGAAGAAATCAGAAAGCTCAAAAACAAGTTCTCAGGATTGGAAATCCACCACATAGATCGCGATAACAATGTGGGAGCCGATGTCCTTTCCAAATTTGGATCTACTCGAGCAGCCGTTCCACCTGGAGTTTTTGTCCACGAACTTCATTATCCATCAATCAAGGTACAAAGCCAACAAGCCACTGACACGGAGGCCCCGGCCACAGTCAGGGAAGTACTGATGATCGAAGAAGATTGGCGGATCCAGTTTATCGACTTCATCAAGGAGTTCAAGCTTCCACCACATGTCGATACTAAAAGCATTGAAGCTGCACGTATCATCAGGTGTAGCAAAGGTTTCACCCTTGTTGGCGACAACCTATACAAGCGCTCTGCTTCTGGCATCCTCATGAAGTGCGTTACCCTTGAAGAAGACAAAGACATCCTCAAAGAGATACACAAAGGAGTTTGCGGCAACCACGCCGCGTCAAGGACACTAGTCAGCAAGGCTTACAGATCAGGCTTCTTCTGGCTAACTGTTGTTTCAGACGCAGAAGACCTCGTCAGACGGTGCCCTGGTTGCCAATTCTTCGGCAAAAAGACTCACGTCCCAGCACATAACCAGATAACAATCCCTCCATCATGGCCATTCGCCTGTTGGAGTTTGGGCATGATCGGACCATTAACCGTAGCTTCAGGAGGATTCAATCATGTGCTGGTAGCAGTCGATAAGTTCACCAAGTGAATCGAGTACAAGCCCATTGTTAAGATCTCATCCGACAGAGCAGTGGATTTCATCTCTGACATCATTCACCAGTTCGGATTTCCTCACACCATCATTACGGATCTTGGCTCTAACTTCACGTCATAATCTTTTTGGGATTTCTGTGCTAATTCCTGCATTGAGGTCAAATATGCTTCAGTAGCTCACACTCGAGCAAAAGGTCAAGTAGAGCGCATCATTGGCTTAGTACTCGACGCATTGAAGAAAAGACTATGACGCTAACACCAATAAAGGTGTCAAGTGGATTTAAGAACTACCCCATGTAGTCTGGAGGCTGCGAACGCAGCCCAGCAAAGCAACTGGACAGTCTCCTTTCTTCTTCACTTATGGGTCAGAGGATATACTACCCGCTGATATCATGTGGAAATCTCCAAGAGTAGAAGCCTATCAAGAAGGAGAAGCAGATGAAGCTCGACAAATTGAGTTAGATTCAGTCGAAGAAGCCAGAATCAATGCTTTAACTCAATCGGCTAGATATCTTCAAGGAGTCAGACACTATCATGATCGCAATGTCCAGCAAAGATCTTTTAATGTTGGAGATCTGGTATTATGAAGGATTCAAGATGAAACAGAATTGCACAAGTTAAATTCCAAATGGAAGGGTCCTTTCATCGTAATTAAGGTTAAAGGACCCGGATCATACAGAATCTCTAATGTAGATGGCAACGAGGTACCCAATTCCTGGAATATTGAGCACTTGTGTAGATTTCATCCTTGATCAAAGTAACATGGTGATGTCAGTTGATCTCTTTAATAAAGCAAAGGTTTTCATTACCTTTTCGACTACATTAAAGACAGCATTCAATCTGGTAGCATCATTACTACCCTACAAAAAGGTTCATCCAATACCAACCAGGATAACCTATTCAGGATAGCTTACACAGTTTTCCATCGGGATAACTACACAAGCCGCATCCTTGTACTTGACATAAAGGCACAACCTACTTGACGGAGTTCATCCTAACAGGTCAACTATAAGGAACTCCAGCCTTGCTTTAAAGGCAAAACTACTCTCCTGCTCAAGTAAGTTATGGATACTACTACATTTTGTCCATCTTGGGTAACCCGACGGGGTTCACCCTAACCGGTCAATCTTAGTAGTTACTCCAGTCTACAAGTTAGACACCCTATTCACAAACATGAATAGGTATTGGATATTTTTAAGATGGTTTCATCTTGGATAACCCGACGGGGCTCATCCTAACAGATCTATCTTAGAAGTTACTCCTATCCTTGGTCAGGACACCCTACTCGCTTGCTCGAGTAGTTTCTGGATATCTTTGCAGTTTTTCTATCTGGATAATCTGACGAGATCCACCCTAACTGATCAACTATAAAGATTACTCTATGTAAGCATTCTACTCGACTACTCGAGTAGTTTGTACATATCCTACGGTATCAGATCATACTTCTGAAGACACACCGATAGGATAAGAGCAATGTTTACAAAGACAATGAGTTGTTACAAGCAAGTTACTCTGCCAAGTTCTTCAGAATTTCCTCAGCGATCACTTCTGATTCCGTACAATAGTCCCGAAATTTCTCATCAGAACAATCGGGAGCTATTCCTTTAGCTATGGGAGCTAAATTAAACTAAGACAAATAAGACTTGACAACTCCTATTATGTGGGTCAGATAATTCTTGGAGGTAGCCGTCATGACATCAAAGATCTGCTTGGGAGCCTCTTCTAAACGCTCTACCAAGGACTTACTATTCGACGACCCCACTTCAGAATTGACCATGTCTACAATGACCTGAGCTGTTGCTACCAGTCGAGGATTGTCACATGGAGAACCTGATGAAAGGATAATTTAGTGATTATTATTGACAAAGCAATATCAGGACAAATGATCGAATACTCACAAGCTTGAGCAATTTGCAACTGTTCTTGAAGCATTGAATTTTCTTCCTGGAGTTTTGATCTTTCTTCTTCAAGGCTCTTGATCTGCCGCTTCATGTCACAAACTTCTAGATGATGCTTTCGGTTTGCTTCATACAGTTTGTTACGAGCAGCAAAGGATTCATCTAGTCGTTTGGCAATCAGGGCATTTTGCTGCTCCAAGATTTTTCGGTTGTCAATAGTCTTATATAAAGCATGAGACTTCAAGAAAGACCGATTGGCAACATCCTGTATCATACAAGGCAAGATTGGTTAGATGTCACCAAACTACTCGACGCATGCAAGTAACAGCAGAGGAAGGCTCACCTTGGTATATTTGAAACACCATTGCATGGAATCTGCGAGCTTCTTCATATTTTCCACAGACAACAATGGATCATCAAAGTGATCCTTTCCCAATTCTTCCTGGGTAGATTGTGGCATAGACTAAAAGGATACTAGTCGCACAGTTGGGTTCTTTGACCCTTCAGCTTTGTCACTGCCACATCCAACAGCGTTTGAAGTACCTTCACCAGCAGCAGCAGGAGTAGATGCGGGTACCTCAAGAGACGGCTCCCTTGACGGCATGTCCACACTCGGGGAGAGAGTAGTCGAGTTCTCGATTAACCCAATTACTGGAGAATCAGAGGTTGATCGAGTACTTGCTTCTGGACTACTCTCCATCTAGTTACGGAAGTCCTGGATCTGGTTTTTCTCTTGTGCTAGAAGATATTGGATCCTAGCCAAGCAAGATTCTAAATAAGAAAGCTGAGGCAAACAGGATACAATTAAAGAATATTAGATTCTTACTGGCCAGCATCAACATGAGGTATTTTTCTCCGCAGCAAAGCTCCAGGAGCGGCTTTCCGTTTCTTGCTATCATCGGAAGCAGCATCTACAGAGTTGGAGGCATACAAAGCCATGTCTTATAATTTTTCTGCAAAAGAAGCAAAGGTCCGTCAGAAGATAAAAACTTTAATTACAAGTACTCGGCGGTGTTTTTCAACACTTACCCATGCATTTTCGGGAGGATTCTTGGCCCAGAAAAGTGTTGGAGGCTTCAAAGATTTGTCAAAATTATCGAGTACTTTACAACATCTTCTGATTACATCAGAATGCGCCATTGGTTCTAGAGACATTCTGGTAGCATCTTCTTTCCCTTCATATCTAAAGGATGGATGTTGTCGATGCTGTAGAGGCTGGATCCGACAGCTCACAAAGGAGAAAACCACGTGATCTCTGGTAACTCCCTTGTTTTTCACCTGTGCAATGACTCTAAGGAGGCACTCGACTTGTTGGCCACCAGGTCCTATACTTGTCCAGTTTTCTTGGACTTGGGGGGCACCAGGAACTCTTTCTAGAAGAGGAGATTCAAAGTTCCTGACATGAAACAAGAATTTCTCCCACTCGAGTCCTTTACCCGATGGATCATACGCTAAGTACTCGTCCCGAGTTTCAGGGCGGAGTATTAGTTCACATCCGCCAACAACGGTAGGTTTGCTGGCATTTGGGACGGGAACAAGGATGAAGAAATGTTGAAAAAGGTGAAAATGGGGAAGAATGCCAAGGAATGCTTTGCAGAAATGAGTGAAAATAGAAAGATGCAAAATAGATTGGGGAGTCAGATGATGCAATTGGATTCCCCAGAATTGCAGAAGAGCATAGAAAAATTCCGACACGGAAAGTGCAAGGCCACGTTCCACGAAATCACGGAACACAACGGTTTCAATGGTACCTTCCATAGGGTAATCTTCTCCTTTCCCTGCACGCCATTGGATCACGCCCTAAGTTTGGAGGAGACCCAAATTCTCCAGTTCTTGCACCACTGATTCAGACATTTTGCTTTTCTGTCAACCCGTTGAAAGATTGACAACTGCTTCCTCTTCAACCTTGGATTTGTCCTTCTTGGGAGCTATCTCAACGTCACGAGTTTAGGCTCGGGGGCTACGAGAGGGGCTATGGATGACACTGGGAACGGGCAAGTGTGGATCTAAATTTGACGGCGGCCAGGAGTTCAAAGGGTAAAACCCTCACAAGTTATCAGATGGATTTATATGGTTTCAGGTGGTAATTTTGTGAATATTTGGGAGATCAACAAATTCTTTCCTTTTTAGGGAAGTTTTCATTACTTATTCTGCCACGAGTTTTCTTTGATTCTTAAATCTAAATGGAGAGATTTAAATTCAAGACTCGGGGGCTGCGGGATATGTGTATCAGAGATTTATTTTTCAATTTTTTTGAAAAATAAGGAAGCAAAAAGATTGAAGTGACCCTAAGCCTGATTCTGCAATTCAACCTAAGGCTCGGGGGCTACTCCATATGGAGCGCGAGTACTTCGCGCACCATATATGATCAAGATTCCGGGGCTTGAGCACCTCACAGCCTCGAAGTAACCAGGAGTACTTGGAAGACTACTCGATGTATCTGAAGGAAGGACCAGAATCAACTAGAAAGATGTTCTGGCTACTTGAAGTACTCGAAGATGCCCGGCCAAGTACTCGATGCCTGCAGAACTCGGCTACGAAGAGCTCGGGGGCTTGTCAGACCAGGGGCAGCGGGACTGCTTATAGGCATAGAATGTTCTAGAGTAAGGGATAGCTCATGGATGTGCCTTACTTCTCTTGTAACTACTTAGATAGGCGTAGAACTAGCCGCAGTATAAAGGAAACTACCCGATCGTGATGTAGTAGGACTCCAACTGTATTCGGCTAGGACTTTCCATGTAAACCTGTCCCCCCGAATATATAAGGGCGAGCAGGTACCCCTCAAAACACATCAACACCTAAAGCAATACAAACAACCACACAGGACATAGGGCATTACGCGACTCAGGCCCGAACCTATCTAAATCTTTGTGTTCCTTATACCATTGAGTTCCAGAGCAGTCAATCCCTACCTACAAACCTTACTGCTGATGATATCTCTGAGCAGGTTTGGCAGTAAACGCCGACATGCACCAAGTGATGCTGACAGCCCATCCACCATTCCTAACAGTACGGGCATTCCCCGCAGCAGCCAGCGGTGGATAAGAGTGCTTGTTCATCAGAATTGCAGTGGCCCAGCTTGCTATCTGGTTTTCTGATTCGTTTTCTTTCCATGGCATTACATGAGAAAGCATTGCTAGTTGGTTCCATGGATGACACGACACCGCCACAGGAAGTAGCATTGTGTTTACTGGCAACTATCCTGATGCACCCCAAGCCCATCTATGTTGCACGGGAGCATATGATCAACTAATCTTGTAGTTTGTTTTCTTTCGTGACCGGAGTCATGTGAATGCAATGGGGCAGTGACTATATATATGTACCCATATGCTATTCTACGTTGCAGCATTCGGTTGTTCTAAAAAATATATATAGAAGAACTGAGTGACTAATAATTGTTCTTGACAGTCTCTTGTTACAGCAGTGTCCTGTCAAGAGAACTTACTTGAGTTGGTAGGTAGTCTAATTTCCCTGTGTCCTCTCTTCAACCTCTCGCTATCACTGCCAGTACAGCATGGGACACCGGGCTACAAAATCCCATCCCCAATAAGAAGGCAGCACACATGCTCCCTCGTCGCAATGAGGCCACCAATCACTGAGCGTAGTAGCTAAAATCCTGATGCATCCAAGCCAATCAAGTAATTTATAGTACATTGGTTTCTCTTGATGCCCAAGTGTTCACTGTGCACTACTCCATGAATGAATCTATCTTGCGGGATGCAACAGGGGTCTGACGAGTGACTTACTTTCAGGAGTGTTTTTTTTTGTATGAAGCCAGTATAAATTAAATGCCAGGAACCTAACAATTTCAATTCTTGGTTTGGAAAAAGGTCTACTTCAATGAGTGGTAATCATGATAAACTTACTACCCAATTTTACAAGAGACATGTAAAATAAAATTTCATCCACATGTCGCAAAAAAATACAACATAACTTCAGGTTGTCAACACCTTCTTCGCTCACTGTCTCACTGTCGAACACTGCCAAGATAAGCTATCAATTAATAATAGTTACACTTCATTGCAGTAGTTGCGATTTTTACAAAACATAGTGTAAGCAAGGGACCTATTTCATTTTAACCAAAGTCGAATAGTTCTCTTCTCTTGACAGATAGCTAGTGATGGTTCACGTAAGGCTATGCATTTTTACATAAGGGAATAATTCGATATCCCGGCTTCTACATCATCACAGTGCAATATATCCAGACTTTATTCACGAAAGGCTATGCATGATTAGTTCATCAGTCCGTAGTTGCTCTAGACAAAATCATGCTTCCCTATTGTTGTTCAGGGCGTAGCTACTACTAACTACTGAGGACAGATGAGTGCCAAGATTATTGTGAACCAGGTGAGGCTCTGAGCCCATCACCATGCACTACTACAAAAAGGATCTTTGATCCTGCATATTTGTCCCGGCAATCATTTGACCTGGGACCAATTAAAGCTTTAGTCCCGGGTCCAATAACTAGGGGCCAATGGGAAGGAAGGAGGGGTCTTTTGTCTCGGTTGTTGCTCCAAACTAGGATTAAAGATCACTTTTTAGTCCCGGCTCCAGCTTCCAACCGAGATCAAAACGACACTTTTAGTCCCGAAGGAAGCCTACACCCGGGATAAAAAAAATTCGGCTGTCGCCCGACTCCGATTCTCGATCTCACCCTCCTCCTTATCTTCTCCCCCCTATCTTCTCCACGACTCCTCTTTCACAGTCTCACCACTCAGTCATCCTCTCCCAACACTTATCCTCTCCTCCCTCCCTCATCTCCTATAGCGGCTCAGCGCAACTCTGGCGGGAAGCGCGGTCAGGCCTCGGCAGGAGGTGCTCGGCTTGGTCTACTCGGCCGGCTAGCCCCGGCGGGCAACATGGCCAGGCCCGCGCAGCCAGGCCCCACAGGGGCAGCTCGGCCGGGTCCCAGCGGCAAGGCCCGATGGGGGCAGCTCGGCTGGGTCCCAATGGGCGGCGTGGCCAGGCCCCCGACGATGGCGGCTCCCATGCAGTTGGTGGCCTGGCGGGCACTGAGTTTATTTTTTACTTTTTTCCAATATGTATATGTGACCGGTATTGATTTGTGAATGATTATTTTTTGTGGTTTTGATTTATTTTATGAATGATTAATTTGTGATTGTAATTGATTTTGTGATTACAAATTTGGAGAAATGTTTGGGATAGGAGAAGCTGGTCTGCGACGTAGACGAGCTCTGTGCGTAGGCGAGCTTTTTTTTTGTTTCTAAGAAATCACATTGGTCCCGGTTGCATAGTAGCTTGTACAAAAAGGTTTCCCAGTTGGGAAACCGGAATAAAAGCCAGTTCCCTAGTTGGAAAACTGGGATAAGTAGTAATGGCATTCCTGATACTGCCATGGGCGCAAAAAACTTGTTCATGGCTCCGGTTCCTAACACTATATACGACATGTCTTCCATCATTTGCTAACTTGGTTGGATCACATCTCAACGCTCTATGGAACACCCAAAATTTATGGCATCGACAGGAGAGATGTTATGATGCTTTGCCGCAAGCAAACACTGGGCCAGATCCCGAGGGAACCGATGAGGTGATGAGACACAGAGACAGAAGTCATCTCACACAAATCACATGTACTAACAATAAGCTAGGTCCCGCATAGAGAGAAAGTAAAGGAGCAATGTATATAATAATAAGATGCTTTAGTAGACTAGTGAAGCAAGGACAGTACGAGAGAGAGAGTAGAATTACCTGGTAGTAGTGCAATATATTCACACAGCATCAATCCATCACATCTCTCATCCGCTTAGAAACTCGATGTCCGGATTATCTATTGCTTATTGAATTTTTCGTATAAACCTTCGCCTAGCACATAGGTGCGAGGTGATATTGACATTGCCTCCAGGGAGGTAGTGGCATCAAGAATTGGCACCAATGTCGACACCAGCGTCATGCCGGACAAGAGCTAGCTTTCTCAAATAGTTTCCTGTAGCACTCGGCGTCAACACGGACGTGCAAATAGGGCAGCGCATCGGCAAGGCCTCCTAGGAGGAAAGCAGCAAGAAGCGTCACCACTGCCGGCTAGCCTGGGCGGGGATTTCTCCCTGTGCTTTCCGAACCCATGTTCAAACACCGGCGCTAAATTGGCTAGATGCCGATGAGGCTGTCGCCATACACGCCCACTAGAAGCACCCATACCGGCAGTCCGCCTTCTGAGGACTGAGCCTCGTCGATGTCCTTACCAGCAAGCTTTTCCATCCTCCATCCAGCTGTCATGCTAGCCCCTGGATCCGGCACTGCCACCAGGGCGGGGGCATCTTGATCCAAAGGGCACAGTCATACCGCCCGGCAACACTCCGGCGTAGCGCAGCGAGGGAGGCGGACAGCGACTAGGCAGCACGGCATTTCACAACACTGCTGCGCACCCCGTACGCCAGCGGCCAATAGCAAGAGAAGAGGAGGCAGCAAGGGGTACTCCACCTGCTGCCATTGCCCGAAGAGACCCTGCCTCCGTCGTCCTTGTGGACGCCCATCACAGCCATTTAGGCGGTGGCGACGCCTCCAGCTCTAGTCGGGAAGAGGCTGGATCCGGCTACCACCACCGGCGCAAGGACCGGAGACCGCCGCATCCAGCACGAGCACGCAAACAAATCGGAGGGACTAGATGGGGAAGAAAGGGAGTGCTTTGCCGCCTCCATCCTCGCTGCCACACGGGCATCCAAAGGCCGTGCCACCCGAGAGAGGCGACGTGGGGGCTCTGTTATTTTTTATCCCAATTTTGTTTGGACAGTCCTTCGGGAGCACGGGTTGATAGGCTAGTGCCTCTGACTAATTAGAGATAAAATAAATGTTGGTCGTGTACAAAGGGAGCTCCAGAGGTCACTGAAGTGC
The DNA here is from genome assembly GCF_016808335.1 of Panicum virgatum. NCBI lineage: Eukaryota > Viridiplantae > Streptophyta > Magnoliopsida > Poales > Poaceae > Panicum > Panicum virgatum. The sequence continues at coordinate 9,359,116 of NC_053146.1, forward strand.
AGAGAGCAAGATGCATCAAGTACAAGTGATGGGTGACAGATCGAGCATCCGAGAATCGCAATTTGCAAGCATTCTCGATCTTTCATTTCGGAAATCTTATTGCATTATGTTTTATCTAGATGATTATTCGTGTGCCTGAGGCTACAACAATAACTGTTAAATCTTCAAATACATATCGCACTGCAAACAATTAATAACCTTTAGGGTTTGAATCGACTCAAATACATGTGGTTGCTTTATTTATCAAAGCCAGGATCAAATGTGGCAGGAGCAGTTTGGGAAGTTTGGGTTACCAGGCGGCTTCATTCTCATCAACGGGTTCCTCTCGAAGAAGTTCGACGGTCGGAGCTCGAAGGCGCCACTCACCGTAGGCATTACTGGAAAGTCCTCCTGGTATGGGAGGTGGTGCACGCCCAGAGTGTACCACAGAACAATGTCCTCCTCCTTAATCCTCCTGTTCCTCCTGCTCCAGGCAGCCAGGTTGTCGTCTCCCGTGCCCTGCTCCGCGTACAGCCCGGACGCCCACTTCTCCGACTTGTCGTACGGCGTCACCCACACCTGCTTCTTGGAGTAGCTGGCGCGGCGCTGCGGGTAGTCATCGTCGGAAAGCAGCGAGGACGCCGTCGCACCAGCCGGGATGAGCCGGTACCCGACCTCATTGCCGACGCTGGTCTTCTTGCTGGGGTTGACAAACAGCAGGTCCGCTGGACCACCACTGTTGATGTTCACCTGGCCATCCGCCTCCGTCTCCGCCACCTCGCGGCGTACGGTCCAGTAGCTCCTCCTCGGAGTGTCGGCGCCGCCCGTGGCGGGGTCCCCGGTGTTGCGCCTGGGGACGACCGTGTTCTTGACGAAGGAGTTCTCGGTGCCGTCAACGTCTAGGTCCAGGTGGTACGTGACGAAATGGTCGTGGTAGACGCCGACGGTGTTCGCGGCGAGTAGGGTGCCGTGCGCGTCCTCCTTGATCTGGTCGACGTGCGTGTAGGACGTGGCCTTCATCTCCAGGATGCCACTGAGAGACACCTGCAACCCGGCCATGTTTGGATCGACCTCATGAGAGTAACTATAGTAAGGGGAATCCATGAGGTAGTAGTGGTCGATACTACATACCACACACTTGATGGAGCCCGCCGTCTTGAACTCCCAGTCGAATGTGTAGTCGTAGTTCCCCGCCGACACGACCGTTCTCACCACCAGCGTCACGTCCGGCCTCACCTCCGTGACCTGCATAGAAAAACAACATCGTGGATGAGGCAGTATTGTCCCTGTACCCTTTAGCATACAAGATGGCTAGAGGTTATTACCAGTTGGCCTGGAAAGGCGGCCTCGGTGTGGCGCCAGGCAACGTCGCCGGCGTACCGCTCGAACACACAGATGGCGTTCTCGGCCTTGACGGGCTGCCCATCCGCATTGGCGTAGAAGCCGTCCATGTAGACGGCATTGGCCGGGCAGTCGGCGCCGGGCTGGAGCGGGAACGCCGAGGCCCCTAGGCCGTAGTCGCCGGCATCCATGAACACGTGGAAGTACCACTCCTCCTCCGGGTCCATGTACGGCACGAAGATCTCGGAGACGAAACCGCGGTAGAGCACCTGCCGCCACGTGCCGGCATCGCCGTCGTGGACCGATGCCATGGAGATGACTGTGCTGGCGCGTATGTCGAAGCCCACGTGGAACTCCCAGTTGGCCCATCTGCAGTCAAAGGGATGGAGGTAGGATGTCATGGTTAGATGAATGGAACCATATGCTGAAATGTGGTTTTTGTAATTAAATGAACATCAGGATGTGTGGTTGCTGTTGGTGATGTGTAAGTGGCGTGGTGAATACAACATTCTAGTGCCCTTTCGGGAAGTACATCACTAATAAGACTAAGCATAGGCAAACTGGGATGACTTTGAACCAGGGAACTCTGACCACGGATAAACTGGGTTTTCTGAATCTGTCTTGGGTAACTTTGAGGACAGACAACCTGGTTTTCTTGCAACCAGAAAATTCCGAGCTGTGACAAATAAACTAGGTTGTCCCTCAACCAGAAAACTATCTGATCACGGCTAAACTGGGCTGTTCTCTTCTGAAACTCTTAGTGTTTTGTATTTTTGTTGTAATAGGTCGTTATTTGGTCAAAGACCGACCCAATAATCAATATGATGCTTAATTAGGTTTTCATGTTAGTTTGACCGAGCCAACAATCAAATACGGTGTTTACATCTTTACGGTTGTTGATAAACATGAAATTTAAAATGAACACCATGCGTGTGGAGAAAGCTTACCATGTTCCGTGTCTCTGTTAGCATTAATTTTACAATGGAAGTTGCTTAAAATATGCAAAGTCCAATTGCATGCATAGAAATAAAACGGATCAGTTGGATATATAGTTGAGCATCTTGATTCGATCTGAAATAAAAATTTGATCATGGCAGCAGCCGTCCAATTTACTAGTGCAAGTTGCTGTTGATTCCATGACATGCCAAGCCACAAAGTCTAATAGACAGTCGTGGAGATAATAATCAGAAGGGATCGAGTCGCTAGTTGACTTAATTAGCCATGTGACTTGAACAAGTTTTGCAATAGAAAAAAGGGTTCATGATCGAAGAAGCAAGTTGATGCCACCTAGTCAAGTAGTACCTGACAACGCGGCCGTCTATCTTCACGCCGCTGCCCTCCGGCTGCACGACCACGCCGGGCGCCGTGACGGGGCCGGTGAACGGCGGCCCGACCTCGGCCGCCCGGTAGTCCGTCCCCTCCGCCTTGGGCACCGGGGAGACCACCCTGTCCCTGTACCCAACGACGGCCATCCGGTCGAGGTCCACCAGCAGCGTCACGCCCTCCAGCGGCCGCGCGTAGAAGTTGGCCGTGGGCGTGGCCCCGCCGAACACGAAGCACTGCATCTTCGTCAGCCTGCCGCTGCTGGCCTTGCCCGCCTCGCCGCCGAACCACCCCATCGAGAAGACCCCACAGCCGACGTCGCTGACGTTCAGCCCGCGCCGCCGCACGGACTCCACAAACGGAGGGTAATTGGGCGGCAGCGCTCCGGCGGCGGCCATCTCTTCCGTCGTGAACCTCGGGAAGCCAGCTCCGTGGTGGACGGCGTGCGAGGTGACGGACGGCGCGGAGGTGTTGGTGACGTCGACGCGGAGCTCGTGGGACCGGCCCCCGGCGCGTGCGACGACGAAGGCGCGGCGAGGGAGGACGGGGCGGCGGTGGGAGGAGGAAGAGGAGGAAGCGTAGGAGAGGACGTCGGCCTTGTCGGGCTCATCGAGGCCGACGTAGTGGAAGCTGATAGGCCGGTCGGGGACGAGCGGGGAGGCAAGCACGGCGGAGCGCACGGCGGTGAGCTCCACGGCGGAGAGTGGATCCAGCGGGTGGCGGTGAGGCTTGCAGGAGACCGTGCCGGCGGCGGCGACCAAAAGGACGGTGAGGAGAGGAGGAATCATGGCGAGGAGCTCGCTATCAGTTGCGTGGATGCAATGCAAAGGGTAAGCTTGATCTTGTGTGTGTGTATATATATATATATATATAGCTTAATGCATTGCCTTGTACGCTAGCTAACTAAAAGTCAAGCAATGACCACATTCACTTATCAATTCATCATCACTCCATATCCTATCCTATCGTGTTCCAAAGAATCGTCTCCCAATCCTAGCTATGCGACAAAAGATTAAGTTTTTCAAACGACCTAGCGCACGCCAATTGGCAATTGGCAGAGATGCCAGTATTATATCCCAGTAATGACTAACGAAGCAAATAAACTAACCCATGTTCTTAACGTTCGTGGCTTATTCTAAAGAGTTATGTTATAGTGTCGTCCCTGCCCATTTCTAACCGACCCTGCGTTGTCCGAGCGGGCGGCTCCACCACCTCCCCGAGGGCTATTCCCAGTGTCGCAGGTGCGACTGGGATCAGATACATCGAAGAAGCACCTCCCCCGGCCTTGTCTTATTTCTCCCACCACCCCCATCCCGCGCCGCCGGCCTTCCACCCTGGCCAACGGCTGCCGCGCTGCCTACCAACCTACCACCAAGGTTCCTGCCCCAGTCGGCCGGCGGCCCTCCCATGCCACCTCGCCTCCGCCGCCGGCCTAACTGCCACCGCCACTGCCGCCGACCTCCCCTACAGTGCCGTCAGCCATTGGTAGTCTAGCAACATGAAACCCTAACCCTACCACCTTGTCGGCAGCTGTTGACCCCACCTCCAACACCTGGCAGCCACACACACCCCCTCCCTGTTGACACCTTTTCTGTTCAACACACAAACACGCTAGATCGCGCGACGCGAGGAGGGGCTCCTTGCAGCGCCTCCTGCGTGGAGCGGTCAAACCAGTCAGAGGGACCAGTCAGACCGGTCGCCATGCAGAACGACGACGATCCGATGAACGCTCACCCTGGAGGGACCTCGTCGGGACAAGCGCGCGTAGAATTGCCCTAGGCTCGGCAGGCCAGCTAGGGCGTCCTCAAACGCCATGGAGATGAGAGAAGAACATCATGTCGAGGTTGGAAAAGTTAGGGTAAAGAAAAAAGGTAAAGACAATTAAAGATAAATGTATTTGATTGGTTCGATTGGGTTGGATCCTCAATCGGTTGTAACCCTTTATATTTATAGGGTGAGAAAGACTTACCCCACAAGAAATCCTTTTACAAGATCTAAATCCGTGAAAAACTCTAGTTGTACTCAGACTCTGCATGAACCGGTCAGACCGGTGGGGCTCCTGCCGGATCAGCTACAACACCAGATCGGTCAGACCGCTTGTTCAGACCGGTTGATGTCAATTTTGGCTGTCAACACTCCCCCATCCTCCTACCCTACCTCGCTAGCGCGGTGAGCGGCAGAGGCGCGCCTTTGATGAGCCTTCTACGACCTGTCGACTCCCACCCACGCGTGACCCCTAGCATTTGCGCCTCCCTGCAGCAAGGCCCACTCCCTTGCTCCCGGCCTCTGCTGGCACCGGAGCCGGAAGCCGGAAGTCCGATGAGCGGTGAGGAGGGTAAAGAAGAGGCTAGCTCACTTTGCTTCCCGATGAATTTCTTGGTGCCTGAGGGCCGGCTCCGCGTGGTGGGCGCCTGATCCATCGGGTGTGGGTGGTCAGATCCGTGTGGGGGATGATCAAATCGCCTCCCATTTGGTGTCTCCCTGAAAGGATCGGATGCTCTAGCCTAAAAGGGGGAGGGAGTGAATTAGTCACTCTAAAAACTTAGACCTATGGCTCCAACTAGTTTCCACAAAACTTAAACTAAACATAAGCTATCTAGATATGCAACTATGGTTGTTCTAGTGTGAAACCCATATCCCAAAAAAGTTTAGCAACCTATAGCTTTTCCTATCAAGAAACTACTCTATGAAAGTAAAGGCATACAAATTGCTAGTATGAAATGCGGAAACTTAATGAGCGGGATAGGAGATAGCAAACTCTTGACGTGGGTGTTTATCCCGTGGTTCGGTTAGCCACAAAGGCACACCTACATCCACGTTGTTGTAGCACTCACTAAGAGTATTGCTACTCGGCCACCAAGTCTCTTCTGTAAACACAATCACGGTCACATTGGCCCCGGGTTCCACTAAGGAGCTTCTCCACAAAGGATGGGGGTCTCCACGTCCCCCGCACAAAGTGTCGTCGCCGCTCCACACCAAGTCGGAGGGTCGATGACGTTGCCGGCGAGCTTCACGGCTCCAAGGGGCCGGCGCACCAAGCTCTTCTTTTTTGTTCACTAGAGAACCACAACACAAGGGCTCAAGGCCTTGCAATCTCACTCACTAAGAGCTAATCCTTTACACAACACTCAAAGTGTGCTAAGGGCTAAGGATATGAACACTAAGCTCTTGGATGGCTTGGAGTGGTTCTTGAGTGTGTATGTGACTTCCTTGAACTCCAGCAATCTTCAAAATGGCTGGAGGATGCCATATATATAGACCTCCAAGTCGTGGAGCCGTTGCTCCAACGGTCAGCAAAAATCTGCGTACCATCGGATGAACCGATGCCTCTGCCTGGGGTAGCGTCGATTCATCCGGTCACTCTAAGACCCAAAGTAGCCGTTGAACTCTTGACAGCTGACACAGTGAATATCGGTTGAACCGATGTTTGCCCGTCGGTTAAACCGGCCCCTCACATCACTCAACTAGTCGTTGGACTTCTTCTCTTCTGCTGACGTCATTACACCGGTGCTTTGCTCCGATGCATCACCGGTTCATCCGGTGCTGAAGAATCTTCTTCTGTGCGCTTGACATTGTCTCTGGAACATGGTACGTTGAATGCACCGATGCCTATTTTGAAGCTGTCGGTTCAACCGGTGCTTCACTTGATCTTCACATGATCTCCAGAGGCGCACAGACTTGTGCCAATAGCCAGGCCGTCGGATCATCCGTCAACCATCGGATGCACCGATGCCTATAGCATCGGTTCTTCCGGTGCTACTGATTTCAGTAGAACTCGTCCAATTCAGCGTTTCTTTGAGTTCTTTCTTCGTGTTTTGCTTTGCATGGCCTTTTTACTTTATCCCTGGGATCTAAAAATGTTCACTTAATAATAACATTAGTCCTATTAATTGCATTGTCATTCGATCACCAAAATCACTTACACTCCCTCACTAGCGGATGTTGGGCATGGAGGCCCCGATGCGACTTCAGTGGTGGCCCACGGCTCTCCAAGCTGCTGCGGTCGTGGGGTGCAGCCCCTGGCTATGCAGCTTGGGGGCCGGTGCATGCTGCTGCGGCAGCGACGTCTTGGGGCCCTGTATGGCGGCTGCGCACGGACTCTGTGTTGCAGCAAGTGCTGCGGCTTCTTGTGTTGCATGGCGCGGCTACCGGCTGCACCCTCCTGTCCCGGATCTGTGCCCTCCGGACCCGTCTTTTTCATAGCATCGAGGACGGCCATTACCACCATAACAGGGGTGCTGGGGGAGCATGCCACTGATGGTCACGTAAGGCGTAGCTGGCGGCCGTCATTGCCTCCCCTGCTTCCCTTTATGTGTTGGCTTGGGAGAGGCCTGCGGCCGGCCTGCTCCACTTTCCGACTCAGATCGGCCAGTGGGACTTTGGTGGAGTTTCGTGGTGGTGATGTTGTTTTTCCTCCTTTGAGGCGTAATTGTGATGATTTCACCTAAAGTTAGCTGTTTTCTTGGTGAAAATCTAACCCTGGCTTGTTGAATGTGCAACAATGGCGTTTTCAACATCGTCTTCTCCTTGGAGGCGTCACCCAGTTCGGTGTACCTAAACGGAGTTATTTATGTGGTTTCTAAATAGAAGAATTTCACAAGAGAGATGTGTTGTATTGGTGCTGCGCAAAGCTATGGCAGGATTGAAACGTGAACAAAGAAAAAGATTGAATCGTAGTCTTCTACCTTTCTCTTTTTGGAGCTTTTTTTCTTGTGCCTTTTCATCTCGCATTTTGAGGTTTATAGCCTAAGAGCTCTTGTAGTTTGGTTGTATACATTCAGCTGTGAATGGTAAAAGCCGGAATTTTCCTTAATATAAAAAATAGTTTCCCTGTCCAAGAGTTCACCGTCACCATTTGGCCGGTAGAGATGCTCAAGGCGGCTAAAGGGACTCACACCATCATTGCCCTCTTCTAAGGTGGATGACAAATCCGTGCAAACTGTAGACCTGAAAGTGTGGGAGCTTCATCATGCTACGATAATTGGAACCTGTAAAAATTTGAGCAGAAAATTTCCATTTTGCTCAAAACACTCTGTTTTTACATTTGGTTTACAGGTTCAGGAAACTCAGCATGGTTATGCCCACGGAGATCCTTTTTTATTTCGATGAGTATTGATTTGAAAAATAAAGTCTATTTCGATGAGTACTAATCATGACAAACTTACTGCCCAATTTTACATTTTGTCCTGTAAAATAAAATTTCCTCCACATGTCACACCAAAAATACGACATAACTTCAGGTTGCTGGTTTCACTCACTATCTCTCCTTCTCAAGATATGTCAAGCAATAAAAAGTTAAACTTCATTGAAGTAGTTGTGGTTTCTACAAAACTTCAGGTAAGCAAGCGATCTATTTCATCGAAGTCGAATAACTCTCCTCTCTTGCCAGAAAGCGATGATTCACGAAAGGAGTCCGTAGTTGCTCAGTTTCTCTAGAAAAATCATGTTACATTTTGCTTGTTGTTCAGGGGCATAGCTGCTATGAAGTGCAAAGGGCAGAGGAGTGCAGAAATCATGTACAGGTGAGGCTCTGCGCCCATCACCGTTAATGCAGTGAGGTGCCCAAGGCTTGTTCATTGCTCAGGTTCAGACACTGCACAATGTCCTTGTCAAGTGTCAACCTTTAACTTGGTAGGATCGCATCTCAACTCTCTACAGATCACCCAAAACTTAGGGCAGCGACAGGAGGTTAGGATGCACTATGTAAGGACGACGTTACAAAAAAAGACACTATTATTAGGGACCCAAATTTTAAAAGCGTCTTCTATATATCATTGGTGATGTGTCTAATACTGGGATAATACTGGCATCTCTACCAATTGGCGTGCGCTAGGTCGTTTGAAAAACTTATTCTTGTCTCATATATAGCTAGGATATAGGGAGACGATTCTTTGGAACACGATAGATAGAATGAAGTGATGATGAATTGATAGTTGAATGTGATCATTGCTTGACCTTTAGTTAGCGTACAAGGCATTGCATCGAGCTAACCCATTTTTATTCTTACCTATATATAAACTCATGTGCTATTCTACATGTTAGGTGTAGCGGTTTATTCTACAGCAATCGTTGTGTTCACTTGGCTTGTCAGCCAACCAGCCAGCAGTACTGTTTTCTCATACTAAATCAGCACCAGCCACCTGCCACCAGCCAGTCAGCAGTACTGTTCTCTCTTAACAAATCAGCACCAGCCATCAGCCATAGCCAAGCGAACACAGCGAATATCTATTAACTTTTAGTAGTTTAGTTATCACCGAGCTATTATTGAACATGGTTCAGTAAGTTGGTAAATTCAGTTTAGTATTGTGATGATTATTTTTTCTAATAATAAATGGTGGGTGTAGAACAATATTCTACACCTAGGCTGCAGAATAGTATTGCCATACCAATGTGCTATTCTGCACCTTAGGTGTAGCAGTTTTTTCTGCACCAATTGCTAGATGGAGCAAAATTACTGAAGAAAATTCAGTAGTTCAGTAATCGGCGAGCTATTAATTAATATTGTTCAATAATTCTACTCACTCTAACTATTTGTGTAGAATAAACTGCTAGTATTTGCATTTGAATGGTATATTGCTAAAAGAAAACTTATTTCATATAAAAATAAGGAAAATTGCAGTTTTTGTTCTGTAGATGGTTATGTAAATCGTAGTTAAGTAACTATTTACTATTGTTCGTGCATTGCAGTTGTTGTGTTTTGTTTCTCACCACCTGAAAGGTTTTAATTTTTTTTCCGGGGTAGTTGGATGGATTGGATGGGTCTGGCAAACCATGGAAACAGCTTTTATCTGCACTAGTCTCTCATCCTATGCTCCCACACGGGTTAATTAGAATTAATATAAAAATGAAGTCAATAAATATAATTATCTATCTCACGCCTTTTTTCATCTATTAAATATTCTAACACATACTCTAAAATATATATTTATCATTATCTAGTAACAATAGATTTTATTTTGCATCACATCTTCATATATATTTTATATATATTCAGTTTAACTATTTGTTTGTGAATTGATATTTTTATCTCTTTCATCATACATGAATACATGGTGACATACAACGTGGGTAGTATTTTTATATAAACAATATTATAAATAATATATTAATAATGATATAAATAGTAATTTAAAATTATAAAATAATGTATTTTAATACTTTATTTTAATTATATAATTTAGATTCATATTTAGGAGTAATTTAACTTATAATTATAACAACATAATTGGATAATTTTCAGGGGGTATTTTTATTATTTTTATAATAGCATAGGTGGGTAATTTACACAAAAACTAGGGGTTTACTTTAGATTTTTTTATAATGGCAGAGGTGGGTAATTTAAATACATGTTTAGGGGGTTACATTAGTCTATTTTCATAATGGTAGAGGTGAGTAATTTATTAGGAAAGATAACAGATTCAATGGTTATTATAATATAGTTGTTAGATTGATGGCGGGATGTTTCTAATTTTTGTGAGAATTTATTTAATTTCTCTATTTTTTGAAAATGTCCACCTAGGATCCTAAATGGCTAATTGGATGTTTCTTTATTATAATATGCATTTATTATAATTGGATGTTTCTTTATTATAATATGCAGACTCCAAAAGAACCTCCAATTAGTAATAATAAGATGGGCTACAACTAGTTACTGGTTGCTAAGGAAGGCACGCAGGTCCTGGTTGGTATGAATTTTTTTCCTAACCAACCAAGTCAGGTTATTTTTGTTATTGATTCAGTACTGAATTGTTCTGCTGAAACAAGGGAGTGCTGGTTGTGGGCACACCATAACTGTCAGATATAACACTGAAAGTTCCAACTTGAATTGTCTGAAACTCAGAATTTTCAGAGAGCTAGACGGTATTTGTTTTTGTCCAGTTTGTCTGAAAAATCCCTCAGGATTCCGGAATTATATTCCATTAAAAAAAATTCAGGTATTATATATGTACCAGCCATGACCATGGTGCACGGATAGAGCTTTGGATCGATGGGCTCTGAATTCTGAAACTGAACTGCACGCCCTCATCCACGCCAGCAGAGAAAATGAATGAGAAGGCAAATGCATTTTCGAACGGAGGCCCAAAGGAGAGGACCGGTCCACAAACATTGCACGTGTAAATGTCAAGGCCCATTTAACTGGTTGCATGGGCGCAGCAGCAGCCGGTCGTGTTCCTCTTCCTCCCTCGAGCTCGCTCACCCGCTCGCTGATCGGGATTGGCGGAGGCGGTGAGCGGCAGAAGAGTGCAGAGCCTGAGCGGGTGAGGTGGGGCTTCGATCTTACCGCCGAGATGGAAGAAGGCAGCGACGGCGGCCAGAGCAGGCGCCAGTGAGGAAAACAGAGCGAGCCAACTTGGGTCACCAAACAAAATTATCATTCGAAATAGGGGGCTATATGCAAAATCCAAAATTGGATGAATGATTGCTACTAGTTATTAAGTTAATTGGGAATCTTAATGAAGATGCATGGAGTCCAAGCTCAGTAAAGGTTTCAACTAGTGTGTCAAGTTCAAGCCAAGCTTTGGCTCTTCTCAAATTCCCTTGGTAATAAAGTTAACTCTTCCACGGTAGAAAATGGGGAGGTGGGAAATCAAAGATATCTTTGGATCGAAGGTCCAAAGGAAGGGCATTGTTACGCCGAAGGCCCACAAGGTCCGTTTCACAAGGCCCAAGTTTTTATGAAGATTAATATGAATATTATGGTGTTTGGGAATAATGGTCTTGTCAGATGTTAATTTCACTTTTGTTTTGGTTGTCTGTTTTTTTATATAAGCAAAGGATTTAATATGCCTTATCAGTTTCTTCGTTGCCCAACATCTATTATTGAATCCAAACAAAACGCAGCAAAGTTGTTAGTATTATCAACAACATGTAAGTTGTAACCAATGGCCCGGTCATTGTAAATACTCCATTCCTTTCGTGTATGACATTTATCAGTTCGACCTTGGACTATATATCTCATGTCCTAGACTATATATATAGAAAGCGAAGCGAGGACGAAAGCACAAGAGAGTTATTTAGCAGGTGTAATTTACTCAACGTGCAGAGTAGATCTTAGCCGTTACCCGGGTCGGGTCGTTACAACTGACTCGTATCTTGTCAGAATTCAGAAATGGATATCTATAGAAAGAGTCGGTGAATCTGCTAGCAATTGCTGCCTGCAGTGCTAGATGACATCATTGGCCTGAACTGTCATCAGCGAGAAGTTAGATTTCTCGGGCTTTAAACTTTCAGTTCCAATATTTACCTTCCTGAATAATTAGGTGTTAGGATGTTCTTGGATGATAATAATCTATATATGAGAGTATTTCACTGTTTTGGCAGGAACATTTCTTTATGATATAAATCGTCTTACCTTTCCTCATGGAGTCGACTGAGTTTTTTTTTCTTATTAATGGAGTATCATTTTTTTCTAGAAAAAACTCAGTTTACACCCTCGAACTATCAAAATAGTTCTATTTTGAACGTCCAACTATCAAAACCGGACAAGTTTGGTTGTTAGGGTGGTTTGAGAGGTGGTTTTATATTTTTTTTAAATCAGACCTAAAAATCAAAACTAATCTATTTTAAATAAAAAAATGAAATTGGTACCAAATTTTTTCTAAAAATGTAGCCTATTTATTACTGATCTATTTATATTTTATTTATTGAAAAATTATAGGCATAACTATTGCAAAGAAATACTAGGAACATAAAAAATAGATCTGAATAACAGAGAAGTAGAGTGGCAATATATTAGTTATATATTTTTAAAAAATGGAGTTAGTTTCATATTTTTCTAATTTGAAATGAGCTACTTATAATTTTTTAGTTAAAATTTGAATATTTTCTAATTGAAAATGAAAATCATCTTCAAAGCCACCCTAAGAGCCAAATTTGTCCAGTTTCGACAATTGGATAGCCTCCATTATCCAGTTTTGGTGAAGGTTGAAAAATCAAACTTTTATGATTGTTCAAGGGTATAAAATGGATCTTTTTTTCCTTTTTTCTATGTTAGTTTGTGCTATTGAAATTGTTTTTCAAGAATTGCGTACATTTACTGGAACCATTATATATATGCTTTATCATTTTGTAAACATAACTAATATTCATCCTAAAGGACCCGTGGATCCGGTTCGATATTTAGGAAATGTCACTAGATCATTTTTGATCCATGACGATATTTAGCAAATGTCACTAAGCGGTTCTTGATCCATGGCGATATTTAGCAAACGTCACTAGGCGGTTCTTGATCCATGACGATATTTAGAAAACATCACTATGTAGTGGGCCATTTCCTGACGATTTGATAAAACGTCACTATGTAGTGGGCCTAATATCCAACGATGCAGATCCATGACCAAAAAACTGCAAACATCATAGATCAAGAACGATTATTACGTTTTCTAAAACTGTCATGTAGAATCCGGTGTTTGGATAGCCTCCATAATCCTGTTTTGGTGAAGTTTGATTAATTATGTAGGTATGTAGGAGGATATTTGCAATTGTTTTCTATGTAGCACATCACAAGTTACATCATGGTCACATGATGTTACAAGTTAAAAGGATTCTGAAACCACTACCTTGTCATGTGTTTAGTTTTAGCGGAATGATGTGTGATGGTAAAGCTTAATCAGATTTTTCATGAGATAACAAAATTGCTTGCCATTGGTTTATTCCATGCACATGCTGCAGCCACAGAGTAATCTGGGTGCTGAGACTTGCGTATTTTTATATTTTTTCTTATGTTGTGTGGTAAGTATATGTGAATTTACTAACAAAAGCTAGCTTTACCCTGGTGCATGTGCACCAGACTAGAACAACATAGCGTCGCCCCTACACCACATGGTCATGTACTCATGTTTGATCACTAAACAGAAATGGAGCAAGCTGTCAGATTCTTGCGACAAGCAGAGTCTCACGGTGTCAGGGAATTAGGCATCTTTCCATTTATCGGACCATTAAGATCTAGAATAAGATCGTCAGTTAGAATGAAAGTTGCTCCGTACTACTCTTCCTCAAGGTGTATATTTGCTCAACAATTGTACGCCACTTAATTCCAACATTTATTCAGTGGTCCACACGGCTTTGATCCGGTAAAACCAAAAGCAATGGTCTAGAACGTTATCCCATCAGCGACGGCATGGTTGAGCAACAGAGCAACGAAGATGCCGTTTGGTGAGCTCGGCGACCAGCTTGCTGCTAGGTGAGGGCGAAGCTCCTACTGTCGAGGCAACGAGAAGAAGGGCAGCAGCACCCTCTATCCCGGCCTTGGGCAGTAGGATACTTTTCTGGAAGTAGTCCGCAGAGATGTACTAGAGATGGTTGATCAGTCAGTGTTATGATGCAGAGCTGCACGTGTACACAACCACTCGACCCTATGTGTGACTATCCGACCATTGAACTTAGAGATGGAAAAAAAAAGTTTCGATGAGGACTATTATGAATATTATGGTGTTTGGGAACAGTGGTCTGTCAGATGTTAATTTCACTTTTTTTGTGTGTGTTGTTTGATGTTTGTAAGCAAAGGACTTAATATACCTCATCAATTTCTTTGTTGCCCATACATCTATTACTGAATTCAAACAAAACTCAGCAAAGTTGTTAGTATTATCAACAACGTGTAACCGATGGCCTGGTCATTGTAAATACTCCATTACCATTCCTTTCATGTATGAGGTACGTTTTTATCCGTTCAACTTTGAACTATATACAATGTCCTATATAAAGGGATCCGAAGATGGAGTATGTCCAAACAAATATATATATGGCTTCGTACGTAGAGTTCTTGGAGAGTGCAAGTATGTATCTCTTTAGAATTCAGAAACGGACGTCCATCAAAAGTCAGCGAATCCGTTAGCGATTGCTGCCTATAGTGCTCGTCAACAAAGCTCCTCCGACCGGTCATCGGCGAGGTGCATGCTGCACTACCGTGCACTAGCATGCGTTGGCGTTGATCAGGTCACCAAAAAGCTCATGACAGAGCCACGGAGTCATCTAGATTTTCATTCAGTCGCCCAATAATTTCACTGTCTGCTTAGCAAGTTAGATTGCTCGAGCTTTAAACTTCAATTCCAATATTTACATTCCTGAATAATTTAGGTGTTATAATGCTCTTGGATGATAAAAGAACATATTTCACTATTTTGGCAGAAACCTTTACTCATCATATAAATTGTCTTACATTGATTTAGATGATTTTTCTCTGTAAATTAGAAGTAATGCAAGTATTATTGCTGATGGAGTCGATTGAGTTTTATTCTTATTGATGGAGTACCATTTTTTCGCTGCTAGTTTATGCTATTGATATTTTATTTTTCAAGAAGTGTGTCCATTTACTAGAACTATTCTATGCCTTATCATTTTATAAACATAACTAACATCCAGCCGGTCTTTGATCCAATTTGCTCTAGGGCCCTCAAGACTGTACAACCGGTCTTGATCAACATCATGAAGCTTTATTTGCTCTGATCACATTGTCTAATATTTGCATTTATGCTTCACACAATATGTTACTTTGCAACAATAAACGACATGTGGTTCTCAGGGAGCCATGTTTCCACAATGTGTTCTTTTTCATGAGCGTTGTTGGTTCGGAGAATCCGAAACCAGAAACAATGAGAGAAACAGTAGTAGTAAACACTCAGCCCCAGAATGATATCCCTCTCTCTTCAGAAATCAAATCCCATTGTAATGTAGGGGGCGGCTCCTGACAAGGGGGACTTTCCACATGAGGAATTTACTCAAGATTACCTACTACTTTCTAAGAATATGCTAAACAAAATGATTATTATGGAGGATATATTAGATTTGTCTTCTTCCTTCTTCTTAATCACGCGTTCCAGGCCTCCATCAGCTTAACCTTCAGAATTATGACCTTCGGACGAACACCTACTTAACCTATCATAAAGCCAACCTTTTGACCTTCTCCGTCATTCACAGTGCTCTCCTCAAAATATTCTAGTTTTTGTATAATCATAAGCATCGATAAGTTGTTAGTGCCTTTTCAAGGTTGATGACAATGCGCTACACAATTAATTTTTTAGGATAACCATACACATTTATGATGACAAAAAATTACATTCTATTAACAAATTATAGTGAAAATTAATTATCTGTGGTAACTGCTGGTGGTAAAAATTTGACATTTCTTTATTTACATGTATCACTGAAATAAAAGGAAACATGACATATTTTTTCATTTAATTTAAGAGGCTACAGTCTTAGTGTGTTGCGGATAATATATAGCCTACTGTGGTGTGCTGTGCTTGTAGTATGTGGAAGTTAATGCATCAGCTGTCCACCTGGTGAAACCAGAGGTGGTATGATATATGGCAACGTATGCTATGGAAACCAGCCTACTGTGAAAACTTGTGCAAACCACGGCAAAAGGGTCATCTAAATTCATCAAAAAAATCACACATGCAGATGATATGATGATACACAACCTTGTAAAATATCTTGTCCAAACTCGACTTCGTTTGTAAGATATAAAAATAACAAATTTCAACCCAGAAAGCTGTCAAATGATTTGTTAGAAATTTGTTATTTTTATATCTCACAAACGAAGTCGAGTTTGGACAAGATATTTTACAAGATCGTGTGTCATCATATCATCTGCATGTGTGATTTTTTTGGTAAATTTAGACGACTTTTTTATCGTGGTTTGCACGGGTTTTCACAGCAGGCTGGTTTCCATAGCATACGTTGCCATGATATATAGTCACTGCCTCACAGTCTACGGAATAGTTAGTTGATCATGCTCACAGCTCACTATAAACATAGATCCGATCTTTCAGAATGGGCATGCGATGCATCAGGATACGAAGCAGCACCTATGGCATTGGACAAAGTCTTGCATTCCTTCAAGTAGCCCTGTTTTGACCTGTCCTTGGCAACCAAAGTGCTTGCTCCACCGTGATCCTTCCCGGTGGCAGGATGGGCCACGACGATCGGACCACGGGCTCCCACAATCAAACCAAAGTGTTTTGATCAGAGTGGAGACTGAGATGGGCATGGTGATGGCACTGCATCTAGCAGCGGTCGGCTCCTCGTTGACGCCCTGCAAGACTCCGTTGCGCTTCTCCAGCTGTAGTTATTATCTGTGTCTACTTTGAATCTGCGCTGACCGACTGAAAAAAACTCTGTTTTCTACTCCATATTTAACTATTTTCCTCCCGTGTGGTTTCACTGGACTGGCCACTTGGGATAATGGTACTAGAAAATAATCTCAGTCATGACTGATGAGTGGTGGTGAGGTGTCTCCGCTTGATTTTCACTGTGGCTAAATCCATTGATATTATCAGTGTCTAAATCCATCGCCTGACGCCCATTGCTTGGCTTGATTTTCACAGTCACAGTGGCTGAAAAGTATGTTGTAGTTACTGCAAGAGGCTACACGTTGATACCACTGTGCAATAATTGGTATCCAAGTGCATTCGTTCATGACAGGACAGCAATGTTTTGCGGCATAATTCAGAAGGCGTAACTCGCAACCTCAGTCAGTCAGACATGGCGCGAGGCGAGCACAAAGTGTGGCTAGGGGTGGTAATGGGTCATGACCCTAATTCTCTCTTCACAATCCTACAAAATTGTATAAGATTAGAGCCCGGTCCTTTTAGAGCTCGACCATTATATTATCTAGAAAAAAAATAAAAATTAAGGCTCTTTACCACCTCTAAGTGTGGCAGTGCTAGACAAATGCCAAACAGAAGCTGCATCCTGTAGGTGTGACTACTCCGCAAAATTACCATTCACAATAGGGGATAATGTAAATTTTGCAACCGCAATTAATAATCATGATCCAATTTAGAGAATTATGTTCAAATATTCGGACACGATCCGTATCAGGGGCTTATTATTTTCAAATATTCCAGGTCGGGGACCTGGCTCCTGGTGACCTCGTGCTGCCGCCTTCCAGCTTCGGTAGCCCCGCCACAAGTAATATCACTCTCGCCTCCGTCAAATCCGATGTGCTGTGATGCAAATGCGGTGGCGGCCATATATCCGACACGGTGAAGGATTCGACATGCCCCCCTCTTTTCGATTCTTCCCAGGTGGCTATGCAGCCGGCTTCCGAGCATTGTTGCCTCGGGTGAGTTGGCCGTGCATCTCCAGTCCAACCTCCACAGGTGTTCTCCGACTGAACTACAATCTTTTTCCCATTCGCCAAATTGCCATTATCAAACATACAACATGGCCATCCTGCTGCAATGCCTTTTCAAGGCTTATCAGTTCAGTTTTTATTTTTCCACATTTCCTTTGGCTGAAACAACCCAAAATGCCATAGCACCATCGGTTACAACCCAGACAGATCGAATACGATCAAACCCTCGTTTTCTTTCTCTCCGTCTCTTTTCTCGATGCCCCTTTCTCCTCTTCGAGTTACCACCCTATGGTGACTATACATTAAAATACTCAGCCATGATCCGTTACCACCCCTACGGCGACTATACATCTCATATATGTTATGCCATCTGAAAAGATATCTACACAATGTTAGCATTGCACACTGTTTCAACAAAGATGAACATGACACTCATTGTGGCACTGGACAAACAGTTCTTGTGCTAGATAGCAAATTGGAGATGGTGAGGGTGCGGATTTGGGATGATGGTACTGGGTATAGATTGGTGCAAGCAGGATATGCCCAAACTCTGCCCCCGGTGTCAGGCTTCAGGTTTGAGGATGGTATATAGTCTGCATGTAAAGTGGAACACTATTCAAGTATACTGATTTACTCACCTTTCTTCATCAACTTGAACCATAGGCTAAATTCACTTGTGCATGTAGTGAAATAGTAATGGCTAGTTGCTCAACACACTGGCCTGGGCCATTAAGAATCTTATTTAAAAATGAATTCTGAAATACCAAACAAGCATAATGGTTTGCATATGTAATATGTGATATTCTCACATTTGAGATATGACACCTCAGAAAGCTCAAATTCTCCCCTTCGATCTATTCCACGCAATTCATCTCTATGTCCACAACCTCCTCAATGGCCAACCTTTAGTGCCTGTTGAAGACTGGCTTCTTGCAATAGCCTTGAACTCATCTTCTGCAGTACCCTGCGCCGCTCGCTTGCCTGACGCCCATGTCGCTCACTCGCCCGTGTACATCACCATGCATCGCGATAGGCTTTTCTGTTACTAGCTCGCCGCCTTGTGCATGTATAAGTATACATGTGATCAATCGTTGTGTTGTTTTTGTACTGTTCAACGGGGGGGTGGGGGGTGCTCTTCCCTGCCTGATCCATTGTATAGGAAACAGTTACAGAATTGCATCTCAGTGATTACATTGTTGAGAGGTGGGAGTTAAGGAAGAGGAAAAACAGAGAGCTTCGGGGGGTTACATATTGGAAAACAACATGGAACACCAGATATCTGTCACCGCGGCATCATCGTGCGGTAGACAGTACTGCTAGAGCCTTGCCATTTCTTTTGCCATGGTCAGAAGGCGTCTCTCACTTGGCCTGTGATCGTTGAAAGTCACCCCATTCCTATGCTTCCAAGTAGACCTGCTAACAAGCAGAAGACGGACATTCATCTGTTATATTGCTTCAGTGCCCAATACAACACTACTCAAATCGCATCAGTAGTGAAACTATTGCCTAAGTATCCTGATGCATCCCACACGCACCCCCATATATATACGATCATATTTTTGTTAGTTGCAGGCATGATCAGATGCGACCAAAATCTTGATCACTTTGTATGCATGACTCCACCATCGAGTCATCTATCTATCTGTAATGTCTAAAGTAGAGCAGTAACTATATACGTATCCTATATGTGGAAGCCTACTGATCGACTTTACTACACTTTGGCTTCCAAGTACCTTTGAACAACACTTCTCAACCACTCTTCCAAAATCATCAACCACTTTACTTGATAAAACTGAAAAAAGGTTTGTGCCATTTCCATTGAAATCAATTATACATGTCATACTATCAGTTATTGATTCCCTTCATCGCATGACACGACACAAATGTCACATTTCTGACAAAACATGGATGCTAGAACCAAAATTTTCTTACTAGTATTTTCCGAGTAAAAATGAACTGTTGTATGTTTTAGATTGTGAAATTAATAACCAACCATTTCAAAAATTATTTACAAATTATTATATTTTGTTTTAAATTTGGATATATAAAACGGTAATGCAATTATACACCCCAGGTGTAGCATTTATTCTACACTAAGCAGTTAAATTACTGACTGAACTGACCAAAAACTACTGAACCGAATTACTAGATCACGTTCAATAAAATGGTGTTCAGTAATCGCATGCAGTAGTGGTTACTGAAAATTTGTTCAGTAATTAGTTGGGTGTAAAATAGCATGTATGTAAAAAATGAAATTGTACATTTATTTCAAACATAATATCATAGTATTCTAGTTCTACTACGTTTCATAAAAAAATATTGAACAATTAGCCAAATAGTCAAAGTTATGTCTCTTAGACCATGTAAATGTCCAAACAATACATATTTGACTTGCGGGCGAGAAAGTATTAGTGTTTACAGGAATAGAAAGTATATTTTATGACCGTTGGATTTGTAGATCTGCTTCGAAACTAGGTCCTCGAGGATTCCAGACAACCTGAGAACATGGCTCTAGCCTGCTGGTTGCCCCTAGCGAGCTGCGACTCCTAGAATGTACCATAGCCCGATCATCACGAAGACAATTGGGTTTCCTGATGCCTCCCAGTCTGATGCACTTGTGATTTATCTATGGTTTATGCAGGATCCATTTTCTTGTGCGTCAGGATTTTTCTTTTTATAGTGTAGACGGCAACAATGAGTATACAATTTCGGAACTAAAAGGTGGGCAGGCAGTGTGGTCATGTCGCCGGCTTGTTCCCGCTGTTGGATCGGCCGGGTGGACGGCCCAGATCGTTCAAATCCTGATTATTTTGCAAAAAGAACCCTCAACCTTTAGTGAAATCAACCCGTAGTCTGACCTCCTCTCAAAAGCATTTTTGCGAAAATGTCCGAAATCAATCTGCACTTCAGCCTCCTCTTTTAGTTATTTTTTTGAAAAAACCATGACTTTTATCAAAATCAACCCGTAGTCCAACCTTCCCTATACAAGGAAATTTACAAATAAAACCTTCAATTTTTATTAAATCACTCCGCCATCCCAATCCTCTCTTGGGAATTTTTTAGGAAAACCCTTGGATTCTCATTAAATCAAACTACAACCCGCTCTATTCATTACTTCTTTACGAGCAATATTATACGTACAATTTGAATACTAAAACACATCAAAATAAAATATTGTTTAATATAAAATTTGAATTTTTTTTTTGGAAACTACAACTTTATTTAGAGAAAATTTCAAAATTAAAAGTGCTTTCGCAGTTAGTTTGCACAAATGGTTACATGCGATCTGTTATACCCACAATGTCGACACCAAACATCTTCAAATTAAAATATACTATTCATTACAAAAGTTGCTCAGAATTTGAAAATCTACGGCTTCATTATATAGTATAATTTCAAATTCAAAGCGCTTCTACAAAAATGCTCAAACTTTCAAAACCTAAAGCTTTTCACTACATAAGAAAATTGTAGATTCAAAACATTTTCGTAATTCATTCAACATAAGATCCTATTTTCCTAAAAACATAATATCATACCACCATTGTTTTATGGCTTCGTGCTAGTTAACTCCAGAGTATTATGGCATTCTCCAATAGTGTTGCATATAGGGTCTCTTGCCAGTGAGGCATGTGCATCTCTAGATCCGGTTTTACTGCATGCTGCATCCATAGTACCACAAGTCATAATGATCAAATGAAAATATGGTGCCTATCTAGTTAACTCCAGAATATTTTCTTTTATTTGATTTGGTACACAAG
Organism: Panicum virgatum; assembly: GCF_016808335.1. Classification (NCBI taxonomy): domain Eukaryota; kingdom Viridiplantae; phylum Streptophyta; class Magnoliopsida; order Poales; family Poaceae; genus Panicum; species Panicum virgatum. The sequence goes on from NC_053146.1 coordinate 9,380,599, forward strand.
ATCGATGGGTCCAATGTATATTCCTCCCTTGCTTTGCTTTGTAAGTAACATTCTCTTCTCTTTATAAAAGGTTTGCTGTGGGGAACTCCCCCACAGTCTTTCTCTAAAAAAAACGATGGGTCCAATGTGGGTTGGCTAGCCCACAACAGTCCGGTTAGCCAACTAACCCCAAGAACGAGATTGTTGATATAAACAAAAGGGATTCTCTCCATCATTATTGTTTTCACAAACGAATTGCCTTTATCGTGGCGTGCCACAATGATCTTGTAGAAGGTGTGAGTTGAATATCGACAATGAACTATGTAGTCAGCAGGTCAAAAATATATTAGAATCACATTCCAACTGTTTTAATAGTGTTTATTAGTTCATTAAACTCAACCAGCATGCAAGGGTTGTGCCATGAAATGGAGTGGTTTGTAGGTATGAAGTTATTCGTCGCCACGATTGGATGACAATTTAATCATCGCTTATGCTGCTGGTCAACCATGTAAATGTAATCATTTTATTTTATTTTGTTTTGTTTTACTCCTTTTTTCCATTGCAAATAAACAAGATATAACATTTATATATCTCAGAATGCAAATATGCAACTGGCCACTTTTGAATGATATAACATCAGCATCTTTCTGTATGATATTGATGTTGAAGCGCATCTAGGCCCATAGATGCAATCGGTAAGTTTCGGTGATTAATGACAACCGTATGTGACTAACGTGTGTTTTGAAGGAAATAATCTTTGCAAGTTATGTCTCATATGAAATGTGAAAGGAGACCCCACAAAATTCATGATCAAACGATTCACGGACTCAATTTTTAAGATCAATGACTATTCTAGATTAAAGTGTCACAAGCAGATGAAGGACACTTGATTTAGTTTGAGTTTTATAGATTTAAAGTTAGTGATCGTACTATTAAGAGGGGGTTCTCGGGTTAGTAGCTTGACTCGAATTGATTTGGCCTTAGAAACTATGCACACTTGCTCAATTCAGTCCAAGACAGCTCAAAAGAACTCAACAAAATACTTGGAAGAACAAATTCAGTGTCACCGGATACACCGGTGGCCTGGAACCAAAGCACCGGTGCATTGACATAACTATTGATCAGAGCCTCTACAGATGGATTTCAAGGAAATCCTTCAGCACTAGTTACACCGGTGCCTCCTAGGAACATGCACTGGTGCATCTCTGACAGAATGTGCACTGATTCAGATGTCAACGGCTACTATTTGGATTTAGTGTGACCGGATACACCGGTGCTATGGTCCCGCATAGAGAGAAAGTAAAGGAGCAATGTATATAATAATAAGATGCTTTAGTAGACTAGTGAAGCAAGGACAGTACGAGAGAGAGAGTAGAATTACCTGGTAGTAGTGCAATGTATTCACACAGCATCAATCCATCACATCTCTTATCTGCTTAGAAACTTGATGTCCGGATTATCTATTGCTTATTGAATTTTTCGTATAAACCTTCGCCTAGCACATAGGTGCGAGGTGATATTGACATTGCCTCCAGGGAGGTAGTGGCATCAAGAATTGGCACCAATGTCGACACCAGCGTCATGCCGGACAAGAGCTAGCTTTCTCAAATAGTTTCCTGTAGCACTCGGCGTCAACACGGACGTGCAAATAGGGTAGCGCATCGGCAAGGCCTCCTAGGAGGAAAGCGGCAAGAAGCGTCGCCACTGCCGGCTAGCCTGGGCGGGGATTTCTCCCTGTGCTTTTCCGAACCCATGTTCAAACACCGGCGCTAAATTGGCTAGATGCCGATGAGACTGTCGCCATACACGCCCACTAGAAGCACCCATACCGGCAGTCTGCCTTCCGAGGACTGAGCCTCGTCGATGTCCTTACCAGCAAGCTTTTCCATCCTCCATCCAGCTGTCATGCTGGCCCTTGGATCCGGCGCTGCCACCAGGGCGGGGGCATCTTGATCCAAAGGGCACAGTCATGCCGCCCGGCAACACTCCGGCGTAGCGCAGCGAGGGAGGCGGACAGCGACTAGGCAGCACGGCATTTCACAACACTGCTGCGCACCCCGTACGCCAGCGGCCAATAGCAAGAGAAGAGGAGGGAGCAAGGTGTACTCCACCTGCTGCCATTGCCCGAAGAGACCCTGCCGCCGTCGTCCTTGTGGCCGCCCATCACAGCCATTTAGGCGGTGGCGACGCCTCCAGCTCTAGTCGGGAAGAGGCTGGATCCGGCTACCACCACCGGCGCAAGGACCGGAGACCGCCGCATCCAGCACGAGCACGCAAACAAATCGGAGGGACTAGATGGGGAAGAAAGGGAGTGCTTTGCCGCCTCCATCCTCGCTGCCACACGGGCATCCAAAGTCCGGCTTTAGTAGCGGCGAGGAAGTGGAGAGGGTGGAGGCGGGAGCCTGGGCGGCAGCGGCTAGGGTTCCTCCCGTGCCGCCCGAGAGAGGGGACGTGGGGGCTCTGTTATTTTTTTATCCCAATTTTGTTTGGACGGTCCTTCGGGAGCACGGGTTGATAGGCTAGTGGCTCTGACTAATTAGAGATAAAATAAATGTTGGTCGTGTACAAAGGGAGCTCCAGAGGTCACTGAAGTGCAGAGAGCAAGATGCATCAAGTACAAGTGATGGGTGACAGATCGAGCATCCGAGAATCGCAATTTGCAAGCATTCTCGATCTTTCATTTCGGAAATCTTATTGCATTATGTTTTATCTAGATGATTATTCGTGTGCCTGAGGCTACAACAATACTCCCTCCTTCCCCGTTTATAAGGCATGGTGGAACATGACACGGTCTTCTAAACAACACTTTGACCATTTATTTATCATATATTATATCACTTTTGATTATAAACTTATAATCATTGTAAAATATATTTGATTATGAATCCAATCATATGAAATTTGCATTATAAAAATAAAAATTTAATAGTCAAATTATTGGTCAAAGATGACAAGGTTTGAATCTTGATATACGTGTATGCCTTATAAACAGGGAAGGAGGGAGTAACTGTTAAATCTTCAAATACATATCGCCCTGCAAACAATAACCTTTAGGGTTTGAATCGACTCAAATACATGTGGTTGCTTTATTTATCAAAGCCAGGATCAAATGTGGCAGGAGCAGTTTGGGAAGTTTGGGTTACCAGGCGGCTTCATTCTCATCAACGGGTTCCTCTCGAAGAAGTTCGACGGTCGGAGCTCGAAGGCGCCACTCACCGTAGGCATTACTGGAAAGTCCTCCTGGTATGGGAGGTGGTGCACGCCCAGAGTGTACCACAGAACAATGTCCTCCTCCTTAATCCTCCTGTTCCTCCTGCTCCAGGCAGCCAGGTTGTCGTCTCCCGTGCCCTGCTCCGCGTACAGCCCGGACGCCCACTTCTCCGACTTGTCGTACGGCGTCACCCACACCTGCTTCTTGGAGTAGCTGGCGCGGCGCTGCGGGTAGTCATCGTCGGAAAGCAGCGAGGACGCCGTCGCACCAGCCGGGATGAGCCGGTACCCGACCTCATTGCCGACGCTGGTCTTCTTGCTGGGGTTGACAAACAGCAGGTCCGCTGGACCACCACTGTTGATGTTCACCTGGCCATCCGCCTCCGTCTCCGCCACCTCGCGGCGCACGGTCCAGTAGCTCCTCCTCGGAGTGTCGGCGCCGCCCGTGGCGGGGTCCCCGGTGTTGCGCCTGGGGACGACCGTGTTCTTGACGAAGGAGTTCTCGGTGCCGTCGACGTCGAGGTCCAGGTGGTACGTGACGAAATGGTCGTGGTAGACGCCGACGGTGTTCGCGGCGAGTAGGGTGCCGTGCGCGTCCTCCTTGATCTGGTCGACGTGCGTGTAGGACGTGGCCTTCATCTCCAGGATGCCACTGAGAGACACCTGCAACCCGGCCATGTTTGGATCGACCTCGTGAGTAACTGTGGTCAGGGGAATCCATGAGGCAGTAGTGAATTAGTGATCGTTACTACATACCACACACTTGATGGAGCCCGCCGTCTTGAACTCCCAATCGAAAGTGTAGTCGTAGTTCCCCGCCGACACCACCGTTCTCACCACCAGCGTCACGTCCGGCCTCACCTCCGTGACCTGCATAGAAAAACAACATCGTGGATGAGGCAGTATTGTCCCTGTACCCTTTAGCATACAAGATGGCTAGAGGTTATTACCAGTTGGCCTGGAAAGGCGGCCTCGGTGTGGCGCCAGGCAACGTCGCCGGCGTACCGCTCGAACACACAGATGGCGTTCTCGGCCTTGACGGGCTGCCCATCCGCATTGGCGTAGAAGCCGTCCATGTAGACGGCATTGGCCGGGCAGTCGGCGCCGGGCTGGAGCGGGAACGCCGAGGCCCCTAGGCCGTAGTCGCCGGCATCCATGAACACGTGGAAGTACCACTCCTCCTCCGGGTCCATGTACGGCACGAAGATCTCGGAGACGAAACCGCGGTAGAGCACCTGCCGCCACGTGCCGGCATCGCCGTCGTGGACCGATGCCATGGAGATGACTGTGCTGGCGCGTATGTCGAAGCCCACGTGGAACTCCCAGTTGGCCCATCTGCAGTCAAAGGGATGGAGGTAGGATGTCATGGTTAGATGAATGGAACCATATGCTGAAATGTGGTTTTTGTAATTAAATGAACATCAGGATGTGTGGTTGCTGTTGGTGATGTGTAAGTGGCGTGGTGAATACAACATTCTAGTGCCCTTTCGGGAAGTACATCACTAATAAGACTAAGCATAGGCAAACTGGGATGACTTTGAACCAGGGAACTCTGACCACGGATAAACTGGGTTTTCTGAATCTGTCTTGGGTAACTTTGAGGACAGACAACCTGGTTTTCTTGCAACCAGAAAATTCCGAGCTGTGACAAATAAACTAGGTTGTCCCTCAACCAGAAAACTATCTGATCACGGCTAAACTGGGCTGTTCTCTTCTGAAACTCTTAGTGTTTTGTATTTTTGTTGTAATAGGTCGTTATTTGGTCAAAGACCGACCCAATAATCAATATGATGCTTAATTAGGTTTTCATGTTAGTTTGACCGAGCCAACAATCAAATACGGTGTTTACATCTTTACGGTTGTTGATAAACATGAAATTTAAAATGAACACCATGCGTGTGGAGAAAGCTTACCATGTTCCGTACGTGTCTCTGTTAGCATTAATTTTACAATGGAAGTTGCTTAAAATATGCAAAGTCCAATTGCATGCATAGAAATAAAACGGATCAGTTGGATATATAGTTGAGCATCTCGATTCGATCTGAAATAAAAATTTGATCATGGCAGCAGCCGTCCAATTTACTAGTGCAAGTTGCTGTTGATTCCATGACATGCCAAGCCACAAAGTCTAATAGACAGTCGTGGAGATAATAATCAGAAGGGATCGAGTCGCTAGTTGACTTAATTAGCCATGTGACTTGAACAAGTTTTGCAATAGAAAAAAGGGTTCATGATCGAAGAAGCAAGTTGATGCCACCTAGTCAAGTAGTACCTGACAACGCGGCCGTCTATCTTCACTCCGCTGCCCTCCGGCTGCACGACCACGCCGGGCGCCGTGACGGGGCCGGTGAACGGCGGCCCGACCTCGGCCGCCCGGTAGTCCGTCCCCTCCGCCTTGGGCACCGGGGAGACCACCCTGTCCCTGTACCCAACGACGGCCATCCGGTCGAGGTCCACCAGCAGCGTCACGCCCTCCAGCGGCCGCGCGTAGAAGTTGGCCGTGGGCGTGGCCCGCCGAACACGAAGCACTGCATCTTCGTCAGCCTGCCGCTGCTGGCCCTGCCCGCCTCGCCGCCGAACCACCCCATCGAGAAGACCCCACAGCCGACGTCGCTGACGTTCAGCCCGCGCCGCCGCACGGACTCCACAAACGGAGGGTAATTGGGCGGCAGCGCTCCGGCGGCGGCCATCTCTTCCGTCGTGAACCTCGGGAAGCCAGCTCCGTGGTGGACGGCGTGCGAGGTGACGGACGGCGCGGAGGTGTTGGTGACGTCGACGCGGAGCTCGTGGGACCGGCCCCCGGCGCGTGCGACGACGAAGGCGCGGCGAGGGAGGACGGGGCGGCGGTGGGAGGAGGAAGAGGAGGAAGCGTAGGAGAGGACGTCGGCCTTGTCGGGCTCATCGAGGCCGACGTAGTGGAAGCTGATAGGCCGGTCGGGGACGAGCGGGGAGGCAAGCACGGCGGAGCGCACGGCGGTGAGCTCCACGGCGGAGAGAGGATCCAGCGGGTGGCGGTGAGGCTTGCAGGAGACCGTGCCGGCGGCGGCGACCAAAAGGACGGTGAGGAGAGGAGGAATCATGGCGAGGAGCTCGCTATCAGCTGCGTGGATGCAATGCAAAGGGTAAGCTTTATATATATATATATATATATATATATATATATATATATATATATATATATATATATATATATATATATATATATATATATATATATATAGCTTAATGCATTGCCTTGTACGCTAGCTAACTAAAAGTCAAGCAATGACCACATTCACTTATCAATTCATCATCACTTCATATCCTATCCTATCGTGTTCCAAAGAATCGTCTCCCAATCCTAGCTATGCGACAAGAGATTAAGTTTTTCAAAAGACCTAGCGCACGCCAATTGGCTGTTATATTGTGATCCAAATTCTAATGGGAGAGTGTTGGAATTTGGGCTTGACCCATTAAGGCCCATGTGGTGCAAACTTTTAATCCCACATTGCTAGTAGAAGTTGAGGAGACCACGTGACTCTCCTATATATCTAACCCATAGGCTTCACCGGAGTATATCAATCCTATTATTCCTCTTGTAAGCCGCCGCTAGGCGTTGTACACAAACACCCGATATAGTGAAGTTCTTGCTGGCTGGCGCCCGTGGTTTTTACCCTTCGCATTGGAGGGGTTTTCCACGTTAAATCTTCGTGTCTTTCTGCGGTTTGATCTTTCTATTTTTCATCGTTTTGTTCGCCGTCGCTTCTAACAAGTGGTACCAGAGCCGTGGTTTCAAGTTTGGGTTTCGTGATGGCGTCGATGAAGTATGATCTACCGATGTTGGACTACAAGACAAGGTTCTCGCTGTGGCAAGTCAAGATGAGAGCTATTCTGGCGCAAACCAATGATCTTGATGAGGCGCTGGAAAAATTCGGGAAGAAAAAGAAGGATGAGTGGACCGATGAGGAGAAGCGCAAGGACCGTAAGGCTCTTTCTCTTATTCAGCTTCATCTATCTAATGATATTCTACAAGAAGTGCTGCAGGAAAAGACTGCTGCAGAATTGTGGCTAAAACTGGAATCGATCTGCATGTCGAAGGATCTTACCAGTAAATTGCATATGAAGTTGAAGCTGTACACGCTTAAGATGCAGGAGGGTGATTCGGTGATGGGTCACCTATCTGTCTTCAAGGAGATCGTTGCTGACCTAGGGTCGATGGAGGTTAAGTATGAAGATGAGGACTTAGGTCTTCTTTTATTATGCTCTTTGCCAAGTTCTTATGCAAGTTTCCGTGACACCATACTATTAAGCCGTGATGAACTAACCCTTGCGGAAGTTTGTGAGGCACTCCAGTCTAAGGAGAAGATGAAAGGCATGGTGCAGACAGATGGCTCGTCCTCTAGGGGCGACGCTTTGCATGTCAGAGGCAGATCAGAGCAAAGATCCTCAAGTGATAACAACGATCGTGGCAAGAGCAATGACGGTAGAGGCCGCTCCCAGTCCAAAGGTCCCAAGAAGAAATTCTGTAAGTATTGCAAGAAGAAATCTCATATGATTGAGGATTGCTGGAAATTGCAGAATAAGGAGAAGAAGAAAAATAAATCTGATGGTAAGGCTAGTGTTGCTTCTGCTGGTGAAAACTCTGAGTCAGATTGTTTGGTTGTCTTTGCTGGTTGTGTTGCTGGTCATGATGAGTGGATTCTTGATTCTGCATGTTCTTTTCATATCTGCACTAATAGAGATTGGTTCAGTTCCTATGAGTCTTTGCAGAACGGTGATTTTGTGCGCATGGGAGATGATAACCCGTGTGAGATTATTGGCATTGGCTCTGTTCAGATCAAGACCCATGATGGCATGATTCGCATACTGAAGAATGTAAGGCACATACCAGGGATGAAAAGAAATCTGATCTCGTTGAGCACACTTGATAAAGAAGGACTCAAATACACCGGTTCAGGTGGAGTTGTGAAGGTATCTAAAGGTTCTCTTGTATGTTTGCTGGGTGATCTCAATCCTTCAAATTTATATGTTCTCAGAGGTTGTACTTTGCATGGTTCTGTTTCTGCTGCTAATGTTGCTAATGCTGAACCTAGTAAGACTGACCTTTGGCATATGCGTCTTGGACACATGAGTGAACTCGGTATGGCAGAATTGATGAAGAGAAACCTGCTGGATGGCTGCATTCTGAGTGGCAAGAAGTTCTGTGAGCATTGTGTATTTGGTAAGCATAAGAGGGTCAAATTCAATACCTCTGTTCATACCACAAAAGGTACACTTGATTATGTTCATGCTGATTTGTGGGGTCCTTCACGTAAGCCTTCATATGGTGGTGCTCGTTATATGCTTACCATTATTGATGATTACTCTAGAAGAGTCTGGCCTTATTTTCTGAAAAGCAAAGATGGTACTTTTGCTGCTTTTATAGAATGGAAAGTTATGATAGAAAGGCAAACTGAGAAGAAGGTCAAGGTGCTTCGAACTGATAATGGTGGAGAGTTCTGTTCGGATGTTTTTGATGATTATTGCAGAAAAGAAGGCATTGTTAGGCATCACACCATACCATACACTCCTCAGCAGAATGGTGTGGCCGAGCGTATGAACAGGACTATCATCTCGAAGGCTCGTTGCATGCTGTCCAATGCCCATATGAACAAGCGTTTTTGGGCTGAGGCTGCTAATACAGCATGTTATTTGATCAACAGATCGCCTTCTATTCCACTCAACAAGAAGACTCCTATTGAGGTATGGTCTGGTACACCTGCAGATTATTCACACTTGAGAGTTTTTGGCTGCACTGCTTATGCTCATGTTGATAATGGAAAATTAGAGCCTAGAGCTATTAAATGTCTGTTTCTTGGTTATGGTTCGGGAGTCAAAGGATATAAATTGTGGAATCCTGAAACTAGAAAGACTTTTATGAGCAGAAGTGTTGTTTTCAATGAATCTGTGATGTTTACTGACAGTTTGTCCACAGATGATGCTTTAGTTGAGAAATTGCAGTCACAAGTTAGTGTGCAGGTGGAGCTTATGGATGACCAGGAAAATGAAGTTGTTGGTAATGATGTTTCAGATAGTGTTCCTGATACTGTTCAGCACTCACCTCCAGTTTCACAGTCTGATTTGCAGCATGAGGAGGATGTAGATTTACCTATTGCTCTTCGCAGATCAAAGAGGAGTTGTGGACCTCCAAACCGTTTAATTGAGGAGTGTAATCTGACTTATTATGCTTTGAGTTGTGCTGAACAGGTGGAGGATGCTAGTGAGCCAGCAACATATTCTGAAGCCATTGATTCAGTTGATAAGGAGAAGTGGATCTCAGCTATGCATGAGGAGATGCAGTCTCTTGAGAAGAATGGCACATGGGAGATTGTGAGCTTGCCTGAGAAAAAGAAGACTGTTCGCTGCAAATGGGTCTTCAAGAGAAAGGAGGGTTTGTCTTCTAGTGAGCCTCCAAGATTTAAGGCAAGGTTAGTTGCAAAAGGTTTCAGTCAGATTCCTGGTGTTGACTATAATGATGTGTTCTCTCCAGTTGTGAAGCATAGCTCAATTCGGACTTTCTTTAGTATTGTTGCTATGCATGATCTTGAGCTTGAGCAGTTAGATGTGAAGACTGCATTTTTACATGGAGAGCTTGAGGAGGAAATTTACATGGATCAGCCAGAAGGATTCATAGTGCCAAGCAAAGAGAATTATGTTTGCAAATTAAAGAAATCCTTGTATGGTTTGAAACAGTCTCCTCGTCAGTGGTATAAGAGGTTTGATTCATTTATGTTGTTACATGGTTTTAAAAGATCTGAATATGATAGCTGTGTTTACATTAAGATTGTTGAGGAATCACCTATATACTTGCTGTTATATGTTGATGACATGCTTATTGCTGCCAAGAGCAGAAAAGAAATCACTACAGTAAAGAAATTGTTGAGTAGTGAATTTGATATGAAGGATCTTGGTGTTGCTAAGAAAATTCTAGGTATGGAGATTACTAGAGACAGAAAATCTGGTTTATTATTTCTTAGTCAGCATAATTACATTAACAAGGTTCTTCAGCGTTTCAATATGCATGATTCAAAGCCAGTTAGTACTCCTATTGCACCTCACTTTAAATTGTCAGCTGCTCAGTGCCCTAGTTCTGAGGAGGATGTTGAATACATGTCAAAAGTCCCATATTCTAGTGCTGTTGGTTCTTTGATGTATGTCATGGTTTGCTCTCGCCCAGATTTATCATATGCTATGAGTTTGGTTAGCAGATACATGTCTAATCCTGGTAAAGAACACTGGAAGGCAGTTCAGTGGATTTTCAGGTACCTCAGAGGAACGGCAGATTCTTGTTTGAAGTTTGGGAGAACTGATCAGGGACTCATTGGTTATGTGGATTCAGATTATGCTGCTGATTTGGATAGGCGCAGGTCACTCACAGGTTATGTGTTCACTGTTAGCAGTTGTGCTGTGAGTTGGAAGGCTACTTTGCAGCCTGTTGTTGCTATGTCTACCACAGAAGCAGAATATATGGCTATTGCTGAAGCGTGCAAGGAGACAGTTTGGCTGAAAGGTTTGTTTACTGAGCTGTGTGGAGTTGGTTCTTGCATTGATCTATTCTGTGACAGTCAAAGTGCTATTTGCCTCACTAAAGATCAGATGTTTCATGAAAGGACAAAGCATATTGATGTCAAGTACCATTATGTTCGTGATGTTATTTCACAAGGTAAATTGAAGGTATGCAAGATCAGTACTCATGATAATCCAGCTGATATGATGACTAAACCAGTTCCTGTAGCTAAGTTTGAGCTTTGCTCAAGCTTAGTTGGTTTGACAGTTTAGCCCAAGAGGCTATTTGGCGCCAGAAGTTCTGTTCTTTGTTGTGTTCAGGTGATGATTTTGATATGCTACAAGAAGGAATTTGTCTCAAGGTGGAGTATGTTATATTGTGATCCAAATTCTGATGGGAGAGTGTTGGAATTTGGGCTTGGCCCATTAAGGCCCATGTGGTGCAAACTTTTAATCCCACATTGCTAGTAGAAGTTGAGGAGACCACGTGACTCTCCTATATATCTAACCCATAGGCTTCACCGGAGTATATCAATCCTATTATTCCTCTTGTAAGCCGCCGCTAGGCGTTGTACACAAACACCCGATATAGTGAAGTTCTTGCTGGCTGGCGCCCGTGGTTTTTACCCTTCGCATTGGAGGGGTTTTCCACGTTAAATCTTCGTGTCTTTCTGCGGTTTGATCTTTCTATTTTTCATCGTTTTGTTCGCCGTCGCTTCTAACATTGGCAATTGGCAGAGATGCCAGTATTATATCCCAGTAATGACTAACGAAGCAAATAAACTAACCCATGTTCTTAACGTTCGTGGCTTATTCTAAAGAGTTATGTTATAGTGTCGTCCCTGCCCATTTCTAACCGACCCTGCGTTGTCCGAGCGGGCGGCTCCACCACCTCCCCGAGGGCTATTCCCAGGGTCGCAGGTGCGACTGTGATCAGATACATCGAAGAAGCACCTCCCCCGGCCTTGTCTTATTTCTCCCACCACCCCCATCCCGCGCCGCCGGCCTTCCACCCTGGCCAACGGCTGCCGCGCTGCCTACCCACCTACCACCAAGGTTCCTGCCCCAGTCGGCCGGCGGCCCTCCCATGCCACCTCGCCTCCGCCGCCGGCCTAACTGCCACCGCCACTGCCGCCGACCTCCCCTACAGTGCCGTCAGCCATTGGTAGTCTAGCAACATGAAACCCTAACCCCACCACCTTGTCGGCGGCTATTGACCCCACCTCCAACACCTGGCAGCCACACCACCCCCTCCCTGTTGACACCTTTTCTGTTCAACACACAAACATGCTAGATCGCGCGACGCAAGGAGGGGCTCCTTGCAGCGCCTCCTGCGTGGAGCGGTCAGACCAGTCAAAGGGACCAGTCAGACTGGTCGCCATGCAGAACGACGACGATCCGATGAACGCTCACCCGGGAGGGACCTCGTCGGGGCAAGCGCGCGTAGGATTGCCCTAGGCTCGGCAGGCCAGCTAGGGCGTCCTCAAACGCCATGGAGTTGAGAGAAGAACATCATGTCGAGGTTGGAAAAGTTAGGGTAAAGAAAAAAGGTAAAGACAATTAAAGATAAATGTATTTGATTGGTTCGATTGGGTTGGATCCTCAATCGGCTGTAACCCTTTATATTTATAGGGTGAGGAAGACTTACCCCGCAAGAAATCCTTTTACAAGATCTAAATCCGTGAAAAACTCTAGTTGTACTCAGACTCTGCATGAACCGGTCAGACCGGTGGGGCTCCTGCCGGATCAGCTACAACACCAGATCGGTCAGACCGCTTGGTCAGACCGGTTGATGTCAATTTTGGCTGTCAACACTCCCCCATCCTCCTACCCTACCTCGGTAGCGCGGTGAGCGGCAGAGGCGCGCCTTTGATAAGCCTTCTACGACCTGTCGACTCCCACCCACGCGTGACCCCTAGCATTTGCGCCTCCCTGTAGCAAGGCCCACTCCCTTGCTCCCGGCCTCTGCTGGCACCGGAGCCGGAAGCCGGAAGTCCGATGAGCGGTGAGGAGGGTAAAGAAGAGACTAGCTCTCTTTGCTTCCCGATGAATTTCTTGGTGCCTGAGGGCCGGCTCCGCATGGTGGGCGCCTGATCCATCGGGTTTGGGTGGTCAGATCCGTGTGGGGGATGATCAAATCGCCTCCCATTTGGTGTCTCCCTGAAAGGATCGGGTGCTCTAGCCTAAGAGGGGGAGGGGGTGAATTAGTCACTCTAAAAACTTAGACCTATGGCTCCAACTAGTTTCCACAAAACTTAAACTAAACACAAGCTATCTAGATGTGCAACTATGGTTGTTCTAGTGTGAAACCCCTATCCCAAAAAAGTTTAGCAACCTATAGCTTTTCCTATCAAGAAACTACTCTATGAAAGTAAAGGCATACAAATTGCTAGTATGAAATGCGGAAGCTTAATGAGCGGGATAGGAGATAGCAAACTCTTGGCGCGGGTGTTTATCCCGTGGTTCGGTTAGCCACAAAGGCACACCTACATCCACGTTGTTGTAGCACTCACTAAGAGTATTGCTACTCGGCCACCAAGTCTCTTCTGTAAACACAATCACGGTCACCTTGGCCCCGGGTTCCACTAAGGAGCTTCTCCACAAAGGATGGGGGTCTCCACGTCCCCCGCACAAAGTGTCGTCGCCGCTCCAGACCAAGTCGGAGGGTCGATGACGTTGCCGGCGAGCTTCACAGCTCCAAGGGGCCGGCGCACCAAGCTCTTCTTTTTTGTTCACTAGAGAACCACAATACAAGGGCTCAAGGCCTTGCAATCTCACTCACTAAGAGCTAATCCTTTACACAACACTCAAAGTGTGCTAAGGGCTAAGGATATGAACACTAAGCTCTTGGATGGCTTGGAGTGGTTCTTGAGTGTGTATGTGACTTCCTTGAACTCCAGTAATCTTCAAATGGCCGGAGGATGCCATATATATAGACCTCCAAGTGGTGGAGCCGTTGCTCCAACGGTCAGCAAAAATCTGTGTACCATCGGATGAACCGATGCCTCTGCCTGGGGTAGCGTCGGTTCATCTGGTCACTCTAAGACCCGAAGTAGCCGTTGAACTCCTGACAGCTGACACTGTGAACATCGGTTGAACCGATGCTTGCCCGTCGGTTAAACCGGTCACTCACAGCACTCAACTAGCCATTGGACTTCTTCTCTTTTGCCACGTCATTACACCGGTGCTTTGCTCTGATGCATCACCGGTTCATCCGGTGCTGAAGAATCTTCTCCTGGACGCTTGACATCGTCTCTGGAACATGGTACGTTGAATGCACCGATGCCTATCTTGAAGTCGTCGGTTCAACCGGTGCTTCACTTGATCTTCACATGATCTCCAGAGGCGCACAGACTTGTGCCAATAGCCAGGCCGTCGGATCATCCGACAACCTTCGGATGCACCGATGCCTGTAGCATCGGTTCTTCCGGTGCTACTGATTTCAGTAGAACTCGTCCAATTCAGCATTTCTTTGAGTTCTTTCTTCGTATATTGCTTTGCATGGCCTTTTTACTTCATCCCTGGGATTTAGAAATGTTCACTTAACAATACCATTAGTCTCATTGATTGCGTTGTCATTCGATCACCAAAATCACTTGAAATGGCATAAATAGTGCCTTGTTTGTTACAATCTCCCCCTTTTTGGTGATTGATGACAACACAATTAAAGCAAGCATAATATTTGTAAAAATTGACAAATTTAACCGCTTCATACTAATTGGAACCAATTGAAACCGCTTACACTTGCTTAGATGCTTACCATCATCCAATGATGACTTGTCATGATGACTTGGCCTCCCACTAAAACCATGATTTCCCCCTTTGTTCCTCCCCCTAACTTGCTTCTTCTCCCTCATGACTTGATTCACTTAGGTATTTCTTCCCCTTTGGATATGGTTCTTCTCCTTGAGAAAATATCTTGCTTTGATCCACATTTCTCCCCCTTTGGAATCAAATCACCTAAAAGGTCTTGCTCCTAAAAAGGTCTTGCAAAACAATATAGCTCAAGAGAAGATTAGTAGCCTAGGGAGTTAGTTCCATGACTCATGATCCAATTGTATGATATCAATGAAGATATCAATTGAAAAAAATTCACTATGGTGGATCACAAAATTACGAAACTAGCATGACATGAGTTAAGCTCTCCATAAGTATGTCCACAAAAAGATAATGTGAAAATCAAGTGCACAACTAGATGTTATAACTAGAGAGCTTAGATCATATCATACACGGAGGTAGCTCTAAAAAATATAAGGAATTGACAATTATACCAATTGAATGAGTTTAGAACCTTACATACCTCCGGGGGACCTTTGTTTACTTTGTATGTACCAAACGAAAGTGACTTGCAACCAATTGAAAGTCTTTAAACAAAGAGCACTTGGTACACCAAGGTTAAGCAAATGTTTGAGCTCATAGCCTATGGACTTAGATATAAGCATTTAAGTTCAATAGAGCATGGTTCAGTATGCATGAAAGCACAATTTATCTAATCACTCTTATAGAATTGTTTGTTCACATTGATCATGAGAAATATTCTCTTAGAGTGTTAACTCCACGTGAGACTACAAAAGATAAACTTATAAACATGTTAGTCTCAAAATCACAAGCCATAGGATGAACTCCCCCTAAATGTGTGCATTTAGTGTTTGAATCACCAAGCAAATGTATGCACATTGATTTTGACACAATTGGAAAGTTTACACTATAGCTTGTGTTCATGGTACACATATGAAATACATACCTCATGAAGTTCATGTACCATGAAGGGTGACTTTGTGTAGCTTTCTACACACTTAACAAACCATGTAGGTTGCTCATGGGTTAGAATCATGACACAAGCAACCCACCATATATAGAACTAGGAGATGCAATGTATGCAAACAACCTAGCAACAAAGCAATGGAGCTACATGATACTTGAATTGAAATCTAGCTACCATTACCTTATGGGGGACTTGGGCAACAAATGTCCAAGTTGTGAGCTTAGCTTGTTTTGGCTTGAACCTTCGCTTCAACTTGTAAGCTAAGCATCCAAATCCCCCGAAGCCGTCCTTGGCTTTAAGTCTCCTTTGGAACCCACACCATTTAAGGCCCCTTCATATTGGTTATAACATTCTTGGGCACCCAAATGGAGTGATTCCAACTCCTTTCTTGCTTCCCAACCATGTGAGCAACCACTTTGCCATTGGTTTTCTTCTTGATCACATAGGAGGTGCTATTGCTTTTGTTCCTCCGGTTGGGCTTGGTGTAGTTGAGAGAACTCTTGATTGTAAGCTTCTTCTTGTTTTTCTTATTCGCAAGCTTCTTCCTTGGTTGAGGGCACTTGTTGGACTTGTGGCCTTCTTTGTAGCACTTTGAGCAAGTCACGGTGGACCCCTTCTCAAGCTTCTTCACCATGTTTTCACGGTTATCTTGAGAAGGTTGGACATTGCTCTCTATGCTTTTGCCCTTCAATTTATACAAGTCCTTCATGAGCCTTTCCACTTCTTACTTGAGCTCATCATTCTCCTTGGCAATGAGATCATCACATGAATCTACAACAATATTCTCATTGCGTTTCTCATTGCAAGGGTTAGAGCAAGAATCATTAATTAAATCAATGCAAGAAGTTGAAGCATCTACCCTAGAGATAGGAATTGCACAAGCGATAGTTTGCTTTATTTCCAAAGAGTCATTAGTATTATTAATGCTCTCAAATTTTAATTTGAGCTCTTCATGCTCCTTGCTAAGCAATTTGAATTTGCACATTAAATCTTCAAAATTTGTAGCAAGAGAAACATTTAGATCTTTGAGAGCACTAAGGTTTTTTATTTCTTTTTATTGTTTCTTAATGACTTTTTGGTGCTCATGAACAATGTCAAGAAGTTCATCAATTGAAGGAGAGTCGGAGTCATCATCAGTTACATCGCTATCCATACCTTTGGCCATAAATCAAGTGTTGGATGATGATCCCTTGCGAGTGGTGAATTTCTTGTTTGATTCATCACTTGAACTTGATTCTTCACCACCGCTAACCCATTCACCAAATATGGCAAAAGATTCATGATTGGGCTTCTTCTCCTTTTGCTTATTCTTTTTGAACTTCTTCTCAACCTTCATAAGTTGATGGTGAGGCCCACCTTTGAGGAAGACCACATACCCCATGGAGTTGATTTCCTTTAAGTATTTGTTCATCTTCTTTACTTGCTTGTAAAGGTAGGGGTTCATTGGCTCTTGATCATCACTTGAGGAGCTTTGGTATGCCTCCTCTTCTTCCTCTTCACTTGAGTTACCTTTGATGGCCATCTTCTTCAACTTTTTGACTTGCTTGTATGCAAGCGGACTATGTGTTGGTGAAGAAGGTGGCGCTCTTGGCTTCATATCATGACGTAGCTCATGGGCGATCACCTTGTTGAGGACTTGATTTGGTGTCATTGTGTTGATATCTTTTTCATATAGAATTGTGGTCACCAAATCATAGTCCGGCCTTAGAAGTGAGTGAAGGATCTTGCGAATGAGTTCCAAATCTTCAATTTTCTTCACATCTAAAGAGTTAATCTCATTCACAAGAATATTCAACCGTGAGTACATAGTTTCGGCATTTTCATGATCAAGTTGCTTGAAGCTATTAAGTTTATCAATGAGAACATGATATCTTTCATTTGCAACATCTTTTGTGCCTTCATGGTTCTCACTAATAGTTTTCCATAAAACTTTAGCATTTTCGCAAGCAAACACACGGTTGAACACATTTTCACCAAGAGAATTTAAAATAGCACACTTGGCTATAGCATTATATTACTTCTCTTGTTGACTATTGCTCTTAGTTCCTTCACTTGTTACTCTCCAAACATTTAGGCCCTTAGCTTGGAGGTGCGATTGCATCAAGATCTTCCATCGTTGGAAGCCCGTGCCATCGAAACGTGGAGGAGGTCCTAGAGAATCCATTCCTTCTCCTAAAAGAGCAAACTCACTAGGCGGTGAAGCCTAACCGATCAAGTGAGCCGGTAAGCACAAATTTGCCAATGGAATTGGCTTTCTTTGTGAGAGAGGTGAGTCCCGGCTCTGATACCACTTGAAAGGATCGGGTGCTCTAGCCTAAGAGGGGGAGGGGGTGAATTAGGCACTCTAAAAACTTAGACCTATGGCTCCAACTAGTTTGCACAAAACTTAAACTAAAATAATCTATCTAGATGTGCAACTATGATTGTTCTAGTGTGAAACCCCTATCCCAAAAGAGTTTAGCAACCTATAGCATTTCCTATCAAGAAACTACTCTATGAAAGTAAAGACATACAAATTGCTAGTATGAAATGCGGAAGCTTAATGAGCGGGATAGGAGATAGCAAACTCTTGACACGGGTGTTTATCCCGTGGTTCGGTTAGCCACAAAGGCACACCTACATCCACGTTGTTGTAGCACTCACTAAGAGTATTGCTACTCGGCCACCAAGTCTCTTCTGTGAATATAATCACGGTCACCTTGGCCCCGGGTTCCACTAAGGAGCTTCTCCACAAAGGATGGGGGTCTCCACGTCCCCCGCACAAAGATGTCGTCGCCGCTCCACACCAAGTCGGAGGGTCGATGACGTTGCCGGCGAGCTTTACGCTCCAAAGTGCCGGCGCACCAAGCTCTTGCTTTGGTTCACTTGAGAACCACAGCACAAAGGCTCAAGGCCTTGCAATCTCACTCACTAAGAGCTAATTCTTTACACAACACTCTCAAAGTGTGCTAAGGGCTAAGGATATGAACACTAAGCTCTTGGATGGCTTGGAGTGGTTTTTGAGTGTGTATGTGACTTCCTTGAACTCCAGCAATCTTCAAATGGCCGGGAGATGCCATATATATAGGCCTCCAAGTCGTGGAGCCGTGCTCCAACGGTCAGCAAAAATCTGCGTACCATCGGATGAACCGATGCCTCTGCCTGGGGTAGCGTCGGTTCATCCGGTCACTCTAAGACCCGAAGTAGCCGTTGAACTCTTGACAGCTGACACAGTGAACATCGGTTGAACCGATGTTTGCTCGTCGGTTAAACCGGTCCCTCACATCACTCAACTAGCCGTTGGACTTCTTCTCTTCTGCTGACGTCATTACACCGGTGTTTTGCTCCGTTGCATCACCGGTTCATCCGGTGCTGAAGAATCTTCTTCTGTGCGCTTGACATCGTCTCTGGAACATGGTACGTTGAATGCACCGATGCCTATCTTGAAGCTGTCGGTTCAACCGGTGCTTCACTTGATCTTCACATGGTCTCCAGAGGCGCACAGACTTGTGCCAATAGCCAGGCCGTCAGATCATCCGACAACCATCGGATGCACCGATGCCTATAGCATCGGTTCTTCCGGTGCTACTGATTTCAGTAGAACTCGTCCAATTCAGCGTTTCTTTGAGTTCTTTCTTCGTGTTTTGCTTTGCATGTCCTTTTTACTTCATCCCTGGGATCTAGAAATATTCACTTAACAATACCATTAGTCCTATTGATTGCGTTGTCATTCGATCACCAAAATCACTTGAAATGGCATAAATGGTGCCATGTTTATTACACTCCCTCACTAGCGGATGTTGGGCATGGAGGCCCTGATGCGACTTCAGTGGTGGCCCACGGCTCTCCAAGCTGCTGCGGTCGTGGGGTGCAGCCCCTGGCTATGCAGCTTGGGGGCCGGTGCATGCTGCTGCGGCAGCGACGTCTTGGGGCCCTGTAAGGCGGCTGCGCACGGACTCTGGGTTGCAGCTTGCTGCGGCTTCTTGTGTTGCATGGCGCGGCTACCGGCTGCACCCTCCTGTCCCGGATCTTTTTCATAGCATCGAGGACGGCCATTACCACCATAACAGGGGTGCTGGGGGAGCATGCCACTGATGGTCACGTAAGGCGTAGCTGGCGGCCGTCATTGCGTCCCCTGCTTCCCTTTATGTGTTGGCTTGGGAGAGGCCTGCGGCCGGCCTGCTCCACTTTCCGACTCAGATCGGCCAGTGGGACTTTGGTGGAGTTTCGTGCTGGTGATGTTGTTTTTCCTCCTTTGAGGCGCAATTGTGATGATTTCACCTAAAGTTAGCTGTTTTCTTGGTGAAAATCTAACCCTGGCTTGTTGAATGTGCAACAATGGCGTTTTCAACATCGTCTTCTCCTTGGAGGCGTCACCCTGAAGTTCGGTGTACCTAAACTCATTGCCTAAGCGGAGTTATTTATGTGGTTTCTAAATAGAAGAATTTCGCAAGAGAGATGTGTTGTATTGGTGCTGCGCAAAGCTATGGCAGGATTGAAACGTGAACGAAGAAAAAATTGAATCGTAGTCTTCAACCTTTCTCTTTTTAGAGCTTTTTTTCTTGTGCCTTTTCATCTCGCATTTTGAGGTTTATAGCCTAAGAGCTCTTGTAGTTTGGTTGTATACATTCAGCTGTGAATGGTAAAGGCCGGAATTTTCCTTAATATAAAAAATAGTTTCCCTGTCCAAGAGTTCACCGTCACCATTTGGCCGGTAGAGATGCTCAAGGCGGCTAAAGGGTCTCACACCATCATCGCCCTCTTCTAAGGTGGATGACAAATCCGTGCAAACTGTGGACCTGAAAGTGTGGGAGCTTCATCATGCTACAATAATTGGAACCTGTAAAAATTTGAGCAGAAAATTTCCATTTTGCTCAAAACACTCTGTTTTTACATTTGGTTTACAGGTTCAGGAAACTCAGCATGGTTATGCCCACGGAGATCCTTTTTTATTTCGATGAGTATTGATTTGAAAAATAAAGTCTATTTCGATGAGTACTAATCATGACAAACTTACTGCCCAATTTTACATTTTGTCCTGTAAAATAAAATTTCCTCCACATGTCACACCAAAAATACGACATAACTTCAGGTTGCTGGTTTCACTCACTATCTCTCCTTCTCAAGATATGTCAAGCAATAAAAAGTTAAACTTCATTGAAGTAGTTGTGGTTTCTACAAAACTTCAGGTAAGCAAGCGATCTATTTCATCGAAGTCGAATAACTCTCCTCTCTTGCCAGAAAGCGATGATTCACGAAAGGAGTCCGTAGTTGCTCAGTTTCTCTAGAAAAATCATGTTACATTTTGCTTGTTGTTCAGGGGCATAGCTGCTATGAAGTGCAAAGGGCAGAGGAGTGCAGAAATCATGTACAGGTGAGGCTCTGCGCCCATCACCGTTAATGCGGTGAGGTGCCCAAGGCTTGTTCATTGCTCAGGTTCAGACACTACACAATGTCCTTGTCAAGTGTCAACCTTTAACTTGGTAGGATCGCATCTCAACTCTCTACAGATCACCCAAAACTTAGGGCAGCGACAGGAGGTTAGGATGCACTATGTAAGGACGACGTTACAAAAAAAGATACTATTATTAGGGACCCAAATTTTAAAAGCGTCTTCTATATATCATTGGTGATGTGTCTAATACTGGGATAATACTGGCATCTCTACCAATTGGCGTGCGCTAGGTCGTTTGAAAAACTTATTCTTGTCTCATATATAGCTAGGATATAGGGAGACGATTCTTTGGAACACGATAGATAGAATGAAGTGATGATGAATTGATAGTCGAATGTGATCATTGCTTGACCTTTAGTTAGCGTACAAGGCATTGCATCGAGCTAACCCATTTTTATTCTTACCTATATATAAACTCATGTGCTATTCTACATGTTAGGTGTAGCGGTTTATTCTACAGCAATTGTTGTGTTTACTTGGCTTGTCAGCCAACCAGCCAGCAGTACTGTTCTCTCATACTAAATCAACAACAGCCACCTGCCACCAGCCAGTCAGCAGTACTGTTCTCTCATAACAAATCAGCACCAGCCATCAGCCACAGCCAAGCGAACATAGCGAATATCTATTAACTTTTAGTAGTTTAGTTATCACCGAGCTATTATTGAACATGGTTCAGTAAGTTGGTAAATTCAGTTTAGTATTGTGATGATTATTTTTGCTAATAATAAATGGTGGGTGTAGAACAATATTCTACACCTAGGCTGCAGAATAGTATTGCCATACACATGTGCTATTCTGCACCTTAGGTGTAGCAGTTTTTTCTACACCAATTGCTAGATGGAGCAGAATTACTGAAGAAAATTCAGTAGTTCAGTAATCGGCGAGCTATTAATTAATATTGTTCAATAATTCTACTCGCTCTAACTATTTGTGTAGAATAAACTGCTAGTATTTGCATTTGAATGGTATATTGCTAAAAGAAAACTTATTTCATATAAAAATAAGGAAAATTGCAGTTTTTGTTCTGTAGATGGTTATGTAAATCATAGTTAAGTAACTATTTACTATTGTTCGTGCATTGCAGTTGTTGTGTTTTGTTTCTCACCACCTGAAAGGTTTTAATTTTTTTTCCGGGGTAGTTGGATGGATTGGATGGGTCTGGCAAACCATGGAAACATCATTTATCTGCACTAGTCTCTCATCCTATGCTCCCACACGGGTTAATTAGAATTAATATAAGAATGAAGTCAATAAATATAATTATCTATCTCACGCCCTTTTTCATCTATTAAATATTCTAACACATACTCTAAAATATATATTTATCATTATCTAGTAACAATAGATTTTATTTTGCATCACATCTTCATATGTATTTTATATATATTTAGTTTAACTATTTGTTTGTGAATTGGTATTTTTGTCTCTTTCATCATACATGAATACATGGTGACATACAACGTGGGTTGTATTTTTATATAAACAATATTATAAATAATATATTAATAATGATATAAATAGTAATTTGAAATTATAAAATGATGTATTTTAATACTTTATTTTAATTATATAATTTAGATTCAGATTTAGGAGTAATTTAACTTATAATTATAACAACATAATTGGATAATTTTCAGGGGGTATTTTTATTATTTTTATAATAGCATAGGTGGGTAATTTATACAAAAATTAGGGGTTTACTTTAGACTTTTTTATAATGGCAGAGGTGGGTAATTTAGATACATGTTTAGGGGGTTACATTAGTCTATTTTCATAATGGTAGAGGTGAGTAATTTATTAAGAAAGATAACAGATTCGATGGTTTTTATAATATAGTTGTTAGATTGATGGCGGGATGTTTCTAATTTTTGTGAGAATTTATTTAATTTCTCTATTTTTTGAGAATGTCCACCTAGGATCCTAGATGGCTTCATGTGCAGACTCCAAAAGAACCTCCAATTAGTAATAATAAGATGGGCTACAACTAGTTACTGGTTGCTAAGGAAGGCACGCAGGTCCTGGTTGGTATGAATTTTTTTCCTAACCAACCAAGTCAGGTTATTTTTGTTATTGATTCAGTACTGAATTGTTCTGCTGAAACAAGGGAGTGCTGGTTGTGGGCACACCATAACTGTCAGATATAACACTGAAAGTTCCAACTTGAATTGTCTGAAACTCAGAATTTTCAGAGAGCTAGACGGTATTTGTTTTTGTCCAGTTTGTCTGAAAAATCCCTCAGGATTCCGGAATTATATTCCATTAAAAAAAGATTCAGGTATTATATATGTACCAGCCATGACCATGGTGCACGGATAGAGCTTTGGATCGATGGGCTCTGAATTCTGAAACTGAACTGCACGCCCTCATCCACGCCAGCAGAGAAAATGAATGAGAAGGCAAATGCATTTTCGAACGGAGGCCCAAAGGAGAGGACCGGTCCACAAACATTGCACGTGTAAATGTCAAGGCCCATTTAACTGGTTGCATGGGCGCAGCAGCAGCCGGTCGTGTTCCTCTTCCTCCCTCGAGCTCGCTCACCCGCTCGCTGATCGGGATTGGCGGAGGCGGTGAGCGGCAGAAGAGTGCAGAGCCTGAGCGGGTGAGGTGGGGCTTCGATCTTACCGCCGAGATGGAAGAAGGCAGCGACGGCGGCCAGAGCAGGCGCCAGTGAGGAAAACAGAGCGAGCCAACTTGGGTCACCAAACAAAATTATCATTCGAAATAGGGGGCTATATGCAAAATCCAAAATTGGATGAATGATTGCTACTAGTTATTAAGTTAATTGGGAATCTTAATGAAGATGCATGGAGTCCAAGCTCAGTAAAGGTTTCAACTAGTGTGTCAAGTTCAAGCCAAGCTTTGGCTCTTCTCAAATTCCCTTGGTAATAAAGTTAACTCTTCCACGGTAGAAAATGGGGAGGTGGGAAATCAAAGATATCTTTGGATCGAAGGTCCAAAGGAAGGGCATTGTTACGCCGAAGGCCCACAAGGTCCGTTTCACAAGGCCCAAGCTTTTATGAAGATTAATATGAATATTATGGTGTTTGGGAATAATGGTCTTGTCAGATGTTAATTTCACTTTTGTTTTGGTTGTCTGTTTTTTTATATAAGCAAAGGATTTAATATGCCTTATCAGTTTCTTCGTTGCCCAACATCTATTATTGAATCCAAACAAAACGCAGCAAAGTTGTTAGTATTATCAACAACATGTAAGTTGTAACCAATGGCCCGGTCATTGTAAATACTCCATCATTCCTTTCGTGTATGACATTTATCAGTTCGACCTTGGACTATATATCTCATGTCCTAGACTATATATATAGAAAGCGAAGCGAGGACGAAAGCGCAAGAGAGTTATTTAGCAGGTGTAATTTACTCAACGTGCAGAGTAGATCTTAGCCGTTACCCGGGTCGGGTCGTTACAGCTGACTCGTATCTTGTCAGAATTCAGAAATGGATATCTATAGAAAGAGTCGGTGAATCTGCTAGCAATTGCTGCCTGCAGTGCTAGATGACATCATTGGCCTGAACTGTCATCAGCGAGAAGTTAGATTTCTCGGGCTTTAAACTTTCAGTTCCAATATTTACCTTCCTGAATAATTAGGTGTTAGGATGTTCTTGGATGATAATAATCTATATATGAGAGTATTTCACTGTTTTGGCAGGAACATTTCTTTATGATATAAATCGTCTTACCTTTCCTCATGGAGTCGACTGAGTTTTTTTTTCTTATTAATGGAGTATCATTTTTTTCTAGAAAAAGCTCAGTTTACACCCTCGAACTATCAAAATAGTTCTATTTTGAACGTCCAACTATCAAAACCGGACAAGTTTGGTTGTTAGGGTGGTTTGAGAGGTGGTTTTATATTTTTTTTAAATCAGACCTAAAAATCAAAACTAATCTATTTTAAATAAAAAATGAAATTGGTACCAAATTTTTTCTAAAAATGTAGCCTATTTATTACTGATCTATTTATATTTTATTTATTGAAAAATTATAGGCATAACTATTGCAAAGAAATACTAGGAACATAAAAAATAGATCTGAATAACAGAGAAGTAGAGTGGCAATATATTAGTTATATATTTTTAAAAAATGGAGTTAGTTTCATATTTTTCTAATTTGAAATGAGCTACTTATAATTTTTTAGTTTAAATTTGAATATTTTCTAATTGAAAATGAAAATCATCTTCAAAGCCACCCTAAGAGCCAAATTTGTCCAGTTTCGACAATTGGATAGCCTCCATTATCCAGTTTTGGTGAAGGTTGAAAAATCAAACTTTTATGATTGTTCAAGGGTATAAAATGGATCTTTTTTTCCTTTTTTCTATGTTAGTTTGTGCTATTGAAATTGTTTTTCAAGAATTGCGTACATTTACTGGAACCATTATATATATGCTTTATCATTTTGTAAACATAACTAATATTCATCCTAAAGGACCCGTGGATCCGGTTCGATATTTAGGAAATGTCACTAGATCATTTTTGATCCATGACGATATTTAGCAAATGTCACTAAGCGGTTCTTGATCCATGGCGATATTTAGCAAACGTCACTAGGCGGTTCTTGATCCATGACGATATTTAGAAAACATCACTATGTAGTGGGCCATTTCCTGACGATTTGATAAAACGTCACTATGTAGTGGGCCTAATATCCAACGATGCAGATCCATGACCAAAAAACTGCAAACATCATAGATCAAGAACGATTATGACGTTTTCTAAAACTGTCATGTAGAATCCGGTGTTTGGATAGCCTCCATAATCCTGTTTTGGTGAAGTTTGATTAATTATGTAGGTATGTAGGAGGATATTTGCAATTGTTTTCTATGTAGCACATCACAAGTTACATCATGGTCACATGATGTTACAAGTTAAAAGGATTCTGAAACCACTACCTTGTCATGTGTTTAGTTTTAGCGGAATGATGTGTGATGGTAAAGCTTAATCAGATTTTTCATGAGATAACAAAATTGCTTGCCATTGGTTTATTCCATGCACATGCTGCAGCCACAGAGTAATCTGGGTGCTGAGACTTGCGTATTTTTATATTTTTTCTTATGTTGTGTGGTAAGTATATGTGAATTTACTAACAAAAGCTAGCTTTACCCTGGTGCATGTGCACCAGACTAGAACAACATAGCGTCGCCCCTACACCACATGGTCATGTACTCATGTTTGATCACTAAACAGAAATGGAGCAAGCTGTCAGATTCTTGCGACAAGCAGAGTCTCACGGTGTCAGGGAATTAGGCATCTTTCCATTTATCGGACCATTAAGAGCTAGAATAAGATCGTCAGTTAGAATGAAAGTTGCTCCGTACTACTCTTCCTCAAGGTGTATATTTGCTCAACAATTGTACGCCACTTAATTCCAACATTTATTCAGTGGTCCACACGGCTTTGATCCGGTAAAACCAAAAGCAATGGTCTAGAACGTTATCCCATCAGCGACGGCATGGTTGAGCAACAGAGCAACGAAGATGCCGTTTGGTGAGCTCGGCGACCAGCTTGCTGCTAGGTGAGGGCGAAGCTCCTACTGTCGAGGCAACGAGAAGAAGGGCAGCAGCACCCTCTATCCCGGCCTTGGGCAGTAGGATACTTTTCTGGAAGTAGTCCGCAGAGATGTACTAGAGATGGTTGATCAGTCAGTGTTATGATGCAGAGCTGCACGTGTACACAACCACTCGACCCTATGTGTGACTATCCTACCATTGAACTTACAGATGGAAAAAAAAAGTTTCGATGAGGACTATTATGAATATTATGGTGTTTGGGAACAGTGGTCTGTCAGATGTTAATTTCACTTTTTTTTTGTGTGTTGTTTGATGTTTGTAAGCAAAGGACTTAATATACCTCATCAATTTCTTTGTTGCCCATACATCTATTACTGAATTCAAACAAAACTCAGCAAAGTTGTTAGTATTATCAACAACGTGTAACCGATGGCCCGGTCATTGTAAATACTCCATTATCATTCCTTTCATGTATGAGGTACGTTTTTATCCGTTCAACTTTGAACTATATACAATGTCCTATATAAAGGGATCCGAAGATGGAGTATGTCCAAACAAATATATATATATGGCTTCGTACATAGAGTTCTTGGAGAGTGCAAGTATGTATCTCTTTAGAATTCAGAAACGGACGTCCATCAAAAGAGTCAGCGAATCCGTTAGCGATTGCTGCCTATAGTGCTCGTCAACAAAGCTCCTCCGACCGGTCATCGGCGAGGTGCATGCTGCACTACCGTGCACTAGCATGCGTTGGCGTTGATCAGGTCACCAAAAAGCTCATGACAGAGCCACGGAGTCATCTAGATTTTCATTCAGTCGCCCAATAATTTCACTGTCTGCTTAGCAAGTTAGATTGCTCGAGCTTTAAACTTCAATTCCAATATTTACATTCCTGAATAATTTAGGTGTTATAATGCTCTTGGATGATAAAAGAACATATTTCACTATTTTGGCAGAAACCTTTACTCATCATATAAATTGTCTTACATTGATTTAGATGATTTTTCTCTGTAAATTAGAAGTAATGCAAGTATTATTGCTGATGGAGTCGATTGAGTTTTATTCTTATTGATGGAGTACCATTTTTTCGCTGCTAGTTTATGCTATTGATATTTTATTTTTCAAGAAGTGTGTCCATTTACTAGAACTATTCTATGCCTTATCATTTTATAAACATAACTAACATCCAGCCGGTCTTTGATCCAATTTGCTCTAGGGCCCTCAAGACTGTACAACCGGTCTTGATCAACATCATGAAGCTTTATTTGCTCTGATCACATTGTCTAATATTTGCATTTATGCTTCACACAATATGTTACTTTGCAACAATAAACGACATGTGGTTCTCAGGGAGCCATGTTTCCACAATGTGTTCTTTTTCATGAGCGTTGTTGGTTCGGAGAATCCGAAACCAGAAACAATGAGAGAAACAGTAGTAGTAAACACTCAGCCCCAGAATGATATCCCTCTCTCTTCAGAAATCAATCCTCTTCAGAAATCAAATCCCATGTAATGTAGGGGCGGCTCCTGACAAGGGGGACTTTCCACATGAGGAATTTACTCAAGATTACCTACTACTTTCTAAGAATATGCTAAACAAAATGATTATTATGGAGGATATATTAGATTTGTCTTCTTCCTTCTTCTTAATCACGCGTTCCAGGCCTCCATCAGCTTAACCTTCAGAATTATGACCTTCGGACGAACACCTACTTAACCTATCATAAAGCCAACCTTTTGACCTTCTCCGTCATTCACAGTGCTCTCCTCAAAATATTCTAGTTTTTGTATAATCATAAGCATCGATAAGTTGTTAGTGCCTTTTCAAGGTTGATGACAATGCGCTACACAATTAATTTTTTAGGATAACCATACACATTTATGATGACAAAAAATTACATTCTATTAACAAATTATAGTGAAAATTAATTATCTGTGGTAACTGCTGGTGGTAAAGGCTTACCACCCAATGTGTTCATGGAACACATAGCCGGCATGGGTTTAAGGGAAAGCCTGTGATTTCTGGAGAATAAAAGGCCAAAAGATAAAGAACTTGTTTCAAAACAGTGATGTGCGTGGTAGCTGTTGAGTCTATCAGTCTTGGACTGTAACGATAAAGCATGCTCTATTCACTAATCTGTGATGGAACAACTAAAGGAAAGAGTTTCAAGTTAAGTATAAAGTTAAATAAAAGGTGAGATCAGGGAGAGAATGTTGGAATGATCTCTTTCCTAATAGACCCAACGGTCTATTAGGCCCTTAATCCGCGCCCTGATCAGGGGCGCCCAACCCTTAATGGTGGTGGGCCCCGCTGTACAGCGCTAAATAAAAAGGGGTGAGGGCCGGGGCACTCGACACGAGGTTCGCCGCGCCGCCAGCACCCTCACCCACATCCTAACCTACCGATCTAGAGGGAGCGCTGGAGCAGCGGGAAGCCTCACCTTCATCGCCTTCACGGGTTTTCACAGCAGGCTGGTTTCCATAGCATACGTTGCCATGATATATAGTCACTGCCTCACAGTCTACGGAATAGTTAGTTGATCATGCTCACAGCTCACTATAAACATAGATCCGATCTTTCAGAATGGGCATGCGATGCATCAGGATACGAAGCAGCACCTATGGCATTGGACAAAGTCTTGCATTCCTTCAAGTAGCCCTGTTTTGACCTGTCCTTGGCAACCAAAGTGCTTGCTCCACCGTGATCCTTCCCGGTGGCAGGATGGGCCACGACGATCGGACCACGGGCTCCCACAATCAAACCAAAGTGTTTTGATCAGAGTGGAGACTGAGATGGGCATGGTGATGGCACTGCATCTAGCAGCGGTCGGCTCCTCGTTGACGCCCTGCAAGACTCCGTTGCGCTTCTCCAGCTGTAGTTATTATCTGTGTCTACTTTGAATCTGCGCTGACCGACTGAAAAAAACTCTGTTTTCTACTCCATATTTAACTATTTTCCTCCCGTGTGGTTTCACTGGACTGGCCACTTGGGATAATGGTACTAGAAAATAATCTCAGTCATGACTGATGAGTGGTGGTGAGGTGTCTCCGCTTGATTTTCACTGTGGCTAAATCCATTGATATTATCAGTGTCTAAATCCATCGCCTGACGCCCATTGCTTGGCTTGATTTTCACAGTCACAGTGGCTGAAAAGTATGTTGTAGTTACTGCAAGAGGCTACACGTTGATACCACTGTGCAATAATTGGTATCCAAGTGCATTCGTTCATGACAGGACAGCAATGTTTTGCGGCATAATTCAGAAGGCGTAACTCGCAACCTCAGTCAGTCAGACATGGCGCGAGGCGTGCACAAAGTGTGGCTAGGGGTGGTAATGGGTCATGACCCTAATTCTCTCTTCACAATCCTACATGGCTCTTAATTTTTTAACTCAAAATTGTATAAGATTAGAGCCCGGTCCTTTTAGAGCTCGACCATTATATT
This sequence comes from Panicum virgatum, assembly GCF_016808335.1. Lineage (NCBI taxonomy): Eukaryota > Viridiplantae > Streptophyta > Magnoliopsida > Poales > Poaceae > Panicum > Panicum virgatum. Next base: position 9,410,475 of record NC_053146.1, read on the forward strand.
ATCTAGAAAAAAAATAAAAATTAAGGCTCTTTACCACCTCTAAGTGTGGCAGTGCTAGACAAATGCCAAACAGAAGCTGCATCCTGTAGGTGTGACTACTCCACAAAATTACCATTCACAATAGGGGAGCTGCATCCTGTAGGTGTGACTACTCCACAAAATTACCATTCACAATAGGGGATAATGTAAATTTTGCAACCGCAATTAATAATCATGATCCAATTTAGAGAATTATGTTCAAATATTCGGACACGATCCGTATAGGGGCTTATTATTTTCAAATATTCCAGGTTGGGGACCTGGCTCCTGGTGACCTCGTGCTGCCGCCTTCCAGCTTCGGTAGCCCCGCCACAAGTAATATCACTCTCGCCTCCGTCAAATCCGATGTGCCGTGATGCAAATGCGGTGGCGGCCATATATCCGACACGGTGAGGGATTCGACATGCCCCCCTCTTTTCGATTCTTCCCAGGTGGCTATGCAGCCGGCTTCCGAGCATTGTTGCCTTGGGTGAGTTGGCCGTGCATCTCCAGTCCAACCTCCACAGGTGTTCTCCGACTGAACTACAATCTTTTTCCCATTCGCCAAATTGCCATTATCAAACATACAACATGGCCATCCTGCTGCAATGCCTTTTCAAGGCTTATCAGTTCAGTTTTTATTTTTCCACATTTCCTTTGGCTGAAACAACCCAAAATGCCATAGCACCATCGGTTACAACCCAGACAGATCGAATACGATCAAAACCCTCGTTTTCTTTCTCTCCGTCTCTTTTCTCGATGCCCCTTTCTCCTCTTCGAGTTACCACCCTACGGTGACTATACATTAAAATACTCAGCCATGATCCGTTACCACCCCTACGGCGACTATACATCTCATATATGTTATGCCATCTGAAAATATATCTACACAATGTTAGCATTGCACACTGTTACAACAAAGATGAACATGAAACTCATTGTGGCACTGGACAAACAGTTCTTGTGCTAGATAGCAAATTGGAGATGGTGAGGGTGCGGATTTGGGATGACGGTACTGGGTATAGATTGGTGCAAGCAGGATATGCCCAAACTCTGCCCCCCGTGTCTATAAGAGTGGTTGTTTCAGGCTTCAGGTTTGAGGAGGGTATATAGTCTGCATGTAAAGTGGAACACTATTCAAGTATACTGATTTACTCACCTTTCTTCATCAACTTGAACCATAGGCTAAATTCACTTGTGCATGTAGTGAAATAGTAATGGCTAGTTGCTCAACACACTGGCCTGGGCCATTAAGAATCTTATTTAAAAATGAATTCTGAAATACCAAACAAGCATAATGGTTTGCATATGTAATATGTGATACTCTCACATTTGAGATATGACACCTCAGAAAGCTCAAATTCTCCCCTTCGATCTATTCCACGCAATTCATCTCTATGTCCACAACCTCCTCAATGGCCAACCTTTAGTGCCTGTTGAAGACTGGCTTTTTGCAATAGCCTTGAACTCATCTTCTGCAGTACCCTGCGCCGCTCGCTTGCCTGACGCCCATGTCGCTCACTCGCCCGTGTACATCACCATGCGTCGCGATAGGCTTTTCTGTTACTAGCTCGCCGCCTTGTGCATGTATAAGTATACGTGTGATCAATCGTTGTGTTGTTTTTGTACTGTTCAACGGGGGGGGGGGTGGGGGGGGGGGGCTCTTCCCCGCCTGATCCATTGTATAGGAGAACAGTTACAGAATTGCATCTCAGTGATTACATTGTTGAGAGGTGGGAGTTAAGGAAGAGGAAAAACAGAGAGCTTCGGGGGGTTACATATTGGAAAACAACATGGAACACCAGATATCTGTCACCGCGGCATCATCGTGCGGTAGACAGTACTGCTAGAGCCTTGCCATTTCTTTTGCCATGGTCAGAAGGCGTCTCTCACTTGGCCTGTGATCGTTGAAAGTCACCCCATTCCTATGCTTCCAAGTAGACCTGCTAACAAGCAGAAGACGGACATTCATCTGTTATATTGCTTCAGTGCCCAATACAACACTACTCAAATCGCATCAGTAGTGAAACTATTGCCTGAGTATCCTGATGCATCCCACACGCACCCCCATATATATACGATCATATTTTTGTTAGTTGCAGGCATGATCAGATGCGACCAAAATCTTGATCACTTTGTATGCATGACTCCACCATCGAGTCATCTATCTATCTGTAATGTCTAAAGTAGAGCAGTAACTATATACGTATCCTATATGTGGAAGCCTACTGATCGACTTTACTACACTTTGGCTTCCAAGTACCTTTGAACAACACTTCTCAACCACTCTTCCAAAATCATCAACCACTTTACTTGATAAAACTGAAAAAAGGTTTGTGCCATTTCCATTGAAATCAATTATACATGTCATACTATCAGTTATTGATTCCCTTCATCGCATGACACGACACAAATGTCACATTTCTGACAAAACATGGATGCTAGAACCAAAATTTTCTTACTAGTATTTTCCGAGTAAAAATGAACTGTTGTATGTTTTAGATTGTGAAATTAATAACCAACCATTTCAAAAATTATTTACAAATTATTATCTTTTGTTTTAAATTTGGATATATAAAACGGTAATGCAATTATACACTCCAGGTGTAGCATTTATTCTACACTGATCAGTTAAATTACTGACTGAACTGACCAAAAACTACTGAACCGAATTACTGGATCACGTTCAATAAAATGGTGTTCAGTAATCGCATGCAGTAGTGGTTACTGAAAATTTGTTCAGTAATTAGTTGGGTGTAAAATAGCATGTATGTAAAAAATGAAATTGTACATTTATTTCAAACATAATATCATAGTATTCTAGTTCTACTACATTTCATAAAAAATATTGAACAATTAGCCAAATAGTCAAAGTTATGTCTCTTAGACCATGTAAATGTCCAAACAATACATATTTGACTTGTGGGCGAGAAAGTATTAGTGTTTACAGGAATAGAAAGTATATTTTATGACCGTTGGATTTGTAGATCTGCTTCGAAACTAGGTCCTCGAGGATTCCAGACAACCTGAGAACATGGATCTAGCCTGCTGGTTGCCCCTAGCGAGCTGCGACTCCTAGAATGTACCATAGCCCGATCACCACGAAGACAATTGGGTTTCCTGATGCCTCCCAGTCTGATGCACTTGTGATTTATCTATGGTTTATGCAGGATCCATTTTCTTGTACGTCAGGATTTTTCTTTTTATAGTGTAGACGGCAACAATGAGTATACAATTTCGGAACTAAAAGGTGGGCAGGCAGTGTGGTCATGTCGCCGGCTTGTTCCCGCTGTTGGATCGGCCGGGTGGACGGCCCAGATCGTTCAAATCCTGATTATTTTGCAAAAAGAACCCTCAACTTTTAGCGAAATCAACCCGTAGTCTGACCTCCTCTCAAAAGCATTTTTGCGAAAATGTCCGAAATCAATCTGCACTTCAGCCTCCTCTTTCAGTTATTTTTTTGAAAAAACCATGACTTTTATCAAAATCAACCCGTAGTCCAACCTTCCCTATACAAGGAAATTTACAAATAAAACCTTCAATTTTTATTAAATCACTCCGCCATCCCAATCCTCTCTTGGGATTTTTTTTGGAAAACCCTTGGATTCTCGTTAAATCAAACTACAACCGGCTCTATTCATTACTTCTTTACGAGCAACATTATACGTACAGTTTGAATACTAAAACACATCAAAATAAAATATTGTTTAATATAAAATTTGAATTTTTTTTGGAAATTACAACTTTATTTAGAGAAAATTTCAAAATTAAAAGTGCTTTCGCAATTAGTTTGCACAAATGGTTACATGCGATCTGTTATACCCACAATGTCGACACCAAACATCTTCAAATTAAAATATACTATTCAATACAAAAGTTGCTCAGAATTTGAAAATCTACAACTTCATTATATAGTATAATTTCAAATTCAAAGCGCTTCTACAAAAATGCTCAAACTTTCAAAACCTTTTCTTTTCACTACATAAGAAAATTGTAAATTCAAAACATTTTCGTAATTCATTCAACATAAGATCCTATTTTCCTAAAAACATAATATCATACCACCATTGTTTTATGGCTTCGTGCTAGTTAACTCCAGAGTATTATGGCATTCTCCAATAGTGTTGCATATAGGGTCTCTTGCCAGTGAGGCATGTGCATCTCTAGAACCGGTTTTACTGCATGCTGCATCCATAGTACCACAAGTCATAATGATCAAATGAAAATATGGTGCCTATCTAGTTAACTCCAGAATATTTTCTTTTATTTGATTTGGTACACAAGATCGATGGGTCCAATGTATATTCCTCCCTTGCTTTGCTTTGTAAGTAAGATTCTCTTCTCTTTATAAAAGGTTTGCTGTGGGGAACTCCCCCACAGTCTTTCTCTCAAAAAAAAAACGATGGGTCCAATGTGGGTTGGCTAGCCCACAACAGTCCGGTTAGCCAACTAACCCCAAGAACGAGATTGTTGATATAAACAAAAGGGATTCTCTCCATCATTATTGTTTTCACAAACGAATTGCCTTTATCGTGGCGTGTCACAATGATCTTGTAGAAGGTGTGAGTTGAATATCGACAATGAACTATGTAGTCAGCAGGTCAAAAATATATTAGAATCACATTCCAACTGTTTTAATAGTGTTTATTAGTTCATTAAACTCAACCAGCATGCAAGGGTTGTGCCATGAAATGGAGTGGTTTGTAGGTATGAAGTTATTCGTCGCCAGGATTGGATGACAATTTAATCATCGCTTATGCTGCTGGTCAACCATGTAAATGTAATCATTTTATTTTGTTTTGTTTTGTTTTACTCCTTTTTTCATTGCAAATAAACAAGATATAACATTTATATATCTCAGAATGCAAATATGCAACTGGCCACTTTTGAATGATATAACATCAGCATCTTTCTATATGATATTGATGTTGAAGCGCATCTAGGCCCATAGATGCAATCGGTAAGTTTCGGTGATTAATGACGACCGTATGTGACTAACGTGTGTTTTGAAGGAAATAATCTTTGCAAGTTATGTCTCAAATGAAATGTGAAAGGAGACCCCTCAAAATTCATGATCAAACGATTCACGGACTCAATTTTTAAGATCAAGGACTATTCTAGATTCAAGTGTCACAAGGAGATGAAGGACACTTGATTTAGTTTGAGTTTTATAGATTTAAAGTTAGTGATCGTACTATTAAGAGGGGTTCTCGGGTTAGTAGCTTGACTCGAATTGATTTGGCCTTAGAAACTATGCACACTTGCTCAATTCAGTCCAAGACAACTCAAAAGAACTCAACAAAATACTTGGAAGAACAAAAGCTCGAAGTTAGAATCAACTCCAACTCAACTCAGCCGAGATCAGGCAAATTCAGTGTCACCGGATACACCGGTGGGTAAGCACCGGTGCATCCGAAGGCAACCGGATACACCGGTGTCCTACCTCCGGTGCATCCGGAGCAGTGCAGCAGGCTCAAGTGAGGAAAACTCAGTATCACCGGATACACCGGTGACCCTTTGACAAGCGTCGGTCTATGCACATTGTTATCACTCAGAGAGCTTGTTTTTGGGGTCAGGACCTTCTCTTCTTCACCGGATACACCGGTGGCCTGGAACCAAAGCACCGGTGCATTGCAAAACTATTGATCAGAGCCTCTGCAGATGGATTTCAAGGAAATCCTTCAGCACCGATTACACCGGTGCCTCCTAGGAACATGAACCAGTGCATCTCTGACAGAGTGTGCACTGATTCAGATGTCAACGGCTACTATTTGGATTCAGTGTGACCGGATACACCGGTGATATGGCTTCGGTCTATCCGGTGCCTGCGACTTTTGTGCAGTTTGTTCCCAACGGTTAGGGGTGCCTCTCCACTCTATATAAGTCGACCCCCTGGCTCATTTATGTTGCCTTTGACGCATTGAATACCTGAGGCCACCCTAGAGAAGAAGAGAGAAGTGTTTGGAGCAATTGAGTGAAGATCTAGTGATTGCAAGTGATCCAAAATGAGGGTCAAGTGAAGCCTTGAGAGCTTGTTACTCTTGGTGTTTGACGGCACCAAGACGATCTTGGTGATCGGGTGTCTCTTGGTGAGCTCTTGGAGATTGTGGGAGCCCCAAGAGAAGGAGATTGTACATGGTGTGAAGCTCGCCATTCCGGAGATGGAGAAAGAGCATTCTTAGTGAAGACTTGCTTCTTGGTGATGCAAGGGAGTGATACCCTTAGTGGGTGTTCCAACATAGATTAGGGGGGAGCGTCAACTCCTCGATACCACGGGAAAAAATCCGGTTGTCTCGTGTCCCTCTCATTTACTTTACTAGCATTTCATATATCTAAAGCTTGCTTTTATGCTTGTTTGGTTTCTCATTGCCTAGATCTTCTACTTGCTAGTTTGCTCTCTTGACTAGATTGCTTACTTGTTAGTGTGATCTTTCTTAAGGTGTTGTCGGTCAAAACCCACCGGTGAGTAGCGACAGGCAACACGAAGAGCTGGGAGGCTATCGGGGCGCTGGCTGGCACTGGTCCCTCGGTCAACGGCCCAGATCCTGGCACACGCCGATGTTTCCGGAGAAGCAGGGCGTGCCACCTGACCTATACCCGATCAGGAAGGTGCAAACGTGCTTTCGACGATTTGCCTACATGCACAAACACGTGTAAACATTAGTCCGAGCCGTGGTCGGCTCCCCGAGACGACTCTTGCATCGGCTTTAAAGTGCCGATCGAGTCCCGGTGTCAGATCAGATCTGCATATTTGGATATTAATAGATAAAGCAAATAACTGCAAAAACTACTTCAATTAGATCTAGTTAATCCAATCCACGACGGTAAAAGCTTCACTGCTAGATCGGAACATCCTACACGTAATTAGGCCTAACGAGCATAATAGATAACCAAACCTTAACCAGAAAAGAGGCCTAATAATAAGCGAAAGCCGATTCCCGGATCAATCCCTATTAAGATCAAAGCAAAGCATCTAATACGTCGCCGGATCATCCAACCCGTTTGCAAGGCCTAACCTAGCAGATATTAAGCCGATTCTTAAGTATAAGAACAAACCATAACATATTAGATCTACTAGATAGAAAAAAAGCAGGGTGTTATCTCTACGCGACTAACTCTATGCAACAAGAATTAGCGTAAGATTAATACGTGGTCACGCAGAGATAACATGATATTCGTAGATGATAAACAACAAGAGCATGATAGATCTACTAAAGGTCATGCTACGAACATCAGGATAACTAGCACTACTCGCCATCAAAAACGATTCAGTACGAGTAATACCAAGGCAAAAGCAAGAACAATGCCGCCCTGAGCACAAGAGGTGATCAGGGCAGTATGGCGCTTACTTGGATGAAACCCTAGGATTAGGGGTGGCGGTGCGCCGAGAATTGTTGTTGCGAGACGTGATGACATTCTCCTTCTTTTACGAATGTCATAGGGTACATATTTATAGTCTGGAGACTTAGAAAACAATCTAAACTAACGTGTCCATATTGAACTCTATCTCTAACTCAAACTGAACTTAAACCTAAAGGTACATGGCCCAGATGGCCCGAACGCCCACGCAGGAGCTGATTCATAAGCCTCCTTTAATTTCTGCATTAAGCCCAACTCACTTGCGGCCCATTAATCAACCTTGTTAATTTATGGCGATAACACATGCCCCCCTGGTTTTGGCAATGATAATTCCAAAACCATCTCGTTGCTTCATCTCCTTGTTGATGCTCATTAAAACTAACTACAACCACCATGGAAGACGCAACGTCTCTGCAGCCGGCTCCTCGCAGAATGTGAAAGTGCCGATTCATCTTCTTTTTTTTTCTATTTAATCTCACCCTAAATCGACTCCTTTCACCACAAACTCGTCTTCCTCCCTCAGCCAAACAGCATAGAGCACCCAAACCTCCTGTAGCCATGGCGATCTCCTCCTCCTCCGGCTCCAATTCCATTGGCTCCCCTCTTCCCCCTCTTCCTCGAGTTCCTCTGTCTCCTCCCTCGACCCCATCTCCGAGAGCCGAGAGCCGACGCCGGAATACAACCCGATGGCAGCGCACGAGGCGCTCGCTCCTCTGCATTGGGATGCAGAGGAGTTCGACTTCGGGGTCGTCTCTGAAGACGACAAACCCAAGACCAACGGCGAGGACCTCCGGCTCCTGTTCCAGGAAGAGCTGGAGGAGAGTAGCGATGACCACTTCTCCTGGGACAGAGTTGATTCCTGCTCGGAAGAGGAAATCGACTCCTCTGACGAAGACGACCCGATGGCCGGAAGCGCCTTCCAATTCCTCGGCTCCTCCGAGGAGGACAGCAAGGAGGAAAGCAATGGGGGCGGCGGCTGAAGCAGCGATGACGAGGCCAGCGACGGCAGCAGCGCCGACAAGAGCGGCGGCAGCGACGACGACGGCGACGATGGCGATGGCGGAAACGTACCTGCGCGAAGCCCTAAGCGCCGTAGGCACCTAGGTACCTACAGGTGGTAGATGTAGGTAGTACTGTAGGAGTAGTACTGTAGCGTAGATTGAGCCGAAGGATTCGCCCCTTTGTCAAATTGGCTCTTCCTCTTGTAAAAACTTTATCTTTAATGAATAAAGTTCCTTATCACTTAATTGCTTGCTCGGACAACCCTCCAAAAGTCGATGGCACCGCATCAGGCTTTACCAATATTCAAGAGCCGACGAAATTCAAAACTGGAAGTAACCCGCATAAGAACAAAACATCACCCCCACTCTGAATCCGACTCGAAATAGATATTCCAAATCCGAGCGCAATTTGAGAATCCTGCTCCATAAGTTCGAGCGAAAACCCATAGTATCCAAAACTTGAATCAAAGCCCGCAAAACAACTAAACCCTAAGTTAGCAGATCTGAACCTGGCGGACTCTGAAGCTCAAACAGCGAGATCTCCAATCGTAGATACGGCAATCCTCGGCCTGAAGGTAATATTCTGCCTGTCCTTTCAACTTTCCTCAGCTCATTAATCCTCCGAATGAATTAAACTCTGAAATATGACACCATATATAAATTTCTGAATTTCTGAACCCCAGGTGTCATACATCCTTTTGCCGCATCCTTCCAATCCCAAATCCTTTTGTCTTGGCCCACGAGCTTATGAAAATCCCACAGATTTAATCTCCTGTGAAGCGAATAGAATCCCCTTCGTAAGTCAAGACATTAATTTAAATTCCTGGGCCGACTCCTTATGAGCCTGGCCTTATCCACCCGAGAGCTAGATTGCATGGTATAGTAGAGTAGCAAAAACCTATATGCCCTTGTGGCAAGAATTGAACATAGCTGATGCACTCAGTTTATCATTATCCAACCTTGAAAAAGATGAAAACCTTCTGAAAACCATCGGCTATTTCTGGTCCGATGCTCTGAACTGCTTCCTCTTTGGTCATGGACCCATGACCCCTACGCTGCTAGATGTTACCTTGATTACCGGCCTAGACATTAGATCCCCTGATCCTGCAGCCCACAGAATGGTAGAAGTCCCTTTCAAACTTTTATCCAAGGCAGACTGCACAAACTGGAGTACTTACATGAACCAGCACATGAAGACAAAAGGTCCAGTAACTAAAAAGGAACACACAACCTTTTTAAATCTTTGGTTAGAACATTTTATTTTCTGTGGTCCTTCCTTAGCTCCAACTAAGAATTACCTTCCTTTGGCTTACCATCTGGCCCATGGCAACCGCACCAGCCTAGGCAAACTTTTTCTCGGAGAAACATACAGATGTCTCCATCTGATGACAACTAGTTTGCTCAGCCAAAGGAAACTCAGAACTGGAGGCCCTTGGTGGTTCATTCAGTTATGGGCACAACTCTACTTCCAGCATCAGATTCCAAACTTTCAAAGCTTAGCCAAGAATTCCTTCCCCGACGAGAATGGCAAGCAAATTAGATGCACCAGCTATGGACAAGCCTTATTTAGCCTCCCTAGTAGCAAACTGAACTCGACAGATGCAGCAAACTGGTTTAGAGTCTTCTACAAAGGTCTAGACAACCCCTTCTACTTTCCATTCACTGAATCTGAAGCCTTCGAGAACCCAACTACCTTCAGGCTGGATAGCTTTGCCGATGACGACGGCACTCGGCATCTGTATTCCCTAATGATCCGACCTGGCATCCTCCCTGTTGGCATAAGAACTTCCAACAGAATCATCAAACCAGGTTATGAAACCTATCAACCAGTCGTAGCAGCTCGGCAATTTGGCTTAGGACAAGTCCCTTCCTACTTCCATATTCACCACTTGGTGGAGAGTAGAGCCGATTTACCCGATGGTCTTACCAGTTCAAGATGCTACAGCATGTTTGACAACCTCCACATTTCAATACCAGCCGATATGTCCTTTACTCCCTCGTCAATTGGTTTTAACACATGGTGGGGAATGTGGAAAACTCATGTATTCAGAAGAGCTTTAGGCCCTCTACAGTAGCAAATTGATCCTGATTATGCAATCCCCGAGGAAGAGGTACTGAATCCGTGCACTTTTTCTATGTCCTCCACCACTTTACTTGGCTAACCCTGCTCACCTTGCCTACAGCAACAAGATGATCCAGAACCCATGACCAGTAACGGGGAGCCATTCTACTTCCTTCCAACTACCCCTGATGTTCTTTTTTGCAAGGAATCACCGCCAATGAAGAAAGTAATAATGACTGTTCAGCCAGACTCACCCCAGTCGGCTTCTAAGCGGAGACAGACCTCTGGAAGTGCTGCCCCCTGAGTCCCAACTAAGAAAAGGAAGATCATCGCAAGACGAGTCATCAAGAAAACAGCACAACCTTCCCCGAATCAATCAGAATCCAACACCAACCAGGTAATTCATTCCTCTGAAACTTCTTCCTTACGCACATATATTCTGGTTGACTGTAATCCTATTTCCAGGACGCTGCTGGAGACACCTTCAGTACTGGAAGTCCAGCACAACAGGGAACCACCGTTCATGAAGCCGACACTGGAACAACTGAAGCCCAAGAATAGCAGGAATCAACCATCGTTTCAGCAGAAATTCACAGTGAAGGAACTGCAACAGCTGATGTACCGATGGAAGTCCAACCCGGGACTCCCGATGCTCCGATGGAGGTGCATGACGAACAGGCTGACATAGCCGATGCCCCTGTTGCTGCCTCAAACCCAACTGAGCCGATCACACCTGGACCGACCATTGCTTCTTTCTCAGAACAGGTAACACTACATGAGCCGATTCTAAATCAGCCGATAACTCCATTGATGCACCTTATTCCAAAACTAACTCTAATATCCCCACAGGGCTTCAATATTTCAGATTTGCTCTCCTTTGACCCAGCATCAATGGGTCTGATCACCCCTGGACCGAAAGTACCACCATCACAGCAGCCGATTGACCTTGCGGATCAGCTTCAACACATTAAAAATCTGCTATATGCTCCAATTAGTACCCTGGTTGATGATTCCAGTGAAAGAAAGAAAATCCTCGAGCAGATAGAATCGCAACTCCCAAAGTCACTTCAGGTCAAGCTCTGGCCAGCCGGCCATCTTCCCTTCTTTCGAGCAGAGGTGAAAGCAGCACAACAGAGAATAGAACTACATCATTCTCAAATTCCTCTGAAAGCCGACATCGCTCAAAAGTGCAAGATGCTCAACCAGAAGAAAGCAACTCTGGACGCCAAAGCTGATATCTCCGCGAGTACAAGGCGACTCAATCTCCTGGAGAAAGAATTGGTGGAACTCGAAGAAAAGGTTCGCACCACCCAGAGACTAATCCATGAGGAGAAAGCCTCGATTGCAAACTCCAAGCAAGAAGCCCAAGAAATAACCAAGCAAATACGGGCAGAGTTCGCAGAGATAAGCACCTTGAGTCAATAGATAGTAACAGGCGATGACAAGGATGACAAAGCGATCATAGCAACAGCCGACGCCATACACGCAGAAGCCATCCATGCCATAGAAGGGTTCCTGAACTAGTAGAACAATTCAGAGAACATTTAATGTTGCCTGTTAAATCTGAAACTCGTACCTATTAAAAACACCTTAAGTCGATGGTTACACATCGGCTGCCTTGCTCAACGTGTTGGCCTCTCTCACTTTTTTTTACTGGTCAACTCAACGTGTTGGCCTTTTATAATACAGCCAGATGGATTTCATCGGCTCTTGTTATTCGCCTTCCCACATGCTCGGAAAATATTTCTTGAGGTGTTGGCCATTGACGGCTACAGGAAACTTGACACCGTCTAATTCTTCAAGCATGTACGCATTTCCAGGCAAGACTTGATCAACCTTGTACGGCCCATGCCAAGTTGGAGACCACTTACCATACTTCCTATCTTTAGTTCCCAATGGTAGCACTGCCTCCCAAACCAGGTCTCCGACCTGGAAATCTTTTGGCTTGACCTTTTTGTTGTATGCACGAGCGACTTTAGCCTTGTTTTCCTTGATCTTCTCAAGTGACCAAAGTCTTAGCTCCATGAGATCCTCCACATTGTCGCTCATCAAGGCTGCATACTCCTCAGCCGACAGATCATTCTGGAACTCAACACGCCTCGATCCGGCCATGTTCTCCCATGGAAACACAGCGTCTTGACCGTAGACCAGATGGTATGGTGACGTCTTGATGTATCCGTGACACGAAATACGATATGCCGACAAAGCCTCTGACAACACCTCGTGCCAGCGCCTAGGATATTCATCGATCCTCCTTTTGATCAGCTTGATAAGGCTCTGGTTGGATGCTTCAGCCTGTCCATTAGCCTGGGCATAATATGGGGATGATCTGATCAGCTTGAACCCAGTGTCATCGGCGAACTTCCTAAATTCCTCCGATATAAAGACCGATCCTCCATCGGTCGTAATGGTCCGGGGAATCCCAAACCTATGAATGATGTGCTCTTTAACGAAACTAATCACATCTTTCGATGCCACCGACCTCATGGGTACTGCCTCCACCCATTTCGTGAAATAATCCGTGACAGCCAACACCCATTGGTGACCTTTGATGGATGGCGGGTTGATCTGGCCAATCATATCTATGGCCCAACCCCTGAACGGCCATGGCTTAATGATAGGATTCATTACTGATGCCGGCACCATCTGAATCTTGCCAAATCTCTGACATGCCTGACATCCCTTGTAATATTTAAAGCAGTCCTCAAGCATGGTAGGCCAGTAATATCCCGATCAGCCACATCATCTTATGAGCCGATTGATGAGTACTGCAGGCTCCCTCATGAACCTCATGCAAGAGCCGATTCAACTCCGAAGGCCCCAGACATTTAAACAGCAGTCCTTCCAAAGTCCTGTAGAACATATCATCCCCTATCAGAACATACTTCATAGTTTTGAGTCTTATCCTTCTGGGTGCCCCCCCGAGCCGAATCCTTCAAATAATTGAAGATATCGGCTCTCCAATCTCCAGGTTCTAGAAACTGAACCTCTACATCTACCCCATTGGCTGTTTCCTCGTATCCGGAAGCCATCTGTGCCAAGTCATTGGCTTCAATGTTCAAAGTCCTACGTATCCAGTGGAAATTAATGTACCTGAATTGTGACATCAACTCACGGCACTGCATCCATATCAGAAAAAGAGCCTCGCTCTCACATCTGTATTCTTCCGTGAGCTGAGAAATCACCAGTTTCGAATCCCCAAAGATTTCCACCGCTTCTGCACCAGCTTCCAGGAGTAATTCCATCCCCTTGCGAACGGCCTCATACTCTACTAAATTATTGGTGCATGGAGTGGTCATCCTGATGGAAAAGGAATAAGTCGCCCCTCGAGGCGATACCAAAAGAATTCCTACACCACACCCATCATCACACGCCGATCCATCGAAAAACATGGCCCATGGACGTATGAAAAGTGCAGCCACATCAGTGCTGATCCTGTCTGCAATGAGATCCACCAATTCCTGTCCCTTGACTGCCTTTGCCGGTTGATATCAGATTTCGAACTCTGACAGCGCGAACATCCACTTTCCGAGTCGGCCTTTCATAACAGGAGCCGACAACATATGCTTTATGACATCCGATTTGCAAATAACGATTGTTTCCGCCGAGAGCAAAATATGACGAAGCTTTGTACATGTAAAGAATAAACAGAGACAAAGCTTTTCAATCTCAGGGTACCTGGTCTCGGCGTCCAACATGCGCCTGCTAAGGTAGAACACAACCCTTTCTTATCCGTCATGCTTTTGAACCAGCACCGAGGCGATGGAGGTGTCGCCTACGGATAAGTATACGTAGAAGGGCCTGTCTTGCTGTGGAGGAACCAAAACTGGAGGCTTCGACAAGTATTCCTTGATTTCATCGAAAGCTTGCTGCTGCTCTGCCCCCCAGTGAAATTCATCATCGGACTTGATTTTCACGAGACCCATGAATGGCTCGATACGTCCAGACAGATTGGAGATGAATTGTCTGACAAAGTTGATTTTGCCGATGAGCTTCTGCAACTTCTTCTTTGTAGTAGGCGGCCTCATCGTCCTTACAGCTTCTTGACTTTTTAGGCCGATCTCGATCCCTCGCTCATGTACTAGGAATCCTAAGAACTGACCGGCTGATACACCAAAGGCGCATTTCTTCTGGTTCATTCTGAGCCCAAACCTCCGAGTTCGCTCCAATACCTTACGCAAATCTTCCAGATGTCCCCCAGCCGAAGTGGACTTGACCACGACATCATCATTGTAGATTTCTACCAGTTTGCCAATGAGATCATGAAAAATGTAATTCATGGCGCGATGATATGTCGCACCGGCATTTTTCAATCCAAAGGTCATAACTAAGTACTCGAACAAGCCGACCGCGCCTGGTACTCTGAACGCGGTCTTACTTATATCCTCTGGGGCCATGAAGATCTGGTTGTAGCCAGCATTACCATCCATAAAGCTCAGCATTTTATGACCGGCAGCTGCATTGATCAACGTTTCTGCGACGGGCATCTTATACTCGTCCTTTGGCGTTGCTCTATTGAGGTCTCTGAAATCCACGCAGACTCGCCATCGGCCATCCTTCTTTTGTAAATGGACCATGCTGGAGATCCATTCTACATACCGACATGGCCTGACGAACCCTGCATCCAACATCTTTTGCACCTCTTTCTTAACCTCCTCTAGGATTTCGGCCTTCATCTATCGTGCTCGTTGTTGAAACGGCCGAAATCCTTTCATAAGTGGGAGCCGATGTTCGACGATGCTTCTATCTAGACCGGGCATTTCAGTATAATCCCACGCGAAACAGTCCCGGTATTCTCTCAATAGTGCTATCATCGGCTCACGCAGGCTCGGGTCTAACTTTTTGCTGATAAATGTTGGTCGCGGCTTATCCCCGGGACCGATATCAACTTCCTCCAACTCGTCAGCTGATGTAAACCCATACCCCAACTTGCCTTCGCCTGTAAAATCAACTGTGGACGTAGGCAACTCGTCGTCACCTGCCACGTCGACAGCAAATACGGAGAGATAACAAAAGAAAGTTTTCGGCCGACCGCACGGGCTGGCCATTTCTGTATTACCATTCGAAACTGAATGCTCATTAACTAACCAATTGACAGAGCAGGCTATTGTTTGTTCATAATGTAACAGTTTGAACTCCAAATAAGAAATATCCACCTTTTGGGGCCAGTCGCTGGGACCGGCCTCTCTAAACCTGCTGAATTCCGTAGCGTGGCAGGATGTGTTTATTCTGTGAGGCCAGTGGATAAGACCAGCCTCAATCCATTTTTTGTCGCTTCGATCCGATCACAGTTTTCTAGCGCAATCCCTGAGATCGGCTCTTGTCCTTCCGCATCCTAGGCGTTCATGTCTGCGAGCGAAACCTCACTGGAGTCATCTGCACGGACCACCTCCACTTCATCGCCATCCCATTGAACCAAACACTAGTGCATTGTGGAAGGAACACAACAATTGGCGTGAATCCAATCCCTCCCAAGTAGCACTGTGTACGTACTCTTACTGTTGACGACGAAGAACGAAGTTGGGACGGTCTTGCGGCCAACTGTCAACTCCACATTGAGGACGCCCTTTACCTCCGATGGCTGCCCGTTGAAATAATTGAGCATTATGTTGGTCTTGATAAGGTCAGCAGCAAAACGACCCAATCGGCGCAGCACGGAATACGGCATTAAATTAACTGCGGCGCCAGTATCGACCAACATCCTGTTCACAAGTTTGCCGTCGATGAGGCCCTTGAGATATAACCCCTTCAGGTGTTTGTAGCTTTTCTCCTTGGGCTTCTCAAAGATGACCGGCTGGGGGCCAAGATCGAGCTGTGCGACGGCCAACTCCTCCGGTTGGGGCACCCAAAACTCTGATGGTAGCACGCACACCATATTCACATCAGCCGATGGCTTCTCATCGGCTTTTTGCTGCTTGGGGCGCCACTCGCTCCTTGGAGGGCGCCTTTCCACCCTTCGCGGGTGCCTGACTTGCTCCGTGAGATTCGGACGTGCCTTCCTCAGCACGTCGAGGTACCTTGCTTCCGCCTCTTCAAGATTGCGTAAGCGCTGCACTCTGCGCTTCTGCGAGGGACTGAGTCCGTCAGGACACCATCGTGGATGATGATACTTATCCTCTCCTTCGAGCTCAAGATCATCCCTGGATGGCCGCTCAACATGGTCGTCGTGACGCGCTTTGGGCCCCAAGCGCCGGAACACCGATGTCTCGCCTGACTGGCGTCCCCGAGGCTTGCACTCCAGACAATCATCGATAGTAGGCAATCGGCTCATGCCGGAATTCCAACATTACCTAAAGAACGGGCAATGCCAGTGGTCGCGCACAGCCTGGCGCTTCCCCGGCGTTCACCCCGCGCGGTGCTCGTACTCCTCCTCTTTCGATTCATACCGGCGACGCAGCTTGTACTGATACTCGTATTTTTCAAGAAGCCGATTGGAAGCTGGGAGTTGATTGCGGATGTGACGCACTTGTTCTTCAGTAATATGTTGCTACTCCGACTCGTCTTCATCCTGGGGCCGTTTGCCAGAATCGGCCTCTCTAAACCTCTGCTCGTCACGGCGGCGTATGGGTCCCGCCATATTAATCTGGAACGCAAAATTCTGGCCCTCAGGTCTAAGATCCGACTGCTCCACCACGTTAGCCTATGGGAACGGTTGACTGTCAACCTTCATCGTGTGTTAGGCTAGAATTAATCGGCCTTGCTCAATAGCCGATTGGATCTGCCGACGCAGCTACTTGCAGTCATTCGTGGCATGGGTGAATGAGTGGTGCCACTTGCAGTACGGCCTCCCCTGCAGCTCTTGCGTCGTTGGCAGCTTGTGATTCTCTGGGAGCTTCAACTGCTTTTCCTTGAGCAGTAGATCGAATATCTTCTCTGCCTTGCCCACGTCAAAGTCAAATCCCTTCACAAGCCCCTTCTGTTTCACCCACTTGCACGGGACGGGGTTTGCCCCCCGGGTCCATTCTGCCACAACCACTTCTTGTTCCCCACTAGAATCATCAGAATCATCTGCTTGGGCCATATTCACATGGCGCTTGAATTTTTCCTGGTACAGCTCAGGGTGATAGTGTTCATACGTTGTGAGCTTCTGTACCATGTACGCCAGAGAGGTGAATTCCAACTGAAAAGCCAGATCCTTGATCGGCTTAGCGAGCCCCAGAACTGCCAAATCGACTGCCTCCTTTTCTGTGATGCCCGATGAGTAGCATCGATTCTTAACCTCTTTGAAGCGCTGCACGTACTCCGACACACTTTCCCCTCGCTTCTGCTTGACTTGGGCGAGGTCGGCAATTCCGGCTTCAGTAGCCTCTGAGTGATACTGGGTGCGGAACTGATCTTCCAGCTGCCTCCAAGTACGGATCGAATCTGGGGCCAATGATGTGTACCATCCAAAGGCTGAGCCCGTGAGAGACTGGCAGAAGTACCGGACCCTCAGAGGATCCGATACTGAAATCATCCTGAGCTGCGTTAGGTATCGGCTCACATGCTCGATGGAGCTGGCTCCTTCTGACCCGCTGAACTTGGTGAACTCCAGGAGCCAATACTTGGGTGGCAACAGGATCAAGTCGTAGTCGCTTGGGTACGGCTTGGAATAGCCGATCGCCTTTCTCTTGGGCAGAATGCCGAACTGGTCCCTTAGTATTGCGCTGATCTGCTCCACACTAAGAACTCCTGGGGCCGAGGGCACAGAACTCGGCCCGGTAGCATACTTCGCTAGCCATGCTTGTTTCTCCGCATCTGTCCCTGAAGCTCCTGTACTCACCAACTGTCCCGCGCGTGTTGGGTTGATGTTGTTAGGTATGTACACACATGTGTAGCCATGTGGGATCTCCTTAGGCAGCTCGCTCAGGAACTGGCCCTCCCCGGGATCACCGCCGATCATGTAGACGATGTAGATCGGCGAACTATGCGGCCCTGGAGTTGTGAGCGAGTATGGCAATGGCGGCCTATACTGAAATGGGGCCTCTCCCCTATGACTCCCCAGGATTGGTCCCGATGGAGAGTACTGGTTCTT
This sequence comes from Panicum virgatum, assembly GCF_016808335.1. Lineage (NCBI taxonomy): Eukaryota > Viridiplantae > Streptophyta > Magnoliopsida > Poales > Poaceae > Panicum > Panicum virgatum. The sequence goes on from NC_053146.1 coordinate 9,428,929, forward strand.
GATCACCTCCTGGACGACGCGATGTGCCACACGCTCGAGCTCATTCACCAAGCTTTCTGAGTGCCGATGAAGCGAGTGAGCCACCATGTAGTTCATCTCCTGGCGTAGGGCTCTGGTGCGCTCCTCTGACGGTATGCACAGGTCGACGTTGTCAAGAGCGCCTTCGGGTGAGAACCCCTTCCACCTGATGCCGTGGTTGCGGGTCCTCTCGAAAGAGCCGATGAGATCGGCTTCGAACTGAGCTTTGACCTCATCATACTTCTGCTAGTGTTCGGGGGTCAGCTCTTCATACGTGACAGGGTTGGTGGTCGGCGGAACCGGCGCTTGGTTTTGAGGTCCAGTCATCCCGGCGGTGGACGTTGTTGCTGATGAAGGTCCCACCGGGTGTGCCAGAATGTGTTGTCGGTCAAAACCCACCGGCGAGTAGCGACAGGCAACACGAAGAGCCGGGATGCTGTCGGGGTGCTGGCTGGCACCGGTCCCTCGGTCAATCGCCCAGATCCTGGCAAACGCCGATGCTTCCGGAGATGCAAGGTGTGCCACCTGACCTATACCCGATCAGGAAGGTGCAAACGTGCTTTCGATGATTTGCCTACATGCAAAACACGTGTAAACATTAGTCCAAGCCAAGGTCGGCTCCCTGGGACGACTCTTGCATCGGCTTTAAAGAGCCGATCGAGTCCCGGTGTCAGATCAGATCTGCATATCTGGATATTAATAGATAAAGCAAATAACTGCAAAAACTACTTCAATTAGATCTAGTTAATCCAATCCACGACGGTAAAAGCTTCACTGCTAGATCGGAACATCCTACACGTAATTAGGCCTAACGAGCGTAATAATAACCAAACCTTAACCAGAAAAGAGGCCTAAGAATAAGCGAAAGCCGATTCCCGGATCAATCCCTATTAAGATCAAAGCAAAGCATCTAATACGTCGCCGGATCATCCAACCCGTTTGCAAGGCCTAACCTAGCAGATATTAAGCCGATTCTTAAGTATAAGAACAAACCATAACAGATTAGATCTACTAGATAGAAAAGAAGCCAGGTGTTATCTCTACATGACTAACTCTATGCAACAAGAATTAGCATAAGATTAATATGTGGTCACGCAGAGATAACATGATATTCGTAGATGAAAAACAACAATAGCATGATAGATCTACTAAAGGTCATGCTACGAACATCAGGATAACTAGCACTACTCGCCATCAAAAACGCTTCAGTACGAGTAATACCAAGGTAAAAGCAAGAACAATGCCGCCCTGATCACAAAAAGTGATCAGGGCAGCATGATGCTTACTTGGATGAAACCCTAGGATTAGGGGTGGCGGTGCGCCGAGAATTGTTATTGCGAGACGTGATGACGTTCTCCTTCTTTTACGAATGTCATAGGGTACATATTTATAGTCCGGAGACTTGGAAAACAATCTAAACTAACGTGTCCATATTGAACTCTATCTCTAACTCAAACTGAACTTAAACCTAAAGGTACATGGCGCAGATGGCCCGAACGCCCACGCAGGAGCCGATTCGTAAGCCTCCTTTAATTTCTGCATTAAGCCCAACTCACTTGCGGCCCATTAATCAACCCTGTTAATTTATGGCGATAACATAAGGATGATGAATATGTTAGGGTGTTATCCTACCTAGTTTGATGATGATAGTGTGCTCTAGTTGATAGAATCAAACTTGTAGGTTTGGGCAACACTAGTCTAGGTTAAGGACTCGGTAGAAATTTGAAAAAGTCCCAATTCAACCCCCCTTCTTGGGCCACGATCCTTTCAATTGGTATCAGAGCTTAGGCTCTCTTTTAATAGGCTTAAAAACCTAGAGAATGGCCCCGGGGAGTGGTGGACCACTCAAGCTCGATGGGAGAAACTATGGCTATTGGAAAGCTCGCATGGTGAGTTACCTTGAGTCTCTTAATCCTCTTGCTTGCGAGGTCACTGACAAAGCCATTGCCGGTGTTATGGATGATGACCAAACAAAGTACAATGCTAGAGCCAAGAATGCTTTGTTTAATGCTATTAGTGAAGAAATCTTTGCTAGGGTGCATAGCAAAAAAAACCGCCCATGAAGTTTGGAAAGAGCTTGAGACCATTCATGTAGGGCCTAAGAAGCTCCGTGAAGAAAAATACCAAGTGCTTAAAGAGAAACTCAATGAGTTCAAAATGCTTCCTAGTGAACTAGTTGAACAAATGTATGCTAGGTTGAATGTACTTGTTCAGGACATTAACACTCTTGAAATTTCTCATTTATCCACTAGTGACATCATCCGGAAGATCCTCCATTCATTGCACAAGCCCAAGTACAATATTGTCACTTCTTTACTCTATGAGAAGAATCTTTCAACATTGGAAGTGAGCGAAGTTGCGGGCAAAATGCGTTCTCATAAGATGTTTCTCTTGGGTGAGATTGATCCTCCACAAGCCAAGAAGGACCTTGCACTCAAAGCTAAGAGTGAGCACAAGTCAAAGAAGAAGAACAAGGACAAGGCTCCTTCACCAAGCTCAAGTGATGATGAGGCTAGTGAAGAATCATGTGATGTGGATGGAGACATTGAGCTAGCTCTTCTCATGAGGAAGACAACCAAGATGATGTCAAAGTTAAACAAGAAAGGGTACAACTATGATCCCAAAAAGAACAAATTCCGTACCCGGAGAAATCATGACAACACCAACAAAATGTGCTACAATTGTGGGAAGTATGGGCACCTCTCATATGATTTCCCCGAACCAATCAAGCCCAACAAAAAGCAAGAAGATGAGGGCAATCAACACAAGCACTCAAGGAAGAGCCATGAGAAGAAAGACTCAAGCAAGAAGAGGTCTTTCAAGAGAAAAGAGAATATCAAGGCCTTCCTTGGAGAATGGGTGACCGATGGCGAAACTTCAAGTGATGATTCAAATGATGATGAATCCAAGAAGACAATTGTGGGAATCGCCATGCACGATGATGATGAGCCACCTCTACTCCACTGCCAATGTGCTTCATGGCAAGAGGTAACAACAAGGTGAGTGATGATGAGTACTCCTCTAGTGATGAAAGTGAAAATGGTCTATCACCTAATGACTTGCAATCCATTCTAGATGAGCACCAAGAAGTGATCAAGAAGTATAAATCTAAATGCAAAGTTCTTGAAATTCAATATGCTAAGCTTAAGGCCTCACATGAAGAGTTGCTTATTAGAAACAAAGAGGTAGTTGAAACTCATAACACATGCATTGTTTCTAGCAAGCAACTTAGAGAGGAGTATGACAAGTTACTTGCTTTGCACAATGAATTAATTGTCAAACATGATGAAGTAGTTGTGCTTAATAAGTCACTTGTCTCAAGCAACAAGAAACTTAAGCTTGATTATGCTAATTTGAACATGAAATATATATCAAGAACTTGACCTTGCCTTTGATGCCATGGATGAAGAACTAAATACAATTAAAGAGAATGGCATTAAGGAAAACATGACTACTTCTTGTGATGATGTTGTCTCTCACCCTACTACTTGTGATCATACTTCTCCTACTTGTTCAAAGACTAACCATGATAGGGAGAAAGAACTTGAGAAGGAACTTCAAAGTATGACCAAGTGCATGTACAATATGACAAAAGGAGCAAATTTGCACAAGGAAATTCTCTTCCACATTGCAAGGCACTTTGGGAAAAATGGACTTGGATCCTTCCCCAAGCCTCCGGAGAATTGTCCAAAGTCGCCGGAGCTCAAAGCATGCTTCACCAAGGAAGTGGGCTCTTATTGTCAATATTGGCAAGTTACCGGGCATCATACAAGGGAGTGTCCAATTCCTAATCGTCCTCTTCCAACCTTGCCTCCTAACTACAAGTCACAATTCAATGATCATCATTCCTTGTTAAGCAAACTTAAAAGTGGCAAGGTTAAGACAAAATTCATTGGTACCCAAGAAAAGAAAAAGCTTCCATGTCAAATATGGGTTCCTAAAGCTTTAGTAACTCATGTCAAAGGACCCAAAGTTACTTGGGTTCCCAAACCTCAAAAGTGATTGATTTGTGTGTAGGTGAACTACAAAGCCGGTGGAAAGTATTGGGTGCTTGATAGCGGATGCACACAACATATGACCGGCTATGTAAAGATGTTCACCTCACTAGATGAAGATGTGGGCGATCATAAACATGTCACCTTTGGTGATAACTCTAAACGAAAGGTGGTAGGTTTGGGTAAGGTGGCCATAACAAAGGATTTATCAATCTCTAATGTTTTGCTTGTTGAATCGGTTAGCTTTAACTTGCTCTCTATAGCTCAACTTTGCGATTTAGGACTAATATGCACCTTTAGTGATCAAGAGATTGTAGTGACAAGCAAAGAGGACAAGAGCTTGATCTTCAAAGGATTTCGACATGGTAACATTTCCCTTGTTGACTTCTCATCTAATGATGCAAGCTTGGCGACATGTCTCTTCACCAAGAATTCTTTGGGTTGGCTTTGGCATCGCCCCATTGCTCATATTGGGATGAGCCAACTCAAGAAGGCCTTCAAACGAGGTATGGTGGTTGGTGTTAAAGATGTTACATTTGACAAAAACAAATTGTATAGTGCTTGTCAAGCCGGGAAGTATTTTGCATCATCACATCCCATGAAGGCTTACTTGTCAACATCAAGAAGCTTGGAGCTACTACACATGGATCTCTTTGGACCAACCACCTACAAAAGTCTTAGCGGTAATCTCTATTGTCTTGTAATTGTTGATGATTATTCTAGATATACTTAGACTTTCTTTTTAGAGGACAAAAGCAAGACGGTGGGGATCTTCAAGATTTTTGTAAAGCAAGCTCAAAATGAATTTGAATCAAGTGTTGTGAAGGTCCGGAGTGACAATGGCACGGAGTTTAGGAATACACTTGTTGAAGAGCTTTGCAATGACTTGGGCATCAAGCATGCGTTTTCATCAACATACACACCCCAACAAAATGGAATGGTGGAGAGGAAGAACAAGACATTGATCACTCTTGCAAGAGCAATGTTGGATGACTATGACATCTCACAAAGATTTTGGGCGGAAGCCATCAACACTGCATGCCATGCATCCAATCGGGTGTATCTCCACCGATTCCTAAAGAAGACACCCTATGAGCTTCTCATTGGGAGAAAGCCCAACATCTCCTACTTCCGGGTCTTCGGTTGCAAATGCTACATCTTCAAGAAAAGGAAGCACCTAGGAAAGTTTGAAAGTAGATGTGATGTTGGTTTTCTTGTTGGTTATTCATCTAACTCCAAAGCATATCGAGTATTCAATAATGCCACCCGCATGATTGAAGAAACTTGTGATGTGGAGTTTGATAAAACTAATGGCTCCCAAGGGGAAGGTTTCTCTTGTGATGATGTAGGTGATGAACCACTACGAGAAGTTATGAAGAACATTGCCATTGGACAAATCAAGCCAAAGGAGGAGGAAGAAGAGAATGCAAATCCATCTACTCAAGTAGAAGCCTCTTCCAAGGATGACTCCAAGGTTGAAGAAGAGACTACACCAATAAATTATCATGATGAGTCATCCGATGAAGAAGATGATGCTTCTCATCCTCCTCAAGATGTCCAAGATGAGCAAGTGGTTCAAGAACAACTTCCATTTGATGACACCCACATCATAAGTGAACAAGCCCAAGCTCAAGCTCAAGATGTCGAACCACTAGAAGATCTTTCATCTCAATCACAAGAGAGGCCAACAAGAACTTCAAGGAACCATCCCATTGACTTGGTCATGGGTGACCCTTCCGGTGGAGTAAGAACTCGTAGACGTCAATATGCCTCCTTTTGTGAACATTACTCATTTGTTTCTTGCTTGGAACCCACAAATATAGATGAAGCACATGAAGACCCGGATTGGGTAATGGCAATACAAGAAGAGCTCAACAACTTCACCTGCAATGAAGTTTGGGTTCTTAAAGAGCGTCCTCAAGGCAAGAACATCATTGGAACCAAGTGGGTTTTCCGCAACAAACAAGATGAGCATGGTGTGGTGGTTCGAAACAAGGCAAGACTTGTGGCTAAGGGCTTTGCACAAGTTGAAGGGTTGGACTTTGGTGAAATATTTGCCCCCGTTGCAAGACTTGAAGCTATTCGTATTCTTCTAGCATATGCTTCACATCATAACATGAAACTATTTCAAATGGATGTGAAGAGTGCTTTCTTAAATAGCTTTGCTAATGAGATAGTATTTATTGAACAACCTCCAAGGTTTGAGGACCCTAGATATCCTAATCATGTTTATAGGTTGCACAAGGCGCTCTACGGGCTCAAGCAAGCGCCTAGGGCTTGGTATGAATGCCTTCGCGATTTCCTCCTCAACAAGGGCTTCAAGATCGGGAGGGTGGATACTACATTGTTCACAAGAATCATCAATGAAGAACTATTCGTATGTCAAATTTATGTTGATGATATCATTTTTGGTTCAACTAACCCTACTCTTTGCAAAGAATTTGGAGAAATGATGGCTAGGGAATTCGAGATGTCCATGATCGGTGAGCTCAACTTCTTCCTTGGATTTCAAATCAAGCAATTAAAGGAAGGGACCTTCATCCATCAAAAAAAATATACAAGAGATATCCTCAAGAAATTCAAGATGGATGATTGCAAGCCGATCAAGACTCCAATGCCGACCAATGGACATCTTGACTTAGATGAGGGAGATAAATCAGTTGACCAAACTCTTTATCATTCTATGATTGGGTCGCTTCTTTACCTAACCACATCTAGGCTCGATATCATATTTAGTGTATGTATGTGCGCTCACTTTCAAGCAAATCCCAAGGAGTCACACCTTAGTGCCTTCAAGAGGATCCTTAGATATCTCAAACATACACCTAGCATAGGCTTGTGGTACCCCAAAGGCGCTAGTTTTACACTCTTGGGATACTCAGATTCGGACTTTGCCGGATGTCGTGTGGATCGCAAGAGCACATCGGGTGGGTGCCACTTGCTAGGGTGTTTCTTGGTCTCTTGGTCTTCAAAGAAACAAAATTCCGTGGACTTGTCAACCGCGGAGGCGGAATACATTGCCGCCGGGGCTTGTTGTGCTCAAATCCTCTATATGAAGCAAAGCCTCTTGGACTATGGTGTGGTATTAGATAGGATCCCGCTCCTCTGTGATAACGAGAGTGCCGTAAAAATTGCAAATAACTCAGTTCAACACTCTCGCACAAAGCACATAGATATTCGCCATCACTTTCTAAGAGATCACGTGGCAAGGAATGATATCACACTTTGTGGTGTTTGTTCCGAAGATCAATTGGCGGATATCTTCACAAAACCTCTAGATGAGAGCACCTTTTGTAGGTTGCAAAGTGAGCTTAACGTGCTAGATGCTTCTAACGTCATGTAATTGCCTTGTCATATAGATGCATTTCATATGTACATACTAGGGGCTTGTCTAACCTTGTCAAGATAGTGATGAACATGGGTCTTGCATGAGCCGGTGGTTCCTTGTTTCGCTCATGGCATGTAGAAAGGTTCATCATGAAGAAGCTTGGCGAGGGTTCAAACTTGACAAGATAGATTTAAATTTATGCAATGCATTCTTCTTGTCATATAGCATGGATTCATGTTTAAATTCCCGCTTTGCATTGGCATTGCATCACGTTAGTAGCTTCACAAGGGAGCAAATCACACTTCGAGAATGATATGCATTCCATATATGATATATCAACTCCATAAGAGTGATAAGATCAATGTTGCGCTTTCATGCCTATTGAGTCATGTCCTAGCGAACTTAAAGTCTCAATCTCTAAATTCATAGGCCGTATGGCTCATACATTTCTTGGATCTTGTGTTTATCCTCGCTTGGTTCTTAATTTGCCTATGTTAAGTAAAAGCTTGCAAGCATCTATAAGTATGAGTGTTTGAGGGGTGAAGATGTTTCTCGAAAATGGTCCAATTTAAGTGTTTATGGCTTTGGTTCTTCGAAAATTGGATCACAAGTAGAGGTTCTAGTTCAGCTGAAAAATCCAATGTCACCGGTTTAACCGAACCCAGACCACCGGTCTATCCGGTGCCTCCCGGATGCACCGATGCCTCAGGAGCGGTTCAACCGGTGCAACTCTGCGTCTCTGGAGCCCAAAACATTGTCTCTGTACATAATTCCAGTGATTGCACCGCTGACCACCGGATACACCGGTGCCCCTAAAACCTTTCATCCGGTGCTACTCTGATTGACCACTTTCAAACTTTTTCAAACCAAGTCAAAATTGCACCGGTGCATGCATCTTCGACCCATCGGTGCTTCCGGTGCCCTTAGCGTTTGCGGGGACACCCTGTCAGTTACTCTTATTGTTGCACGGGCCCCTCTCGTTAGTCACTCACCCATCCGCCATCTTCTTTCTCGCGAACTGCCCGAGCGCCGCCCGTCCTCTCAACCACCACTCGCCGCCTTTCGTCCACGCCGCCTCGCACCACCACATCCTTCCTCGTGCCGCCGCGCAGCTCCGCCACGGCTCCGCAGCACCGCCGCGCACCGCTCGCGCCACCCAGGCTGCCGCCGTCCTAACCTTAGGGTCGCCGCCGCCTCGCGCCGCCGCCGCCGCCACTCCACATCGCCGCGCAGACCTCTCCCCGCGAGCAGACAGCACCTAGAGCACGAGATCTAGTGCCCTTTAATTCCACCCCAAGCTCTGCACGCCGAGTGCTTGACGTTTTGCCTCAGGGCAAATTTTGCGTCATTTCCTTCCGATTTTCAGTGGTATGCTCAAATTCTCTTTTGGCATATGTTTGTTCTTTGATAGTGCTCTATGCTCCACACTTAGGATCTCACATTGCCACTAGACCACTTTTGCTATCACACTTGTGCACTCACTGTCCCATCTCGGCACATACACACTCTGCACACCTAGCTCCATCATTCTTTTGAAAATTAAGTAGAGCTTCTGTCTAGAGTTCACTCACATCTTGCTACATTCTTGTCACAACTTCTTTGCAAATCATTTGTGACACTTTTTCATCCACTAGAAGCACATGCTTAGGCTCAATCATATCCTTGCTTTGCTTAGGGCTTCTTTCCTCTAGATATTGATCTAGTATTGTTATATACTTCTCGCCTTAATCTATTATCTTGTATCAATATCTCTGACAGATGGCAGGTGATGAGAAGGTCAAGGGCAAGGCAGTAGTTGAGGCAAAGAAGAAGAGATCTCGTGATGAACGCGAGTGGGACCGAGCACATGTAGCAGTAGATGCAGCAGATCAGCCATAGAGGTCACTAAGGATCAGAGGCTCAGAGGCAGAGGTAGAGAGGCAGGGGGAGCCACAGCCCTCACCATAGCTACACCGCTCAGCGCGTACACACACTACAGAGACAGCTCAGCCCTCACCGCCACCTCGTGGTGGTCCACGGACCCGAGGGGGTGCAGCTCGGAGGCGAGGGACCCACACACAGCCACAGCAGCAGTCTGAGCAGCAGCCAGGGGTGACATAGAGACAGAGGGTGACACACAGACTGGGGATCAACTCGGCCGTGACAGTTCCTCAGAGTCCTACAGGGTTGCCATCATTGACCTCAGAGGGATGCCGTCACACAAGATCCGGCGATTTCATTTTGTCACCTCACAGGTCTGGTTTTCGGCGCAGAGAGAGCGACTCATTGACCGCCGGTTCTTCACTCGGATACAGATGGTGTTCTACTACGCCTACTGTAAGTTGGGAGTCAAGTTCATCGAGCACAAGACACTACACTGGGGTTCTCTCAGAGTGTCAGCAGGGAGAGTCCCTATACTCCCACTCTTTGAGGTGTACCCCGGACTATGTGCACTAGTCAGCGACAGGGACAGATATGTCCGTGAGTGGGTCTGGGTCTTCTACGCCACCCTTTTTGTTGACGAGGACCGTCAGTTCATCGAGTTCATGTTCCAGGGGAGGCACTGCACACTGACACGCCAGATGTTGGCCACTTTACTTGGAGTGCCACACACCGATGAGCCCCACTCGCTTCACCACCTGACTTACGGTGACGTTGACCCTCCCCGTCGTCCTCACCAGCCGTACCCACCTCCAGATGAGGAGGCCAGCAGACTGTTCATTCAGCCATTTCTGCCAGGGACACCGAGGGTACCCGACAAGCTCACACCGCTTGCCAAGAAAGTTCACCTCGCTCTTCGGCGGAGTCTGCTCTACAGGCTGGGGTACAACGAGGGGATCACAACTCTGCAGCAGTGGCTTCTTCTCCACATCTTGACGGGCAGATAGTTTGATATTGTAGATCTGTTTATCTATGAGTTAGAGGAGGTGATCTACGATGGGATGACAGCTCACCGTCAGCAGCCGTTCGGGCACTGGATCAGCAGGATCCTAGCTCAGCTTGGGGAGAATGCCTATATGGACGAGCTACAGCACTCGAGGTCGGTCTTCAAGGAGTACACACCACCTGCTCCTTGAGACGGCAGGTTAGGCCCGAGGGGCCAGCGCCAGGCACAGAGGACTCTTGACGAGCGTGCTATCGAAAAAGGTAGAGTCGGAGATGAGGAGAGGGCTGCCGAGGATGCCGCTTTGGACGAGGCAGAGGACCAGTTGCCCGGGTTCTTTACTGTTGACACGGACGACTCGGAGGACGATGAGGACTACACTCTGACTATTTCCGTCCCCCGAGCTGCCCACGACGATGAGGCAGGCACTTCACGTGGTCCAGCTCCTGCTCCACCAGTTACAGCCTCCCAGGTGTCTCAGCCAGATACACTTGCAGCTCTCCTCCAGGTACTTACAGAGGAGCAGCGCTCACAGAGGGAGATACAGAACCGACTGCTAGCAGAGCAGGCACACCAGTTGGAGGCTCAGATGCTCATCTTCCAGGAGCTGAGGCAGCAGCTACTTCTTCAGTCCCAGCAGCAGCAGCAGTCAACCACGTTCTTCTCTGGCTATTTTGGGACACTTTACCACCACTTGGGTCTGCCAGAGCCTCAGCTTTCTACTACACAGCAGCTCCAGTTCGACCCGTCAGGCCCTCCTCCTCTGATCGGCGGGTTTGTGCAGACACCCTTGGCCTCGTACCCGATGTCTCCACTACTTCAGACCGGGGTGTTTGCCACTCCAGCTCCAGCTCCAGGATAGCAGCAGTTTGGGATGACCGAGGAGCAGCGGGCCCTTTTCCTCCAGCAGCAGGAGATGCTACGTCAGTTCCAGCACTAGTCTGCTCAGCCTCTTCCGGTCACCACACTCACGTTCGAGCCGATCCGACCGACAGCTATTCGTCCTTCCTCAGCGGATACCCTTCTAGTCTTGTCGGCTCCTTTGACGGAGGCCACCAGTGTTGTCACGGAGCGAGCCTCATCTTCAACTCCACCTTCCTCTTCGGCTCCTCCGACGACTTCGACTGTCTCTCCTACCGTCTCCTCCGGCGACTCAGACACTGACCCCGACTGCTTCATCATCGCACCCAGCCAGTCGACTCCGTCTTCTCCACCCCAGGAGTAGAGCTTCAGCTTCGCCTTCCTTTTTGGTGCTTTGTTGCCAAAGGGGGAGATAGATAGGGGGAGTAGAGATAGGGGGAGCAGGGGGTTTGTGGCGTGTTTTGGCTCTTCATGGTTTTTGATGTATTAGACATGTCGTTTGGATATTGTGTATGCTCTCGTGTTGACATGTCTCTACATGTGCTTTTATTCCAGTTATCGCATGCTTGTTTGTTTCCTTGCTTATCTCGTATCTTGCATGTGTTGTAGCGCTTTCAATTTCATATTATGTTATCTCTACTTTGTGTTGTCATCAATCACAAAAAGGGGGAGATTGAAGCGCATCTAGGCCCATAGATGCAATCGGCAAGTTTCAGTGATTAATGACGACCGTATGCGACTAACGTGTGTTTTGAAGGAAATAATCTTTTCAAGTTATGTCTCATATGAAATGTGAAAGGGGACCCCTCAAAATTCATGATCAAACGATTCACGGACTCAATTTTCAAGATCAAGGACTATTCTAGATTCAAGTGTCACAAGGAGATGAAGGACACTTGATTTAGTTTGAGTTTTATAGATTTAAAGTTAGTGATCGTACTATTAAGAGGGGTTCTCGGGTTAGTAGCTTGACTCGAATTGATTTGGCCTTAGAAACTATGCACACTTGCTCAATTCAGTCCAAGACAGCTCAAAAGAACTCAACTGTCGGTACCCTGCAACTGGGGTACCCACTCCTACTGTGCCAAGACTCGCGTAGTTATCCGTAACTACGCCCTAAGGAGCTGAGCAGCCGGACCCCTGGGGTCCGACTCCATCTCACCGGACCAACGGTCCCGGACCCGCTTCCCGCTCGGGGACGGGTCCGGTGTCACCACGTGTCCTAGAGGTGGAAATACTCAGTACCTGTGGCCGCGGACCCGGACCCCCGCAGGTGGGTCCGGGACCTCCACGTGCCATCCGGACCCCCGCAGGTGGGTCCGGGACCTCCACGTGCCATCCGGACTCCCGCAGATGGGTCCTGGACCTCCACGTGCCTATCCGGACCCCCGTGAGCTCTCGGCTCAGCTAGCTGCTCGGGAGGGGTCCGGAGCCGCCACGTGTCACGCGGGCGCGGGCGCAAGCCTTCCGCTGGAAGCTCCCTCACCCACCCGCATTAAGTGCGAGTGGTTGAGGTGGGCTCTGCTGCCTCTGGGCACGGGGCAGCTTTTGTCAGTCCGCACTATGGATCGCCAATTACCGACGCGGCTCGTCATTTACCAAGACAAGCATTAAAGACTCAGCGCCGTGCGCATGCGCGACGAGTCATGATGACCAGCTACTGACTGGAGCAACAGTGCACACTGCTACAGTGACTGAGTCAGTAGTTCGGCGCTTCATCATGACCTCGACGCGCGGCTGCAGAGGCTAGACTCTACTCTGACAGGACAGCTCAAGACCATCCCTGGTCAGAAGCTACGCACGGAAGCCGACGACAAGATCTCCGGATCTGAGGCATTGAAGGCCAAAGTGTAGTTTATAATACATCGCCGGGTCCACATATCGGGGCTCCGCTCAGTGTACGTGCTCCCCTTGGACATATAAAAGGGAGAGCACACCCGCTAGAACAGGGAGGCTCAGACTCTCTCAAGACTCAAGCTCTCGCACCTTCTCACTCTCGTGGGAAGGCAATACAACACATAGTGGACGTAGGGTATTACGCTCCGGCGGCCCGAACCACTCTAAATCCTGCTGTGTTCCTCGTGTTCTTGAGTGAGATCGATCTAAGACTAGCTACCCCCTGAGTACACACCCTCTGGGCTAGGGCGGGTGCCTTCCGCCACCCGGCCGTGGTTTGCAGCACCACGACATCAACAAAACACTTGGAAGAACAAAAGCTCGAAGTTAGAATCAACTCCAACTCAACTCAGCCGAGATCAGGCAAATTCAGTGTCACCGGATACACTAGTGGATAAGCACCGGTGCATCCGAAGGCAACCGGATACACCGGTGCCCTACCTCCGGTCCATCCGGAGCAGTGCAGCAGGCTCAAGTGAGGAAATCTCAGTATCACCGGATACACCGGTGACCCTTTGACAAGCGTCGGTCTATGCACATTGTTATCACTCAGAGAGCTTGTTTTTGGGGTCAGGACCTTCTCTTCTTCATCGGATACACCGGTGGCCTGGAACCAAAGCACCGGTGCATTGACATAACTATTGATCAGAGCCTCTACAGATGGATTTCAAGGAAATCCTTCAGCACTGATTACACCGGTGCCTCCTAGGAACATGCACCAGTGCATCTCTGACAGAGTGTGCACTGATTCAGATGTCAACGGCTACTATTTGGATTCAGTGTGACCGGATACACCGGTGCTATGGCTTCGGTCTATCCGGTGCCTGCGACTTTTGTGCAGTTTGTTCCCAACAGCTAGGGGTGCCTCTCCACTCTATATAAGTCAGCCTCCTAGCTCATTTATGTTGCCTTTGACGCATTGAATACCTAAGGCCACCCTAGAGAAGAAGAGAGAAGTGTTTGGAGCAATTGAATGAAGATCTAGTGATTGCAAGTGATCCAAAGTGAAGAATTCAACCATCCTTTGAGTAGCAAGTGTGCTAGTGCTTAGGGCCATCTTTGTGAGGGTCAAGTGAAGCTTTGAGAGCATGTTACTCTTGGTGTTTGACGGCACCTAGACGATCTTGGTGATCGGGTGTCTCTTGGTGACCTCTTGGAGATTATGGGAGCCCCAAGAGAAGGAGATTGTACATGGTGTGAAGCTCGCCATTCCGAAGATGGAGAAAGAGCATTCTTAGTGAAGACTTGCTTCTTAGTGATGCAAAGGAGCGATACCCTTAGTGGGTGCTCCAACGTGGATTAGGGGGGAACATCAACTCCTCGATACCACTGGGAAAATCCGGTTGTCTCTTGTCCCTCTCATTTACTTTACTAGCATTTCATATATCTAAAGCTTGCTCTTGTGCTTGTTTGGTTTCTCATTGCCTAGATCTTCTACTTGCTAGTTTGCTCTCTTGACTAGATTGCTTACTTGTTAGTGTGATCTTTCTTAAGGATGATGAATATATTAGGGTGTTATCCTACCTAGTTTGATGATGATAGTGTGCTCTAGTTGATAGAATCAAACTTGTAGGTTTTGGCAACACTAGTCTAGGTTAAGGACTCGGTAGAAATTTGAAAAAGTCCCAATTCAACCCCCTTCTTGGGCCACGATCTTTTTAGATGTGGATCAAGAGGTGTTAGAATAGCAATAAACTTCAATAGATCGCCACATATCATGCTACGAGATTACTTCTGTGGTCTAGATTTAGGGCATGTACAACGCCATTAATTAAGTCGTCTATATACAATTTTCCCGATTAACGATGTGGTTTAACAAAGAGACAGCGCTCGCCGCCGTCTCTCGAGGCGACGACCGCGGCCTATTCTCCAAGATTAGATCGACGAATCCTTTTGCATTGTACACATCTCCTCTTCGGGACAACAACATTGCAGCATCGGCTGCAACACTCCTTGTTTGACGTGCACATCATCTTCCCCTCGCCACCCTTCTTCCTCACCAATTCAGCCCAAGGAACTGCCACGACGGACAGTTTTGAAGCTCTAGTCACTACCCAAATTCTCCATCCACTCTTCACCTCCCTCCAATTCCCTCCACCCCGAGCACTTCCTCGGCCTTGCGTAGCTCCGTACTGCATCTCCCTGGCCGGCCGACCACCACATGGCGCCACCGCAGGTCAGCAGAAATCCCCCAAGCTGTCCGTCCGTCCACCCCACGGTGACCTTTCCCTTGCGACCTCTCTCATCCCAAACAAGCCACAAAAATGGAACTTTTTTGACCTGGTGAAGCTCGTGCTCCTGCTAACATCTCGCGGTCGCCCCTAGGTCGCCGGGAACGCGACTGCCCCTGCCATTCCGCCATGGCTGCCACCGCCCTACTCGTACCTGGCAAGGTCTGGTCGTCGTTCGTCTGCGCCAAGTTTGTCATCACGACCGCCTCGTCTTACTGATCGCAAATGTATGCCCCTTGACGCCGGCAAGCTCATCATCGGCGGGAGCGCAAGAAAGCCGACTGCAAGGTGCTCGACTAAATGCCTGAAACGGAACAATACTAGAGAATGTGCCTAGATCACTACAGGCTACTCATATACGTATACGGAGAAACATGCATCTGTACCTTTCTGAATTGATATTTTTGTTCTACCATGCTGAATATACATATTAAGCGAAACTATGTTCTTGTATATGAGTAGAAACAACAACGCAGCCACGCAGGAACCATGAACAATTCAATTTATTTGGCGCACAAAATATTATTTTATACATGCAACAAAAAGGCATACAAAGATCCAATTTAGACTAGATCATCTTGTGTTATGTGTCCATGTTTGTGTTAAATAACTTGTAGACAGACTTTATGTGTCCATGTTTGTGTTAAATAACTTGTAGACAGACTCACAGACACCCCACTATACAGACATGTCTTTACAGTTGTCTGTGTGCGGTGTTCTAGACTATTACAGACGTCAGCTGTCTACAAGGTTGTACATGCCCTTAAGCACCGGAACCTATATTCCTCTGTAGCATTGCAGTAGAGCTCCGCCCGAGGGCTTGTTCGTGGCAAGGCCAGGCAGCAGTGGTGCTAGTCCCTTTACTGTATTGTAATTTTTTTTTACCCCTTTTACAGCATTGTAGAGGAGGGCAGCAGGAGTCTCGTAAGCACTTACTTTAGCTTAATTAGTTATCCCAGTTAGGGGTGGTAAAGAGCTCAATAATTTATACTAACAAATTTAAGGATCGGACTCAATAAGGGCTCCATAATTTATACTACCCCTAAGTCCACAACATCTGTGCAAAAAACCAGATAAGGCCTGCCGCTGCAACATGGCTTCCAAAAATGATATATCTCAGACCTGTCCCTTGTCTTCAAAAAAAGCAACCTGCAATGTTGCCACAGCGCCTTCACTTTTTGTCTTCTGTGCGCAATATGTGTGACAGTTGAATTTGCAGCCCAGTCAATACCGATGTAACGACGTACCCTAGAATCAACTGCGGCCTAATTGCCAGACACCATCCAATCACAAAAGTTTCGGTTTCCCGTTGCTTCCCAATCCCATGCTATAGTGTGTCCGATTTTCAGGGTGGACGACAACAGAGGATCATGCAGCATGCAATATTGAGAGGGATTCACCACGGGTGGTTCACTGTTCTATACGACTCTCCCGCCAGTGAGGCATGTGCATCTCTACAGGCGATTTGACTTCCTGATGCAGATGAGAAGAAAATATGGCAGAGAGTTAATACCAGAAGATTGTTAGAGTTGTGTCGAATATGTGTATGTTTTGGTTACGACGTGGACTTGAGTTGTAATTGGTAGATTAGGGATAGAGTTTGGGTCGTACTTTGTCTCCCTAGGGTCTATAAATATGTGGGCACTACCGTGTAACCGTGAGACGACTTGGCGGCTGGTGTGGGCGGCAGCGTGGCCGTGGTGGTGCCCGGATGCCGGTGTAGCTGCTGTTTATGGGGAGGAGCGCCCGTAGTCATGCCCCGAGGATGTAGGCACATCGCCGAACCTCGTTAAAAAACATCGTGCCTCGGTGTTGTTCTCGTGTTGATCTTGGCGATGGCGTTTGTGATCTTGTTGCTTCCGCTGCGATGGTGCTAGTCGATCCGTCGGGATCTGGACGCTAGTACCGGTTTTTATCTAACAAGTGGTATCAAAGCTAGAGCTGTGAAGATCTTCGGAGAGGTGCGATGAGTATGTTTCCGCACCGCGTCGGAGTCGCATAATGTCCATGGTGGGACATGGCGCAAGGTGGAGCATGGTGGCGGTCGACGATTCGATCGGTAGAGTCGGACACTTCGAGGAGGAGACTCGAACCATCCGATGAGCAAGACATCGGCGGGATTCGTCCAGACGTGGAGATCGGCGCTGTTTGGCTGCTGTTCGATAGAGGTCGGTCAGACGTGACGGCCAAGTTTGACTGTGCGGCCGGAACGACTACGACGACTTCGGTGGCGAAAGCCACGGTGGACTCGACAGGTTAATTGAGGTGTTTCTGTTTCGGAGTTACGTAATTATGACACGATGGGCGGTGACCGAAGGAGCAGTGATGTATGGCTCGACGAGTATGCTAAAAAAAAAAAGGTGCGGCCACTAAACACGCAGGACGAGCGTCGAATCCAGCCCAAAGGCAAGTCGCGTGGAGACATGCAGCATGAGGAGTCCAATATGAACTTGTTCTCACGTTGTTTATTTGGTGGGACCCACGAGCATGCATGGTGTATTTATATGGCAGGTTATTTACCTCATACAAATCAGGTATATTTGATTGGTTGCAAGCGATGTCGCAGTATATTACGTGAAGGAAAAGGAAACAGAGAAAGATACAGCAGCGGAGTCCGATTTGCGCTGTTCGATTTCTGCCTCGGTATATAACAACAGGGGGTCTATGGAGATTGCAACAGAAGCAATCAGGCTATTTGCAAACCGGTGCTTGCGTGGTTGAAGGCAAATAGCGGGCGGCGTTCGAGCAGGGTCAACGCCGTCGCACGAGTTTGACGGGAGGCTCGGAGGCTGCGTCTGAGGAGCTTTGAGGAGGAAGCTTCGAGGTGCAAGGGCTGTGCGCAAGAAGGCTCAGCGGCGTTCGCCAACGGTCTGCGGCGAGGAGGCGTGCACGAGCGAGGGTGCTGCGGTCTGACCAGATTATTTAGCTGGTTTAATCGCAGGTCGACATGACGTCGATGGCTTCCAAGTTTGACGGGACCGGCAACTTTGGGCTGTGGCAAACAAGGGTCAAGGATCTGCTAGCTCAGCAGGGGATCCTGAAGGTGCTCAGCGGGAAGCAACCGGCGAAGGTGGACGATGATAAGTGGGAGGAGATGCGACAGCAAGCAACCGCAACAATTCGATTGTGTCTCTCCGATCGTATCATGTACACTGTCATGGAGGAGTCTGATCCTGAAAAGATTTAGAAGAAGTTGGGCGATCAGTTTATGTCCAAGACGTTGACCCAGAAGGTGTATATGAAACAGAAGTTGTATGGTTTGAATATGCAAGAGGGGTCGGACCTTGCGGAGCACATTAATGTCTTCAATCAAGTTATTGCAGATCTTGTGAAGGTTGAGGTAAAGGTTGATGATGAAGATAGGGCTATTATTCTTTTGTGTTCTTTGCCCAGGTCGTATGAGCACTTGGTCACCACGTTGACGTATGGCAAGGAGAGCATCAAGGTGGAGGATGTTGTTGCTGCGTTGCTTTCACATGAAGAGAGGAGAAAGAACAATGCAACTGAGGTGTCTTCTGGCGATGCTTTGCTGATCAAATGTGATCGAGGTGGAGAGACCGGCAAGAAGAAGAAAAAGAAGGGGCCGCAATGCTATGGATGCAAGGAGTATGGACATCTGAGAAGGGATTGCCCGGATCTGAAGAAGGGAGGAACTGCTAGTGTTGTGTTCTCAAGGAAGAAAGATGACTCGGATAGTAGTGATGGTGACGTTCTCACGGTATCAAGCGAAAGGTCTTGTGGAGCGTGGTTATTGGATTCAGCTAGCTCGTTTCATGCAACATCCAAGAAGCGTGGTTATTGTGATCTTGTTGCTTCCGCTGCGATGGTGCTAGTCGATCCGTCGGGATCTGGACGCTAGTACTGGTTTTTATCTAACCAAGATAATTTGGTTGTGACCTGAAATATATTTTACAAGAATTGTAAAGGGAGACACTGCCGATTTATTGTCATTTAGCAGGACACAGTTGTTCAATATACTCATCTATTGCTTTTATGATGCGATGGTGTTTTAGTATACTGACTATTTAAGTTGTCAGTTCCTGACATTATAGGGATAAAAATGTGAATTTGATAAAATCACTTAAAGTTATCTTGGCCATCATGCAATTTTTGGTGTCATGTGTTTTATTCCATTTATCTCTTCTTATACACTCTCTTGCACATTCACAAAAACAATATTTCAACATTAATATTTATTTATACATCTGGAGTATGTCTGGAAAGATAGAGATTTAAGTTCATATCATCCATACGACACAAGACTATGGAGAAATGTTCCTAGCCCCTGCATAACCAGGATACAACCACGCACTGGGTAAAAAACCCCTTGGCTACACACGTCAACTTTTGAGAAGCAAGTGCAACTAATTCTTGCGAGCATAGCTTCTATGTGATAGCCCAAGTACGCAACCAATGGATAATCGAGTACTTATAACCTATAAAAGAGAAATATGCTTATTTTAAATCACCAGAGAATTCCTGCATAGCCATAAAGTGACCAACCAAGTGACTTTTATCGCCATAGAATCATGTCCCGGCTCGAAAGAACATATTTTGAGATAATTAAAGGG
Source organism: Panicum virgatum (assembly GCF_016808335.1). Classification (NCBI taxonomy): domain Eukaryota; kingdom Viridiplantae; phylum Streptophyta; class Magnoliopsida; order Poales; family Poaceae; genus Panicum; species Panicum virgatum. The sequence continues at coordinate 9,448,692 of NC_053146.1, forward strand.
ATCCCATAATTAAATAACGCTACACGATAGGTTATCCGAGGCATTTGAGTTCAGTTAACGAAAAACCCTGCCGCATTAAGCAACACAAAATCCCGTGCTTCCCTTTCTGTTGTATGGGTGTCCAGAGAGGCCCAGAGAAAAGATGGATGGTGTGGTGAACGGTGACTGGCCTGGGTACGAGGGGTGCAATGGTCTTAGGGGCGCTCAGCAGGCTCAACTGCGACAGGTGACAGGATGTTCATGGATACGACGGTGCGGCTATGTTCAAAATTCTTTGCTTGTTCTTCTTATGTCCAACCAGTGTGGCAAGATTTTTTTGCCTCTTGTACATCGTAAATTACAATGAAAACCAGTGCTTTTCATCCATATATTTACATTTCAATCAGACAATGATTGGCGTGAGTTAGTACAGTCTTTGTCTACAGACAGAGTCATGATACAGCCTACATACTACAGAGTAGAGAATCTGAGTTTCTCCAATCTACCAAGATGAAACTACTAGGATAATAATTCAATTTGCTGCCCTGGCAGGAAATCCCTAAAAACTACTTTTGTATTGAGAAATGAGAAAAAAAATAACATAATGTCACCATGAAATTCTTTTTGGCAAATTAAAATAGCCGATTTGATCCCTCAACTTTTGCCTTAGGACTAAATTGGCCTTTTGATAGTTGAACACTTAATTTGAGCCTTTGAAAAATGTTGAGGATGAAATTATCTATTTTACCATTCTTTTCAGTATTTTAATATAGGAATTACATGATGACAAAGAGCATCTTTGATGTCTAGTAATGTTGTGGCTTAGCTCAAGGCTTCCAGTGAGTCCCCTTCCCCTTGTCAGGCATTTTGAATTACCGGTGCTTCCCAATCCCACATTCTGAGAACGAGTGAGGACCAGGGTGCTATTGCCATCAAGCAGCCTGAATTGTAGCTTAAATCTTGGAGTTCAAAGTACTGTAGTGACAAATAAAGAGCTTATCATTGCTTTTCTTAGTACATTCTTATTGAGTAAATTCATGGATTGTACCTTCCTTCTCACCTCAGAATTGAATGACTTTTCTATTCATATCTTTTCGGTCATGGGGTGAAACTGTTTGTAGACAGAAACCTCATTGAAAATAGAGATAAAATACAATTATTTCTCTATAATGCCTTTGTATAATTGTATTCAGAATTTTGTGTCGACTGCACCAAGTGATTCATAGTAGGTACACATAATGTTAAAAGATGTGTACATCAATTCATATATCATTCCCACATTCAGAGGGCAAATAAGACAATTTTGTGCTACTCATATGCAAGGTGAGATGTCCCTACATACCTTCACATCCAATTAATGGTTTGATAATGTGATGAACCTACTGCTCTAGTTCATGCAATATATAGCTCAAGAACTCCAGCCCTCTACAGCTAAAACTCATTGCTTTGGTAGCAACAGAAAACAGTATGCTTTCATGAGCAAACAATTCACCAACGACCAACAAATCATCATATCGGAATGGGATGCATCAGGATATAAGCTAGTATGCCCTCCTATAATGGCGTTTCCATTTCTAGTTTTGGGAGGTGGGCTGCAACGTATGAGAAGTTTGAGGCCATATGGGCTGGTCATTTTGCCTGCACAATTCAGCGGTGACAGTACAAAAAGAGGACCCGACTAGCGCTAGAAGGAGATTGATCAGAACCAGGCTCTGTGTCACACCTTGAAATTTTTGAATTTCAGGATGTGATTAAAATTAAAAATAAAACAATAATTTTCTCATAATTTTAAAATTTTGTCAATATTTATTTTCGTTACAGGGAATTTAGTATAAAGAAAATAATCGTTTGCCTTTTAAATTAAATGAGATTGTTTGTTGGTTATGCATTCATGCTATCCTTGCATAGTTTTATTGTTTGTTGTTCAGTTTGAATTTGAATTCTTGAATTCGAATTTGAATTGAACGTGTTTGAATCCTTTCAAAAATGGAAAAGCCTTTCCTTTACCCCCTCCTCTTTTCAGCCCAGCCGGCCCATCTCTCCTTTCTCCCTCTCCCTTTTTCTTCTTTCCCCGCGGCCCAAAAGTCCCACCACCGGCCCAGTTCCCCCTCCCCGGCCCAGCTCGCGCCCCACTCTCCCCTTCCTTCTTTCTCTGCCACGCGGGCCAAGCCCGTCAGGGCTTTCTTCTTCCCCGTGTTGGGCGTGGAGTCTGCCGAGTCCGGCCGTGGGCCGTTTTCCGCCCCGTGTGCCGTGGCGCGCACGCCAAGGCACCTCCTCTCCGCCCTATATAAGTGTCGCGGACACCTCTGTACCCCCTGGAACCCTACCGAGCTGCCGTCGCCGCACAGTTCGCGAAACCCTAGTGCCGCCGCCATTGACGAGCTGGAGCTCGGAAGCTCCGCGCCGCGGCGTCGTTCCACCGCCCTTCTCGATGTTCACGCCGCTCCAGAGCTTCAGGTCGTGGTGAGCAATTTCGCCGGCCCCGTTTCCCTTTTCCTCGCGTCTCCTCGCCGCCGCTCTAGCTCGCCGGAGCTAGGCACCCGTGCGCCACCGCGGAACGCACTGTTCCTCTCGTCGTAGCGCCGAACCGAGTCCGCAATCGCTTTTGCCGCAGTCCCCTCTAGCTCCCAGGCCGATCCGCGCCTAAATCTGAGCCCCAGAGCACCAAAAACGGTGAACTCCGGCACCCCGCCGCCGCGAAAACCGCCGACGGTGTCACAGCGCCGCCGCTCGCTCGCCCGATCGATCCCTGGCCGCCCGATCTTGATCCAGCGGATGAGATTAGATCCCAGGACTGGGGTACCCCTTCTTGCTGTATCTAGGCAAGAGCCTTGTAGTTATCCTTGACTACGTCCAAACAGCCGGACCCCTGTGGTCCGGAGTCCTGATCTCTCGGCGACGGTTCCGGACCTGCCTCACGGCTGGGAAAGGTCCGGGAACGACGCGTGTCCCGGAAGAGGCGGGCAGCCCAAACAGCCGGGGCTCCGGACCACCCGAGGGGTTCGGACCCCCGCGGAAGTCCCGGACCCCTCATAGGGTCCCGGACCCCTCGTATGGTAACCGGACCACTCGCTAAGGGAAGAAGTCGACGTCCTGCCTCGGGGTGGTCCGGAGCGACACGTGTCTACAAGCACGACTTTTCAAGGCCGATTGGTCTCCATACTAAGCCTCACCCACCACTGCATTTATTGTGGTAGGTGGACACCCGCATTGATGCGGTGGAAGCCAAGGCGATTCTTTGACCAGGAGGCACTATTGATCGCGTGTTACCAAGATAGTGGAGCCGCAGGCGCCGCCCACGCCGCGCCTGCCAAGTCTGCCATAACAGATGGATACGACGGCTCGGCTTCACCCATTATGACGCCTACATAATAGCCTCCACAGGCTACGCCGCAAGCTACGCTCCCCCAACGGACACCTTGGTGACGGGACAAGAGAAGACCACTGTAGCGCTAGCAGAGCGTATCGGAGGAAAGATCCGTAACCACTGTACCCATCTGAATACTCTGCGTAGTATGCTGCGCAGTCGCGTTGGGCCCACCTGTCGGGGCTCCAACGTCCTATGTATCCGCCCCCTTGGTCTATAAAAGGGGGCGCCCGCTAGAAGGAAGACTCAAGCTGGGTGAGAGCTAAGGCCCGGCAGAGGATAGATTCATACACAACAGAGATCAAAACTTCTCCCAGTGGACGTAGGGTATTACGCTCCGGCGGCCCGAACCACTTTAGATCGTGTGTTCTTGTGTGCACGCCTCAGAACTAGATCAGCCCAATCGCCTAGTACCTCCCCGAATACTCCCTCTCTGGGAATAGGCGGGTGCGCTCCGCCACCCGGCTGTGGGTACCCTAGAAATCCCACGACATTTGGCGCCGTCCGTGGGGAGAAACAGGCGCTGGCTGGATCTTCAGGCTTCTGGGGCCGTGTTCATCCTCTGCAACGATGAACAAGAAGATGAAGGAAGGCAGGGCGTCACCCACGCCGCATGCTGTGGCACTGGGGCGCCAGCGCCCTCGGTGCGACGGTGCACGGCAGCTGTGCCTGCTGTGCGTCGCCACTGCGACGCCTCAGAGCCGGCACGGTGGTGCGCGGGGGCGACGCCTGTCGCGTGCCGCCCCGCGCCATCCCGGTGTCGGCTCAAGGTTTTCTCTCAAGCAACGGCCATCCTTCCCCTCCGGCGGCATGACGTCGGCTCAAGGCTTCCTCTCAACATGGAGCCCAGAGCCGACGGCTATCCCGGAGGAAGTTGGCCGTGTCATCCTGCCGTCGCCAGCACCGGAGATCTGCCTCAGCGTAGCTCGGTGCTGCTGCAGACAAGGCCCCGTCGCCAGGCGCGGGGACCCCTGGCGCTAGCACCAAGGACAAGCCGACGAACGACCGCACCTCTCCGCGCTCCACGTCCGGTCCATCTGCTGCGCAAGGGCGTCTGGTTTCCATCGGCAGACGACGACGGCAGTAGGGGGGCCTCTCCCACTCAAAGCCAAAGAATTTGTCTCATGCTACCTAAGCATATGACAGCTCTTAGGCAAGGAGTGGCCCCCCGAGCTCCCGAGGTAATACTGGATGATGCATTTCAGGCACATCTAGGGCGCCGTCGCCTCCGACGACTATGAAGAATTTAGGAGTGGCCGTACCACTTCCAACCGAAGAAGAACACGCTGTATAGCATGCAGCCGTAGGTTACTCCTAAGAAAAGATTAAGAGAGTCCTCCTTTGTAATAACGTGGCGCCTATGTGTGTGTCCAGAGCGGTCAAGGTCTGACCTTGTAAACCCGTCCTCTGGCCCTATCACACAAACAGGCAAAAAGCGGTCCGGAGCGGTGGAGGTCCGACCTCATAATCCCGACCTCTGATGTATACCGTGATAACCACACTAATAAAGGAGAGTTATTTTCTTAGTCTTGTCTCGCCACCACTCTAATTACATTCATTCGTTCTGATTGGCTATTTCTTGGTTAACCGTCTCTTCCCCCCAAACAGAGTCTTTTCTTTTGTTGGCGATCCAAGATAAGTTGCCGGCTTGAAGTCAGGTGCGGACACCCCTTCTAGCTGGAAGGCAGTCCGGACCCCTAAGGACCTGCTCTGGAGAAGTGGTACTCGTATCCTGGGGTAGAGGAGCTCCGCGTAGCTTAGCCTGGTAATGTACCCTAAGCTTGCGTACTTCACTACCTTGTTACAAGTACTCTAGTATCCGAGACTGCTGTCTTTAGAGGTCCCGGGCTCCCTTCTAGTATAAGGCTTGGTTTCTTGCACCTTACTGTGAGGTCCGGTGACATTTTCCTTTGGTTCGTCAGCAATGATCCAAGTCCACTCCGGTGGCCCGCTCCGGCGGAGACCGCTCGCCACGGTCGCCCCAAGTCCACTCCGGTGGCCCGCTCCGACGGAGACCGCTCGCCACGGTCGCCTCAAGTCCACTCCGGTGGCCCGCTCCGGCGGAGACCGCTCGCCACGGTCGCCTCAAGTCCACTCCGGTGGCCCGCTCCGGCGGAGACCGCTCGCCACGGTCGCCTCAAGTCCACTCCGGTGGCCCGCTCCGGCGGAGACCGCTCGCCACGGTCGCCTCAAGTCCACTCCGGTGGCCCGCTCCGGCGGAGACCGCTCGCCACGGTCGCCAAGAGCCAGATCCAGGAGGTGGTGTTGCTCCCTGAGCGGTCCGAGGTCTGTGTAGCCGCTTAGCTTGGTTCCGTACCCTAAGCCTACACCTTCATCGCCCTGCGGAGAGCACTCTAGAGCCTGAACCTGGCAACCGATGTATCGGCCTCAGGGGTCCGGAGCACCCGCTCTTTGTATGAGCACACCAGCGTAATCAGGTTACGTAGAAACACATCACGATAGTGGCCCCACCCGCGGGTTTGTACCTCTCCCGAGGTGGGCCCGGGGGCCACTGTCGGTACCCCAGGACTGGGGTACCCCTTCTTGCTGTATCTAGGCAAGAGCCTTGTAGTTATCCTTGACTACGTCCAAACAGCCGGACCCCTGTGGTCCAGAGTCCTGATCTCTCGGCGACGGTTCCGGACCTGCCTCATGGCTGGGAAAGGTCCGGGAACGACGCGTGTCCCGGAAGAGGCGGGCAGCCCAAACAGCCGGAGCTCCGGACCTCCCGAGGGGTTCGGACCCCCGCGGAAGTCCCGGACCCCTCATAGGGTCCCGGACCCCTCGTATGGTAACCGGACCACTCGCTAAGGGAAGAAGTCGACGTCCTGCCTCGGGGTGGTCCGGAGCGACACGTGTCTACAAGCACGACTTTTCAAGGCCGCTTGGTCTCCATACTAAGCCTCACCCACCACTGCATTTATTGTGGTAGGTGGACACCCGCATTGATGCGGTGGAAGCCAAGGCGATTCTTTGACCAGGAGGCACTATTGATCGCGTGTTACCAAGATAGTGGAGCCGCAGGCGCCGCCCACGCGCGCCTGCCAAGTCTGCCATAACAGATGGATACGACGGCTCGGCTTCACCCATTATGACGCCTAAATAATAGCCTCCACAGGCTACGCCGCAAGCTACGCTCCCCCAACGGACACCTTGGTGACGGGACAAGAGAAGACCACTGTAGCGCTAGCAGAGCATATCGGAGGAAAGATCCGTAACCACTGTACCCATCTGAATACTCTGCGTAGTATGCTGCGCAGTCGCGTTGGGCCCACCTGTCGGGGCCCCAACGTCCTATGTATCCGCCCCCTTGGTCTATAAAAGGGGGCGCCCGCTAGAAGGAAGACTCAAGCTGGGTGAGAGCTAAGGCCCGGCAGAGGATAGATTCATACACAACAGAGATCAAAACGTCTCCCAGTGGACGTAGGGTATTACGCTCCGGCGGCCCGAACCACTTTAGATCGTGTGTTCTTGTGTGCACGCCTCAGAACTAGATCAGCCCAATCGCCTAGTACCTCCCCGAATACTCCCTCTCTGGGAATAGGCGGGTGCGCTCCGCCACCCGGCTGTGGGTACCCTAGAAATCCCACGACATCCCAGGGTACCGGTGAACCCTATCCAATTTTTGCAAAAGAGCCCCTCAGTTTTCTGGAAATAAACCCGCAGTCCACCGCAGTTCAAAACTATTTCTGTTTTAGTCCAAATCTTTACAGAAAACACCCCGAGTTTTTCTAAAATCGAGCCTGCCGTCAAAGCTTTAGTTTTTGCTTTCTAGCCCCTGTAGTTTAGGTTTAATCTCGTTTTAGTCCCTGGTTTCTTTAGAGCTAGCCCCTGGAAGTTTAAATCTATCACAAACAAGTCCTTAGAACCTTGTTTTAGCCATAACTTCTTCGTTTTAACTCTGTTTTCATCGATTCTCGCGCTCATGTGATCCTTGCAATGTGTGCGATAGCTTTATGACCTTGTTATCCTCTGTGAGCACAATTTGTTGTGTCTTGCAAATCTTTCCCGCTAGTCTTCAACTCTATAGTTAATCGCGACTAGATCCCTGAAGCACCGTTTAGTCTATAGAATCGCCGTTTTAGTTCTGTTTTCTGTGTTTCTTGCGTTCTCGTAACCGTAGCCGTGAACCCTATCCTTTAGTGCATTCTTTTAAGCCTTTCTTTTGTTTTGGTGTACTGTTCTTAGCTGTACTTGTTGTTTGCTTTGCATGTTTGCTTGATGATTGCTTCGAGTAGAAGAATCGCTGTTCAAGGATTGAAGATCAAGAGTTCCAAGTGAGCAAAAGTTGAAGAGCAGTAAGAGTAGCTTTTTGTTGGAGCAAGGCAAGTGACCCTAACTATTCTTCTATCTATGCTTATTTACAAGAGTATTATGATTTAATTGGAATATGGAGATCCACCCAAGAAAACAGTACAACCACAATACTACATGGCTCTGGTCTTGGCTAAGTAATTAGATGAACTATATATTGTGTTGGGGTTGTTTTGCTTGGTGGTTATGAGTTTGTGTTGTGGAGTGGGTGAAGGAAGCTGCGTCTTCTGAGGGACCGCAAAGGCAGGGACCAACACATACATATAGGGATTCTTCGGAAAGGCCCCGTAGCGTCCCTATTTAATCACACCTCGGAAGTGTGGTATTGTGCCTAGCTAGCACATTGTGTGGTTGGGTTTAAAGTTTTTCAAAACTTTTACGCGAATTGTGGTGAAAGTGTACAACCTCTGCAGAGTGTAAAACTGATATATCAGCCGTGCTCACGGTTAAGAGCGGCTTGGACCCTCACATGATTAATTTAACTTAAAGATGGATTTAAATCATTTTCTAGTTATTTCTTGTGGCCTTGCTGAGTACCAACCATAAGTATACTCACCCTTGCTTACTGTTGCTCAGAAGAAGAAAGTTGTGGTGAAATCTATTGAAGATGTTGCTGAGTTCTAGGCGTACGCAACCCCCAGTCGATTGCCTGTGAAGTTTGAAGTCTTCGTTTCCAGGATAAGCTGTATAACTCTGATAGTTGTCTTTTAACTGTTTTAGTTCTCTTTTTTGTGATACTGTTACTGATTATTCACATATAATGTCCCTATATGTATGAAATTTGATCCTGGCATACATATAGTTATGCATTCAGTTTTATTCTTAAAACCGGGTGTGACACTTTGCCCTCTTCTTATTCCTCTCTTGAAATTTGTCTCTGAATCACTGATTTTTACAGTATCACAAGGCTGTTCTTGTTAATCTGAATCCCTCCTTCCCTCTTCTTGTTCTCTGAAACCCTTGACTTGTTGAATCAATCATGGAATTGGAGTTCTTGCATTGTGGTTCTGTTAATTCGGTGATTGGGTGAGCTAGGAACCTAACATCGAGTCATCAATCAAGTTGCACAAGGCAACTGTTCCATGGAGTACCTCAGAGCTAAGCCTAGCCGTGAGCTGGGTTCATTTGGCACATGATAAACGCAATCACGACAAGCAGAATGCAGAAAGTAACTACATGATCATGTTACACTTACACCACATTTGATCCGCAGAGGCGCAGACTACAGTTTACATCAGAGTAACGATGGCTTGTTTACGAAGCAACACAACATTGAACATCCAGACTTCTCTTCATGATCAGGCATGGACTAATTAATCTGTCCAAGGTACGTCTCCCTTCAGGGACTAACCGCTTGTGTACTTGCGAACTCCATCGCCCTTGCCAACGCTTTTCACAGTGTCCCCTGTGTGATGTATTTACAGTTCTACATACATACTGCATCCAGGATTGGTGCCAAACCGAGAAGGCGAGAACGCTGCCCAGATCCTGCCACAGCGGGCGGTCAACTAGCAATGAATGGATCGGAGAATACAATATAGCTAGCTTACTAGTTTTAATTCCCTTTGTAGTTCATAATTTAGCACAAACCATAAGCACTTTTGTCCACTAATCACTCGCAGACTTGAGACTTCTTTGACATGCAAACTGTATCTTCTGACCCCTCTTCTAACTGTTCCTTATCTGCGTAGTATCACCTCTGCACTCTTACTGGTGTGTACATTGTTCGGGCCCAGCAGGGGTGGTGAGAACATAGCACAATCCTCGCCGGCAACTTTAGGTTTCCTGATGCTTCCTAATCCCACGCTAACTCTGCTATCTTTTGTAGCGTTCGTTTGCTCAAGAACGTTGGGTTTTTAGCCTAGGCGACAAACGTACAAATAAGTAGTTGAGACTTGAGTGTGATTCACCAATGTTATATATGAGTTCACCCATCAGTGAGGCACGAGCATCAATCTGGAGCCAGTTTTCTGCATGCTGCATCTAATACCACATGGCAGTACACATCAGATGAAATGATGATGGGCAGTTAACTCCGGTGTCTTTTGTGTTTTATGTGTGATTCGAAATGGTGCACCAGAACTTGGTAGAGGAAACCCATCAATCAATGCACTTTTATAGTCGTATGTGGTTGGCGGGTCGCCTTGTGCACTATTTGCACTTTTTTAACCAAGTTGCCTTACAGCAAATGCGCAGGTAAATCCATATAAATATATATAATCTGTATTTTTATTATATTTTATTATGGAACGTATATATAAATTTTATTATTTTGTTAAACTAAAAGCCTGGAACATCAAGGGGCAAATTGCCCGAGTCTTGTTAAAAAATCTAAAATTTCCTATGTAGAATAATGGAAACTGTGTGTTTCTCAAGGAACAAAACTGTGTTTCTCAAGGCCTCATTTGGCAAGGCTCCTTCTAAGGGGCTCGGAAGGAGGAGCCGGAGCCGTTTTGCAGGTGCGGCTCCAACTCCTCTATTTTTCACTAAAAAACTTCTCATACGAAACGTTTGATAGGGCTCCTACGGAGAAACCGGAGCCGGAACTGGTAGAAGCCCTGTCAAACAGGGCTGAACAAAAGGGGCTTAGCTATTGTGTGGACATATAACAAATGCAATGCTCATATTGTGGAGGCTTAAGGATTACGTCTTCCATAACTTATAGTTCAGCCACTTTTTATCTAATTACCAGTTACCATCTGTTTTTCATATTGAAAATATGATAACTGCATAACACTAGCTTGTTACTCGGAGTACATCACACTTATTAATATAGAGGCTTACATTTCAACACACGAGGATCAGATTATGAGCACCCTTTTGCACCCCATCATAGCCTGACCCACTAAATCTTAGCTCAAAAATCAGTCCACGCGTTTTGGAATATTTTTAAGATGAACATATAAAACGAGACACTTAGCTTCTTGATTGTGAGCATTGCAGGCATTGCTGCGTTTGGGGTGTGTCTGTCATCACACTGCCCGTGCTGAGCGTAGCGATGGTGACATATGCGTGAGGAAACGAGCTGGGACTTGGGAGAGCGCCATGCGAGGGCGGCCAGCGGCGACCCGATGCTAGTTTTGCAATCGACCCCATGGAGCGCTCTGCACATTCGATGTGCTGCGTGGGGCACATGGCGGACCCGTACAGCTGTCCACTCCACCCTATAATCTGACTACATTTTATCCACTTCTTTTTCTCTTCCCTTTTACATTTTCTTTTCCTTGCCTAGTTTTAGCCGGTGCCTAAGTTTGTTCCGAAATGTTTTCTTCCAAACTAGGTATCAAGTTTTGCTTCCAAAATTGCTTCATCTGATTTTTCGTTATCCAAAAGTTCATTTAAAAATCTTTGTCTCCCTAGTTTGATCTTAAGTTTTGCTTTCCAAATTTTTTGCTTTTGAATTCTTGTTCCCAAAATATTTCCTCCCAATTTTATTCTTAAATTTTGTTTTTAAAATTTTTCCTAGTTTTTGGTTTTAGATGTTTTTGAAGTTTTACCGAAAGTTTGTTTCAAGATTTTTTTCCCAAACTTTTTTCAAATTTTTTCATGATTTTTTTATTCCAGACCTATATACAATTTTTCTCTTCTACATTTATTTTGGCGATGTGATCAAACTTTGTATATATAAATGTTTACAAGAAATTTGTGTGTATATAGTTTCGTATCAAATAGAGAGAAAAGGGATATGTGAAAGATAATATGGATGTTGGTGGATACACAGACATGCAGTAGTTACCTTACTACCTATACTGATAGGAAAATAGGCCCGTACAATGCGCTCCGTACGGTCAACCGTAGATTAGAGCAAAGAGCACACAGCAAAGAACAATTTTACCTTATGCCCGACATAAAGCACACGGCCCGTAGTGATGGCCTCTGACGGGTGGAAAAGAGCCAGATAGGAGCTACTTTGCAAAATCCCCATCCACGATATGGGGTTATATGTAAATAATCTTGGTTCAACTATTTTATATATATTCAGGCCGCGATTAATAGTTGCAATCAAGTCTAGGAGTTATTTGAAAATTATTGGGGGTTAATTGAAACTATATAGGGAAGAGTCCCCTCTCGCTTCTTCCGTGGCCCTAACTGAACCCCTCCACAGGCCGGCAGACCAAATTCTCTCTCGCAACTCTTCGTCTCTTCCCTATTTCCTCAATCCCTTGCGCTGCCGCCGCCCGCCGTGTCCGGCCATGGATCCGCCGCCGCCGCCGGCCCTGATGGACGAGCTCGTCAAGGAGTTCCACCTCCGCGTGCTCCCGAGGACCCCTCGAACCTCGTCCCTATGGCGCTGGTGCCGCCTCGTCTCGGGTCCTCAGCTTCCGCTGCCTGCGATGAATGCGCGTTCTCAACGTCCACCACGGCCGCGTGTTGGTGCTCAACCTGACGGTGTTCTCGACCAGACGGAGTTCCTCATGTTAGACTATGTTCCGTGGATGGCACATTGTCCGTATGGAAGCTGAGCCTGAGGACGGTGGGCAACTGGGCTCGCCACCATACAGGAGTCCAAACTCTGTGGTTGAGGGAGGCTGGTCCAGATGGATATGCTGGATGGTAGGATGGGAGCAACTGTGAGTCATCGAGCTCGATAACCGCCACGAGTTTCAGGTTGTAACCTCTCGGAACCTTATGTGTTTGCCATTGTGTCACTGTTGCAGACAACATTGGTGTCCTTTTCTTGTGAACAGGTCATGAGCTATTCACTATTCGTCTAAAGTCTACCATAATAGGGGGGGTGCAAAATTGACATTTTCTAGGGTATTTTGACGTTCATCGCCAACACGACCGTATCTGTTTGGTGTGGAATTGAGATCGATGGGGTTGAGGGGAACGCAAATTTCAAACAATGGCATACAAGGGAAATAAAGAATTTCAATGGCACCTAAAGGAATGGATCAATTTTCAATGGCATACAGGTCCATATTCTCTTAATGATCAAGTTTGACTGTTAACTGTGGTGGAGCTATGGATGAAAGTTACAAAGTTAGTGCTGTTTCTCTGCTCGGTTAGCTATTAAAACATATCAATTCCTAGATCAGCTGATGTTCTTTTGTAAATTGGAAATTTTCTGAAGCATTGAGTATGGACACTAAGGTTGATGAGGGACCAAGAGCGGATGCTTGAGCGATTCAGAAACTTAAGGTGCTCATGTGAAAGCTTTTAATTTGGTCAAGGGGAAATTGACAATAGTAGTAGTAATGCAAAGCAAACGACAATCAGCTGGCCTTAGTGTGGTCGTCATTTCCACTGCGCTGGTCTCCATTTCATCCTCTCCTCTTGATTCCTGCATGTCCAGACATTGCTAAATTTCTTCCGGCCAAGAAGCAAGCGGGTGGTCCTTGGAGCTGCTCTGGAGCTACCACCGCAATTCATGGAAAATTAAAGCACTTGATTGACAACGAGGCCAGTGCAAAAGCATGGCTAGATCCATGGAATTGTTAGAGCCAAACGGGATGCAGTGGGTACTAGCTACAATCCTGATGCATCCCAAACCCAATGCTATATGAGTGGCGACCATTACCAGCTATTTGATACATTGGGTTTTCTGGCAGATGAAGTCCTCTGCACCACTACGTGGATGAATCTATCTTGTTAATGGAGCAATGCGCGCTGAGCTATGACACTTTCTACCCGCACTATAGTCGCCGACCACCGCACTTGATAACAATACACTACTACAGCCATCCCTATCACCGCCGGTTCGTAAAGTCCATCACCAACGGTTCTGGGTACCGTTGGATTTAAGTCGTTGGTGATAGCGGGGCCATCACCGCCGGTTCCAGAACCGTTGGTGATGGGGACATCAACACCGCCGGTTCGTATCTGGAACCGTTGGTGATGGGGACATCAACACCGCCGGTTGAATACACGAACCGGCGGTGAAGACCTTTTTCCCATCAAAAAAAATATTTTCATATAATAATATTGCATCATTTGTACAACATATATAATATATAATTATAGCAGCAAGAACAAGCAGATTCAGTTATTAGCTTAACTGAATTACTTAAACATAAAAAAAGCAAGCAAGGCACAATGACAACAATAATACTATATCTCAAAGAATCACTGGATCGAAGATGTAAAGATGTTTTCTACTTAAATCAATCATGTAGGTTACAAAATGTAATCATTCCATTCCACTACAACAAACTGCTACTAAGTAATGAATAGGCACTTGTGACTTTTGCAAAGCAGGAAAGCAGGAAAGGCAAACCAATCTTTGCAATGAGTTGTATTTGCACACAAGAGAAGGCAGCAACAGCTCCAAGCTCTAATCAGCAGCACCAAACAATCTGAAGCCCATTTCTTCCTAAAAGATTAGCTACGACCATTGAAACCATTTGTTTGCTAATAGGAAATGTGAACTTGGTGGTCATACGGAAGAACTTTGTCCTGCAGGGGGAAAAAATTCTCTGAATCCTGAAATAATAAATTTCAACAAAGCACAATTACATGAAGTTCTAGCATGTACCTGAGATACCTTAGCGCAGACACAGGTAGCCTCCTACCCAAGCCTTATATTTGACTAGCTAATAGCAAGTAAAATTCCTTCATAGCATATTGCCCAACACCTCAGATATGAAAACAAGCAATGCTCAGGAGTAACATAAGAAAAATTATAGGCAGGGAAAAGATCATATACAGTTATCAGAAACAGCATCATGGGCACAGACAGATGCTCATAGTAACACAACCGATACGAGGCATGGACAAATGCTCATAGGTTCAGACTAGGTTTTGTCAATCCACGAACACTAGTTTCAGTAACATGCTATTATTCTACCAATCTGCAACCAAAGTTTCAGTAACATGCTATTGTTCTACCAATCTACAACCAAAGTTTCAGTAACATGCTATTATTCTACCAATCTGCAACCAATTTCAGTGACTCGCTATTCTTTTGTCAATCCATGAACTTATATACCTGCTCAAGGTCAGGGAGGAGCTCAGGGAAGAGTGTGTCGGTGCCGAGGTTGGGGAGGAGATGCGCTGGCCCGACGTCGGGGAGGAGCAGCGCCGGCGCCGAGGTTGGGGAGGAGCAGCGCCGGCCCAAGGGTTGGGGAGGAGCAGCGTCGGCGCCGAGGTTGGGGAGGAGCAGCGTCGGCCCGAGGGTTGGGGAGGAGCAGCGTCGGCGCCGAGGTTGGGGAGGAGCAGCGCCGGCCCGAGGGTTGGGGAGGAGCAGCGTCGGCGCCGAGGTTGGGGAGGAGCAGCGCCGGCCCGAGGGTTGGGGAGGAGCAGCGCCGGCACCGAGGTTGGGGAGGAGCCGCTGCAGATCCGCCGTGCCCTGCACGGATCCGGCAGCCATGGCCGCCGCGCAGGCCTCCGCCACCGCCACCGCTACGGGAGGGGGCGGGAGGAGGGTGGAGGGAGGAGGAGGGGGCGGAGGGCCGGGCGCTGCCGCCATGAGAGGGCGTGGGAGGAGGGAGGATTGGGCGGAGGGCAAGCCGCCGCTGCCATGGGAGGGCGCGGGACGAGGGAGGAGGAGGGGGCGGAGGGCCGGCGCCGCCGCCATGGGAGGGCGCGGGAGGAGGAATGGGAATGGGGAGGAGGGCGGCGCCACGAGGGAGGAGGAAAAAAATACCGGAGACAGAGTGAGGGAGGGGAGAATGAAAAAAAAATAGATGGAGAACACATCACCGCCGGGTCGTATTACGACCCGGTGGTGATGCTATCGAGAGCATCACCGCCGGGTCGTATTACGAACCGGCGGTGATACGTAAGCATCACCACCGGGTCCATTTGAAACCGGCGGTGATATACTATCACCGCCGGTTCGAAACAAACCGGCGGTGATGGGGCGTTGGCGATGATGTATTCTGTAGTAGTGATATAAAGGGTTCCTATTCTTTGTGAACTCAATCGACAGCTATAAAGGTGACCAGCAAACTGAGGTGCCATGCCATATGAGTCAGTTTGCGTCGAAAAAAATAAATATGACATTCCCTCACAATCTATTCCCCCAGCAAATAGTTTTCTTAGAAGTATGTTAGTCAAAGTAATTTTGACTGTTAGTTAATGTCTATGATTTATTGGTGATTTTGATTTAGTTGCTTTTGAAGCTGGCTTTATAATTCAGTTTGTTCTTATGCATCAAATCTGTAGCTGATTTTCTGATCTTGTAAATTGAGTGCTTTCCCCTGGAACTTCAGATCAGATTATCCAAGATCAACGCATCCTAATTAATCGATCTCTTTGCACATACCATCAAGAAAATGCAATAAAAAAGAACCATGCCCTTGCATTTAAGAAACATCATAAACTTGGATAAACTAGCATGTAGAAATGCCCTTAGTTGCTATTTAGAATAACTCATGTTGCTGTGGAGATTGTATATATGGTGGTGAGGAATGCTGAGTACTCTATCCTGCTTGTGATGAGTGAATTGTCAACCGTGCGGTGTGATCGTGCGCTTAGTCTTTGGGTTGCAGGTACACGGGCGTCGAGTGTCGACGGAGAGTTGCCGTGGAGGAGCTCAGGCCTGGCGGCAGCTGTGGCATCCACTCCTGGATCGAGGGCGCAAGCGGCGACGGAAGGCGGGTTTCTTGGTTTGCGCCACAAAACCAAGGAGGCGGACGGCGGTTGAAGACGCCAAGTCGTGGAGGAACGGGCGTCGGTCTCGGGACTGACGGAGGCGACGGGCGTCGACGGCGTCTAGGGCCTCGCTGCGGGCGAGGAGGTGACGGGCGTCGGGCGGCGTCTAGGGCCGTCAGAAGGCCGAGGCGGGAACGGCGTCTAGGGCCACGGCGTGGAGGCGGGAATCTTCCCGCGCGTGGAGTTTTGGCGGTTTTCTCAAAACCGGCCACCTACCCGGGTTTCGCGGACCCCCCAAAACCGCGAACCGAATCTTCATCCACACGGCGGCATTGCGGAGAAGACTTCGACTCGAAGAAAGAACCTCGACCGTCAGATGAGTCCCTGTATCTTTTTCCGGTTTTGCCCCTACGGGCTTTCTAGTGTCTAGTTAAGTCTAGGGGTAATTTAGTCTTTTAGTCTAGAGTTAGTGGGGGGATAAATATCTCTCTCCCCCCTCCTCTCTCTCTCTCTCTCTCTTTTTTCCAGCACCTGGACAGCACGCCACCCTCCTCCCTGGCGCCTCTCTTCCTCCTCCCTCCTTCCTCTCTAGGCTTAGGATTTTAGGGGTGAATTCTTGAAGACTTTGTACTGAGATTATGTGGGAAAGGAGGCCCAATCCTCCTTGTGCCCTCCGGGATTTTGAATTCAATTCAATCTTGTACGTGTTGTGTTTTGTTTTGAATGATTTCGATTTTCCTTTGTCGATTCTCGTACTCAAGATGACATGTTGCTTCTTGACGATTTTGTGACTCCTTGGGGTGTTCCTAATCCATCTTGCCTAGTCTTAAAACCCTCGAATTCATGAGCTTCTTCGAATTGAAGTTTTGGCGTTCTTGAGAAAACCCCAATCTTGCTTAGGATTTCGTCGATTTCTCCCAAACCATGGAGTAATTCGTCGATTCCTTCCATGGACGTGTTCACAAGTCCCTTGTGATCATGCCTGCAAAATTTGGTGAGATTTGGACTTGATTTACCCACTCTATCATCGAGTTCTTGGAAGAACGCGGGCTGAAAACGTTTCTGGACAGAGTTCTTCCGAGCACCGGTTAAACCGACCCTTGTGCTCATTGGCGTCGGTTCAACCGGTGAGTGGTTTATTCATGCATTAGGCTTTTCTGCTTGTCGTCTGGTTGCACCGGTGCTTTCTCTCCCAAGTGCATCGGTTCAACCGGCGAGTGTCGTTTTGCTGCTGTTCTGCTCGTTTAACCGGCGTATAGACTTTTCTAGACGTCGGTTTAGTCGGATCATCCGGTGCTCTATCACCGGTTAAACCGACGCAGTTTAAACCGCAGCGTCGGTTCAACCGGTGTGGGCTTTTTCACTGCTGCAGGCTCTGCGCGTCGGTTAAACCGACGAGGTGCCTTTGTGCACGTCAGTTTAACCGGTGAGTATACCTTGCGTATTTTCAGCTGCCTCTTTTCGTTGTTTGCTTTCACGTTGGTTTGCGTGTGTTCCTAGGGCTTTCTTGTGCTGATATAGCTCCTCCATAGCTACTCCGCACTGTGCCTAGAACTCTAGGGTTGGGTGTGCACTTTGAAACTAAGCCGAAGTTTCAGTTTGTAAGAATTTTGAATCGGCTCCCATTCACCCTCCCTCTGGTCGCCCCTTCGGTCCCTCAGGTGGTAGTCTTGCGTTAGAGGAATTTTGCATTACAAAAATTTGGGCTATCGTACTAGTAAACTAGTATGCATTTTTTATGAAAGACATGGAGCAAAGCAATAATGTTTCGTTGCCAAGCAGATGCAAGTAATTGTGGAGCTGTGCTCATAAGACTGGTCCACATTGATTTGTTAAAACATAGTTGTCTTGAAAAAAAAAACATATAGGACCAGAGAAATGGGTTAGATGGACTTTTGCATTGGTTACGTCAGTACTAGTTGACATGTCCACTTCTAGTTCCCAGATCCTCTGTTTTACACCCTGCAGGTTTGGAGTCCATGCCCAGGTCCACTGTTCCCTTTGCTGAGTCCAATCGGAAGTAGTCTGTAGAACACCCAACAAATCCGACTGCTCAGCATCTCAATTCCATTTGAGCAATTTTACATTACAAAAAATTGAACTATCGTACTAGTAAACTAGTATGCATTTTTTTTGAAAGACATGGAGCAATAATGTTTCTTTTCTAAGCAGATGCATGTAATTGTGGAGTAGTGCTCATAAGACTAATCCACGTTGATTTGTTAAGATACAGTTGACTTCTGCATTGGTCACATCAGTAGTTGACACGTCTACTTCCCAGATCCTCTGTTTTACACCTCGCATGAGTGAAGTCCATGCCCAGGTCCACAGTTCCCATTGATGAGTCCAATCGGAAGTAGTCTGAACACCCAACAAATCCAACTGTTCAGCGTATCGCTTCATGTCATCTTGGGTGAGCAGCCACATTGGTTGTCAAGAAAACGATGCCTGCAAAGCAGAGCAGGTCTGACGGATTGCACAACTCTGTTTCGGTCACTATAGATACTACAGGGTATCCTGATACATACCATGCCCATAGGAAACCTTGTTTGCAGTTGAGAATGATCACGATGACCAAGGTCTTTGCAACGAATGAGCGACTATACATCACATATAAGTTTCAGCACGTGAAAGACAGAAGATACCTTGCCTTCGGCTTATGTTAGCATTACACACTCTTGGGGACGCCACCTTCGCCCGTCGCCGAAGGCAGTAGACTGCGAGCGAGGAAGCGGAGGGAAATGGCAAAGCGAAGAGCGAAGGCGAAGAGAACGCGCCCGAAGGCCCTGGAGCGAAGGGAGGAGAGCGCAAGCAATCCCCGTCCAAAGGGAAGCGAAGAGGCTGTACGCCTTGGCGAAGGGACCTACGGCGAAGTGGCTCCGAGAGCCCCTTCGTCGAAGCAGCGAAGACCTTGATCGCGAAGGGACACGACGACAGGCAGGCCCACTGTCAGAAGTCTGTACGGAATGTCATGTGCAGCTGTAATTCCACTACATTGTGCCGATTGTTGTAACATTACGAGTTTACCCTAGTAATATTCCCAGATGCTAGCAGTTAGGGGGGTAGTTAATGGATTTTAGCCAGGGAGAAGGTGAACTGTTGGGCTAAAAATACCCCCTGTAATTGCGTGGATGGGATTGGGAATACAGAGCAATTACGCCCTTGCTTTGATTTTCGTGCCATCACTCCGTTGTGATTGTCTTCTTGGGGCTTCGTCCCTGACGAACCGAGCTGTTGTGACATTCCTTCACTCCGAACGGTGTCCTACACCAACACACTCTGTTTCAGCAAAGATGAACAGAAAACTCACTACAGCTGTGGACAAATAGTTCTCCTTGTGTCAGATAGCCGATTGGAGATGGTGAGGGTGCGGATTTCGGATGATGCTACTGGGAATGTCGCATTTCTGACAAAACATGGATGCTAGAACCAAAATTTTCTTGCTAGTATTCTTCCGGTCAAAAAGAATTGTTCCACGTTTTCGATTGTGGAATTACCCAACCATTGCAAATATTGTTTACAAATTATTAACTTTTTATTACATTTGGATATGTTAAAAGAAATTATATATTTATTTCAAACATAGTACCATAATATCGTATTTCTACTATGTTTCATAAAAAATATTAAATAACTAGTCAAAGATAGATCTCTTAGACCATGTAAATGTTCGATAGATCGTTTCCTGGCACATGCGTCGTGCCAATCTGTGTACACTACAGCAAGATTGAGCGTTAGAAACCTGAACGCCAAGCCCACTAACCAACTCTGAGATGGTTGGCATGGCGATGGCCACCATATCACCGTTGTAGGCCATGCCTTCTCACCTGTGCAATGCTCATAATGTGCAGTATCTTGTTTTTCTTTAATCCTTGTGTTCTACTGTGATAAAAGAACTTGTCCTTTACTTTTCGATTATGGCAACCGTATTTATTCTTGCTCATTTTTCAAATCTTAAAATGTGATGTTTTTTTTACCATCTAGTCATTCAGAGTACACCAGACGTAGAAATATTGCATAAATGGATCAACACTTAATCCCAACAATGTGGCCTCCTTTCATTGACTAACATCACTCTAGTTGCTCCCTTCTCTTGCATTCAATCGCTCCCTTCTCTTGCATTCAATCTATATCGATATCACCCCTTCTAGTGTGCTCCCTATTCAGTATATGTGACTGTTGGACTTGTAAGTTTGCTCAGAAACTTGATGCTCAAGGATTCCAAACAACCCAAGAACATGGTCCTAGCCTGGTTGCCACTAGGAAACCGCGACTCCAAGAATGTACTGTTGCCTGATCACTGAAAAGACAATTCTCCTATAGAAGTTTGGGTTCCCTAATGCCAACCAGTCTCATGCCTTCTAATTTATCTATGGTTTATGCAGGTTCAATTTTCTAGTGCGTTAGGATTTTTCTTGTAGTGTGGTCTGTGGACGACAACAATGGATCAAGTTTTAGCAACTGAGAGGAACTCAACACTGTAATATATGATACCTTCCGGCCAGTGAGCATGTGCATCTTCGGATCTAGTTTTACTATATATGGTTGTACCTCAAATAGTTCACTAGAATCATAAAAAGGTCACCACCAATTCAATGTTGTAGGGGTGCCGTTTGATTCTTCCTTTTCATATTCCACTCTTGAGAATTACGGGTGGTTGTGCCTCCAACATTATCTTAGTGCTAATAAAAATGAAAGAATAAAGTACACTTTTTTTTTGGAAATTATATGTAAAAGTAATTTTCTCATTAAAATTATATGTAAAGGTAACAAGATAAAAGTTACTTATTGGAAGTACAAACAAAACAAGCATGAACACAAAATCTTCCTAATTGTTATGCAGAATGCTGCTCTTGGGCTGTTAAAATGCAACTTCCACATTCATGTGGCAAGTTGCAAGTAGTATAGTCTTTAGCAGCTTCCACATTCATGAGAGGAACAGTGTGCTCAAAACGGGTTGCTTGTTCTTCCTGTGTTTTTGCCAGTACAGCGAGATCATTTGTGGTTAACAGGCGCTGAACAACTGAGATTACAATCTAAATTACTACTATCTGTTTCCTTTGAAAAATTATATGGAGAAAAAAATCTGAATCACTAAAAGCATGGTGTGAATTAGTATAATTCTTTATGTGCAGTCAGAATCACTGGATCGAAGTACTCAAATAATTTTTCTGCTCTAAAATGCCATGAAACTAGTCATGTTAACAGGCCCAAGTTTTCTCATGCATCAGGATTTCTCCTTTTCTAGTAGTGTGGATGACTACAATGATTCAATCAAGCAGTTGAGAGGGAGGTATATTGTAAAAAAATAATTGTAACTATCAATAAAACATGCAAATAATAACCTTGTACAGTTAACATTCCTACTATGAGATTGCCACCAATAACGAATTGTGTTGCGAGGTATATGTGGATATCAATCACATGCGGCCGACCCAAAAAAATGAGCAGGACAATATATCTTTCCTCAAGAAAGGCAAGAACTACCTTTATATGTATGTAGCTAGAGAGACATGATTCTGTATATATAGCATACATGACCGCAAAGCATTATATTAGAGGTGTTAATTAATGACACTTAGGTGCACCTCCAACCCTCTTTAGTTCAAAGTTTTGTACTACTTTTTTCAAAAATGAGATCTTATTTTGAAGTAGTACAAACTTTACCCCTATATTATATTTTCTAATGGTTTAGATGTAAAGTTTATATGTTTATTAGATGGACTCACAGATGCACCAGTAACATATAAAGATGCACAGTTTTTTTAAAAAAGAGAAGTTTTATTAATTTCAAAAAAGTTATCTAGACCATACATACTTAAGGGGAACATCTTTCATAACTATTAGTGTTTGCACTTTGTGATTCCAAAGTTGATATCAGAACCTTCCTATGTTTTTGTTTGGAGAAAATGTCGTGATAATTGAAGGAACATGTGAAAACTGACAGAGTAACTGATGAGCTGGCAACCTTCAATGGAGCTCCCTGACATAGATGAGAATAACTCGTTTCGTTTTCCAGTTCGTACCTGTCATATTGGAGATTTTTAGTCTCCTTTTGAGGCACCAAATTGCATGAATATATAATGGTACTACCAAATCACTAAAAAATACTGATGCATCTAACATATGCCCGTACGCAACAGAACTGGTGCTGATGTATCAAAGGTGTTCTGATGATGAGACACACGGAAAAACTCTCCGTTGTGAATCTAACATACGCCTGTATGCACCGGAGCAGCAAAAACTATCCACTTGTCTATAGCTTGTGCCGCAAATGTGAAATTCTGGACAAATAGTTTCACTGCTTTTGTGAATCACGGCATGGACATGCTCACCAGTGTATACTGTATAATTGTGTCTTTGTTCATCCTGTAGCTTCTATAAAACATATACAATTTTAATATAGAAATCCGGTGTTAACTAATTAGGATTAGTATTGTTCAGTCATGAGTGGTTTCTAGCAGCAATGTTCTATGAAATGGTTCGGCAAGTTCGAGAGACACAACAGAGTTTCCAGCAGCGCAAGGATCATTTGCATGTATTGTACATGGATCATTTACCAGGTGAGTCGGAAAATGCGTCGCGGTTCCTGACACTGCCAATGGTGTCATGTACCAGGTCCACTCACGTCATGGCGCCCCATACCAACTTCTATGTGGAACACTAAAAAATTTGGGTAGCTAGAGCTCCCTTCAGTTCATCAACAGTGAGCAAGCAAATGGACCACAACGACTATGATGGATGGCAGCGCTGAAACAGAACATGACACAACAATGCTGGTGCGTGCAGGTACTGGCTACTATCCAGATGCATCCCACACCTACTGACGATGCACATGAAACTATAATTGTTGTAAGCATGGTCAGGTGAACTAGTATTGTAGCGGGTTGATTTGCTTGTTGAACCGAGCCTTCACTGTGAATGGTTCGGCGATTGAGTATGTCAAGTGGCTACTATATATCAACACATAGGTGCTTTTATGGAACATCATCTTCTTCAATATACTCCCTCCTTCCTTTTAAAGATAAATATAAGATAGTTTAAAATTGAACTTATAAACATCATATACGTTGAGACTATTTCATTTTGCTCATAATACATTGCTTTGCAGCAACACCCCCAGCAAGTGACTCGCACTAGATACACATAATGTTAAAAGAAGTGTAAATTAATTCATATATCAATCACGTAGTTGAGGGCAAAAAAGACAATTTTGTGCTCTCATATGCAGGGCAAGGCGTCCCCACAGACTGCACATCAATATATATAGCTCAAGATCTCCAGCCCTCTACAGCTAAGACTCATTGCTTTGAAAAAAAAAATTAATCAGTCAGCTTTCATGATCGAACAATTGACCAACGAGCAACAGAATCAATATATAGGTATGGGATGCATCGGGATATAAGCTAGTATGCCCCCCAATGGTCGCTGTATCGGAGTGAGAGAGGTCGGTGATTTTAGTGAAGGAGAATGGGGGAGGTACTACCGGAATCGGCTTATTTGTCGTGTGTCCAGAGCACATGGCAAAGCCACTAAAGCGCACGACAAAGACTTTGCCGTGCGCGGCCCGCGGCAAATTTCCCACAGCATCCGGGGATGACGACAAAGATGGCTTTGCCATGTGCCTTTTATCGGGCACACGGAAAAATCTTTGCCGTGTGTTTTTCCTGGCGCACGACAAAAAAAAAGTGGGAGACGACTCGAGATGGTGACGACGTAGGGCAAACGCACTGGTGATGGCTTTGCCGGGTGCCAGCTACCCAAGGCCCGTGTGTCTTCTGAGAAGCACACGTGGAATATTTCAAACCTTAATGGCCGTTGTTGGCCGTCCCTCAGCCTGATAGCGGATGCACGCGCCGTGCACGTGTAGAAGCTTCGCCTTGTGCTTGGGCCAAGGCTCACGGCAAAGTCACGCTTTTGCCGTGTGCATGAACTTTGGCATGCATTTTCTTTGGGACTCATGGCAAAGCTCTTCTTTGCCGTGTGTCCGATAGAATGTGCACGGCAAAGCTATGGGCACATGGTAAAGTATATACGGGTTTCCGGTAGTAAGGGGGAGGGGAGGGGAGGAGATAATGTTCTGTGGGATCCATGCACATGGCGGCTGAGCCTGTGGCAAAAACAAAACATCTCTTAGCAGACCTACGTGCGTACAGTTCCATAAAATTACAGCCGGCCAGATACAAGTCATTATTACCAATACGAATTATTCACCATAGAGCAAAAGCACGTACTGATAAGTGCTAGCACGTGCTTGTGTCCTCTCACTGGCTGTCTTCCATTCATCATGGACGATTTCTACAACTTGCGTCTTTAATTTTCCACGCCATCCTTGGCGTTTCTCAGAGCCACAACGAGATCCTTGAGGCACGCGGCGGCATCCCTCTTCTCGGTGCGCATCAGGTGCTCGGCAACATCCGCCGGAGACATGTCGACCTCCGCCAGCAGCTTCTGTATCTCGCCGAACAGGTGGAAGAACTGGCAATCGTTCAATATGTTTGTGTCCAGGTAGTTGCGGGCCAGCAGCTGGAATGCCTCGTAGCGGCAGTAGGACATCTCTATGTGCTTGTCCATCCTGCCTCGTCGGATCAGCGCCGGGTCTAGCTTGTCCTTGTTGTTGGTAGTAAAGATGATGATGCGCTCGCCGCCGCATGCCACCGACCATAGCCCGTCAATGAAGTTGAGCAGCCCAGAGAGAGTCAGCTTGGTGTCCTCGTCGTCCTTGTCATCCTCTTTCGGCGGCAAGGAAATGTTGCTGCTCTCGTCACCAGATTTCTTGTGGGACTTCTTCTTGTGTCCCTGCGCTCTCCGGTAAGGTCGACGGAGCGGTCAATGTCCTCGATGACGATGATGGACTTTTCCGTCGTCAGGACGAAGAGCTTCCGCAGCTGGGTGTTGTTCTTGACCGCCGTGAGTTCCAGGTCATAGACATCATATTCAAGATGCTTAGCTATGGCGGCGATCATCGTGGACTTGCCGGTGCCTGGGGGGCCGAACAGCAGGTAGCCTCGCTTCCATGCCTTGCCGATCGTGGTGTAGTAGTCCTTCCCCTGCTTGAAGGAGTCGAGGTCATCGATGATGGCCTCCTTGTCCGTGGGGTCCATGGCAAGCGTAGCAAACGTGGCCGGGTGCTGGAACGCCACGGGGCTCCAGAAAGTTCCCTCCCCTCTCCTTGGGATGTTGGTGAAGAGGCGATGCTTGCGGTTCTTGGCGATGACGGCGCGACCCTCTTCAATGACTTGGGGCAGGTGGGTGTTGACTCCTGAAAACATGATAGAGAAAAAGCCCGTGGAGATGGTTAGGCTCTCTCCCTTAGAGAGCCCGCAGGCGGCTTCGCTGCTGACGATCGCCGGCATTTACGACTCCTGGAAGGCGTTCCCACGGGCGTTGGGCGCTGTTCCTCCGGCTCCACTCACCCTGACAGGGAGTCCATCCTCTAGCTCGGCCCATAAACCATGCCCTGGCAAGGGTGCGGCCCAACTAACACCTGGGCCATGGCGACCAGTGTGCGGGGATGGGGCAAGGGGGGCCGTTTGGGCCAGCCTTGGGGACGGATCAAGGTCTGGTGAGTCGCTCGCTCCTCCTTCTCCGCTTCCACCAGCCGCCACCTGCTCCAACGCTCGACCTGGGAACCCTCCGTGTTCCCCGGGGAGAGGAAGGGAGGATCCCCCGATCTAGGTTCCTAAGGGCCCTCGGTGCCCTGAGACTGGAGTGGGAGACCCGGATTTGACGGAGAGACTCAAACATCTGTGGAAGCGCAGTGAAGGAGTTGGGTTTTGTGAGGAAGTTAGGGTTTCGGTCAGTTGGTTTGCTCAATCGGAGAGTTTGCCGCAAGCCGTTCCCCTCCGTGGTTCAGCTTGTGGTAATTGGTCAACCTTAGGTGGGGATTCGCGTTCTTTTGCACAAGTTCTCAAATCACATCCGCAGGCTCAGATGGCGGATAGAGGGGCTTTTGGTGGGTTTGGAGCTCCGCGAGGTGGAGGACGAGCTGGGTGCGGTGGTTATGGAGGTAGAGCTGATAGTTCTCATGAGACAAGGGACAGATTACAGCATGAGCATTGGGATAACAGACGAGGGGGATTTGGAAGAGGTCGACCAACCAACAACTAGTGGGTACCTAGAGAGCCTGCCAGACAGTTCCACCAAAACTCCAATCGTCAGTTTGATCTCCGGGCAAATCTAAATCAGAATCGGAATGCCCCAGCTAAAAATCAGGAGTCGCAAACCAGGAGGGATATACATATGCAGGAGGTTGCAGGACAAACTGAGGGGAGAGAGGGCGTTGATGAGGAATTGAATCATAGAGCTATGAAAGCTGATCAGGCTCCAAAAAGTGGGAACGAAAAAATTTTGGAACCAAAACCAAAACAGAACTTCTGTTTCAGATGTGGTAAAGTGGGTCACAGACCAGAGGATTGTCAAAACCCCATTATCTGCTCCAGGTGTAGGAAGGAAGGCCATGTTGCAAGAGTTTGTTCTGAAATTATGCCTTGGGACTGTATTGCACCATTCTGTGGCTTGGCTGCTGCTGGGCAGGGATTCCATGTTATTCCTGGGAACGAAGTTGAAGATGATCCTAGGGAGATGGCTAATTGTGCTCTTATCACCATTACAAGAGGCATAGTGACTGCAAGGCAACTGGAGAATGAATTTAAATCTCAGGCAGGCCCTACTTCCACTTGGAGATGGTTTGCCAAGAAAATTGCTGACAATAAGTACCAGATGAGATTCCCCACTGCCAAGAAAGTTGAAGATCTTTCATTTTTTACTGGAATGCAAATGAGGACCGTTCCTGAGGTCTTCTTTAATGTTGAGAAGTGGAACTCTAATGCGGGTGCAAAAGCTGCTATTGACTCAGCTTGGTTCATGATCTTTGGTCTGCCTTTTGAGAAGAGGACGGAGAGAAAAGTTTGCTTTGTGGCTTCTTTGGTGGGTCTACCGTTGGAAGTAGATAAAGTAAATTTGAAGAAGTGGGAATTTGTTCGAGTAAAGATTGGCTGTAAGGACATCACTAAAGTACCTGCAATTTGTGGAGGGGCTGCTGGACTATCATTTCTATGATTTCACCTTTCAGAGGGAGGTTCCAATCGAGGGGGTCACTAATGCGGCAGGCAACACATGGACCAGAACTGACAGAGCTGACGATGACAACTCATCTAAGAAACCAAAAAGAGACCATGGCAAGGATCAGCAAGGGGGTGAAGATCAGTCTAACCTAGAAGGATCGGAGACAAAAATGGGGGACCAGAATCACAATCACCAGCCTCAATACCGGGACCAGAACACTCAATCTCACCAGCAAAACACTACAGCTTTGGGACAGGTTCCTTCTAGACATCCCACTCCACTCGAGGATAACATGACGCCCGCTCCTATCGTCCAGACTGTTAAGATAGACAAGCAAATGGGAGAAAAACAGAAATCTCTAGATGATAGTCTTTCAAACAAGAGAAAGGAAAGAGAGGAAAGTGATGAAGATAGTGAGGATCAAGGGTTGAGCTTTGATGACATCATTTCCCCTGGGGGCAACACCTCAACTTTGGTTCCTTTCAAAATATGGAAATCAGGAATCTCTGGACAATACACTTAAATGAGCATACCACAACTGTAGTCAATGAGTATGGCTCCAACTTTATCAAATCTAAACTTGACCCTCTGGCAGCTATTGAAGCAAAGCATGCTCTCTTATCCGGAGGCTGTGGACCCTCAACACTGGATGACAAAGCAAAAAATCTGGAGCCAGTTAGTGCCCTTATGACAATAAATTCTACTCAGCCTGAGGTTCAAAAAGAAGTACTGTCGGTGAGGGATGAAGCAACAACTCCTAGTCCATGTCATGGGACTCAAGAAGCCCCGATAATTGACTGGTCTAGCCAAGAGGACATTAATACCAACCTGCCACAGAATGTTACACAGAAAGAGGTCCCTGCTGAGAAGATATCCCCCGAATGGGCAAAAAATACAGAAGAAGAAATTGTGGATGAGGTGGGACAGACTATGGGTGAGGAAGACATGGAGATAGCTGTAGACACCTCAGTGCCAGTGGTGATAGCTGAGGAGGATGTGCAGCTCAAGAGACAAAGCAACAGAATCAAAGAACAGGGGACGGGATACCTGAAAGTTGCTGACAAAGCTGAGGCCTTGAAGTCCAAGAAGAATCTGGAAGGTACATCTATTCACCTCAAGAACTCCTTTGCAGTTCTTAATAATAATGAATTGATTGTTAGATCTCAAAAAATGGGTGTTAACACTAATAATTTAGACCTAGAACATTTTGATATTATGAGAGATCTTGAAAAAGCTAGGAGTAACCTGACTGATAGGTCTGAGGATCTGGCTAAAGGTAAGCAGATTGTTGAGGAAGAGCCACTCCCCTTTGAGGAGCTTAAGTTGATAACTTGGCATTCTGATGAGTCTGATGAAGAGGGTTTTAAATTGGTGAGCAGTAAAAAGAAAAATAGAAAAAAGAAAAATGTGCGTACGAATAAAAAAAAATCTGATGCTGCCCCCCAACCTCTTGATGGGGTGGAGCTATCTAATGAGGATGTATCTAAGACTCGCTCTAGATACAACCTGATTAAAGGGCCTAAAGTTCTTACTAAATCAATTAGATGATAGGTCTTATTTGGAATTGTAGGGGTGTCTCCAAGAAGGGGATGAGTACTTTTATAAAAGAGCTGCTTTATGACTATCATGTTGACTTTTGTGGGCCTGCAAGAGACCATCAAGAAAAATTATAGTGACAAGTTTTTTAGGCAAATTGATCCTGAGAAGGCTTTTTCTTGGCATTGGCTACCTGCCACTGACAGGTCTGGAGGCATGTTATGTGGAGTTAAAAAGGACAGGTTTGAGGTCTTAAAGTTTGAACAAGGGCAATTCTCTGTTGTGGCCAATGTTCTGGATAAAAAACTGAAAAAGAATTTGGTGCTTGCTACTGTTTATGGGCCATCCCATGATGATAAGAAAGAAGAATTCCTCACAGAGTTATCGCAACTATGTACGAACAGGAAATTCCCTATGATTATAGGGGGTGACTTCAACATTCTAAGATTTAGTTCTGAAAAAATAAAATATTCTCTAGGAATAGATTTACTGAGATGTTCAACTACATTATTAACTCCTTTGAGATGAAGGATTTGACTCTGAATGGCGGAAACTTTACTTGGAGTAACAATCAATGGGATCCTACCCTGGAGAGATTGGATAGGGTCCTCATGAGTGAAGACTGGGAACAGATTTTCTCTCTGACCAATTTGAGAAAGATCCATAGATTAATGTCAGACCACAACCCTCTGCTGTTGTGCTCTGACCAGGAAAAAGTCCAGACAAGTAGACCCTTCTGTTTTGAAACCTCTTGGATCAAACACTAAGAGTTCATTCCTAAAATAACGGAGATTTGGACAAAGAATGTGAAAGCTGATAAGGCTACTGAGATTTGGAGTATAAAACTGAAAAGAGTTAAAAAAAATTCTTGAAAGGCTGGGGACAGAGTCTGAGAGGACACAACAAGAAATACAAAAGAATCCTGCAAGAGGAGTTGCTTAAGTTGGAGAAGTTTGAGGAGGATACTATATTATCAGGGACTTTATTGGAAAAGAAAACTTTCATCCAAACTGAGCTGCTCAGAATCATTAAAGAGGAGGAACTGTATTGGCATAAAAGATCCAATTCTAAGTGGCTGTTAGATAGGGATAATAATACTGAGTTCTTCCATAGAATAGCAAATGGCAGGAAAAGGAAAAATACCATATTTAGCATGATGAATAATTTATCCAATTTGGAGGATGAGGCGGCAATCCTTGATCATGCTACTCAATACTTTAAAAATCCGTTTGGGCCCTTTGATTGCCCTAGTATATCTCTTGACCCTCATTGCTGGAAAGAATGTGAGAAGATTTCACCAGAGGAAGATGAGTTACTGGGTCAACCATTTACAGAGGAAGAGGTTAGAGGGGTGATATTCTCAATGGAAACAAATACTGCTCCTGGCCCCGACCATATGCCTATTGAATTCTTTCAAGCATGTTGGGAAGTGATCAAATTAGATATCATGAGAATGTTTGATGAGTTCCATGATCACAAACTAGAGATGGAAAGGCTCAACTATGGAACTATTACCTTAATCCCAAAGATTAAAGATGCTAATCAAATCCAGCAATACAGGCCGATCTGTCTGCTGAATGTGGTTTACAAAATATTTACTAAAGCCTTGATGCTGAGAATGGAAAAAAGCATGAGCAAGATAATAAGTAAAAGTCAAAATGCTTTCATAAAAAGGAAGGAACATCATGGATGGTGTGATGAGCCTCCATGAAATTCTGCATGACACTAAAGTCAGGAAAAAGGAGGGGTTGGTGCTGAAGTTAGATTTTGAAAAAGCATACGATAAAATAAACTGGAAGTTCCTTATGCACTGTCTGAAACAGAGAGGTTTTGGCGCAAAGTGGTGCGCTTGGATTTGGCAAGTTATGACTAGTGGGACTCTCAGTGTCAAGGTAAATAATAGCTTGGGCAGTTATTTCAAAAGTGGAAAGGGGGTGAGGCAGGGGGACCCACTTTCCCCTCTCCTCTTCAATATAGCAGCTGATGCACTTGCCAAGATGATTACCACTGCTCAAGAAAATGATTTGTTTACTGGTCTGGTCCCGGAATATGTTGAAAAAGGGGTTGCAGTGCTACAATATGCAGACGACACCATTCTATGTTTACAAGATGACATTGAGGGGGCGAGAAATATGAAACTACTCTTGTATTTATTTGAGAATATGTCAGGTCTCAAAATAAATTTCAATAAAAGCGAGGTAGCGATGGTTGGTGAAGATGAAGGGAAAACACTGATATATTCTGATATGTTCAACTGTGCTATGGGAGTTTGGCCCATTAAATACTTAGGTGTACCAGTGTCTGGATCTAGGCTGCATGTCAAGGACTGGCTGATTCTTGACGAAAAACTCCTAAAAAGACTTGATGGGTGGAAGGGAAGTGCCCTATCCATTGGAGGGAGAACCACTCTTATTAAAACTTGTCTGAGCAGCATTCCCATTTACTGTATGTCTATGTATCTTATCCCAAAGACCATTCATAAAAAGATGGACTGCACTAGGAAATGATTTTTTTGGCAGGGAGGGGGTATGAAGAAAAAATATCACTTGGTTAAGTGGTGCAAAATAGCCAAACCAAAACAGAAAGGTGGCCTGGGAATTCATGATTTGAGAAAGATGAACTTAAGATTGTTATGTAAATGGTGGTGGAAAGTAGAAAAGGGAGAAGGATTATGGCAAGAAATAGTGAGGAAAAAATATGTTAAACAAAATTGTATCTCCCACCTGAAGTACAAAGCTACCAACTCACCAGTTTGGAACGATCTACTAAAAGTAAGAGAATATTATTTAAAAGGAAGAGTGATGGTAGTAGGGAATGGAAAGATAACAGATTTCTGGCTGGACCCCTGGTGTGGGGCAGCAGCCTTAAAAGACAAGTTTCCTGACCTGTATATTATCTGTAATGAAAAGTTTTGCTCTGTTGCGAGTATGGCACAGAGAGGATGGAGGCTAACATTCAGAAAATGGCTTGATGAGGAAAAACAAAATCAGCTGAGGAGGCTACAGGACATAACTACCTCTTTTGCCTTAGGAAGGGAGCGTGACTGTCCTAGATGGATTTGGGGAAAAACTGGAAGGTTCTCAGTTAAATCAATGTACAAGCACTTCTTCAGTGAAGAAGCTAATGAGCCTAACAAGAAGATTTGGAAAACTAAATTACCACTAAAGATTAAAATTTTCATGTGGTTGATACAACAAAATTCGATCCTGACCAAAGATAATCCCTTGAAGAGGGGCTGGAATGGGGATAGTAAGTTTATGTTTTGCAGGGAGGATGAATCCATTATTCATCTGTTTTTTGAATGCTCCATGGCCAAGTATGTTTGGAGCATGGTAGCAATGGTTGTTGGGGGTGATTGTAGGCCCTCATCATTTGACCAATTTTGGTACTGGGTTAAAAATTTTATGCCCCGCGCTGAAAAGTTCCATATGGTGGGATTGGCCGGGATTTGCTGGGCACTTTGGAGAACTAGAAATAATGTGTGCTTTGAAGAGAAAAAGGTAAGATCTCCCACAGAGGTGATTTGTCTCGCCTCATCGTTTATCTCCTTTTGGGCAGAATTACAGTCGGAAGAGGACAAGCTGCTGCTAGAGGGGGGGTGCGGATATCCTCAGAGCAGTGGTGCTGAGTCTACACCCACATGAAGCCCCACCAGGAGATGCCGGTGTGGTTCTGCTCCAGTGAAGGGGAGCTGAAAGACTGAAGCTTCGACATATGTCCAACCGCTTTGGAGATTTGATAAAGTTTAACTAGCTATCATTTTGCTACTCTTTGTCGCTCTTGTGGTGTTGCTGGGTTTGCTGGAGGCTGTTAATCCGTAGACTTTTAGCCTTTAAATCCTCGTTTCTTCGTGTCGAACCTTGGTTTGTGAACTGCTGTAATTTCGTTACTACCAGTAATGAAATCAGGGGCATACCCCTGCGTTGGAAAAAAAAATGACTTGGGGCAGGTAGGACTCGAGGACGGGGCCGACCGGCGCTTTTCATCAGCCGGGTTGTAGATGATGATTTGGGACTTTTGAATTGGATACTCCGTATAGGCATACCACAAGAGCTTGGCGCCGACGTCATCGAAGGTGTCAATGATCTCCTGATCATCGTCAATGGCGGCCTGGGGTTTCTTGCTGTCCCTACCAAGCTCGGCCTTAAGCTTGCGTGCCCCATGGATACATCGTTCAGAGAGGTAGGCCTCGACAGTGACGAAGAACTCTCTGTCTCTGCTTTGGGAAGGATCGGCGCCGTATTCTGGGATGGTGATTTGGATGTATGGGCTGAAGTAGGCGGCGATCTTGTTCAACCACAATTTGATCCTTACATGGTTCATTGCCGCAGCAACAAGGCCGAGCAAGAACACCAGAGCTGATCCAAGGCCAGCCCACAACTCCTTGGACACCATGGGTTGGCTAGCTTAGCTTTGCTTGCTAGGGTGTTTGGAAGCAAGCTTTTGACTGGTTAGACCTAACAAAGCCAGTGAGCTCGCCGTGGGAAACCAGATGCTAGTTTTCTATTGCATCTGGGATGATATAAGTCGGGGGTAATATATAAACGATGGGAAGCCAGATGCTAGTTTTCTATCAACTAGTAAGGTGAGGTGTCTTGTGCATTGCGCGACTGGATACTTTATTAGTTTTCTTTTGACATCATCAACATCTATTATCTTGGTATTTGGCCAATAAAAGTAGCCTCCACCTAGAAATTACCACATTAATCGAAGAAAAATCACCCACCATTACTATTATAAAACATTAACCCAAAAATCTCCCTATATCTATTTCTTAATTACCACCATTGCCATCTCCATAAACAAAATATCCTAGAATTACCCAAATATGATAAGTATTCCAAATGGCCGTCTCTTACCGAGATCTTTGCTACTGAGAATAATATTATATCCCCTCCACAGGTCATTGAAGAATTTTTTTTAACCTTTATGAAGATTATTTTTAAAATAATCCGGTCCAAACTTTATTTACACAGGTAGCCGGATTGGTCGCGCCGGTCAGGGAAGTGCAATAGGTCTCCTCTTTCACGCCACATGCAGTGGCGCAACAGGGGTGCCACGCTGGCCGCCTAATTGAGCCAACACGGCACCAGCGGGCCGCCTATGTGGCACACCTGTCATGCCACGGACCTTATCGTGTCAGACTACCTCTCTCTCTATCTATCTCTCGATCTCTCGAGCCTGAGAAGGCTTTGCTCCGCCGCCCCTTTCCCCTTAAATCCGGTGATTTTAGGTTGGAAAAGTGGGGAATATTCCCCACCACCCCTAGAAGATACTCCTCTACTCCTTTCTTCAGTTTACCACTTAATTTTGTTCGCATTAGAGGTTAATGGTGGTTAGGGTTTGCTAGAGATTGTGGAATATGTTGAACTAGATGAATGTAGTGCTAGATATGAGGTTTAGGAAATACGCAGGCCATTCTCTGTCCGCTACTTTGACGTCTTGAAATAGTTGCATGGTTTGATTTGGTTAGCTATTGATAATGTTAAGGCAGTAGCAAAATGCCCGTGCGTTACTACGGGTAAACAATTACTATGCTATTCTTTTAAAAATCTTACATAGTTTCGTCCATTTAAACAACTAGGTAGTCCTATAATTTTCAATGAAGCTTGCAGGAGGATGGTTTGACTATGGCCTACGGGTTACACAATATGCACGGGGACCCAGCTTTCTCCTTAAGGCAGTCTCATTATGGATAAGAACTTACACTGTTATTAAGATAGACATTTCATAACAGCAAAGGCATAATCACTGTTATTCTCAGTTTTGCTACTCCACGTTCTAAGCAAAGCTGAATTACAAATTTAACAAGTCCTTTGTTGCGGCAACTACACAAACATCTTGAAATTGCTCAGTTAGCTGAGCCATGTTTTGGGTGGATCACTTTTGTTTGTAGCTGTTGTTTTATTTCCTTGCTGACAATGAGACCTTTGTTTTGCTTTACCCTTGTAGTTTTTTAATAAAATTAAAAGAACAGAAAAAGGAGGATAGTGACCATTAGGATCTAGAAGGATGCAATGTCTGTGTCATCTCTAGATCACCTGTACCTGATTTCTAGAACTTCCATTTCATTGTTACCCAATGGCAAATCTTGCACTTTTTTGGCATGAATTTGCTGACAGAAAGTTATGCTGTCTCAACTGCTAGGACCTTAAGAGATACAATAGGAAGAGGGAAATAATTTTGAATACTTAATTGGTGTAACATCATTGCAGGATGGTGCCACCCAACGTTCCCCCTGCTGGAGACCTTTCCACGACTCCAAGCATCGCGAACATGTTTTATTTTTTACACTCGCTGCTTGCATGTATGTAATTGAGTAAAGTGCATGGCCGGCCCTCGAACTTGTAGGGGTATCTCATCCCGGTCCCCAAACTCAGAATATGTGTCATTATAGTCCTTAAACTCTGTTTGGGTCTCATATTCATCCAAACGGGTATGGTCCCACATGTCAGCTCTATCTCTCATCTCCTACCTCTCTCATGGCCATGGCTAGCTAGTGCCATGGATCGTCCCATGCGGCTATGGGCAACGGCGATGGTGCTGTGCTGGTGCAGGACGCGTGCGATGGAGTGGGTGTTGGTGAGCGTGCCAGTGATGTTGCTGCACGCCGAGAAGGATCCCAGTATGGGGTGGTTGGCATACTCAAGCGACCCCAGCGCAGTGAGGTCAACGAGCTCGTCGGCGCCTCAGCCAGGCTCTGCCAGCACGACAGCAGATTGGAGTAGCGCTCGTAGGGCCCCATGAACACGACCCACCACTCCTCTGCACGCACTTGTGCGTTGTCGCGCACCCGCCGCACCGGCGGGCATGCCACCCTGATAGGCCCTTGCAGCCACTTTGCAACCGCCGTAGAAGAGCAGTGCGTCGTCGGGGCCTGCCCCCATGCACTGAGCATGCGCCTGATGCAGCTAGCAGTCTTCCTCGCCATCCGCGGTGGCGCTTGCCCGTGTGCTGACGGTAGTGGATGCTCAACCCCGCGGTGCTCACTTGTGCGCGTGCGTGTGCCTGTGCGAGGTGGCGACGGCTCACCTACGCACCCAAGCGATGGCCGCTTACCACGCACCTGCGCGGCCGCGATGAGTGCTCGCTCGCACGCCTGCATGGCGGCGACGATGCTGGCTTGCCCTCGTGCCTACATGGCCGCGGCGATGGCCTACCCACACCTAGCTACCCAGCAGCAGCCGCGGCGCTGATGAGGCCACGGGATGAGAGGAAGAAGATGACTTTTTTCTAAAGAACCCTTATAAAGTTATAGATATTTGTGTAGTTTTTGTGTCTAGATGATTTTACATATAACTTCTTGCTAATTTTCTATTTTAAGCAATCAAGCCTGTTCTCCGTCCGTAGGCAGAGAACCATTCCTGTTTGGAAAAATATGAGACTCGAACAGAGTTTAAGGACTAGAATGACACTTTCTGAGTTTGGGGACTGGGATGATACAGTCCCACAAGTTCGAGGACCGGCCATGCACTTTACTCTATGTAATTCATGTACTTTATTTTTTTCAATTTATTTTTTTCTATATGCAGTACTGAATGTTTGTTTCCAATTTCAGGTGTTCCAGCCACTGAGGTTGCGTACACACTCACCATTGAGGTGGGACAAGCGGTACGCGAACTTTCTTCGTCGGGTGGGGTTGCTGCTGCATGCTCGTGCACTTTGCGCCGGCCTCCCAGCTATGGATGGGTCACTGTTGACCGTTCTCGTGGGCCATTGGAGGCTGGAGACGCATTCCTTCCACTTGCCCTGCGGAGAGCTTTCGATAACTTTGCAAAATGTGGCGATGATTCTTCACATGCATTCGGAAGGAAATGCTATCACGGGCATCATTCAGACAGAGGGGAGGAGGGATAGTGGGGGCTCTTATTGGCGTTAGACCTCAACCTCCACCAGAGGGGTGAAGGACAAGAAAACGTCTGGGGTTAGCTCGGCTTGGTTGAGGCAGCACTTCAACCATTCTCCTGCAGGGGCTAATCATAGGCTAACTAGACTTAATAGATTCTTCTTGCGAATTAGCTCTAGACTTCTGCAACTAGTTTTATATTTAGTTTATGTTTAGTTCTCTTCATTGGCATCAAAACATTATTCAAGGTGATAGGGCTTATCTTTAACCATTGATCCAAACACCCCCATGACTATTAGGTGCTCTGAATTAAATTGACCGCCACATATAACTTCCCTTCTAATCTTCAAGTCAAAGCCATCTGGAAATTAGCCTAGGGGTTACAAAAATTGTTTTGTCAGTAGTCTACGTTTAATACTTCTAAATAGCATCCAAACATCAAATGGGATGGAACTTAAAATAAGCCCCATTAGAACCAAACACCCCCATAATAAAATGAGTCCTTTACGTGTATACCCTTATGAAAGTTGGTCGTTACCTACATACCCCTAAAAAGTTTAGTCGCACGTGTATACCCCTGCCCAAACTTTTGATTACCTCCATATTCTTTTGGACGAAATTCAGACTAACGGTGTTAAATGGACTTGGACAAAGACCATTTTTCCCTTCTGTGTTCTTTACCCGTATACCTTTATGTAAATTGTGCGTTACCTTCATGCCCTTAGAAAATTCACTTGCACGCCTATACCCTTGCCCGCTTATGTCATTTTTATGTCATTTTTTATTTCAAATCTTATGAAAAGCAAGGAAAATAATGATTTTTTAAAAAAAAGAAACATAGCGCATGACAGGGCTCCTGCCAAGCCCCTGCGCGCGTCCGGCCGACAAGGCTCCCCGTGTCGGTGGCAAGTGGCCCCAGCGTGCCCCCGGCGAGCGCTAGCCCCCGCAGCCGCGTGTGGCCCCTGCGCACCCGGCCTCGACTCCAAGAAGCAGGGGGCGTCTCCAAGCAGCAGGCGGGGCCCTCAGCCTCCAGCGGCGGCGGGCGGCACCCTCTGGTTTCGGTGGCTGCGAACGGCTTCCGGGGGCGGCGTGCAGGCCCCTGTTGACGGGCGGCGGGCTAGGGTTACGAGCGGATGTCGCCTGGAAGAGTACCGTGTAGAGATGAATTGATGGAGAGGGCAATATGGTCATTTCCAATGGTGGGTCCCATCTGTCAGGCATCATCTACCGTTTTCTTTTAACGGAACATGGACGGAAGGGTATGGAGGTAATCAAAAATTTGGGCAGGGGTATACATGTGCGACTAAACTTTTCAGGAGTATATAGGTAACGACTAACTTTCATAAGGGTATACACGTAAAGGACTCTAATGAAATCCACTTCACCCTCATGTAGATAGAAGCATACTAGGGGGTTAGAGCACGCAACATGAACTTGCATGCTCACGTCATTATTGCGTGGATGGGGATTTACAGGACTGTATTCCATTCCTCCCGGCTCCTGGGATCAAGGTATGTATTCTATTTTGTTCCTTTCATATCTTATAATCTGTGCCATTATCGAGATCAAACCATACATCTTACCAGGGGCGGATACAGGAGGGGGGCTAGGGGGCTCAAGCCCCCCTAAGCTCCCCTAATTACACATAAAACACTGTAGCAAGACCTTCAAATCACCATTAAATCTTCACACAAATCAACATCTCTATTGTTTCAGCCCCCCATTGCCTCCAATCTTGCGTCCGCCACTGCATCTTACTAATAGGAATGGTCAAAAGTAACAACACACCCCTATTTAGCTATCTACTCTGTATAGATAACCAACTTCTACAATAAATTGAAAATAAATCCAAAAAAAAAGTTGACTGCATGCATAGTATTAATTGTACGAGATGTGCAATGAGATAATTGTAGAGCCCTAACAATGAAAAACGTTACACTTACATTTGAATTTGGAATTATTTTTCAAATTTAGGAAAATTGTGTAGTAAAAATATAAATTAAAAACAAAGTACGAGGATACAAAGGTGTATAAATATTTGATTCTCAATACGTACTAGCCGCGCAAATGCGCGGGAAATCCTAATAGTTTTTATTAAAACTATAACTGTCTATTTGTTTATAGACTCTACAATCATATGGTCGATCAATCTAATAACGCAACTCATGTGGTCAATGTTTATGATTTTTTAGCTATTGATGATTGAAGCTAACTATTTTAATGTATTACTTTTCGCAGAGCTATATTAAGCTTCATCACCTGGCCTGGGTACTTTTATGTTGGTCAATGAGCTCATGTGTACCCTCAACTTATCAATTACATGTGTTGGCACCTTCTTTTGCGACATATTAAACACTTAAACTACATTTAACTCACACCCACGCGCACTGCCAGCTCGAGGTCAAGGTACAAGGTCTCCGGTCTCGGTATAGCATTGCCACGGCTGAGCACCAGCATACATCGACGTACCTAAAACTTTGGTTTTGCTCCAAACATTAAATCCCATCAGCTCCCTTTACAGAGTTATTACAAGAGATCAATGTAAGTAACGTGAGTAAGGGCTCCTTCAATTTGGCATGGATTGAAAATAGTTCTAGCTCCAGCTTCATGGGTGGAGCAGCTTCACTTGTAGAACCGAATCAGTTTGGAGAAACGTTTGCCGGAACAGATTATTCTCCAGATTTGTCATTGGTGCATGCAAGAGAGAAGCCACTGTTTTCAGCTCTGTGTTTGGTGTAGCTTCAGGATGAAACTGGTGGAGGAGCAATTTCAGGAACCATCCCAAATGGGACTAAATTCATATCAAAAGTCTGGGATTGTATTACAATGGCATTATGTATCCCTGTCCTGGCAGTCCCGTACATGCCACTATGTTGTACCAACAAGGGCAATTACTACTCTACCAAGAGCACTAATTCTGCAGTTGCTCCTTGTGAAGGAGGGGCCACACACCCATGCACGCTGTCACCAAGGTCAAGGTGTCCGCCTCTCCGCTATCCGCTCTGCCATCGTCTCCCTGCACCAACTCCTACTCTATGTGGAACACCCAAAAATTTGGGTAGCTCACGAGCTTCCCTTGAGAGCATCTACTGTGAGAAAGCACATGGATCGCAAGGACTAAGGCGCTACTGCAGCACTGAACCAGAGCATGGCACAACAATGCAGGTGGGCACAGGTACCGGCTACTATCCTGACGCATCCCAGACCTACTGAGAACCCACATGAAACTATAATTGTTGTAAGAAAGGTCAAGTGAACTAGCATTGATTTGCTTCTTGATTTGAGCCTTCAAATTTCATGGTTCGGCAACCGATCAAGTGGCTATTATTTATATGTATATACACACACACACACACAGTATGAACACATAGGTGCTTTTATTGAACATCACCATCTGCTTCGGTATATTCCTTTCTTTCATATGTTGATACATAAGATAGTCCAAAATTGAAACGAACGTCATAGACGTTGAGATTAGTCCATTTTTCTCATAATATGATAGTGAAAGACAGACTACATAGCTTTGCAGTGATAGTATAATAAGACTACAAAGTAGCTCACAGGCCACAACTCTGACTATCTAGAGTGGCAGTAGGAGAAATGGATGGCTCCTCAGGCAGCGCACCCGCATCGCGTCCTGACATGCAGTTCGGCCAGAGCCGGCTAGCGCAAGCTCACCGGATGGCATGCCAATGGAAACCCCAGGATCCTGAACCAGCCTGGAGGCATTGATTAATTAATAAACAGCACAAAATTCGGTAATTCCCATTGTGTTCCTGTGCGTCTCAGCTCACCGGAGGGCTGCCGTCGAGTTGAACTCCGGCAAACCTCTGACATACCTGGAGGCGTCCAGTAAGCCTGCAGATTTCATCATCCTGGTCTCGCTGAGGCTCGACGTCATCTGTGTAGGAGGTGTGTGACGGTGCGGAGAGCACGGGTCCGGGGATGGAGTTACGCTTTTCTCTGGAGACGCTCACCAAGCTCAAAATTATTTGCTTGTTCTTCCTGGCGAGATCTTTTGCCTCTTGGAGCACATCCGAGATTAAAATGAAATTGGTGTTTTTCATCATACTCTGGATAAAATTCTGAATCATTCAATGATTCGTGTGAGTTAGTATAGTCCATTGTCTAGAGCCAGAGTCACGAGACAGCCTACAAAGTAGGGAATTGAGCTTCTCCAATCTACCAAGATGAAACTACTCGGACAATAATTTTGCTACCTTGGAGACGCCTGGAAACTACTCTTATATTAAGAAAAGAGAAAAGTTAACATGATGTCACCGCAACATTCTTTATAGGATCTTCAGTATAGGAATTACTCAAGAACATCTTTGATGTCTAGTAATGTGGTGGCTTAGCTCAAGGCTCCAGTGAGTCCCCTTTCCCAATCCGACATTCTGAGAACGAGTGAGGACCATGTGCTTTTGCCATCTAGCAGCCAAATTGTAGCTTGAAATTTTGATCTTAAAGTACTGCAGTGACCATATAACTCTTCCGTATGCAGCTCAGTTGTAGCTGAGGCATCAAGGTTACTGCTGACGAAAGACATGGAAAAACTCTTCCATTGTGAATCTAACATATGTCTGTATGCATGCAGCATAGCTTCATAGATTATTCACTTCGTCATGTTAAGCTAGTAAAAATTCCATCATATTCTTGCCCTTGGCTTGTATCACAAATGTGAAATTGTGGACAAAACTTCACTGCTTTTGGGAGATAATGAGCCAGGACGTGACGAACTTGTTCATTAGTGTGTAGTTGCTGTAAATGATGTCGGCTATTGTTTCTCATTCCGTAGCTGTGATAAACATATGTAATTTAAATATAAAAATCTGGTGTCAAATTGGGATTAGTATTCTGCAGTAGCAGCTAGTAATGTTCTTTGAAATGGTTCCGCAAGCTCGAGAGAATAAAATACATATGAGGGAGACCAGAAAGAGTTTCCAGCAGCGCATAGATCATTTACCAGGTGAGTCTGAAATTGGATCATGTATCATGTTGTTTTCAGTTGAGTCAGAAAAATCACCGGTGCACCTGACACTTGCAACGGTATCATGTACCAGGTCCACTCCTCACTTCACTGGTGGGTGCAACACCAAGTTCTGTATGGAACATCCAAAAATTTAGGTAGCTCAGGGGCTCCCTTCAGTTCATCAACAGTGAGCAAGCAAATGGATCCCAAGGCCACAGATGCAACTGCAGCGCCTAACCAGAGCATGGCACAACAATCCAGGTGAATAGCGGTACTGGCTACTATCCTGATGCATCCCACACCTACTGAGATCGCACATAAGCCTATAATTGTGGTAAGCATGATTGATTGAGTACCTATCAAGTTGCTATTATATATACTAACACATTGGTTCTTTTATTGCACATCACCACTTTCTTCCTTATGCTCCCTCATTCTATTTATAGATGTGGGATAAATAAAAACTAGTCCATTTCTCATAACTAGGTTGGTACCCTTTCATTGCTACGGGCAGTGCGGTATTTATAGTACAATACGTAGAGCATTCAGCAAGGTAATCTACGGGTGGCGTAGTATTTATAGTACAATACATAAAGTTTTGATCATGGTCTCATATGCTTGTCTTCGGAGGCGCTCAGCAGGCTCATTTGCTTGTTCTTCCTCTGACTAACCAGTGGTGAGATCTTTTGCATCTCTGAGTACATCCGAGATTACAATGAAACTGATGCTTTTCATCAAATTCTGAATCAGTCAATGATTGGTGTGAGTTAGTACAGTCCTTTGTCTAGAGCCAGAGTCACGATACAGCCTACAGAGTAAGGAACCCGAGCTTCTCCAATCTACCTAGATGAAACTACTAGACAATAATTATGCTGCCCTGGAAATGCCTGGAAACTACTCATATTGAGAAATGAGAAAATAATCAACATGATGTCACCAGAAAATTCCTTGCATGAGTATCTTCAGTATGGGAATTACGCGGTCGAAATGGCAAAGAAAATCTTTGGTGTCTAGTAATGCTGTGGCTTACAAGAAATCATTTAATCCATGACAAAATAAATTTGTCACAGATTGCTGAAAAATGTCACAAAATAATATCTATGACAGTTTCATGACGATTTTGGATAACGTCATGGAATGAGCGTCACAAATTAAATCAATCAACGTTTTTTGCATAAACGTCACAGATTTGCACAATCTATGACGTTTCTAAATCGTTACAAAATAACCCGAAACCCACTTAGCCCAACCTAAGCCCAATATCTATGACAAAAATAAACGCCACAGATGTTGTCATAGATAATGCCACATGTTCAACCATCAATGACATGGACATTGATGTGGCATCCAACGTGGCGGCTGACATGGCCAATGATGTGGCAGCTGACATGGCTCATGCTAATGACATGGCATTTTTTTGAGCGCCTAGCCCACTTATTATTGGATCCATTTTGGAACTAGGCCGCTATGATGGGCTATTTTACAACCCACCATAATTCCACTCAGATTAAAACCCTATTAAATAGCCAATCATACAAGCCCAAGGAAAATTCAGCCCATTTATCAAAATAATCAAATCAGCCCACAAGATATACAAAAGTTATCATCCAATTTACCAAAATAGTAGTTTAAATCAGGTCAGTCATCATCACATGAATAAAGTTTGAACCAACATCTCAGCGGTCATCATCACAAGAATAATGTTTTAACTAACATCTCATTACATATAATATCATAAGCTCTTGATTCAGCATGGAATCACATATATAGACTAACTTGCTCGAATGTGACTTTGCACAAACTCAATTTTTTGCATCCATCTTAGCTGGTCATGTCAATGTCAGAGCTCCTTCGGAGTGATGCAACCTGACAAAGAGAAAAGAAATACTTTTGATTTAGTATTAGAAACACTCATCTCATCAGAGGCTTACAAAATCAGATTTAAAGTCCAAACAAAGTAACATAGATGCTAAGGCTATTTGAGCTTATTTTTAGAGAATATGCACTCAAGTATTGCCACAGTACATGGCACAACATAGTGCCATGATCAAAATTGGAAGCGAAGCTACTAGATACAAGTTATTGGAGTGTACAGGAACAAAGGCATAAAATAAGCTTGATCTAGTGCAGCTACTAGATTCACCGAAATTGAATGCAAGCTATAGGTCCTTGCATGTAAAAGCGCTAATCTGCTCTACTAAAACCAATGAGGAGAGGAAACTGCTGACCTGAGAGAAATTGAACTTGATCTGTAATGTTGTTGCTTGTGCTCCAGCTGTCGAGAAAGACATCTATCTGATCTTCAAATATATAGTACATAACAAGAAGCTTCCAAGGTTATAGATCAAGACATACTAGTGGAACATGAATTGGCATAGCAAATTAGTAATATTGTAATTAACTGATCTGTACAAAGAGCAACACTATCCTATTTGCTATCACACTTCATTCGAATATCAAAGTAACTTTCTCCAACCTTACAACACCATAAGGTAAATTAAATTCAAAGTGAGGTGCAGCCTCAATGATGATTGCTCTATGTGTCAGAGAAACTATCACTGAACATGCATATGTTTGTGACAACTAGATAGTCAAATTAAA
This sequence comes from Panicum virgatum, assembly GCF_016808335.1. Taxonomy (NCBI): domain Eukaryota; kingdom Viridiplantae; phylum Streptophyta; class Magnoliopsida; order Poales; family Poaceae; genus Panicum; species Panicum virgatum. Next base: position 9,492,909 of record NC_053146.1, read on the forward strand.
TGATGATGAGGGGTTCCGAGTTTAACTTCGCTTCAAATATGAAAGCTGTCACAACAGAACCTTGAACTCATACAATCTGGTAAACAGCATGTGGGCACAATAAACTTAAGAAAATTAGAAATCGCCCCCACCAGTTCACCTAACAATGACCTAACCCATACAGATACAGTTTGCGTAAAATTACAGCTATTCATGTGAATCAATAGTGTGAAGCAGGTGCACCATAGCATGCAAAAATCTAATTCCACGCAAAAGAAAAAGGGTCAGAACTCATGTAGAGGTTGATGCAGGTGATGAACTCATGTAGTTGAGCAGGATTAACTAACAACAGTGAGATTAAGAATTAAGTCATTCCAGTGGGGCATTTCAACAAATAGTTGTGCTACATATCTACTACAGAAAAGAGACAAACCAATTCTAAAACGATATAGGAGAAGCAGCTCACGTGGATCAATCTGGAGGAGCTCGTGTGGATCCCGTCATCACTGGGCGAAGAGGATGGCAAGGATCTCAGCCACTGCAGCCCCATAAGCATGCCGCTCGATGGCCCCACCTAGAGTGGTCGAGATCTGCAGGAGTGAAGGAAGGAGCGTGGGCGGGTGAAACGACGGCATGCGAAAGGGGAAGGGGAGAGGGACTTGCCGCTGGCGTCCTCGAAGGTGTAGTCGTGGCGGACGAGCTAGCGGCGGGAGGTGCCGAGGTCGATGATGTCGCTGCTGGCAGCCTTGGAGGTGATGCTGCTGCGCCCGTGGCATGGCAGCCACGGATCTGGGACCGTGACGGCCAGACAAAGTCACACCACGGCCGGATCTTGCGCAAGCCGGGCGCAGGCCGCCGTAGTGGCGTCGGGATGGAGAAGACGAGGAGGGGGAGAGGGAGGTGAGGAGGTGTAGGATGGCGGCTGGTTAGGGAGCCGCTGCACCCCGGGCCGCACGCCCTTGGCCGCGTTCTTCAGGCCCCATCACAGGGGAGGAGGCGGCATGAGGAGCAGGCGGATCTAAGGACGAGCGCCTTGACCTCGCCACGACCCGCGCCATGCACCACCACCGCTCCCACTCATCGCCACCCCGTAGAAGGAGAGGGAGCGGGGGACCAGGCCGGCCGCTTCCTCTCGCCGCCGATGCCAGTGGGGCTCTACAGCTCGCTCGCCTCCTGCTGAGGACCTGAGGGGGCGGCGTCTGTGGAGAGGGAGGGGAGTGGATCTGAGGAGGGTTTCCAATGCTTTATAGACAATGAGAAAGCGACTCATACCGTTGGATTAAGGATGATGGACAGAAAAGCTTGGGCCGTGCATGCATTTCTAGATGGGCTGATTTAGATGTTTTCTCAGTCCAATATTATTTGATGTTTTGTTAAATAACTAATTAGATCATCCTTGTGAAGCATCTTAAAAATATGTTTATGTTATGGGTGTAAATATATTTTTCTCTTGTACAAAACAATATGTAAGTTGTTGTGGAAAATTCTCAACTTCTTTGGAACACATTGCTATTTTCCACCACTTAATTTAATTTCTGTGTGCTTATGGAAAGAAATTCCAATTTGAAATACATGTGACACCAGAATGATTCACAAAATTGTATAAAATTCATATTTAAATTTATTTCATGTACAGCCCATTTCCTTTATAGATATTAAAAATTTTAACTTTCTTCTAATGACAACTCAAACTTATATCCCCAAACCACTATCCAATAATTGTAGTAATATTTAAATTTGCTCAGAAAATTCTAAATTTTGGCATGGGACTATTTTATGGATATAAAAGCTTAAAAAAAGTTTCACACAATTTCATAATTTTTTGAGCACACATTATTCACAAAAAGGACGCGTGTACACGATGTTTCATACACTTCAACTTAAACTTTGAAGTTTGCGCATCATAGTTCATTTCCTTCCTCTGATACACTTCAATTTTGGATACTGCCTTATGTTGACCATAACATTGAAAAAAATATGAAGTTACATTAGTAATTCTTATACAAAAACATGCTTTTAATTCTCTATTTAGTTGGAATAAAACATTTCGTATGAAAACAATCAAGATATAACAATTAACATACAAACATAAGTCACTAAATAAAAGATCCTGATTTTAGAAAAATTCAAAAAAAAAAGAACCATCAAATCTGGAGTTCATACGAGGGAGAAATACCAATTATAAAGTTTAATTCCGGATTAAAAACAAAAATATGATTCACACGACTGTTCTTCCATACAGGGCCCCGTTATAGTATAAAATATAAGAGACTTAATACACGGAAGCATCACAAGCGATGGCCTAACATAGTGGTATTGCTCCACGTCTTATCTCCGTGACCTGAGTTCGAATCTGGCTACACCCCCGTCCTCTTTTTTGTCCGAATTAAAACACCAGACACTTTATATATAAAGCATATAATCAGATATCTTCATGAAAGAACACGCAGTGTAGTGGTAAGGTGGACATGGGTTCGATTCCCTTCGTCCGTTAATTTTGCCCCCTTTTTTTTGTTTTTTCTCAGCCATCCGTTTTTCCCCCTGCTGCTGTGTGTAGTTGCCAACCATTTTTTTTAATCTTTTCCCTGCCGCCGCCGGTAGTTGCCATTATTTTTTTTGTGTGTTTTCCCTACCGCCGCTATACGAAGCAGACTGAGATCACAAAAATATTGAACTATGATGATATTTTCTATCACTATTGTAGTTAGGTATAATGTTAAATCTGTGACGATTTTTATATTCACTCTATGACGATATCAGAGATCTGTCATAGAATCTGAGCCCAAAGTCAAGCCCGAATGGGCTATTAGCATATTTGTGACGTTCTTTGAAAATGTCACGGAAAATTTATCACAGATTAAATGATTTCTTGTAGTGTTAGCTCAAGCTTCCAGTGAGTCCCCTTTCCCTTGTCAGGCATTCTGAATTTCCATGCTTCCCAATCCCACTTCTGGGAACAAGTGAGGACCAGGTATTTTTTCCTTCTAGCAGCCGGAATTGTAGCTTGAGTTTTTTAGCTCAAAGTACTGCAGTGACAAATAAAGAGCTTATTATGGCGTTTCTTAGTACATATTTATTCAGTGAATTCATGGATTGAGTGAATCGAATGACTTTTCTATTCATATCTTTTCCCTACTACCAGGTCATTGGGTGAAACTGTTTGTAGACATAAACCTGAAAATAGATAAAATACAATTATCTCTCCATAATGCCTTTTGTAGAATTGTATTCTGAATTTTGTGTCCTGGGCCTATTGCAGGCTGCACCAAGTGATTCGTAGTAGATACACGTAATGTTAAAAGAAGTATATATTAATTCATATACCAATCATACAGTTGAGATGTCCCTACAGAATTTCACATCCAAATGGTGTGATATGTGTTGAACCTATTGCTCTAGTTCATGCTATATATAGCTCAAGAACTCCAGCCCTTTACAGCTAAAACTCATTGCTTTGGTAGCAAAAGAAATCAGTCTGCTTTAACGGGCAAACGGTTGACCAACGAGCACCAGAATCTTCATATCGGAATAGGATGCATCGGGATATAAGCTAGTATGCCCTCCTAATGTCATTGCCATCTCCAATAATTTGTTACTACATTTATATCCAGTTTTACTTGCATGGAAAAACACTATATAGTCTCCGATTGGCTAGCTCATTGTAGTGTCGAGCTAGCAACCACGATTACATTCCTTGCATGCATAGATTTTGTCGGTACCCTGTAGCAGGGATACCCACTCTTACTGCAGTAAGGCAGGACTCGCGTAGTCATCCGTAACTACGCCATAAGAGGCGGAGCAGCCGGGCCCCACGGGTCAGGCTCTTACCTCACCGGGCCAGCGGCCCCGGACCCGCTCCCCGCTCTGGGACGGGTCCGGTGACGCCACGTGTCCCTGAGGAAGGGAAGCTCGATCCAAGCCAACAGCCGAGGGCGCGGACCCCCCCATAGGGGTCCGGGACCTCCCCGCGTCCGTCCGGACCTCCCACGCGCGTGAACCAGCATACCACCGGGGCGGGGTCCGGGGGCGCCACGTGTCCTGCGGGCGCGGGCGCGAGTCTTCCGCTGGAAGACTCGCCCACCCACAGCATTCAATGCGGGTGGTTGAGGCGTGCTCTGCCGCCGCGGCACGCGGGGCAGCCATTGTTATTGTGTGCTTTTGTGATCAGAAATGTATCCTTTTTATCCAAGATCAGTTACCATCTGTTTTTCGTATTTAAAATATGATGACGTACTTTATAACACTGGCTTGTTACTCCGAGTACATCACACTTAATAATATGACACAAATGGGTTACTTAAATAACCTGATCATAGAGGCTTACATTTCAACACGAGCATCAGATTATGATCACCCTTTAGCACCCCATCTATCATAGCCTGACCCACTAGATCTTAGCTCAAAAATCAGTCCACGCTTAATCCCTGCAAGGTGGCCTCCATCATTGACTAACCTATCTAGGATCGTTGTCTTCTCTTGCAAGATCTGCAATGTTACCACCCCTTCTAGTGCTTTCTCTATTCTAGACAAGTGACCGTCGCCCTTTCAGCTCTACACTATGATACATGATTCAATGCGATTCATGCCAGCCCGTGAATAAATCTCAATCCTGACTGCCACCGTAGAGGTAGGTGCCTTATAATCTACTGTAACCTAATCAATGGGCATAGTCCTCCAACACGAGTTTGAGTGTCCTGATGCTTCCCAATCTCATGCTCTTGTAATGTTTAACTTTCAACCGCAAAAAAAAATGATTTTAACTAGCATGAATCGCATTAAGAGTAGATTATAAGGCACCTACCTCTTGTAATCTTATACTGACTTTATGCTATTGTTATGCATCTAGTTCATCAGGTTTTCAGTCTGGACGACAACAATGGGTACGTCAAGCATTAAGAGGGATTCACAACAGTTATATATGATGCCTCCTCCCCAGCCAGTGAGGCAATTGTATCTGTGGAGCTGCTGGTTTCACTAGCATATATGGTTTGTGAGCTGAAATAGTTCAGTGGGATTGTAAAACCATCAATTCACCGTCGTAAGGGGTGTGGTCCTCTGACTTCTCATATTCCACTGCTGAGAATACTTTTGACCCAAGGTTCACCTACCTCAGTCAGACTACTGTCAATCAATGTACTGATGGTTGCCTGATTTCACATGGTGATTTTTCTTGGCTGGCATGCTGACAGTAAGTTTCGCCCACATGGACTCCCCTGTACAGCAAAAGCATGTTGCCATGTTATCAGCAGGCATAATCCTCGAAAACACATCGCTTAAAAATCTGTTGGAGGTGTCCTTGTCGCTCAGTTGTAGTTTTGCATCTCAACCCAACTTTCACAATGTTTAAAAAAGTATTGTTTTCTAGATAAATGTGCGGACAATGTAATTAAGAAATACTGTTGTGTAGATAAATGTACATACAAACCTCTGCAGTAAATATTTCAAATCTAAGGTTCCAGAAACATGAAAAACTAAGTCTACAAGAATATCTAGTCAGGAACAAATTGTATGATGGACTGGTGTCATGTGGGAAACAAAAATTAATTGGCTCTGTCTGTGGTTTTAAATGTGTGAACTTGGAATACATTGCATTTAACATCGGACATATGAGCTGGTATTTCAAGACCCATCATCTTTGCATGGCCTAAGATCACGCTAGGAAATACCCCGATCATCGAGGGGTTTACGGTCCAACATCGCAATCAGGTGATCACTGCTGATCTGCTGGATGTGATTCTGATCCATCAGAATATCTCCACAATAATGTCAAGCATAATCCCTGCAAAGGGACCTCTTCTAGTGGCAAACATCTCTCTAACTGCTCAGCTCTCTGACCTGCAAGGAGGAAGCAGCATCCTTCTCAATGTGTCTCCTGTGTACAGTATGTGTTGCCGTTGCGCTGGCAGCTCTACAACATGGCTGCAACTTGTAAAAAGTAGTGACGAAGTGAGAGGTCAAGCAGATCGCCCGCCACTCGCAGCATGGAGGGGATCCTAGAATGCACAGCACGCCCTACTCGCTCACTAGTTTGGTTTCCTGGTGTATCCCGATAATCTCAGTCTCTTGTGTTCTGTTCAAATTTGTTTGTTGTTTCTGCAGAAATGCTCTACTACATCGTGTCCTTTGTGTGGATGAAATCAGAGGGATCAAGCAAGCAATAATTAAAAGGGATTCACCACTGTTATATATGTTGTGCTCTCCCACCAGTGCAGTGAGAGGCATATATCTGCATCTCTCAACTGATTTATCTTCATGCTGCACCAATTACTTCAAGTTTTTTTAGTCGTACAGACCAGAAAAAGGTATGGCGGAGTTGGGACTATCAAGAGTATTGTTCAGACCAGACAAAGCTAACTGGAAATACGCGGCCACCCTAAGTCCACACTGGCCCAAAAGGTTAATTAGCTGCTTCACGTACAACACCTCCAAGTTCTTGCAGCTCGCCTCATCTATCAGGGACACCGCCTATGTCCGGCACCGCAGAGGTCCGGGATGTCATCATCTTCCCAAGGGCGCTACTTACCACGAGCCGTTCCAAGTTTCAACTTTGGTTAGGTGTTCTCTACATCGAGCTTACCGACTGCATCGTGCCATTGGCCATGAACCCGGCCGCGGCCGACGCACACGGTCACGTTCCTACGGTGGCGAGTGGTGGCCCATCGAGCAAGCTCACACCTGCAAAAGTACTATTTGTTTCGAGAGATGATGTTCATGTGTTTCACATGGATGAGGTTCATTATTTTTCAGTTCAGAATTTGAGTAAATTAAATTAGTTTCTGAGGACATATCCACCGAACAATCATTCTAACTAGGATGGTTTGTTTGGTTTGACAACCCACAATAGTCAACTGACCCAGGAGATTGCTGGAAAACGATTAACATTAATTTTCCACAAGGAATCTAACTCATCATAAAAGGAGTGAATTTGTCAACATGAAGTTGAAAAAGTAACAGAATTTCCCATTCCACTCCCAACTACATTATAACAATTCGATTTACTCATACATTAAGGCAAAAGGGACTACCTCTCCAAGTGGTGCTATCCTCTGATTCGCAAATTGCATCCTCTCAGTTCATTGTCACTGTGTCACTTGCAGGCTGCAGCTCTGCACATCTACTGCATCGGGCAGGAGTGGTGACAACCCAAGAACACTGCCCCAAGTATTGCCACCGCGACCGGTGAAGGCATCGTAGCCAGCTAAGCAAACATTATCCTTTCCAGCAATGTTGGGATTCCCGATGCTTCCTAATCCCATGCAGTTTCTGTTGTTTTCCTTGTGGTGTGCTCAAGTGCATTGGGTTTTCGGTGCTGACAAAGCATGCATTTGAAAGGGATTCTCCAATGTTTCATATAGGGTCTCTTGCCAGTAGTAAGGCATGTGCATCTCTGGATCCGGTTTTATGTTACTTGATGCTGCATCTAGCCAGTACCACAAGTCATAATGATCAAATGAAAAGATGGTGTGCCTACTTTTTAACTCCAAAATAATTTATTTTATTTTATTTGGTACACAGGATGGGCCCAATATAATAATGTAGGTTGGCTAGCCAGGCCCATAACAGTCGGGGTAGCCAACTAACCCCAAGAACGAGATTATATCTCCACCATTCTTTTCGCAAACGAATTGCCTTTAATTATCATGGCATGCCACAAAATAATTAGGTAGTAGAAGGTGTGAATTGAATATCGACAGTGGACTATATAGGCAGCAGGTCAAAAATCTATTAATTAGAATCACATCATCAACTGTTTTAACAGTGTTTACTTGTTCATTAAACTCAACCAGCAGGAGATGTGCCATGAAATTGGTTTGCTCTTCGCCAGGACTGTGTGACAAGTATTACGTGGTTGATCCAACATGTAGTCCCTTTATTTTGTTTTGTTGGTTTCTCCATTACAAACATGACAGTTGTAATATTGTAGAGGCGGCATGTAAGCACCAGTTTGTAGCAGCGAGCCATAGTCCAGAACTTCCAAAACCAGACTGGGCTTGGCACTGCAACATGGCTTCCAAAACTAGACATATCTAAGACCCGTCCCTTCTGTTTGCATCTTGTCTGCTCAATACATGTGACATTTGTATTTGCAATCCTGTCACCACTGATCGAACTGAAATCTCCCCTAGAATGAGTAGCCGGACACAATCCTATCAAAAAAGTTTAGGTTTCAAGATGCTTCCCACTCTCATGGTACAGTCCATCAGATTTTCAGTATGGAGATGCCAACAGAGGGATCAAATAAGCAATTACTAGAGATTCACCACTGTTGTATCTGAACTCTCCCGCCAGTGAGGCATGTGCATCAGACGTAAATATTTATGGCGGAGAGTCAATATATACCAGAAGGATGTTGTGCCTGTGATCTATTTTACAAGAATTAAGGGCACCATCAATTTATTATTCCTTTAGCTATGCAGTTTTGGGTTGTGCACTCATATATTGCTTTGGTGTTGTGGTGACGTTTTAGTATATTTGCTGTTTAGCTACGCAGTTCGTGAAATTATAGGGATGATGTAAAAATTATCTTGGTCGGTACGAAGCTATATTATAGGACCACATGTTGCCTAAAAAAGACTCTGTTGTCGTTTATTTAGGCCATCATACAAATTTTGGTGTAGCTGGGCTAGGGTTTTGTTTGATATTAGTCCTTGTTGTCATTTATTTTGTCCATCATGCAATTTTTGTGGAACGTGGTGCCAGGGTGTGTGTTGTATGCCATTTATCTCTTCTTATACACTCTCTTCCACGTTCATAAAAATAATATTTTGACATATAATATTTATTGACATATTTATACCACATGCTATTCTACGACCTAGATGTAGCTACACTAATTACTGAATAATTTTTTAGTAATAACCACTGCGTGATTACTGACACCGTATTACTGAACGTAATTCAGTAATATGGAAACTTAGTTCAGTAATTTCGAGTCAGTCCAGTCAGTAATTTAACTTAACTGCTAGGTGTAGAATAAGCGCTACACTTAGGGTATCTATTCTACATCCTCGATGTAGCTATATCCAACTAATTACTAAACAAAATTTTAGTAATGACTACTGTTAAAAAATAGATTTAGTGATCAATTCCTGTAATTAATAATTAGTTAGTGATTTATTACATCACCATCCACGAAAGGGTCAAACCGAAGGGGTGTGTCCCTTCGACCCCTTTCGCCCCTTGGGCATGTATAAAAGGTTGTAATCCCCTCTAATCAATCTAAGGAATCATTCATTTCCTCAATCCTTTCTCTATTTCACTTTTACTCTACAACACGTTATCATGCACACTAGTCTCTCCACTGACTTGGAGAATGCAGAACTCGCCGAGTTGTTCGAAAGGAGGGAGGCCAGAGGGCCTCACGCTCCCTGGAACCAGACGTACAGGGAGTTCTCGATAGGGAACTCGTCGAGTTCTTACACGAAGACGAAAACAAGGCAACGGAGTCCTCGCTGGAGTCCTCGCCGTACTTGACGAGAGGCGCGATGGCCTCTGTACAACTACGGCAAGAACAACAGGAACGAGTAAGAATGTATCCTTCAGACTTACATTTCTTCCTTGTCGTCTTCCCCGTCGATGACAATGGCCAACCCTTCCTTCGGCAGCGGCGCGGCCAAGATAACCCCCATCCTCGAATTTGTCGGTCACCCCATGGCAGTGCATCGGACTTCGTCCTCGCGCACCACCATCAACTCCAATGAGCGCACAAAGAACGCCTCTCCATGGCCGCACCTCCGGCGGCCATCGCATCAGCGACCTTGGTGATGGATGACATAAAAATTATCGGCAATTCAATTGGTCACCACATAAATATTTCAAAAATTTCCCAAATCTTCGGATTTGTGTGCACAACATGTGCCATGAGAAAATTAATCTTAAGAACCTCTTATCTTAAGATCAAGGCTGAACCACTATAGTTTCTTGAATGCATTCAAGGAGACATTTGTGGTCCACTCATCCATTAGTCGGACCAAATTGGTACTTCATTGTACTTATTGATGCATCAACTAGATGGTCCCATATGTATTGTTATCCACAAGAAATCATGCTAAGCATGATTATTTGCTCAAAATTATCAAATTAAATAAGCATATTATCCGGAACACACAATCAAATCAATCAGGATTAACAATGCCGCTAAATTCTCCTCAAAAGCCTTCAATTATTATTGTATGGCTCTAGACATTAATGTGGAATATTTTTGTACATACACAAAATGGATTACCCTAATATCTTATCAGGAGAATCACTTACTTGGTAGACCATTATCATGAAATTGCAGTCAATATCATGTTGGCATCATATGATCTTACACACCGTAAACATAATTTAGATTCATATAACTGCAATCAAAATGGTACCCCTCGTTGCAGTAAGTACGTGGAATCTTGGCCTCAGCCAAATATTTCCCATCTGCGTGTCGGTTATATTTCGCACATACCGATATCACCACCGCAACATACATACATGAGCATTGAGGATCCATATAAGATATTTATCCGTCATTCATAAAATATCTTGGATCACTCGTAAGGGATTAATTCATCTAGTACCTATAATAAAGTGCCAAGAATTGGCGAGCTCTCAGGGGCGGTGCTACTATTCGCGGGCCCGACGTGGGTCCCAGAGGGTACTGTATTGCGGGGGCCCACGATACTGTTCAAAGAGGGGGACGTATACTGTTCACAGTGGGCCCGCATACTGTTCAACTGGGGCCACAAGACTGTTCACGGGTGGGCCCGCAAGGCTTATACTGTTCAAGGGGGCCCCACAAGACTGTTCACAGGTGCGGCCCACAAGACTGTTCACAAGTGGGGTCCACTTTTTTCCGCTTTTCCTTCCTATGCTAGCCTCCACCCCTTTCTTTCTTTTAACGTAACAAATCTTTCTTTTACTTCCCTTCCAATATTTTCAATGAACCATTTTAACATAACATATACAAATCCATTTTCCCTAACAAACAAAATACATATACTAAACACCTTAAACTCAAATAATTTTCAAACAATCATCCTATTATACAGCCCAAAAAGAAATAAAACAACATAACAATCTAGCAGCTATTTTTACTAACACCTAAAAGTCAACAGATTTATAAGAAAAAAGTTATACTATACTTAGACGACCATTATGATAACATAAAATACCTAAATTTAATATTTGATTTAGTACAACAAGATAATAAATTTATGTTTTATCATTCTTTTAAAGTTAACATCTTTTGGATAGACGCGCATCGCTCGTCAACCTGCCTAGTTTATTCATAAGCCCGTATGCTGATTACATTTTGACGATAATTCCAGACATTAGGGGAAGATTAATACCACACATAAAGAATGCCAGGAAATATAAAATTATATATGAATATTACATTCAATCCTCATATCCACGTGTACACAAATAATATCTAAATCAATAGTTCAGAATATTCTTTATTTGCAACATATTGCAAATAGCCTGCCAAATGCATTTACTAATCAAAAGTGTCATCAAACAAAATTCCTACAATTATTGTACCAAAAAGAGTGAAGCATTTAAAATTATCACTCAACTCCCATATCAAAATAAGAGGGGGAGAAGTATGGTCACAAGATAGAAATTTAGCTTAATACCAGCATCCGCGGAAATAGGGGGAGACATCCTCCTAGATAGTAAATGCAAATCAACATCATGAATGTTGTTAGACACTTTATGGATTTATTCAAATCGAAAGCCTATGAATGTTTTGTATTCAGAAGCCCAGTATATGTGCACGTAAATTATGCGTTGGGTTGTGGAATGCCCTAATTCTATGGTCGTGGAAAATGACATAGGATTTAAATAGGGTTAATCTCTCACAAGATATATATTGATTATGATTAGTCGATCACATTAAGACTACAAATTTGTCGACATATACTCCTATTGAAAATCGCTATACATCTTTAACTGGATTCAGACCAAAAAGTCCTAGGCAAAGTGTTAACAAACACTCAAATTGGGTCAAAGCAAAAGGTGTCAATTAAGGAAAAGTATTCTCATTTTCAAATAAGAAAGTCTTATCTACAAATCATAATGCTTTTCTTCAAGAAAGCAAGGTGGTGAGACAATGAGAGCTTGTAGCACATAGTTTCACACAGAGACCAAGGAACATACCATCAAGGTATATGTGAGAATTACGTTCCCATATTCAATTATTGGCAGATCAATTGAATTTGATAAAATTGGCTTTATATGTCCCTTGAGGACTTTGTGAACTAAATCCAAACGAAAAATCGCAACATATAATTATATACAAGTCACTCTATGATTTGGGATAGTCAAGTTTGATTGTGGTACAATTGACTATATGAGTATATTCCATAAAAGGATTACTCTAATTACGATGAATACATATATGTGTCCATAAATAAATTCCAAATAGCATTTTCATCATCTCAGCACTCAAATAACAAGCATTCATTTATGACAAAATTCGAGATGAAAATTGGGTAAAACCAAAGGATGTTTAAGTTTTCAACTTAAGCACATATGTTAGTTTGCCAATATTTAATTAATATTGGACAATCATATCCATCAACACTTGTGTTCATTCCATCCCTAAAAATGGATCAATACCCATTTAGACCCTGGGATGAGAAACTAAGTGCCAAAGCGCTTTTGTATCATACAAATTGCAACAGGCCTGATATTGCTTTTGTAGATACCTAGCTAGCTCAAATTAGCGCAACTCCAACAATATCATAAAAGTCGGAGTCAAATCAGAAATCCACATATATCTAAATATGGCACAAAAGATTTTGATTTGTTATTATAAAATCAGAACACATCAAAAGTGGGATATCGAGATACTGGCTAACTAATCCCTATTTTGCCAGCATATAAAACTGATACCAAATTATTAAAGTTTCATATGAATAATCAGAATAGATTCTAATGAAAAACTTTGGTACATCATTCTGAAGCATCACATTAATACATGACTTCTATGAATGATTAATTTATGATTCATCGAATTATCGATGAATATTATCTATAAATGATGATTAAACTTGTAAATGTACTTGGTAAGACATATAGCACAGGTACAACAAGATGCCATTGAAGGCGAATTAAGAATATCTTCAGATCTCTCCAAGGCACAATTGATCTTAGCTTTATCTAAGACAAGACCATTTGTTGATTACACTAACGCTGGCTAGATGTCCAATCCCCATAATACTAGACCTTAAACAGGTTTTACAATTTTACATGATGGAATAACTACATCTTGGGAGTCATCAAACAGACTCTTGTAGCTATATCCACGAATCATTCTGAAATAATTACATTATATGAAGCTCCACGTGAATCATATAGCTTCACATAATGATCAACCACATACAACAATCATGTGGCATTGGTTCAATCATGAAACCAATAATTATCTATGAAGATAATTCGTCTTGCATTTGTACAAAGGAATGCAAGCTATATATAGGGCAACATCACAAAATAGATTGCTCCTAACTATTTTTATGGGGAAATAGAAACCTTGCAAACCAAATCATGAGATTTGCAAGCCTCAGGGGGAGACTCTCTCTGAACCATAATCATCAAATTATATAATTGTACTCTTTTCCTAAAATGAGTTTTCCTATCAAGGTTTTTCTCATATATATAGGTTTTTAATGAGGCAATATTTTATGTCATATCTCTAATTTTCCCCACCGGGATTTTTAAAATGATATTTGAGACATATTACATATATCATATCTTCTGTTTCCTCACTAGAGTTTTTAAGAAGATATTCAAGATATAATTTCTCCTCATATTTTCCCATCGGGTTTTGAGGGAGAATTAGTTTAAATAAGATCCACATATCATAATACATTCAAACTTACCTATGAGTTTTCCTTTTAAGGTTTTTCTCATATAAGTTTGCAATCACTGATATTCCATATCATTTTCTCCTTATATTTTTCCCACTGGGTTTTAAAGGAATTTTAATGGAGTATCGGCACATATATGTCATATCAATATTTTCTCCTATTTTCCCAAAAGGGTTTTAAGGAGTTTTTCCAATGACATATCCATACACAAATAGGTTTCTCCTCAGATTTTTCCCACAGGGTTTTTAGAGGAGTTTTTTCATACAATCAAATAATGAATGAGGATTATAAGACTACAAAAATAAGAAATTGATCAAGGGGGAGTGTTAAGAAATAGCATCCACAAAAGGGTCAAACCGAAGGGGTGTGTCCCTTCGGCCCCTTTGGCCCCTTGGGCATGTATAAAAGGCTGTAATCCCCTCTAATCAATCTAAAGAATCATTCATTTCCTCAATCCTTTCTCTCTTTCACTTTTACTCTACAACAACTACTACGCGCGATTACTGACATCGTATTAATACTATACTGAACGCAATTCATTAATCAAGCAACTCGGTTCATTAATTTCGGGTTAGTCCGGTCAATAATTTAACGGCTGAGTGTAAAATAGTATTACCATATATTAGAAAGATATAAGTTCAAATCATCCAGATGACACAATACCTTAGAAAAATATTCCTAGCCTATGCATAAACAGGATATAAATAGCCTTTAGCCTAATTATTAGAGCACTTGAGTAGCATCTAGCAGGCACAGGGGCTTAAATCCTCATAGAAGCAAAGTAAAAATAGAACTAGATAAAATACTAATATTTATATAGAAAAAAATATAGGTAGGGGCCTCCCAACTGATTTCGGTAAAAAGAAACAAAAGAGTACTGGCACGCTATTGATTATTCATCTGAACACTAGACCACCACTGTCAGGGTAAAAACCTCCTTAGCCACACGCATATCAACTGTTGAGATGCCGGTGCAATTAAATCCTTCAAAGCTAGTTTCCATGTGATAGCCTAAGTACACAGTCGGTGGATAATCAAATAGTAATCTGTAAAACAGAAAAATCACTACGTCAAAAATCCTAATTAGTGATGGCTGAAAATATACATTAGTGACGGCTAAATTGCACGTCACTAAATTTACATCACTAATGCGAACCACATAGGTTACGGGCAAACACCCGTCACTAATGACTCACAATGGTGATGGATGTAGAATTCGCGCGTCACCAATCACAAAGAAAGGTGGCAGCTGTAGAATTCACGCGTCACCAATGACAAAGAAAAGTGACAGTTGTAGAATTCGTGCGTCACCAATGATAAACAAAGGTGACGGCTATAATAGTTACGCGTCACCAATTATCCTCTTCAGTGACAAGGTGAAATAATGAACAGTGACATGTTTTTACAATACACGTCTCCAATGATGTGAAAAAACAACAACAAAAAAAGGGGGCTGGAGGCGCCCATAGTTCTCATCGCTTGTATTCTAAAATTCAAAATTAACATGCATTTCCATTTTTCTATTAATCTCAACTGAAACAAAACTGTACAGAACATTTATATCCACATAAACCTTGTACAGCACCACTAATATCTAAATCCTACTTGAGCTTGCTTGCTCTGATTGCAATCATTTAACTAATTTGACTCTTGCATCTTCGCTTCTAGATCTTTAGTAGTTGTGCCTTTTCCGACATCAGATTCTTGGCACAGATTATGGGCTATTTCACATGAAGGCACCAGCACTCAGGTTAGCGAGATATCAAAATAAAATGAAATAAATCCATATACACTACAACAAGCAATACCTTTTAGATTGTTGTAGTGCATAATAGATGGTTCTTTCGCTCACCAACTAGATCTGTAGGAAAATACCTCAAACCTGGATAGACATTTATATGCAGTGGTTAAATGCATGACAAATATTTGCAGGGATTTCATCTTTTCAGCCTATGAAATGAAATTTATAATTTATAACAAAAAGAAATGAGGAAACATGAGCAAATTAAATAGAGATAGTGACACATCTGAAAGATTCAAGAGGAATATAAGTTGTTCAGCAGAAACAAACACTTACATATGGGGAAATGACAGCTAAGCTGTTTCCTAAAAAAGGATTTGAATCTGAGGCAAGAACAGCAGCAGTGAAAAGATGAAATGATTGACCTTCAGGAAGACAAAATGCATAGCCTGTAATATATAAGTACAGAAGAAACAAGTCTGTGAAACCAAGAAAACAAGTTCAGTAGCATTTTTTTATTTTTATTAAAGAAATAAGAGTAAGAAAGTAACATAAAAGAAAAGAGCAATAAATTTACTGAAGAGGATTAAATTTCTAAAGCAGAAACACATTAGCCATTGGTGTTCTCTTAGTGATAACTTACCATTCTGATGCGCCGGAACTTGATAGTATATATATGGAAGAAGCAGACCACTCTAGACAATCTTCGCAGCCATCAAATTCACCAGAAATAGCTTGTAGCAGTGATCACTATTACTGCTAAGCAAACATAGGACAAGAAACTGTAGAGGTAACTTCAAAAATCCAATCATAACATGGGAGCAGAAGAAAATTACCCAAGCGCTGGTTGCTTTTAGGGAGCTTAGCTGCAAGCATATCACGATTTGGACTCCAGGAAACAAATATGTCAGCTGCAAGCATCAGATGTTTCTACACATGTGTCTGACATGAATTCAACCCTTTCTAATTCTGCACTATCCAACTGTCTTCTTTCGAAGCTTTCATCTCCACTTTCATTTTCTGATATTACATCAGGCTTATCATAGGCAGTGGTCACATAACCATCTGCTATCCCATTCTGTTGGTAATGCAAATTTCCATACGTTATGCCATACATTAACTGCTGGTAAGAACAACCAATATCTGCATTTAGGCAAACTTTCATATTTCAGCCCCAAAACCGTGAATGTAAAATGAATCTTGCAGCTTTACATTTTTTCTCTCTTCAGAAAATGTTTCGACGAAATATATTTTTGCTATATGTTGCTATTCATTATTTCAACTAATCCTTACATCTAATTTATTGTAATGTACCTACTAGTACCACCTAAAATGTCCTCTCTATTTTCTCACCTCCATATGCAGAACTTGTAGAGTCCATCCCCATGCATTCGATTCCCATGACCGACGACAGCTTATGTGGTTCAGAACCACTACGCGCGCCATGGCATCCGAGCTCCAATGACATTGTTGATTCAATGCCCAAATGTGACCACTCCTACGGAAATCCCTCGATGTTTTCAGTTCTCCTGAAGCATTTAGATCTAATCGTCGAAGGATTGAGAGGATTAGGGTACTTGCCTGTTCGTACTGAGTTCTTCCCCCAATCTCCAGCGGAACTAGATCTTCAACCTGCTCATCTTGCTTCTTGTGTCCTCTGCATTGCTGATGTACCGCACCTTCCCAATTTGCTAATGCTTTGCTATGCGGCTTACTTAGAAGCCTTTCAAAATTGCACAATGTTTTTTGTCCATTTTGCCCTCCCCCATGTCCTTCGAGTTGACCAGCTGGTTCGTTTTACTATGTTCTTGGTTCCAAATACTTTCACAGATCTCGATGCAGCCTGGTGTTCCAATGGCCAGGATAGCCCCGGTGGCCACCTGGGCATGTGAAAATTCCGCGTCCAAGTTTGTATAACACTGGAAAGTTGTTTGAAGTGCATCGCACTTAATATTGAACAACTGGGCAGTCTGAATAACTTGATCATGGAGAGGTTTACAGTTAGTTAAACACAAGGAACCCGTTGTTGTCTGCACCACGTGTTATAGCCCGATACACCAGGACTAGGCTTCGAAATCAGGGCAAGCGGAACAATTCTTGCAAGGTGGCTTCAATTCCCTCATTGACTACTGACTAATAACAACGTAACTTTCTGATTGCTCTTGCAAGCAATCTGCCGCGATAGCTCACAACTATGGCTCAAGTTCCAGCAGGATTCGTGACAACTGACAATCCAAGAATGTGTCCGTATCCCTAACATGGTGCTAATAGCGTATTGAAATTCTTAGAGTGTACTGTAGCCGGATCACACTGGACAGAATCCTCCTAGTTTGGGTTTCCTGATGCTTCCCAATCTCATGTTTTTGTATTATTTTTTTAACATTGTCTAGAGTACATCCTTGAATAATGGTCTAGCGCATCAGGTTTGCAATGTGGACAAGAACAACAATGGGTCATATATACAAGCACTTGAGAGGGACTCACTGCTGCTATATATGATCCCTTTGCAGCAAGGTACGTCCATCTCTGGACCCAGTTGGACAGGTCCCCTCAGCGTATCATGCGGGAGATATACGGGCAGCACTCAAAACCTACTAAGTCTGATTATGCTCAGAGATATGCATGCTTTGTTGCCTCTATATTCTCGTCCAGACATTTTTATCTGTTAAATAGCACGAAACGGATGACAACTTTCTAGCTAGAAAGAATCCAATTTCTTTGTAAAGTTCCAAATACCTTTCTCCAGCTTCTATGATACTCCCAGAACAAACTCCATGTAGGCTTTAATGTGATATGCACCTGCTAAATCCAATCTTACTTTGTGCCAATAGTCACCATCCGGGACAACATGACGGCACGCAACACAAGATACAAATTTTTTTTAAAAAAAATCCAAGAATCTGAATTTCTCGATGCATCGCAATCCAATATGATGATGTGTTGATAGTGCGCAAAGATTTCTATACAAGTCGTATCGCCCATTGATGAAGTTTTGTCAGCTGTGCTAGAGAGTAGATGGTTTCATGGCCGTTTGCTCGTGCACTGGTTATATACATCAAACATGAACTCATGCAAAGCGGCTGTATGTCATACATGACACTTGCCGGCACATCTGGGAATCAGAAACAGTCATGGTCACAAAAAAGTGTATCGAATGGAGGACAACCAGTGGCACGATCTCGTTAAAGGTAGCTAGATTAACATTTATCTAATAATGAGAATAAATAATTAGATGTGAAAACTGATCAGCACATGCGTGGTCGGGTTTAAAGTTCTTTTGAACTTTTACGCGACTTGTGGGTAAAGTGTGCAACCTCTGCAGAGTGAAAACTGATATATCAGCCGTGCTCACGGTCAAGAGGGGCTAGGACCCTCACATGTTCAACTTAATGGAAATCACTATGGTTAATTCAGATGTTTAATTGTTCCAAGTTTATTGTTTATTCAAACATACATTTCTTTTTCATAAATGTGGGGTGGTTTCATACATGACTTAGTAAATAGGTTGCTAATGTTCAACTGTTAATTAAAATGCTTACCGCTTTACATCAGCCAGCCATATTCCTTGATTTAAGCCTTGCGTGTCATTTATTTCCAATATACTTGCTGAGTACGACATGTGCTCACCCTTGCTATACCACACTGCTCCGAGAAGAAAGTTGCAATGAAGGTGAAGATGCTGCTGAGTTCTAGGCATACGCAACCCCCGGTCGATTGCCTGTGAAGTGTGGAGCCTTCGTTTCCAGAAGAAGTTGTACATCTCTGATAGTCGGTTAGTGTTGTAAGTTTCTTTATTATGTGACATTGTTGCTCATTATTCCATTATGACGTCGCTATATGTATGGAACTTAATTCTGGCATACATATAGTTATGCATTCGGTTTTATTTTAAAAACCGGGTGTGACATCCACTCATATATATGTTGCTTTGGTGTTGCTGTGACGTTTTAGTATATTTGCTATTTAACTTGACAGTTCCTGAAATTATAGGGATAAAAAGGTGAATCGGATAATGTCACATAAGTTACCTTGGTCTGTTCGAATATAACTTATAGGAACCAACAAGGTTTTGGTGAGCAGACTCGACTTAGGACATGCATTCCTGAGGCTAGGGGTTTGCTTGATCTAAGTCCTCATCTTCTCCGTGACCATTTATACAAGAAGGACGACAACCATATGCATTTTCTTATTAGTGAGCAAGAGAGTGATCTATTATGTAATTTGGTCTGCACCAACTTTAACTAGCAATTTGTGACGATTCCATCTTGCATACTTGGGATTCTGTAAATGAGCCTTCCCATGGGCCACATTTTTTTAGCAACCATATGTAGCAATTAATTAGTGTGCACTAAAATTCTCCATGGACAATTCTGCATTTTACATTAGCAGGGATCTATAACAAATTTTGATCACGTCGACTATGATAGAAAAGGTTTTGCATCAATACTCTGCTTCAGTGAAAAACCTTAGCAATTCTGGAGGCATAATTTAAGTCTCGATGCGCACTTAAAATGGAATTTTCATCCAAGTGTGTAAACTATTTCTGAGCTTTAAGAAGTTTTTTCTTCCTTTTCAATGAATTGTACTCTATATTTACCTGTTTACCAAGAAAAACATATAACTAGATCCTGGACAGCACCCTGTGCATTGATCTAGCTCTTTTGGCGGCGTGGCCTTGGATTGCAATGTCCTGAGTGTTGAAACTATTTGCATGCAAGACACAATAATTTTCCAAGATCATCACCTTAAATGTCACTGCTACATTTATCTAATGAGAGTAAATACGATTAGTACAGTTTTTTATATAGAGCACAGAAGGTTGCCATTCATGACTCGTTGGAAATTCAGTGTAAACTCAAATTTAAGGATGATTATATTATTGTGATCGAATGAAGTTGGATCTAAGATGTTTAGTTCCTCGATATATTGCTTAAATAAATGGCTTGCATTGGTAACGCATCATGTCTGAATTTAGAACCGTAGAAATTTAAAGCACGGATTAACAAGATGTAATAATAATGCACAGTGTTATAAAACTCAGGCAATGCGACCACATGCCCCCCTACGGCTGCCACCTGCACCTAACCTAGGTTCCGTTTGGCAGAGCTCCGACTACAGCTAAAACGGCTCCGTCTGTGGCTTCTCTGATGGAGTTTCTTCTCTGGTGGCGCTGAAGTTGTTTTGAAAAACATTCGGCAAAATAACATATTCTTATAAAATGGATATGAGAGGTGAAATCTCTTATATGCCCGTGACTGTGTGGCTTGTTTGAATAGATGGTGTGATGGCTTTAATGTAGTTTATAATTTGACATTACTAGTCTGTCAACCTGTGCTGCCGCACGAGCTAATTAGAATTAATATAAAAATAAAGTCAATAATTATAATTATCTATCTCACCCCTTTTCATCTATTAAATATTGTAACACATACTCTAAAATATATATTTATAATTATCTAGTTACAATAAATTTCATTTTGCGTACCTCATATGTATTCAATATATATTTAGTTGAATTATTTGTTTGATAATTGATATTCTTATCTCTCCCATCTTACATGAATATATGGTGACATATATCGTGGGTAGTATTTTTATATAAATAATATATTAATAATGATAGAAATAGTAATTTAGAATTTTTATTGGTGCACTTTAATATATTGTTATAATTATATAATTTAGATTCAGATTTATGAGTAATTTAACTTGTAATAATAATGACATAGTTGGATAATTTATATACAAATTTAGGGGGTATTTATATTATTTTTATAATGGCATGTGTTTAGGGGGTTATTTTAGTCTATTTTCATAATGGCAGAGGTGGGTAATTTATTAGGAAAAATAACAGATCTGATGATTATTATAATTATAATTGTTGGATTGATGACCGGATGTTTCTATTTTTTGTGAGAATTTATAGAATTTCTCTATTTTTTCAGAGTGTCCACCTAGAATTCTAGATGACTTCATGTGGTCCAATTAGTAATAGTAAGATTTGAAATAAAAAAATTGACTTTCTAAACTAATAATAAATATAATTACAGATCAACCAATAGTCTTCTCCCTTATTTTTTCCTTTTTTCTCTACCATTTCTTTTTCCTTTCTCTTCTCTCTATTCCTTCTTCTCCTTTTCTTTTTTTTTCTTCCCTTACTTTTTCTTCCTTATCCATTCTTCCTTCTTGCCATCGTTTCCTACGCCGCTGTCCATGCGACTTCCCAGCTTCCTCGCCAGCACCACTGCGCTGCTTCCCTGCTCAAGTCCCTGCAGCTGCTCGGCCGCTGTCGCCGCTGTTGCACACCGCTGGATGGCCGTGTGCTCTGCTGCTGCCGCTCGCCCACCTCCTCCGCGTCCATCACCGACTGCCTCGCGAAGCTGGGCGACCCCGTCGCGAGTACAGGGTATCAATCGATCGGAGGAGCTGCGGGGAGCTAGTTTATTTTTGCTCCCACACTGTCAAGCGGCTCCTCTCAACAGGATTTGCAGGACTTCAGCGCTGGTGCTGCTTGTAGGCAGCCCGATTGGTAGGGCTCCTCGAGGAGCCGGTGATGAAGCCCTTTACGGAGCCCTGCCAAAGAGGGCTCTAGACGTCACCATCGCAACCCGCTACTTGAGCACTCATCGTCCGGCACCGGCAGGCGCTGCAAATCTAGTTTGGGTCGGTGGCGCTGCAAACCTTGTTGTGCACTGACCTCTTTTGGTGTAGCCTTGCATTGCAATGTTCCAAGTGTTGAAATGGTTTCCATGCATGACACAGTAATTTTACAAGAGGCCAAATTTCGCCATGCATCCCAATCCCATGCACAAAGTTTTCAAGAGAAATTGTATTGTCCTACAAAGTTTTGTCAACTGTGTGTGCTAGAGTAGAAGGCTTCACGGCCCTTCCAATGGTTATATATCCCAATGATTAAAAGCTTCTCCCCTTTGCCCTCCTCCCCGCGCTTCACGGGGGCAAAGGGGACGCGTGTCCCACAGCCAAGTTTTTGGCTATTTTGCAAAAGGGTTCTCCAATTTTTTTGAATTTACAACTAAACCTAGCTCATCCTGATTGGCCAATAGCCACATTCAAATATTTTTCACATAGAACCTTGAATTAATATTTATTTCGACACAAAAAAAATCAATAATGTTCGGATCTTTACAAAAATCCCCCAGGATATTTTTCCAATAACCCTGCTCGCGGCCCCCAACCCTAACCTTTAGTTATTTTTCAAATATGTTCTCCAGTTTTCTCAAAAATACAACTAAACCCAGCTCGTCCCAACAATACAGTACCCACGTTCATATATTTTTTACTTAGGACCTCGAACTAATGTTTATTTCAACACAAAGAAGAAGAAATTCGATAATGCTTGGGTCTTTACAAAAATTACCCGAGGCTTTTTTCCAATAACCACCCTCGCAGCCCCAACCCTAACTCCCTCTCAGCTAAGGCCGTGGAGGAAGCGACTGCTACTGCAGTGCGCGAGGAGGCAGCAACCCGGCAACGACGGCACGGCCCACTGCAGAGCGCCCAAAGGGCCCCAGATGTTCTAGACTTCTAGTATATCAAACACATTGGCACAGGTGGCTATATGTCATACACGGGCACTTGTGGAAATCATTTTTTTTCACGAATATGCCTGGGCACGTATCAATTTCATTAAGAAGCAGTACCCTGATAGAAAGGAAGGAAGCCAACCAAACCTCTTCAGTTTATGCTAGACAAAGCTAGAATAAGAAAGGTACAGTAGGTTAATGTGATTAACCAGTTGAAAAAGAGATTGAAATGAGTAGTATAGAGAAAGGGATGATCTCAGGAAATTAATCAGCATTCCCAAAAGTAGGATAGGCTTGGCAATTCCACTACTTTTCATATGGTTTGTGCGTGGCAACACCCCCTACTTGCTTCTTTATGCTGAACACGGAGTTCCCATCCCCCTCACCCTTGCTTAGCGTTCCACTTGTGATCCTGGAGGATTTGGAGAAATGTTCCTGACCATGAGAAATGGATTTGAGCTTTTCTTTCATGTGAATGGTCTTAAAAGAATGATTTTCGTACTATAGACCATGTTGAGAAAGACCAACCAACAACACAAACAAAGACTGGTATTCTTTAAACTTTCTTGGTCACCGGACCAGTATAAATCTTAATAGGCAGAGACTATTAAGGCAGATATAGTGTACCACCAAGCTAGAGGCCGGCAACCCAGCACAAACAAGAACAGCAAGAACAATACCAGAGGAAACACACTCAAATCTAGACACAACCAAACATCTGAACTTGTTAAAAGATACAACGTCGTCAAGGTTGTCTAAGGTCTCTAAACAGCATAGGTGGCAAAGCATCTGCCTGAAGCCATACGACCAACACGATAACGGCGGTAAAACATCTGCTAGAGCTACCAATCGACGGCAGCAAAGTATCTGCCAATGTAAATAGGGATGGCCAAGCATCTGCCAAACGACAACAACCTAAGCAGCTCGAAGGAGGAGACTGGTCAAAGTGAAGATAGGCATAGAAGAGGAAATTCCCCAAGGAGAGCTGACAACCACTGCTAGGACAATGACTGGCCACAGATGAATAGGGATAGCATTCGACAATAATCCCTGAAGTGCAGCAACATCATGTAGAGCGTCCAAGAGTACGCCTCAAGGGTGGGGGCGACACCACCGTCGTCATCCCACCAATAAGGTCAAGGCTTTTACTCAGAAAGCTCACCAGAGAGGAGGGAAGAGGGGAACATATGACACCTTCAATAAGGTAAACAGCAATCAACAGTGTTGCCGCATCATTGGCCCGCAAGCAGGTCATAGGGTTTCGCCTTCCAACATTCCCATCCCATAATACACCGCAGGAAGAATTGCTCTAACACCCGTGCATGAGGCTTGGGTCGTGTTACAAATGCTCTCGCTAAACCTATTGATAGAAGAGGTGAAATTGTCGCTGCCACCAGAAATAGTCAGGACCATCAACCATGGAGCACCGAGCCCCAGCCCCTGACCCGGGCACGATCGCAGCACACCTTGCCCGCTCCCCCAACCCCACCAGGCGGATGAAACTGAACTGGCCAAGGGCGGTGCAAATCCGGTCATGCCCAGCTGGCGGCGACGCACCTTGGCCACACCCCCAGCACACAAGGAGGGCGAAGATGAATCAATCGAATGAGACTGAGCAGCCGAGTATCGGCGCAAGGAGGGTGTTGTGCGCCGCCACGTCGTCACCGTCGAGGAACAGTCCTGCCGCCACTGCCCCATTCACCGCCACGGGAGGTAGCCACATCTTGTCATCGAGGAAGGCCCCTTGAGACAAGGATGCATAGATCCGAGCTCCGATGTGGTGGATCTACCATCAACAGCCGGTGGATGGTGACAGGAGGCCTAGGGTTTGTGCGGGTTAGAATGTGGTAGAGCAAGGGTACGAGAGAGATAGGGGAGGGGAGGGGGTGGCTAGCCGCAACCACTGTTGTCGGTCGCCGTCGACGTTAGCAACCATCGGAGTGTGGTTGAGGACGGGCTGGCAGCCACGGTCACCCCCCCCCCCCGGGTCGCGAGGGACGTAGGGTTAGGCTAACATAGCAAGAACTTCTCCACACATTGAAATCAACAGAGGTTAGCTTTCTCTTAGAGCCTCTCCAACCAAACCCTTTCTTTTGGCCCCCTACTTCACCCATATGAGGACCTCTATTCCCTTGCCTACTTCAAAATGAACTCTACGAATCCCCTCATATTTGCCCCCCTACTTTCAATTCTCCCATATCATACTTTGTTGATACGAAGCAACTACCATGAGTGTGGTCTCAAAGTAAACGATGTTTGTTTGTTTCTTTTTTTTTTGAATGGCCATGATTTTCCATCCACTCTAGATCAGTACCGCTGCTCGCACCATTTTGATTCAAACAGGTTCGACCAGATATCCATCTTCGTCCCTACAGACGTGAGCCACAAATTACTGAATATATAGTAATCCACCTTTATGACAAATAAGGCTACGCTAACCGATCAAATTAGATAAATTAGTAGTACTATGCTTGTGCCTGCAATTGGCCAAGCCTATTCAATGACCTGAACTCAAGAACTTCAGAGAATAGTCACATATCAGAGAGGAAGCAAAAGGGGGGAAAAGACAACGAATAAGTGAAAGGGAATCAAATTACATGAGCATAGCTATCAAAACTCAATTGCTTGGGCACATCAACCAATTTTCAGAAATCAAACATTATCCTTCTTCACATCTCTTCCATAGCTTCATTCAGGACTCCCCGTTTGGCATAGTTTATTTTGGCTTCAGTGTAACACCCCTGGTGTTAATCCTTTGTTTAGCTGCTAATCATGACTTAATCATGGTCATTAGTGTTAATCAAGTTGGCTTTGTTTCATTTCAATCTTCGCTCCGCTTTAATCCTGATTTTCTCCCAAATTGACTCAAATAAACTTTTGTCCAACGTCAAAGTTGTAGATTTTTTATTTCTCCCTCTACAGCTCTTGTTTGGCCGAAATTTAAGTTCGATGCAAAATTTTAGGTTTACATCAGTCAAACTTAGATCAAAATTCAGTCAGTCATGGCCCATCTGTCATCCTCTTTCTCCCTCTCCCCATGCCTTCTCCTGTGCAGCACACAGGGCACGGCATGGCGCCTGGCCATCAGACCTCTAACATGTCGACATGACAGTGCCTGCCCATGCTGCCTGTTGTTCACTCGTCCTCGCCCTTATCCCCAACCAGCAGCTGCTCTCTTCCTCACCTCTCTCGATCGGCCCTCCCTTCTTCCTTCTCGCGTAGACCAGAGCCGAGCAGAGCTGGTGCTGCGCCGGCCATCCCGACCGCGTCCCCCTCCGATTCCTCCCACGAGGGCCTCCCCAACCGCATCCCGCACCTTCTCTGTCGTTCCCCCGAATGATTCCAGCCACTTCCCGGCCGGAATAGACCCCGCTCCGGCCGATCGCCATGGAAGCTCAGCCTGGAGCTCCGGCCGCCGTCAATCTGCTTCCTCCGGACCTCCTTTGCTCGAATCGAGGCTACGGTGAGCTCCGCTGTGTCACCCTCATCCTCCCCGGCCCCTTCCCCGACCTGCATCGGCTGCCCCCTCGCCGGAACCAGCTTTTTTTTCGAACAAGGGTTCACCCAGCTTTTATAGAAAGCGAATAAGGTTGGATACAAAGTCAATGGCACGTCGGGGAGACTGACTTTACAGCAAGTTCAAAAAAAAAAACTTAAGGCTCACAGGCCACAAACATAACGGAAAAACGACACTGGAAGCTAAAAGGGTCCTGCTCAGGAGGACGATCGCGAACTTTCTCCAGGAAGTCTTCGATCCAAGCTTTAACTTGAGGTCGCCACCCATCCAGGAACATTTGGTCAGTAGCTCGTAGCAGAATCCGCCACCTCTGCAAATGAAGATCAATTTTGAAGAGCACATCAGTTGGGTTCTTGACAAACACCCCCTTTATCGCCATTTTATTGCGTGTGGTCCACAGAGACCAGAGAGCACCAGCAAAAGTAATCAGTTTCTGCCCATAGTTTTTACACCCCAAAGGAAGCCACCCATCTAGAAAGTCACTCATGGAAGATGGTGTTTTATCCCACCCCAGAGCTATGATCTAGAGATTCTGGAACTTTGCACATACAACAATTACCATTCCCTTGCCAGTTTCTTTTCTTCAGGACCACCCCTGACTGGAGTCTGTCCTGGAAAGCTAACCACATGAAGACTTTGATCTTCAGTGGTAGTTTGCTTTCCCAAAGCAATTTCATCCTTCTATTTTCTACTCCCCTATTTGAGAGCATTCTATACATGGAGCGTGTAGAATACATGCCTTTTGATTCTAGAGCCCATCTTACTTGGTCACGGGACTCTGAAATCGAGAGCTAGGGTAAAGATTGAAGAAGGTGCTCCCATTGGACGATTTCAGCATGACCGAAAGATCGGCGAAATTGAATTTTCCATTCCCCCGCCACCCAACACTCACTCACCCTGGCATTTTTGTTGGTGCAGCACCCATAGAGCTTTGGGTATTGCAAACGCAACGGGGTGTTCCCTACCAATACATCCTCCCAAAACAGGATACTCTTGCCATCCCCTAAGATGAAAGTCGCCCCCCAATTGAATTTGGCCCTGATTTTCTGGATGCCAGTCCAGAATTGAGAGCCCTTCTTCCCCTTAGATAATGCCAAGGGTTTATTTCTCAGATACTTAGCTCTCAGTAATTGGCAGCAGAGGTCATCCTCTCGACCATATTAAAGATGCCAAATCCACTTAAGAAGGAGAGCCTCATTCAAGAATCTGGTATTTGTAATACCCAGCCCCCCAAAATCTTTTGGAAGACAAGTGTGTTCCCATTTGACCATGTGATACTTAAATTTGTCACTGTCCCCTCTCCAGAAAAATTGAGACCTCACTACATCCATCTGATGGTGAACTCCCTCAGAAAGATTATATATGCCCATGGTGTAAGTAGGTATGACGGAGAGGGAATAATTGGTCAGGACAAGACGTCCTCCATAAGAGAGAAGCTTCCCTTTCCATGATTGTAATTTTCCTTTCATTTTCTCCACCATTCCCTCAAAAGCACTGCTATGCAAGACTCTGTCATGAATAGGCAAACCAAGATACTTGAGGGGTAAGGTTCCAAGCTTGCAATTCAGCATATTTGCAATAGTAGTCTATCTAGATTCTGCCACCCCAAAAACATATACCTCACTTTTGTGATAATTGATCTTGAGGCCTGACATCCATTCAAAACAGTATAGAAGGAATTTCATGTTAGTAATGGAAGTATCATCACACTCCACCATTACCACAGTGTCATCTGCATATTGTAGGTGAGTGAGCCCCCCTCCTTGTACCAGGTGTGGAACTACCCCTTTTATGATCCCCTGGCTCTTTGCCTTTTCTAGTATATGAGCAAGGGCATCAGCAGCTAAATTAAAGAGTAGAGGAGAGAGAGAGGGTCCCCTTGTCTCAGTCCTCTATGGGTTTTAAAGTAAGGACCATTTTCACCATTGATGTTTACACACACTCCCCCCCCCTAACTGAACACATAATCCATGTTCTCAGTTTCTCATCAAAACCCTTTTTGATTAGGACCTCTTCCACAAAATCCCAAGATATGCTATCATAAGCCTTCTCGAAGTCAATTTTGAGAATCACCCCTCCATTTTTTTGCTTCTGAGCTCATGGATTATTTCGTGCAACATAACAGCTCCATCTAAAATATATCTGCCCTTAATAAAAGCAGTTTGACTGGGAGCTATAATTTTTTTTTGCCACATTGGTCATTCTATCCATCAACAATTTGGTGAAGATCTTGAAGCTCACATTGAGCAGACAAATAGGTCTGAACTGTCTGACATTGTTAGCATCCTTTATTTTTGGCACTAGAGTGATCA
The DNA here is from genome assembly GCF_016808335.1 of Panicum virgatum. Classification (NCBI taxonomy): domain Eukaryota; kingdom Viridiplantae; phylum Streptophyta; class Magnoliopsida; order Poales; family Poaceae; genus Panicum; species Panicum virgatum. Next base: position 9,521,852 of record NC_053146.1, read on the forward strand.
CCCCATAGTTCAACCTACTTAGGTCCAAATGTCCAAGGTAAAAATCATTAATGAGTTTCATCAGATCCTCCTTAATAAAATCCCAACATTGCTTGTAGAAAGACACACTAAAGCCATCAGGGCCAGGTGCAGTGTTTTCTTTCATTGAGAAAACTGTTTTCCTGACTTCTTCCAGGGTGAAAGGGGAGAGAAGGAACTCATTGTCAGTTGAATCTAATCTTCCTTTCTCTGCCCAAGCAACTTCAAGTAACCCCACTAACCTGGCTAGTTGCTTACCAAAAAATTGTTTGTAGAAGTCATAGACCAGTCTCTGAATCTCTTTGGGTTCTGTATATACCCTCCCCTCATTTTCCAGAGATAAGATTTACTTTTTCCTTCTTCTGCCATTTGCAGACAGGTGGAAAAAACCTGTGTTGGCATCTCCTTCCAAGGTCCATTTCTCACTCCCCCTTTGTTGCCAGTAGATCTCCTCAGCCTCCATTATAAGTTCTAACTGTTGTTCTAACCTGGCTCTTTCCCTAGAGAGACAGATCTGATCATCATTTTCCATCAGCTGAATGTCAATTGCTTGGATTTTGCCCAAAATTTCCTTCTTATTTCTGATATATTCTCCTCTGATATTGTTTTCCCAGCCTTTCAGAAACTGTCTCAGCCCAGCAACCCCCCATGCCACCTATCCATGGAATAATCTGTGTCAGGGCATTTATCCATGATCTCTTTCCATTTCTTCTTCACAGTTTCCAAGAAACCCTCCATTTTGGCCCAATGTCTCTCATAGAAAAATTGTCTGCATCTCTGGGTTTGTGACTCTCCAGTGTCCAAGAGAATAGGGCAGTGGTCAGATCCTAGCCTGGTTAAACCATTTAAAGTGGTTAGAGGGAATTTAGCTTCCCAATCTGTGGAGATCAACACTCTATCTATATTGCTCTGGACAGCCTGATCTTGATTGTTTGTCCAGGTAAATTTGGCCCCCCCTATAAATGTCTCTGAGATCAAAATCCCCTATGAAACTATTGAAAGCATGCATGAGGTTTTTATTGCCCAAGCCTGAGCTCTTATCCTTCACTGATGTAATCAGGTTGAAATCTCCCCCTATGACCACTGGTAAAACAGCTTCCTGACATCTTGTTCTGAGTTTCTGGAGGAAATCCAGAGACAAGTCATGGTTAGCAGGGCCATAAACCACTGGCAGCTCCCATCTGAAGTTCATGATCCTGTGTCTAACAATCACCCCCACAAAAAACTCTCCCAACACCCACCCTTCCACTTGTAAGAGGTCCTTCTTGACTCCTAGCAGAATACCCCCCCGGAACTAGCTCGCCCTCGCAGCTCGAACTACTGCACCACCGCCGGCGCCATCCCGACCACCTCCGACCCCGGCCCTTGCATCAAACCGGCCCTAGGTGAGCCCCTTGTGCTTCCTCACCACACCCCTGCAGCCAGCATGGCCTTCTCTTGCCAAAAATTGAGCTCCTAAGCGCCTCCTGTGCACCAGATTCGCGTGAAGGACCTCGTGCAGCAATTCAGACTAGTGCAGGGGGTTTTCTGCAATGTCATAGAGTCATAGGAATAGTGTTTTAGGGACCAAATTGTTTGAAACTTTGAAAATCCATAGAAAATAGTAGAAAAATGCTAAAATGCAAAATTAGTTTTGTTAGCTTCATCTTTTTATTCTCTATATGATAGAAGCATGAGATGTTCTGTTTGATAACTTTTGCTGTGCAGTTTTATGTATGCAAGTTAAATAGTTTTGTAGCTGGTTAAATGCATAAATGGAGTTAGGAGCATGAGAAAAATATAAAACTAGTTGTCTTAGCTTTGTTTTGACATGTAGTACTTAGGAAAAATATTAAACATACTGTTTGGATAATGTTTCTGTGACGTATTGATTTAATCATGAGTAATGCTTGTTTTAGCTTGTTTAATTAATATCTGCAGTTCCACAAGTCTAAAAATTATGAAATTTATGTAGTAGCTCGCTCTTTGCATGCTTAGTTCACTGTAAAAGTTTCATGTCCAGAATCTATGCACATGTTTGTAAATCTGTTTTTGTTCAGTTTGTTTTGTTAAGGCCAAATTAAATGCTTTTTGTTATCAATAAAAGTTGGTAAATTTTTGTTGCATGTTTTATCAGTAGCTTGGCATGCTGCTAAATTTTTTGTTACTAAACCATGGCTACAAGTTATGTTTTTGCATTTGCTTAGTTCCTAACTAGACCTATGCCTTTTGTGTTGTTGCTTAGAATTTATTTTCTGCATGTTAATTTCAGCAACTTATTTGTTTCAGTTGTAAATCTTGTTAAATCTTTTAGGACCCAAAATGTGGATTATTTTTAGGTACCTTGGTTATGCTTGCTGTTAGTTAAATAAAAATATCTAGTTAATCTTTTTTGCTTTATAGTGTTGCTTGGCTTTTCTAAGTAAGTTTAGTATGGCTTTTGGAAGTGAAAAACTTCATTTATATATAACCTGCTGGCTGTGTGGTTTTGAGCTATTAAGTTATTGAAAATTAAGTGCCTTGTAGTAGATTAACCAATTGAACCTGTGTGCCATGCTTGATCTGCCTGCTATCTTTCTATGGTAGACTTGAGTAGTATCTAATTAAACACCTTTTGGCGCATAAATATGTGTGGTGTGACTCGGTTTATATCTTGTATGTCTTTTAAATGCATCATGTGGTGTTTTTCTTGAGTTCATGCATTTGCATTGTGCATATCATTTAGGTACGCTAGATGTACAATGCGCGGACATAAAGCACGTGATGGCGGGATCGAACCCCAAGATGGTGAATGGTGGATGCATCCAGAAGATGGAAGGACTGTCTGTAGTGCATGCTTGGACAGGAAATGATATCAAGCCGGTGCAAGATTGCAAGCTAACTAACTGACTTGTGTCAAACTCAGACAAGCCCCAGAGCATAATCCTTAATTTCAGTATTCAATGTTTATTTAAGTATTTGTGCATTTACGTTTCTAGGAGTTGTATGAAATTCTAGTATGCATGTATCTCCCTAGGTACCTATGAGTCTATACTATTGTGCAGGTATCGTTAGAAATGCCTTGCTAAGTAGGAACTCGGTAGAAGTCGAGTGATTCCTGTCACTCGCGAGATATAGGTCTTGTTACTTATGGAAAAGTTGCTGAAGAATGAATCAATGAGGAAAGAAAATGGAGACCAGGCGGAGATGAATTTGGTTATGGATATGGAATGAATGGAAAGTGAGCATCCGCCTGTGTTGCTTGAGGACCGTACCGTTGTTGTCATTGTTGATCGAGGATTGAACAGTACTAACCACATACCGAAAATAGGAGGTAGTCGAAACCGGTGAGCTGTGTACCGCTTTACAACGATACTTTGAATTCCGACCTGCTACGCTGGGCGTGGGAGTTGGCCGGTGTTGGATAGGATGTCGCCTTCGGGTTCTCTGGGGGTTCACCGTGAGAGGCCCAACACCTGGGTTTTAGTAGGCGTGGTTCAGATATCGTGGTAATGATGGGAACAGTTGACACGTGTGGTCCAGTGTGGCTTGCATGTGTCGTGTGAGTTAGATCCACCTTGCAAGGTTAAATCGGATCGATTCGCCGTAACTCGTGGATATGAGAGTCTTGGTCATTGTGTCACACCGTAATAAAGAAGTGGAATGAGATTGGAAATGTGATAATCTGAGATATGATTACATATTCTTGGAAGATTAATTTGATATATCATGTTTGCTCTAGATGATTATGCAAACCTAGTTGGTATTTATACAACAAAACCTGAGCTAAAATACTGAAAGTAAGGATCCACTATTAGCAGTTTTTCAGCAAAATAACTCCAGAGCCAAATAGTCTTGCATGTCTAGGAGTCGGCAAAGTATATACCACTAGTCGGGTAAGTCTTGTTGAGTATTAGTATACTCAGGGTTTGTTGTTACCCTGTTTTCAGATAGCTGCTGCTGATTCAAGCTAACCAGGATTTACATCGGTGGGCTCGATGTGACCTCCTCACGACTTCGTAGATAACGTTGTTTTCAAACCGACATTTTAGTTAAATTCCGCTGCATGTTGAACCCTGATAATTAATTCAAATTTATTTTGTAAAGCTTTGTTTTTGTTTTAAATTTGAAAACCTCTGTCTGCTTGTAATCATCTGCGATCGTCGTCGTGCGAGACTTCCAGTGTTTTCGATCATTAATCCAACAGGCTGCCGGATTATACCATTTTAAGTGCGCGGTGATTTGATTAACGTTTAAGATGATAGTTAACACACTTAAGTCGATTTAATTTGGGTGGTTCTGTCACATTTAGCTTCACTTATTTCACACAAATCGAGAGAATACAGCGTGAAACAATTTTATAAGCTCATGTTAAAATGAACTAGAAGCCAGACGAGCCCGTTTTTTTTTTGGCTTCACCAACTTTAGCTGCACTAGTGAAGCTGTTTTGGCACAAACTATACCAAACGGGGCCTCAGTAGACGTCGCTGCAGCCCCTAGAGCCGCCTCCCAACTGCCGCTGCAGCATCCCAACGCCACCTACACCCTCCCTATCTCACGCACCGGCTGCAGGCGCCACCTGCGCCTTCCTTAGGCGCTGGCTCCCCTCCATCCCCTCCCTCAACAAGCACAGGATTCCCCTTGATTTCGCGGCCGAGTGCGTGGGGCGTGCGGTGTCGTCGGAGCATAAGGAGACGAGGGCTTGCACGGGAATTGGAGATGTACCAGGTGTGGGAGAGCTCCGAGCAGGCGAGGGAAGTCCGGGAGTTGCAACAATTCGTGGATGAGGGAGCTTTTTCTCTCCCCTACATGTGGGAAGTCGGCTATGGAAGATGAAGGCTCTCTCATCCGTCGGGGCTCGGTTGGGAGTTCCGTTGGAGACTTTTTTTTTTTGCGCTTTAGCCCTCAGAAGTATAAGAGAGCAGATAAGATCTTGGTTGGAGCAGGATACGAGCACATCTACACATAGCTAAAACTATCTAATAAAGACAAAACGAATTGTAATTTAGGACGGAGGTAGTACTAATTAATGTTAGCTAAGAGCAACTCCAACAGATTGATTTTTTCCTTTCTCATTTCTTATCTTAAAGGGAAATCTCCCATCACAATTTTAAATTATAGAGGAGATGTGCTCCAGCAGATTGATTTTTCGTTTTCCCCTTTAATTCATGAGTGGCCAAGATCTTTTTATGCATGTGGATCTTGTGGCTAGGAAAAAATGGATAGAAAGGGAGAAGGAAAGAGAGAACGTGGAATTCCCCTTTAAAAAGGGGAGAGAGGAGGGAAATAAAGGGGAAAGGAAAAAAGGAAAAAGAGAAAATCAATCTGTTGGAGCTAAATTTTTTCCCCTAAATTCTCTTTATGACTAAAAAATAGAAAGGAGAAAGAGGAAAATCAATCTGTTGGAGTTGCTCTATGTTAATAGTAGCTGGCAGGTATTATTAGCTGGGCAACTACATATTAGTATTGGGATTGGTTGGATCCACGTATACTAATAAGTGTTTGAAGTAATTGTTCTTTGTCACCCTACTCCATTCCTCATGTCCTTTGTCTCTTTTTTTTTGCATTTGCGAATGTTGATGATTTGTTCGTGATGTGTTTCTGGTGATTTAATAAGATTTTTGTTTAATATTTCGCATTCTAATCAGATCTATTACACCTGGGTTTTGAATTTTTGTTTACATTCCTTACGGTTTTAATTTTTGCTGCAAATTATGGTTACATTAGATTCAATACCTAGCCTAATCTGATTTATATATTTTCATATCCACTTGTTTTGTGCATGTGGATGATTTGTTGATTTTTTCCCAACAAATCCCCAGTCATCTGTATTGGTAGTACCCATTTATTCGTACTCGCTTATTTGTAGGCTAGTTCATTGTGGTATTTTGGATTCTCTGATCCATAATCAATGGATATGAGGTCGATATCTTAGTTGTTATCAACCTTTTAGAGGTCGCCCTATGTGTGAAGTGTAAACTGCTAGTTATGCTCTTCTCTTCACACCTAACCTTTTTACTTACAGTTGGTACTAGTTATTTTTACAGTATAATATTCAGTGTAAATTCTGCATAAGATAACTGTCATTAGTTAACAAGTGAACCTTGTAGTGGGGTAGCTCCGTAACTGTGCAATCAATTTTCAGAGTTTTGATCTGTAATAGAATAAATGGATGGTTCTGTATATTCTGACTTTTTTGCACACATACAACATAAACAATCAGAATTTATATCTAGTGAATCATCTTTAGCTACTATATGCATCTGATTATCTGAATAAAATGCATCTATGTCTGCCTCTGAATTTCAATTTCCTGATTCATGTGTCATTTCTCACTCACAATTTCTATAAATGAGATTTGACAGTTTGTACTAGTAAATTTGACACTGTGCTGTTCCATGTAGTTTGTAGGTTAAATAATTGTCATAAAAAACTCTATGACATAATCACCAATTCTTGTGTTTTTACCTATCTATCTAGCTGCATGTGTATCTATTTGACTATATCTAGAATAAGTTTGAACTTTTATTACTCTAATTTTTTTTTTGAAATAGGAAATCTATACTTGCAGACTGCCTATGAACAGTTTACCATTTCATTGGTATATTCAATAAATGATGTTTCTGCTGCTACATGTCATATTAATTACTAGTTGTCCATTCCACGCCATTTCTGTTATTTATTTATTAAATATATTACACATCTATCAAGGTACATGCTTATCCTCAAGGTTGTATTCTTCATTATAAGGGAAGTAGTTGAACTCAATGCTTTCCTCAAAGATATAGTTAAAATTTCAGTTGACCTGAAACATTATAGCTCCTTGATTATTCATAGTGCTATTGCTTACTATGTATTTGCTCTATAATTACGGTGACATAACTAGTGTAATTTGTACACAATGTATATGTACCTGTCCACTATATTTGCATATGCCTTTTTTTTACAAAAAATTGCATATGCCTTTTTTTACGAAAATTTGCATATGCCTATTTGCTATTTGCATATGTGGGGTTTCACTCATTACCCAAACTATCTGTTGTTTGATAGACTTGTGGGTTTCAAATCCATTAGAGTGGCTATTTTTTTATGCTGGTTTGTCAAAATCTAACGCAACCCTCCTCCTTTACCCGGGCTTGGGACCGGCTATGCTGAGACGACTCAGGAGAGAGAGAGTCTTCCAGTCAGCATAGGCGGAGTTTGTTGTTTCATAGACTATAAAAAAAATCTGAATATTTGATATTTTGCTATATGCATCTGTGGGGTTTCACTCATTACCCAAACTATCTGTTGTTTGACAGACTATAAAAAAAATCTGAATATTTGATATTTTGTAAATTTCTCATTTGTATTTTAGGTTTCTCAATTTGGACCCAAGCTATCAGTAATTTGACATGGCATAGAATCTAAATATTTTTCATTTCAAGATTAAGATTTCATTTCAACTTGCAGCTGAGAAAAGGCCTCCTTTGATTATGCATGCCAATGCCATCATTTTTATTAGATTCGACATACTTTTTTTTTCTAGTGTAATGATGGATCTATACCTCAAAAAGAGAGGGGGGGGGGGGGGGGGGAATGAGGGAGGGAGGGAGTTTCCTATCGCTTCATCCTCCTTTTTATAGGATTTGGACTACCTCTGAATGCTGATTAATCTTTTCTAGTTGTACTCCTATTTGACTACATCTGAATGTATTATATATATATTTAAATGTTTGCTTGTTGTTAATCCAGAACATCCTTTTATATTTTTTTTTGAATAGATGCCTCCTGAAAGGCATTCTCATTTTTGTTGCTGTTAATTTCTAGTTGCAGGATCAATCAACTTGTGTTTATGTTTTCCCCACTATTGGCATCCAACAAACTGGTGCACAACACTGGCTTGTGCTCGCCTATGGCAACTCGCGAACAGAGTGATGATGATAGTGACTCACGCAGTTAAAGAAGCATGTGGTTTTCCAGCAGTGACTATGTGCAGGTCTTTTCTTTTTTATAATCAGTTGCTTTTTCGGTACTTCAACCTTTTGTCCTTTGTCCCATATATAGCATGATCATGTAGTCTACTTTTTCGTTTGCAATTTTGTTTTTTATTTTAGTTCTGTTCTTTTTCGTTCAAACGCAGCTATGCTCTTGATAGTGAATGCAACAATCTACTCTTTCCGTTCCAAATTATAGGTCGTTTGACTTTTTTGACACCAAGTTTGACCACTCGTCTTATTCAAAAAATTTATGAAAACATAGTCAAATTTAACTCATTCTTGAAGAACTTGTATTGATGAAGTAAGCCACAACAAAAAAATTGATATTTTGCATAAATTTTTGAATAAGACGAATGGTCAAACTTGGGGGTGAAAAAAGTCAAACGATCTATAATTTGGAACGGAGGGAGTATATGCTGCTACCTACTATCGAACAGGTGCATGGATGTGTTACGACATCGGAGAAGATAAAACCATTTTGGCAACTGTTGTGAATGCCAATCTCGACCTGCAAAGCAAGAACCATGCTCAAATTATGTTGAGGCGGCTTGACATCCGAAGATATTTGCAGCTCTGCAGCTCTTATTTGTTTCAAGTGATGTGAAGTGGCAAATACAATCTGATGAATCTATTTGGTGCCGGAGTTTCTGTTGTGATCCTATGAAACTTTGTTAGCTTTTGATCAACGACCTATGTAACTTTGATAGCTTCTGATAGCTATGAACCCAGAGATGCAGAGTCCATGCACAAGTTCAGTCTGTTTCTATTTTCTAATCTGGCTATTTTTAACTGTTGAACCAAATTTAGAATATGATGTTTTTCCCACCAATGGTGTTTCAATTGTTTTTTGTTGATTAGAGCCATCTGATTAAAATCTGATGGTTAGAAAATTCGGGTGCTAGTTACCTTTAAAACACACGAATGCTCCTGAATCTTTTTTTCGTGTGTTTTGTCCACTTCCGATGCCCGGGTGTCAGATGCTTACGAAACACTCAGGTATGAAGGGCGTGTTTGGCTGGGCTCCTCGCGGCTCTAGCTCCGGCACTGTTCACTACTGTTCGGTACTGTTTGAAGCCGCAAGAAGCCGCTAAAACCCAGCTTCGCGCGGCTCCCTCTAACACAAGACACAGTAAGGAGGAGCCGGAGCCGTTTTCTGTTGCTGCCACAGTGAGAAACAGTATAAAACAGTAGTATTTCCTGTAGCATGAAGCCGGAGCCGGCGGAGGCGGAGCCCTCCAAAGGGCCGAAGTAGACAGATCGGCGACCACCCCGACGCTGGGCCGTCGGGTTTTTTCTAGACCAAAGGGCTCTTTGGCCCAACTTTTTTAGACGCTGGGCCGTCGGCTTTCGGCACCATCACAAAAAACCACAACCACTCCGCCGCCGCCCCGTTCCATGGCGCACCTCCTATCCCCCGCCGCCGCCGCCGCCGATGCCGCCTGGGAGGCCGCGCTGGACGTCCACGACTCCGTCATCCGCCTCGACGCCCCATCCCCATCGCCGCCCATCCCGCGCTCCCGCACCGCCGCACCCTCCCGCGGGGACAGGCCCCCGCACCCCTCCCGCCGCCACCGCGCCCCCGAGCCCGCCTCCGCCTTCCAGGATACAGCGCGGCGCCGCGTCGCCGAAGGCTCGCCTCTCGCTCTCGCTCTGGGGCGCGCCGGCGCGCGGGCCCCGGACGCCGACTTCCTGCTTCCCCCCTGGCTCTGCGCCCTCCAGTTCCTCGGTGAGGGATACCTCCGAGCATGTGTCGCGGGTCTCGCCGCTGATGGCCTTTCTCTTCGCGTTTCTTAGCGAGTAAAATATGTTTGTGTTGCAGGGAAGGACCGCGCGTGGGAGCAGCCGGGGATCAAGGCGATCAGGGGTGAAGATGAATTGCATCGAGCACCTCTGGTGCGTGTTCCAAACCTGCCTAGCTTTCAGCTTTTCATCTCATCCGAGTGTGATATTTCGTGGTGCACTGACCATTTTGGGCGTTTGCATTGCCGTCAGGTGGCCGGGGTGGTGACATCCTGCAAGCCAAATGGCCTGGGTGATCTCCTGATTACGCTTAAGGTTAGCATTGGGAATCATCGCCTTATTCTGCTCCTTGTGCTGTCTTTTTTCTTTTCAGTAACTAGTTTAATGCATGTTCGATTGCTACTGCCACAGAAAATAGCATCTCTTTACCTGAGTGACAATGATTGGTAATTCTTGATAGGACCCTACCGACACAATTTCTGCTGCAGTACACAAGAAAGTTCTTTTGGAGGGTAATAATGATCAGGATATTTCTGTTGGCTGTGTCATTCTCCTCAGTAAGGTATAATATATAAGCTGCGGTTTCTTTTGTTTTCAAACTACTCTACTGACTACTGTGGTGGCTACTGGCAAGTGATTCATTAAGCAGTTGAGGATGTTTTCAATTTCAGGTAGCTGTTTTCCGTCCAACTCCCAAATCATGCTACCTGAACATTGCCAAAGTGGTTAAGGTATCATCCGTACATGCTACTAATGCATGCAGTCTGTTTTTGGTGTTCATGATGGTCATAGTTTCCCAGTTTAATTGTTATTGTAACCAATGACTGTTGAAATATGACTTGCCACTGAATGGTTAAAAGGAAAGGAAACTAAAATAAAACACTCTTGTAATATGTAGAAAAAATCCTTTATTGTACACTGCAATTTTCGGAATCTTACTAATGATATTGGTTATTGACTTGAATTTTGTGTATTTAACTGTGGTAATGAGATACAAACCATTACTTTAAGGCAACAAAACAAGCGTGAATCCAAAGGTGAAATTTTTCAATCAACCATTGATCTGGAATGGACTAGATATTACTTGTAAAATCTTGAAATGTTATAGCGCTTTAGTCATTGCACGATTACACTGAAAAAGAAAACATGACACTTGGTATCTCCCTTTTAATTCAGTTGCATTTCAAGTCTCAGGAGTCAGGAATTTAAGTGTATAGCATTCTTTCTGCAGCAATTTCGCAGGGGTGTTTTGTCAAATGGTCTTAAACACATTACATGATACTGTTTTGTATGAGAATCCTCTTATGACATATGGGTATAATATGCAAATGTTTGCAGGTTTTCAGAAAGGACTGCGATGCCCCATCTAAGCGATTGATTTCATCAAATACTACTGAAAGAAGTGAAGATTCTACCAACAATATAATGACAAGACTTTTAGGTCATGAAAGGATGATGGCCAGTAACAATGAGATGACAGTTATTGAGGTTTCTCTTCAACACCAGGGAACATCTGATTCAAATAATAGCACTTCAGCACTGGATATTTATGGTAGATGTAGTATAGGAAATAACCAGGAAGGTGGACTACAAATGTTGGCTGGAGGTCCACACAGAAAGACATGTTCTCAGCCTAGTCTTTGTGGAAGTACAGTCATGTTTGGAGACAGATATTCTACTCAGGCTAGTGATAATGAAAATCTTAGGCTACCTTTTGATAATGAAAAGATGCTCCATATTAATAAAAAGCTGAAGAGTGATGCAATGCTTCCTGATGGCAATGGTGAAACTGCAAGCTCAAGAATAGATACTGAGAACAGTAAGGTTTTAAAGAGGAATATGAACACTGAGTTAGATGGTATGTCAGAACAGTTTAATGGTCAACATGCCTCCATCATGGAGCCTATTGAGCATCAGCAAAGGAACTTCACTGCTGCGAATGCAGGTGTTCAGCCAACTAAAGAATATGCTCCTTCCATCAGTGGTTCTCTTCTCAATCCCGAAAAAGCATTGCCAGTTGCTTCTTTAGCAGAATGGACAGATGACCAGGTTTCTGAGCTACTTACTGACTACTAATATTGTAATGTGTATCTGATCAGCAAGTTGATAGATTTTGGTAGTCAATTTGCTGCTGTTATATTAATATATTTCTGTACACTAGCTCTTAGGATCTAGATTTGTATACGGTTGCTGTCCAGTTCACCTTTTTGAAATGTTTGTGCCATGCGGTCTCAAGTTGTACATAAATCTTTCAAGTTAGGGGGAGAAAGGACTTCCTTGTATCCATTTTCCCTTGTGGAAACAGAAAGAGAATCCATAAGATAGGTTGCATTTTTCTAAGCATTTTCAGATTTTTCTTTACACGATTATGAATGTGGGTACAAAATTGTGAATTGAGTTGGATATGTAACTCTAATTTTACCTTTATTCACTCTGTTCGTTTGGTTGTGGCTGGTGGCTGGTGCTGATTTGGTGTGAGAGAAAAGCACTGCTAGCTGGTTGGCTGACAAGCCAAGTGAATAGAGTATGCTGTCCGACATTAATATCTGGCTGCCAGAGGCTCACCAGATGCACGTAAAATGTAGCATTTCCACCTTGTACAATCTCTGTAAAAATGGTTTCGCAAACAAGCTGATCAGATCAACAAAGAATTGTGAAGCCCCTATTATAATTGACGGGATGCTCAAATTGCAATGCAGTATATTATTGGTAAACAAAAATGCACAACTCCAAAGTTTAAACCAATCCAGAGGCGAAGTGCCTTTGTCATTAAAAAAACCCACCACGAGATCTGCCCGTCGACCATCATCACAGCTGCCCCAAGATCAAGTTAATATTGAGATAGTCAAATGCTCATCACACATCAATTCACTATATTACGTCAAGATGCCATTACTGTAAGAGGAATAATTGATCTATTCCTCCAACCCTAGAAGGGTGGGTATATATAATACATATACATGGGCCTCTATACACATGAGCTCAATATACACCAACACCCCCCCCCCCCCCCCGCAGTCTGAACTACCGGCACAGCGGTGTTCAAGACTGGACAACAAGAATACCAACACCCCCCGCAGTCTGAACAACCGGTGCAGCGGTGTTCAACACTAGACAAGAATAGAGTACAAAGAGCTAATACCCCCCCTGCAACCATAACTAGCCACCGGCTACATTGAGGCTGGAGCGAAACTCCAATAAGGTCGAGGAGGGCAGCCCCTTGGTGAAGATGTCAGCAAACTGGGAGGTAGTCGGGACATGGAGTACCCGAACATCGCCGACGGCGACTCTGTCGCGCACGAAATGCAGGTCAATCTCCCCATGTTTCATCCGCTGATGCTGGACGGGGTTGGTGGAGAGATACACGGCGCTGACGTTGTCGCAGTAGACAAGCGTGCTCTTGGCGAGCAGGCTGTGGTGCTCCGCCAAGAGCTGTCGTAGCCAGGATGCCTCCGCCACGCCGTTAGCAATAGCCCGGTACTCCGCCTCAGCACTAGAGCGGGAGACAACCGGCTGCCGCTTGGACGACCAGGAGACCAGGTTGCCGCCTAGGAAGACGGCGTAGCCGGAAGTGGAGCGACGAGTGTCCGGGCAGCCAGCCCAGTCAGCGTCGGTGTAGACCACCAGCTCAGCAGAGGACAAGCGGTGCAGCTCCAGGCTGAGGTCCACTGTGCCACGGACGTAGCGGAGGAGACGCTTCAGCACAGCAAGGTGTGACTCCCGCGGATCATGCATATGGAGACAGACCTGCTGGACAGCGTAGGTGAGGTCCGGCCTGGTGAAAGTGAGGTACTGTAAGGCTCCAGCAAGACTCCGGAAGGCAGTAGGATCAGCCACCAGATCACCCAGATCAGCAGACAACTTCGCCTGAGTGTCGACAGGAGTGGAGCAGAGCTTGCAATCAGTCATCCCAGCCCGCTCCAGAATATCAAGTGCGTACTGCCGCTGGTGAAGGAGAAGACCAGACGGGCGAGGCTCAACAGTGATGCCCAAGAAGTGGTGGAGCTGACCAAGATCCTTCATAGCGAACTCCTGCAGCAGAGAGGAGATGACACTCTGAAGCAACTATTGACTGGAGGCTTTGAGCACAATGTCATCGACATAGAGCAGCAGATATGCAGCCTCATCCCCACGGCGGTAGACGAAGAGAGACGTGTCAGACTTGGCCTCGGTGAACCCCAATGTCAGCAAGAACGTGGCGAACCGAGAGTACCAAGCCCGAGGAGCCTACTTCAGACCATAGAGAGACTTGTTGAGCCGGCAGACCATATCCGGACGACTCGAATCCACAAATCCCGCAGGCTGAGAGCAGTAGACAGTCTCTGACAGAGTGCCGTGAAGAAACGCATTCTTCACGTCCAGCTGGTGCATAGGCCAAGAGCGCGAGAGCGCAAGCAAGAGGACCGTGCACACCGTAGCGGGCTTCACCACTGGACTGAATGTCTCATCATAGTCCACACCAAGCCGCTGGGTGAATCCCCGGAGAATTCAGCGAGCCTTGTAGCGCTCCAGTGTGCCGTCAGCCCGACACTTATGCGTCCAGATCCACTTGCCAGTCACCACATTGCAACCAGACTGACGCGGCACGAGGTCCCACGTCTGGTTGGCGAGGAGAGCCGCGTACTCCTCTTCCATCGCGCGACGCCAGTGAGGATCCGCCAGGGTGTCGCGGACAGAGTAGGGTACCGGAGAGACCCGCGGCTCTCCCTCGGTGGCGGAGAGAGTTGTGGCCTGAGACGCCATCCGCCGAGTCACCATGGGATGGATATGCCGAGGATCCCGATGGATGACTGGCGGGTGGTACACCGCTGGCTCGGCTCGAGAGGGAGCCGGAGGAGGCGGCGTCGGTGACGGCTCCGGTGTAGGCGTCGCAGGAGCCTCCGAAGCAGGAGGCGAATCTGGTGTCGGCGCCGAACGACGCCGGTGCACCTGGACCGGCTGAGCGTACCGCTGCGGCGCCGGTGTCGGCGCCGACCGGCGCCGGTACACCTGCACCGGCTAAGCGTACCACGTAGGTGCAGGGAAAGGCACCGGGGCCGCGCGTGGCACAGCGGGAGACACCGGGTCCGCGCGAAGCACGATCGAAGGTCCGGGGGCCGCGCGTGGCGCGACCGCGGGCACTGGGGTCGCGCTCGGCGCAACAGGGATCACCGGAAGCGGTGCCGATGCGCCGGGAAAACCTGCAGGGAAAGGACAAACAGGTAACGGTGGCTGAAACACCGGGTCAGTCGGAAACAGAGACTCCAGCTCGGGGTCATGAGAAGGAGTGGAGGAGGTGGAGTAGGGGAAATCCGACTCGTCAAAGACGACGTGTCGGGAGATCAGGACGCAGCGAGAGGTGAGGTCAAAGCATCGGTACCCCTTGTGGTCAGGGGAGTACCTTAGGAACACACAATGAGTCGAGCAGGGCGCCAGCTTGTGAGAAGCGGTGGCAGAGGTGTTAGGGTAACACGCACACCCGAAGACCCGAAGGTGGTCGTAGCGAGGAGGGGTACCGAAGAGAGCGTGGTGTGGAGTGGGAGCAGAAGAAGCAGTGGACGGAAGACGGTTGAGCAGGTAGGTGACGGTGTGGAGGCTCTCAGCCCAGAAGCGCGGGGGCAGAGAGGCCTGGATCAGAAGGGTGCGCACGACGTCGTTCGTCGTTCGAATCATCCGCTCAGTCTTCCCGTTCTGGGGAGAGGTATACGGACAAGACATATGCAGCTGGACACCCCGAGAGAGGAAGAAAGAACGGGAGGTGGAGTTATCGAACTCCCGCCCGTTGTTGCACTGGACGGCCTTAACGGTGAGGCCGAACTGAGTGGACACCCAGGCAAAGAAGTGGAGGAGGGTGGGAAAAGTCTCAGACTTGGCGCGCAAAGGGAAAGTCCAAGAGTAATGCGAGAAATCGTCCACCATGACCAGATAATATTTGTAGCCAGACATGCTGAGTACATGAGATGTCCACAGGTCACAGTGAATTAGATCAAAAGCATGCGCAGCATGCGAAGAAGAAGAAGAAAACAGAAGTCTAACATGACGACCTAACTAGCACGCATGGCAGAGGTGCTCAGCAGGAGCCCTAGTACATGAAACTTCGGTACTACGGCTGAGCTGAGCCAAAACGTCGCGGCCGGGGTGACCAAGCCGGCGGTGCCAGGTGGTGGAGGAAGGCGTCACGGCAAAAGTAGTAGACGAAGAAGCCGAAGGCGAGGCAGCGGAAGCAGGAAGCCGAAGAGTGTAAAGGGGCCCCGGGCTGTCACATCGGAGGAGCGGACGCCGGAAAGCCGAATCCTTCACAGTAAGACCAGAGGAGTCAAATTCGATAGAACAGGAGTTGTCAGCAGTAAACTAGCGAATAGAAAGAAGGTTGTGAACCATTTGAGGAGCGACAAGAACATTAGGAAGGCAAGGAGCAGAACCCACGGCGGTGACAGGAAGGCAAGACCCATCGCCAACCATGATAGAAGAAGGACACGAGGGGTGTAGGGGTCGGACAGAAGAGAGGATACCGGTATCAGGAGTGGTGTGGAATGAGGCACCCGAGTCGGCGATCCACTCGGTGCTGGCCGGCAGCGTCAGTCCCATGGTGTTGAAGGACTGCGCCAGAGCGGCCTGGTCCCACCAACAGGCCAGGTCGGCTGCTGGCCGGGCTGAGCGGGCGGGGTCCAAGACGGCGCGAAGAGGGGAGCGGCACCAGTGAACATGGCCGCCGGCTGGAGCTGAGGACGAGGCCCCCCTCCCGGACCCTGGAACGGCCACATCGAGATGCGCCCTGACCATGGGTTGCTGAAGGATGGCCAAAGTGTACCTCCAGGGGCAGGGGTAGGAGCGGGAGCTAGAGCCGGAGGCGGCGTGCCTCGACGGCCCCCACCGACACCGGTAGTCGCAGGAGCAGGGCCACCAGTACCACCACCACTCCGTCCCCCTACCGGCGATGTCCACGCCCCCCCTCCGGTCTGCCCGGCTAGAGCAGCACCAAGGAGCAAGGTGGCAGGAGCGGCGGAGGAGGCCGGAGGAGCAGCGACGAGCACGGTGGGGGTGGACGAGGACGATCTGGGCGTGAGACCCCGCGAGACACCCGATCGGAGACGGGACACCCGAGGTCGTGAAGAGCATCGGCCATGCCCTTCATCCTCCGGCAGAACTCACCAACGGAGAGGTCCCCCTGTTGGAAGGTGCGGAAGGTGGCATCGAGCTGGAGGGCGCAGTACTCGGCGTTGCCGAGGAACTGCCCCTCGAGCGCCACCCAGGCCTGCCGCGCGGTGCCGCCGTGGGTTCTGACGAGGTCCTGAAGATCCAAGGAGATGGTCCCGAAGATCCAGGACATGGCGACGCTGTCGAGGCGCAGCTACACCGCGTCCCGCGCCTCGATCGGCATGTCGAGGAGGACGTGGTTGTCGAGGGCGTAGCGGCGGAGGGCGAGCAGAACCTGGTCCCGCCAGCGTCCGTAGGAGGAGGACGTCGGGTCGAGGAGGACGGTGACCAGGGCCCTGATGTTCTGGACGCCGGCGGCCTGGAGGTGGAGCTGGGCGACCATGGGGTCAGTCAGGTCGTGCCGGGCTCCAGATCCAGCGGGCGGGGCTTGGCGGGAGGAAGAGGCGCCGGGCTCGGGATCGACGGGCAGGCCGAAGGAGACGCGGAGGAAGCGCTCCGCCTCGGCGACGCGGACAGCAGAGGCGTCGGCCGCGGCGCGTTCGCGCTCCCAGGCCGGAGGAGCAGCGACGAAGAGCGGCGCATCCGCAGGCGACATCCCGAGCTCGGTCCACGCGGCATCAGGCACGGCGTCAGCGGCGGGCTGCTTGCCCGCGACGACAGCGGCGCGATGGGGCGCAGCGGCGGCGGCGGGATCCTGCAGCAGCAGCAGCGCGGCCTGCAGGGCGGCCGGATTGGCGCCCGCGGCCTGCAGCAGCTATACTGCGGCCCGCAGGACGGACGGATCGACGTCGCCGACGGGCTGCTGGGCCCCCGCGCCAGCAGCAGCGGCGGCGGCGCGCTGCAGGCGGCAGGAGCGGCCGGATCCACGGCGTCGGCCTGCTACAGAGCAGCGGCTGCGACCGGAGCCGCAGCGGCGGCAGCTGGGCGCCAGGCAGCGGCGGCAGCAGAGGAAGTGGCGGCCGGCCAGGCGCACGGCGCAGCGGCTGCGCCTGCAGCAGAGGAAGGGGAGGAGGGAAGGGGAGGGAAGGAGGCGGCCCAGGAAGGGGAGAAGAGGGGCGGCGCCGGCGGCCGGCCATGGCTGCCGGCGGCGGCGGCTCGGAGAGAGGAGAGAGAGATGCTAACCCTAGGCTAATGATACCATGTAAGAGGGAATAATTGATATATTCCTCCAACCCTAAAAGGGTGGGTATATATAATACCTATACATGGGCCTCTATACACATAAGCTCAATATACACCAACAATTACATCATATTTCATTATGAGCAGTAGGACATACTGTCACCAGCAACATCATCTAATTGATTATCATCTAAAAGATAGAAGTGTGCATCTAAGCAAGCAGTAGAATTTGATGTTTACGTTTTTCTTACATGAATACACAAACGCATAGTTAGAATACTAATACTACAATATATTACGTCAAGATGCCATTACATCATATTTCATTATGAGCAGGACATGCTGTCACCAGCAACATCATCTAATTGATTATCATCTAAAAGATTGAAGTGTGCATCTAAGCAAGCAGTAGAATTTGATGTTTACGTTTTGCTTACATGAATACACAAACACATAGTTAGAATACTAATACTACAATAGTTCTGCAATCGTCATTTCCTGCTACTACAATCTGTATCCTTCCCAGCTGCAGTGTTGACTTGTCGGTTGAGATAGGCTTCATAGATCTCCACGACAAGCCTTGGGTCCTTGTCAACAAGCTCCTTGTATTCTTCCCGATCCGCTAGTGTGGACATATTGTCCATGAGCACAGAAAGGGAGGCCTCCAGCAGCTGTTTTGCACTGTGGCGATGTGCAAAGGCATAGTGGGCAATGGCATTTTCGTTGTTCACTTTGGATGTTATGAACTTCTCACAGAAGGTCTTCAGGTGCTTTACTTCATACTTCTCAGCCAACACCAAGAGATCAGATGCCATTTGCTCATCTAGAAGAGCTTCTGCTGTGTACATGTAATGGACAAAAGCACGAAGGACATCATAGGAGACATCATAGATTTTGATGATGCCACTCCTCTCTTCCATCTCACTCTCAAGCATTGCTCTGAAAACAGGAGATCTGCTTGCCTATTTGATAGAAAAAAGTCAGTTTAATGTACAAGGTAATTCTAATGCAACAAAAATTGCAACCAATCCTGAGAGGTACAATTAACACAAAAATGAGGAATATTTGGAGCAAAACCAACTAAACACTATTGAGGTGAAGCTCAAGCAACTGGAGAAATTAGAAGAATGTTAGCATAACTTTAAAACTAGGAAAAGGTCATGTTGAAGTTACATATGCATCTGGCTAGAATATGCAGTAGCATTTTTTCTCGAATACGCGGGAGAACTGCGTATCATTGTATTAATAGAAGAGAGTCTTACATAGACCCAAACAGACACCCATACAGCCTTTAAACTGAAAGACCTTAATCGCCTATTGCTGTCGAGAAAGATCTGACCATACACCCACTAAGCTATGGCAGCACTAGCAGCATGCAAGGACAGCCCCTTAGCACCAGCTAAACTCCATAAATGGGCTTCCTCCCTAGCATGGGCAAGAGCCGTAGTTATGCTAGGGGTAGCACTATTGAACACACAATCATTTCGAACTTTCCAGATGGTCCAAGCACCAAGCATTAGCATATGGAAATGTAAAAAAAAATGAAAAAAAGAACGTCCAAATAGTTCATCGATCAAGGATTCTAAACGAAAAGGTGCGGCAGTCACAAAATGAATATATTTTTACCATGTCAAAATAATCCCATCCTGGAGCAAAACTAAAAATTTGTATGTGTATGTGACTATGCCATGTAGTTAATCAGCATTCAGCACCAAGACTAGCAAGATTAACATTTTATTATATTCATGTGACCGTGCCATGGATAATCAGGACTAACAGTGCCTATTCCAGGCATCTCTAATACATTGTATCGTAGGTTTTAATTAAGGAAGAGAGAATGATCTACCTTGTATGCATCAAATTCTCAGGTTAGCTTTAACAAAGCAAAACAACTATAGTACGGACATTTGAGTTATGGGGCCAACAAACGTATTTTAGATAAAGTTGCTGCTCCAATGATTCAAGCCTTGAATAAGCACCTTTAGGGAAAAAGTACTGTATGTTACATTAGAAACCTGGATCATCCAATTTGCCTCATCATTTAGATGATATGTCAAACGTTCCGAACTTCAGATACGGTTGTTGGCATTTAGCATTATAATTGCCTAAAAGCATTTTGAAAGTCTAAATTGTCCAAAGCGTGAAAAAGAAAGGAAAAGATGTGTATGATCTCCTATTGCCCACTCCCTTGAATCAAGATCAAGATTGTAGATGAACACTGATATATGTATGGTTTGTTACATTCAGAAAAAAAAACGCAAATCGTGAAGATTTTTCATATATGTGCAAAATTTGTTCCATCCACTAGCATACTCCTGGTAAATGTAGTATATTGTTTTAGGTTTAACATGTTTGGGTAGTTTCAGCTATTTCTCATGTGTCCGATCATCAACCGAAATGACCACTGAGAAATTCATGAATAGCCATATGTCGAGAACTCCCAGGGGCTCGAGATCTCCATTGCATGGTGGTATCAGTAGTGGCAAAATGCAAATGGTAACCAGGAACAACCAGTGATTACTGATTACACAGTGGGACAGTGAGCTACTAGAACTATTCAACCGGCTTCTAGGAATCAGAGGTCTAAGAATGAAATAGGAAAGCAAAAACAAGGGGCATCAAGAAACCTCATCACAAACCCATAATCTTTTTTTTCCTTCTAGGACTAGGTTTATTTCATAGGCTAGTCGATCTAGAGGTCTGCCAAGAGCGGAACTATCAAGAACCGCACAAGCGAAGCAATCAAGCATGAATCCCACCAAGAAATCCTCTAACAGCGCAGGGTGAGGTTCAAAGGGGAAGAATTACTCACAAGAATGACGCGGTGGGCGGGGACGGCGGGTGTGTCGGGTGTGCGCGCGGCGTCGGCGTCGCCTCCCGCGCCGGAGGAGGAGCAGGAGGGGATGGCGTGGAGGAGGAGGTCGGAGTGCGGGGCGGATGCGGCGTCGAGGGTGGGGTAGGGGAGGCGGAGGAAGAGGAGGCGGGATCGGAGGTCGTCGATCTCACGCTTGAGCTCCTCCTCCGTCTCGCTGGCCTCCTCGTAGCACTCCTTGCAGGTGCCCGCGTCCTCCTCCTCGTACTCCTCCTTGCACGACTGGCACCACATCTTCGGAGCTCCTCCGCCGCCGGCCGAACTCGCCGCCGAGCTACGAGAGCGTCCCTCTCCGGAGTGGTGGTGCGGCCGCCGCCGATTGGACGGCGAAGTGGCGGCGCGGGTGGGTGGGCTTTACCTGGGTTGTCTCACGGGCTCTTTGCGGAGTCAGAATGTGGGCCTCAACTCATTGTCAATGAGCGCATGGTAGCCCGGCCCACTAATGAATATCATTTGTCCCTCAAAAAAAAAAAACTAATGAATACCATTTCCTTCTCTGTTCATAAACTTCATTCCTCCCATCCAAAATTTATGATGAAGAACGATGTAGCTAAATCTTGATGAAAATCATCTAAATTGAAATTTAAGATTTATGTTGTTACATTAATCATATAAAATCATGTGTTTTTTTTCTGTTTCTGCATTATTCTAAGCATGGCATATTCTGATCATTAATAATTCACAACCGAAACAACATCGAAGTCATCCCAGATTAAATATTATTTTAAAAAATTATGCTTCTGCAGGAATTCGTACATGAACAACTAAGAGATCTAACTATGCTTCAAGCTCGTTCTCACCAATTATCTTTATACCGTTCCGAGCTTCTATGTGTCAATCCCAGTTGTCGTGCTGCCATTCTCTCCAAGCGTGCAGTATAAAGATCAATAAGCATCAACATCTTTTCTTCGAATTTTAGTCATCAAGCTCAAGAATCGTGGAATCATCCTCCAGACTTGATTGATGCTTGCAACCGTGACATGCAGGCATTTACCAAAGCAAGCATGCCTGCAAACATGGGACTAAACAAGTTGCTCCTTGTTTTCCTCATTGCTGCAATGATTGGCAACCTTTGATTTGTCAGTTTCCATGGCCTGCAGCTCACCGCGATGCGCAAACTTGATGGTGTCCTTCCTGAACGTCAGGTAGATCACAGCAGAGATGTAGAGCAGCATAAGAGGGAACACGACGATGCCGATGAGCACGCTAGCGTAAATTGGCATCGAGTTGTGGAAGATCCAGCCAACTAGTCTAGAGCTGAGGAAGTAGATGTTTGTCCCAATAATGATAAACCCGAGGATCCACGAGAACCCAATAATCTGCACGCGGTCAATACATGCATAATTAGTTAAGGAAATAAAATAATTTGTGCATTCATACACAAAATTGTTAAATTCTACTGACTTCTATACATACATAGATGGAGTTCTTATTTTCTCCCATCTTGTTGCTACTACTGCTGAACTTTAGAAGTGGGATGAGAGCAAAGGGTAGCTCAACTGACAATATCATCTGCACCAAAGTTACAGTAAGTTAACCGAATCAATCAACAAGATTTTCTCTATACAACCAGAAGATTCAGTTCATCCAATTAGATCAGCTAATTAATCAGAAGATTTCTGTAAATGATGTTTGTATAGACAAATGGTGGATGCACCAGATTAAGGAAAACAATACCGATGCAATGATGATGAGACGGCCAGCACCGCTGGACCCACCGATGATGGCAACGATTAAGCTAGGTACAATGGCAATACTGCGAGTCATCAAGTTCCTCAACCACTGTTTCATCTTGATGTCCAAGAAACCCTGAGCAAAAAGACAAAGTCATG
The DNA here is from genome assembly GCF_016808335.1 of Panicum virgatum. Taxonomy (NCBI): domain Eukaryota; kingdom Viridiplantae; phylum Streptophyta; class Magnoliopsida; order Poales; family Poaceae; genus Panicum; species Panicum virgatum. Next base: position 9,544,510 of record NC_053146.1, read on the forward strand.
CAAAACGTAGATCAGGTATAGGTACGACTGCTTGTAGGTTTAGCACGTGAAATGTGGTGGTTATGTAGAACAGTTTAGATACACTGGGGAAGAAGATACTAGCTCTGATATGGTTTGGTTTTCTGAGCGAAAACAGTAGGGACAAAATGATCTGATTACCTTGGAGTTAGGACAGATGCAGATCCTTTGTGCATCTTCAGACATTATGTTCTTAAGTGTGTGTATATATTAAAAAACCCAAAATGATGTAGAACTTGTACAGTTGGTGATAAATTTACTAAATCCATTCTCACGTGACAAATCTGAATTCTTTTACAAATAACAAATCCCACTTGATATCAAACATTCTGTGACTTCATCTATTAGACCAGAAGTAGTACCTGCATGATGTATTGCCCAGCGTAAGTGCCAGTGATGGTTGAGCTTATTCCACAGGCCAGGAGTGCCACGCCATATACAACGGCACTGTTCTTACCTAGCACATTCTGAAATACAATATAAGTAATCCATTATAACTGGTAGTTGACAATTTTAGCAAAAAAGCTAGTGACCAGGCAGTAATCACAAGTAATACCCTGAGGAGGAAGGACGAGGAGTCCAAGGTGATGTCACTGCATTTTGCCAAGTCATCAGGTGAGAGTTTGCTTGAGTTACAGACGGTTCCAGAGACAGAGACGATACAGATGTTGATGAGAAGTGCCACAAACAGCGCTATGCCACTTTCAAAAAGGAAGAACCTGCAAGCATCCTGAAGTGCAAACAAGTAAAAAATATATATATCTGCTGATTACTGCGCCGTTTCCTCACTGCAGAACATAACTTGAATGTTTTCTTATCTGTTCACCTTGATTCCTCTTACTGATGAGGGTGTGTTCCTTGACAGTACCAGGGCTGAGTGCAAGAATAGATTGTGCCTGTAATTAATTTAGGAAATAATTTATTTATACTGAAAGAGAATTTGAGCTATTTCATGCAACATTTAGAATATAAGATTGCGTGATCAGAAATACTATCATAGAGTATGGAGTTCTAGTTTCTAGTGGATAAACTAGTAGGTAGCTAAAAATAATTATCCAAGACAAAATCTCCTTGAAAGAAAACAAAAGAAAGATACGCCGCATACACAAAGATAAGCACAGAAATATTGTAAAGATTACTTACGGCATCACAAGAGCCCCAAGAAGGGCTATAGTGTCCCCAGTAGCACCGGACCCGCTCAAACTGGGGATGAATAGCCCATGGATAACCTCCTTTGAAGGAGGCTTTACAATGCTCATCTCTATGAAGAAGCATGCTGCCATGGTGAACACCAATAGCGCGACCAAAAGCTCCAGCTTCCTAACCTACATAAATGTACAAAACAAAGGCTACATGTTAGTGCATATGCATGAAAAATTCTTTTATAAATGGTAAATTATTAAAACTATGCGGAGTTCAGTTTCGGAGAAAGTTTATGGTGAGTTTGGTTTTGTGGAGCGGGATGCATCATCTCACTTCTGATTTTTCTTGTTTCGTTTGGGGAATGGGATGCATAGATCTACCTTGTGATTCCTCATAAGCACAAGTTTAGTGTAAATATTATATTAATAGTGGAATCAACCCACCAATATTCGTAGGATGATCTCATGAAGGATCAAGAAGGCCAACTCAAACCAAACACACAATTGGATGAGGGGTTGCATGCCACATTGTTGGCTGAGCAGTGAGCACTGATATACACACAACCCATTTGTACAACCACAATCAGGAGATCAAATGGTTAGAATCACTTGGGTGGTGTTTTCTTATTTACCAAAGGGGTTGGATTATCAGGTTCGGATGCGGTTGTATTAATGGCTTCTATGTGAAGCATCCCTTGTTTGTATCGCATTCCAAATTCTAAATACAGTGCACCTTAGGTGGAATTCTGGATACAGCACACAACAAACATAAAAGAATTAATGGTATCCATAACTCTTTCAGGTAAAAGACAAATGCCTTGCGCATTATATAGCTCACACGCGCTGCGTACACTACCACCAGCCCAACACACAACAAACAGGCTGACCAAGTAGCTGGAAAAATTCCCCATCGCAGGTGGCCATGGAGAACAGCCCCCCATGCGGCGATTTCTGGATGATCATGGCCAATCTCGAGTCTGAGAACCCGGTTGCCAACATCGCCGCTATGAACCATGCCTTGGTGTTGATTGAAGGAGGTAAACTCCCTGAGCCCCAGCTCGTATGCCGCCTAATCGCTGGCCTTGTTTCCAATTTGGAGAAGCCTCACCATGAAATTGCCACCAAGAGGGGATTCCGCTCAATCTTGAAGGCAATCTCGGATGCCATCACCAGCAACAACATCAATATGGATGCAGCCTTGGGTGAGGCTCTCCATGCCATCCAGTGTTATTTAATGAATGAATCCTTGCGCAGTATCCAGCAGCACGCAAGTATGGTGAGGCTGTGGACGATCCAGGAACAATTGACTGCGGTGAAAGTCATGTATATCTTCTTCCATAGCTCACCAGAAATCATCAATGACACTAGATGTGTCAGAGCCTTTGCCTCGCTGATGTTGTCACCCCACGCCACCGTGGTATATGCATGCGCGGGCACCCTTCCCTCACTGTCCCATGTTGTTCCAGGCTTTGCATTTGCCATGGCAAGAGCCTATTGCAATATTCTCATAGTATTTCCACCTCAATTATCACTTCAGATACCCAGCGTGGTTTTAATACTTGATATGCTGAAGCAAATTAGCACGACTATGGTGGATCACCCAGGGTTCGACGACCTGGCCATGGATGTACTAGGGGCTTTGGCAAATCGCAATTTTGCTGTGAGAAGGAAAGTTCTGGACCTGGCAGTGAGCCTCCTCACCCCAAGGAACATCGTTGATGTGCTATGGTTCCTGAAGAACGAACTAGACTTGGCAGCCACTGCTGACATCCCTATAGAGTACCAACAGATGCTGGCGGAGGCAATTAGAGAATGTCAATCTGCTTATCCGGAGAGCATCATGCGATTCATACTAGATCCAAAGTACCTTGTGTTCATCGATTGTATTTGCTACATCAAGGAAATCATGGACCGCAACCCCATGTTGCGCGCCCAGCTCCTGAAGGGTATTCTGAGGGCGCTCCGGCATGTCAGGTCATCACCAGTGTGCGCTGCCGCTGTCTGGGCCGTCTCAGTCTGCTCTGAATCACTGCTAGAGGCCCGTGGCTCCTTCGATGCAATTTTGAGCCTCTTTGAGGACCTACTGAAGCGACGTGATATAGAGAAACTGATACATGGAGATAGAGAAGTGGAGCATGAATACATGCTTCCTCGTGATTATTATGGGTTCAAAGACAGGGATGCCCAGGGAAATCACCTGAAGCCATGGCTAATGGAGATGGAGGAACTGCTATATGTGCACATAGGGCTCACAAAGCAGGCAGATAGATGCTATGACATTGCTTCAAGTTCCAAGGGCATTTCTAGTTCTGAAGATGCGTCTCTTTTTATTCCATCACTGGACCATACAGACAATCTGGAGATCCTTGTGCAGTCTGGTGATGTGCTCTTGGCAGACTTTGTGGATGACATACTGTCCATGCTTCTGGAGAAGGCTGGAGTGTAGCCGTAACAGTTCTTGAGTTCATCTGAACTAATAAATTAATAATTCTGGTAGAGCTAGAGCTTGAAGAATTAGATATGCAGTAGTCTATCCTGTAGTTGAACCTGTATTGTCAGTACCTCAATATGATAATGGCATCTTTTGCATGGAAGGAAGAATTGTTAATTTTTCTATGTGCTAATTACTTTTATTACTAATGCTAATACCCTTTTTTTATAATTTTTTATCCTCTGTTTCATGTGACTGGCTCTTATGTTGTTCCATCTTTAGCATAGCCCAACCTACTTGGGATTAAAAAGCTTTACTGTTGCTGGATATGAGCTGTTAACAGGATTGAATGCACTTTCATAATGGGCGAATCAAATGTTTTGGGGGTATTCGAGACAGAAAGATTAGCACTCCAATCTGCTTCCTTAAGATTGCTTCTGAGCCTTCAAAATATTTGGGTGCTCTTTGCTTGCTTGTGTTAAAAAGTTAAGAAATGCAGAATGGAATAGGAATCAGTTTTATAGGTAGATAGGCTTATGTTGATACAGCTATAATTCATCTACATTTCTGACTTCCTAGCTCCAAGGGGGTATTACTTAGCAGTATGACTCGTATGGGCACCAACCCCTTTGTTATCATGAAAATATGCTCGGAAATATCAAATTATTGATATATGGAAGTTATTTTGTCAACTAAAGGTCACGGATTCTATGATGTAATAGATTTAGAAAAGCAGATTTTGTTATAAAATTGCAACATAATCTCTGTAACAGAAGTGGCATTTAGCAAAAATGTTATAGCTAGGAAACGTCCTAGGAATAACTCTGTCAAAATCTTTTTAGTTTTCAGTAAAATGTTGTATCAAACTCTCATCAGTTATGGATTGTGTTGGTGGACGATACTCTTCGGGGCGAAGGGGTATCACAACAGCCCGAAAACCTGAGGTCGAAGCTTCCTTCGCAGACAGCTCGAACAACGAGAGTGCGAAAATTAATGCAAGCGTAACTGCTCATTTGTATTCAATGTCCCATCATCAACAGTTACAGGAGTATTTATAGCCGGCGGTTCACCTACCCGCCGGCCTGGATTCCCAGTAATGCCCCCTAACTGCTAGATTCTCGGAATATACCGTGGGCAATTAAGTACATTTACACTTGAGTGGCTTATAGCTAGACTCGTAACTCCGTCTCACGTCATGCCCGTGGGCCCGCTCTGTTAGATGTCCTTCGCTGGCCTGCTCGTGGCAGCCCGCCTTCGGCTTCTTGGCTCGGCTGCGGCCGGAGACCCTTCATTACTCTTTGCGGCCTTAGTTTTCGCTACGCCCGAGGGAGCCCTCGGGCGACCCGTCAACTTGGATTCGCCGGCAGTCTTCGCCTTCGGGCATCTGGCTTCGCGATGACCGAAGGCCTCGTCCCTTCGGACATTCCGTCAGGACGGCTCCACCGGCAGCCTCTTCGCTGATCTCGTTGCTTCTTCCCGTTCTTCGGATGGCCACCTCCGGCGACGCCCGAAGGTGGCCTCCCCAACAGATTGTTTAGGAAATTTAGATAACTTTACAGATTATTATCTTCCTCTGCTGCTCAGAACAATCTCCTAAGATGGAATGAAGTGCTCTTCCTATTCACATGCTAAGATATGTACTAAATGATATTTTCATATGTTTGGAGAGCTACAGAGGTTTCTTGTAGAGTTCCTACCAGTTCAATAGTGGATCAAGCATTCAGGAAAAATTTGGCAAGAACAGTCTTTGGAGGAATTTTTCATGAACTCAAGATGATAAGAAGCATGTTGCCTACATAACACTTGAATTTGTTGGTGGGAAGAGAAGTTCCCATTTTCATCAATATAATATTTTTATTAAAGAACCTGAAGTATGTGGAGGAAATTTTCATGAAAAGATGGTAAGAAGCATGACAAGTTGGTATAGTCTGGAGGAACCTGAAATATCTCTATGTTGCGTGAGTATTTGAGACAAAATGAGTAAAAACATTTTTTCTATGCAAAGTCTGTGTTAGAGAGGGGTTATTCAGCCAGCCCTTTGGGCCTTAGGTGCTGGCACAGGCCTGATGCCATGCTCCGCCCCTAGGGATAGATAGATGATGTGCTGTTACGCAATGATCTCTTGATTGGTTCTGTTTCTATTTCTATAAACCCTAGAGACCCTTGCCTATATATGTATATGTGCCTTGCACTCCCTAAATCAATCTACTATTCCCGAGCCATATTGCTTTCAGTATATGACTATATGTCTAATAATAAGATGATTACCCCATATTTTTGCAGTCCAAGGAGGAGAAGCGTGCTTGAGCCGGTGATGAGAACCCCCACCCAAACAGGGATGTGGAACAAGATGTTGAAAGCAAAAGCTGTCCCTATAACTGAAAATGCTAACAATTGTAAGAAGCAGATGATGCGACAACCAAGCAACAAAAAGTTAGATCATTATTGTTGTTCTTTTCCAGTAATGAAGGCAAATGAAAATTGAAACTAACAGAGTTCTCTATATTCGTAAGAAAGAATTCTCCATTGATGTGAATTTTATTAATTTCTGAAATCTTGAAATTGAACATGTACACAACGTTTTCTAGAAGGAACCAGTGGATCAATCAAATTGAAAACTAGCCAGAAGAATAAATCTGTCATTTTAACTTCTGCATTAAGAATTAGTGTTGAACAACACTACTGCTCTTTCCGTATATCAATCTAACCTCAGTAATATTATGCATGACAAGCAGAAAATTAAACATGGCAGTTCAACATTGAATTTCTTTCTAATTTAAGATTATTTTATTGGTTCTAACCTTCTGGGATATCTGCAGCAATCACAGCTAACTCTGCCAGCAGCCATAGGCAGATTCTGACCCATGTTGGATATTCCGCCTTGCACAGCTCGGCAAGATGCCATCCTGAGTCAGTGAATAGCCATCAAGACCGTCAGATTTAACATAGCAGTCCTATGCATGACAATTAGTTGTCTCTATAATACCTGTGACTACTCCGAGATTAGCAGATAGTGACTGAATGATTAGTGCGAAGACGAGACCAATCAGGATCACCCAGAGGAGCTACAGATGAGGAAATTAAGAATAAACAGCAGAACCAACATAATTAGTTTTCGTCTAGTATTAGGCTGGAATGTAGCTTGCTAGCTAGGAGCCTAGGATGAGTGGCACGCAAAAACAATGATCGGAAAGTGTACCTCATATCTGTGATTGGATCCAGCCTGCAAATCCGTCTCCACTGTACAAATATGACAAACATGAGAACCACAGCATGATGCGGATTTGGAGGTCGAGAGAAAAAGAAAGGGTGCGGCCCGTACAGTTCCCGGGATCAAGGTAGGCCAGGGAAACCATAAATCCTGGTCCAACGTGGCACAAAAACCTTTTCCATGCTGGCTCCTGCATCAAGAAACACCAATGCATCAGTTCTGTAAGAGACTTGGCTCGGATGGAACCCAATTTTGAGTTGGACAACAGAGGAGCCAGAGGACCAACTGCCGTGAGGCTAGCAGCTACAACGAACATCCGCGGACCCTTCCCTCTCATGCAGCAGCACGAAGCCAAGATCAAGCAGGCATTTCCACAAACAGGCAGCGCGCACGCGGAAAGGTAGAAGGCGATGGGTCCCGCTTACCTTTGGCGCAGCGGGAGCGCCGCTCCCTCCCCGTGCGGCGAGCGCCTCGACGTCGACCACCACTCCCTTTGGCGCCTGCGCGGCGTCCATCGGTAGCTCCCGTACGTAGCGCGGTGATGGATCAAGCAGGTGACGACGGCAGGGGAAGAGGAAGGAGGACAAGGCTGGCCGGCCGGCTAGGCGCCTACGCGTAGCTCTCCGACGCTGGCTGGTTGAGAGCGAGATCGATCTCTGCGGCTCCGCGCTCCGCTTCCCCCCTCCGAAATCTCAACTAATAGGAGGAGTAACAAACCAACAACCACAACCAGTGGACGCGGCGCGTCCGGCGGCGGCGGCGCGCGCGCTCGCGCCCGCCGCCGCGCGGCCCGAGGCGGGAGCGCGCGCTGCACGCGCCGCGGGGGCTGGCGTGGGCAGACGTGGCCGGGGCGCGGGCGCGCCGCCGGGGACGAGGGCCCACGTCACCGCCCCTGGTGCGTGCGCGCACGGCGCTGGCGCTCGGGGCGACACTCCAGGGCCGGCCTGCGATCGGGATCGTCTCCATCTGGCTGTGTGCATGCATGCTCGCTCCCACGGTTCTTCCGCCAAGACCGAGCTCCAGCTTTCCTTGGGTTGAGGGCAACATGCATGCGTAGTTCAAACTCGGTGGCATCCGGTTCAAACTTCATTCCGTTCATCGGCTTGCTTTCTTTATGTTTATTCCAACTTATTCTCTCTCGTAAATTCAACCGAAAATAGGATGTCAATTGTTGACCCTTAGATGTCCCTCCAACTCTCTTTAGTTCAAAATCTATTTGATCAAACAAAAGAGAGTTGCAGGTGCATCTAAGGATCACTACTTTATATCTCTAATTTTCATAATCTATTGGTCAAACAAAAAAAAAAATTCTAGAATCCTTTTTAAATATCTTCGGCGCTCCGCGTAGACCGTAGTATATTGCAAAATCATTACTCCATGGTCTGTAATCATAAATCATACATAATGCTCTATTCTAGGAAATCACCCAAGTGGAGGGGGCAAAAATAACTGTATATATATAATCACAAGTGCAAAAATAACAGTTTACTTCTAAATGACAGTTTACTCAGCATTACTGCCGAGTTTTGGATCCGGCATGTGTGTGCACACTTTCAATGGTGGTCGTGGATTTCTCTCCGACAGGGATGTAAATGGTACATTAATATGTCCAAGGTTTTTTAATAGCAAATGCAAATCTAGATCAAATACCATATACAAATATTATATGTTCAATATCCATTGGTATCGAACAATTTAATATGAAGATACGGGACAATTTGATAAGATGTTCAGTATCCGACGTATATATCATATAATTTAATAAGATGTTCAATACCCATCAGATATTAGCCAATTTAAGAGATGTTCAATACAATTTAATAATATGTTCCATATTCGATTATTCATCGGATGCCCGCGGACACTCTAATTAGAAAGGAGTATACTGTATACATGCAAGTACAATCTAATAAATAATATCCAACTAATAACCTATTATAGACTTATTTTATTTATCATTCAGATTTTCTAACAATTAGTACTCAAGTGTTTTCTTCTTTTGTTGCCAGCCAATTTGTTGTTGTCTTGCGACTTGCGTGTCATTTGTGGGCCTCTTTGTCTTCTTCGTTAGCCGAGTTCCCTCCTAGCTTCGATCTGGGCCTTTTTCCTTGTGGGCTGATACTTCCATGAGTGGAACACAGTTAGTGGCCGGTGGCCCAACCAGCATGTTAACGGGCTGCTCTGCTTGTCATTGTGCACATCTTAAGACCTAAAAGCTTTGCATGAATAAATCGCCATCCTTGCGTTCAAAAAAAAGAGAAAAAATCGCCATCCTTGCGTTCAAAAAAAAAGAGGAAAAAAATCGCCATCCTGATTTCCTAAGAAAAATCAGATGACTAGATGACCACTGTATTGATTTCCGTGCACTGAGCACATTGGCTTGGGGTAGACTATATGTCCCCAGGCTTCAAATCGTACATCCATCGTCTTAAAAAAATCATTCCGAAGATTCAGCCAATTTAGCCACATTCAGCCCACTAGATTAATTCGACCCAAAAGTATTTCACTTCCTCAGACAACAGCTTGCCACATTAATTCCGTGCATGTTGCATGTCATCAATTCGGGTCCGATTTTATTATGCAGATAGAGATATAAATGAATGGAATACGAACAAATATTACTAATATCATATTTATTTTTATATTTTATTCGAATACAGAGTCGGATATATATAGTGTTAGTTTATATCGGATAAAATTGTAACGGATATCGATATTATAAAAATATAACTTTTAGTATTTGGACACAGATCAGTTACGGATATTGAACATCCGGAATTAGAGATGGCAATTGCACCCGCGGATGCGGGTATCCGTGGATTTCAGACCCGGTGGATGCGGGTGCAAGTCTCAAATTTAACCCACGGATGCACCCGCAATATGTGGGTGCAGGCGGGGTCTAGACTTTCACCCGTGGATGAACCCGCACCCGCACAATACCTAAACTCTGGCCCATATAATATTTTGACCCAGCCTATTTATCCAACATATAAATACCAAGATGTAACCCTAACTTCTATTTTCCGATCCCCACCCGTGCCTCGTCTCAGGCACCACACACAGGCAGGAGGCAGCCCGTAGGCTGCAAGCTTCAGCCTCCCGCCCCCCTCCCCAAACCAGACCTCATCCCGGCGACAAGCGGTCTAGGCGGCAGGACGCACGCGCCCAGCCCTCGTGTCCCCAACTGGCGGCTAGCGCCTGCGCCTCACGGCCTGACCAGAGCCCCTCTCCCTCCCTCGCCACTTCGATCTTGCCCCTTGGTTGATTTGTCCGCTGTCGCAGGCTCGCAGCCAGCTGATTGTGATTTGTGATTTTGAACTTATGGATTAATTGTTAGTTTGCTCTTATTATTTTAAAAATGTGTTGTTTGACTATTCGAATTGAGGGATTTGTGCATTCTTATTATAGCTGTTGCAAAACCCGCGGGCACCCGAAACTCGCCCGAAACCCGGCGGGTGCGGGTGCAAAAATGCACCCGCGGGTCTAACTGCGGACGGATTTTCCCCAACCCCGCGGATTTGCCTGTGGGCGTGTATTTGCCAAACCCGCATCCGCATCCACATCCGCGGGTGCCATTCCTATCCGGAATCGGATACAGACAGATAAAAACCCTTCCAAACCGAAATGAATTCAAATATGATAGGAAAATATCCGTACCATTTATATCCCTACATGCAGCACCTATGCAGCATATAGGTATGCATGCTATGCTTGGGTCTCGCTACAAATTTTTCTTCTCTTTCCTTTTCTTTATTCTTTTTACTCCTTTCCTTCCTTCTTTTCCTTTTCTTTTCTTATTATTTAATTCTAAGCCTTCTTTTTTCTTTCTCCTTTTATTAATATTTATTTTCCTTTTGTATTCTTATCTTGATTTTTTTCTTCTTCTTTTATAGACAAGCTATTAGTTTTTTCATAGTTTTATTTTATAATTGTATATTGTTAAATATATATCTAATTGAATTATCTGCTATGCAAACCACTTATTCAAAATGAAGAATGGTATATTATTATAAAAATATTTTTTTCACATTTAGGAGTGGATCATACTCAATTTATACTATTTTATTTGTACTTTGGATTCATAATTGGTGGGTGAAATGATTTATTTTTTGATATGCTAATTTTTTAGCTCATGTATATATATTTATTTCTATGATGTAGATATATTTGTCTTTGCGTAAAATTTATCTGTATCTAACTAATTTATTCACAATGCTAAATTATTGTTCACTTTGTAGATTAAATAGGTCCGTAATGTTGACTCATTTTTTTGTCATATACGTTTTTTCATTTATCCTATACAATCAAATGTTCGCGATGAATAATATTTTGTTCGTTATATATTATTGTTTGTTTGTTATATTTAATATTTATTTATAGAAAATAATCATTGTTCATGTTCTTAAATTATTTGTTTCTAAGATCTGAAATTTAATATTGAGCATTTTAATAAAATATTTTAAAAAATATATCGTGCAATCATAGGCAAGTGTAGTCTTGTTTCAAAGACCTTATCATAATAAAGATAATAGCGTAATTCAAATTTATTTTAAATATTTGGTTTAGTTACAGCTTTTTTAGTTTTCGGATCTGCATGCATGTAGGATACAACATGGTCAATGTCCTCCTTGCATGCATATAGATCTCTCCTCTATACAAGCATGCAGACTATATTGTTGGACCATCAGCGATGACCCGGTTAATAAGGTGCCTTGAGGTGATGGTTTGCGGAACATCATCTCGAGTGATAAAGAATCACGCCCCATTGGCTTGGCCGCTTGGTTATGCTGTATATGCTGATAAGATCCGGTATATGGTATATTACCTACTGTTTTTTTTTATTAGCATAGTGTCCGTGAATTGCTATGGGTAATCCAACTTTGTGCTCGTTCTCCGTGTGCAAGTCATGTTGTGATCATGCGAGATATTGATTGTCTTGGATCCGCTTGAGATTCTGACTAATTTATCCGGGTTCCGATTATGATTCTGATTGATTTGTCCAGGTTCCAATTAGGATTTCTATTGATGAAAGGCTAGTCCGACTCGCATATGGGATGAACTAAAGCTCACATGTCAATGACACAAGACGGACCAAACTAAAAAATTTAGGTGGAAACCTTACTCGCTTTAGTAATAGGTATAGATAAAGGAATTGTCAAATCCCGACCTCTACATTAGTGAAGATGTATCCGGCCAATTATTACAAATGTTTATCGCAACAGAGTAGGGAAAGGATTACAAACCCAGTCTATTGCTAAACATCCATCCATTTGTTGAAAAAAAAAAGTCCATCACCACCGTCTCTAGCATGCGGCAAGTAGTGGCAATAGCCTCCCTGTCCTCCTCTTTGTGAAGCTCTTTGTGTCGAATCGCCCAGGCTCTCATAAGTCCCGGTATATGGTATATTACGTACTGTCGGGTACCACAATTAGGGGCACCCTAATCCAGGGACCAAATCGCAATCAAAATGCAAAACGCAATCAGGCCCATGGTGCCTGCCACCTTGCCAGGCTCTACAACCACAGCAAGCCTGGACCTACAGTCCTCCTCCGATCCGAAGGGAAAGAAGGATTGCTCAATAGCTCCAACTCTCCTACAACGCCCAAAGTCCTTTCCAGGACCCAAAGAGGCCCAGTCCTCACTCGGCCTACAGCCCACCTCCGCGGTACGGCCCATCCAAGACCTCCCTCTAACCCGCGGAGCTACCTCCGCCTCGCTCGAGGCCTCCCCGCCGAGGCCCTCGAAAGCGCATCGCACCTCCGCCTCGCTCGAGGGTAGCGGGTCTGCCCTCGGGAGAGCGGACCAACTCCGCCTCGCTCGAGGCCACCCCTCGGCTGACGGAGCTAGTAACCCATCTGCTCACCTGCCCGTCAGACAAGGGCATTAAATGCCAACCACTCCGCCGCAGAGCGTGGGTCGGACGGCGTCAGGCCGCCATGCCGCACAACGGCTGTGACCGGGGTCCCGTCCGCCAACTCCGGTCACTGCTACGCCATCCCCAGCACTACAGCGACACTGTGGGAATCTGCGACACTCTGCACAGACGTGTCCGGCACTGCTCCTGCCACTGTGCTTCCTACTCCGCGTACTTTCTCCGCTGTGGAACCCTCGGACGGCATGGGCGCGACCCTCGAACGCGGTCCGGACCTGGACCGGAGCAAGACCCCCTCCTGCAGGACCCTCGACGCTCTGCAACGCCACGCCTGGAGGACAGTACCCTTCACAGTAATCGCCACGACGCCCACTGGAGCCACAAGGTCGCCGGCGCGATCTCCGCGAGGTTAGGACACCGCCCAGGACAACGGCCACGCCCGGCGCCATGATCTCCAGTGCCACATAGTATACTTCCTACAGTAGACATTGTTGTCGGTCGAAACCCACCGGCGAGTAACGACGGGCAACACGAAGAGCCGGGAGGTTGCTGGGGCGCTGGCAGGCACTGCTCCCTCGTCGACGGCCCGCAATTCCGTCACGCGCCTGGAGGTTTTGTGGAAAACCAGGCGTGCCACCTGACCTATACCCGATCAGGAGGGTGCAGATGTGCTCCGAACAGTTTCCTGCATACAAAGACACGTGTAAACGTAAGTCCGAGCCGTGGTCGGCTCCCCGGGACGACTCTTGCATCGGCTTTAAAGAGCCGATCGAGTCCCGGTGTCAGATCGGATCTGTAACCATCCAGATTTCGATGAAATAAGCAAATAACTGTAAAGCTGCTTCAATTAAATCTAACTAATCTAATCCACGATGGTAAAAGCTTCACTGCTAGATTGGAACATCCTACACGTGACTAGGCCTAATGAACGTAACAGATAACTAAACCATAACCCAAAACAGAGGCCTAAGAACTAGCAAGAGCCGATTCCCGGAACAATCCCTATCAAGGCTAAGATAAAGCATCTACTACTCCACCGGATCATCCAATCCGTTTGTAAGGCCTAACCTAGCAGATATTACGCAAACTCTTAAGATAAGAGCAAACCATAACAAATCAGATCTATTAAACTTAAAAGAAGCAGGATGTTGCCTCTGTGCGACTAATTCTATGCAACAAGAACTAGCATGAGATTGAAACGTGACTGCACAGAGACAACATGATATTCGTAGATGATAAGCAACGAAGCACAACAGATCTACTAAAGCCATGCTACGAATATCAGGATAACTAGCATTACTCGCCATCAAAAACGCTTCAGTACGAGTAATACCAAGGTAAAAGCAAGAACAACGCTGCCCTGATCGCAAGAAGCGATCAGGGCAGCATGACGCTTACTTGGATGAAACCCTAGGAATAGGGGTGGCGATGCGCCGAGAGTTGTTGTTTGCGAGACGTGATGACGCTCTCCTTATGAATAACAAAGGATACATATTTATAGTCCGGAGACTTGGGAAACAATCTAAACTAATCTTGTCCCGATTGGACTCTATCTCTAACCTTAAACTAAATCTAAGGATACACGGCCAATGTGGCCCATATGCTCACGCAGGAGCCGATTTACAAGCCTTCCTCAATCTTCTGTTTTAAGCCCATCTTGCTTTCGGCCCATAAATTAACCCTGTTAATTTATGGCGATAACACATGCCCCCTGGTTTTGGCAATGATAATTCCAAAACCAATCCGTCGCTTCATCTTCCCGTTAATGTTCATTAACCACATTGCAACCACCAAGGAAGACGCAACGTCTCTGCAACTGGCTCCTCGTAGAACGTGAAAACTGCCGATCCGTCTTCCACCTTTTCACTATTTAATCTCACCCGAATCGACTCTTCTCCACAGCAAAACTCCTTCTTCCTCCCAAAGCCAATAACGCAGAAAACCACCCCAATCCTCCAGCAGCCATGGCCATCTCTTCTTCCTCCGGCTCCAACTCATTTGGAGACTCTTCTTCTTCTTCGTCTTCCCCTTCTTCCTCTTCCTCCCTCTCGGCTTCCTCCATCGACTCTATCCCAGAGAGCCGAGAGCCGACCCCCCGAGTGGGACCCAACAGCAGCCTACGAGGCGCTGGCTCCTCTGCACTGGGACGCAGAGGAGTTCGACTTCGGGGTCGCCTCTGAGGAGGACGAGCCCATGACTGAAGGAGAAGACCTCCGACTCCTATTCCAAGAAGAGTCGGAGAAGGACGAGGAAGAAGACCCCTCGTCGGACGGAGTCGACTCTTCCTCGGAAGAGGAGATCGACTCCCCCTCCGATGATGACGAGCCGATGGGCGGAAAGCCCTTCCGGTTCCTCGGGTCCTCCGAGGAGGACAGCGAAGAGGAGGTCAGCGGCGACGACGGCGGCTGGAGCGACTCCGGGTCTGAAGGCGGCAGCAGCGCCTTCAGCAGCGACGGCGACGACGACGACGGCAGCGACGACGACGGCAGCGGGGATGTGCCAGCCCGAAGCCCCAAGCGTCGTAGGTACTAGGTACCTACGAACAGTAGTAGTAGTATTGTAGGAGTAGAATAAAAAAGCCGAAAGATCGACTCCTTTGTAAAATCGGCTTTCCTTGTAATGAACTTTCCTTTTAATGAAATCGAGTTTCCCCAACTTCATATCTTTGTTTTACCTTCCAAAAAGCCGATGGCAACGCATCAGGCTTCCATAAATATCCAAGAGCCGACGAAATTCAAACTAGAAGCAACCCGCAGAAGAATAATACTTCTAGTCTGAACCGAACTCGACGAACTCTCGAATCCGAACGCAATTCGAAAATAAGCTCTACAAATCCGAGCAAGAACTCTCCAAGCAGCCAAAATTCGAATCAGAGCCCACAGCAAGCAAACCCTAAGTCGACAGATCTGTACCATGGCAGATTCTGCAACTCGAACGACAAGCTCTGCAACCGATGATACGGCAATCTGCGGCCTGAAGGTAATATTCGGCCTAGTCTTTTAGTTTTCTTCAGCTCACTAAGCTTCTGAAACTGAAACTCTGAAATATGACACCATACACATACTTTTGAATTTCTGAAATTCAGGTGTCAGACATCCTTCTGCCGCATCCCTCCAATCCAAAATCTTTCTGTCTTGGCCCACAAACCCATGAAACCCCCACAGATTTGATCTCTTGCGAAGCAAATAGGATCCCTTTTGTGAGTCAAAACATTGATTTGAACCTCTGGGCCGACTGCTTAAGAGCCTGGCCTAATCCACCTGAGAGCTGGATTACATGGTACAGCAGAGTAGCAAAAGCTCACATACCCTTATGGCAGGATTTGAACATAGCCGATGCACTTAACTTATCACTGTCACCCCTTGACAAAGATGAAAATCTTCTGAAAACCATCGGCCATTTCTGGTCTGATGCTCTGAATTATTTCCTCTTTGGTCATGGACCCATGACCCCTACTCTGCTGGATGTTACCATGATCACTGGACTAGACATTAGCTCCCCTAATCCTGCTGCTCACAAAATGGCAGAAGTCCCCTTCAAGCTATCTTCCAAGGTTAACTGCACGAACTGGGGCACTTACATGAGTCAGCACATGAAAACAAAAGGTCCAGTGACTGAGAAGGAACACACAGACTTCTTAAATCTTTGGCTAGAGCACTTCATCTTCTGTGGCCCTTCTTTAGCTCCAACTAAGAACTATCTCCCTTTGGCCTATCACCTGGCCCATGGTAATCACACCGGCCTAGGCAAACTTTTTCTTGGAGAAACATACAGATATCTCCATCTGATGACATCTAACTTGCTCAACCACAAGAAACTGAGAACTGGAGGCCCTTGGTGGTTTATCCAGTTGTGGGCACAACTGTACTTCCAGCACCATATTCCCAACTTCCAAAGCCTAACCAAGAACTCCTTTCCCAACGAGAATGGCAAACCAATTAGATGTACCAGTTACGGCCAAGCTTTATTCAGTCTCCCTGGTAGTAAACTAAATTCAGCAGATGCAACAAACTGGTTCAGAGTCTTCTACAAAGGACTAGATAATCCCCTATATTTCCCATTTACTGAATCTGAATCCTTCAAAAACCCAACTGCCTTCAGATTAGATAGCTTTGCCGATGATGACAGCACTCAGCATCTATATTCTTTGATGATTCGACCTAGCTTCCTTCCTGTTGGCATCAACACTTCTAATAGAATCATCAAACCAGGCTATGAATCTTACCAACCAGTCATAGCAGCTCGGCAATTTGGCCTATGACAGGTCCCTCCCCACTTCCATATTCACCACTTGGTGGAGAGCAGAGCCGATCTGCCTGATGGTCTCACCAGCTCGAGATGCTACAACATGTTTGACAATCTCCACATTTCAATACCAGCCGATTTATCTTTCACCTCCTCATCAATCGGCTTTGATACTTGGTGGAACATGTGGAAAACTCATGTCTTCAGAAAGTCTCTAAGTTCTCGACTGCAGCAAATCGATCCTGAATATGTAATCCTCGAGGAAGAGGTACTGAATTTATGCATTTTATTTTTCCTAAGTCCTCTATCCCTTTCTCTTGGCTGAACCTGCTCATCCTGTCAGCAGCAACAAGATGGTCCAGAACCCATGACCAGCACTGGGGAGCCATTTCACTTCCTTCCAACTGCTCCTAATGTACTCTTCTGCAAAGGATCACCACCAATGAAGAAAGTGATAATGACTATTCAGCCAGACTTACTCCAGTCGGCTTCCAAGCGAAGACAAACTTCTGCAAGCATTGCCCCCCGAGTCTTGACCAAGAAAAGGAAGATGATCACGAAGCGAGTGATCAAGAAACTAGCGCCAGCTTCCCCAAGTCCATCAGAGTCCAACACCAACCAGGTAACTCATCATTCAAGAACTTATATCATACATATGTACCTTGGTTGATTATAACTCTATTTCCAGGATGCAGCTGAAGAAACCTCCAATGTAGAAGGCCTGAATCAACACGAGACGGCTGCAACTCCTGATGCACTGATGGATACAAACGAAGAACAAGCTGATACAGTCGATGCTCTTGATGCTAATACCAGCTCTGATGGGACGATTGCTCCTGAACCGACCAACACTTCTTCTCCAGAACAGGTGACATTACAAAACCAATTCTGAACCAGCCGATAACTTCATAAATGCACATTGTTCTAACTCCAAAGATGTCCATAGAGCTTTGACATTTCAGGTTTGGTTTCCTTCGACCCGGCATCAATGGGTCTGATTGTCCCTGGAGCAGAAACATTATCTCTGCAGCAATCAGCTAACTTGACACATCAGCTTCAACTCATCAAGGATCTTCTATCCGCTCCAATCACCACTCTTGAGTCGGCAGATAGTCACAGGCGATGACAAGGATGACGAAGCAATTGTAGCATGAGCAGACGCCGTCCGTACTGAAGCCATCCACGCCATAGTGGAATTCCTGAACCAGTAGATAGGCTCAAGAGAGAATTAGTACTGCCTGTTAACTTGAGATTTGTAACTGTCCTTTAAAAACATCTTAAGTCGATGGTCACACATCGGCTGTTCGCTTTTCATATATTTCACTAGCCAACTCAAAGTGTTGGCCTGTCATGATGATTTTTTTTTACTGGCCAACTCAACGTGTTGGCCTTTCATGACTCTTTTTTTTTTACTGGCCAACTCAACATGTTGGCCTGTCGTGATATAGCCAGATGGATGTCATCGGCTTTCATTACTCGCCTCCCCACATGCTCGGGAAATACCTCTTGAGATGCTGACCATTGACAGCAACAGGAAACTTGACACCGTCCAATTCCTCGAGCATGTATGCGTTCCCAGGCAAAACCTGATCAACCTTGTACGGCCCATGCCAAGTTGGAGACCATTTACCAAACTTTTTGTCTTTAGTTCCCAATGGCAATACCGCCTCCCAAACCAAATCTCCAACTCGGAAATCCTTAGGCTTGACCTTCTTGTTGTATGCACGGGCAACTTTAGCTTTGTTCTCTTTGATTTTTTCCAGCGACCAAAGCCTTAGCTCTGTCAGGTCCTCCACATTATCGTTCATTAAGGTTGCATACTGTTCGGCAGATAGATCATTCTGAAACTCAACACGCCTTGATCCAGCCGTGATTTCCCATGGTAGCACAGCATCCTGGCCGTAGACTAGATGGTACGGCGACGTCTTGGTGGACCCATGACACGAAATATGATATGCCCACAAAGCTTCTGATAACACCTCATGCCAGCGCCTAGGATATTCATCGATCTTTCTCTTTATGAGTTTGATAAGGCTCTGGTTGGATGCTCCAGCCTGTCCATTGGCTTGGGCATAATACGGAGATGATCTGATCAGCTTAATCCCCATGTCATCGGCAAACTTTCTGAACTCCTCTGATATAAAGACCGATCCTCCATCGGTCATAATGGTCTGGGGGATCCCAAATCTGTGGATGATGTGTTCTTTGACAAAGCTGATCACATCTCTTGATGCTACTGATCTCATGGGCACTGCCTCTACCCACTTTGTGAAATAATCTGTAGCAGCTAAGACCCATTGGTGACCCTTGCTAGATGACGGGTTGATCTGTTCAATCATGTCCATGCCCCATCCTCTGAATGGCCAGGGTTTGATGATAGGATTCATCACTGATGCTGGCACTATCTGAATTTTGCCAAACCTCTGACATGCTTGACATCCCTTGTAATATTTGAAACAATCTTCAAGCATAGTGGGCCAGTAATAACCCGATCGCCTAATCAGCCATTTCATCTTATGAGCCGATTGGTGTGTACCGCAGGCTCCCTCATGAACCTCATGCAAGAGCCGATTTGACTCTGAAGCCCCCAGACATTTGAGCAGTAGTCCTTCCAAGGTCCTGTAGAACATGTCATCCCCTATCAGAACGTACTTCATGGCCTTGAGTCTTATCCTTCTGGGTGCCCCCCGAGCCGAATCCTTCAAGTAATTGAAGATATCGGCTCTCCAGTCTCCGGGTTCAAGAAACTGAACCTCCACGTCGACTCCATCGGCTGTCTCCTTGTAGCCAGAAGCCATCTGTGCCAAATCATTAGCTTCATTGTTCAGAGTCCTGCGTATCCAGTGGAAATTGATGTACCTGAATCGTGACATCAACTCACGGCACTGCATCCATATTGGGAAAAGAGCCTCGCTCTCACACCTATATTCCTCCGTGAGCTGAGAAATCACCAGCTTCGAATCTCCAAAAATTTCCACCGCCTCTGCTCCAGCTTCAAGGAGTAGTTCCATCCCTTTGCGAACAGCTTCATATTCCACCAAATTATTGGTGCATGAGGCAGTCATTCTGATGGAAAAAGAATATGTCGCCCCACGAGGCGAGACCAACAGAATTCCCACACCGCACCCATCATCACAAGCCGATCCATCAAAGAACATAGCCCAAGCACGAATAAATACTGCAGCAATATCAGTGCTGATCCTGTCCGCAACAAGATCCACCAGTGCTTGTCCCTTGACTGCTTTTGTAGGCTGGTATCGGATATCAAACTCTGACAATGCAAACATCCATTTTCCAAGTCGGCCTTTCAGGACAGGAGCCGACAGCATGTGCTTTATGACATCTGATTTGCATATAACAATTGTTTCCGCCGAGAGCAAAATATGACGAAGCTTTGTACATGTAAAGTATAAGCAAAGGCAAAGCTTCTCGATTTCAGGGTACCTGGTCTCGGCGTCTAACATGCGTCTGCTGAGGTAGAAAACCACCCTCTCCTGTCCGTCATGCTTCTGAACCAACACTGAAGCAATAGAAGTGTCACCCATGGATAGGTACACATAAAACGGCCTATCATGCTGAGGAGGAACCAACACTGGAGGCTTTGACAAATATTCTTTGATTTCATCGAAAGCTTGCTGTTGTTCTGCCCCCCAGCGAAACTCATCATCAGATTTGATCTTCACCAGACCCATGAACGGCTCAATGCGCCCAGACAGATTAGAGATAAACCATCTGACAAAGTTTATTTTACCGATGAGCTTCTGCAATTCTTTCTTCGTAGTAGGTGGCTTCATCGTCTTCACAGCTTCTTGACTCTTTAGGCCGATCTCGATTCCCCGTTCATGCACCAGGAATCCCAGAAATTGACCGGCCGATACACCGAAAGCACACTTCTTTGGGTTCATTTTGAGCCCATACCTTCGAGTTCGTTCCAAAACTTGGCGCAGGTCTTCTAGATGCCCCCCAACCGATTTGGACTTGACCACAACATCGTCAATGTAGATTTCTACCAATCTGCCAATGAGATCATGAAAAATGTAATTCATGGCACGTTGGTACGTTGCACCGGCATTCTTCAGTCCAAAGGTCATAACCAAGTACTCGAACAAGCCAACTACGCCTGGCACTCTGAACGCGGTCTTGTTCACGTCTTCCGGGGCCATGAAGATCTGGTTGTAACCGGCGTTGCCATCCATAAAACTCATCATTTTGTGGCCAGCAGCGGCATTGATCAACGTCTCTGCAACAGGCATTGGGTATTCATCCTTCGGAGTTGCTCTTTTGAGATCTCTAAAATCGACACAGACACGCCATCGGCCATCTTTCTTTTGTACCGGCACCACACTAGAGATCCATTATGTATACCGGCACGGCCTGATGAACCCAGCATCCAGCATCTTCTCCACCTCTTTCTTAACTTCTTCTAGGACTTCGGCCTTCATCTGACGTGCTGGTTGCTGAAACGGCCGAAACCCCTTCTTGAGCGGGAGCCGATGCTCGACGATGCTTCTATCCAGATCGGGCATTTCAGTGTAGTCCCATGCAAAACAGTCCCGATACTCTTTCAGTAATGCAATCATCTCCTCACGCAAAACCGGATCCAACTTTTTGCTGATAAATGTTGGCCGTGGCTTATCCCCAGAACCGATGTCAACTTCTTCCAAATCGTCAGCTGACGTGAACCCTTATCCTAGTTTGCCGTCGTCGGAGAAACCAACTGCGAACGCAGGCGAGTCTTCATTGTCTGCAAGATCAGCGGCAAACACAGGGAGATGACAAGAAAAATTATTTGGCCAACCGCATGGGCTGGCCGCCTCTACACTTCCATTATAATTCGAAATCAAATAGTCGATGAGTGGCCAACTGCCAGAGCAGGCCATCGTGTGTACATGATGTAACAATTCTGAACCCAAACGGGATTTTCCTATTTTTTGGGGCCGGTCGCCGGGACCGGCCTCTCTATTTCTATTACATCCCGTGGCATGCCAGGATGCGTTTACTCTGTGAGGCCAGTGGATAAGACCAGCCTCAATCCATTTTTTGTCGCCTCGATCCGATCACAGTCTTCAAGGACGATCCCTGAGATCGGCTCTTGTCCTTCTGCATCCCAAGCATGCATATCCGCGATGGAGACCTCGCTGGAATCGTCTGCAGGGACCACTTCTACTTCATCGCCGTCCCATTGGACGAGGTACTGATGCATTGTGGAGGGGATACAACAGTTGGCATTAATCCAGTCTCTTCCAAGCAGCACCGTGTACGTGCTCTTACTGTTAACGATGAAGAATGATGTCGGTACAGTCTTGCGGCCCATGGTCAGTTCCACATTAAGAACCCCCATCGCCTCTGATGGCTGTCCATTAAAGTCGTTGAGCATCACATTGGTCTTGATCAAATCGGCAGAAGAACGACCCAATCGGCGCAGCACAGAATATGGCATCAGGTTAACTGCAGCACCAGTGTCGACCAACACCCTGTTCACAGGTTTGTCGTCAATGAAGCCCTTGAGATATAACCCCTTCAAGTGTTTGTAGCTCTTCTCCTTGGGCTTCTCGAAAATGATTGGCCGTGGGCCGAGATCCAGCTGCGCGACGGCCAATTCCTCCGGTTGGGGTGCTCGAAACTCCGACGGGAGCACGAACACCATGTTCACGTCAGCCGATGGCTTTTCATCGGCTTTTGTCTGCTTGGGGCGCCACTCCATCCTCGGGGGGTGCCTCTCTTCCCTCTGCGGTCGCCTAACTTGCTCCGCGAGATCCGGACGCACTTTCCTCAGCACGTCAAGATACTTTGCTTCTGCGTCTTCGAGGTTGCGCAAGCGCTGTACTCTACGATTCTGCGACCAATTGAGCCCGTCAGGACACCACCGTGGGCGATGGTACCTGTCTTCTTCCTCTAGCTCTGAATCACCTCCGGATGGGCGCCCCACATGGTCGTCCTGACGTGTTCTGGGCCCCAAACGCCAGAACACCGATGTCTTGTCCTGTTGGTGCCCTCGAGGCCTGCACTCCAAGCAATCATCTATAGTAGGTAATCGGCTCATGCCGGAATTCCAACAATACCTGAAGAACGGGCAATGCCAGTGGTCGCGTATAGCCTGGCGCCTTCCCAACGTCCTTCCCGTGCGGTGCTCGTACTCGTCTTCTTCCGATTCGCGTCGGCGGCGCAGCTTGTACTGGTACTGGTACTTCTCCAGGAGCCGATTAGAAGCTGGGAGCTGGTTGCGGATACGACGTACTTGCTCTTCAGTCACATGTTGCTGCTCCAACTCACGTTCATCTTGCGGCCGTTTGCCAGAAACGACCTCTCTCCTCTGCTTGTTATGGCGCCGCACAGGTCCCACCATGTTGATCTGGAATGCTAGATCCTGGTCTTCGGATCCGAAGTCTGACAGCTCCACAACGTTAACCGGTGGGAAGGGCTTCATGTCAACCTTCATGGTGTGTTGAGCCAGGATCAATCGGCCTTGTTCGATAGCCGATTGGATCTGTCGACGCAGCTCCTTGCATTCACCCGTGGCATGAGTGAACGAGTGGTGCCATTTGCAGTACAGCCTCCCCTGCAGCTCTTGTGGCGTCGGTAGCTTGTGGTTCTCTGGGAGCTTAAGCTGTTTTTCCTTGAGGAGCAAATCAAATATCTGCTCTGCTTTCGTCACGTCGAAGTCGAAGCCCTTCACAAGCCCCTGCTGTTTGACCCACTTGCACGGGACAGGGTTTGCCCCCCGGGTCCACTCTGCCACGGCTACTTCTTGCTCTTCGCTAGAGTCGTCAGATTCCTCAGCTTGTGCCATGTTTACATGGCGCTTGAACTTGTCCTGGTACAGCTCAGGATGGTAATGCTCGTACGCTGTAAGCTTCTGCACCAGGTGAGCCAAAGATGTGAACTCCAACTGGAAAGCCGCATCCTTGATCGGCTTAGCGAGTCCCAGGACAGCCAGATCGACTGCCTCCTTCTCTGTGATGCGCGACGAGTAGCATCGGTTCTTGACTTCTCTGAAGCGCTGTATGTACTCCGACACGGTCTCTCCTCGCTTTTGCCTGACCTGGGCGAGGTCGGCAATTCCAGCTTCAGCAGCCTCCGAGTGGTACTGGGTGTGGAATTGATCTTCAAGCTGCCTCCAAGTCCGGATCGAATCTGGAGCCAGTGATGCATACCATTCAAAAGCTGGGCCTGTCAGGGATTGGCCAAAGAACCGGACCCTCAATGGATCCGATACTGAGATCATCCCAAGCTGCGTTAAGTAACGGCTCACATGCTCGATGGAGCTGGCTCCTTCTGACCCGTTGAACTTGGTGAACTCAGGAAGCCGATACTTGGGTGGCAGTGGGATCAAGTCATAATCACTTGGATACGGCTTGGAATAGCCGATCACTTTCCTCTTGGGTAGGATGCCGAACTGGTCTCTCAGTATTGCACTGACCTGCTCCACACTGAGAACTCCTAGGGCCGATGGCTCAGCATTCGGCCCAGTAGCGTACTTTGCCAGCCACGCTTGTTTCTCTGCGTCTGCTCCAGAAGCTCCTGGGTTCACCATCTGCGCCGAGCATACTGGATTGACGCTGTCTGGGATGTAGGCGCACGTGTAGCCGTGCGGGATCTCCTTGGGTGGCTCGGTGAGGAATTGGCCTTCTCCAGGATCACCGCCGATCTTGTGGATGACGTAGATCGGCGAGCTCTGTGGTCTGGGAGCTGCAAATGAGAATGGCAGTTGCGGCCTAGAATGCAGTGCAGCTTCCTCTGTGTGACTCCCCAGGGTTGGCCCCGATGGAGAGTACTGGTTCTTGATTATCTCCTGGATGACGCGGTGCGCCATACGCCCAAGCTCGTTCATCAAGCTCTAAGAGTGCCGATGAAGTGCATGGGCCACCATGTAGTTCATCTCCTGACGCAGGGCCCTGGTGCGCTACTCTGATGGTACAGACATGTCCACGTTGTCGAGAGCGCCTTCCGGCGAGAACCCCTTCCACCTGATGCCATGGTTGCGGGTCCTCTCAAAAGAGCCGATGAGATCGGCTTCCAGCAGAGCTTTGATCTCATCATACTTCTTCTTATGTTCAAGAGAGAGCTCTTCATATGTGACGGGCTTGGGAGCGGGTTCTTGATCTTGAGCTCCGGTCATCATTGCGGTGGATGTTGTTGCCGAGGGTCCCACCGAGCGTGCCAGAATGTGTTGTCGGTCGAAACCCACCGGCGAGTAACGACGGGCAACACGAAGAGCCGGGAGGTTGCTGGGGCGCTGGCGGGCACTGCTCCCTCGTCGACGGCCCGCAATTCCGTCACGCGCCCGGAGGTTTTGTGGAAAACCGGGCGTGCCACCTGACCTATACATGATCAGGAGGGTGCAGATGTGCTCCGAACAGTTTCCTGCATACAAAGACACGTGTAAACGTAAGTCCGAGCCGTGGTCGGCTCTCCAGGACGACTCTTGCATCGGCTTTAAAGAGCCGATCGAGTCCCGGTGTCAGATCGGATCTGTAACCATCCAGATTTCGATGAAATAAGCAAATAACTGTAAAGCTGCTTCAATTAAATCTAACTAATCTAATCCACGATGGTAAAAGCTTCACTGCTAGATCGGAACATCCTACACGTGACTAGGCCTAATGAACGTAACAGATAACTAAACCATAACCCAAAACAGAGGCCTAAGAACTAGCAAGAACCGATTCCCGGAACAATCCCTATCAAGGCTAAGATAAAGCATCTACTACTCCACCGGATCATCCAATCCGTTTGCAAGGCCTAACCTAGCAGATATTACGCAAACTCTTAAGATATGAGCAAACCATAACAAATCAGATCTATTAAACTTAAAAGAAGCAGGATGTTGCCTCTGTGCGACTAATTCTATGCAACAAGAACTAGCATGAGATTGAAACGTGACTGCACAGAGACAACATGATATTCGTAGATGATAAGCAACGAAGCACAACAGATCTACTAAAGCCATGCTACGAACATCAGGATAACTAGCATTACTCGCCATCAAAAACGCTTCAGTACGAGTAATACCAAGGTAAAAGCAAGAACAACGCTGCCCTGATCGCAAGAAGCGATCAGGGCAGCATGGCGCTTACTTGGATGAAACCCTAGGAATAGGGGTGGCGATGCGCCGAGAGTTGTTGTTTGCGAGACGTGATGACGCTCTCCTTATGAATAACAAAGGATACATATTTATAGTCCGGAGACTTGGGAAACAATCTAAACTAATCTTGTCCCGATTGGACTCTATCTCTAACCTTAAACTAAATCTAAGGATACACGGCCAATGTGGCCCATATGCTCACGCAGGAGCCGATTTACAAGCCTTCCTCAATCTTCTGTTTTAAGTCCATCTTGCTTTCGGCCCATAAATTAACTCTGTTAATTTATGGCGATAACAGACATCCACTGCACACCCCCGATTCGGGAAGAAGACGACGACTTCTGACCCCCCGTGCATGTACCCCGCCCCTCTTTGTGTCTATAAAAGGAGGAGACGGACCTCTCACCCGTTGAGATCACCGTGCAACACACAACTCCCACGCACCCGCTCTCCTGATATTGGCACTCACCTCAATCACTCAGTAGAGACTTGGGAGTCTCCCTCCCTCTCTCGCCTCACTTGTATCCCCCTACTACAGGCACCCTGGTGCAAGATAACACAGTGCCCTCGCGCACTCCTGCTGGACGTACGGCCCCGCGGTCGAAACCAGGATAAACCTGCGCGTTCCTGTGTTGCCTCTTGCATCAACCATCTAGGGTTATTGATCACGCACCATCTTCACTAGTTTGTGCCGGGCCGCCGGATCTGGACACCGACAGTTGGCGCGCCAGGTAGGGGTCGCGCTGCGTGATTTCTTCATTCCCTCTTGTTCCCTAGATGGCAGACGGGCCACGCCTGCTCCCGGCAGGCACGATGCTCCGGTTCGGGAGCCTCGACTTCGTCGCTACCGGCAACGGGTATGACATGGAGCTCCTCCCGGCAGGGGCCAACCCCGACACTCCGACTCCACCACCCTAACACAGGAGGCGCTCGAGCCAGCGCGCACGATAAGCGCGCATGGAGCGGTGCAGAGCGGCCCGCCTTGCCACCCCCATGTGGGTCGAGGTCAGCGTGTTGCAACCTACAGCAGCGGTGGAGGATGTCGCTGCACCACCACCACCACCAAGCACAACCTCGGTGCCTCCCAAAGAGGGCGCGACTGCACCGTCGCCCTTTCCCTTAAGGATGCGCAATGCTGCTACGACATACTCCTCATCGGTCAGCACCAACATGAGCGCGTACGAGGATCTGCCGGGTCGTCACCTCCTCTCGGTCTGCAACCTCATCGCGTCATCACCCGACGACTCCTACCCCGACACCGTAGGCACGATTGCCAACGACATGAACTTCTTCATGAACAACTTCATGGCCCCGGAGTGGGACTACTCTGGGGTCCGTGACCTCGACGCTTTCCGGTCATTTCAACTCGCGGCAGACTACTGCCTCACCTGCTCCGAGGACTCCAGCGAGGGGGATTACGATCCCACTCGGGAGTGCTTCATGGTCGAGCTGGCAGATGGGGCTATCGACGATGCAACGAGCGACGACGGAAACAACGAGGAGCCCCCACCAGCAAACCAAGCTGTGGTGCCTGCCGCAAACCCAGCTGCGTCGGCAGGATCGGCGGCGCGACAGGCACAACTGGCGCAACTCAAAGAGCTCGAGACCAGGCTCGATGAGGAGCGTCGGCAGACCCGACTTCTGCGTACCGCGCTCGAGCAAGAGCGCACCGCACGTGGTGCGCGTGCTCGGGCGGCAGGACGTGTCGCCCAGGAGCGGATCCTGGCCGAGACGACGTCGACAACCCGCTGGAACTGAAAAGGGCCAGTCAGAAACTCGTCACCGTGGCCTACCTACTTTAGGCCATGCCCGAGCCCTCTACGCCTGCGGGTTGCAACATCCGCAATGAGACGCGAGCACTCATCGAGCAGGCTACAGTACAGCAGGATGAGAGCTTCGTGTCTCGCATGCGTTCGATAGCCTCGGCAAAGGCCGGTGGAACTGCGCTGCAAGGCCACGAAGCCTCGGTGCACACTACACCGGGAGGATGGGGCAAGGCAGCCGTGGCCGACGATGCGAAAGCACCCTCGGTGCATGACCTCATCAAAAGGCCTCCTGCGAAGGAGCGCCTTCAAGAGACGCGCGGGCACGCCGACGATGGCAACACCCGCAACATCATCAACGGGAAGAGGTACAACCCTCGATGCGGAGGGCGGATCGACCCTGAGCACGACAGGGGTGTATCACCGGAGCCTCCGGGTACCCGTGTGTTCAGTCGGGAGATCCGTACTGCTCCCTTTCCCCCACGCTTTCGCCAACCCACTACCCTCATCAAATACACGGGGGAGACGGACCCCACACTCTGGCTCAACGATTACCGCTTGGCATGCCAGCTAGGCGGTGCAACCGACAACGCCGTGATCATCCGCAACCTTCCTCTGCACCTCGCAGACTCCATGCGGACGTGGCTCGAGCACCTCCCCACGGATCAGATCCACGACTGGGCCGACCTAGTCAATATCTTCGTGGGCAACTTCCAGGGCACTTACACGCGCCCCGGGAACGCCTGGGATCTCTGAGGGTGCCGGCAAAAGTCCAACGAGCCCTTGCGCGATTACATCCGGCGCTTCTCCAAGCAGAGCACCGAGCTCCCCGCCGTCACCAACATCGAGGTCATTAATGCCTTCCTCGAGGGCACGACATGCAGGAATCTGGTGCATGAGCTTGCGCGAAGCTGTCCCACCAACACCAATGAGTTGTTCGATGCCGCCACCAACTTTGCTTTCGGCGAGGAGGTAGTCGGTGCCGTCTTCGACGGCAAGACGAACAAGCGCAAGGAAGAAGCGGGGCAGCAGCGGCAAGACGAAGACCCCCGCCAAGAAACAAAAGCGGGGGAAGAAAGGAAAGAAGCCAGCCCCACCGAACCAGCGCAGACAGGGGCAAGCAGAGGATTCCGACGAGGCCTTCGTCGCTTCCCCGGACCGCAAAGGCCCCCGAGGCCCCCCTCGGGGCGGTGGCGGCCTATTCGACGAAATGCTCAAGAAGCTGTGCCCTTACCACAAGGGTTCGGTCAACCACACCCTCGAGCAATGCGAGATGCTCCGCAAGTACTACAACCACATCGTGCACCGCGACGAGAATAAGAAGAAGGATGCGGACAACAAGGGTGGCGACGGCGAGTTCCCCTCGGTGGAGAACGCCTTCTTCATCTTCGGAGGGCCCACGGTGAACATGACCTCTCGACAGCGCAAGCGCGAGTGCCAAGAAGTCTTCTCCGTCACCAAAGCCACGTCATCATACCTCGACTGGTCGGAGGACACCATCTCCTTCAGCCGCAAAGACCACCCCGACTACGTCCCGAACCCGGGGCAGTATCGACTCATTGTGGACCCCATCATCGGCAACACCCACTTCTCCAAGGTGCTCATGGACGGAGGCAGCAGCCTCAACATCATGTACGCCCACACCTTGGAGCTCATGGGGATCGGCTTGGACCAGCTCCGCCCCAGCAAGTCGCCGTTCCATGGCGTTGCGCCGGGGAAGCGAGTCCAACCCCTCGGCCAGATCGACTTGCCCTTCTGCTTCGGCACGGCGGCCAACTTCCGCAAGGAGGTGCTCACCTTCGAGGTGGTAGGGTTTCGGGGGGCATACCACGCTATTCTTGTGCGTCCGTGCTACACCAAGTTCATGGCGATCCCCAACTACACCTACCTCAAGATGAAGATGCCGGGCCCGAAGGGTGTCATCACCATCGGTTCCTCGTTCGAGCACGCCTACGAGTGCGACATCGAGTGTGTCGAGCATGCTGAGGCTCTGACGGTGCACGAGGCCCTCGCTGCGCAGCTGAAGAACATGGCAGACGAGGCCATGGACTCCAAGCAGCGGCACGCGGGCAACTTCGAGTCTGCCGAAGGTGCCAAGGACATCCCCCTTGACCCCAAGACTCCCGATGGCAAGGCGCTGAAGATCAACGCTACCCTCGACAGCAAATAGAAAGTGGTGCTCGTCGACTTCCTCCGCGCCAACGCCGATATCTTTGCGTGGAGCCCCTCGGACATGCCTGGCATCCCAAGAGAAGTCGCCGAGCACTCCCTTGATATCCTGCCGAACTCCAAGCCGATCAAGCAACGCCTGTGGCGCTTCGACGAGCTCAAGGGACAGGCGATCGGCGAGGAGGTTCACAAGCTATTGGAGGCCGGATTCATCAAGGAGGTATTCCATCCGAGTGGCTAGCTAACCCTATACTAGTTAAGAAAAAGAATGGGAAGTGGAGGATATGTGTAGATTATACTAGTCTAAATAAAGCATGTCCTAAAGTTCCTTTTCCTTTGCCACGTATTGATCAAATCGTTGATTCAACTGCGGGATGCGAACTTTTATCCTTCCTCGATGCATATTCTGGTTACCATCAAATCAAGATGAAAGAGTCCGACCAGCTCACGACTTCTTTTATCACCCCTTTCGGCATGCACTGCTACGTCACGATGCCCTTTGGCCTTAGAAACGCCGGAGCTACGTACCAGCGATGTATGCTCCACATGTTTAAGGATCATATTGGGCGAACTGTAGAGGCATATGTCAACGACATTGTCATGAAGTCCAGGAAGGCAGACGGCCTGGTAGCCGATCTCAGGATCGCGTTCGATTGCCTTAAGGTCAAAGGGGTAAAGTTCAACCCCGAGAAGTGCGTGTTCGGAGTCCCTCGAGGCATGCTCTTGGGCTTCATCGTCTCCCAGCGAGGCATCGAACCCAACCCTAAGAAAGTCTCTGCCATCACTCGAATGGGACCGATCCGAGACCTAAAGGGGGTGCAGAAGGTCATGGGTTGCCTGGCAGCCCTCAGCCGCTTCATCTCACGCCTCGGTGAGAAAGGCTTGCCTCTGTATCGACTCTTGAGGAAATCTGAGTGCTTTTCGTGGACCCCCGAGGCCCAGGGAGCCCTCGACAAACTCAAGGCGTCACTCACCAGTGCTCCGATCCTAACACCACCGATGGACAGGGAGCCCCTCTACCTATACGTGGCAGCCACGACCCAGGTCGTCAGTGCAACCATCGTTGTAGAATGACAAGAGGAGGGACACGCTCTGCTTGTCCAGAGGACGGTATACTTCATCAGTGAAGTGTTGTCTGAAACCAAGACACGGTATCCACAGATCCAGAAACTGCTCTACGCAGTGATCTTGGCTCGGCGCAAGCTGCGCCACTACTTCGAGGCCCATCCCATCACCGTGGTCTCGTCTTTCCCCCTCGGAGAGATAGTCCACAACCGGGATGTCTCGGGTAGGATAGCCAAGTGGTCAGTGGAGCTGATGGGAGAAACTCTCGCCTATGCACCTTGCAAGGCGGTCAAATCCTAGATCTTGGCTGACTTCATTGTTGAGTGGACCGACACTCAGCTGCCCCCACCTCAGATTCAAGCCGAGTGCTGGCTCATGTACTTCGACGGGTCTGTGTTGAAAACCGGTGCAGGTGCGGGCCTGCTTTTTGTCTCACCCCTCGGGGAGCACATGCGCTACGTGGTGCGCTTGCACTTCCCGGCGTCGAACAACATGGCGGAGTACGAGGCCCTCCTCAGCGGTCCGGGGAGACTCCCAACTCATCATCGACCAGGTGATGAAGGAGGCCAGCTGCCACAACGAGAAGATGGAGGCATACTGCAACGCAATGCATCGCCTCGAAGACAGCAGACGAGTTGGCTAAAATCGCGTCTGGGCGGACCATTGTTCCCCCGAACATCTTTGCCCGCGACCTCACCAAGCCATCCATCGACTTCAAGAACCCTGCGGAAGCCATCAGAGCGGCACCCGAACCCTCGGGGGCTGCGTCCATCGAGCCATCGGCCAAAGACTCCTCGGCGGAGGAGCCCAAGACCTCCTCGGCAGATGAGGCTGAAGCAATGGAGATCGACGAGGCCCCATCTCCGCGAGACTGGCGTACCCAGTACCTCGACTGGATGATTCGAGGGGTCCTACCCTCGGACCATGCTCAGGCGCGGCGCATCGTCAGGCGGGCCAAGTCCTTCGTCTTGATCGACGACGAGCTGTACAAGCGCAGCCCCTCGGGCGTTCTGCAACGCTGCATCCCATCTCCGAGAGCAAGGAGCTGATCTGGGACATCCACACTGGAATCTGCGGTCACCACGCCACGCCACGCACCCTCGTGGGCAACGCATTCCGGCAGGGCTTCTACTGGCCCACTGCAGTCGCCGACGCCACGGACGTCGTGCGATCCTGCAAAGGCTGTCAGTTCTATGCCCAAAAGACACACCTCTTGGCTCACGATCTGCAGACAATCCCCATCACATGGCCGTTCGTCGTATGGGGACTGGACCTCGTCGGGCCTTGCAAAAAGCGCCCGGGGGCTTCACCCACTTATTGGTAGCGATCGACAAGTTCTTGAAATGGATCGAGGCTCGACCCATCGGGAAAATCAAATCTGAACAAGCCATTCTATTCTTCACCGACATAGTTTTCAGGTTCGAGGTTCCGAACTCAATCATCACCGACAACGGCACCCAGTTCACGGGCAAGAAATTCTTGGCGTTCTGCGACAGCTACCACATACGCGTGGACTGGTCAGCAGTGGCTCATCCACAAACGAATGGCCAAGTAGAGCATGCCAATGACATGATCCTACAAGGCCTCAAGCCAAGAATCTTCAACAAGCTGAACAAATTTGGCTGAAGGTGGCTCACGGAGATACCCTCGGTTATCTGGAGCCTGAGAACGACCCGGAGCAGAGCCACGGGTTTTACCCTATTCTTCCTCGTCTATGGCGCCGAGGCCGTCCTCCCCCACAGACTTGGAATATGGATCGCCGAGGCTCAAGGCTTACCAAGAGCAGCAGAACCAACAAGCCCGCGAGGACTCGCTAGACCAAGTGGACGAAGCAAGAGATGTGGCGCTCCTGCACTCAGCGCGATACCAACAGTCTTTGTGATGATATCAAGCGCAGAAGATTCGGCGCCGAGACCTCAACAAAGGGGACTTGGTGCTGAGGCTTCGACAGGACAACAAAGGATGCCACAAGCTCTCACCACCATGGGAAGGTCCATATATCATCGCAGAAGTGCTCAAACCTGGCACATACAAGCTAGCTAACGAGAATGGCAAAGTCTTCACCAACGCTTGGAACATTCAGCAGCTACGTCGCTTCTATCCTTGAAATTTCCAAGCTATTCGTACATAGTTTGTACTTGTATTTCAAATTTCCCGAAGCAATAAAGAGTATGCTTTACTTATTTATTTTTTGGGAACCTTCCGAACTCTCGGGGGCTTGGACGTGCACGAACACTGAGGCAGGCTCGGCTTTATCCTCGGCAAAGCCAAGCCTCCCTCGGGGGCTACTACGGGGGGAACCCACGAACGTCCCCAAAAACGCCAACGTTTTTTTCGAAAAATTTCCGTATCTAAGTTTCTCGTATACTTAGAAAGGTAGACGCAAGGCATAAACGACTATGGAACGGGACCGGCTGAGCCACGGGACCGCCTACGCTTCCGGGATGCGGCATCCCCACTCACCTCCCTACACCTAAGTTGCTTATGAACGCAAACTTCCTCGCAGAGACCTATCTAAGATGCATACGAGAACACGGAAATAAAGTAAAGAAAACGAGGGCTCGAATGCACAAGGCCTCGAGCGGCCACACTGTCAACATACATTAACTAGTTCTCTCGCAGAAAAATAGTTAAGACAAAATACTAATTCATTTACACAGGCTCCACGGCCCAAGAATAGGTTGCCTTCTCCCCCTGAGGATCCTCAGCAGCATTGTCTTCGGCTTCGGGGAGGAGATCGCGCTCAAGCTTCTTGGACAACATGGCAGCGATGCCCTCGATGGCGGTGTCGGCCTCTTCCATAGTAGCCATCACAGCATCCCCCTCAACGCCAGGCGCGATGACGTATCCCGACGACACTTGCTCGAGGTTCATGTCATAGTGCGTCGAGGCCACGGCGAGGGTCCTCTGAATGCCGAGGCGGAAGACGCTTCTAATATGCTTGGCCACCCGACCGCCCAGCGATCGCAGGCGGCTAGCCACCGAGCTACCGGATGAGGCTCCCTCCCCGTCGAGTTCCTGGCACACGGCCACGATAGTCTTCTCCAGGTCTGCGTGTTCAACCTGCACCACTATGAACACAACCTGGACGGCTTCCTTTGCCGCGGTCTCGTCCGCCACCGTTCTCCTCAGCTCTGAACGAGAAAACAAATATAAGTTTCGGCAAACTAAGAATCAATTTAAGCAAAAATCTCGGATACTTACCCATGATGCATTCCTGCGCCTCCTCCAGCTGAGTCCGCGCGGCATTCGTCTGCTCCCGGAGCATGGACAGGGAGGCCTCCCTCTCTTTGAGGGCAGTTTATGCGTTGCGGATGGCCACCTCCCGTGCCTCGAGGACGACGTCCTTCTCCGTGAGGGTGACGGTGAGCGTGGTGATGGCCGCCTTCTCGCGCTGGAGCTCAGCCTCCTTAGCCTCGAGCACCTGGTCCTTCTGACGCAGCTCGGCCGCCTGCTCCTTGACCACCTGGGCCTTGTGCTCGGCTACGGCTCTCTGCTTGTCGCGCTCACGGCAAGCCTGGGCCAGCTCCTCCTCCTGCACGTGGTCCCGCTCCTCCAGCTCATCCCCCCGGGCATTGACTTCGCTTATCTGTGTGAGCAGATGTGCGTTGTCTTCTGCGAGCTTGTATGGCCTGGTGTACTAGCAGGCCAGCTCTTCGCTCTTGTTTAGCGACATTTGTTTCAGCAGCTGCAAAAAGAAGGATGTGAGCGAGAAATCATGGAGCGCAAAGTGATAAAAATCGCTGGACAGTTACTTACATTCTCGGTCTTAAGGTGCTGCCCTTGGAGGATGTCCAGAGTGAACCAGAGCGCGCGCTCGATGTCGCCGCTGGCATGATCAAAGCCCTCCCAGGCCTCGGTCTCCGTCCGCTCGTTGCGGTCGAAGGCAGGGGGATCCCAGGCTTGACTGCCGCCCGCGTCCCCTCGCGCACGGACCTCCTGGGCAACCATATGTCGGCGCCACCCTTTGATGTCCCCGCACCGAGGATGCCCTCAGAGGCCGAAACAAATTCGGCGATCCGGGCAGCGGCGCTAGCCGCGGTAGCTGGGTCGATCTCCTATGAGTCCCCAAACTCCTCGTCCGCCGGCGTTTCCTCCACCGGCACCTCCACCACGGGCGCCGTCTGTGCCATGGCCACTGCCGCGGCACCCTCGTCCCTAGCCCCTGTGGGCTCGAAGATGAGGACCTCCCTCTCCATCTGGCTGGCGGTGAGCTCCAGCGCATTCCCGCCAGTCTCTCCTCTTCCTCCTCCCGGCTGGGCGGCACCACCGGGACCGCCACGGCCGGCGTCGTCCCTGGCTTCCGGCCGAGCGGCGTCCTCTACGTCGTCTCAGCCGGGCTCGACTTCGGCATCCAGCCGGGCGGCGTCCTCCATGCCGCCCCGGCTGGCCTTCTCCTCGGCGTCGGCCCGAGCGGTCGCTGCTGCGCCACTCTGGTCGGCGTCGTTCCCGCCCTCCTGCGCTCGGGCCTGCTAGGCCAATAGGGCCCCCCGGGCCACCGCATCCCGGAGCGTCGCGGCAGCCGCCTCTAGCGTCTGGGACTCTCCGGTCGGGGGCTGCGGCGCCGAATGCGGCATCGCGCTCGCCTCGATCTTGAGGACCTTGGTCAGCGCGAGGTTGACCGAATCCTTGGTAGCGGCCCTGTGACTGGACCAAGCAGGAGAGAATGCCAAGATCAGCGGGGACCGGGGAATCGAAAAAACAAGTACAAAAAAACAGAATCAAAATCACTTACTCCGACAGGGAGCTCAGCATGCGCTTGCCCGTGCCGCTCCTCTGGGCTCGCGGCACGCTGATGCCCCCTGACGACTCGCCTGGGGGCATCATTCTCGGGCTGGCCTGAACCCTCGGGGCTGTCCGCCCAAGTGTTTCCGCACTCGCCGCAGATGCCCCGCCACTCGTCAACGTCCCAGACCCGGATGTCCGCCTGCCTGTCGCCGCCGCTGACATGGGCGATCCCCTGCCCGTCGCCGGCAAGTATGAATCCCTGCCCGCCGCCGATGCGGGCGACCTCCACCCCGCCGCCGGCGTGGGCGACCTCCGATCCACCCTCGCTGCGGGCGTCCTCACAAGCATCGCCGGTGCGAGTCTCCTCTCGCCCAGCGCCATCGCCGAGGCCTCGACGCCGGCCCCTTGCTGGGCCGGCGGAGGACTCACGGCCGTCACCATCTCGAAGTCGTCGGACTCCGAGAAATCCACCCCGCCGGTCGAGGAATCCTCCTCCTCAATGGACTCGGGCGTGGTCGGCGGCGAGAGTCCCTCCCTCTTCGCTCTGGCGCATGCCTTCTTGTGGTTCTCCTTTCTCTCTCTCTTCCTGGCGGCCTTCGCCTTCGCTTCGTTTTTCTTCTTCTTCACCGCCTCTGCGTGCAGGCGGTTCGCTTCGCGGACCTCGGGAAGCGGGTGCTTCGAAACATAGCTCTTTCGGCTCAGTCCATGCAAGCACGACCCAGATCAAAAGCAAGAAGGAGAAGGATCAGTGCAAAATCGACAAAAATCAAAAACCAGACTCACCAAACTGATGTACCCCATCTCGGGGCGCATCTTAATCTTCCAAAGGTCCTCGGGGTCAGAGCGGAAGTGCGCCACCGCACTTTTCGCCCTCTGGGCAGGCCTCGAGGGTGAGCAGCTCGCTCGACATCCTCGTACCCTCGGCAACTGCCTTGGGAGTCAGCTCGAAGATCGCCAACCTCCTCTCCATGAGGGGAATCACCCTCTGCCGGTGGAAATTCGCGATGATGGCGGCCGCCGTCAGCCCCTTCTTCGCCAAATACTGCAGCGCATCGATGACGACCTCGAGCCTGGCCTGGCGCTCGGGGGGCGACACCCCCTACTTCCACATGTCCGGCCTCTCCCGCAGGACCCTGTTGGTGAATGCCGGAAGACGCCCGTCGTCGTTGCACAGGTAGAATGTAACACCCTAATTTAAATTCCAGTATTTATTAATAAATTTAATTGGCTTTATTTAATTTTCTAAGGTTTATATGTGTTAGTCTTGCATTTAATCCAATTTTTGTTCCTCAAGTAATTAAAATTTATCATAGGGTTAAAAATATTTGTTGCATTCATGCTAGTGCATACTTTTAATTGATTGAGCGTGGTTTGAATTCAAATTCCAATTTGAATTCAAATGTGTTTGGTTTGTTTTAGAAATAGGAAATAGAGTTAGGAATAGAAAAGGAAAATAAAACCAAACCCTAAAACCAGCCCAGCAGCTTGCATTTAATCCAATTTTTGTTCCTCAAGTAATTAAAATTTATCATAGGGTTAAAAATGTTTGTTGCATTCATGCTAGTGCATACTTTTAATTGATTGAGCATGGTTTGAATTCAAATTCCAATTTGAATTCAAATGTGTTTGGTTTGTTTTAGAAATAGGAAATAGAGTTAGGAATATAAAAGGAAAATAAAACCAAACCCTGAAACCAGCCCAGCAGACCAGCCCAGCTCCTTCCCTCTTCAGCCCAGCAGTCAACGCGGCCTCCTTCCTTGGGCCCGCTCCCCGCGTCCGGCCCGCGACCCCACTTCCCTCTTCCCCCACGGATGGCCCGATCCCGCAGCGGCCCAGCGCCCCTCGCTCACGTCCAGCGCAGCGGCCCGTTCCGCGTGCATGGCCAACTCCCACGCCTCGCGCCCCGCCGGCCCGACTCCCACTCTCTCCGCTCCCTCAGAACCGCGCGCTCGTTCTGAGTCGCCCGTCCCGACCCGCCGGTCCCACCTACCGTGTCCCCGCCTCAACCGCTGCCAATGCTGGCCCACTGGTCAGCTCCGTCTTCCCCGCCTTACCCTGCCGCGCAACAAACGCCCGCCGCTAATCTCGCCGTGACGCTCGCCCGCGCCCTCCACGGCACACACGCCGAGATCCCGGCTCCCCTTCCTTATTTAGCACCCCGGCCTTCCCTGCACCCGCACCTTCCCATCTCCCCCGCCCCACAACCCTAACCCAGCCCTACCGCGCTCCTGGCGTGTAACACCCGGTTTATAAAAGAACATAAACCGAGCAGTCATATACGTGCCAGGATCAAGTCACACGTATATACAATAGAATGAACAGTATATCATAGCACATATCACGTAAAAAGATATAATAAAGCGAATACGAATGATATTTATTACATTAATGACAAAAAATGTCTGATACAGCGGAAGCGAAGTACAAAATACGATAAAGACTCTCCGAAGCTGAAGCAGGGCGCCACAGGGACGTCGACTGGGAGACGAACGCCTAGAAGTCCTCGTAGTCCTGGAAGCGCTGAGCGAACTCCCTCGCGTCGGCAGGAACTGAGCAGCAGTAGCGTATCCAAGAGGAAAAAGTAGAGAAGAGGCAAGGGTGAGTACACAACTTGTACTCAACAAGTATAACACAAACTATGAGGCTCTAAGGTTGGCTGACTGACTGCATTAGCTTTTAATCTTGGCAAAATTTTATTAACGCTATTTACTACAAGTTGATGAATTACCATAAACCCCGTTACATAGTAATTAATCAAATTTAACCATGATATTACTGAGAACCAAACCGAACCAAACCAAGGTAAACCCCGAGAGGCACCCCCTCGTCGGAAGGAGCTAACCCCACTAATCAAAAGGAGGATCTGGGCCGCTCATAACCGTGAGCACGGCTAGTATACCAGTTTTACACTCTGCAGAGGTTGCACATCTTTACCCACAAGTCGTGAGCTACGCCAGTTGTTCATCACACTTCCTTAGGTGAGATGGCTAGCGACTCACTACGAGGCCGTTACAAAGGACACATTGGTAAGGTGTAACCGCTAAGGATTCAGGCAATGCAACGATGGTACCCACCTCGAAGGGTGCGCACACCAAGCCTCGTAGCCTGGGCACCATTGAGGCTCGACTCCCCTCTTGCCCCGTCGGTAAGTTACTCCCGAACCAAGATGACCTAATTAGTAAGCCAAGACCGTCCCATTCCAGTCTTGTGGTAGCGCTGTTGTCACAGGTTGTCGCTCTATGAACCGGTCCTTATGGAGAGTGGCCAACCAGGCAGCAAGCACCGTGCTGGCCCCCTAAACCATGTTTCTAACAAAACCAATTTTTAATGAGAAGTGAGCCACTCAAGCCATATAGAGGGTCACTCTCAGAATTAAGTTCAAGTAAACCGTTAATCAAATTAATTAAAAAGGACCATTATGTGTTATAGCGCGTCACCTAGCACAACTAACCAAAAATGCAACCCAAAGGATATATGTAAAGGATATAAAGTGGCTAGGAAAATCCTTATAGGCATACAATATTAAAATGCAGTATGAAATTGTAATTAAAGTGATAGGTGGTGTTCATGTTATACTTGCCTTCCTCGTAATGCTCCTGCTACTGCTCAAACTGATCTGAAGACGGATGCTGCTCCGGGTACTGATACTGGGTCTCCTCAGATGGATCAACGTCTACTCACGATCACATGGCCAAAAACAGTTCACAACATAAACATACAAGCAAACAAAGGCTAACACTAATAAACAGTACAACAATACATAAAAACAGCACACTAAACTAGTCTAAAACTATTCTACGCGTTACAATGATCGCGTGGACATAAAGAACGTCTAAAACGGAGCTAAAACGCATAATTTAGGCCAAAAACAAGTTCTAGGGACTTATCCGCGAGAAAAACTAAGTTCCAGGGGGTTTTCTGCAAAAACCGAGGGTCTAAACGTAAATAAACCTTAGTTCCAGGGTCTAACGTGCAAAAATGGCAGGCCTGGACGGCGGGTTCTAATAGGGAAAAGCTCAGGGGCCAAAACAATAAAATTAGGGGCGGATTTGGAAATACTTTTGAACTACTAGGGACGGCGGGTTTATTTGGCAAAAGATGAGGGTCTCTTTAGAAAAAGAGCCAGGCCGAAGGGGTACGCGCGGATCTGATCCGCTGGATCACGATCCCGCGGCTCAGATCTAACCAAGCAACGATCTAATCTTGGGCGTTGGTTTTGGATCGAACGGATTAGGTTGAAAGGGGGCGATGGCGGCGGCGCGGGTCACCGGAGTCGAGCTCCGCGGCGGTGCTGCGCCGGAGATGGCCCTTCTCAGCCTTCCCGGGGTCAAAAGGGCCGAGATCTGGGTCGGGAGGGATGACCGAGGCATGCGTGAACCTCCTGGGCACTTGTCGGGGCACGGGAAAACTCTGAGCGGTGCTAGCAGCTACGGCGGCGGTTCTGGACGGCGACGCTCGCCGGGGTGGCGTGTTCCGGGCTCGGATGCGGCCTACAGTCTAAGACCACAAGCGCAAAAGGAAAAGGGGTCGTGCTTGTGCTCACCGAGGGTCTTGGTTGGGCGGAGTCGCAGCGCATGACGGCCGGCGACGCAGACTGACGGCGGAGCGGGAGCAGAGCTCGTGGTCCAGACGGCGCAAGGCTCCGCAGGGCTCCGGGGCTACTCGGTTCGATGAGTGGCGACTCTGTGACGCAACGCTGGGGGTCATCGAGGTACAAGAAACGCCGGCGGCGTGAAATCAGGCGGGCGGCGCAACCTTACCCGAGATGGCGTCCGGCTCGATTCCGGTGAGGTGGGCGCCTGGGGTCGATGCAGAGGGCTCAGGGAGATTCACTGGACCGCGGCGAAGCTATTGCGGGGCACGATGGAGTTTGTGCTGCAACGGGGCGGCGAGCTCACGGCGGAGCAGAGGAGCGGCGGCCCGGCGGAGCAAGATGCGCGGCGTGGAAGTGGGGCTGTGGTGGCGGCTGCGGGATGGGGCTTAGGGTTCCAGGGGGGCGCTATATAGGGCGGCTCAGGCGATCCTGGGCGTGCGTGCCCAGGGAAAGTCCCGGCGGAGATTGCGGGCGGGGCGGTGCTGCGCGAGCGGCGGTTGTGGGAGGAAGGGGAAGGGCCGACAGGTGGGCCCGAGCGGTCAGCGAAAGCGGGGGGGGGGGGGTCGGGCGAGCGTGGGCGCGCGCTCTGCGGGCGCGAGGCGCCGGGCTGCCTGACGGGTGGGGCTCTGGCTGGAGCGGTGCGTCGCGGGCCGGTTGAGCTGAGGGAAACGGGGTAGCGGACCGTCAGCGGGGAGGGGCGAGCTGGCGTGCGGGCCCGATGTGGCAGAGGGCGAGCGACGCGAGGCGCTGCGACGCGAGGCGCTGCGCCGCGCTGCGCGGTCTGCTGGAGGCGTGGCTGACAAGCGGGCCCGCCGTTGTCAGTCGGGGGCGCGCGCCGCGTGCTGGTGGACCCGGACGTGGGGCGGGGCGCAGTGAGACGGGGCGAGCGCTCGCGGCGCTGAGCGCGCGGAGGTGGGCCGAACACGGGAAAGGGAGGGACGCGCGGCCAACGGGCCGGAATCGGGCTGCGGGGGAAAGAGGGAGGGGAAAAGCTGGGCCCGCGTGGAAAAAGAGTGGGTTGGGCTGGTTTGGGTGCTGGGCTGGGTTTTCCTTTTCTATTTCTATTTTTCCTATTTCTATTTCTAATTCAAACTCAAACCAAATGAATTGAAATTCAAATTTGAATTCACTCTAGCACTCAAACAAATAAAGAAATGCTCCGGCATGATGCAACAACGAAATTAAACCTAAGATAAAATTTTAATTACTTAAGGAACAAAATTTAGATTAAATGCAAGACTAACACAATAATCCTTAGAAATTTAAATAAAGCCAATTAAATTTATTAATAATTACTGAAATTTGAATTAGGGTGTTACAAATCCTACCCCCTTACAGGAATCTCGTCCCGAGATTCTGGGCTGCCTAGCAAAGAGATCAGGATAGGTCTTCATCAACTCCTCTTCCTTCTTCTGGCAAGTCCTCCGAAAAGACATCCGGGAATTCAGACACCACGCGAATACCATTTGTGGGTATAGCCTCCATCTGATGAAGAAAACCAGAAGGCTCTGTAGCACTGACTGTCACCTCTTGGCCATTAGATGCTAACAAGTGAACTGACCGCTGAGCACAATCAATTCTGACTCCCCACTTGGCAAGAGTATCCATTCCCAGAATCACATCGATACCCTTGGTGTCTAGCACCCTCAGATCTGCACTGAATTTTACCCCCCTTATGGCTATACTGACTCGAGGGCAAACAATATGGGATCTCAACTCCCCTCCTGGTGAAGAGACTAGCATATACTTCTTTAATGGGGTGGTAAAGAAACTATGCTGCTCAACATATGACTTGGTGATGAATGAATGAGTAGCACCAGTATCGAAAAGCACTGTAGCTGGATGGGAGTTGACCATGAACGTACCAATAACCACGTTAGGAGCCTTGGCCGCTGACTCGGCCGTCACGTGGTTCACTCTGCCCTGAAGCGGCGCCCTGGGTTGAGCTGGGCGCCCCTGCTGTCCTGCCTGCCGTGGAGCCGGTGAAAGGCGCCACTTGGTTGACCTCCCTGTGAACTTAACATCACATCTTGCATTATTTCTGCTGCTTGCTCTTTGGACTCC
Source organism: Panicum virgatum (assembly GCF_016808335.1). NCBI lineage: Eukaryota > Viridiplantae > Streptophyta > Magnoliopsida > Poales > Poaceae > Panicum > Panicum virgatum. The sequence goes on from NC_053146.1 coordinate 9,586,897, forward strand.
TTGTGACTCCGTGGCTGAATCACCTTCATAGTGATAGTCAACCCATCAACATAATCATAGAGTGCTTGGTTCTTGACCTGTGTATCTCTAGAGCACTTAGGATCCTTTCTCTTCTAGACAGTCTGTAGCTCATCGACCGATGGACCATCAAGGAACAGTGAATCATCTGCTAGCTCTTCTTGACGAGACCTCTTTCTCTTTGTACTGGAGAACAACCTCTGGTTCCTCCTAATTGTAGCTTCATCTTCAGTCGCACGAACTTGACGACAAGGAACGCCATAGAATTGACAACACGGGCAAGCTTTCTCACCATCACCCATTGCACTGACTCCAAGGTCTTTTTGTTCTGCCGACATCTGAGCTGGGATAACAGGAAAATACAGATTGGTAAGGTCAAGGAAGAGAGAAAAACTCTATTATTTAAGGTTCTATCCTATTTAGACAACACTGCACAGGCATTACTGCTGATAACTCCAGATAAATGTCACATAAATCTGGGAAAAAGGAACTAGAGCATAACTCTTCTGTTTCATCTGAGAGATTTTCAACTTCTCTTGTACTAAATGTAGGCCGGGGTGTCACATCCCTACCCCCTTACAGAAACCGACGTCCTCGTCGGTGAAGCTCTGGATATCACCTCCTCTTCACACTACACTTCTTTCTCAACAAGCAAGACAGGAGCCCAAGGCAGGATAAGGCAGAGAGGATAGAGTGGATGGTTTTACCCCCAATGGTCTAACTCGTTTTATTAATTAATTTAATCTTTAACTTAAAACTGATTTTCATTAAACAAATTTAACTACTAAACTATACAATCATTCAAAAATCCAAATCAAACATGTAGCATAAAGGCAAGCAGACAAATTTATAATATAGCCGAGTTTAACACACAACTCGACTAACACAACGCGTCGCAGAACGTGCTATCATATTATTATAAAAGGGTCACCTATCTCATACTCATTGTGGTCAGATGACCGATTCAGGCCAAATTCTACGAAAACTATTCTTTAGAGAGAGAAGTCAAGGCAAGACGAGTAAAAGGCATAGAATTCAAGGGGTATAATAGTAAAATAGTTTCAGCAGGCAAGGATTGGAGAGAAGAAGTCCTAAAACTCGACCAGTTCTATCTAGACTTCGTCCTACAGTCGATATGGCTCTGATACCACTATGTAACAACCGGTTTATAAAAGAACATAAACCGAGCAGTCATATACGTGCCAGGATCAAGTCACACGTATATACAACAGAATGAATAGTATATCATAGCACATATCACGTAAAAAGATATAATAAAGCGAATACGAATGATATTTATTATATTAATGACAAAAAATGTCTGATACAGCGGAAGCGAAGTACAAAATACGATAAAGACTCTCCGAAGCTGAAGCAGGGCGCCACAGGGACGTCGACTGGGAGACGAACGCCTAGAAGTCCTCGTAGTCCTGGAAGCGCTGAGCGAACTCCCTCGCGTCGGCAGGAACTGAGCAGCAGTAGCGTATCCAAGAGGAAAAAGTAGAGAAGAGGCAAGGGTGAGTACACAACTTGTACTCAACAAGTATAACACAAACTATGAGGCTCTAAGGTTGGCTGACTGACTGCATTAGCTTTTAATCTTGGCAAAATTTTATTAACGCTATTTACTACAAGTTGATGAATTACCATAAACCCCGTTACATAGTAATTAATCAAATTTAACCATGATATTACTGAGAACCAAACCGAACCAAACCAAGGTAAACCCCGAGAGGCACCCCCTCATCGGAAGGAGCTAACCCCACTAATCAAAAGGAGGATCTGGGCCGCTCATAACCGTGAGCACGGCTAGTATACCAGTTTTACACTCTGCAGAGGTTGCACATCTTTACCCACAAGTCGTGAGCTACGCCAGTTGTTCATCACACTTCCTTAGGTGAGATGGCTAGCGACTCACTACGAGGCCGTTACAAAGGACACATTGGTAAGGTGTAACCGCTAAGGATTCAGGCAATGCAACGATGGTACCCACCTCGAAGGGTGCGCACACCAAGCCTCGTAGCCTGGGCACCATTGAGGCTCGACTCCCCTCTTGCCCCGTCGGTAAGTTACTCCCGAACCAAGATGACCTAATTAGTAAGCCAAGACCGTCCCATTCCAGTCTTGTGGTAGCGCTGTTGTCCCAGGTTGTCGCTCTATGAACCGGTCCTTATGGAGAGTGGCCAACCAGGCAGCAAGCACCGTGCTGGCCCCCTAAACCATGTTTCTAACAAAACCAATTTTTAATGAGAAGTGAGCCACTCAAGCCATATAGAGGGTCACTCTCAGAATTAAGTTCAAGTAAACCGTTAATCAAATTAATTAAAAAGGACCATTATGTGTTATAGCGCGTCACCTAGCACAACTAACCAAAAATGCAACCCAAAGGATATATGTAAAGGATATAAAGTGGCTAGGAAAATCCTTATAGGCATACAATATTAAAATGCAGTATGAAATTGTAATTAAAGTGATAGGTGGTGTTCATGTTATACTTGCCTTCCTCGTAATGCTCCTGCTACTGCTCAAACTGATCTGAAGACGGATGCTGCTCCGGGTACTGATACTGGGTCTCCTCAGATGGATCAACGTCTACTCACGATCACATGGCCAAAAACAGTTCACAACATAAACATACAAGCAAACAAAGGCTAACACTAATAAACAGTACAACAATACATAAAAACAGCACACTAAACTAGTCTAAAACTATTCTACGCGTTACAATGATCGCGTGGACATAAAGAACGTCTAAAACGGAGCTAAAACGCATAATTTAGGCCAAAAACAAGTTCTAGGGACTTATCCGCGAGAAAAACTAAGTTCCAGGGGGTTTTCTGCAAAAACCGAGGGTCTAAACGTAAATAAACCTTAGTTCCAGGGTCTAACGTGCAAAAATGGCAGGCCTGGACGGCGGGTTCTAATAGGGAAAAGCTCAGGGGCCAAAACAATAAAATTAGGGGCGGATTTGGAAATACTTTTGAACTACTAGGGACGGCGGGTTTATTTGGCAAAAGATGAGGGTCTCTTTAGAAAAAGAGCCAGGCCGAAGGGGTACGCGCGGATCTGATCCGCTGGATCACGATCCCGCGGCTCAGATCTAACCAAGCAACGATCTAATCTTGGGCGTTGGTTTTGGATCGAACGGATTAGGTTGAAAGGGGGCGATGGCGGCGGCGCGGGTCACCGGAGTCGAGCTCCGCGGCGGCGCTGCACCGGAGATGGCCCTTCTCAGCCTTCCCGGGGTCAAAAGGGCCGAGATCTGGGTCGGGAGGGACGACCTAGGCATGCGTGAACCTCCTGGGCACTTGTCGGGGCACGGGAAAACTCTGAGCGGTGTTAGCAGCTACGGCGGCGGTTCTGGACGGCGACGCTCGCCGGGGTGGCGTGTTCCGGGCTCGGATGCGGCCTACAGTCTAAGACCACAAGCGCAAAAGGAAAAGGGGTCGTGCTTGTGCTCACCGAGGGTCTTGGTTGGGCGGAGTCGCAGCGCATGACGGCCGGCGACGCAGACTGACGGCGGAGCGGGAGCAGAGCTCGTGGTCCAGACGGCGCAAGGGTCCGCAGGGCTCCGGGGCTACTCGGTTCGACGAGTGGCGACTCTGTGACGCAACGCTGGGGGTCATCGAGGTACAAGAAACGCCGGCGGCGTGAAATCAGGCGGGCGGCGCAACCTTACCCGAGATGGCGTCCGGCTCGATTCCGGTGAGGTGGGCGCCTGGGGTCGATGCAGAGGGCTCAGGGAGATTCACTGGACCGCGGCGAAGCTACTGCGGGGCACAGTGGAGTTTGTGCTGCAACGGGGCGGCGAGCTCACGGCGGAGCAAGATGCGCGGCGTGGAAGTGGGGCTGTGGTGGCGGCTGCGGGATGGGGCTTAGGGTTCCAGGGGGGCGCTATATAGGGCGGCTCAGGCGATCCTGGGTGTGCGTGCCCAGGGAAAGTCCCGGCGGAGATTGCGGGCGGGGCGGTGCTGCGCGAGCGGCGGTTGTGGGAGGAAGGGGAAGGGCCGACAGGTGGGCCCGAGCGGTCAGCGAAAGCGGGGGGGTCGGGCGAGCGTGGGCGCGCGCTCTGCGGGCGCGAGGCGCCGGGCTGCCTGACGGGTGGGGCTCTGGCTGGAGCGGTGCGTCGCGGGCCGGTTGAGCTGAGGGAAACGGGGTAGCGGACCGTCAGCGGGGAGGGGCGAGCTGGCGTGCGGGCCCGATGTGGCAGAGGGCGAGCGACGCGAGGCGCTGCGACGGGAGGCGCTGCGCCGCGCTGCGCGGTCTGCTGGAGGCGTGGCTGACAAGCGGGCCCGCCGTTGTCAGTCGGGGGCGCGCGCCGCGTGCTGGTGGACCCGGACGTGGGGCGGGGCGCAGTGAGACGGGGCGAGCGCTCGCGGCCCTGAGCGCGCGGAGGTGGGCCGAACACGGGAAAGGGAGGGACGCGCGGCCAACGGGCCGGGATCGGGCTGCGGGGAAAAGAGGGAGGGGAAAAGCTGGGCCCGCGTGGAAAAAGAGTGGGTTGGGCTGGTTTGGGTGCTGGGCTGGGTTTTCCTTTTCTATTTCTATTTTTCCTATTTCTATTTCTAATTCAAACTCAAACCAAATGAATTGAAATTCAAATTTGAATTCACTCTAGCACTCAAACAAATAAAGAAATGCTCCGGCATGATGCAACAACGAAATTAAACCTAAGATAAAATTTTAATTACTTAAGGAACAAAATTTAGATTAAATGCAAGACTAACACAATAATCCTTAGAAATTTAAATAAAGCCAATTAAATTTATTAATAATTACTGAAATTTGAATTAGGGTGTTACATGGCGTTGGGGCAGAGGACCCACGCCGTCGTGTCCCCGACGCTCCGCCGTTCCCCCGCCACCACCAGTCGCCGCAGAAGCCCTGCCTTGGAGCCAGGAAGGTCTGCGAGCCCCAGTCCCCATTTCCAGTCCTGGTGTGCGCGGAATTTCGCCGGATCCGCCACGCAGGTGAGCTCTGGCCTCGCCGGAATTGTTCGCCACTGGTGATCCTCCGGCCTTGATAACCGGTCTCCTGGCTTCGCAGCGCGCTCACGCACCAGCCCGAGGGACCAGGATGCTCGGACCTGTACTCCAGCGCCCGCTCCACGAGGTCCGCCGCGCCACCTCCTCCCGGACTCGACGTTGACCCCCTCTGCCCCGCCGGCCCGACTCCCACTCTCTTCGCTCCCTCAGCACCGCGCCCTCATTCTGAGTCTGCCCGTTCGGACCCACCTGTCGGCGCCTTCGCCCACTCGCGCGTCGCCCGTCCCGACCCGCCGGTCCCACCTACCGTGTCCCCGCCTCAACCGCTGCCAATGCTGGCCCACTGGTCAGCTCCGTCTTCCCCGCCTTACCCTGCCGCGCAACAAACGCCCGCCGCTAATCTCGCCGTGACGCTCGCCCGCGCCCTCCACGGCACACACGCCGAGATCCCGGCTCCCCTTCCTTATTTAGCACCCCGGCCTTCCCTGCACCCGCACCTTCCCATCTCCCCCACCCCACAACCCTAACCCAGCCCTACCGCGCTCCTGGCGTTGGGGCAGAGGACCCACGCCGTCGTGTCCCCGACTTTCCGCCGTTCCCCCGCCACCACCAGTCGCCGCAGAAGCCCTGCCTTGGAGCCAGGAAGGTCTGCGAGCCCCCAGTCACCATTTCCAGTCCTGGTGTGTGCAGAATTTCGCCGGATCCGTCACGCAGGTGAGCTCTGGCCTCGCCGGAATTGTTCGCCACCGGTGATCCTCCGGCCTTGATAACCGGTCTCCTGGCTTCGCAGCGCGCTCACGCACCAGCCCGAGGGACCAGGATGCTCGGACCTGTACTCCAGCGCCCGCTCCACGAGCTCCGCCGCGCCACCTCCTCCCGGACTCGACGTTGACCCCCTCTGCACTTCATCTTCGCCCGATTCGGGCCACGGTGAGAACCGTCTCCATCTCCTCTCTCTTTCTAGCTAGGTTTCATAGCCAGTAGACCTCCCCCGAGGCCAGAACGCCCTGCGCCGGCGAGTCTCCCCATGCAGAGCCGCCGCCGCGTGACACCCCGACCTACAAATAGTACAAGAGAAGTTGAGAATCTCTCAGATGAAACAGAAGATTTATGCTCTAGTTCCTTTTTCCCGGATTTATGTGACATTTATCTGGAGTTATCAGCAGTAATGCCTGTGCAGTGTTGTCTAAATAGGATAGAACCTTAAATAATGGAGTTTTTTTCTCTCTTCCTTGACCTTACCAATCTGTGTTTCCTCTTTGCCCCAGCTCAGATGTCGGCAGAACAAAAAGACCTTGGAGACAGTGCAATGGGTGATGGTGAGAAAGCTTGCCCGTGTTGCCAATTCTATGGCGTCCCTTGTCGTCAAACTCGTGCGACTGAAGATGAAGCCACAACTAGGAGGAACCAGAGGTTGTTCTCCGGTACAAAGAGAAAGATGTCTCATCAAGAGCAGCTAGCAGAGGATTCTCTTTTCCTTGACCCTCCATCGGTCGAAGAGCTACAGACTATCCAGAAGAGAAAGAATCCTAAGTGCTCTAGAGATACACAGGTCGAGAATCAAGCTCTCCATGATTATGTTGATGGGTTGACTATCACTATGAAGGTGATTCAGCCACGCAGTCACAAGGAGTCCAAAGAGCAGGCAACAGAAATAATGCCAGATGTGATGTTAAGTTCACAAGGAGGTCAACCAAGTAGCGACATTCACCACCACCGCAAGTGCTACAAGTGTGGACAAAAAGGTCATTATGCCAAAGGTTGTCCCCAGAACTGCCTTTCACCGGCTCCACGGCAGGCGGGACAGCAGGGGCGCCCAGCTCAACCCAGGACGCCAGCACAGGGCAGAGTGAACCACGTGACGGCCGAGTCAGCGGCCAAGGCTCCTAACGTGGTTATTGGTACATTCATGGTCAACTCCCATCCAGCTACAGTGCTTTTCGATACTGGTGCTACTCATTCATTCATCACCAAGTCATATGTTGAGCAGCATAGTTTATTTACCACCCCTTTAAAGAAGTATCTGCTAGTCTCTTCACCGGGAGGGGAGTTGAGATCCCATATTGTTAGCCCTCGAGTCAGTATAGCCATAAGGGGGGCAACGTTCAGTGCTGCTCTGAGGGTGCTAGACACCAAGGGTATCGATGTGATTCTGGGGATGAATACTCTTGCCAAGTGGGGAGTCAGAATTGATTATGCTCAGTGGACATTTCACTTGTCAGAAGAAGGAAGAGGAGTTGATGAAGACCTATCCTGATCTCCTTGCTAGCCAGCCCAGAATCTCGGGACGAGATTCCTGTAAGGGGGTAGGATTTGTAACACCCTAATTTAAATTCCAGCATTTATTAATAAATTTAATTGGCTTTATTTAATTTTCTAAGGTTTATATGTGTTAGTCTTGCATTTAATCCAATTTTTGTTCCTCAAGTAATTAAAATTTATCATAGGGTTAAAAATGTTTGTTGCATTCATGCTAGTGCATACTTTTAATTGATTGAGCGTGGTTTGAATTCAAATTCCAATTTGAATTCAAATGTGTTTGGTTTGTTTTAGAAATAGGAAATAGAGTTAGGAATAGAAAAGGAAAATAAAACCAAACCCTGAAACTAGCCCAGCAGACCAGCCCAGCTCCTTCCCTCTTCAGCCCAGCAGTCAACGCGGCTCCTTCCTTGGGCCCGCTCCCCGCGTCCGGCCCGCGACCCCACTTCCCTCTTCCCCCACGGATGGCCCGATCCCGCAGCGGCCCAGCGCCCCTCGCTCACGTCCAGCGCAGCGTCCCGTTCCGCGTGCATGGCCCACTCCCACGCCTCGCGCCCCGCCGGCCCGACTCCCACTCTCTCCGCTCCCTCAGCACCGCGCGCTCGGTGGTTTGAATTCAAATTCCAATTTGAATTCAAATGTGTTTGGTTTGTTTTAGAAATAGGAAATAGAGTTAGGAATAGAAAAGGAAAATAAAACCAAACCCTGAAACCAGCCCAGCAGACCAGCCCAGCTCCTTCCCTCTTCAGCCCAGCAGTCAACGCGGCCTCCTTCCTTGGGCCCGCTCCCCGCGTCCGTCCCGCGACCCCACTTCCCTCTTTCCCCACGGATGGCCCGATCCCGCAGCGGCCCAGCGCCCCTCGCTCACGTCCAGCGCAGCGGCTCGTTCCGCGTGCATGGCCCACTCCCACGCCTCGCGCCCCGCCGGCCCGACTCCCACTCTCTCCGCTCCCTCAGCACCGCGCGCTCGTTCTGAGTCTGCCCGTTCGGACCCACCTGTCGGCGCCTTCGCCCACTCGCGCGTCGCCCGTCCCGACCCGCCGGTCCCACCTACCGTGTCCCCGCCTCAACCGCTGCCAATGCTGGCCCACTGGTCAGCTCCGTCTTCCCCGCCTTACCCTGCCGCGCAACAAACGCCCGCCGCTAATCTCGCCGTGACGCTCGCCCGCGCCCTCCACGGCACACACGCCGAGATCCCGGCTCCCCTTCCTTATTTAGCACCCCGGCCTTCCCTGCACCCGCACCTTCCCATCTCCCCCGCCCCACAACCCTAACCCAGCCCTACCGCGCTCCTGGCGTTGGGGCAGAGGACCCACGCCGTCGTGTCCCCGACGCTCCGCCGTTCCCCCGCCACCACCAGTCGCCGCAGAAGCCCTGCCTTGGAGCCAGGAAGGTCTGCGAGCCCCCAGTCCCCATTTCCAGTCCTGGTGTGCGCAGAATTTCGCCGGATCCGCCACGCAGGTGAGCTCTGGCCTCGCCGGAATTGTTCGCCATCGGTGATCCTCTGGCCTTGATAACCGGTCTCCTGGCATCGCAGCGCGCTCACGCACCAGCCCGAGGGACCAGGATGCTCGGACCTGTACTCCAGCGCCCGCTCCACGAGCTCCGCCGCGCCACCTCCTCCCGGACTCGACGTTGACCCCCGCTGCACTTCATCTCCGCCCGATTCGGGCCACGGTGAGAACCGTCTCCATCTCCTCTCTCTTTCTAGCTAGGTTTCATAGCCTGTAGACCTCCCCCGAGGCCAGAACGCCCTGCACCGGTGAGTCTCGCCATGCAGAGCCGCCACCGCGGTTGGATCCGCCGCCCTAAGCAACGCCAGCCCCCGCTTTTGCCCTAGGTGCTTTACCCGTTCCGCGCGCAGTCTCTAGAGCCAAGATGCGCTCGATTTCGTGCCCGGGCGGCCAAGTTCGGCCCGGTCCGGTGAGCCCCAGCCGTGCGCCGCCGTGAAATAGCTCGCCGGCGACAGCACCGCCGCCGCCCTCGCGCGATTTGTTTCTGGCCGTCCGATCTGAGACGCGCGGCCAAGATTAGATCAGCTTACCCTTTGATCCACACCGTTAGATCTAGATCAAACGGCCAATATCCTAGGATACCGGTTCGGCCCGGGAGTTTTGCTAAAGAACCCCTCAGGTTTTCCACAATCAACCCGCAGTCCATCTTTACTCAGAAATATTTGCAGACCAGTCCTGTTTTCTTGCAAGGAACCCCCTGAGTTTATCGAATATCAAACCCGCAGTCCAGCACTAGTCTTTTCGCGAGTTAGACCCCAGAACTATCCTTTAATTAGGTTTAAGTCCCTGGTTTTTGCGCAGAAGCCCCTGGAACCTCAGTTTTCTTGCAGTTTAGTCCCTGAATCTTGTTTTTAGCCTAGAATATGCGTTTAAGATCCGTTTTAGGCGTTCTTTATATCCACGCGATCGTTGTAACGCGTAGAATAGCTTTAGACTAGTTTAGTGTGTTGTTTTTATGTATTGATGTACTGTTTCTTAGTTTTTGTTAGTGTTTGCTTTTATGCTTATTGTCGTGCATTGTTTTGGCCATGTGTTCGTGAGTAGACGTTGATCCATCTGAGGAGCCCCAGTATCAGTATCAGGAGCAGCCGTCTTCCGAGCACTTTGAGCAGCAGCAGGAGCAGTACGAGGAAGGCAATTATAACATGAACAACCTATCACTTTTATATACATTTTCATACTGCATTTTAATACTGTATTATAAGGACATTCCTAGCCACTTTATATCCTTTATATATATCCTTTGGGTTGCATTTTGGTTAGTTGTGCTAGGTTGCTGCGCTATAACACATTATGGTCCTTTTTAATTAATTTGATTAATGGTTTACTTGAACTTAATTCTGAGAGTGGCCCTCTGTGTGGAGGAGTGGCTCACGTCTCGTTAAAAGATGGTTTTTATAGAAACATGGTTTAGGGGGCCAGCACGGTGCTTACTGCCTGGTTGGCCACTCTCCATAAGGACCGGTTCATAGAGCGACAACCTGGGACAACAGCGCTACCACAAGGCTAGAATGGGATAGACTTGGCTTACTAATTAGGTCTTTTTGGTTTGGAGTAACTTACCTGCGGGGCAAGAGTAGTAAGCTTCAATGGTCCCTGCTCCTCCGGCTTGGTCTGTGCTAGGATTGCGCTCCGGTGCTGGTACCCCTGGAGGTGGGCCCCATCGTCGCTGACCTAACTCTCGCGGTTACACCTTACCAACGAGATTCTTTGTAACGGCCTCGTAGTGAGTCGCTAGTCATCTCACCTAAGGAAGTGTGATGAAACTCTAGCGTAGCTCACGACTTGTGGGTAAAGATGTGCAACCTCTGCAGAGTGTAAAACTGATATACTAGCCGTGCTCACGGTTATGAGCGGCCCAGATCCTCCTTTTGATTAGTGGAGTTATCTCCTTCCGACGAGGGAGGTGCTTCTCGGGGTTACCTTGGTATGGTTTTGGTATGGTTCTGAGTAGTTACATAATTAATTCTGATTAATTACTATGTAACTGGGTTAATGGTAATTCATCAACTCGTAGTAAATAGCCATAATAAAATTTTGCCAACACTTAAAAGCTAATGCAGTCGAGTCAGCCAACCTTAGAGCCTCATAGTTTGTGTTATACTTGTTGAGTACAAGTTGTGTACTCACTCTTGCCTCTTCTCTACTTTTTCCTCTTGGATACGCTACTACTGCTCAGTTCCTGCCGACGCAAGGGAGTTCGCTCAGCGCTTCCAGGACTACGAGGACTTCTAGGCGTTCGCCTCCCAGTCGACGTCCCTGTGGCGCCCTGCTTCAGCTTCGGAGAGCTTTTATCGTATTTGTACTTCGCTTCCGCTGTATCAGACATTTTTGTCATTAATGTAATAAATAACATTCGTATTCGCCTTATTATATCTTTTTACGTGATATGTGCTATGATATACTGTTCATTCTGTTGTATATACGTGTGACTTGATCCTGGCACGTATATGATTGCTCGGTTTATGTTCTTTTATAAACCGGGTGTTACATAGAACCACCCTCGGCTCCACCATGCGTTGTTCGTGGTCATTTTATAGGGGATGTATAAGTTTCCCCTATTCTCACGCACTTGGAGCGTGAGGCCACCGGCACGGGCAACTCTCCTTGGCTGGCCCTGGACAACTCGGTGTACAGCTCATTGCGGAACAAGTGCACCCACAGATCCCAGTGCGCCTCCACCCCCAAATATCCCTCGCACACGGCGACGAAGACCGCCGCCTGCGAGATGGAGCTGGGGGCGAAGTTGTGCAGCTCCACCTCGTAGCGGTGGCAAAGAGCACGGACGAACTTGCCGGTGGGGATGCCGAATCCTCGCTCGTGGAGCCGCACGAGGCTCATGACGTAGCCGCCTCGGGGGCTTCGGCTCCCTCTCCTCCAGCGTCGGAACGATCCACATTGGCGGCGCCTGGTCGGCGTTCGGCAGTAGGAGCCCCTCATCGACAAGCACCTCCAAATCCGCCGCGCGGACGGTGGACTTGCCCCATGCAGCCAGATCCGAGAACTGCGCCATCGCTTCAACCGAAGGTGAACACGGGGAGTGGGCTCGAACAAAGGCGAAGGTGCGCTCACTTCTCTTCCTCTTCTTCTTCCTCTCGCTTCTTGGCTCTGGACTCCGGATGCAATGGAGGCAGAAGAAGCAGAGGAGGCAAAGGCAAATGGCTAGGTGCGCGGGCGGATTCGTCGCAGCAACCCCGGATCTGTCGCGTTAAATGCGGTAGATTTCGCGGACGCTGACAGTTGGGCCCCACGCCCGCAAAGACACCTGTACGCACGCGCAGCAATAACCATGGTGCGGTAACCGACAGGGCGCGGCGGGACTGTTGCACCGTCCCATCAGCCAGTCGCCGCCCACGCCTCTCTGCCTACCCAAGACAGCAGCCTAAAAAGGCGCGCCCGCACTGTATGCACCGAGCCACGTCACCCACGATCAGCGAGAGACCCACACACGACCCGCGGCTCCGCGCTGTTTGCAAACTGTGATAGAATATTCCCTCCGGGGGTTCCTTACCGTTGAAGGAACTTTATTCCGAGGCCTTACTGATCAAGGGTTCGAAGCCTAACCCACCGAGGGTTCGACTGGCGCCCCAGATCGCTAGAGTCAGGGACTGCATGGCCGAGCCATACAAGCTACCCTCGAATGCGGAATTCGAGACGTCCTACTTAGTGTTCAAGGCCAGCCGAGGGTGCCTAGCAGGGGGATCCCATCAAGGGAGAGCATCGAGCCCTCGGACCCTATCGAATGGGTCCAAGCCCCGCCTAGCGAATCTTTGCAAGCGCTTTATGAGATGTGTCCATGAACCACGAGCCGACCCTTATCGAACGAGGCACGGACGTCCACTTGAACTACCCGCTAATAGCTCATCGAAGCAGCCATGGCTCGCGGCCCGGGCATGGGTAGCATGGCGCGCTTCACCCTCCTCCCTGTGAAAGGCGACGAGGGCCATAACAAAAAGATGAGGGTTCCCTGAATGCCTTCACATAGGCCAGCGCTCAGGGGCTTCTCGCGCACTGCGGCTCAGGCCGCACCATCGAATGAATCGGCTATCGCCAAACGTGAAAGTTCCACGTGTTGAACAAATCCCCCTCGCCTGATTGTCAAAGGTGCAACGGGTCGCCACATCAGAGCTGAAAAAAGCCGAGGCCGGCTGGAAGAGAAGCTGAATGGTCACCCCGCCCGATCAACCATGCAACACGTCGTTTATAGCCCTTGGACGAGTGCTAGCACTCCTCCAAGGCCTCGGGGGCTACACCCGCGGGTGCGCTAACGCGCCTCCACGGAGGAAACTTCACACATTTGAGGACCAAATAAATCCACAAGCACCCAACCATTCTCCTCGTCTCTATCTTGCCCCGCAAACTAGCCTAAACTCTCCCGTCAGCACAATGGTGACACCCTCAGCGGTGACACCATGGTGCTCGAGGTATGCCGTGTGCCCTGCCATCGTTCCTCTGTCGGCGAACTCCGATCTTGAACTAACCTCCTCTGACACCACACACGGAGGAAGCTTCTCGCATTCGGAGAATCAAACCTCCACGGTCGGCACCCGAGTCGCAGTTTCGAGGGATCAAGCCTCTGCAGGGCTGGTGCTCATCCCTACAAAGGCTCGGGGGCTACTGTCGGTTACCACAATTAGGGGCACCCTAATCTAGGGACCAGATCGCCCTCAAAACGCAAAGCGCAATCAGGTCCACGGTGCCTGCCACCTTGCCAGGCTCTACAATCACAACAAGCCTAGACCTACTGTCCTCCTCCGATCCGAAGGGAAAAAAGGATAGCTCAATAGCTCCAACTCTCCTACAACGCCCAAAGTCCTTTCCAGGACCCAAAGAGGCCCAGTCCTTACTCGGTCTACGGCCCACCTCCGCGGTACGGCCCATCCGAGGCCTCCCTCTGACCCGCGGAGCTACCTCCGCCTCGCTCGAGGCCTCCCCGCCGAGGCCCTCGACAGCGCATCGCACCTCCGCCTCGCTCGAGGCCACCCCTCGGCTGACAGAGCTAGTAACCCATCTGCTCACCTGCCCGTCAGACAAGGGCATTAAATGCCAACCACTCCGCTGCAGAGCGCGGGTCGGACGGTGTCAGGCTGCCATGCCACACAACGGCTGTGACCGGGGTCCCGTCCGCCAACTTCGGTCACTGCTCCGCCATCCCCTGCACTGCAGCGGCACTGTGGGAACTTGCGACGCTCTGCACAGACATGCCCGGCACTGCTCCTGCCACTGTGCTACCTACTCTACGTACTTTCTCCGCTGCGGAACCCTCAGACGGCATGGGCGCGACCCTCGAACGTGGTCTGGACCTTAACCGGAGCAAGACCCCCTCCTGCAGGACCCTCGATGCTCTGCCACGCCACGGCTGGAGGACAGTACCCTTCACAGTAATCGCCACGACGCCCACTGGACCCACAAGGACGCCGGCGTGATCTCCGCGAGGTCAGGACGCTTCCCAGGACAACGGCCACGCCCGGCGCCATGATCTCCAGTGCCGCATAGTATACTTCCTACAGTAGACATCCACTGCACACCCCCAATTTGGGAAGAAGACGATGACTTCTGACCCCCGTGCATGTACCCCGCCCCTCCTTTTGTCTATAAAAGGAGGAGGCGGAACTCTCACCCGTTGAGATCACCGCGCAACACACAACTCCCACGCACTCGCTCTCCTGATATTGGCACTCGCATCAATCACTCAGTAGAGACTTGGAAGTCTCCCTCCCTCTCTCGCCTCGCTTGTATCCCCCTACTATAAGCACCCTGGTGCAAGATAATACAGCGCCCTCGCGCACCCCTGCTGGACGTACGTCCCCACGGCCGGAATCAGGATAAACCCGCGCGTTCTTGTGTTGCCTCTTGCATCAACCATCTAGGATTAGGGATCACGCAGCATCTTCACTAGTTGGTGCCGGGCCGCCGGGTCTGGACACCGACACCTACTGTTAATTTTCTTCATTAAAAATAATCTTCACATTTTGGAATGGTAGGATGTTTCATGATTATAGCAAGTTTGATATGTAGAGATGTTGCTTTTACTCAATATCCGAAGAAATATTCATCATCGATATTCTCCGCATCCGACTCGTCCCATATTTGATACACATTTATTCGTGGTTGTATCTGAGAAGTCCGCATTATATCTAATCCAATAACTATCCTTGTTCAAATCCAACTCCAAAGGAAAATATAAAAATAAATATAGAATTAGTAATAACCGTTCATATTTGATCCGTTTATAGAATCCTTACTGCCAGTTTAAAATTGGTAGTGACGGATTCTGAAGAAGAAAAAGAAACCAGCGCATAGGAGCTCGCCCATGTAGATCCTTCGGTGAAGGGTGCTGGTCATCGTGGATCTTTTTTTTTTTTTTTTGCGGGTGGTCTTCATGGATTTTATTATGCAGGTGCTGTAATATTAAAGCTTTCATATCTAGCAAAATTGATTCTTTAGCTTGTTCAGGCCTTATTTATGCATGTGCTCTAGTAGCCAAATGACCTGCTCATATATGTTACCCTGCAATTAAATTTCTTTGTGCCCAACTTAGGCCATTTGCAAATATAGCATATATACATCTAAAAAGAACATTATTGCAATGATATATCTTTGCAGCTAGAATATGTGCAGCTAACTCAAGACAAAGAGCAATAATAGAATCTGCGTGATGAAGGGAAGGGTGTAAACCACCACAAAACTAATTGGGGGCTTACGTCCCCTGTGCGTTTACTTGCTGATATGACTGACGCCAAAGAGAGAAAATCATAGACAAGTACGGTTGATATGGAAAAACCTTAAGGTGCAGTGATCAGCAATGACGCTAAGGAAAAAAGGATTAAAAATTGTATGTTGTACTTTATAGGGAGTTTTTACACATATCATCTGGCATCATATATAGATCATAAACCGAACAATTCACTACAAAACCAGCAGTAGTACTACTACCCGATTGCAGTGTTTGTGGTGAAGATTCTGAAGGACCTTTTGCCCATTGCGATATCTAGCAGTGGCAGTACTGAAAGTTACTCTACAAGGAACTTTATTTGCTCCGTCTTGCTCAGTAGAAATATCCTAGAGGTGATGGCAGGTGAACTTGTTGCATCCTCTTGATAGACAGCCCGTAACTTCAGTGACCAGGCATCTTTCAGAATCTCAAAGTTAACGAGTAGCAATATTTTTGAACGGAATAATAAGAAAGGTACAATAATAAACATCAAGGACATTTCTGCTTCTTTACCAAATGAATAGTCATGACAAAGTCCTGTTTAAACATTGCCTCCAATTATCAAGCAGCGATCTGACTGGAAAGACGCAATGTAACAAGATGGATAAGAAGTAGAAACTACAGGCAAATATTCAAAAAAGAAAATTTCAAAACTAACCTCATACATAAGTCCAATTTATTGTTAATCAAAACTTGCCAACAAACTATACATTGGTGAAGTTCAGTTTCGCCTATTTTAAAGGGAGTCAAACCGGATAAGTGAGCTCACATGTAGCAAGCCTGCATGCAGCATGCAAGGTGACACCAGTGGAGCCGTCAAAATATATGGCACTGCATTGACTTCTGATCAGAAATATAATGCTTTACAAGTTCAACTGGCACTAAACCTGCAGCCTCTGGACTCCTGAAAAATCTGGAATTCATGGAATGGTGGAAGCAGCCATAATATCTAGAAAAAAGAGGTCCTCCCTCGATTCGTTCTGACCCGATGGTAAGATATAAGATTGTGGCATGTGAAGTCATTCTAAATGCATGTGTAGGAATCATAGAGGCGTTGAATAATGCCTGTAAATATATGAATTATTGAGCTCCATTCTGACATGTCTTACCTGTAAATGAAAGTGGTTCAAGTAATCAAATGACCTCACTCTCTGAAATGACACTTACTCCCTCCGTCCCTAAATAAGTGTCGTTTGCGCTTCTCAAAAAACAACTTTGATTAATTTTATATTAAAAAATATTAATAGTTATGATACATAATTAGTATCACTAGAAAGATATTTGAATCTAGTTTTTTAACAAAATTATTTGGAGACTCAAATGTTGCACATATTTGCTACAAATCGAGTCAAACTTATGGCACGCACACCAACGGCGACACTTATTTAGGGACGGAGGAAGCACGTGTGACGACTGATGCGCATGTACCACCACTGGCAAAAAAAGGTAGTAACTTATGAGGGAAAATTCAGTTATTAGCACTTGCATTGGTAGCATGACTGAATCAGTCCCATCCATTTTGACCAGTAGGAAGCCAATTGCTCTTGTTGGTTTCAGTGAATATATATGAAACCACTGCATTTGTTTCTAGGCAAAGCGACAGTGGGAAAAGGTGCAGGTTAATAAAAGTTTGTAGGACAGATTATGTTCAAAAGTTGCATATATAGTTGTATGGTTTGATTGATACAGGACACATAGCATCACATTGGAGGATTATTGCATTACTTGTCGCTGAGGACCCAGAAGGACTAACGATTCTTGGCCAGCTGCACAGGACCACAGAAAAATTTCAGTAAACTGCGTATTGTCATATATATATATAAATTAAATCTGGGATCTCAAAAATCTAAGTAGCCAATCTCATAAACAAAAGAAACCTTGTTATTCTAGAAATTCCACTATATATATATCCAAAGTTCCTAAGAAAATGAAATAAACTCACAATAATAATTTTTTACTGTATAACTTGCTGGATCATACTGTGCTTGATGAGGGAGGAGACATAGTCAGGCCCCAATCCCAAGGACGTATTAGTGACGACCCATCACTAAGTGGCGTGTTGCGATTGATTGTAAGCCATCCCACCTCCCTAATGTCTGTGCCGGTCATTTGTATTTTACATGTATATTATGCCTGAAATAAACTTGATTTTTGAAGAATATCAATATTTCCAATTATTTTTGCCTATTTTTTGTGGTGGTAGTATGTATTAAGATTATTTAAATTTATATCCCTTCTTGACCTTGTGACACCCTGACATATATGTAGAGCCAAGAACTCCATTTGATGCCATAGTTTTACAAGCATCTAGAAGATTGACACTTCATAATTTTGATTGGACCAACACAACATGTTCGAAAGAACAGTTGTCATCATGGGCAATACACCATTATATTTTGATACATAGGTGACCACCATGCATTTCTAGCTTAGTTTCACATACCACACAAAATAAGAATCTTTATTGTGCAATGAGTCAACCAACCAGTAGAATGGGTACAGTTGTATTGTTGCCCAACACGACAAGATATATATGCTACCGAAATTAATAATTCTCATCAACTTATTATGTCAAGCCATTTAGAAAACTAGTGGAGATGTGCGGAACATGTTTAAAGTTAAATTGCTTAAAAATAATTGGAATGCATAGAACTACTATAAAAATATCATTAATAAATAACAAATATTAGTTGCACCAGTGAAACCCCTCCAAAAGCAAAAGACTCAGATTGTATTATAATGTCGTAAAGCTAGACTAGAAGAGAAGGATGAGGAATGCATAGAACAAGATTATATGATGTGGTATGTTGCACTGATGAATCGATGCGAGATGTGTAGAAATTGAAAGGATATACCTGATAAGGGTTTCAACTTTAGAGAGGATGAGAAATTTTATAATGGTTGAAATACATGAGAAGCGTCCATCAGGCTGAAACGACGGCTGAGACATTAGAGGTCCCAAGAGGTACCTATAAAATGGTACCAATCGGTACCAAAATAGATCGAACCTATACTAAAATAGGAAATATACCTCTCGGTACCTTCCGGTACCTCCTGAAGATGCCTCAGAGATTGTTACTGTGGTTGGGAGGTACTACATGGTACGTGTAGTCAGAATGTTTTTGACCATTGATCTGATTGTGGAAGTTAAAAATTAAATTCATGCCGGTACTGGTCCCATCATTTTTGGTACTGGTCCTACAAATTTGGTACCTTTTTCCAGGTACCTCTTGGTATTTCTAACTACCTCCATCCCAAAGTATAGCTATTTTCATATTTTCTCCAAGTCAGATCATTTAAAGTTTGGCAATAGATGGTACAAAAATTATAAAAATTGACAACATAAAAGCGATATCATTTTATTCATAACGAAACAAACTATCACAACCTATAACATTTTCTATTTAAAAGTAAATTACTTTTGAAGATATTCTGGTCAAAAATGAAAATGTTTGACTTTGACCAAGTCTGTGAACTCTGTATCCCTTTAGGTCTAAAATAAAACTACTATTAAAAACAGCTTTTACTATCTCCATATTTTCTTGTTTATCATTGCTGCGAGCAGATTTGAACAATGTAACTGTGCTGTCATTTTCTGGGGTTCTTGTTTTTTAGAATGGCCTGTATATGACCTACCTCTCAGATTCATACACTGATTGTGTTGGACAGCAAACACTAAGTCTCCTACGGAAGTAAAACAATATACTGGCCAGAGAGAAGAAGCTGATCAAGTTATCATACGGATCTGCATCTGACTGAAGGTTGAAGAGCTTCTCACCGTTAACTCTGAATGAAGTGGCCCTGAACGCTTCACAGGCACGATGATTGCTATCGGCCAACAGAAGTACAGAACGAATGGCTCTTCGAGGTTCAAGGGATAGACCTTCCAAAAAGCAAACCGTGCCATAAGTGCAGTCGATAGCACGCTGCTAACAGCCTTCCAATGAAGATCCTCATATCAAATCGTACGATGATCAGATGATGCGGCCAGGTAACAAACAGAGGTTCCTGTCTTGACGATTACTGCAAAGAACTAGCCAGTTGCCTTTTTACGTTTCGATTGGTACGGAGGTAGTACTTATATTGGAGGATTGCACTTGTCGCCACGAATCAGCTGGCAGATCATATATGAGCATCAACAATGACGAGTAACGTACTTCGCCTGTGCAAGACCACTGAAAAATGAAACTGTCAACTTGGCAACGATCTTTATTCACAAGGTGTGTTTCCATTGTTGCACAACTCTTATTTCTATCGTTTTCAGAAAGAGAAGGGGGCATTCTCTATCTTTGTTGAAATTGAACATGTTTGGGTACAAGATATACCTGTTATGTTGATCTCATCCGAGTCAAGCCCAACGGCCCGCTCGGACCCCTTGACTCACGTCTTGATCGGGGACGCCCAGCCCAACACGGCTGGTGGGCCCCCGTCGCACAGTGCCGTATAAAAGAGAGAGGTGGGGTCAGTGGCTCAATACACGAGGTTCGCCGCTATTCTGTTACCCCACCGAAAACCCTAGTCGCGACCCGATCTACGCGAGGCACTGAAGCGACGGGAAGCCCGCCGCCCCTGCGTTAGTGGCTCAATACACGAGGTTCGCCGCTATTCTGTTACCCCACCAAAAACCCTAGTCGCGACCCGATCTACGCGAGGCACTGAAGCGACGGGAAGCCCGCCGCCCTTGCGCCACGCCGTCGTCGACCTCACGTCTCCGGCGACCCTGCAACGGCCACTGCACCGCGCCGCCACCACCCCTGCGTACCCGCAACGCCACTGTATGGCACCATGGATGCGGTACGGGCTACGAGCAATGTTTTCCCCAATAGAAAGTGAGTTCTCCCATTTGATTTACACCCTAGTCGATCCAATTGATCTAACAATGGTATCAAGAGCCGATCTAGTGTGTGAATCGAGTGTTGGAAAGAAGGATTAATCCTCGAATCAAAAGAATCAGAACAGATCGAAACAATTCAATGCAAATCGAAGACAGAAAGGAAAACCTAACCCTACCAAAGGAAAAGGGCGGTGGAACTCACCCGCTGTCGCCACCGCCGGCCCTTGCTACGCTTGTTGCCAACCCAAGGCGGCCCGCGTACTACCGCCGCCGCGCGGTTTGGAAAGGAGCCGCCGCGCTCAAAAGAACTCCGCCCCGCCTTGAGCTCGGGGCACAGGGCACCGTCGCCCAGTCCGCTTGACAGCGGCGTGCTCAGCCGAAGGCGAGCACGAGCACCGGCAAGGGGACCGGCGGTGGCGCCATCACCTCCCTCCCTGGTCACCATGGTCGGCCGTCCCTCCGTCTCGGGAGATAGAAAGGGGAAGGAGGTCAAAAGAAAGAAGAAAGGAAGCCCCGGCTTTGCGCGCGACCATGGCGTGGCGGTCGCTGGCCTGACGGCGGCCTAACCGAGCGCGCGCGCCGGCGGCGCCGCCGCCTCCCGCTCGACCGAGAAAGAAAGGGAGAAACGAAATGAAATTAGGGTTCCGTGGGGGCTGGCGGCCAACGCAGGTTTTCACCTGGCCGAAATCGACGGGCGGCCGTCGGATCTCATCCGACGGCCAGGAGCGCCCGGGCGGCTGGCGGGCTGAATCCGGCCCAGGAGGGAGCTGAGTCGGGCCGACTTGCCTACTGCTGGGCTGTGTCAAAGGTGCTGGGGCTACAGGCCAAGGCGGGAGAGCGCCGAGCCGACTGGGCTATGGAGCGAGCCGAGCCGAAAACAAACAGTTGTGGACCATGGGCTATTTTCTCAGTTGGGCCACGAACACAGTAAAGAAAGGAACTAAGTTTTATCCTTTTCAGAAGCATTTCTTTATAGAATTTTGTATAGTTTTGATTCTCTAGACAAATTTAAACCAACGGGATAATTTGTTTTAGAGAATAGTAAAGTTTCACAGTGATAATGCTTCTGAATATAGAATAGAATTTTACATGTATTCGCTGCAAAGTTTTAAAGGTGTTGCTCTTAATTTTAAGAGCATGATTAAAGAATTTACTTTGAGTAAATTTTGTACGGTTTTATCTCTATTCAATTTTGAACCAATGAGATAGATTGTTTAGAGAGAAAATGAGTACGAAGTACTGTTTCTGAAAAGAAAGAAAAGTTTTTCGCTGGATTAAAGAAAGAAAAGTTTTCCACCGCAAAGGAAAAGGTTTAATCTTTCAATTAAGTTGGAACCAACAAGAAGATTTAATTTGAAGAATAGTTTAAAAGTCTTAGATGAGTTTTTTTCCCTGTGGGTGAAAGCTACATTTTAATGTTTAAAAGATAGAAAAGCTTCCGCTGTTTTAAATCAAGGTTGTGTTTTGGCATTATTGTGCTGTTTGAAGTATCAAAGTTGAGCTTTACTGGACTCATAAAGATGATTCTCAAAGGAAAGAAATTAAAGTTAATTATGATATTGTTATTTTCTGACCAACTTTGATGATAATGATATTATAATTCTTATGAGTCATAGCTTAAAGTTTAAAGTCTATAGTAAGTGTTGCATCAAAGTGACCATTTTCATAGAGTAGCTAAAGAACTGCTCTCAAACTAGAGAAATGTATTTTTCTAGTTTGTGCTGCAATAAAGTTGATTATCCTCTAATTAAATTCGAACCAACGGGAGAATTTAATTCTGAGTAGCAAATATATGGTTTTAAAGTTTATTGAGTTTTTTATATGTTAATTCTGTTTTTGCCCAACGGTGATATGGAATTAATGTAAAAGATTATTCTATTTCTGCCCAACGGTGATATAGAATAGAACTTAAAGTTTTAATTGTTGTCTTTTCAGACAAAGATTTGCGTGTAGTCCTTCTTGAAGGGACAAAAGAAGATGAGCTGAGTACTTGTGACTTAGAAAGAAAGAAGACCGTCGCATGATAAAGTGTATTCTCTTTAAAGAATTGTTTGAAAAGTAAAGTAATTGAGGATTTTGATCCAATAAAAGAAAATAGAGCAGTAAGAGATTCTTTTGAGAAATGTCTCTTATGTACTCTCTATCAAGTAGAATTCATTTTGAGTTCATTCAAAGTTGTGATTAGTCATACATGTTTAATTTGACCAACGTCGGATGAAGCATGTGTGTCATGGAATATTCAGATTTATTTCTGAATTTGATTTGAGCCAGTCCTGACATTTATGTCTGGAAAAAGGATGAAACAATACCCGCATGACGGGGTAAAGTTGACATAGTGCCAATCCTGCATGGTGGGAGAAAGTTGTGATGACTCATGTGCTGGTCTATCCCACACTGGGAGAAAAGTTTGGAGTAGCTTTGCTATTCTAGAATTTATCGGGCACTTCTATTGTGTCACAGTGATTTAGCACTCAATTAGTTTGAAGAAGAACGAAAAGTCACATACGAACCTCAAGATAAGAATGATATGCAAGCGTGACTTGCAAAAAGATCTGAAATAAAGCACTATGTTGAGTCATTAAAGTGAAATGAGGAAAAGAACTGTCATATGAAATAAAGGACTCTGTTGAGTTCTTAAAGTGAAATGAGTAAAAGGTACTCCCATACGAATTATGAAATTACTTTGGTCTGCATGACGTAATCATGTGGATGAAGTAATAAAAGTTTCCTCATTCACAAAAGTTGTGAATAGTTTTCAAAATTGTGGTAGAAAAGTTCAAGCCACATTTCGAGGGGAAGAAATATGAGACAGTTAAGAAAGATACTCCCCTGTAATGTGCATTGAAAATAAGAGATGATCTATTAAAGAATGAATGTGACCGTCAGGGGAGTACAACGGTCAATATACTGATACCCCTATGTAAAGAAATAGCTAAATTCCAGTATTCATGCTGGATGACCCTCAAAGATAGTAAGATGGTGCTTACAGAGCACATATAAAATTTTTAACAGATGTAACCCAAATAAAGAGATTTACTGATACGCCATATTTACAAAAGATGGCAAAGTCTGGGGGAGCATGGTATGTAGAGACGTAAGACTTGAAGAGAAGTGGGAATGCGTGTCCACTTCAATGATTCAAGAACAACAAGTATCTATTTCAGAACAGAGACGTGTATTGTAGCTGTTGAATCTATCGGCAACTGACCATGATGATGAAGCTGCTCTATGCATTGATCTGTGATGAAATATGAAAAGAAATGAAATTTATAAAGTTAAAAGGTATAAGATGAGATCAAGGGGGAGAATGTTAGGTTGATCTCATCCGAGTCAAGCCCAACGGCCCGCTCGGACCGCTTGACTCACGTCCTGATCGGGGACGCCCAGCCCAACACGGCTGGTGGGCCCCCGTCGCACAGTGCCGTATAAAAGAGAGAGGTGGGGTCAGTGGCTCAATACACGAGGTTCGCCGCTGTTCTGTTACCCCACCGAAAACCCTAGTTGCGACCCGATCTACGCGAGGCACTGAAGCGACGGGAAGCCCGCCGCCCCTATGCCACGCCGTCGTCGACCTCATGTCTCCGGCGACCCTACAACGGCCACTGCACCGCGCCGCCACCACCCCTGCGTACCCGCGACGCCGCTGTACGGCGCCATGGATGCGGTACGGGCTACGAGCAATGTTTTCCCCAACAGAAAGTGAGTTCTCCCATTTGATTTACACCCTAGTCGATCCAATTGATCTAACAATACCGGCAACCAGTTTCTCGAACAAAGCACAAAAGTACCATAATGTTTCACAGTAGCTGAAAATCTCAAGCTCCTTTGGCACTATCTGCTCCACCTGTCATTCTGCCAACGAAAAAGCTCAGCAAAAACAACAGCAATAGGCTGGCTAGGGATCCAACTTCTTTTGGATTACCATCTTGGTATTGGCATTCAGATATAGCACAACAAAATCCAGCAAAAGTCGAAAGGCCTAGCTGTTAAGTAATTCTAGGCTTATGAGGGATCCGGTCCAGATAGCCCCCCCCCCCCCCCCCCCCCCCCCCAAGATCTTCTGCAGCATATACCACATGAAATTGTTGTAACATTTTTGTTGGGAATAATCCCACCTTGCTTGTGGAGTAGCACAACTTATAAGTGTGAGGGAGTTGCTTACCCATGGGACTAGTCTTTTGGGGAGATGGCCCAAGTATCACTTTGTTGTTGCTCTCCGTATTGGGCTGAAAGCCAGACGCTCGGGAATAGCGGTCCGAAGGCGCGTGTCGCGCGGTGCAGTTGCTCCAACAATTTTTAGCCCCATTTCTCGGGGAGGACAAAATTAAACAAATCATCGCACTGCCGCTTACTCGACAAAGGCGGTTTTATGAAATTGTTGTAAAGCATCAATCATACCATGTCAACACTTTGACAGTACTGATCGCTATGTATAGGACGATAACTCTCTAGCAAAGAAAAAATGGTTGTCCATATAATTGAAGAATTATCAGTACTTACTTGACTGGCCAAGAATATTCCATCATCAATTACATACATCATCGCTCTGCACCCAGCCGAAAGATAAAAATAAAATCTGCATTGATCAAAGAGAGAGAATTTTTTTAGAAAGAAAGAGAGAAAGAATGAGCAGGATGCCAGGATAGCGAGCAAGCATGGACGGCCACGCTTTCTATTCTGAAGTATAAAAACATGGCTACCTTCCAAGGAGGAGATGAGCAATTGAAGTAGAATATCTTGGGCGGCCAGTGGTTACATCACCGGGATATTTTTTGTACCTGTTCTCAGACGAGCTTTCGCAACCGGTCAGTTGATACACCCACATCTCTTTGCTTTTTTACTTGTTCTGTCCTTCTCCTTGAGGATTGCTGATGACTGAAGCTTGCCTTTCCAATGTTTCAATACTGTGTTAGACGGACCGTGCCTACCCATTGGTACCAAAAGGTTTTTGGAAGTTATCAGCTGGCACTGAAAAAGTTTGATGAACATTTCAAAACAAGTCCCAAATGCTAAGTGATCGTGATTTTCAGTTCAAAATTTACGACAGTACGTAAGTTCAGTCCTGATTCAAGTGGTTGTCTCGAGTACACAATGGCACCATTTTGCTACGCACAACTCATGCCGGGGGGGGGGGGGGGGGGGGCTATAAGAGGGGGAATATGATGACAGACCTGACTTAATCTAGGCATGCCTACACAGGTCTGAGCTAGCTTGGATGCTTATATGTGGTCTTGTCTTGTTCAATGATTGAGCCCAACCCCAAAGGGGAGTACAAGCAGAATAACACATAGCCACTTCATTACAAGAAAAAGAATCATGTATAGCACACATGCCTCTGCAGTAGGCAGGACCCACCCATCCTGAGCTACAGTTCCAGATCATATGGATTCTTCAACGTTCTCTCTATAAAAGGAATCTCTTTTGGACAGATCAGATCTCCAGAACAAATGGTAAACTCTATCGTTTAGGAAACTACTGGTAAAAAATTAACTGGTTGTTTCTCTATCTGGCAGAGTAGGACAGAATTAACTATCATCAAGTGAGGATTTGGGTAGACTGAGCAAAGCTCGGTTGGCGGAGCCTCCCGTCGTGGAGCTTGCCCGCCCGGGCTCAAACCCGGACGTGCGCAAAAAAAAAATCCCCTCGCTGGCAGGGGTTCGGGGTTTTTTTGCGAACGGAAGCCGGTGTCGCTTTCTCTTAATGAAATATGGCGAGGACCGTCATATCCCCCGTCGCATTTTTTTTAAAAAAATGAGGATTTGGCAAAAGATTATACCTGACTAGAATTAAAATGCTAAAAATCAGCTGGTCCGGGATTTGGCATATCTAATGAATAAATTGAGGCAGTCCCTTTTCTTTCTCCAGTTCAGACTTTACTGAACTACAATGACTTCAGTATCAGATCGGATGTCGCAACAATTAAGTAATACTACTCTCCTTTGTAGAAATAAAACGACAGTTTCACCTGTGCTTACACGACACGATTCTCACCCACCACTACCACACGTCTACACCTACACAATGAAAACTAGTCACATTCTCGAAAAAAAAAACAATGAAAACTAGTCACCAAAAAGTTCACGCAGATTATTAGTATGATATTCAACAAATAAAGCAATGGCACCAAATTTGCAGGTAAACCATCAGATCTGCTAGCACACTAAATATAGCAACCAGTGGCCCTGAAGCCCTTTCTAATTAGTAGTGCAGACAAAAGGCATGGTTTCGGGGTCATGGCAAGCTATCACTCCCCAACATAAACCTAGGTTCCATGACCGTGACTAGAAATAAACAAACCAGAGTAGAAAAGGAAGCAGGTACATCCCTTGGCCCCTCCTGTTTTGCCTTGATAGGATGCCAAATGGAGTTTTCTTGTGTATGTTTATCAGGCAAAAGATTGTCCCACAATTTTTTTAATCTCTTAGCAGCATCCATATGGTTGCACACTTGCATGGTGTGTATATAAGTTGGCCAAGGGGTGGCAAGAGGACACCACTCCACACTATCATCTTCTCCAAGCCTTTGAGAATTGAGAGAGTTGATAGGCTGTAGGAATGGAGATTGAGAGGGAAACTCGGGGCAACGATAGCTGGAGAGCTAATGCGCAGGAAGAGTCTAAGAATCTCGAAGACAGTGATCGACTGATCAAGGTTACTTGTCTATCTGCATCCATGTATCACTTTTTTTTCGACGAACATCCATGTATCACTTCAATCTTGAGTTTCTAGAATATAATGGATGGGTGGGAGTTTTGAAGTGACGAGTGATATTATTGTTGACAAGACTGTAGGAAGTGCTCTCTGAATCCTTGTCACGCTTATGCTCCTAGATAAGCAGATGGTCATTTCACTTGTTCAAAACTTCTTCCGTTTTGTTCTGTGTAACCCAGGAGCCTGCATGGAAAAGGTTCCTGGCTCATGTTGGACCAGGATTTATGGTGTCATTGGCATACTTGGATCCTGGGAACTGTGAGTCTCTCTCTCTCTCTCTCTCTCTGCGTTTCTCACAACCTTTTTCTAACCTGAAACAGTGGAGACGGATCTGCAAGCTGGAGCAAATCACAGATATGAGGTACATTTTCAGTGCGTTCCAAAAGCAAAGAAAATTTTGTTCCTTCCTTTTATGATTCTGTGTTTTTCTTTTCGCCACCATTTACTCTAGCAAATTTTCTGAACTTCTATTCAAGAAGATTGCAAAAAGGTGAACCTAACTGAATGTTTGCCTTTTTCAATTGCCTGATTCTCTTTTGTCATCTTTAGCTCCTTTGGGTGATTCTCATTGGTCTCATCTTTGCACTGATCATACAATCACTAGCAGCTAATCTTGGAGTTGTGACAGGTAACTAGAAGGCAGCGCCTTCTTTTGTCATCTCTGCGTATAGAAATATTGACAATTTGGAACTAATGGTATTCATTTTAAACCAGGGAGGCATCTTGCTGAGATATGCAAGAGTGAGTACCCAAAGTTTGTGAGGATCTGTCTATGGATCCTTGCAGAGGTAGCTGTGATTGCTGCAGATATTCCAGAAGGTTAGAAGAAAAAATAATAAGCCAAAACTATAATATTCAGCAATCACAAACTATAAATATCTCAAGAAATAAAGGCCACATTTGACCTTGTTCTAATTTAGTTTAAGCTGCTGACTGAGGAACAAAAAAGTATATGTACGTACTCCCAACGTCTGGGCCCACATTCTAATTGTTAATCCACAACTAGAGCAAATTTTTTGTTCTACTTCTTTGTCTATAGTCCATACTGTTCCATACAAATAGTTTTTATGACATCCCTCACAAATATTTGTGCTAAAATAATCAAGATCATCTTAGGATGATGCAAGATACTATCATACAAAATGTGATCTTCCACTGGCGTGTTCAATTGTCTTATCGTCAAATAGCAGCACTGGAGAAGAAGTTGCAAGGACCTAGAACAATAATCAATCCTTGTTTCTTACTAACATTTGATGTCCTACGTTTTCGCAGTTATAGGGACGGCCTTCGCTTTCAACCTTTTGTTTCACATCCCCGTGTGGGTTGGGGTTCTCATCACCGGCTCCAGCACTCTCATGCTTCTAGGCCTGCAACGATATGGGGTACGTATTCATGAATTTACCGTTCAACTGTTATATTTTTCAAATATTGATGTGGACATCCATGGATATAAATTTCAAGATTTGACTGTATTTTAAAGATGTTGTGGGAGAATTGATCCAATCGTTGCACTTTTTAGTTATTAAGAAATTGCAACAAACCTCATTTCAAAAAAAAGGAAATTGTCACAAACCTTTCTTTCTTTAAGATAAAACGTGTTAACTAATTAACTAGTTGCTTAGTGTGATGGTATTGGCGTCTTTCCTTTTTTGAACTAGGTGCGGAAGCTGGAGTTTCTAATCTCGATGCTGGTGTTCGTCATGGCAGCGTGCTTCTTCGGGGAGATGAGCTTCGTGAAGCCTCCGGCGGTGGAGGTCCTCAAAGGGCTCTTCATCCCTAGGCTCAAGGGCGCTGGCGCCACCGGGGACGCTATTGCCCTCCTTGGAGCTCTTATCATGCCGTAAGCAATTAATTGAGGATTGCACATGCTTTTAAAAATTATTACTGATTTGTCCATGGCAAACAAGGCGGCCAGGTCAAGGGATTTTGAAAATAGAAGTGGTTGGCAATGAACTGAACTGCGTCAGAGCTCCACATGCACATCAGCAGTAGTTGCCACGAACATGTTTTTATTTGTTTACAACTTGTTATCTGTTGACTAAAACCAAAAGAAGTTCTTGTTTATTTGAGTATAACAAATAAACAACTGATTGGTTGCAGGCACAACCTGTTCTTGCACTCTGCACTGGTGCTGTCAAGAAAGACCCCCTCATCGGTTAGAGGAATCAAGGTAAAAGTTACCTCATATTGACTCGCCAAATATATTGTACATGTTGAAGGAAAAGAAAAAGAAATGGTACTCATGTGCCATTCAACTCACTTCTGCACATGCATGATGTGCCCTGTTGGATCAAATTCAGGACGCCTGCAGGTTCTTCCTCTACGAGAGCGGGTTCGCGCTGTTCGTGGCCCTGCTGATCAACATCGCCGTCATCTGCGTCTCCGGGACCGTCTGCTTCGCCGACAACCTCTCGCCGGAGGACGCCGAGAAGTGCAGCGACCTCACACTGGACTCCTCCTCCTTTCTCCTCAAGGCACGGCGATAGCTACTACTCGCCAGTGACCACCAACTACAGCTAGCTAGCTGCGAGAATTATTGTTAGAGATACTAAATGAGTTTTTCTTTGTTTTATCTGTGTGCTTCGATCAGAACGTGCTGGGCAGGTCGAGTGCTATCGTGTACGGCATAGCGCTCTTGGCGTCTGGGCAGAGCTCCACCATAACAGGCACTTACTCCGGCCAATACATCATGCAGGTACCTTTCACCATTTTTAAAAAATGATTAGGTTAATTATGTAATCTATTAAGTCCATGATATTTACAACTTGCGGTTTGACTTGTCATGATCTGTAAGACTGAACTTAATTTGAGCTTTTTTGTCAATAACTTAAAAACTTTTTTGAGTTACTAAACGTTCTCCTGGTAGTGTTTTTTTTTCAAGAACACCAATTCTCCTTTTTTTCAATGTAAGGTACTATTTCTAGTAAGTTACTAAATCATATGTTGTTCAAGAATTGATGGCCAATTTTCCGACAAACCAAATAACCATCGCATTCATCGCACTGTTCATATATATACAGCTCATGGAGAGTCAACTGTGGAAATCCTAGTAGGATTTCACCAAGAGGCGCTGCAAGCTTTATTTTAAGCCTTGTTGCTTTGTTCCTGTTACGTATGTACAGGGGTTTCTGGACATCAGGATGAAGAAGTGGCTGAGGAACCTGATGACCCGCTGCATCGCCATTGCGCCGAGCTTAGTCGTCTCCATCATCGGTGGTTCCAATGGCGCCGGCCGTCTCATCATCATCGCCTCGGTGCGTCACATCCTACCCCATATATGGACCGAGTGTCCCGTCCACTAACACCCATATATAGCACCTGGTTAATCCTAACTGTGGCTTATCATCAGTGATTAGCAAGTGTTTATTATTACCTAACAAAAGGGCACTATATATTGAGCATGCATGTGATCTAAAAGTGCACAATAATTAAGTGCTCCTTCTAGACCATCTAAATAAAGCAGGCCAATGATTGGTGACTTTGCCTTGTGTTGTGATCTTTCCCTGCAGATGATACTGTCCTTTGAGCTGCCATTTGCCCTGATCCCACTTCTCAAGTTCAGCGGCAGCAGCAGCAAGATGGGGCCCCACAAGAACTCCGTCTACGTAAGCACTCACTACCACAGGGAAAACTACGTCCTTGCTGCTTGCTTGTGTCTGCACTTTTATCAACCTGTGATGCCTACCATGGGGTAGCCTTGCACAAGATGTTCTCCAGCACAACCTGCACACCCCATGTTCAGGTTCCATATATGATATACAAACGCAACAAACAAACCTGCACCCCATATACAAAGCTCATCACATGCCAGCACTGGCAGTGTATGTCCAAGACGACAAACGAAACAAACAAACCGATTGCACGAACCAGATCCAGAATCTGCAGCAACCGGACTCGAGGCATCCTTTCCTGCACAGGAAAAGATGATCGCGAGAGCAGTTTTTTTATTAAAAAACATCGAAAAGAAAAAGGAATAATCAAAGAGTGGTTTACTTTCACCACATGTAAAAAAAAGACTAGTAACAATGTTCTTAGAGAAATTTTATAATTGAAAAAAAATAAGAGCCGTCCATCTGAAGGTAGGAAGTACCTAGAAGTATCTAGGATAAAGTATCTGGTACTTCCAAAATGTGAGACCAAGTACCAAAACTTGGGATCGAATACTAATTTAATTTAATTTTTATAAATACTTTCTGTAGATTAACTGTTAGAAAAAAGTCAAGGTAAAAGTACATGAAATACAATCATCGTAAAAGAGCTCATGTTCTTAACCATAAGTGTTTATGTGTTTGCAGATCATCGTGTTCTCGTGGTTGCTCGGGCTGATGATCATCGGCATCAACATGTACTTCCTGAGCACAAGCTTCGTGGGGTGGCTCATCCACAACTCGCTGCCCAAGTATGCCAACGTGCTGGTCGGCCTTCTCATCTTCCCACTCATGCTCATCTACATTTTCGCGGTCATCTACCTCACCTTCAGGAAGGACACCGTCGTCACCTTCGTCGTCGACTCTGCCCAAATCGACACCGAGAAGGCCAAGGCGGAGGAGGAAGAGGAGAACCAGCCTGTGCCATTCCGGGAGGACCTGGCAAACATCCCTCTCCCGGAATAGAAAGGCTCTAGAGTCTATATATGTAGTATATATGTTGATTCCACGCTGTGTTCACTTTTAGTGTACTACGAGCAAACTAGTGTCGAATGTAAATGAATAGTGGATGGTAATTCTATCTACAATC
This sequence comes from Panicum virgatum, assembly GCF_016808335.1. Lineage (NCBI taxonomy): Eukaryota > Viridiplantae > Streptophyta > Magnoliopsida > Poales > Poaceae > Panicum > Panicum virgatum. The sequence goes on from NC_053146.1 coordinate 9,618,669, forward strand.
TTGGTGCCAACCTTTTTGTCAAAAGTCGCTGTCATGATGATGGAGCCCAAGCACTCAATAAGATGTACAATACTACTGTTGATGACGACGCGGACCACCCTTCTTCATTTGTTTGACATAGAGTAGCATATATCACTAAAAAAATTAATATATTATTGAACATCTTATATGAACAAGTTCATATTTTCATTGTTGGAATCTTAAGCAGTACAAGATAATTTACATGCATGTCATGCTAGAGTGTGGCCTGGCAAGTGTATCTGTCCTAAGGGCGGGATGAATTAGGACACTTTAAAACTAAACTCCCGAGATTCAAGTAAAACATTAGTTTTACCCTGTGTAAGTCAAACATATGAACCACACCGAACAGTTTAATTTATTGCAATTTGCAAAGCATAGTGCATATTTTTCCCACCATTTAATATTTATTGATTTACTTAAATCACCCGTAAGTGCAGAAGTTGCACGATGTTCATGTAATATACTTTTATTAATTATACCATTTTCACACTTTAGTGAAAACAATTTTGATTAACTATGTGCAAATGGTTGCAAATAGATATTCCTTGCAGTTGATGACATCATTTTGTATTCCTACTACATCGTATCGGCATCAACTGCTGTCGTAGTTGATATGACGACATGGCAAATTACATTTTCTTGAAGAATATGATTGCAAGCAAGAAACATGGTTTTCGCAACACAATGCATTTGAGATGAAAAATCAGTTTGTGTATCTCCCTTTTAAGAGTAAATCGTGGCCTTTGGAATTTTATAAGTACTTCTATCTCGTACACATGAAAATTTTGACTTGTTCTTAAGAAAAGTTCAGTTACCTTATGTATGTACACTTTAGTAATATAAACTAATAAACATACAATTGTACGAGAAAGAGGGACCATGGTACCATAAGTGGGAAGATTCGAAACAAATGAAAAGTTCTCAACAAATCAATCATTTATATATGGTGGGACACACTATATCATAATGCGTACATGTAGTACCCCGTCCTCCAAAGCCGCATTGCTTACATTTTCATCCTCGCTTTGAGTAAAATGGTCAACCTAGAGGTGCCATGGATGAAGGATAAATGCTTAAAAGTTATAAGTTGGTTTCGCCCTAGCTCAACTAGAAAAGTGATACTAAACATGTGCGACAACATCCAAATCAAATTAAATGGGCTGAGTGTCACGATACACAAATAAAAGAACTCAAAATGATATTCTAAATTGAAACATGCTGCTTTAGTACAATAGAAAATGAAAAGATTGGCATAACAATAAACAGGATATGCATTGTACTTTGTTGATATGGAATCATATACTTTACCGCTCCATAGTACTCCCTCCGTATATGATTTATAGGTCGTTTAGCACATGATTGTGCATACCAATGAGTGATTAATTAGGGTGGAGTTTTTCCTGTTTGCCTTTATTAAATAGGCTGCAGGTGTATTGTAGACATCAAAGTAATTTGGCTCGATTGGTTGTTGCTGCCTCTCCCGATGTCCCGCCCCCCGGGCATCTTCCCATCCTTTGCGCACCTTCGCTCTCTCCGCAGAACGACCGCTAAAACATATACGGAGGGAGTATATATTAAGTTAAAAAACAAAACTGAATCAATACATTCCAATGACCAAATAATTAAGACAAAGGTTACTCAAAAAAAGAAAAAATAATTAAGACAAAGATTCAAATAGAAATGAAAAATTATTCTAGTTTCTAGATAATGTGAAATTGTTTTCTTGCTTCTGCATCAACATACACACAGAACCAAGAAAATTCCAGTTCGGAGACTATTCCTTTTTCCAAAAAAAGAATATTCCAGTTAAGGCCCACATGAAGTAACAGAACAAACTGTAGATATCATCCATCTCTTTCATTTCCAAGATATTACAGTACCTGATATATGCCATGATAACGAAAACACGTAATGTTTCATTATTTATACATTGACCACTTAGGAGAGCCCACATCCAACTAACTTTTATATATATATATATATATATATATATATATATATATATATATTTATATATATATATAGTAGGTCTATTGAATACCTAGGTATGGAATAAGATACTCCATACCCGAGCCTCGTGCGCAGCCGGTTTTCCTCCGGCATCGGTCCGCGCGCGCCTTCCGGTTTTGACTCGACCCCCCTGCCCCAGCCCCCCAACCCACCCACGACACCCAGCTCGCCCTCCCCGCGCCCGCCCCGCAGCAACTGCCCCGCGGTGACCCTCGCCCAGCGCCCCCAATCCCGTCGGCGACCCTCGCCCCGGCGCCGCTCCTTCAGCCTCCACACGCTCCCCAGCTCCTTCATCCCGGCACTTCTCGGCATCCGCGACCCGCGCGCCTCCCCGATTTGCGCGCTCACCACCTCCTCCCGCCTTCCACCGCGGGGAGCAACAGCGGCGGCGGGCCCTCCCTCTCCTTCATCCGCGGCGGCACAGGGGGACACGGCGGCGGGCGGAGCAGCGGAGCAGGTGCGCGAAGCGGCGGCGGTAGAGCAGTGGCGGGTGGCAGGCGTGACGACGGCGCAGCGTGCGGCCACCGGGCGGGCAGCTGCAGGCGGTCGCGGCGGCTGGCTCCCGTACCCGACCAACCACAGTGTCACCTGACCCTCCATCTCCGATTGCTCCTGTGCGCCTCACCCATCTCCGGTGTGACTCCCCCTGCAGATGGCGACAGCTGCCTGTCTAAGCCCCCAGGTGCTGCCTTCTCCCCCCTACCATTCCCCTCCCCTCCTATTTCCCTCACGAACCCACCTTGCAGTAGATCTGCTCGGTCTCATTGCATTCCGAGACCAGACATGCATGCAGGCTGCCTCATCTCGCGGTGCCAGATCTGGGCACGGTTGGCCTGGAGAAGCAAGCACAGCGCCCATAGAACGAGTTTAGAATTTTGTTTGATTCGAATTTCTTTTAGAGGTTTATGTCGCTGTGTGATTTTGTTTTTCTTTTGTTCCGGGCAAGGGGAGTTCCAGAAAGTGGAATCGTGGGCTCGTGGCTAACTCCTGATCCTTACCGATCTGGTAGGGCTGCTACTGTGGTGGATGGGTTCCTCAATTCATGCACCTATCATATGAATTTAGATGATAGTTTGCCTGTTTCTGATCTCGTATGTGTCCCATCTGAGTTTGGGTCATGCTTTCTATCACCATGGAGTTTTATTTGAAAAAACTTTTTTTCGTTCTCTGTTTTTCAAATAAACGGATAGGTGATGCTGCAATTGAGACCAAGTACATTGTATAGACGATTGAGCAACCGCGTTGCAATCCATTTTGATCAATGGTGTCCCATCCATGGGGGATCCCGTCGATCCTGCATCAATAGACACAAGGTATGCAGGAGGATCCCTCCAACCATCATCATTTTTTTGTATGAGTCATCTCATGGCCTGGAAACCTCTGAAAACAACCATGAGCGTGGAATTGTAAGCTCGATGTGAGCAAACCTTCTGCAAGCTCCTCCTTAGGCAAAAATAGTTTGTGCTGATTAATAAAATAAATTTGTAACTTAATTAGGCCTGTGCAACACGCAATCAACTGAACAACCAGGTGCAAGTGTGTTTTAGCATATGAATATGTATGATCAGGTCATGCTGTTGGTCATTGAAGGTGACATTTCGCTGAACTCTGTTCTGCCTACTATGATAGCTCAAGCTCGGCTATTTGAACCTGAGTCCATACTTTAGTCAACTGCTCTGTTCTCCTAAATTAGTTCTACATTTGTTTGCTAGATTAAATAGAGGTTTTTACATTCACATGAGTCATTATTTGTGACATGGAAAATAAATGATATATTCCAACGGTCCACAATATTATTGAACAACTATCCATATGCATGCTTATGTATTCTGAAATTTCAGTATACAATTATGCATGCCACTTTACTTGCTGCAAGACCATTTATATATTGCTGCGATGCCTGTCTTTGAATGTGGATATCATAGTATCTTGTCAATTCCTGCTGATTTAGACTGAATAATTTATTGACAAATTCATAAGTCTGCGGCCAGTTCGTGCACCTGACTATATCATGTCTATGGGGTTGTTGCAATACAATTCCAACCTATTGTTACTTGATAATAGTTTTGCTCTTATGTAGTGTGTATAGGCTGTCTTTAACCTGCATATACTAATAATTCTTAGATCTTATACAGATTGCAGTATGCCTGCTGGGAATTATACTTTTTGCATCAAATGTTTCCTGCTGAACTGTTCTCTTGTGGGAATTATACCTTCCTAACTGATTACTAGTTCAAGTCACACAGTTAAGGTTGGATTAGATTGTCGACCCCATTGCTTTGCTAACTGTACCAGTGTTTGGTGACTTTTATTTGTGTATCACTAGATGAACTCCTGTTCAGAATTCAGATATGCATCTTGTTTTTGTTCAGAGATGTAAACGTTCAAATAGTGTATGCTTCTTAGTTGTTACTGCAAGATATGCACTCACCCGAACGATGCTGATCTGATTTACCAATCCAATTTTGGTGTTACGTGAAGACTTGGATTAGTTTGATTGCCTGATAGGAGTTAATATATTTGGATCAGTATACTTTCTTAATTATTGCAGATGTTCTGAAGCATTGGCCCCTCTATACATTGTGGTTTGTTCTATCTGAAATGCTTATGGTATGCCCCATTGGCTTCATGTTTGATCCCTAACGTTGGGTGTTACTGTCTCTGCAGCGATGAAGGAGCCGGTCCTGCTACTTTCCTGCAGAGCCCATTCTGACTTAAGCTAGTGATTTTCTTAAAAATGTTCATTCAAATGCTTTTTTCAGGAAGTCAACCTATAAAAATGATGGCAGCATATTCAAGCGCCCCCCCCCCCCCCGCCCCTTTATTTTCAGGATCTGAGATGGGCACAGTGATCTCCATTGACCATGTCATCTTTGATTGGGGCCCATCATCACCATTAGGTGTTCAGGGACAGTTCCCCTTGTTCATCAGTTGATGGATTTTTTGCTGGAGCATCTATTGTACAGTAGATAGATTCCGAGTTTCATGTGAGGATTGCATAGTTAGAGCTTTTGTGTATAGGTTCTTACGAAAATGTAAGTTCTGAGTGGCAGATAATAGAAATATGACACCCATCTTCTGCGTTTATGATATTTATGAACCGGCTCAGAAAAAATGTGTGGTGTTTGCAAGGTAATGAGGTTTTGCATCGACATATTTTAGTACATGAGATTGGGAGATTAACAGGATGTAATTTTGATGATAACTATATATTTATTGTAAAGAACAGAATTTTTGTGTCTGGCAACTGCAAAACATTTTTGTTTTCCAATCATCTGGGTATATTCATCGATATTTCTTTTTCCTTACGGCAGCACGTGGCCACGTGCGCGTGAATTAGATATCTGGACTCACCAGCAAACGTTGAGCGCTCAGTCCTACGAGAAAAAAAAAACAGCCGCAGTTAAGGGAGCGTGTGATCATTGGTGTGCTGCCGCGTGCGGCGTGCATCATGACTGGTTGGTGGGCCGGGTGGGCCGCATCCTCCGTGCAAGAAAAACAAAACGACTGTGGGAGGGAGCGCAGGTGCGGTCCGACGGCGCGTACAGGAGGCTGGCTCGGGTATGGAATAACTATTCCATACCCAGAGTAGAGATGAGCCCTACCCATATATATATATATATATATATGAAAAATCCTTTCTACACCTGCTTGTAGTTACTCCCACGTGTATATCTCATGATGTATGATGTATCTGACCCAATGAAGAGTATGTATGTGAAGTATGTGATCATACTAGACAATATATAATGGTATATACATTAGGTATGTGACCATACATGGAGCATATGGACATGTGTGTGTGTGGGCGCGCAGAGAGAGAGAGAGAGCTTGTGATAGAAGCAAGACGCCTGTTAAAAAAACTCACCTATTTAACAAGATCGTTTGTTGATGGTACAATTTAGATATATCAAGTCAGAGATATAGCAGCAAGAAATTTTATTTGGTCACGATGTACAAGTGTAATGCAACTATACGTTTTGGTTCTTCAAAAGGTTTAGATGATATACCCCGCGTGCATATGTATGTGTGCAACATCTCTCAATTATTATTAACTTTAATCAATCCAAGATGTAGAATTAATGGGTGACATCTCATTAGGTTATTTATGCATGCATATATGATTCTTAACGCTAATAGTTCATAAATATGTTATGTCTATGATGATCACATCATTGTGTATATATATTATCTTCATTCGCTTTAATTTGTTGTAACATATGAATACGACAGGATGTGACCTGAAAGAACCGATAGACTAATATATTGCGGCATTTCGCATCTTCTTAATTCATCGGTTGTCTTCCAGTGCAAATTGAGCTTTGACTCTGTATGTAGCATATGTCATCAACATGCCTGTAAGCAGACTAGTACTATGCAAAAGTCAATACTGATCTCTCGATAAATAATATTAGTGGGTATATAGGCCACCAAATCATAACAACTAAGCTAGCTGCCTACAAATACTACATAACTTGCCATTTTATTAAGATGGTCCGTTGTTAATGGTACAAGTTGAACGATCGAGTAAGCGAAATACAGTGGCAAAGAAATATTAATGTATCTAGTTAAGTGCACAACAACTATGTGCTTTCATTCTTCGACGAATTATGTATACCCAGGTTGTGAAATTTATTATTTTTTGAATAATTAATTAGATGAGAAGGCAGACTTAGGGCATCTCCAAGAGTTTGCTATCTCAACTTGGCATCCATCTACTTTTGGGAAAACAAGGAAAAAAGGACTCCAACAGTTTGGCAAACAAACTTGGCAAAAATATCAACTTGGCATATCTCCTCTCCGCACGCGCAAATATACGCGCGCCTACTCCGGTTGGCATCGTGATTTTTGCCACGCCGCCTCTTCTCCCGCGCTCGCGAAGCGTTGGCGCGTCTTCTCCCCGCGCGCCTCTCCTTCTCCCGGGTTGAATCCTCCGTTCTGCCGCAATCCATCGACGCCGGGAGGTGCTCGCCAGGGTCACAGGTACAATTTCCCCTCTATCTTCCTGTCGATGGATGTCTCTCGTTGCTAGGGCCTGATCCGGCCGCCGCCGATCAGTGGCGCCTGCCGGCTGCCGAGGCCGCCGCCGCCCGGGACAAAATCTGCCGCTGTTCTCTCCCTCGTCGTTCCCTTTTATCTATATTCAGCGTTCTGCACTGATCAGATTAGTAGCACAAACAAACACATCAGGATTTTTCAGTGTTCGTCTTATTCAAGAACAACAGATTTCCTAACCAACACGATTGCTGACGAGACCATGGTTCCCAACACCTGATTTTGGCCTGGCCTCTCCCTTTCCTCCTTAATTGCATCACACTTTACACTGACAAGCCGTTCGTTCACACCTTGCTGCCTGCCGTGAGAACCAACACCTGAACCTATGAATCCTCCGCGATGCTCAGTTTTATTTTCACTGCGCTGACTAAAAAAACTCAGTGACCAGAGGTGTCTGAACATCTCACGGCTGCTTCTAAACATCAGCTCTGTCCAGCGCCTTGATCCGGTCGATGTCGAAGTGACCCACAGGTACAGTGCAGTAGTAGCAGGATCAAACCGAGGCACATTCAGTGTTTCCCTTTCCTTCAGGGATAATGAGAGTCAGATTTTGTGTGTTTGTGCTACTAATCTGGTAGACCTACATTATTTTATTCAGAGGGGGGCTCTGGTCATTGATCTCATTTTTTTTGTAGACTCATTCAAATGGAAGGAGATGAATTCTTGACAGACATTCTTCTCGATGGAGATCATGGTGGTGTTGCTGGTGGTATGGAGGCACGATTCCTGGCCGGCGGTTGATGGATCAATAACACCTTCAAGTTCTTGCAGGACGCTGGGAAGATCTGCTGGCCGATTTGGAAGACGAGAAGTGCACCTGCTTGGAGGAGATGGCCGGCTGCTTGGAGGACAGGTCCAACAGGGAGGAAGAGATGGCCGGCAGGGAGGAAGAGACTGGCTGCTGCGACCTGCGACCTGCGATGCGGCGGCTGCGGCCAACAATCGCGCCAACAAATCGTGCCAACAGAATGTGCGTGGGGAAAAAAGCATTGTGGGCCTCCTTATTTTTAAATTTGCCAAGTTAAAAATAGCAAACTCTTGGAGAGGGGTTCTTTTTGTAGCTTGGTAAATTTTTTGGGAGTTGGCAAATCACAAGATTTGCCAAGTTAAAAATACCAAACTCTTGGAGATGCTCTTAGGCCTTGTTTAGATGCCCCGTGTAAAGTTTTTGAAATGAAATCTTTGCACATTCAAAGAATTAAACATAGACTAATCACAAAACTAATTACAGAACTTGCCTGTAAACTACGAGAGAAATTTATTAAGATTAATTAATCCATCATTAGCATATGTTTACTGTAACTTTACTGTAGCAATTTATTATCTAATCATGATCTAATTAGACTCATTAGCTTCATCTCGTAATTTACAAGAAAACTATGTAATTAGTTTTTTATTTTGTCTACATTTAATACTTCATGCATGTGCCGCAAGATATTTTTGGAATTTTGAATTTTGCATCTAAGCAAGACCGCCTTAGGTTATTCATGCATATTTAATTGCTGCCGGCTGTCTCCAAAAGTCTCTGGGGGTGCGTACCGTGTGTATTATTTTATCTCAGTCGTACTACTGTTTTAATGTATATGATGCGTGCGACATGATGTGAACTGAAAGAATTGTTATTATGAGGGTAATATTACCGGAGGCCATCAGTTGCTGATTGGCATCTTCTTCCTCGTCATCGTATCGTGCAAACTGATCTATACTCTGTAGCTTAGTTATGCAAAGTCAATGATGAATTGATGAGCCAGCTAGCCTTATTTTGTGGTGGAGGGCTGGAGGCCACATGCTGTGCTGATGAACTACGGTGGCCGGACAATGCACGCATGTGGTTGTATTTTAAAAAATAATGTACGCATGGGGTTCACTTAGAGGTGGTAAAGAGTCTTAAAATTTGATTTAGATAATCTAAGGATTGGGCTTAATCTAGTACAATTTTGAGCTAAAATTTTATAAGAATCAAGTTAGATTGTAATAAAGAGACCACTAGAGCTATGATCCATTACCACCCATTCACTTATGCATGCGACACTGACATCCTAAAACTCGGAGGATACAAGTCAAAATGTGTTTTCTTATCACTACATCTGACAACGTCATGTGGCTATCTTGATTCAGGAGCGGCTTCTTCGTCATTGACACATCTACAGTTTATGGTGATTGTTAGTTTTAGCGACCGATATAATTAAAATGGGGATATTGGTGTCGTGGTATAGTATATCCAACCATTTGATGTTTGATTGATTGGTTTTGTCTTCTCCATGTGCTTAACTGATGGATGTGATGAGTGTGTGTGTGTGGGTTTATTATTTGTACTTCAAATAAATCCAAGTGAATCAATTTTAAATCTGTAAAGCATGCATAAAGCTAGTTTAGATATTGACAGATACAATTTATGGTTCGATTCTCGAAATATGTTTTGCTTATAAGAAATACAGATGAGTGTGCCTTTTTCTTAGATCAACAAAAGCAGTGTAGGTAAGCATCACTAAGGATATGTTCGGATAGAAACCTCAGTCAATTCAAAAGAAGCATCCTTGGTGAAAATGGAACATTGTATTCAAGTAATTAATGACCAAAAAGTACTGTTGCAAGTCTGTTTGGATCCAATATATATGAACCTCGATCTAGAAATAAATGAACCAGAACTGGAATGATGTGTGCTAAGCAGAACATGGATGGAGTAATATATATACAATCTAGTTCAAAGAATCCAAACAGTTATATATGCTGTGGATGAGTCACTACTAGAAAATAGGCCTTCGGCACCGGCTGAGTAGGACCAAAGGAACCGGTTTCCCAACCGGTGCCCCGCAACCGCGACCAACGGCCTCGCCTTAAGACACCGGGTTTTTCAACCGGTGCCTTAGGCTTCCATTGGTACCGATTGGAAACACCAACCGGTACCAAAGAAGCTGCCACGCTGACGCAAGGAGGCAGCCCCTTTGGTACGGTTGGTCTTTCCAACCGGTACCAATGACCTTTTCCCTTTTTTTTTCTCAAATCCAGTTTTGTTTGTTATATTTATTACTGTTTATTCTTTTATAATTGCTAAACGCATTCAAGCTCTACAATACTATACGTTCATTGGTCGTTCGTGTTCGTGTTCGTTTTCAGAGAATATTTGAAACTAACTAAAAGTGAAATGCGAGCATATAATTAAGCTAATTAGATGAACTAATATATTTACAAATTTACAAACATCAAGACATAATGTTTAAAAATATTTACAAATGTACAAGTCATGTTTGTAGTCCAACTACTGGTCCCCTCAGGAGGTCGATGGAAGTCCTCTATGGATGTGACCGTCGTGGTAGAACTCGCCTCTAGGATCCAAAGATCTCGTTCAAAATGAATCCGGCGAGCTGCTCGCACACGGCATTGATCCGATCAGTAGAGTAACATTCATCCCCCATTTGAGACATCTATCATTTAGAAAAAAAAGGATTAACATCATGTGCGTTAATACAATTATGAAAATATACTAGTGAACAGTTTGGACGTACTCTCGTGTCTTCATCAGTAACCTTCCCGCATGGAGTCATGATGTGCAAGTAGTCGCATACGTAGTACCCGCACCAATCAGTTCATTGTTGTTGTCTCGCACACTTAAGGAGAAATAAATAAATTACTCAATTTAGAACAATTTGGGATTATATACTTAACTAGACAAATCTTTATGAATCAACATACCGGATAATCCATGTTAACGTTCAGTTCGGGCCTCCATTGACCACGTCCTTTGTTATTTTTCACAAATTTTTTCCAAACCCTGCGCTCAAAGTTAAGTTTGATATTCAAAAATTGTTATTTACAGAAAAAAGATTTGATTGTGCAAACTAAACTTACCTGTTCAAGGGGTCTATGATATGTTGGATTGCGGACTTTGGATTTCTCATTGAGTCAAAGACTATAAGATTGCCGGTCTCTACAGAAAGTATGAGTAAAATCCAATGATAACTGCGGATATAGATAGGATATATACATACATGCATTAGACGACTTAGTATTTATTTAGTAATATAACAGAGGATTGAGTCGACCAAGGCTTACCCAAAGTTGTATGGTATGAATATATAGGATTTGTAATTTTGCCTAGTCAACGAATCGTACATGTTTTGGCACGTTTCCTTGTAATTTTCGTTGAGCACTTTCTGGTTGACTAGCAAAGGAGACATGAAGCCGATCTGATGGGACCATCCATATTTTTGGCTTCTTTGGGTCTCCTGTCTAAACAATACAATAGAAATTTTATAATGCACACATAGAATTATATTCTTGTTAACAAAAAGTATTAATGTAGAGGTAAGTGATACTTACAAAACCCAAATGGTGATGATAGAGGCGTCGAGGGATTGTCGATGGTAAATGTGATATAAATTTTCGAAGTACACCCAGAAGTCCTCCTCCCCGCGGAAGAAATCATGGTCACGATACTTGACTCCAAACATTTTCCCATGGTCCTTCGATATTCGCAGTTACCATCTATGCAAATTGAACATCTGCGTGCCTAGACTTTTCTCCTCTTCCTCAGTGACAAAAGGTTTTCCATGCTGGAATGTAGTAAGAACGGGAGCGACAGGGATTTCCGCCTCCACTTGCCCCGTTGCCTCCTCTAGCATTAATCCAGTTTCAGAAAGAAATATCGCGGCCTGTAGGTCCACCAGGAGTTGTACGTCCGTCGGGTGTAGGAGTGGCAACCCTGGCACCCAGAGGGGCTCGAGTCCTTTTTGTTGTGTGCCAAGCTGAGGAATGGTCTTGCCACATTTTTTTTCAGATTTCTCACCTTGTGTGCTTTTGTCAGAGTACGATCATAGTCCGAGGGTAAGCTTTTCGGTTTTGGTGGGTTGTCTAGGTTTGCAGAAGCTTTTTCACAAGTTCTAGAGGTACCTTTTCCCTCGGCGGGGGGACTTTAGGCTTCAATTGTTCTTTTATATATCGAGCAGTCTCCTCTTCCAACCCCTCAGCAGTTTTCTCGTAGGTTAATTTTCTTTCGACCGTTTTCGGCTTCTTCTTTGAGGGTCCAGCCGCTGGGAGGCCGGATACTGTCTTTTTCTTTCCTTTTTCTGGGTCAGGAGGAGTTGGAGTACTCGTGGCCCTTTGCGCCGGCAGAGACGGTGGTGAAGGAGGTGGTTGTGGGGACGGAGGTGAGGGAGACCGCGGAGCCGGGCGATCGGTCTGCACGGGAATCGTTGTGCTTGCAGTAAGTTTGATGTCAGCCTTGCGCCATAGAACGACCCCGTGCAGTGCGTCTCCCAATGTCTTCTCTCCATCCCCTCCAACGAAGTCGAGCTCAAGATCCTCATTGTTTCCAACTATCTGCTCGACTGTGACGGAGGTGTAGCCAGGGGGTATCAAACTTCCATGAATTGTAGTAGAAGGATTCAGGGGCAGGGCTGACCCGTATGCGACATGAATGGATATATTTCTTGCTCGCACATGAAGCTCGCACGGTGTCAGCATGGTGACATCGTCCACTGGATACCTCTGGTCATCTACCACCGTTGGCTCAATCTGGGGTTGCTGTTCTGCTTGTACGTCAGGCGCCGCTGTGGATGCACAGCTGTTGCGTCGCTGAGAGACCGGGCTTATCATAACATCCGGGTGCGACCCAGCAGTGCCCCTTTGGCTCAGAGCTAGCTGCACTGCCTTATTGACCCTGGCGTCCATATGAGATTCCAAGGACGCAACCTTCCTTGTCATCTCTTATTGCATGGCACGAAGTTTCTCTTCCTGTTCGGCTTTGCTCTTTCGGTGAGTCTTGTAAGAGAAATCTCCGGCCCAAGCAACTTTCCATGGGACAACGCCGATGCCGCGGGCTCGTCCAGGGTGTTCCGGATTCTTTAATGCCCTTGTCAGCTCATCATTCTCCCTTTGAGGATGGAATGTTCCTTGTTGGGTCTCATCTATTGCAGCGACTAGATCGCGGGACACTTCTTGCATATGCTCAGGCACGACCAAATTTCCATATAATTGGTTTAGTGTCACGCCATTAGCAAATAACCACCACTTGGATCTATCCGGCTAATCCCAAGTCGTCGGCCTGATGCCTCTATCCATAAGGTCCTGCTCCATCTTCTGCCATTTTTTTATTGACTTCTTCTACCCGGCAGCCCCAAGGTGGTGGTTGTACTTCTTATTTGCTGCATTCACCTTGGCCTGTTCGGATTTTTCTTGGACTTCCTCTGATAGTTTGTATTGTTTGAACTCCTCCCAGTATGGTTTAACCTGAGGAAGATCGTCCCAGTTCGGCTCCTTATCCTTCTTGATGTAATTGATGTACAACTTCTTCTTGAAAGTTGCAAAGGCAAGGGCCATCTTTTTCAAGGCACATTTCTTCACAAGTTCTTGGTCAACTCCTTCAGGAAGAGTGAACATATCCTTGAGTTCTGCCCATAGCATTTTCTTCTGATGTGCAGGCACGGCGTGTTGCTGTTCTTCGGGTTTGCTCGTTTTCCATGGTCTTGTGGTGATCGGAATTCTTGCCCTAACAATAACCCCACATTGGTTGACAAATTTTGTGCTAGCAGCCTCTAGAGCACTTGGACAGCCCTCTGCGTCCACTTCTGTGACGACCTGTCTTCCCTCCATTTTCTTGGTTGGCCGGCGTCTCCCTTTTGACTGGCTCAACGAAGTCGATGCGGAGGTCGACTAAATTACAGAAAAGATATGTTAATCACAAAACTAATCTACTGAAGTAACCATGCATATAGTTTTAAGATTCGTACTGGAACATGCTGCTGTTGATTGGGCGGCGGCGCAAAGTCATCATCTTCTTCATCGGCATCTCCAGACATATTCAGGAACGAATCAGCTGTCCGAGCATCTTCTTCAGCGATTGGCTGGGTGGTGTTGGCCCTCATATCTTCGTTTATTGCGTCCAACATGTATTGCTTGGCGACCTCGTCATCACCGAAGGGGTCCATCCTTAACTGAAACCGTAAAAATGTGTTAGAGTATGTGTCCATCCTTAAATGAAGCAGGAGAATTCTATTCTTTGAACGAATATGCGTGTTTGAAAGAGAGAGAGAGAGTGTGTGTGTGTGTGAGAGAGAGAGAGAGTATGTATGTTAGAGGGAGAGAGAGAGTGTGTGTGTGTGTGTGAGTGGGATAGAGAAAGAGAGAGTTAGTGAGTGTGTGTGAGTCAGTGTGTGTGTGTGTGTTAGTGGGACAGAAAAAGAGAGAGAGAGAGTTAGTGTGTGTGTGTGAGTCAGTGTGAGTGTGTGTGAGTGTGTGAGTGAGTGTGTGTGTGTGTGAGAGAGAGAGAGTGTGTGTGTGTGTGTGTGTGCGTGTGTGTGTGAGCGAGAGACCGAGCATCGGTGAGGAAACAGCGAGAGAGCGTCGGTGGGGAGACAGCGAGAGAGCGTCGGGGATAAGGAGACAACGAGAGTTAGCGAGAGACCGATCGCCGTTAAGAAGTCGTTAAGAAGGAGAGAGCGTCGTGTCTGATTTCATAATTAAGAATGAAGAATTCATAATACATAAATACATACATGAGTTAAAAAATACACGAGTTACATGATAAATACATGAGTTACAGAAATACACGAGTTACATGATAAATACATGAGTTACATGCATGATGCACGATGCAACGATCTCGTGAGCGCAAGAATCGCTAAAATCGGAGTCAAAATGTGAAAGATATGGCTAAAACAAGATTCTAGGGATTTATTTGCAAGAAAAATCTAGAAAGGGCCTCTCTGGAATTTCTTCTGAACTAGGAAGGACTGCGGGTTAATTTTGAAGAAACTCAGGGTCTCTTTAGCAAAAGCACCGGGGCGGCTCTGGTTCGGCTCGGATCTAATAGATGCACGATGCAAGGATCGCGTGAGCGCAAGAATCGCTAAAATCGGAGTCAAAATGTGAAAGATATGGCTAAAACAAGATTCTAGGGACTTATTTGCAAGAAAAATCTATAAAGGGCCTCTCTGGAATTTCTTTTGAACTAGGAAGGACTGCGGGTTAATTTTGAAGAAACTCAGGGTCTCTTTAGCAAAAGCGCCGGGGCGGCTCTGGTTCGGCTCGGATCTAACAGATGCACGATGCAAGGATCGCGTGAGCGCAAGAATCGCTAAAATCGGAGTCAAAATGTGAAAGATATGGCTAAAACAAGATTCTAGGGACTTATTTGCAAGAAAAATCTATAAAGGGCCTCTTTGGAATTTCTTTTGAACTAGGAAGGACTGCGGGTTAATTTTGAAGAAACTCAGGGCCTCTTTAGCAAAAGCACATGCTCAGCTCTAGTTCGGCTCGGATCTAACAGATGCACGATGCAAGGATCGCGTGAGCGCAAGAATCGCTAAAATCGGAGTCAAAATGTGAAAGATATGGCTAAAACAAGATTCTAGGGACTTATTTGCAAGAAAAATCTATAAAGGGCCTCTCTGGAATTTCTTTTGAACTAGGAAGGACTACGGGTTAATTTTGAAGAAACTCAGGGTCTCTTTAGCAAAAGCGTATGCTCGTCTCTGGTTCGGCTCGGATCTAACAGATGCACGATGCAAGGATCGCGTGAGTGCAAGAATCGCTAAAATCGGAGTCAAAATGTGAAAGATATGGCTAAAACAAGATTCTAGGGACTTATTTGCAAGAAAAATCTATAAAGGGCCTCTTTGGAATTTCTTTTGAACTAGGAAGGACTGCGGGTTAATTTTGAAGAAACTCAGGGTCTCTTTAGCAAAAGCACATGCTCGGCTGTGGTTCGGCTCGGATCTAACAGATGCACGATGCAAGGATCGCGTGAGCGCAAGAATCGCTAAAATCGAAGTCAAAATGTGAAAGATATGGCTAAAACAAGATTCTAGGGACTTATTTGCAAGAAAAATCTATAAAGGGCCTCTCTGGAATTTCTTTTGAACTAGGAAGGACTACGGGTTAATTTTGAAGAAACTCAGGGTCTCTTTAGCAAAAGCGCATGCTCGTCTCTGGTTCGGGCTCGGATCTAACAGATGCACGATGCAAGGATCGCGTGAGCGCAAGAATCGCTAAAATCGGAGTCAAAATGTGAAAGATATGGCTAAAACAAGATTCTAGGGACTTATTTGCAAGAAAACTCTATAAAGGGCCTCTCTGGAATTTCTTTTGAACTAGGAAGGACTGCGGGTTAATTTTGAAGAAACTCAGGGTCTCTTTAGCAAAAGCGTCGGGGCGGCTCTAGTTCGGCTCGGATCTAACAGATCCGATCTGTTGGATCTCGATCTAATGGCTGAAACAGGCTTGGCTCAGCTGCGGCTCGGCTCTGCTCGGGCGACGGCGCGGCTTGGCGCTAGGCGGAGCCGGTGGCGAGCAGAGGCGGCGGCGGACCGCCGGAGCACACCGAAAGCGGTGCTCCGGGGCTCGGTTCGTGGCGGGGTTAGGCCGGGGAGGGAGAGGGGGCGACGGGGAACGCGGCTAGGGGGTCCAGGAGGTGCGGCGGTGGCCGGAGGTGGCCGCTCGGCGGCGAGGGGGGAGCCGCGGCTTCGGTGAGGAATCGCCGGCGAGATAGTGCGATAAAGAGAGGGGAAATGTGGTATGGGCCGGGCTTCCTCACCACCTCACCTAGCTCCGGTGACGAACGGGCGGCGAAGAGGCACGGCGGGGCGGCGGATCGACGGCGGCGGCGCACGGGAGCAGTACTCGGTGGCGGCGGCGCAGAGCTGCAGAGCGAGGAGCGTCGACGGCGGCGGCGCACGAGAGCGGTGCTCGGTGGTGCAGAGCTGCAGAGCGAGGAGCGTCGACGTGGGGCGGCGGCGCGGCGGCGGCGGAGGTCGAGGCGGCAGAGGGCGGCAGCGAGTGGAGGAAGATGGAGAGGGCCGGTGCTTATATGGTGGAAACCTTTGGCACCGGGTGACTTTGTCACCCGGTACCTAAGGCAGCCTTAGGTACCGGTTGGGTATCCAACCGGTGCCTAAGGTATCCAACCGGTGCCTAAGGAAAACCTTAGATACCGGGTGACCTCCCTCCCGGTGCCTTAGGTGCCCAACGGGCGGGATCTGAAATTCCCCTTTGGCACCGGGTGGGGAACGAAAACCGGTGCCTTAGGGTCTTTGAAATTTACTTTTGTAGATTTCTGGCGGGATGAAATCTGAAATCCCTCGATAGCTCAATGGTAACTCTGTGTAATTTGTGTGTCGTGGCCACGGTTCGAACCCGCGCCCAACCTTTTTTTTTCGAATTGCCTGCCTTAGGTACCGATTGACAATTCTAACCGGTACATATGGCTTTCTTTTAATTACTACATAATAAATCATTTAGGTGCATAACTAATTATTTTAATTGCATAATAAATCAAATAATTGCATAATAAATCAAATAATTGCATAATAAATCATTTAAATGAACAATAATTCTAATTACTACATGATAAATCATTTAGATGCATAACTAATTATTTTAATTGCATAATAAATCAAATAATTGCATAATAAATTATTTAAAAGCACAATAATTCTAATTACTACATGATAAATCATTTAGATGCATAACTAATTATTTTAATTGCATAATAAATCAAATAATTACATAATAAATCATTTAAATGCACAATAATTCTAATTACTACATGATAAATCATTTAGATGCATAACTAATTATTTTAATTGCATAATAAATCAAATAATTGCATAATAATTCTAATTACTACATAATAAATCATTTAGATGCATAACTAATTGTTTTAATTGCATAATAAATCAAATAATTGCATAATAAATCATTTAAGTGCACAATAATTCTAATTACTACATGATAAATCATTTAGGTGCATAACTAATTATTTTAATTGCATAATAAATCAAATAATTGCATAATAAATCATTTAAATGCACAATAATTCTAATTACTACATAATAAATCATTTAGGTGCATAACTAATTATTTTAATTGCATAATAAATCATTTAATTGTCCAATAAATCAATTCATTGCATAAGAAATCTAATAATATTCCCAGAAAATATTACAAGACATAATCATTCAACTAAGGGAATATTAACGATAGTTCGCTTTACAATCGTCCCTTCATTATGATCATGACGTGCGTACGGAGCCTCCTCTTTGGCTAAAAGAATACTTGTGTCAACCTCCACTACGAACGGAGTCATATCTTCAACCTTATTGTATTCTTCTTCATCTGTGGCATCGTCGACTCCCACAATTTTCCTTCTTCCTGCCAGAACAATATGGCGCTAGGCTCATCTCCGGCACCTACAAAACTTGATTTATTCCTGGACTTGTCCTTTCTCGGTTTGCTAGACATGTCCTGCACATAGAAAACTTGAGTGACATCTTTAGCTAGGACGAATGGTTCTTCTCGATAGCCAAGCTCTTTGAGGTCTACTGTTGTCATTCTGTACTCGTCGATATCGATGCATTTTCCTGTGAGTTTAACCCATTGACAACGAAATAGAGGTATTTTCAACGGCCCATAGTCGAGTTCCCAGATCTCTTCAATGTAACCAAAATATGAGTTCGTTTGGCCACTAGAGTCGGTGGCATCTATACGGACACCACTATTTTGATTGGTGCTCTTGTTTTCTTGGGCCCTTGTATAAAATGTGTAACCATTAATTTCATATCCTTGGTACATCAAGATTGAATTTGCCGGACCCCTGGTCAGCCAAGCTAGCTGCTCATGAATTTGTTCGTTAGCCATGACTTCCTTCTGCAACCAGTTGGCGAATGTATCGTTATGATGTTTTGTAATCCATGTCTCAGACTTCAAAGGGTATATGCTTCGCACAATTTGCATGTGCTCCTCCATGTATGGAGCAACCAAGGCTGATTGTTGCAGAACTGTGAGATGTGCTTTGCTCAACGTGTCATGATCTGTGGCATTTACTGATTTTCTTCCATGTGTGCCCTTTCCAATCAGCCACCCCTGATGACGTGATACTGGAATCCCAATTGGGCAGAGTTCTTCCACATAGTCAACACAAAACTCAATGACCTCCTCTGTGACATAACTCTTCGCAATGCTTCCTTCTGGACGAGCCCGATTATGAACGTATTTCTTTAGGACTGCAAAGTATCGTTCAAAAGGGAACATATTATGAAGGAAAACAGGACTGAGAATACCAATCTCTTTGACCAGGTGAACTAGAAGATGCATCATAATATTGAAGAATGATGGAGGAAATATCATTTCAAGACTGACTAAACTTTGGACAACATCCTCTTGTAGCCTGCTTAAACTCGATGGATCGATTGACTTCTGAGAAATTGTGTTGAGAAAGGCGCATAGCTTTATGATTGTTGCTCGAACATTAGCTGTTAGAATACCTCTAAGTGCAACTGGAATCAATTGCGTCATCAACACGTGACAGTCATGGGACTTTACGTGTGCGAATTTCTTCTCTTTCAAGTTCAGTAGACTCTTTATATTCGAAGAGTAGCCTGATGGGACCTTGATACTGTTCAAACAGTCGAACATACTTTGCTTCTCTTCCTTACTAAGAGTGTAGCACGCAGGACCTAGATAATGACGTCCATTATCCCTTTTTTCTGGATGTAGGGCGGCCCGTTGTTTCATACGTTGAAGATCTTGCCGCGCTTCCAATGTATCATTTGCCTTACCGTAGACACCAAGAAAACCTAGAAGGTTCACACAAAGATTTTTTGTTAGGTGCATCACATCAATTGCGTGGCGGACGTCTAAGACTTCCCAATAAGGTAACTCCCAAATAAATGCTCTTCTTCTTCCACATAGGTGCACGTCCGTCATCACTCTGCACTGATTTGCTGCTGGGTCCTTTTCCGAATACTACTTTTATATCTTTGACCATTTCAAACACCATTTTCCCACAACGGTGCCTAGGCTTGGTACGATGATCTGTCTTTCCATCGTAGTGAGCATGCCTCCTCCTTAATGGGTGCTTGATCGGAAGAAATCGATGATGACCCATATACACGATCTTCCTACAGTGCTTGAGGTACATGCTGTCGGTTTCTTCTAAACAATGGGTACATGCCCTATAACCCTTATTGGATTGTCCTGAGAGGTTACTTAGTGCTGGCCAATCGTTGGTGGTTACAAAAACCAATGCACGAAGGTTAAAATGATCCTCTACGTGCGCATCCCACATACGAACACCCTCCTCTTTCCACAATAATAGAAGATCCTCAATTAGTGGTTTCAGATACACATCTATATCGTTACCGGGTTGCTTCAGGCCGGGGATAAGCACCGGCATCATAATGAATTTCCGCTTCATACACAACCAGGGAGGAAGGTTGTATATACAGAGTGTCACACGCCAGGTACTATGGCCACTGCTCTGCTCACCGAAAGGATTCATGCCATCGTACTTAAGCCGAATCTTATATTCCTCGCATCATTTGCAAATGTTGGGAATGTTCTGTCCACTTTTCTCCACTGCGACCCATCAGCGGGGTGTCTCAACATATTGTCTTGCTTACGTTCTTCTTTGTGCCATCGCATCAATTTAGCATTCGTTTTGTTCATGAACAAACGTTTCAGACGTGGTATTAGAGGAAAATACCACATCACCTTGGCAGGCACCCTCTTCTTGACACGCATCCCCTCAACGTCGCCTGGATCATCTCGAGGGATCTTATACCGGCATGCGTTGCATACAGGGCATGAATCCAAATTTTCATACTCACCTCGATATAGGATGCAGTCATTAGGACAAGCATGTATCTTCTGTGCCTCTAATCCTAAAGGACAAACAACTTTTTTTGCCTCGTATGTTGTCTCCGGCAAGGTGTTACCCTTAGGGAGTAAGTTTTTTATAAGTTTCAGCAACTCCTCGAATCCCTTGTCAGACAAACCATTTGATGCCTTCCATTGCAATAATTCCAATGTGGTACCCAACTTCTTTTGGTCTTGTTTGCAATCAGGGTACAACAATATTATGTAGTCCTCCAACATATGCTTCAGATCTCTCGATTCCTTTTCTGTTTCGCAACCTTCCTCAGCTTCGCGCAGCATCTAACCAAGATCATCTTCTACAACGTATCCTTCAGTATCTTCTTCAGGCTCACCCATTACAGTGTCATTGAAAAATGAATTATAATTGGCTGCAAAGTCAGGAATCCTGTCCTCTTCTTCTACATTATTTTCCAGCACAATTCCTCTTTCGCCATGCTTGGTTCAAATATAGTAGTTCGGCATGAAACCACTATTGAACAAGTGACTATGGATGGTTCTTGATGATGAGTAATCCTTCTCATTCTTACAGAATTTGCATGGACAACGAACGAAACTGCCATACTTGTGTTTCTCGGCCGCTTCTATGAATTCATGCACGCCATCCATGAACTCCTTTGAACTCCGGTCGGCCATGTACATTCATTGCCGACTCATCTAGGTCCACAATACATTTATATACATCATTGTACTGTACAAATAGTTCATTCATACTACCAATTTATAACAATATATTTATATAATTGATAATCCATATAACTATAATAAATAGATACTATTCACTTATTAAATAAATTGATAAAACATATAAATACAATAATTTGATAGTATTCAAATATCAAATAAATTGATAACGCATATAATTATAATAAGATGCTACAAATAAAAATAATTATCACATGTATAAACTAAATCAAGTAATAACTGTTTCTAAAAATTAATTGCTAAGTTATAAAAAAAATAACTAACCTTTTTTTCAAAAAAAAGCAAAAATTCGCCTCCCCTCACCTCACTCAGCTGCCATGAACAGTGAGTTCACGACAGCTTGAGGGGGGAGGGGCTAGGGTATTTATAGGCTCGGGCCAAAGGCACCGGTTGGTTTCAATGACCCGGTGCTAAATTTTGTTCAATAGCACCGGATCAAGGCACCAACCGGTGCCTTAGGCCTGAGCTCCTGGCAGCTGCCACATTTCATCACCATACGAACCGGTTATTACCATCAACCGGTGCCTATAGCGCCGCCTTCATTTGGTACCGAGTGGTGGTTCAAACCGGTGCCTATGCTGACGCATTGGAACCGGTTGGAACCACCACCCGGTGCCAATTGTCCTCCACTAGGTTGGTCCAAGGCCAAAGGTACCGCTGCTGTTGCAGCCGGTATCGATGGGGTAACTTTGGCCTGGACTGATGGCCCGTTTTCTAGCAGTGAGTGATGCCAAAGATAGTCACAATGACCATAAGTTGCGTCATTGGTGTCACTACTGGTGTGCCCCAAGGTCGTGTCGACTTCAAGTGCAAAATGAGATGTGCATGTTTAATCTTGAGTCCTTGGAGACGACAGGTATGGTCCGGTGTTTTGCCTATATAAATGCCACGTCACGCAGCGGAAAAGGAGAATGGAGACTTATTGATGATGAGAGTACAGTGTGTGTGGTCGTGTTCTTTGAGATCTTGGATTCTTCAAGGCTGAGTGTAGCACGGTGCACAATATTCGCTTGGCTATATTTGGTAGCTGGTACTGATTTGTTATGAGAGAAAAATACTGCTAGCTGGTTGCTGGCTGGTGTCTAATGCTGATTTGGCATAAGAGAAAAGCACTACTGGCTGATTGGCTGACAAGTCAAGCGAACAGATAGAGTTTCGGTTGCATCAACTTCATAGATATTGATCGCAAATGGTCCCATGTTTTTGTTTGCATCTTACAAATCAAGAAAAGTTATTGTCGCGGTTCATCCACTGGAATATGTAGCCATCCAGCAGCATTTCTATTTCTACCTAATTTAAGATTATATCAGGCACAGGTGGATGTCTCAACAAACACAAAAACCACTGCACAAACTCTGGGAGCTTTTCCATTAGAGACGAGTCTATTTTCTTCCATCTGATTCAACAATTCATTATAAAAAAGAATTCATAACTATTGAGTTGTATGCACCGACCAATTCAACCCAAAAATTTAACCTGATAAGAGGTGGACAATTCACCTATATCTTATATTTTGACTCCCCTCACGTACAGGCAACATTAGGCCCCAACATGGAAATTAGAAGTTGGCTGCAATTATTTTATTTAATCGCATCTGTCATGATTCAAACTCAAGACCTTTGGCTCTCATATCATATTGAGTTGTATACACCAACCAATTCAACCCAAAAGTTTATGCTGATGGAAAGAGGTGGATAGTTCACATATAAGCGAAGTCAAAAGAGTAGACGATTCGTTGCAGAGCTTCTTTGTACAATTTTTTTAGGGATTTCTTTGTTGTTTTATAATGTAAAAGAGGCCAAAGAGGATTAAGGCTATATCATGCATGTTCCCACCTGCCATAGGTATGCCATTCTCTAGTCCAGGTATTACACTAGGATGTTACTAACACAGCTAAATAGGCCCATTCATTTAGTAAATGAATGAATGAATGACCTATTACCATTAGAAAGCGTCAACCAAAAGTTCGGTAACTTTAAGCATCATTTTACAAAGCCTGGTGTCACTCCTTTTGTTGATATTTCAGGTGGAGTACATTGTAATTGACTGGTGATGGATCGAGACAACAGGAGTCACCACTACAGAAACGCTGATCTGTCCCGGTTGGGAAACCTCTGTTGTCCCGATTTCTCGGTTTCCCAACCAGGAACGCCAGGCCGGGACAAAAGGGGGTGCCCTTTTGTTCCGGGTCTGGCAACCGGGACAAAAAGCACCATTTTGTCCCGGTTGGTAACACCAACCGGGACAAAAGGTGCTGCCAGCACCACGTACTTGGCGCACCCTTTTGTCCCGGTTGGTGTTACCAACCGGGACAAAAGGTCCATTTTTTCTGTTCCTCTTTTCTCAATTGTTTTTCTATTTCGATTATACTTTTACATTTCAATTAAACTTATGTATTGGAATTCAGTGTGTAAGATCTCCACTAATATATACATATATATAGTTACTTATATAATATTTGTCCTAGATAGTTTCCATATATAAACATATATATATATAGACACACATATATATTATTGGAGGGCTTAAATATATAATACATACATACTCATAAATATAAATATAATACATACACACACATATATATTTACATAGGTATATTCGTTCTTAATTATATATATACACGTATATTATCATATTTGCTGCGATTGTCAATATTAGATAGTCCATCATAATAGAATTCGCCTTTTGGATCGAGGACTTGCTCAATAATAAATCCGGACAATTGTTCTTGAATCGCCATAATCTTTTCCTCCGGTATGAGTTTATCGCACATCTCCTCGACCTAAGGAAAAAGGGGATAATTAATTTTGACTAATTAAAATATGAGTTCAAATATTAACAAGTTTTTTACTTACTTTCTCCTCCCAATCTGTCCAGGCCCTTGGAGGACCTACCAGACCATGGATGTTCTCGTATACATAGTATGCACATAAATTAGTGCCTTGTTTCTGCCTCATACACTTTAAGAGAGAAAAAATTATCAGGTATTTACATGAATATATAATAAAACTAATGAATCGTGCAACGAATCATCCAAGTGTGTACCGCAAAATCTGTCTTGATCTTCAATTCCTTGTCAAATTTGCCTGAATGATTTTTAGCGAATTGTTTCCAAATCCTGTGCATGATTAGAACAATTATAGTCAAGTAACAAAGTGATTCAAATTATTGGTCATCGACGGAGTAGTGGTAGAATTACTTTTTCATCATGTTAAGAAGATTTTCGTATTGTTCTGGATTTCTCCTCAATGAGTCCATAACCACGAATAGGCTCTTCTCGGTAATTATGACAATTAGGACCCAGTGTTCACTGCAAGATTATACGGAGGTAGTTCTTGGTAGTTAAGGTTTAAACAATTCGATTACAGAATAGAAAGAGTTAGACGGAAGGAATCACTCACGCAAAGTTGTAAGGAAACAATATCATTTGCTTGTTGTGATGAACGCTTATGTACTTGAACAAGTTTTGGAATTGCTCATCGGAAGTGTCGCGTAGAATCCTCCAATTACAAGTAATTGGGTCAATGAAGCCGAGGTGAGAGTATCCCTTTCTCCTGCAAGTTTGTATCTCCATTCTACATGATACCGAATAAATCAAGGGATCGGTATGTTGAGATCATGCAAAACAATACGTAAGGAGAGTAAAATACTTACAGAACCCACAAGCCGACCATAGAGATGTTGAGGTCCTCCTGATGGAATAGTTGATAAATTTCTTCCCAGTTTATCCATATAATGGCCTCCCCCCGTAAGAAATCGTCATCTTTAATCTTTGCGCCCTGCATGAAGATGCAATCGGCCATCGCACGCATGTAGTGCTGGTGCAGCTTATACATTTGCGTTGGAAGCACGGACACTACTTCGGGGGGTACAAGAGATTTGCCCAGCTCATACGTCCATTTGACGACCACATCGGCCTTTGGAATATCTTCTCCCCCTGCAATCTGAGCCGCCGTCAGGTTTGATTCTTTCAAAAATATAACAAAGTCTTATTGTTGCGTCGTCTGTCATACTACGAGAGGCTCTATTGATTGTTTCTTTTGGGCTCCGAGCTATGGAACGTCGGATGACGACTTTGATTGTCTCTTCTTTTTCTCAGTAGTTTTGATAATTGGGCATTCATAGTCTGAAGGGGGATCTCTCGGAATGAATTTTCTCTTATTTGCTTTGCACATTCCCTTAAAAAATTTCAAATCTACCGGATTTATCACTTTCTCGGGCTCCGGCTTCGGCTTCGGCTTGAAGTGCTCTTTAACTCTTTCTTGAGTTATCCGATCGCATTCTTCAAGGCTCATGTCCCAGGGTTTAATAGGAGCCTCCTTGGTTTTCTTCTTCTTTTCCTTCTTCTTTGGAGGCTCCTTAGCCGGTGCAGCTACCTTCTTTGCCGGTGGCTGTTTCTGCTTCTTTGCTGGCGGCGGAGAGGGTGACCATGGAGGCGACGGTGATGCTTGAGTGTTCATCGGCGCATGAGATGATAGTGATGGAGAATGTGCCGGTGAACCTTGCTGAGACAGTGCTGCCCTTGGGGGGTTTTGAGGAGATGATGGCCTTTGAGAGGCATGCTGAGATGCCGGTCTTGGTGTTCGATCATCCGACTTTAGGATAATGTAGCGCTTATCCCATAGGATGTAGCCATGAATGGCTTCTGCTAGTGTCCTCTCCCCATCGCCTCCAGGAATATCAAGCTCGAGCGTCTCCCAACCCTGGCACACCTGCTCCATGCCAACTCTTGTATATCCTGCCGGAATTTGCTGCCTGTGGTACACGTCGCTTGGTTGGGTTGGCATGGCGGTACCATACACAATAGTGAATATTAAGTTCTTAAAGACAGTCTGCAGGTCACAAGGTGTCCGCTGGGTGATCTCATCCACTGGAAATCGCTGCGGGCCGTCGCTTCAACTGCGGCCTGGATCCCCGTTGGCTCGACGGCGACGTCTGTGGAAGCGCAGCTGCTTTTACGCTGAGACATATGATCAGCTGCGACATTTGGCTCTGGAGGCACCATTTGCGCTTGTTATTGCTGGCTCATTGCTATGGCCACTTGGCGTTGAACCTCTTCCTCCAGTCTTTGATCGTGTGACATGAGCCGTTCCTCTAGCCTTCGCAAGTGCTCCTGCTCATCATTCTTTCTTCTTTGCCGGCTTCTATATGATTCAATGTAATCCCTGAACCCATACTTCCACGGAACCACACCTTTGCCTCTTGTGCGGCCAGGATGCTCTGGATTCCCAAGGGTGTAAGTCAGCTCGTCCCTCTCTCTATCCGGCTGGAATGTTCCCTCGGCCGCTGCTTGTATGGCCTCCTGTAGTCTCTTGGCTGCTAGCTGGATCTTTGGTCCATAGATGCAGTCCCCAGTCAATGGGTCCAAGCTTCCCCCATGATCATAAAACCAGGTCCTTGACCTTTCAGGCCAGTTCATGGTCGCAGGTTGGATGCCTCTGTCAAGCAGATCCTGCTCCATCTTCTCCCATTTGGGTATTGCAAGCTTGTAGCCTCCTTGGCCTAGAGTGTGATGGTACACTTTCTTCGAGGCGTTGTCTTTGGCCTTCTACACCTTCTGAAGCCCAAGCTCTGAAGACTTGTATTCCACAAATGCATCCCAGTGACCCCTGAGCTTTTTGAGCTCGCCGGTAAATACGGGTGTGGTCCCGGTCTTGATATATTTCTTCGTCAAAAATTTCTTGAATAATTGCAGATGTTCGGCCATCTTACTCAGGGTCCAGCGCTTGCATATCTCTTCGGATTCAGCTGGAACCGTGAAGTTTTTCTTAAGCTCCCGCCAGCACCATTATTTTTCTCTTTCGAGTACCGCATCCCGTTCCTCGCTTGGATTGGAAGCTTTCTAGAGCCTGAAGCTGATCCGGATGTGGTCCCTGACAATACATGCAGATTGTCTTATGCATTTTTTGGCGGCAGCTTCTGGAGCGATCGGTTCGCCATCTGGACCAACTTCCGTTATAATGAACCGCCCTTCCAGTTTTTTTGTCGGGCCTCGCTTTGTCTTTTTCTGCTGCGACGATGATCCAGACGGCTATAAAAAAATATTCATAGAATTCATAAAGATTCAGATGAAAATATGATTTTCACTACAAATAAGTATATTTTTTTAGGGTTACAAATAAGTATAGTTGTGATATGTACATTAGCACTTTGTTCACCAGCAGCGTCATCCTGAATAGATGGTGGCTCAATTCCATCACCGGACATATTTAAATATATGTCAGTATTGGTGCCATCATCAGCTTGTTCAGGGACATCTCCTTGACCTTCGGCAATCATATTCAACAGAAACTGTTCATCTTCCGCATCTGTGTGTCGCGGGTCCATCGTAACTAAAATATGAATACAAATAAAACCCTTAAAAAAATTCTCTAAATAATCCACATATTTGCGAGCATTTGACTAAGTACCGATCGATGGACGAGGTCGAGTAATATTCTCTAAGTAATTCAAGAAATAAACTTGCCTTCCTTAAATTGCTCCTGCTGCTCGAAGTGTCCCGCAGAAGGTGGCTCCTGGTACTCCTCCGATTGCTCAACGTCTACTCACGATCACAACGCCAAAACAAAGTCCAGCACATACACATACATGCAAACAAGGCAAAAACTAAGAAACAGTACAAAAATACATAAAAACAGCAAACAAAATTGAGCTAGGACTATTCTACGCATTACAACAATCGCGTGGACATAAAGAACGCCTAAAACGGAGCTAGAACGCGAAATCTAGGGCTAAAACAAGGTCCAGGGACTAAACTGCGAGAAAATTGGAACTACAGGGGGTTCTGAGCAAAAACCAAGGACCTAAATGTAATTAAAGGTTAGATCTAGGATCTAACGTGCAAAAAGACAGGGGCTGGACTACGGACCCAAAAACTGGAAAGCTCAGGGGGGTTCTGTGAAAGATTCTGGGCTGATCTGGAATTATTTTTGAACTAACGTGGACTGCGGGTTAATTCAAGAAACAACCAGGGACTCTTTAGCAAAGTTTCCAGGCCGAACCGGTACCAAGGGGTCCGGATCGTCGGATCGCGATCGAATGGCTCGGATCATAACAGTTCAGGATCTAATCGTGAGTGTTGGATGCGGATCGGGCGGCCAGGGCTCATCGGAGCGCGGGTCGGCGGCGAGGCTCGCCGGAGACAGAGCTCCCGCGGCGGGGTGCTGCCGGAGTTGGCCAAACTTGGTCCTCTGGGCGGGGATTCGAGTGGGAAAAGGGCTAGGGAGGCTCAGTGCAGCACGCGTAACCCACCTGGGGTCACAGCGGGGCTCGCCGGGGCACGGAGCAACGGGCACAGATGCGGGGGCGGATCTGCGGCGGCGGGCTCGCCGGCGCACAGTTCTGGGCACGGGAACTGGGCAAAAGGGCGTGTGCGTGTGCGCAGTGCAAGGGTGATGCGAAACCGGGTCGGTGCGGTGCTGTGCAGGGCCGCAGGGGCATGGCCGCGGTGGAGCAGCGGCGGCGGAGCACCGGTGTTCGCGTTCTGGCTGCAGGGGTAGTTACGGCCTACCGGAACCGATGTAAAAAGGATCAGGGAGGCAACGTGGTGCACACCGAGGGCTTGAAGTGGAGGATGCTGCAGTGCAGGATGGCCGGCGTCGAGATCCGACGGGGGCGCTCGACAGAGCTCGTGGGCGAGGTCGTTGCAGGACGGCTCCGGGCTTCTGATCCCCATGAGCGGGTTCTGCGTCGCGATGCGAAGCCAGGGAGGTGGTCAGCGCGGCTGGGGGGACACCGACGGCGAGGAAATTCCACGGCGGAGTGGAGGCCAGAGCGGCGAAGACGAGGTGGCACGGGGGAAGGACGGTGGCGCACCGGTGAGCGGCCTGGCGGGGTCGTCGTCCAAGGCGGCCGGAGCGTGGAGGCGGCGGAGCTCGGGTGGCGCTCGGGGATGGTGGGGGACGTCGACGGTGCTCGGGGACGGCGGCAGAGCAGATCAAGAACTGTGCCCAAGTGTTGGAGGAAGGCAGAGGAAGAAGGGACATATATAGGGGGCCCCCCTTTTGTCCCGGGTGAAGCCACCACCCGGGACAAAAGGGCCTTTTGTTCCGGGTCGTGGCTCCACCCGGGACAAAAGGTATTTTTGGGCGGGCCAGGAAAATTCCCAGCCCGCAGCCCACCTTTAGTCCCGGGTGGATCTACCACCCGGGGTCAAAAGGGCCCCTTTTCCCACGTTCCCGCCAAATCTTATGTTTGTTTTTGTTTCTTTTTACTTCTCTTTTAAAATAGGTTTTCATTTGTTAATTCAGTTAATAAAATTATGATTCCAAAAATTATGGAACAAAATTTCTAATCTCTATATAAATTTGATACACGCAACAAAAATAATTAATTTTCATTCAAGTAATTGGGTCAACGAAATATCTAACTTTTTTTAAATCATATTTGTTATTTTGACCATGCAAAAATATATTAGGTGAACAAATTTTTTTAAACTGTTGCTTTTCAACATAAAGTGGATTCTATCACGATATTAATGTTTAAAAAGTGAATTTTATATAAAATTAAGCAATTTCATGATATTAATGAGTAGTGTGTGAGTTTGAGAGATAATGTGTGTTAGTGAGATTGTGTGTGTTAGTGAGAGAGTATAGTGTGTTAATGTGAATGTAATTTCATGAAATAAATAAAATAAGTTGAGTAATCCATTATTGAATGAAAATTATAATTCAGTCTGGTAATTAAGAAAGATGGTGGAAATATCAGCTAAAAGCCAACAAGACATTGCACCACATCGTTTTGCAGCTTTATCAAATTCTCCGGGTCAATTATCTTCTGAGAAACTGCGTTGAGGAAGGCACATAGCTTCAAGATGGTTAACCGGATGTTATCAGGCAGAATCCCCCGCAACACAACCGGAAGAAATTCGGTCATAAGCACATGGCAGTCATGGGACTTGAGATTTGTAAATTTCTTCTCTGCCAAATTTAAGATTCCTTTTATATTGGATGAGTATCCAGATGGAACCTATATACTGCTCAAGTAGTCAAACATGGTTTCTTTCTCTTCCTTGCTAAGAGTATAGCTGGCAGGACTTAAGTATTATCGTCCATTATCTCGCTGTTGTGGATGTAAGGCATCTCGTTCTTCCATACGTTGCAATTCTTGACGTGCATCTACTGTATCTTTTGTCTTTCCGTACACTCCAAAGAATGCTATCAGGTTGACGTAAAAATTCTTTGTGAGGTGCATCACATCAATTGCATGACGAACATCTAAGACTTCCCAATATGGTAGCTCCCAAAATATAGATTTCTTCATCCACATGGGTGCCATTACGTTTTCGTTCGGAACAGGTTGGCTACCAGATCTCTTTCCAAAAATAACTTCTAGATCTTTTACCATGTTGAAGACGTCTTTACCACTACAGTGCATCGGTTTTGTTCGGTGGTCCGCTTGGCCTTTGAAATGCTTGCCCTGTATTATCGGTATCATCTAAACAGTGTGTGCGTACCGCATGCCTGATGAGAAACCGACAATGACCCATGTATACAACCTTTTTACAGTGAGTCAACCATATATTATCGGTATCATCTAAACAGTGTGTGCATGCTTTGTATCCATTGTTCAAATGTCCTGACAAGTTACTAAGAGCAGGCCAATCATTGATCGTTACAAACAGCAATGCCCGTAGGTTGAAGTTTTCCTGTTTGTATTCATCCCACATCCGTACACCTTCATCGCCCCAGAGCAATAAGAGTTCTTCGACCAATGGTCTTAGGTACACATCAATGTCATTTCCGGGCTGCTTTGGACTTGGGATAA
Source organism: Panicum virgatum (assembly GCF_016808335.1). Taxonomy (NCBI): domain Eukaryota; kingdom Viridiplantae; phylum Streptophyta; class Magnoliopsida; order Poales; family Poaceae; genus Panicum; species Panicum virgatum. The sequence goes on from NC_053146.1 coordinate 9,649,878, forward strand.
GCACTGGCATCATGATGAACTTTCATTTCATGCAGAGCCATGGTGGAAGATTGTACATACAAAGAGTCACAAGCCAAGTGCTATGACCACTGCTCATCTCACCAAAAGGATTCATGCCATCCGTACTCAAACCGAACCTTATGTTTCTCGCATCCAAATCAAATTCAGGGTACGTTCTATCTATTTTTCTCCACTGCGACCCATCAGCGGGGTGTCTCAACATCGAGTCTTTCTTGCGTTCCTCTTTGTGCCATCGCATCAACTTAGCATTATCTTTATTTCTAAACAGACACTTCAAATGTGGTATTATAGGCGAATACCACATGACCTTCGTAGGAACTCTCTTCCGGGGAGGCTCCCCCTCGACATCTCCAGTATCATCTTTTCTAATCTTGTAACGCAATGCATTGCATACGGGACATGCATCCAAATTCTCGTACTCGCCTCGGTAGAGGATGCAGTCGTTGGGGCATACATGTATCTTTTGCACTTCCAATCCTAAAGGGCAAACAACTTGTTTGGCTTCATATGTTGTGGTAGGCAATTCGTTGTCCTTAGGAAGCATTTTTTTAACAAGTTTGTGTAATTCACCAAATCTCTTGTCGGATACACCATTTGTCGCCTTCCATTGCAGCAACTCCAATGTGGTGCCAAGTTTCTTCAATCCATTTTGACAATCTAGGTACAACAATTTACGATGGTCCTCTAACAACTTCTGGAACTTCAACCTCTCCATTTCACTCTCACAGTCTGCCTGCACATTGTGCAATGCCTGCCCCAGATCGTCGCTGGGATCATTTTCTGCTACATCTACTTCGGGCTCTTCCATGGGAATATCGTCATCGAATGCACCGATTCCAGCATTCCCGGGAAAGTGTTCGTCAAAATCTTCTTCTTCATTGTCTTCCATGGTAACCCCATGTTCTCCGTGCTTTGTCCAACAAACATACTTCTCCATGAAACCATTTGTGAAAATGTGGCTGTGTAGGATTCTTGAAGATGAGTAATCCTTGTTATTGTTGCAATGAACACATGGGCAGCACATAAAACCATTCTTCTTGTTTGCCTCAGCCACAGACAAAAAATAATGCAAGTCATCAATGAATTCTTTCGAACGTCGGTCAGTATTGTACATCCATTGCCGGTCCATCTGCATTTTAAAGAAATCTATTTGAATTCTTTACACGTATCGAATAAATAAAATATATCAAACCTAAATTAAATTAAATGTAACATAACATGAATAATTAAAAGATCTGCAATATCCATCATACATCTTGATTAATTAAAAAAGTACTTAATCCATTATAGAACTTAACAAATGAGTACTCAACATGAAACTTAAAAATTCGGACAACAACACATAGGTTTTCAACCGTCCTTGCGTTGGAACGTAGAATGCTCTAACGGATTTCTTGCTGACGCAGAAGAAGATGGCGGAGCTGAAACCTCCGAGTTTGGTGGTGACGAACCGTAACGCCACAATAAATCCTCAAGATCAAACGGAGGTTCCTCGCCCCTTGCCATGCATTCTCTATATTCTTTTTCAAAATAACGGAGCGCTGCCCTATGAAAAGCACTAGTTTTTTTGGACCGACGACCTACTTGAGTTGTGCCCTTCTCTCCAGAAGGACAACAATCACCCCCACCAGCCGCTAAAGCCATATTTTACTGAAAAATACCTTTATTTTTCACAAAATTATAAATTCTTACCATTACAATGCAAATATTATTTACTATTACAATTACAATGATCATATTAATAACTCTTGCAAATAACAATGAAATCATATAAAAAAGACGAAATGTAACATTAATTGAAAGAAATCTCTAATTAATTGAAAGAAATCTCTATAACTTCTAATTACTTTGACACCCTTCAATTCCAAGAGTACACTCTTTTCAATATCCAGAAATCCTCTAGAAGAAAAAAAATGTTATTTCTGAAAATGTATATGTCAGTAACCTCAATCCTGCGGTGATGACACTGCCTTTCGGGGGGACATGGTGCGGTACAAAGATGTCACCAATCGGCTAGTCGCAGCACCAACATTTACAATTAATAGGCACAGCACTTGGCACAGGCAGCGTGCTCGTTGATATGCTCTCAGTACAACAACGGCCATGCTGACTGCGTCAAATGTTGTCTTCTTATCAATCAGAAGTGCTGGTGATACGACCAGCCGATTCGCGACGTCCTTATAGCGCATCGTGTATCCCCGAAAGGTAGTGCCATCACCGTTGGATGGAGATTAACGACGTATACTTGTTTCGAAATAAAGATTTTTTTAGCTTCTAGATGGTTTCAACGTGAGCCTGAATAAATACATCACTAGAGTGTCAAAATAATCCATCCATAATACAAAAAATTCTAATATACTCATTTCATTAATTCATTCATGAATACAAAAATCAACTATCCACAATATGGTCATATATACAAGTACATCACATGAAGTGTCTACACTCATTCTAAAAATTTCTACTATCCACATACTCATCTAAATCTAAAAGAAAATCACACCTACATATGCAATCTAAATGTCCAAGAAATGAGCTAGCTACACATTTTCTCTATTTCTAAAGCATGAAATGAGCTATACAAGCCAAGGAGGAAGAGAAAAACAAGCCCCAAACCTTTAGCACCGATGGATGGACGGGGAATCAAAGATCTTCACAAATGTGGTGAAGAAATGAGCAAGAACTCCTCTCTCCCGAGCCAAGAACAACAAGAACAAGTGAGCGGAATGGCTCGGGCGGGAGAGAGAGAAGGGGATAAGGGGGGCCAAGGAGTTTTGTCCCGGTTGGAGACACCAACCGGGACAAAAGGAGGGTCTTTTATCCCGGTTGGTGGCTCCAACAGGTTGGTACACCTTTTATCCCGGTTGGTGGCTCCAACCGGGACAAAAGGCCCTTGTCCCCCCCCCCCCCCCCCCCCCGCCGCTGGCCCGGCTAGCCATTGGACCCGGGACAAAAGCCACCTATTGTCCCGGGCCCAAAGACTGCCGGGACAAATGGCCTGGAACAAAGGTCTTTTCTGTAGTAGTGAGTACTCTGCAAGCTGCAACTGCAAACGGACAAGGAAAATATTCTGTATAGAATGTAGACAGGATTTGAAGGAGACCCATCACATACTCCCTCCTTCCTCATTTCTTAGGCGTATGAGTATTTTCACAGAGACCAAGATTTGCATTAATGTTGTGAAAGTTTACACACGGACCAAACGCCATCGCTTCGATCCTAGAGATTCTACATGGCCGCATGCAGCCTAGGCCTGCATGGCCGCATGCAAATGGAATTCCCGCCGTGAAAACCTGCATGGCCGCTCAGCTTCCATGAGTTAATTCACCTCGTATCGAGGATGGTGATTAGTGTAGTCGGAGTCCCAAGGCTGCACACCCTATATTGGAAGAAAAACACAAAATGCTCATACGCCTAAGAAATGGGGAAGGAGGGACTATGAATCATAAACCTGATGGAAACAAGTTTGTTTTTTATACTTATGGAAAACAATATCATTTCTACTCAGTCAAATAGCCCTACATAAACCAAATTTTTGCATGTCCACTGCATCCCATTCAACCAGATCCCAAACATGTGAACAATGTTACTAGGTCTTTAGGCCAAACATGATGGGAATTATACATCAAAGTAACCTAGCTACATGACAATCAAAGAACAGATGCGCAATTGTTTTATTACTGGAACAAAAACAACATTGCTGAGTTCCCTGCCAATTTCGTTTAGCTAAGTTATCTTTAGTTAGAATAACACCACCATGTTGTCTCATTGTTGGATCTACATTAGATTATCTGTGCATATAGTTGCTGCCAACTATCTCCAAAAGTCTATGGGGTGCGTACCGTGTGTATTTTACCTCACTCGTACTGTTTTAATGTATGCATGCGACAGGATGTGACCTGAAAGAATTGTTATTTGGGTAATATACCTGCCAATCGATCAGTTGCTGCATTGGCATCTTCTTCCTTGCATTTGTCATCGTATGGTGCAAACTGATCTAATCTCTGTACGTAGCCTATCGTATCAATTTGCCAGTTTGCAGTATAGTTATGCAAAGTCAATGATGCATTGATGAGCCAGCCTTATTGTGCGGTGGAGGCCACGGATAGAGTCACGTGCTGTGCTGATGAACAACGGTGGACAGTGTACGCATAGGGTTCACTCATGCATTGCTCACTAAGACGCGACACTGATATCCCAAAACTTGGAGGATATAAAGTCAAAATGTGTTTTCTTACCACTACATCTGGCGACGTCATGTGGCTATCTTGATTCAGTAGAGGCTTCTTCATTGTACAGTTTACGGTGATTGTTAGTTTCAATAGTACAGAAATGGTCCTTAATTTTTAACATTTCTTCTAGGTATAGTTAGGCCCGGAACTAATCTAGGTATTAGTTCCGGGTCCAACGTAAAGGGCAGGAGGGCTTTAGTCCCGATTGGAGCCACCAATCGAGATTAAAAGTCCAAAACTTTTAGTCCCGGTTGGTAACATGAACCCGAACTAAAGGTCATCCGCGGATTAGTTCAAAGAAAGCTATCCCAACTAAAGTCATATGTGTTGCCTAGATGGGGTGTTAAAAAAGTTACGTGCAAGGTAAGAAGTCTCACGTTTGAGTCCTAGGTGTGGAGTAATTTTTTTATTGCATAGACCCATTAGTCCCTGTTATGGCAACCATGACTAAAAATCTGGATCTTTAGTCCCGAATTTGTAGTCTTCGTGCCATAACCGAGACAAATTAAAAGAGGGTGATCGAGCATGGAGGAGGCCACCACCGCCGGCATCCCCTCGCCCTCCACGCTGCCGAGCACTGACTGCGGTGCCACCACCGCAGCCACCCCACAGCCTGGCTTGGGGGCCAGATCTGGCGCGCCCTCGCCTCTGCTGCCGGCCACCCCCGCCATCGATTCCAGGGCGCCCCGCCGGCCTTCGACTCCGCCGGTCGGCACAGAGGGAGCTGCCACCACTGCCGTCAACGACATGCTCAGATCCACACCACCTAGACCCTAGTCTAGGCCAGGCCTTTTGGGCCTGTGAATGCCAAATGACCAAGTCAGCCCGCCACGGCGCCGCCGGCATCCCCCAGCTCGTCCTCCCTCTTGCCGACCACGCCTCCGTTCTTCCCGACCTTCTCTGGAGGGCGCTCGAAGAGCCAATGGTGGGCGGACGATGACGGGGAGGAACCCGCCGATGACCACCCCACAACCTATCTGGATGTCGCTTGTCGCCCGCCGAAGCCGGTGGCTTTGGCCCTGCCGCTCGCCCAGCCTGTCGTGGACACGGGCCGTGGCCGTGCCGACGCTGGGCGGCATGGTTCGAGGAGAAGACGGAGGAAGCGCAGCCAGCCGCGCCCGCAGCTTGTGCACGGCTTGCCAGCTCGGCCAGTGGAAAGGCGCGTTCCTGCTCGTCAATGCCTTGGTCATCGCGAGTGGGTCTTCTCCCCTGACGCCGTTGCGACGGAGCGGCGCAACCAATGCCGGGGGCCACTCTACATGCCAGTGCACCAACGCCTCGGCCCCAGGGTGACGGAGCACCCGGCTCCGCATTGCCGTCACCGCCGCTTCTCGTCTCCAAATGATAACAGGTGGCATGAGGTCCTGTCTCGGCGGACGGAGGGCAATGGCGCTGACGCCAGGCGCCACCCTGGCCGCCAGCCGCCCCCGCGTCGAGCTCTTCCGGCGGAGCTGAGCGGCCGATGCCTGAAATGTCTCTCTTACAAACACCGCCATGCAGATTGCAGGCTACCAACAAGGTGTCTCCGCTGCCTCGGGCTCCGGCATCTTGCTCGCGACTACAAGCGGCCGCGTTAACCACGAACCGGCAACTCGGTTGCCCGTGGCCACGACGGCCCATCACCGGCTATCGCTGCACGTGCCAGAGGCGGCCGATGACGACGTCATTCGAGACGCCTGAGGCGGACTAGGGACAACATCTCGGGTGCTCCGACCGGTTCCTCCGGCGATGCGGCAGCTCGGGCCGCTCACGGTGACCCGGTCTTGGGCCATGGATGCTCGCGACCATTCCGTTGTGGCCTCATGACACACCCGCCAGTCGTGAAACCACAGATGACCCGATGCTGGAGGAGTTCGCTGCTTCATTCTTGTGCCTGGGTGCTGCTCCGGCAGCCGCTCGGCTCGAGGATGAGCCACCGGCGGAGGTGTCCTACACCTGTGGCTTCCTATAAGGCAGCAAACGCCGCCCCAGCACGCCGACTTGGTGCTGCAGACGCCACCACCGTGCCCCACTTTGCGGGTTGCGGACTCGCCTCCGGGGTCATCTCTGTAGAAGCACACACGTGTTGGCGCTGCATCGGGGCATGATGAGGACTGCCCGCCAGGCTTCGGTCCTGCCAAACCACGATGGACGCTGTACCTCCCGGTACACTGTTGGTGGATGCCCATCTGATCGTGGACAACGATGCCTCCGCCAACCGCCTCGAGCTCTTCATCAACAAAGTGACGAGTAAGATTGCCTCCCCGCTAATCCGTGAACCGCCCAAGCAAGCGCCTGCAAAGGTCATACTACCGCGGCAGGTGGCTCAAAGCCTCTCTCGGGTGCCTGCTTCTAAGCGAGGTGAGATCCTAGTCATGCAGCGTTTGGGTTTGGTCATCGTGCGGGCAACGCCAAGCTCCTCAGCAGTGAAGGCCTATGAGGATCTCTACAAGCCCGACGCTTCCAACGTCAATGCGCTAGCAACAATCTTCAACAACGACATTGGGACTGAGTCGTGTCGGCAGCGTCGGAAGCGCAAGCTAGCTTTCTAGGCTGATTCGCTGCCTTTTCTGGTTGTTTATCACTTATGTAATATCGAACTCTGGTTTCTCTCGCTAGTATGGTCCAGCCCACGGTTATAATCCTAGAGACCATATCCTAGGGTGGTTGTTTGAAGCGCGTTGTCTATAACAAACCTTTCTACCTTAATCACAAAGATGCGCAAGTCTTTTGCGCATTCGATAAAAAAAAGAGGGTGATCGATATATGACAGGATATTGGTGTTATGGTATAAGTATATCCATCCATTTGATGTTTGATTGATCGGTTTTGTCTTCTCCATGTGCTTAACAGATGTGATGAGTGGCCTTGTTTGGTTAAGGCCTAGAACTCTAGGATTCCTAGAATGCACGTTTCCCAAAAAAAGAATCTCGCATGCATAGAGTACCAAATAAAGTTTATTTGCAAAACTTCTTCAGGGATGGGTGTAACTTTTTGCGACGAAACTAATGACGGTAATTAATTGATGATTGGATACAGTGATGCTACAGTAACTATCCTCTAATCACGCGGTCAAAGGTCTCATTAGATTCTTCGGGGTTTCTAGCGCAGGGGTTTTGGAGTTGATTTTGTAAACTGTCTTTATTTGACACCCTAATAGGCGGTCAAACCTCGTTCTAGGAATTCTAGAACAACAACAAAATAAGGCCAGTGTGTGGGTTTATTATTTGTAGTTTTGTAATTCAAATAAATCCTAGTGAATTTATTTCAAATATGTAATGCATATAGTTTAGATATTGATGGATATAACTTACAGTTTGATTCCCGAAATATGTTTTGCTTATAAAAGATACAGATGAGTGTGCCTTTTTCTTAGATCAACAAAAGGAGTGTAGGTAAGCTTCGCTAGGGATGCTGTGCCTATTAGAAAGCGTCAACCAAAAGTTCGGTACCTTTAAGCATCATTTTAAGAATATGCACCACTTTTTAATAAAGGATTAACCCAGTCTCTATATACAATTTATGGATATATACAGCTAAAGTATAAGAGTTCTTAGACTCTAAACCTCAAATGAGGGGTTGCAGAAGAAAGCTATAAAACAAAGAAAAAAAAGCTAGAAGACTGAGCTTCAATATTTTTCTTCATTCCCGCTTCAACCTGGGTGTGGATCTCGCCGCAGAAAATCCTCACCACCGCACAGCTTCTGGTGGCTAGCTCTAGTGGCGGCGCGGCAGGGGAGAAGGTGGAGGGGGGCTGGGCGGTGATGCTAGCTTCCACCGTGCCGCCCGGCGCACGGGGGAGACGAAGCGACCCGTCCATAGAGAATATGTACCCCTAGATTTATTGTGAAAAAAATCGGGATATGTTACTTTTACTAGTATTTTCTGTTAGCATTTTGTATATGAAGGTAGTGATCAAAGTTGATATTTCAGGTGGAGTACATTGTAATTGACTGGTGATGGATTGAGAAGCCACAGCAGAAGCACTCTGCAAGCCTGCAACTGCAAACGGACAAGAGAGAAAATATTCTGTATAGAATGTAGATAGGATTTGAAGGAGACGTATCACATATGAATCATGGGGCCGAACAGCATCCGTGCAATATCCACATGATGATATTGCAACCTGATTGCTACAGTTGACTCATCCAACCAGCTGTTTCTCCTTTCCAAAGTGCTCAGCTCAACAAGTCCAAATATTCCTACTCTGAGTCATACTATCAACTGAGGAGTATCTGTTCATGTTCGTTATCCGGACACCAAGAGTGTCTGGTGATTCAGGAACCCATTGCTGTGGTTTCTCGCAATCACACTGTTCCCAGATGCTAAATTAGGTGGGCACTCCCCCATCCTCTCCTCGGAACACCGCTGTCTTCACGCACCATTGCAAATGCAGCATTGGCATAACGACCCTTGATCTCCATCCTCCTCTATATTAGTCGATAGCACAAGCCATCATTAACCAGACCCACCTTCCTCCACTGGAAAAAGAGCAAGAGGTCTTCATTGAACTAACTTTGCTTTCTTTCTGCAGGGTACATAGCAGACACACTCAACTCTCATGCACTGCACAGGCCGTCGTTGTCCCAGAAATCCCTAATGGAATGCAGCATCAGCTACTGTTCTCTGATTAGTAACAATGGGACACCTGAAGAGTGTCACTCGTCCGCTAAAGTGACAGCAAAAGGCAGTAACAAGAATGCTCCCAGCAAACGATACTGATAAGTCAAAAATAGTAATGGCCACGCCTAAGATAGCACTTGTGGAATAAGCCAGACGAGGAAAGACAACTTTTTCAAGAACATAGTGAAGTCATGTTTTCTTCCATCAAAGTTCTAGCCTTGGTCCAAAAGAAGATGCCAAATTGGGCAGAATTATCATGAGTTGTCGGTATGAATCCTGCATGATATGGAATCTTCAAATCCGCAGATTCCAGAAAACTCAGACTCCATTGAGATCAATGACAATAGTTCAGAGTTTCGAAACTAACTCAAATTACAGTAGATGTAAACTTTTATCACCATAACAGTTTTTTGTACTTCAGCATGCCTTCAAAATAGTTCAAATCCTCTGCTAGGAAGATCACTAACACGGAGCACTAATACAGAACTAGCATTAGGGATCATGCATTTTTGTAGTCAAATGTGATGCCACAAGCCCACAACCTACAGATCATTTACAGATGAACTAATGCCTATCTCCTGACATACACCATGCTGCACATGGCAATCTTGAAGGTAAAAGTGGAAACAGTTTTGGAGTATGGTACTTTGTTCCACAGTACAGAAAGCTGCACAAATTTTGAAGAAATTGAGTTGAGCTGATCTAACTTCAGTTGTTCATAACTAATGGGTTGTCCTAAATTTGTGCAGTTTTCTTTCAGCTGGAGAACATGAGAACTGATAACCTAAGAATATTAATATGCGACCTTTCCTGAAGTCTAGGATTCCCTACAACTATAGTCCCTACCATGAAATAGATGGTATGATCCATCACAAAGTCAGCGGTTTCAAACCAGATTCAGACAAATGGCTGCCATCACGGATGAATACACCCCCATTGTGAGGAAGCAAGATTTGTGGATTCTTGGCTTTTTCATCAATGTTTTGGGATGGTGGAGCTTCCTTCAATTTCTTCACAAATTCAAAAAATTTAGCAACTTGCAACACATACCTTCATAACAAGGAAAACTGAATTATTGTTGTTTGTGCAAAACAAAATTGCTGTTAGGAGAATTATGGAACCATAATTCTGTCAGCAAGCACTACAACATGATAACTTTTGTGCGACTACCAGCCGTCAAGGTTAAGAGTTCTCCAATGGCCGTACAACTCACAGCATGGCAATCTTTTGTAAGCAAAACATGATTCAAATATTCTACAAAAAAAACGTTTGTCTTCGATAATCAAGCAGAACCTCAGAAAACAAGAATAACACATTTAAAGAAAGTTGCAAAAAAGTCAGTAGACAAATGAGTTTATGATTGTGCAACTGTTAAACTTACTTTCTTTTAGCTTCGACATCCCGGCTAAAATCAATATTTGGTTCGCAGTCCAATACTAGAGCAGGAACCTAAGTGGCATATATGTATCAGTTTTCAAGGATCAATAACATCTTTTCACAAGAAAAGAAACACATGATGCTTACTTTCTGGATACTAGAGTGCACACGACTCCCTTCTAGATAAAACACTTTGTCTTTAATATCAGGGTGCAAGGAGTGTGAAAGACTATGGATTAGGAATAATTGTGATTAGATTGATGGGAGCAAAGGCTCGAGTACATATAGGCAGAAATGTTCACGGGAATAGGAAACAACCCTATCACGGAAGATCTTGCCTATTATTGTGTACGTTAGAATCAACACAGTGCACGACCAAAATGGATCTCTTTCTCTTTTCTTTGTTCAAGCACAAGATGTTCCTAGATCTAGAACGTAGTGAACACAAGAGTACACTGAGAGGGAGAGAGACCTTCTGTACCACCAGTGGAGCTCGAGCCGGCCATCTCGGGTTCGTTGATGCAGATCCGCTCAAAGGCAGCGATGAGTGAAGCAGAGAGGTCGACGCCGGGGCAACGGTGTCGAGGACGGTGGCGGCGACGGCGGGAAGGAGTCGGCTGCAGCGGAGGAAACGCCAGTGGAGTCGAGGACGACGGCTGGTGTGGGGCAGAGGCGGCGGCTTGCCGTTGCTCCTGCGCTCCCTCAGATCGGGCTAGGGTTTTCGGTGGGTTTGGCGGCGCACTGGTGAACCTCGTACCATGTGCCGCCGGCCCTCCACCTTTCTTTATAGCGCAGCGCAACGGGGGCCCACCAACCATTAAGGGTTGGACGCCCCCGATCAGGGCGCGGATTAAGGGCCTAATAGGCCGTTGGGCCTATTAGGAAGGAGATCAACCTAACAATTATAACCAACCAAAACAGGGGAGGCGCACAAGGCAACAAGCCTGTGCAGCCGTACCACCCTAAACCCAAGGATCCCAAGGATCACGCCTAAAATAACTCACGCTAACACCCCCCGCAATCAGATCGTCAGCCACTGCGCACGTTCAGACTGGTCCTGAATTCAGTGAAAACTAATGATGGGAGGCCCTTGGTGAAGATGTCTGCATACTGTGACGTCATCGGCACATGCAGGACACGAAGATCACCAATAGCAACCCGTTCTCTGACGAAGTGTAGATCAATCTCAATGTGCTTGGTGCATTGATGCTGGACGGGGTTGGAAGTCATGTAGACAGCACTGATGTTGTCGCAATACACTAGTGTAGCGCGGCGAAGAGGGGCGTGAAGCTCCAGGAAGAGCTGGCGAAGCCATGTAGCTTCTGCAACTCCATTAGCCACAGCGCGGTACTCAGCTTCAGCACTAGACCTTGAGACAGTGTTCTGACGCTTGGAGGACCAAGATATGAGATTGTTGCCAAGGAACACAGCATAGCCTGAGGTGGACTTGGGTGTATCTGGGCATCCGGCCCAATCAGCATTAGTGTAGACCACAAGATCATGAGTGGTAGACGGTCATAGCAGGAGGCCAAGCTCAAGAGTGCCGCGGATGTAGCGAAGAATCCGCTTCAGCGCAGCAAGATGTGACTCCCGGGGATCATGCATGTGAAGACAAACTTGCTGAACAACATTTAGGCAATATCAGGATGAGTGAATGTCAGCCACTGTAGAGCACCAGCAAGGCTGCGAAAATCTAAAACGTCAGTCACGGGCGCACCATCTGCTGCAATCTTCGGGTTGGTGTCAACCGGAGTCAGGCAAGGCTTGCACTCTGACATCCCTGTGCGATCAAGAAGCTCCACCATGTACTGCTTCTGAGAGAGAAGAAGACCATCGCCTGAGGGCTGAACATGCATACCAAGGAAGTGATGCAGCACACCGAGATCCTTCATGGAGAACTCCTGTTGTAGGGCCGAGATGATCCGGCGCAAGAGAGCAGGCGAGGAAGTGGTGAGGACAATGTCATGGACGTAAAGCAGCAAATAGGCAGTGTCGGATCCACGCTGGAAGACAAAGAGCGACGTGTCTGACTTAGCCTCAACAAAACCAAGGGAGAGCAAATATGTGGCAAACCGGCTGAACCATGTGCGAGGAGCCTGCTTCAACCCGTAGTGGGACTTGTTCAATCGACAAACAAAGTCTGGGTGTGCAGGGTCTTCAAAACCATATTGCTGAACGCAGTATACTGTCTCGGACAAAGTACCATGCAGGAAGGCATTCTTCACATCAAGCTGGTGCACGGGCCACTGCCGAGATAGTGCCAGGGAGAGAACTGTGCGTACCATAGCTGGCTTCACCACAGTACTGAACGGGCCACAGGGGCGTCGAGGCCGCGCGTGGTGCGGGGGAGGACGGCGTCGTGGCCGCGCGTGGCGTAGTGGAAGCCAGCGCGCGCCGTCCAGGTGGGACGTGCAGCGCGGGCACTGGCACAAGGGGCGGCACCACAGGGTCCTCGGGCGCAAGTGTGGAGGCGCCTGTGGTGTCTATCGACGATCCGGAGTCGCCGGGAAGAGTTCCTGCAGGCAAAAGCTTGTGCTGTGGTCCAATAGGATCAGGCATAGTGTCAGAAGCATCAAGAAACTCGAAGGTAGCGGGGGAGCGTGGTCCATCGCGATCAGCAAAGGGAAAGGCAGTTTCATCAAAGATGACATGCCTCGAGATGATGATGCGATTGGAAGAGAGGTCAAGGCAGTTGTAGCGAAAATGGCCTCTCATGTTATATTTCAATATAATGTTTTGGCGATTAATGACACACACAACACTTGGACTTATATGATTGTTAAGATGACCATTCTCAAGCTTTTAGGTTCAAGAGATGACAAAGAGAAGATAGGCGTTAGGCCCGAAGGGCCGCCCCTACGGGGGTTCCGCCTCTTCGGTCCGAAGGATTCGAAGATTGAAGAGACCATGAAGAAACCAAGTCAAAACAATCAAGACAGAGATATTTTAGTAACACCGGTTGAACCGACGCTAAGGAAATTACATACGTCGGTGCATTGACTTGGAGCACGTCTGGAAGTTTTGGTAACACCGGTTGAACTGACGCCAGGAAAGTTGAATACGTCGGTGCAATGAACTCAGCAGCTGAGGCAAAATCTATACACCGGATGAACTGACACTAGATATTGGTGAACGTCGGTGCAGTTGTCTAGAGAGTTAGTTTTTCAGCAACTACACTCACCGGTTAAACCGACGCTGCATTGGTTGATTATGTCGGTCGATTGAGGTAGCTGTTGAAGTATAACGGCTAGTTGGAAAATGCACTCACCGGTTAAACCAGTGATGACAAAAACGAGAGCATCGGTTTAACCAGTGATAGCGCTTTTTGTTAGCCTTTTTCCAACGGCTAGTTTGGGGTGTGTGGGCTATATATATGCCACCCCACGGCTCATTTGAGAGAGCTGGAGACCAAGGAAGTATACAAGAGCCAAAGATCATCTCCAACCACCTTAGAGCTTCATTGTACATCATATAGGAAGGCATGGACGCCTGGAACAGCAGGGAGCGAACAACATTATTAATCGACTGAATGATGCGTTCAGTTTTACCGTTTTGAGGCGAGGTGTAGGGGCAAGACATGCGGAGATGGATGCCCTGGCTGAGAAGGAAGGTGCGGGCACTGGAGTTATCAAACTCGAGCCCGTTGTCGCATTGGATGGCCTTCACATGGGCACCGAACTGAGTAGAGGCGTAGGCGATGAAGTTCGCGAGCATGCTGAAAGTGTCAGATTTAACACGAAGAGGAAAAGCCCACAGATAATGCGTGCAATCGTCAAGAATGATCAAATAATATTTATAACCAGACACACTGACGACTGGAGATGTCCAGAGATCACAATGTATAATTGTTGGACACACGAGAGGCAGACGCATGAAAGGGCAAGCCAACATGGCGCCCTAGCTGACAAGCATGACATAAATCTGAGCAATCCTCTAAATGAATGGAGACACTAGACGCGAGCTTCGACAGAGCTTCATGGCCAGGATGACCGAGACGACGGCGCCACAAGGGGGAGGCGGCCTTGGTGACAAGAGACTGAGCTGGAGGAAGGCGCAAGGGATACAGAGCCCCGGAGCTATTGCACCTGATGATCACATTCCGAGTTTGCAGATCCTTCACAGAACAACCAGCAGGGTCAAACTCAACGGAGCAATTATTATCGATAGTAAATTGGCGTACTGAAATAAGATTCTTAATAATTTGTGGAGACACAAGGATATTATTAAGAAATAAAGAATGAGGTAGTTCAGTAGAGCTGTTGCCAACCACAGGAAGCAGGGAACCATTACCAACGACAATGGATGAGGGGTTAGGATACCGCGGGGAAAAAGTGTGTGAGAGACTGTTGGATGAAGATGTCATGTGGGAAGTCGCACTTGAGTCGAAGTACCACTCGGTGGATGGAGGCTGCTGCAGCGTTGCCATGCTGAATGCAGAAGCCAGCGACTGAGTGTCCCAGGAGGGCAGTCCGGCCATGGGATAGTAGAACCCCGGCGAGGCCCACTGGTCGGCCTCCTCAGTCGGTGCAGAAGGAGCAGGTGCCACAGGTGGCTGCTGCTGAGCGACGAAGGCCTGCTGCGGAGGACGAGGCTGAGGGATCGGCGCTAGTGGAGGACGTGCGCCAGGCCACATGTGGATGGTGCCCGTCCACGGGTTGTAGACCGATGGCCAGGGACCAGCCGGCGGTGCAGCAGGCTTGGCGCCAGGCTGCTGCTGCTGCGCACCACCCTGCTGCCCGCTGCTAGGGCACTGCTGCTGCTGTTGCCCGCTGCCGCCGATGCCGCTGCCACGGTTGCTGCGACACCTGTTGTTCCTGGAGTTGTTCCCGTGGCCAGCCCCCCCCCCCCCGGAGTTGGAGCCGGAGGGCTGTGGGGACTGCTGCGAGGACTTGGTGGCGGCGGCAAGAGCGGCAGCCGGAGAGGGCTGCTGGTTCGCCAGGGTGAGTTCCTCCAGAACAAGGACCTCGCGGACGTCGAGGAAGGAGGGGAAGGGTCAAGAGCGGCGAAGCAAGGCGCTGACGGGAGCGAAGCGCTCGTTGAGGCCGCGGATCACGTTGAGGACGAGGGTGTGGTCGGTGACGACTTCGCCGAGAGCGCCAAGGTCATCGGCCATCTTCTTGAGGTGGCGGCAGTACTCGGCGATGGAGAGGTCGCCCTGGACGAAGTTGCAAAACCTCGTCTCAAGCTGGATGGCGCGCATCTCCCGGTTTCCGAGGAACTGGGACTCGACGGCGAGCCATGTGTCCCGGGCAGTGCCGCCTTGGGAGGAGACGATCTCGGCGAGGTCGTCGGTGAGGGAGCCGAGGATCCAGGACTTGACGACGCAATCCATCCGATCCCAATCTGGGGAGGGAACCAGGGTGTCGAGATGGACATGATCCTGGAGGGAGAACTTGCCGAGGGTCAGCAAGAACTGATCGCGCCATTGGTTGTATTTGCCGGAGTCTGAAAGCATCTAGGCCCCTAATTCGAGTTTTGGTAATTAATGACAACGGTTTATGGATTAACGAATTCATTTGAGATAATGAGTATAGGTTGATCCACGAGTGAAAGAGATTTGGTTGTGAACGTATGGAGTTTTGGAGATGATAAGCAAAGCTCGGACTCAAGGCAAAGGTATAAAATAGGGCTTTTGCGTTTTACCGGTCACAAGGCGTTTAGTGGATGAAAAGTGACCGGATTTGTTGGATAGATAGCCGTACTATCAAGAGGGGTTGTGTACTCATGCTTGACGGGTCTTTAGTGCCATTTTGCTCAAAATGTCTAGTTGCATGCATGAGGGCTAACGGCGTTTTGAAAAGATTTGAAATAGACTAAGTTCGAGAGCTGACTGAGTAACGGCGGACAGTCCGCGCCTGAGGGGCGGACAGTCCGCGCCCGTTCCAGAGAGCTTGCAGAGGCTCTGGTGGGCTGGCGGACAGTCCGGCCCAGAGGGGTGGACAGTCCGCGACCGTTCCAGAGAGCTTGCAGAGGCTCTGGTGGGCTGGCGGACAGTCCAGCCCAGGTGGGCGGACGGTCCGCCACTGTATTTCAAATTTGTACCAGAAAGGGTGTCTAACTGGTGTGGGCTTCAAAGTTGAACGGCGGACAGTCCGGTCATGGTGCGCGGACGGTCCGCCGGCTAATTTCAAACTTGTACCAGAGAGGTTGTTTCTCTGGTTTGGGCTGAAAAGTTAAACTGCGGACGGTCCGCTCCTGAGGCGCGGACGGTCCGCAGGCTAATCTCAAAGTTGTTCCAGAGACGTTGTTAGTCTCTGGTAGGTTGGAACTCTTAACTGCGGACGGTCCGCCACTGGGGCGCGGACGGTCCGCCAGGGCTTAACGGCTAGTTCTGACACGCATTAAATGCACTCTGACTCACTGGTTTATAACGGCGGACATTCCGGTTTTTGAACCGCGGACGGTCCGCGACTTCGCAGAAAAGAGTGTAACGGCTAGTTTTTGAAGGGGTGTCTATATATACCCAATGCCCGGCCATTGGGTGTCTCTCTTGTCCATTTGGATAGCATTCTTGACACATTAGAGCTAAGGCATCCCTCTCTCACACACACTTGCTTAGAGATTGCATTTTTGAGAGTGTGAGAGCTTCCTAGTGCATTGCATCAAGGGTTTGAGCTTTGTGGCATTAGGGATACTTCAAGCAAGCGTCATCAACTTGTTACTCTTGGGAGTTGCCGCTCCCTAGACGGCTTGGAGAAGTGGATTTCGTGGAGCTCCTCCAAGGAGATTGTTGAGGAGCCCCGATTTCGGTTGTGAGAGGTTTTGTGCTCACCTCACCGGAGTGGTGAAGAGCAACTCTAGTGGAATCGAGGTGTGGAGCGGTTCCTTGATTCAAGCCGGCTCAAGATCAAGAGGTTCTTGATAGAGGAGCGGTTGATTCTTGGAATCCACCTCAACGTGGATTAGGGGTGACCGGCAAGTCATCGACACCATGGGATAATTTCTTGTGTCAAGCTTGGTTACTTCTCTTGCTCTCTTTAATACTTACTTTTACATTGAGCAATTTTTCTTTACTAGAGCTTGATTTGTGTCTTGTCACCCTAGGTTGCAAACCCATCTAGAGATAGTAATAGCATGACATAGGGCTTTCCTTTGTTACTAATTAAATTTCTCTAGTGTTATTGGTTTTAGATTTTAAACCGCCTATTCACCCCCCCTCTAGTCGGTGTTCTTGATCCTACAAGTGGTACCAGAGCTAAGTACTCCATTAATTAAGGATTTAACCATCTTGGAGTAGAACAATGACTAGTGATCATGGGATTCATGTTGGGAAGCTACCGTTCTTTGATGGGAACAATTATGATTATTGGAAGACTAGGATGTCGGCTCATCTCAAAGCCATGAGTAGAAAGCTATGGAGAGTAGTAAATGATGGATATGTCATTTTGGACCCAAAGAGTTTGACACCCCTAGATGAGGAAAATGAGACATTAAATGATCAAGGGGTTAATGTGCTCTTTAGTGCTCTTGATGTAAATGAATTTAATAGAGTCAAGAGCCTCACAAATGCAAATGACATATGGAAGAAGCTCATGGAAATTCATGAGGGTACATCAACGGTGAAAGAGGCCAAGCTATACTTGCTTAAAGGAAATTTTAGTGAATTTTCCATGAAGAAGGATGAGAGCATAGCCGAGATGTTCAACCGGCTAAATGACATTGTAAATGATCTCAAGGGACTTGGATTTGAGGTACCGGATGGGGATTTCAACCACAAGTTTCTTAGATGTCTTCCGGAAAGATATGACACAATTGTGACCTTACTTGTAATGTCAAATGTGAAGACCGCAACTCCCACACAAATATTGGGAGAAATTCTCACCCATGACATGTTCAAGAAATCTCAAGATGAAGCTCATGGTGGAGAAATTGATATGAAAAAGAAAAGTGTGGCATTCAAAACTCAAGATAGCAAAAATGAAGAAGAAAGTGGATGCCAAGAAGAAGAATCGGATGAGGAGATGGCTCTCTTTGTCAAGAGATTCAATAGAATGATGAGCAAGAAGAGCTTTGGCAAGAGAGGCCAATCATCAAGAAAAAATCCTTTTGTGGACAAGACTTGCTTCAATTGTGGTGAAGTAGGTCATATCATTGTCAATTGTCCAAACAAGAAAAAGGACAAGAAAAATGATGAAAAGAAGAAGAAGTTCATCAAGAAGAAGAAGAATGGCCAAGCTTATTTTGTTGAATGGGATTCCGATGCAAGCTCCGATGATGATGATGATGATGATGACAAGCCATCCAAGGGAGTTGCCGGGATCGCCATCAAGGAGGCTCCATCACTCTTCTCTACACCACATTGTCTTATGGCAAAGGGTGGTGCAAAGGTACAACAAGATGGTGAACTTGATGAATTTTCATATGATGATCTTGTTGAAATGCTTAATGATGCCGATGAATTCATGACAAAGGAAAAGGCTAAGTTGAAGGACTTGAAGTTGAAGTTTACTTCTCTTCAAGATTCCTATGAGGAGCTAAAGACTTCTCATGAGAATCTCAAAGAAACTCATGAGAAGCTTGAGGAAGCTCACAATACCTTGCTTAGTCATGAAAGAAAAGCAACATTGAGCATTGGTGTTAGTTGTGATTTAATTGATGATAAATCTTGTGGCTCTAGCTCTACTAGTTCTTTGTGCACTAAAATTGATAACCCTTCTTGCAATAAATCTCTCATTATGGAAAATGATTTGTTAAAGAAAGAGGTTACTTGCTTGACTAATGATTTGAGAAAATGCTATGATAGTAG
Organism: Panicum virgatum; assembly: GCF_016808335.1. Classification (NCBI taxonomy): domain Eukaryota; kingdom Viridiplantae; phylum Streptophyta; class Magnoliopsida; order Poales; family Poaceae; genus Panicum; species Panicum virgatum. The sequence goes on from NC_053146.1 coordinate 9,668,856, forward strand.
AGCAAAGTTTAATCATTGTTGGGCAAGCCAAAAGTTCACCTTGAACAAGCAAGGGTTTGGATATATTCCTAAGAAAGGGAAGAAGGCTTTTGTGCAAACTAAAACTACTTTTGTGAAGAGTAGTGGCAAGCCATATTGTGAGAAATGCAAGAAGATTGGCCATATTGAGAAGAATTGCACCAACAAGAAAGTCATATCCTTTGATTCAAGTTACATGCTTATGAAAAATTCAAATGGCAATATTAGTGCAAAATTTGTTGGTATACCTATAAATGGTGCTAAAAAGAATGTCATTTGGGTGCCAAAAGTCTTGGTCACTAATGTGGTCACTAACGTTCAAGGACCCAAGAAAGTTTGGGTACCTAAAAGAGTTACTTCCTCTTTGTAGGTGAATTACAAGTCCGGAGGAAGACATTGGGTGCTTGATAGTGGATGCACTCAACACATGACCGGAGATCAAATGATGTTTTCCTCTCTAGATGAGAATGTTGGTGGCTATAGTGACATCATCTTTGGTGACAATAGCCGTGGCAAAGTCAAAGGAGTTGGTACAATTCCTATCTCAAGCAATCATTCTCTCTCAAATGTTTTGTTAGTTGATTCTCTCAAGTTTAATCTCTTAGCGCTCACTCAACTTTGTGATTTTGGATATAAGTGTAGTTTCACTAAAGATGATGTTGTAGTGACTAGCTTGGATGGAAAAGGTCACATCTTTACGGGATTTAGACATGAGGATGTATATCTTGTGGATTTTGCAACTAAAGAGGCAAATTTGTCCACTTGCTTATTCACTCAATCATCCTTGGGTTGGTTATGGCATAGAAGGCTTGGTCATGTTGGCATGAAACAACTCAACCGACTTTTGAAGCATGATTTAGTAGTTGGCTTGAAAAATGTGAAGTTTGATAAAGATAAGCTTTGTAGTGCATGTCAAGCCGGAAAGCAAGTTGCAAATACTCATCCCACTAAGAGTGTCATGTCAACCGAGAGACCATTGGAATTATTGCATATGGATTTATTTGGTCCTACAACATATAGAAGTATTGGTGGAAATTGCTATTGTCTTGTGGTAGTGGATGATTACTCAAGATATACATGGGTTTTCTTTCTTCATGACAAGGCCGATACATATGACACATTCAAGAAATTCTTTACAAGGGCCGAAAATGAATTTGAGCTCAAGGTGAAGAAAGTAAGGAGTGACAATGGAAGTGAGTTTAGAAACACAAGAGTTGAGGAATGGTGTGATGTGAAAGGAATCAAGCATGAATTCTCAACCAAGTACACTCCGGAACAAAGTGGTCTTGTTGAAAGGAAAAATAGAACCTTGATTGATATGGCAAGATCAATGCTCTCCGAGTACAATGTTTCGGATAGCTTTTGGGCCGAAGCAATCAACACGGCTTGTCATGCCTCAAATAGATTGTATTGCCATAGATTTCATAACAAGACCCCATATGAGTTGCTCATTGGAAGGAAGCCAAATATATCATATTTTAGAGTGTTTGGTTGCAAGTGCTATATTCTCAAGAAGGGAACTCGGTTATCAAAGTTTCAAAGCAAATGTGATGAGGGTTTTCTTCTTGGATATTCATCTAATAGCAAGGCTTATCGGGTCTACAACAAAACACATGGCATTGTTGAAGAAGCATATGATGTTGAGTTTGATGAAACAAATGGTTCACATAATGAACAAGAAAATCTTGATGATGTGAGAAGTGATAGTTTGAGAAATGCAATGAAAAACATGTCAATTGGTGATGTTAGACCAAGAGAAGAAGATGAAGATGAAGATGGTCCTTCTATCTCTACAAGAGTTAATCCTTCAACCTCTATCTCAAATGATCAAGCACAACAAATTGTACAAGATTCAAGTAATGATGATTTTCAAATACAAGATCAAGTTGGTTCATCTAGTGCACCTTCTCCATCAACTCAAGAACCCATTGCTCCTCAAAGAATTCATCATGTTCTTGCAAAGGATCATCCGGTGGATCAAATCATGGGTGATATTAGTAAGGGTGTCCAAACTCGATCTCGCATTGCTTCATTTTGTGAACATTATTCTTTTGTATCTTTTCTTGAACCTAACCGTGTAGATGAAGCATTGAGAGATCCGGATTGGGTGAATGCTATGCATGAAGAATTAAATAATTTCACCCGGAATCAAGTTTGGGATTTAGTTGAGAGGCCCAAGAATTATAATGTTATTGGCACTAAATGGGTCTTTAGAAACAAGCAAAATGAAGATGGAATGGTTGTGAGAAACAAGGCAAGATTGGTTGCTCAAGGATTCACTCAAGTCGAAGGTTTGGATTTCGGTGAAACTTTTGCTCCCGTTGCTAGATTAGAAGCTATTAGAATTTTATTAGCTTATGCTTGCTCTCACAACATAAAACTTTTTCAAATGGACGTGAAAAGTGCTTTCTTGAATGGCAAAATTAGTGAACTTGTTTTTGTTGAGCAACCTCCCGGTTTTGAAGATCCCAAGAAGCCAAATCATGTATACAAGCTCTCTAAAGCTCTTTATGGTCTTAAGCAAGCTCCACGAGCTTGGTATGAAAGATTGAGGGATTTTCTTATCTCTAAGGGCTTCAAAATTGGTAAGGTTGACACTACTTCGTTCACTAAAGATATTGGTAAACATTTGTTTGTTTGTCAAATTTATGTTGATGATATTATCTTTGGTTCAACTAACCCAAGTTTTTGTGAGGAATTTGGTGAAATGATGTCTAGGGAATTTGAGATGTCCATGATTGGTGAATTGAGTTTCTTTCTTGGACTTCAAATCAAGCAACTCAAGGAAGGCACCTTTGTGTGTCAATCAAAATATGTAAAGGATATCTTGAAGAAATTTGGTATGGAAGATGCAAAACCAATCAAGACTCCTATGGCCACCAATGGGCATCTCGACCTAGATGAGGGAGGTAACCCGGTTGACCAAAAGCTTTATCGTTCTATGATTGGTAGTTTGCTTTATTTGACCGCATCTAGGCCCGACATCATGTTTAGTGTTTGCATGTGTGCACGATTTCAAGCCGCACCTAGAGAATGTCATTTGACCGCCGTCAAAAGGATCTTGAGATACTTGAAATATTCTCCTAATATTGGTTTATGGTATCCCAAGGGTGCTCATTTTGATTTGGTTGGATTCTCGGATTCGGATTATGCGGGGTGCAAGGTTGATAGGAAGAGCACTTCCGGTGGTTGTCAATTTCTTGGAAGATCTCTTGTATCATGGTCATCAAAGAAGCAAAATTCCGTGGCTCTTTCAACCGCCGAAGCGGAATATATCTCGGCCGGAAGTTGTTGTGCTCAATTGTTATGGATGAAGCAAACTCTTCTAGATTATGGTGTGAAATTTGATGAAATTCTCTTGTTATGTGATAATGAAAGTGCCGTGAAGATTGCCTCTAATCCGGTTCAACATTCAAGAACCAAGTATATTGATATCCGCCATCATTTTCTTAGAGATCATGTGAACAAGGGTGATATCAAGATTGATGGTATTGGCACGGATGATCAATTAGTCGATATCTTTACCAAGCCTTTGAATGAATCTTGGTTTTGCAAGTTAAGAAATGAGTTAAATATCATTGACTTCTCAAATGTGGCTTGAAAACTAGCACATGTGGCATATGGTTCTTTCATGCACTTCTTGTTTCATTTTTATGAATTTTTGAGGTATTTTTGAGCAATTTATGAGTTTTCATGATTCTACTCGATTTATTTTTGAATTCTTGTTGAAACTTGCTCATATAAGTCATTTGAAGGTTTTCATGCAATATTTGAGATTTTTGGATTTTTATATGAGCAATGATCCAAAATTGGAGTTGGAATTGAGAAAATTGGCAGAATTCAGACTTGTCAGATTTTTGGTAGCGCGGACGGTCCGCGGGTAAGGGGCGGACAGTCCGCCGTTCATGGGACTTGTTCACTAGAGGCTCTGCAGAGAAGTTCTTAACCGCAGAAATACACTGCGGACGGTCCGCCAAAGGACCGCGGACGGTCCGCCAGAGGCTGTGCAGAATTCAACAGAGGCAGTGTCAGTCGGGCTGCAGTGTAAAGATTCAAAGGCGGACGGTCCGCCGGGATATCGTGGACAGTCCGCGAATGGACAGAAAGGTGGGGTCGGCCAGACTTGATTTATAAGAGGTGTCCCTCTCACTCTCCCCCACCAAACCACACATATCCTCCAAAAAGCTCTCTCTCTTTCTCTCTCAAGCACGTGGGGGAGACGACAAGGTCAAGCCTTTTTGGAGTGGTTCCCGGACGGTCCGAGCACATCCCCGGACTCTTCTCAAGATAGTGCATCATGTCCTCTCGGTATTTCAATGAATCCCTAACTCTGGTTCTTGGATTTCTTTATTGGAAAGAGTTAGGGTTAGATGCTCCGATCTATTTTCTGACCATGGATTCGTGCAAATACTTGGGGGATCTTATTCCTAGTGATGAGGAGTTGCTAGAGTTAAAATTTGGTTGGTTGATTTGAATCAAAACTCAAAATGTGGATGAATCAAAGATGAGGGCGATTTTGTGTTCCTGTGCAGAACAGATGGGTCGCGGACAGTCCGCCTGCTTGACGCGGACGGTCCGCCGTGGTAGTTCATGAACCGCGGACGGTCCGCGTTCAGAAGTGCGGACGGTCCGCTAGTATCAGATTTTTCAGAACAGTGCTGAATTGAGTTATATCATTAAGGATTGATTCTATGACTTTAGTAATTGTTCTTATGGTTAAATCTTGATCTCAGGCCACCCCGGAAGATCATCAAGGCCACTGCTTCAAAAATTAAGAAGGCAATGACTTCCAAGAGATAAAGGGACAGTGATGACTCGGATGATGTGGACTATGCTCCAAATGTTAGTGAGATGGCTGCTGCATCTTCAGTGGGAGATATTGGTGATGAGTCTTCAGAGGAAGATACTGAGGGGGTTGACAATGATGTTACAGATTTGATGGGGCTAGATCTACCTAGCCGACAGTGGACTGCAGAAAGCTATGCAAATGCAAGAGCAGTGGATCAGTTCAGCTTGCCTCATGACACCAACATTCTCTTCTTCAAAACCGAGGTACAAAAAGATGTTTACTTTGGTCATCTAGTTAAGAAAAATATATTCAAACATCAGACCATTGACCTAGGCTATATGAGACAACATCAAGTCATGTCTGATCTAGTGGATAGATTTCAGCAAATGGGGATAGCTAATTTTCTGCAGCATAGGTGTGATTGGAATGAAACGGTGATACGCCAGTTCTATGCCACTCTAGAGATAAACATGGTTGAGGAAACATTTAGGTGGACAACTGGCAAAAGAACCTATGGTGCTACATTTGCACAATTTGCTGAGGCAAATCAATTGGATTATAATCTCATCAATAGTGAGCAAAGTATGAATGTTGTGTTAGAAAACCCACTAGATGAGAATGACTACCCCATGTTCTATGAGCCTGCACATCTTGGAATTGCTAGAACTTTTGGGGGTACGCAGGGTCTGAGGCATCATCCTGCAGTGATCAATAAAGTTGTCAGAGTCACATTCATGCCTAAGAGTGGCAACAAGGACAAGGTTAGAAGGCACTATTGGAATGTGATATCTCATATCATGAATGGAAATAGAATCAATGTCATTGCTCTTATCATGGATCAGCTTGCAGACTTGAGGCTTAACATGGAGATGAACTTGTACTTTGCTCCATACATTATGTCCATCATCAAGGTTATGACTAGCTTCAGAGGGTTATGTGAAAGCAAGCACACTCCTTTCAGGCCTTTCAAGAATGACAATGCTTTTCTCTTGAGGCCTTTGACTCCCTTCCCTGGAGATGATATGGATGCCGAAGCACAAGGGCAAGATGATAGTGATGATGATGCTCATATGGGAGCAGCTGCAGCTCAGCATGCCATGCCACCACCGCATCCTCCAGCACAGCAGCAGTGGGCCCCTCCAGCTGGCTACTTTGAGCCATACTTTGCATCCATGCAGGAGAGCATGTCCTCTCAGATTGCGGGGTTGGCTAATCAGATGCAGAGTCAAATGAACCTTAACTTTCAGAACATGCAGCAGCAGATGTTCCAGCCTATGATGACTCAGATGCAGGGGTTTCATGATAGTTTACATTCAGATATAGCAGCTCTTGACTCACGTTTTGAGGATTTACCCTCCTCTGAGCAGTTTGAGCAGCTTGAGCAGAGACAGGAGCAGCTAGAGCAGCGCTTTGATGCCTTCAGCACAGCCTTCACAGGGTTTACTGATCATTTCTACTCAGTGTTTCCGGCTCCAGTGCCGCCTCCAGAGTTCTACCCGCACCAGCCGTTCTACCCACCACCACCACCTCCTCCACCAGCCACTTGACCTTATTGGAAATTGATGCCAAAGGGGGAGAAGGAGCTTTGGAGTGTATGATCTAGGCTTTGGAGTGCTTGATCTAGGGGGAGCTCATGGACTTCTAATGGAGATCATTCGTTTTCGGCTTCCGCTTGCCACTCTTGTTTATTTGTGTCTTCCATGAACTCTATTTAAGACTTGTGTTTGGATTTGATCATTTGGTTTGTATTGTGTGATGAACTATGTTAGTTTATGCTACTCTTATCTATTTATGTTCATCTTGTGGTTGTGAGGTTGTGCTAACCATGTTAAAGTTCATATCATATATATCTTCTATCTTGTATGCCTCGATTTCCACTTGTAGGGAAAACTCCGTCAAAAGTTTCAAATATATATATGTGTACTTGGTATTCATGAAAATTAATATGCACATATCAAGGGGGAGTTCTCTCTACTCATCGAACTTGGTGAATTTATTCATACCATATTCTGAAATTTTCAAGAAAATGAGTAAGTTCTTCCAAAGTTCAATTCCAAGTCCACCTTATGCCTAGTGTATAAAGTTGACTTGAAAACTTTTATCACTCCAAAATTTAGTGTTGTCATCAATTACCAAAAAGGGGGAGATTGAAAGCATCTAGGCCCCTAATTCGAGTTTTGGTAATTAATGACAACGGTTTGTGGATTAACGAATTCATTTGAGATAATGAGTATAGGTTGATCCACGAGTGAAAGAGATTTGGTTGTGAACGTATGGAGTTTTGGAGATGATAAGCAAAGCTCGGACTCAAGGCAAAGGTATAAAATAGGGCTTTTGCGTTTTACCGGTCACAAGGCGTTTAGTGGATGAAAAGTGACCGGATTTGTTGGATAGATAGCCGTACTATCAAGAGGGGTTGTGTACTCATGCTTGACGGGTCTTTAGTGCCATTTTGCTCAAAATGTCTAGTTGCATGCATGAGGGCTAACGGCGTTTTGAAAAGATTTGAAATAGACTAAGTTCGAGAGCTGACTGAGTAACGGCGGACAGTCCGTGCCTGAGGGGCGGACAGTCCGCGCCCGTTCCAGAGAGCTTGCAGAGGCTCTGGTGGGCTGGCGGACAGTCCGGCCCAGAGGGGCGGACAGTCCGCGACCATTCCAGAGAGCTTGCAGAGGCTCTGGTGGGCTGGCGGACAGTCCGGCCCAGGTGGGCGGACGGTCCGCCACTGTATTTCAAATTTGTACCAGAAAGGGTGTCTAACTGGTGTGGGCTTCAAAGTTGAACGGCAGACAGTCCGGTCATGGTGCGCGGACGGTCCGCCGGCTAATTTCAAACTTGTACCAGAGAGGTTGTTTCTCTGGTTTGGGCTGAAAAGTTAAACTGCGGACGGTCCGCTCCTGAGGCGCGGATGGTCCGCAGGCTAATCTCAAAGTTGTTCCAGAGACGTTGTTAGTCTCTGGTAGGTTGGAACTCTTAACTGCGGACGGTCCGCCACTGGGGCGCGGACGGTCCGCCAGGGCTTAACGGCTAGTTCTGACACGCATTAAATGCACTCTGACTCACTGGTTTATAACGGCTGACATTCCGGTTTTTGAACCGCGGACGGTCCGCGACTTCGCAGAAAAGAGTGTAACGGCTAGTTTTTGAAGGGGTGTCTATATATACCCAATGCCCGGCCATTGGGTGTCTCTCTTGGCCATTTGGATAGCATTCTTGACACATTAGAGCTAAGGCATCCCTCTCTCACACACACTTGCTTAGAGATTGCATTTTTGAGAGTGTGAGAGCTTCCTAGTCCATTGCATCAAGGGTTTGAGCTTTGTGGCATTAGGGATACTTCAAGCAAGCGTCATCAACTTGTTACTCTTGGGAGTTGCCGCTCCCTAGACGGCTTGGAGAAGTGGATTTCGTGGAGCTCCTCCAAGGAGATTGTTGAGGAGCCCCGATTTCGGTTGTGAGAGGTTTTGTGCTCACCTCACCGGAGTGGTGAAGAGCAACTCTAGTGGAATCGAGGTGTGGAGCGGTTCCTTGATTCAAGCCGGCTCAAGATCAAGAGGTTCTTGATAGAGGAGCGGTTGATTCTTGGAATCCACCTCAACGTGGATTAGGGGTGACCGGAAAGTCATCGACACCACGGGATAATTTCTTGTGTCAAGCTTGGTTACTTCTCTTGCTCTCTTTAATACTTACTTTTACATTGAGCAATTTTTCTTTACTAGAGCTTGATTTGTGTCTTGTCACCCTAGGTTGCAAACCCATCTAGAGATAGTAATAGCATGACATAGGGCTTTCCTTTGTTACTAATTAAATTTCTCTAGTGTTATTGGTTTTAGATTTTAAACCGCCTATTCACCCCCCCTCTAGTCGGTGTTCTTGATCCTACAGAGTCGACGTCGAGGACGATGTGGATGAGACTCCGGATGTTGCTGACGGCAACGGCCTGGGCATGGAGGTTGTGGAGGGCGGCGGCCTCCTGCAGCAGCATGGCGCCATGGAGATCCAGAGGCGCGGATGCAGGGGATTCGCCCTCATGGGGCGAGGGAGTGAGGGCGGCGGCTGCAGCCTTGGCGGCCGCCCGCTCACAATCTGCGCGCGCCAGGGCGGCGTCCCGGGCGCTGGTAGCCTAGGCGGCCTCCTCCTCTGCCTCGGCGAGACGGGCAAGGGCGGCGTTGTAGGTCTTCTGGCGCTCCAAGGCGACGGCGCTGGCCCTTTCCTTGGCCAGGCGGGCGGCAATCTCGGCCTGCTGGAGGTTGGTCGAAGCAGACGGGTCGACGAGATCGCCAGCGGCAGCAGTCGCCTTGTCCTTGCCGGCGTCGCCCTTGGGCGACGGTGGTGGAGTGCCAGGCATCGCGCTGCACGGCAGGAAGGCCGGCGCGCGGGCGCTGCACGGCAAGGGGCCGGCGCGCTAGGTGAGCGGAAGCGAAGAAATACGAGGTGCAACCCGGACTCTTGATACCATGAAAGACTATGGATTGGGAATAATTGTGATTAGATTGATGGGAGCAAAGGCTCGAGTACATATAGGCAGAGATGTTCACGGGAATAGGAAACAGCCCTATCACGGAAGATCTTGCCTATTATAACCAACTAACCAAAACAGGGGAGGCGCACAAGGCAACATGCCTGTGCAGCCGTACCACCCTAAACCCAAGGATCCCAAGGATCACGCCTAAAATAGCTCACGCTGGTCCATGCTATACGGCAATTGGCTTGCTGACAATAGTCTGTGATCCCCATGTTGAGAAGGCAGTAACCAGCATTCATGTTTCTCATGCAAATCTTGCAGATACTGCAGTGTGACCCTTCCTTCTTCAGATCTACTTCGAAGCATCATTCTCTTGTGACAAGTATCAGGGGTAGCTCTAAGATAGATAAATCCATCAGGGATAAGGCCAGGGAGAGATGACAGCACAGGGTCAAACCAAGAGTCATAAATGCTAAGCTCCATCCCATTCAACCAGTTAGCTTCATGAACAGCGCGAACAAACACCTGCAGAAAGGCATGCACAAAAAAATAACTGCATGTGCACAAGATAGAACAGGAAATGAGTAAAGACAAATAGCAAGATTTCTTGCAGAAATAATTTCCGAAGAGAACAGCATTATGCATCTCCATTTCTTTTGAACCATTGATTAGAAGTAATAAAAGATAAACATCACTTTTGAGCTACTCTGAAAGGCTGCTGGTTATAAGTCTACAGAAAATTAAGGAGCCAAAAGAAAAAGGCATACCATTCGATCACTGAAGATGCTCCGTTCCACCAATCTGAGCGGCTTTATTCCTCCACAGGACTCCTTTTCTTGCATGAGCCTTGTTACAAACACATAGTTTTGGAATGTGTAGGCATACCTCTGCGGTTCAGCATAAAAGGCCCCCAAAATGTTGAAATGGTCAGGACCAACATCCTGCCATTTTGAGACTGGCTCAGGTACAATCTCCACAAGATCATGCAGCTCAACTGTCTCATTAGCAATCTTCTGTAAGAAGGTAGACTTCCCCACACTGATGTTTCCCTCAACACAGAAGGTTATTCTCCTGTCCTTGGCCGGTTGCATGACAGGAACCTCACTTTCCTCTTTCAGTTCCCGAACAACATTGTCTTTCACGAAGGATGCTATGCTCTCTGCATGGCTCTTATGAATGATTCCAATAGAACTTTGCAGAAACTGAACCATCTTCTCAGTAGACCCACCCACAAGCTGCAGTGATAAAGAAAATCTGTTAGAGCTCTCAGGAGACAAGCAGAACAAGGAACTTTTCAAAAGGTAACTATTCAGCCAAACATTGTGCCCAAAGCATGATATAACAGATAGGACATACCGAACAGTCGAACACGTCATTCATACAGTTTGATTGTGTTAAGGTCTGGAGCCAACTCCTGAATATTCCTAACTTCCTAATTAAGTGAGCCAATTGGAACTTGAACAAACTCAGTGATCAACATTGGCAATCCCAGCCAATGAAGTGGCAGGATTACACAATGCAACAAATGATCTTTACGCCTTATAGTTGAGATTTTAATTTGCATCTCGGAACAGAGAACGGGCACCAAAACTTGATAGGAGAGAGCAACTCCTGATGTTAGACATTGAGCAACTAAACACTCTTATAACTAACCTTTAAGGCCTAGTTTGGAAGCAGCCTTCCCCGCCAGGATCCCGGCCATTTCCCCGCGCCCGCAGCCCACGCGGGATTCTCCCCCACGGAGTCCACAAGGTCCCTTTGGAAGCCCGTTGCTTGGGGTTTTCCGGCCCGGGTGAGCCCAATTCCCGCGGGGAATAGTTCCCGGCCTGTGGACACCGGGGAGCCCTCCCCGTCTCTCACGACTCGAGGAGTCCAGCGGGAGAGCGCCGCCACCGGCTGCCGATCTCCTCCGGCTGCCGATCTCCTCCGGCGACCTCGTGACGGCAGCGTCTCCTTCGCCGGCGTCTCTACGGCAACCACATCCTTTGCATCAGGTAGTTCCCCCTCCCCTTCCCCTCACCACGCATCTCCCTGTGCCTCCGGTTTCTTTCACCCGCTAGGGCGAGTCGGCGCCGCGGGGGAGCCGTCCGCGTAGCGGAGCTCGCCGGGCACCACCGCCCAGCCGAGCCGGACGCCCGTGAACCCCGCGAACTTGGAGAAGGAGCAGATCTCGATGGCCACCTCCCGGGCGCCGGGCACCTCGTAGATGGACTGCGGCTTGCTGTTGTTGCCGCCGCCGCCGCCTTCAAACTGACCTTGCGCAGGTTCTGCGCTCCGTCCGAGATGAACACCTCAGACTCCTTTATCCCCATGTTTGGGTACACTTTCTCAGCTATGACCTTGCGCAGGTTCTGCACATTTTCGTGAAGCAAATCAGATCGTGGTTCAGTGAACTGAAACATGGCCTTGCTTTAGGTAGCTGTAGCAGGATTAACTACACTTTAGACTTCAGTGTAGAGGGTTCTTTGCATTACCATTTGACCTTGCTCCGGTCCGTAACCCTGTTATCCTTCTGGGCTGGATAGTAATTATTCTACATATATGCAGGAATTAAAGCGTACATGCATTCAGAAAAAAAGATTGCTTTTGCTTATACTCTTTGTACTACATGACTATATTCTTTGCATGTGTAATGAGTAATGGTGCTGGCAACATGCTTGTCGCGGCCTTGCTTGCTTGCCGCTTGCTTGCACTGATTAGTAATGGATTGCCATTGCATCCGGACCTGCAACTCTGCATACTACCTGTAAACCACATCTTTCAGTAGTGCATGATCCACTAGCTACTGCACTACGATCACGAAATGGCTATAGCAATTGGATGATAGAGAGTAGCACAAGCTCAGTGACGCTATATAACGAGCTATCAGATCACAAAGGACTGCCACAATCAGAATTGTTCCCGAGTGATAACTCGCACTGATCAGAGATTCAGAGCTGAGCTGACCATGGCAGCATCAGAAATGGTGGCTCTTCTCTTTCTGTTCACTGCTCTGCTCCTGCTGAGAGGGACCTTTGTTCACAGCCAAGGCCTGCAGATCAGATTCTACGACTCCTACTGTCCTGACGCCGAGGATATCGTGAGGTCGACCGTCGAGCAGTACTACGACAAGGATGCCACTGTTGCCCCAGCCCTGCTCAGACTCCATTTCCATGACTGCTTCGTTCAGGTTAGCTCCATCTGACAGTTGCTCAGGCTGCTGCTGCTTCTGGGTTTTGGGGATTCTTCGGTTCTTCCTGTCTGACAATTGTTAATTGTGATTACTTTTGCAGGGGTGCGATGCTCGATCTTGATCTCTGGAGCGTCCTCTGAAAGGAGTGCGCTGTAGAATTTTGGTCTGAGGGGGTTTGAGGTGATAGATGACGCTAAATCTCAGCTGGAAGCCGTGTGCACTGGGGTGGTGTCCTGCGCTGATATACTGGCTCTCGACGCTGTTGAACGCTAAATCTTCACGGCGACGGGCAACGCGGACCCGACCATCAGCCAGGCGTTCCTGCCGCAGCTCCGGGCGTTGTGCCCGCCCGGCGGCGACACGGGCCGGCGGGTGGTCTGGACAAGGACAGCCCCGGCGCGTTCGACGTGAGCTTCTTCAAGAGCGTCCGGGACGGGAACGCCGTGCTGGAGTCGGTCCAGCAGCTGTGGAGCGACGCCGCGACGCAGAGCGCCGTGCAGAAGTACGCCGGCAATGTGCGGGGCCTGCTCAGGCTCCGGTTCGCGTACGAGTTCCCCAGGGCCATGGTGCGGATGAGCAGCGCCGCGGTGAAGACCGGCGGGCAGGGCGAGGTCAGGAGGAGGTGCTCCAGGATCAACTGATGCGGCGCAGGCGGCAGAGTTCTACCGGCTTGGCCGTGTGCGAACTGGAACCGCTTCGTGTGTTGGCACGTCGTGCTCGGCTGGGGACATGAAACAAATGGTGCCAGCATGCAACGATTCTTTGCTAGTATTGGCTGCGACCTGTGGTGTATGCGTGTGTGGCTTCTTGCCTGTCACTTTCTTGCTCTGTGTCTGAAGGTAACCTGCATAATTCGGCCAACATCTTGTGCCTAATCGCTAGCATTTGAGAATATACGCATGTCCTATTGATTTCCACCACTTGTCTTCCAAATGGCTATAGAGAATTAATCCCAAGCGGGAATTTCTCCCCCATGGAATTGAGGGGGTTCTCAACTGCCAGGAAAATCCCCCTCGGGGGTTCCCATCCCTGGGTAAAATGCCTCTTGCTGCCAAACTAGGCCTAAGTGCTGGGCTCTCCATGGGGATTTACCAAAAGAAGCACTAGGCATCATACCAAGTTAAGGCAATCTGAACTTCACAGTGCAAAATGCCGAAATAAAAGACAAACCCCACCAATAAAGGGATCAATTTTGGATTTCAGTGTATTACACGCTGCGACCACTGATTCGACTATTACCAAACTACTGAGCATGCACACAGGAGATATAGAAGGGAAAATTCCACCTGACTACGTATGTTTTCCTCATTCCCAAATCAACACCTCCAGCCCAAGGACCCCAATCGCAACCTCACATTGTGCGGTTCTTCCTCTTCCCAAGAAACCCGTTCACTAAGCGCCCCATTGTAACACCTCAGGTGTTAATTACTTGTCATTAAGACTAATTACGGTCATTAGCGCCACAAACCACTGGAGGGAAACTTTTTAGCAAATTCTGCCCAGTTCAGCCCGGACCGGTCTGACCGGTCTAGGCTCCGGTCTGATCGGTCGAGTGCGAGTTGGTGGTTTTGGGCCCACAACATTTAAATCTCTCTCTCACTCTCACAACAGCACACCCTCTCTCTCTCTCACGCACGCCCAGCTCTCTCTCTCCCTCACCCTCCCGTGCCCTTCCCCCCTCTTCCTCAAACCCTCACCTCCAAATCCCTCCTCTCCATTGGATTCCAAGGGCGGGGAGAGCCTCAAATCGGTTGAGGACCAACTTCCCCAAGTTCTCCTCCATGGGGTGACGCGGGATCCCAAGTTCTTTGTGGGGGACGAGCTATTCAAGGTAAAAAGGTTAGGGTTGGATCGATCTCTTGTTCTAGAAGATTTTAGGTGGTTTCCTCTTGTCAAATGCATCCACATGAACCCCTAGACTAGATCCTAGAAGGTTTTAGAATTGGTGGACGATTTTCACCGCGTCATGGATTCTAACTTCTGTTCTGGTTGGGGCCGGTCTGACCGGTCGGAGTGACCAGTCTGACCGGTGATGCGGCTGGGTTAGCGTGACCGGACTGACCAGTGGGGGTTGGCTGAGAGGGTGCAAAGTCGGGGTAGTGGGTACAATCGGTTAGAAATTATTTTGGCTATTAGTTGCTAGTAATTTGTATAAGTCATGCACGCATTCTCATGTCATATGCATATGCATACATGTAGCAGCCGCGGCGGATGAGTTCGTATACGAGGTGGTTGCGGAGCCGCAGGGGCAAGCCCTACAGGAGGAGGTTCGCGGGGAGTCAGCCCAAGGCCCAACTCACCCCAGTGTTGAGCAGCAGACGCAAGGCAAGCCCCGGAGCACAACCTATTAATTTAAATTATGACATCTATATATATATATATATATATATATATATATATATATATATATATATATATATATATATATATATATATAATTTGTGCATTACGTATAGAAATTGGTTGAAACCCTAGTTGCGTGGTCTCTAGGTTTCCTTGAGTTTATACTAGTATGATAGGATGATAGTAATGCTATGCTTAAGAGTTCTCGGTAGAAGTCGAGTGACTTCTTGTCACTCGCGAGATATAGGATATATAGAAGTCGAGTAATTTCCAGTTACTCGCGAGACATAGGTTATGTCTACTTATATTACAGTATTGAGTATTGAAATGGATATGGAGATATGAGACCGGGCGGGGATGATGTATAGGTATGGCCGCAGGACAGGGTTCCTAGGTGCCTTAGCCCCGTCTGAGTCGATTAAGGACCGGTCGTTGTCGACAGTGCTGATCGGGGATTGAATTGTACTAACCGCATGCCGGGAGTAGGAGGTAGTCGAAACCAGTAAGCCGAGTACTGCCTTGCTTCGAAAGTACAAAACTTCTACCCACCCCTTAGGGCGAGTCGAGTGGCCGCGGAGAATCGGGATGCATATGTTTACTTTTGGTGGTCTCTCGTAGGGCTCGGCTGACTATATGCAAGTGGGGCGGTTCTGTAGTTCGAGGCAGGGAGGGGAATGGTTGGCATGTATAGTCCGACGGGGCAAATGCGTGCCGTGTTGGTTAGGTCCACCTTGCAAGGTTAAATCGGATCGATTCGCCGTGTCTCGTGGTTATGAGGGCCTTGATTTCTTTGCTGCATCATAGCAAAATGTTAGAATGTGAGTTATGTATATTTATATAAAATATTGAGTACATTGAATTATTTTTGCTTGCACCACCATGATTGTTATAATGGGTCTATGCAAATATTAGATGAGAGTTCATTTATATAGAACATGGAGCTAAAATAATGAAAGTAAGGAAACTACTTTAGTCGCTCTTTCTGCAAAAATAACCACTAGCCAAAAGCCTTGCATGTCTAGTTATGTGGGCTAAGTTATACCCACTGGTCGGGTAAGCCTTGCTGAGTATTAGAATACTCACGGTTTGTTGCCACATTTATTATTACAGGACACCCGGACGTCGACTTCTGCCTCTGTTGTGTCAAGTTCATCCGCCGGGATGCAGAGGGGAGGCAGGTCGAGGAGCGGGACCCTTTGGCTAGGGCTTTGTTGAGTTGTACACTTGGGGCTGAGTGTGCAGCCTTTCTATTTTGCACAGACCGGTCTGACCGGTCTGTGGGACCGGTCTGACCGGTAGGGTCGGCAGGTAGTGCTGATTAGTCCGACTGGTTGGTAGAACCGATCTGACCGGTCTTGAAAGTGCTGAACTGATGGAAGCTAGGGTAGATGTAGGATCTTTTGATTTCGAACTTCAGACCTTCTATTGTAAAGTTTTGTAAATTAATGGCATACATTTGAACTCGGTTTGTAAAACTTATTGTTCATTTTCTTTGAGTTTATATTTTCAAGTAATATGGCGTGCTTGTACCATATGCGCCCACCTTCGCGTGGGACTACCGGTGATGTTTCGATCGGGCCGTGGGTTGAGAAAGGATCGCCAAATTAAGCCGTTAAGCTAGTGTGCCCGATGTGTTCAAATGACGGCCATTACGCTTCATTAGAGTTTTAATTTGGCGGTTCTGTCACAGCTGGTATCAGAGCCGAAACGCACTGGGGATGGTACGAGCATGATTAATTTTTGAATATTACAAACTAAAAATGAAATTCTGACTTAGGGTGAGAAGTAGTTAAGTAGTATGGTTGGGAATTATGCGAAGTAAGCCCTAGATATATATTAAGTGCTAGAGTCATAAGTAGGGTTTCAGTTTTGGTCGAGAGGTTAACGTAGGACGCTCATGCATCATGCATCATGGCATTTAAATTTTTGGTTGGATGTGAAAGTTTGGCACGGGAGTTCATGTATTATATCATGCATCATGGCATCGTGATTTCCAAATTTGCAGAAAATAATTTGAATTATGGGGTTGGTGCACAGTTAGGACTTAGAAGTTTATTTCTGCTGGGGACCGGTCTGACCGGTTGATCTACGTAGAGCCCATGCAGAGCCAAGCAGACCGGTCTGACCGGTCGGTTGCACCGGTCTGACCGGTTGAGCGCAGACAGAGACCCCTAAGTTGTGTTCAAATAATTGATTTTCAGCGATTTCTTCCATGATTCAGATGTTAGCTACAGTCAAGATTTTTCTTAAGTAATCAGAAAAATGTAACTAACCCAATCATGGTTGAATGCAGAATGGGAGAGCCACCAAACCCTCCTGAGTTGGCCCAGGCCATTGCGGCCATGCTCACCGGACGCGATGAGCAGACGGCACTCCTCTGTGAGCTTGTGGCGCAGGACAGAGCGCCGCAGCCTGAACATCACCACCAGACGCCTGCTCCTGGATATCTAGAGTTCCTGGCTACTCAACCACCGCTCTTCCATAAGGCGGATGAACCACTGGAGGCAGACAGCTGGCTTCGGACTATCGAGTCCAAATTCACCCTGCACCCGTACAATGATGGGGACAAGACAGGATTTGCCGCTCAGCAGCTTAGGGGCCCAGCACGCACATGGTGGGACAATTATGTGGCAATATTCCCCGCGGACACCCGGTTCACTTGGGCATAGTTCAAGGAAGCCTTCAGGGCACATCACATTCCAGCGGGGGTGATTAGAAGGAAGCTCACAGAGTTCTTGGCCCTGAAGTAGGGCAATAACAGTGTGCTACAATATTCCCAGGCCTTCAACACTCTATCACAGTATGCCGGGTACCATGTGGACACCGATTAGAAGAAGCAGGCCTGTTTCAGGCAGGGGCTTAGTAGCAAGCTCCAGGATCGCTTGGCAATGGTCAGGTTCGACAGTTTCAGTGAGCTAGTCAATGGGGCTATCATTCAGGAGGACACCCATCTAGCTCACAAGGCGGAGAAAAAGAGAAAGACACCGGCTGTGGGATCTTCTGGCAGCGCTCCTCAGAGGATCCGCCTAGTACAGTCGGGCCCACAGAGAGCCCCTTTTCAGCACCAGCCACAGCAGCAGTGGGGATACAGGCCCCCTCAATACACATCATCACAGGGGACAGCCAGACCTCCTGTTCCTCAGCAGGGTGAGCAGAAAGTATGGGTGCAGCAGCCGGGGATGCGCCCCAATTTATTCCCGTGCTACAACTGTGGGCAGCCTGGACATTTCGCACGCAACTGTCCGATGCCACCGAAGCAGGGCCAGCAGTCCAGCCAGCAGAGTCAGAAGCAGCAAGTGGCTCATTTCAAATCAGGACAAGTGCACTATACCACCTTCGAGGCCATCCCTGAGGGAGCACCAGTGATGTCGGGTACATTCTCTATTAACGGACAACCCGTTACTGTGCTATTTGATTCTGGGGCATCTCACACATTTATTAGCAAAGAATGTATAAGCAGACTGGGGTTAGAAGTGGAGAGCATATTTAGGCCATATAATATTCACTCACCCGGGGGGCACTTGATTACTAATCAACTCGTTAGACAAGTTCCCTTGCAGTTACAGGGGAAAAAATTTGCCACCCAGCTTATAGTGTTGCCAACCCAGAAGATGGATATTATTCTCGGCATGAATTGGATGGGATTTCATGGAGTTATTCTTGACACTGTTTCTTCATCTGTGCACATTAATTCTCCTGTCCATGGTTTGATGACTTTGTCTCTCGCGAGCTCCACCCCGTTGGTCCATACGGTGAATCACGCCGAGGACAAGAAGTTATCAGATATACCCATGGTATGCGAATATCCGAACGTCTTCCCGGAGGATTTGCCGAGAATGCCACCTGATCGCGATGTGGAGTTTGCCATTGAGTTGCAACCGGGAACGGCACCAATTTCCCGAAGACCTTATCGGATGCCACCCAATGAGTTGGCGGAGTTAAAGAAACAATTACAAGAACTACTTGATAAAGGCTATATCCATCCTAGCACGTCACCTTGGGGCTGTCCTGCACTCTTTGTGAAAAAGAAAGATGAAAGCCTCAGGTTGTGTGTGGATTGTAGACTTTTGAATGCCGTCAAAATCAAGAATAAATACCCACTTCCCCGGATTGACGTCCTATTTGATCAGCTATTCGGGGCCCGGGTATTCTCAAAAATTGATCTCCGCTCAGGTTATTATCAGATAAAGATCAGAGCTGAAGATATTCCCAAGACGGC
This sequence comes from Panicum virgatum, assembly GCF_016808335.1. Classification (NCBI taxonomy): domain Eukaryota; kingdom Viridiplantae; phylum Streptophyta; class Magnoliopsida; order Poales; family Poaceae; genus Panicum; species Panicum virgatum. The sequence continues at coordinate 9,687,862 of NC_053146.1, forward strand.
TTTCTCCACCAGATACGGGCTTTATGAATATCTGGTCATGTCTTTCGGGCTAACCAATGCCCCTGCTCATTTTATGTATCTCATGAACTCGGTATTCATGCCTGAGCTAGATAAGTTCGTCGTGATTTTCATTGACGACATTCTGATATTTTCCAAGAATGAGGAAGAACATGCAGAGCATCTCCGCATTGTGCTTCAGCGCCTGCGGGAGCACAAGCTGTACGCCAAATTCAGTAAATGTGATTCCTGACTCAAGGAAGTCCAGTTCTTGGTGTAAGCATCTAGGCCCTCAAGGTATGTTTCGGTGATTAATGACAACCATTATTGTGACTAATGAGTTTGTGCAGCTTAATAGATCATTATCGCTCATTTGGTCATATGTCAAAAGAGGCCCCTAAATTTCTTTATTCAAAAAGGCGATCTCGGTATTCAACTCAATTATATGTCAAGACTAAGGATCTTTCTAGTCCTAAGTGTCATAAGGTTGATAAGGACACTTAGGTTAGTATAGGTTTTATAGTTTTATAGTGATCGCACTATTAAGAGGGGTTAAGGCCAAGTAACTTGAGCATGGACATGGTCATTTGAAAATGGATGCACACTATGGTCACTCAGGTTCCTAGAAGTTCAAATAAGTGGTTTTCAACTTATATCTCAAGAATATTTGGATTTCATTCAAGACTCAAATCAGAAAAGGCAAAATCAGAAAAAGTCTTTAACACCGGTTTAACCGACGCTTTCACTTTTCTATACGTCGGTTAAACGAAGTCAGCAGAGTCTGGACAAGTCAATACACCTGTTAAACCGACGTGTTTGAATTTAACGTCGGTGCATTAGTCCAGAGTTGGTTTTTCCAGGGTGATTCAAGGTTCTATACACCGGTTAAACCGATGCTATTTGAAATGAGATGTCGGTGCAATTGACCAGTGAGATGGTTTTTCCAGGGATTTCTGAAGTAGTACTCACCGGTTAAACCGACGATGGTTTTGAGTTAACGTCGGTGCAGTTATCCAGAGACTTGGTTTTTCAGTTGATCAGTGGACAACTACACTCACAGGTTAAACCAATGATACGTCGGTTAATCTGCCCAAGTTGTAACGGCTAGTTTTCAGAATGGGCAGTTTGCATTCATCGGTTAAACCGACGCTGACTATTGGAGGTACGTCGGATTAACCGGCGCTACGCAGTTTTCTGGCAGCTTTTCTCCAACGGCTCTATTCGTGTGAGCTGCCTATATATACCCCTCCAATGGGTCATTTTGCACTCTCTTGACACCAGGATATATTCATACACTCATACATTGTTGAGAGCCACCTTGAGCTTCATCTTTCAAATACTTGTTCATTCAATCAATCAAGAAGCAAGACTAAGGACTTGAGTAGAGAGAAGCTTGTGTGCATCCGTTCTTGGTGATCGGTTCTTGCTCAAGTGAAGGCCCTAGCTTGTTACTCTTGGTGATTGGCAGCACCTAGGCGATCTTGGTGATTGAAGGTGTTTCTTCCGGAGCTTGCCAACGATTGTGGGAGCCCGAAGAAGTTTGTACGTGGCTTGAGCTCCACCACGCCGGGATGTTGAACGGAGACTCTTAGTGAGCGCCCTCGTCTCGGTGACTTGGGAGGTGACAAGACTCTTAGTGAGTGTCACAATGTGGATTAGGGGTGTGTGGCAACACATCGACACCACGGGAAAAAATCCGGTTGTCTCTTGCCCACTCTTTACTTTCAAGCACTTACTTTCATGCAATTATTCATGTGCTTGACCTTAGAGATCATAGCTTAGCTCTACCTTGCTTAGTTTCTTATCTAGTTGAATCTTTGTAAGCTTGTGTAGTTTTGCTTAACTGGCCGATTGGTGAATTGAGCCTTACTAGTATTGCATAGGTTAAGGTTGCTTTACCTCGTTTTAGAAATTTGAAAAAGGTCCAATTCACCCCCCCTCTTGGTCCATCGATCCTTACAATTGGTATCAGAGCCTCATTGCTCATTTGGATCATTAGGCTTCACCGCCTAGAGCTATGGCCAAGATGGGTGGTTCGCCGCCTCACTTCGAGGGCAAGAACTTTGCCTATTGGAAAGTTCGCATGGCCGCATACCTTGATGCGATTGCCCCCGAAGTGTGGTTGGCAACAAAAACCGGGTTCACCGGAACTCCCACCACGGAACAACTAAAGTGGAATGCAAAGGCTAGAAATGCAATTTTCGAAGCCATTAGTGAGGAAGTCTTTACTAGAGTAAATGACATGGACTTAGTAAGTGATATATGGAAAGAGCTAATTGAAATTCATGATGGCTCTACAAAAGTTCGTGAGCAAAAATATCACTTGTTTAGAGCTAAATATGATTCCTTTAAGATGTTAGCTCATGAAAATTGCAATGATATGTATTCTTGCTTGAATGTCATTGTCAAGGACATTAATGCTCTTGAAGTTTCTAAAATTGACAGTGGCTCCATCAACCGCAAGATTCTCATGCTCCTACCGAAGCCCAAGTATAACATCATCAATGCTATGCTTCAGAAAGAGAATCTTGATACAATGGAAGTGGGAGAGCTTGTGGGCGAAATTCACCCTCATGAAATGGGTATCCTTGGTATGTCCGAAGAGCCAACTACAAGCAAGTCAATTGCTCTCAAAACCAAGGCAAACAAGCACCGCAAGCTCAAGATGGTCAAGCAAGAATCAAGCTCAAGCAATGAAGAAGAAGATCATCATGAGAGCTCATCCAATGAAGAAGATGATGGAGAACTTGCTCTCATGATGAGAAAGTTCACACGCTTGAATGACAAGATCAACAAAAAGGGTTTCAACTTTGACCCTAAAAGAAGAATGTTCCGGCCATCAGGAGATGTCAAGAATAAAAATTGCTACAATTGTGGAGAGAAAGGTCACATTGCTCCAAATTGCCCCAAACCGGACAAAAGAAAGAAGGACAACAAGAGCAAGCATCGCCATGATTCAAGCGATGATGATGAAGATGAGAAGAAGAACAAAAACAAGAAATTTGGGAAGAAGAAGAGCCAAGACAAGAAGACCAAGCTCTTCCCGAAGAAAAAGGGCAACACCAAGAGAAGCTTCTTGGTAGAAAAACAAGAGTGGGTGACCGATGTCTCGTCAAGCGAAGAGTCAAGTGATGAGGAAGAAGATATCGTCACCATCGCCCTCACCAATGAAGAATCATCGCTACCTCCACCTCCCATGTGCCTCATGGCAAAAGGTAAAACAAAGGTATGTGAGGTGGATAGTGACAATGATAGTGATAAAGAGCTTGACCCTTATGAGTTCACTAACCTCATTAATGAGTATACATCCGTTATCAAGAGGGAAAAGGGCAAAGTCAAGATTCTTGAGAGCACTCATGCCAAGTTAGAGCTTGCCCACTCCGATTTCCTTGGCAAGTACAATGACTTGCTCAAAAAGCACAATGAGTCAATTGTACTTGCTAAGCAAGTTGAAGAGAGCCACAAAAAGCTTAAACAAGAGCATAGAGAGTTGGCTCACAAATATCAAGAACTTGAATTTGCCTATGAAACAATTGACCCAAGTCTTGAGAACTTTGTCAATGAAACTATTGAAAAGATCAATGCTTCTACTTCATGTGATGACCTACTCATTAATGCAAATGCCACTAATATTGTGCCCGAGCTTGCTCCTTCAAGGGAAAAGGAATTGATGGATCAAGTGGCAAGCCTCAAGAGTAGTGTGGAGAAGCTCTCAAGAGGAGAATACATCCACAAGGAAATTCTCTTCAACAATGCACGTGACTATGGCAAGAGAGGTCTTGGTTCATTTCCGGAGCCAAATCAAGGCACCACTCCTTCTCCGTAGATCAAGACTACCTTCATCAAGGAAGTTGGTTCATATTGCCAATATTGCCAAGTCACCGGGCACCACACTAGGGAGTGCACCTTACCATCACGCCCTCTTCCCACTTTACCTAAGAATTACTCATCAATGTTTCAAAATAACCATTTTCTCTTGAGTAAAGTGAAGGGCAAGGTGAAGGCCAAATTCATTGGCAAGATTGCTAAGGAGTCAAAGAGGAAGCTCCCCAAGCAACTTTGGGTCCCAAAAGCTCTTGTCACATATGTGCAAGGCCCAAATCTTGTTTGGGTTCCTAAAACTCAAAAATGAATTCTCATGTGTGTAGGTGAACTACAAAGCCGGTGGAAAACATTGGGTACTTGATAGCGGTTGCTCTCAACACATGACCGGCAATGATAGTATGTTCACCTCTCTTGAAGACCCCAGCGATCATGAACATGTCACCTATGGTGATAACTCAAGGGGGAAAGTCTTAGGTTTGGGTAGAATAACTATTTCTAAAGATTTATCTATTTCTAATGTCTTGTTCGTAGAAGCACTTAGCTTTAATCTTATTTCTATTGCTCAATTATGTGATCTTGGACTAACGTGTACCTTTGACAAGAATGGTGTTGTAGTAACTCATGAAGAAGACAAGTCATTGGTATTCACGGGGTTTAGGCATGGCAACATTTACTTGGTGGATTTCTCTTCAAAGCAAACAAGCACCATGACATGCCTCTTCACCAAGTCGTCTCTTGGGTGGCTTTGGCATAGAAGAATTGCTCATATTGGCATGAGCAACCTCAAGAAAGCCCACAAGAGAGGGATGATCACCGGCTTGAAGGACGTTACCTTTGACAAGAACAAATTATGCAAAGCATGTCAAGCCGGGAAGCAAGTTGCAACACATCTTCCCATCAAGACGATGTTGTCTACCTCCAAGCCGCTCGAGCTACTTCACATGGATCTCTTTGGTCCAACTACATACAAGAGCATTGGTGGTAATCTCTATTGCCTAGTAATCGTTGATGATTTTTCACGTTACACTTGGGTCATGTTTCTAGGCGATAAAGGTGAAACTCCGGAAGTCTTCAAGACATTTGCAAGAAGAGCTCAAAGGGAGTACAACTCCCCAATTGTGAAGATCCGGAGTGACAACGGCACCGAGTTCAAGAATATGAAGATTGAAGAATGGTGCGATGAAGAGGGCATCAAGCATGAGTTCTCCGCCACCTACACGCCTCAACAAAATGGAGTGGTGGAAAGAAAGAACAAGACACTCATCACTCTAGCAAGAGCAATGTTGGATGATTATGGCACGTCCGAGAAGTTTTGGGCAGAAGCAATCAATACGGCGTGTCATGCATCCAACCGAGTGTATCCCCACCGACTCCTCAAGAAAACTCCATATGAGCTCATCACCGGGAAGAAACCAAATATATCCTACTTCCGAGTCTTTGGTTGCAAATGCTTCATCTATAAGAAGAAAAGACTCGGTAAGTTTGAGAGTAGATGCGATGCAGGTTTCTTTCTTGGTTATGCATCAAACTCCAAAGCATATAGAGTATTCAATCAAACCTTCGGGTTAGTTGAAGAAACATGTGATGTGGAGTTTGATGAATCTAATGGCTCCCAAGAGGAGGTTATTGGATATGACAATGTAGGTGATGACGAGATTGATGAAGCTTTGAAGAAGATGTCCATTGGGGATATCAAGCCGGAAGAGGTGCATGAAGGCAATGATCAAGGGGGAGGACCTTCCTCATCTACACCAAGCACCTCCACGGCACCCCAAGTGGATGAAGATCAAGACAAAGATGATACACAAGCTCAAGAAGATGTGCCAACGCCAACACCCCAAGTCCAAGAACAAGAAGAGCAAAGTGTTCCACCACAAGCACAAGTCACCCATGATCCACCCCAACAAGCATCCACGCAAGTACCGCTAGTGAAGCATGGTCGCATCTCCAAGGATCATCCAATTGGTCAAATCATTGGTAGTCCTTCCAAGGGAGTAAGAACTCGCTCTAAGCATGCTTCATTTTGCGAATATTACTCGTTTGTTTTTTGTATTGAACCCACTAGCATAGAGGAAGCACTTGAGGACTCGGATTGGGTGATGGCCATGCAAGAAGAATTGAACAACTTCACCCGCAATGAAGTTTGGGTCCTCGAAGCTCCTCCGAAAGACAAGAATATAATTGGCACCAAGTGGGTCTTTCGAAACAAGCAAGATGAACATGGGGTGGTGATACGCAACAAAGCAAGACTTGTGGCAAAAAGGTTTTCTCAAGTTGAAGGTTTGGATTTTGGTGAAACTTTTGCTCCGGTCGCAAGACTTGAAGCTATCCGCATCCTTCTTGCTTACTCTTCACATCATAACATTAAGTTGTACCAAATGGATGTGAAAAGTGCATTCTTAAATGGCGTTATTAACGAACTTGTTTATGTTGAGTAACCTCCCGGGTTTGAAGATCCGAGGAATCCTAATCATGTTTATAGGTTGCACAAGGCACTCTATGGGCTCAAACAAGCTCCAAGGGCTTGGTATGAGAGGCTTCATGACTTCCTAATCATGCAAGGTTTCAAGATCGGGAGGGTGGACACCACGTTGTTCACAAAAGACGTCAACGGGGATCTTTTCATTTGTCAAATTTATATTGACGATATTATCTTTGGCTCAACTAATGATTCACTAAGCCATGAGTTTGCTACCATGATGTCTAGGGAATTCGAGATGTCCATGATTGGCGAATTGACCTTCTTCCTTGGTTTTCAAGTCAAACAATTGAAGGAAGGGACATTCATCCATCAAGAAAAGTATACTAAAGATATCTTGAAGAAGTTCAAGATGGATGAGTGCAAGCCAATCAAGACACCCATGGCAACTAATGGGCATCTCGACTTGGATGTGGACGGTAAATCGGTTGATCAATCCCTTTATCGTTCTATGATAGGGTCTTTGCTTTACCTTACCGCATCTAGGCCCGATATAATGTTTAGTGTGTGCTTGTGTGCCCGCTTTCAAGCTAACCCAAAGGAATCACACCTCTCGGCTGTGAATAGGATCCTTCGGTATCTCAAGCACATCCCAAGCATAGGCTTGTGGTACCCCAAAGGCACTAGCTTAGATCTCTTGGGATACTCGGATTCGGATTTTGCCGGAAGCCGTGTGGATCGCAAGAGTACCTCCGGGGGTTGCCACTTGCTTGGGCGTTCTCTAGTTTCCTAGTCAAGTAAGAAGCAAAATTCCGTGGCTTTGTCCACCGCGGAAGCGGAATATATAGCGGCCGGTGCATGTTGTGCCCAAATCCTATATATGAAGCAAACCCTTTTGGACTTTGGTGTGAAACTAGATAGGATACCACTCCTTTGTGACAATGAAAGTGCCGTAAAAATTGCCAAAAATCCGGTTCAACACTCTCGCACAAAGCACATTGATATTCGTCATCACTTCTTGCGTGATCACGAAGCCAAAGGAGACATATCTCTTCAAGGTGTGAGATCCGAGGAGCAATTGGCAGATATTTTCACAAAACCATTAGACGAGAGTACCTTTGTAAGGCTAAGGAATGAGCTTAACATGCTAGATGCGGCAAACGTCATGTAAGTTGCCATGTCATATAGAAAAATGCATACATATAGGTCACTTGTCTAACCATGGTAAGATAGTGATGAGCAAGGGTTTAGCTAGAGGTGGTGGTCCACTTGTTTTCTTCTAGGCTTGAAGAAAGGCTCATCATGAAGAAGCTTCCCGTGGGTTCAAACTTGACAAGTAGATTGTAAATTCTTGTTATGCATTTCTTGTCATATAGATGTGCACTTCATATTTACTTTTCTTTCGCATGTGGTTGTAGCTTGCATTGCATGCGTAAGGGTCACAAAGGAGATCACTTGATGAAAATGAGACTTGTTTCATATACAAGATCTTAATTCATGAAAAGTGAAAAGAGCAAAGTGTTAGGTGCGTTATTGCCTAGTGAGTCATGTCATGATGAGTTTGAAGCTCTCTATCTTCAATATTCCTATGACAAGGCTCATACATTTTATTTGGCACTTTGTCTCGCTTTTGCGGCTTTTCCTTGTGTTTGAAAAGAAAATTATTTAAGCAAGTGTGCTATTCTATTTATCTTGAGGGGTAAAGTCGCCTATGCAAGTCTATTAACTTGAGTTTATTTGAATTTTATAAGTTTATCGGACTTAGCATAGAAGTGTAAGCTGAGTGAAGGTTTTTGGGTTCACCGGTTAAACCGACGCTTAAAAGGTTTTAACTCATCGGTTTAACCGGTGTTACTAAGTTGTGTCTCAGCTCATTCAGTTTCAGGCGTTCAACCGGCATATGCAAAAGTCAGGACATCAGATCAACCGGTGAACGTAATGAAGTTATGTCCCAGCAATCAACCGGTGTTAGCGGCGTTTAACCGGCGAGTTCAATTTGCATATCATCGGATCAACCGGCGTTCAGATGGATTTTGTGCTGAGTCTCGGGTGAACTGCACCGATGCAATCGACCGGCGTTCTAAACCTAGTCATCGGTTTAACCAGCGTTAAGGAAAATCGCGGGCCCACTTGTCATATATGTGTCTTGCTCATGCCGCCGTTCCCTCTTTCCTCTCTGTTTTCCCCTTCACGCCGCCGCTCCGCACCCGATTCAAGTCGCCGCCGCACTCGTCCCTGCGCCGCCACTACACCTCGCCGCCGCCTGTGCACGCCATCACCAGCGCTCCACGCGCCGCCACGCCCTCGCTCATCCGCAGCAGCCGCCGCTCGCAGACCGTGCCACCACCGCTTCCACTCCGCCCGCGCGCCACCCACCTACGCCGCTCCACATCGCCGCCGCTGCGCGCCGCCCATGCACCACAGCCGCCTGCGCCGCCCACTGCTTGCACGCCGACTCCCACTCATCGCCGCCGCTTGCATTGCCTGTGATCCATTCGCACAGTCACACCACGCATGCCAACTGCTCGACGGTTTGCCCGAGCCGCTCTTCGCACTACTTTCGCGCCGCGTTTGCGTTCCCACACACCCGCGCCGCCGCCAGTCAGTCGAGATGGGTCGTGAGAAGAGGAAGGGGAAGGAGGTTGTGGTGGAGAAGCCCGTCCGCAAGCGGACTCGTGTAGAGAGGGAGGCCGAGAGGGCCGAGATGGTGGCCAAGGCCGCCGAGGAGCAGGCGTCAGGCCGTGCTGGCCCGTTCACGATCAGAGAGCAGCCAGCCAGGGGCAGGGGCAGGGGCAGAGGTTGAGTTATGGGCAGAGTCAGAGGTGACAGGGCCACCAGAGCCACAACCGAGGCAGCAGCAGAGACAGATCACTCAGATTCAGCTGCAGAGTCAGATGCAGATTCAGAGGCAGAGCAGTCTGAGCAGTCTCAGGGGCAGGGCACACAGGAGTCACCGACTCTACGACGTTCTGCTCGCACTCGGCAGACGTCCCCAGCAGGAGAGTCTTCTCCGGCGACCGAGCATCGCACTGGACCGAGGACGCGAGGAGGTCACCAGTCACAGGAGCCTCGCAGGTCCGCAGCAGCAGCAGCAGCTCATAGAGCCGAGACCCTAGAGGCCGAGCGCACAGTGTTCCGTATGGACACTGTTGTGCGTCTGGAGCCAGGTGTGCTGCTCCAGAACTTGACCAAGGCCAATGCGGCGAAGGTCAAGAGGCTCATGTGGAGTGTTCAGGAGGAGGACTGGTTTCCCGTGACCCGTGACAGCAGGGTCGACCGTAGGTTCTGGATGCTTCTTCAGGCCAGTTTCTACGAGACCTACCAGAGGCGGGGCCACAGGATCTTCCCGCACCGAGTGCTTGACTGGGTGTCACTGAGGACAACCGCAGGGGGAGCAGATGTCAGAGAGCACTTCGCTTACTTCAGAGGCCTGCCCAGGTTACTCCAGATAGAGCAGACAGATATATCGAGGACTGGGTCAAAGTTTTCTATGCCACAGCTTGGATAGCTCCAGAGCGCAGAGCAGTACACTTCGTGTTTGGAGGCCAGGTCTTTGGTCTGTCCAGAGCGACTTTAGCAGGGATTCTCGGAGTTGACTTGGTTGACGTCTCCCTGCACGAGATGGTATATGGAGACGAAGATCCACCGCGCAGAGCGATGATTGGTGGGATTGCACCTTCTCACGAGGCGATCTCTCAGTGCTTCCACCAGCCGTTCCCAGCTTCGTACGCCAGAGTCCCCAGCCTGCTGACCCCAGAGGCGTACGCTGTTCACATGGCACTCCGGAGGACTCTGTTACCGAGGAGTGGCTACCCAGAGGGATTCACTGGTTTGCAGCAGCTGTTACTACTTCACATCCTCACTCACGAGCCATTCGATATTGTTGACTTTATTTTGGCTGAGATCGAGGATGTGATCACTGACGGGATGGGGGTTGTGAGGCAGTTTCCGTATGCTCACTGGATCAGCTATATCTGTTCTATGATCGTGCCAGCTGAGTCACTCGTCAGTGCAGTCTACCGTCAGGACGAGGCTCCCCAGTTCCCAGTTTACCGTCCGACAGCACCACAGGACCGGAGGAGAGGCAGATAGGCCGATAGAGCTGCCATGGCAAAGTTGTCACCTGAGGCACAGGCCCGAGTGGCACAGGAGGATGAGGCACTGCTAGCTGCTGAGGCCTAGCTTCCCGGAGGAGATGATGAGATACACTGGTCTGAGCTTGAGTCAGACTCCTCCGAGGACGTCGAGTACTTTCCTGCAGCAGCCCCAGCTAGTCACAACCACGAGGCAGGGGGTCCAGAGAGCCAGCCCCAGAGTCAGCCGCTGCTGCTACAGTTACAGAGTCACAGGTGACTCAGCCGTCCGAGCTTACCTCTCTACTTCAGCAGCTTGTCACTCAGCAGCGAAAGGATCGGATAGCACAGGAGGAGGCCAGGAGAGCCCATGAGGCCCAGCTCGCAGCCATTCAGAGAGAGGCCGCCCGAGACCGTGCTGCAGTGGAGGAGCGGTTTGTCGGGCTTATCGACAGAGTCTCTCAGAGAACAGACGCTCAGTTCCAGCAGATGCAGCAGGGCATGATGGCGATGTTCGGGATGATCACACAGCTGTACACTCACACCGGACTCGCCCCGCAGCAGCCAGGACAGCCAGGCCTTCAGGGCGTTGGAGCACCTCAGCTTGCAGCCACTCCAGCTCCAGCCCCTACTGCAGCTCCAGCGACTACGGCGACACCGGAGACCACGTTCTCGATGTCCGCACTACTTCGGTCTGCCGGTCGTCCACTGTTCTCACCACTGCCAGCGACTTCACTCTTCCAGGACTCTCCTTCGGCAGTCCAGTCAGTCGCCCTCCCTGTCGTACCACAGACACTACCTTCAGGGGCAGGAGGAGAGGGTTCTTTGCTTCAGCAGTCGACACAGCTGGCAGCTTCAGCACTTACTACTTCAGATGTTGACACATCTTCTGCTGAGCCGGTTACCACTTCTACGGACCCTCTACCAGGCAGTGCCAGCACGAGAGCCTCGACGACAGCTACACCCCTAGTTAGTTCAGATCCAGCAGGCAGTTCTGACCAGCAGCTCCCGTCTGTCACTGAGGGTACACCGTCCGACGACGACGACGATGATGACCCGGACCGCTTCCTCGCCGTGCCGCGACAGCCGGATCAGTAGCTCGCCTTTTTGGTGCTTTGATGCCAAAAGGGGAGAGAGTCAGGGGGAGGGTAGAGTTAGAGAGATCTCGTAGTTTCAGGACCTTGATATTTTATTATCATTTGGTGTTAATTCATGGATATGTACATTTGACGCTTGAGTATGCTGTGGTTTGAGACATATCTATGGATTTCGTTCGAGCCATTGAGCTCTTTGGTCCTTTTTCGAGTCTGCTTGTGTTTATCCTGTTTTATCTTTCTCGCTCTCTCGTGTTTTATGTTTGTGTTGTCATCAATCACCAAAAAGGGGGAGATTGTAAGCATCTAGGCCCTCAAGGTATGTTTCGGTGATTAATGACAATCATTATTATGACTAATGAGTTTGTGCAGCTTAATAGATCATTATCGCTCATTTGGTCATATGTCAAAAGAGGCCCCTAAATTTCTTTATTCAAAAAGGCGATCTCGGTATTCAACTCAATTATATGTCAAGACTAAGGATCTTTCTAGTCCTAAGTGTCATAAGGTTGAGAAGGACACTTAGGTTAGTATAGGTTTTATAGTTTTGTAGTGATCGCACTACTAAGAGGGGTTAAGGCCAAGTAACTTGAGCATGGACACGGTCATTTGAAAATGGATGCACACTATGGTCACTCAGGTTCCTAGAAGTTCAAATAAGTGGTTTTCAACTTATATCTCAAGAATATTTGGATTTCATTCAAGACTCAAATCAGAAAAGGCAAAATCAGAAAAAGTCTTTAACACCGGTTTAACCGACGCTTTCACTTTTCTATAAGTTGGTTAAACAAAGTCAGCAGAGTCTGGACAAGTCAATACACCGGTTAAACCAATGTGTTTGAATTTAATGTCGGTGCATTAGTCCAGAGTTGGTTTTTCCAGGGTGATTCAACGTTCTATACACCGGTTAAACCGACGCTATTTGAAATGAGACGTCGGTGCAATTGACCAGTGAGATGGTTTTTCCAGGGATTTCTGAAGTAGTACTCACCGGTTAAACCGACGATGGTTTTGAGTTAACGTCGGTGCAGTTGTCCAAAGACTTGGTTTTTCAGTTGATCAGTGGACAACTACACTCACCGGTTAAACCGATGATACGTCGGTTAATCTGCCCAAGTTGTAACGGCTAGTTTTCAGAATGGGCAGTTTGCATTCATCGGTTAAACCGACGCTGACTATTGGAGGTACGTCGGATTAACCGGCGCTACGCAGTTTTCTGGCAGCTTTTCTCCAACGGCTCTATTCGTGTGAGCTGCCAATATATACCCCTCCAATGGGTCATTTTGCACTCTCTTGACACCAGGATATATTCATACACTCATACATTGTTGAGAGCCACCTTGAGCTTCATCTTTCACATACTTGTTCATTCAATCAATCAAGAAGCAAGACTAAGGACTTGAGTAGAGAGAAGCTTGTGTGCATCCGTTCTTGGTGATCGGTTCTTGCTCAAGTGAAGGCCCTAGCTTGTTACTCTTGGTGATTGGCAGCACTTAGGCGATCTTGGTGATTGAAGGTGTTTCTTCCAGAGCTTGCCAACGATTGTGGGAGCCCGAAGAAGTTTGTACGTGGCTTGAGCTCCACCACGCCGGGATGGTGAACGGAGACTCTTAGTGAGCACCCTCGTCTCGGTGACTTGGGAGGTGACAAGACTCTTAGTGAGTATCACAACGTGGATTAGGGGTGTGTGGCAACACATCGACACCACGGGAAAAAATCCGGTTGTCTCTTGCCCACTTTTTACTTTCAAGCACTTACTTTCATGCAATTATTCATGTGCTTGACCTTAGAGATCATAGCTTAGCTCTACCTTGCTTAGTTTCTTATCTAGTTGAATCTTTGTAAGCTTGTGTAGTTTTGCTTAGCTAGCCGGTTGGTGAATTGAGCCTTACTAGTATTGCATAGGTTAAGGTTGCTTTACCTCGTTTTAGAAATTTGAAAAATGCCCAATTCACCCCCCCCTCTTGGTCCATCGATCCTTACACTTGGGCCACATCATCTCAGACAAGGGGATTTCTGTTGATCCTAGTAAGATTCAGGATGTCCTGAAGTGGAAGACTCCAGAGTCTATTTCAGAGATCCGGAATTTCCTTGGGCTAGCAGGGTATTACCGGCGGTTTGTTCCAGACTTCTCAAAAATTGCTAGACCCATGACTGAACTGCTCAAGAAAGGGGTGAGATTTAATTGGGACGACAAGTGTGAGCAGGCTTTTCAGACTCTGAGAAGAGTTCTGACGTCTGCCCCTGTCCTCGCTCAGCCAGATATTACCCGGCCTTTTGATTTGTACTGTGATGCATCAGGTAAGGGTCTTGGCTCTGTAATCATCCCTGTTTGTCTCCGCCGGATATTAATCGGCCATTAATACTTGTTGTAATGCATCAGGTACGGGCCTAGGCTGCGTCCTTATGCAGGATCAGCGGGTGATTGCCTATGCCTCCAGAGCCCTCAAACGGCACGAAGAAAATTATGCTACTCATGATCTAGAGTTGGCAGCAGTTGTGCATGCATTAAAGATCTGGCGCCATTATCTTCTGGGCAATCCTGTTCATATATACTCAGACCACAAGAGTCTTAAGTATATTTTCACCCAGAGCGAGCTGAATTTGCGCAAGAGACGGTGGTTAGAACTCATCAAGGATTATGACCTGGAAATTCATTATCATCCGGGCAAGGCTAATGTTGTGGCCGATGCATTGAGTCGCAAAGCCAGTTGCAGTTGTATCTCAGCCACAGCGGTGCATGCAACCTTATGTCAAGAAATGGAGAAATTAAATCTGGTCATTGTATCTGAAGGCACACTTGCTAATATTACTCTCACACCTACACTCTGGGATCGAATTGTGGAGGCTCAGAAAAATAATGCGGGTATGGAGAAGATCAGGCAGAGGCTTAGGGAAAATGATCCTAAGGCTTCATGTTTTCACCAGGATGGTGAGGGTGTGTTATGGTTTAACAATCGCCTGGTGGTGCCTAAGGATTTGGAGCTACGGAAGCAGATTCTTGAGGAAGCTCATCTCTCGAGGTATTCAATCCATCCAGGCAGTAATAAAATGTACAAAGATTTGAAGCAGCGTTTCTGGTGGACCAAAATGAAGCGGGAAATTGCCAGATATGTGTCAGAATGTGACACTTGTCAGAGGGTTAAAGCGAGCCATTTGAGATTGGCCGGCCCTTTACAGCTCTTAAGTATTCCATCCTGGAAGTGGGAAGACATCAGTATGGATTTCATTGTCGGCTTACCCAAAACTTCCAAGGGATATGATTCCATATGGGTTATTGTGGATTGCCTTACGAAGTCGGCTCATTTTCTGTCGGTAAAGACAACACATACGGCAAAACAATATGCACAATTGTATATGGACTGTATTGTGAGTCTCCATAGAATTCCAAAGACAATCATTTCGGACTGGGGTACTCAATTCATAGCCCAGTTTTGGGAACATTTTCATACCGCTCTTGGTACACAACTGATCCGCAGTTCAGCCTATCATCCTCAGACAGATGGCCAGATAGAGAGAATCAATCAGATTCTGGAGGATATGCTCAGAGCGTGTGCACTACCTACAGTCAGAAATGGGATGAATGCCTACCTTTAGCCGAGTTCGCTTATAACAATAGCTATCAGGAGAGCATCAGAATGGCTCCATTTGAGGCATTATATGGATGGAAGTGCAGAACGCCATTAAATTGGTCAGAAGCTGGGGAAAGGACTTTCTTTGGGCCGGACATGGTGAACGAAGCAGAAGAACAGGTTCGGGTCATTCAAGAAAATTTAAAGATTACAAAATCCCGACAAAAGAGTTACGCGGATAAGAAACGTCGATCTGTCTTATTTCAAGTGGGAGATCATGTTTACTTACGGGCCTCTCCAATGAAAGGGGTTCAGCGATTCGGCGTAAAAGGAAAACTTGCACCTCGCTACGTTGGGCCTTTTCTTATCATTGAGCAATGTAGGCCGGTAGCGTATCGCCTGGAACTTCCTGCTCAATTATCCGCGGTTCATAATATTTTCCATGTCTCCCAGCTCCGGAAGTGGCTCCGTGTTCCAGAAAAGGTGATTGACATCGAGAAATTGCAACTGGAGCCCGATCTTGTCTATCCGGAGCAACCAATAAAAATTGTTGATTTCAAGACTCGGGTTACTCGGAAGCAAACCAGCAATTTTTATAAGGTTCAGTGGAGCAATCACTCCGAGCGAGAATCCACGTGGGAAACCGAAGAGTTTCTTAAATCCAAATATCCGGAGTTGTTACAAACTTACCAAGGTACCTACCCTTCCATATTTCTTGCAATTTAACACCTCCATTAAATCTCGGGACGAGATTTCTTTTAGGGGGAAGGGTTGTAACACCTCAGGTGTTAATTACCTATCATTAAGGCTAATTACGGTCATTAGCACCACAAACCACTGGAGGGAAACTTTTTAGCAAATTCTGCCCAGTTCAGCCCGGACTGGTCTGACCGGTCTAGGCTACCGGTCTGACCGGTTGAGCGCGAGTTGGTGGTTTTGGGACCACAGTATTTAAATCTCTCTCTCACTCTCACAACAGCACACCCTCTCTCTCTCTCACGCACGCCCAGCTCTCTCTCCCTCACCCACCCGTGCCCTTCCCCCCTCTTCCTCAAACCCTCACCTCCAAATCCCTCCTCTCCATTGGATTCCAAGGGCGGGGAGAGCCTCAAATCGGTTGAGGATCAACTTCCCCAAGTTCTCCTCCATGGGGTGACGCGGGATCCCAAGTTCTTCGTGGGGGAGGAGCTATTCAAGGTAAAAAAGGTTAGGGTTGGATCGATCTCATGTTCTAGAAGGTTTTAGGTGGTTTCCTCTGGTCAAATGCATCCACATGAACCCCTAGACTAGATCCTAGAAGGTTTTAGAATTGGTGGATGATTTTCACCGCGTCATGGATTCTAACTTCTGTTCTGGTTGGGACCGGTCTGACCGGTCGGAGGAACCGGTCTGACTGGTGATGCGGCTGGGTTAGCGTGACCGGTTTGACCGGTCGAAAGGACCGGTCTGACCGGTGGGGGTTGGCTGAGAGGGTGCAAAGTCGGGGTAATGGGTACAATCGGTTATAAATTATTTTGGCTATTAGTTGCTAGTAATTTTTATAAGTCATGCACGCATTCTCATGTCATATGCATATGCATACGTGTAGCAGCCGCGGCAGAGGAGGTCGTATACGAGGTGGTTACGGAGCCACAGGAGCCGCAGGGGCAAGCCCCGCAGGAGGAGGTTCGCGGGGAGTCGGCCCAAGGCCCAACTCACCCCAGTTTTGAGCAGCAGACGCAAGGCAAGCCCCAGAGCACAACCTATTAATTTAAATTATGACATATATATATATATATATATATATATATATATATATATATATATATATATATATATATATATTACTTGTGCATTATGTATAGAAATTGGTTGAAACCCTAGTTGCATGGTCTCTAGGTTTCCTTGAGTTTATACTAGTATGATAGGACGATAGTAATGCTATGCTTAAGAGTTCTCGGTAGAAGTCGAGTGACTTCTTGTCACTCGCGAGATATAGGATATATAGAAGTCGAGTAATTTCCAGTTACTCGCAAGACATAGGTTATGTCTACTTATATTATAGTATTGAGAATTGAAATGGATATGGAGATGTGAGACCGGGCGGGGATGATGTATAGGTATGGCCGCAGGACAGGGTTCCTGGGTGCCTTAGCCCTGTCTGAGTCGATTAAGGACCGGTCGTTGTTGGCAGTGCTGATCGGGGATTGAATTGTACTAACCGCATGCCGGGAGTAGGAGATAATCGAAACCGGTAAGCCGAGTACTACCTTGCTTCGAAAGTACAGAACTTCTACCCACCCCTTAGGGCGAGTCGAGTGGCCGCGGAGAATCGGGATGCATATGTTTACTTTTGGTGGTCTCTCGTAAGGCTCGGCTGACTATATGCAGGTGGGGCGGTTCTGTAGTTCGAGGCAGGGAGGGGAATGGTTGGCATGTATAGTCCGACGGGGCAAATGCGTGCCGTGTTGGTTAGGTCCACCTTGCAAGGTTAAATCGGATCGATTTGCCGTGTCTCGCGGTTATGAGGGCCTTGATCTCTTTGCTGCATCGTAGCAAAATGTTAGAATGTGAGTTATGTATATTTATATAAAATATTGAGTATATTGAATTATTTTTACTTGCACCACCATGATTGCTATAATGGGCCTTTGCAAATATTAGATGAGAGTTCATTTATATAGAATCTGGAGCTAAAATAATGAAAGTAAGGAAACTACTTTAGTCGCTCTTTTTGCAAAAAATAACCACAAGCCAAAAGCCTTGCATGTCTAGTTATGTGGGCTAAGTTATACCCACTGGTCGGGTAAGTCTTGCTGAGTATTAGAATACTCAGGGTTTGTTGCCACATTTATTATTACAGGACGCCCGGACGTCGACTTCTGCCCCTGTGTTTTCAAGTTCATCCGCCGGGATGCAGAGCGGTGGCAGGTCAAGGAGCAGGACCCTTAGGCTAGGGCTTTGTTGAGTTGTACACTTGGGGCTGAGTGTGCAGCCTTTCTGTTTTGCACAGACCGGTCTGACCGGTCCGTGGGACCGATCTGACCGGTAGGGTCTGCAGGTAGTGCTGACCGGTCCGACCGGTTGGTAGAACCGGTCTGACCGGTCTTGAAAGTGCAGAACTGATGGAAGCTAGGGTAGATGTAGGATCTTTTGATTTCGAACTTCAGACCTTCTATTGTAAAGTTTTGTAAATTAATGGCATACATTTGAACTCGGTTTGTAAAACTTATTGTTCGTTTTCTTTGAGTTTATATTTTCAAGTAATATGGTGTGCTTGTACCATCTGCGCCCACCTTCACGTGGGACTACCGGTGATGTTTCGATCGGGCCGTGGGTTGAGAAAGGATCACCAAATTAAGCCGTTAAGCTAATGCGCCCGATGTGTTCAAATGACGGCCATTACGCTTAATTAGAGTTTTAATTTGGCGGTTCTATCACACCCACACAACTCAACAAGGAATGAGGAATTTCGCACAGATGCATATACCATATCCGTGTACAGCTGCTTGAGCCGCGCGAGATCCCTGAACCCGCCGTCGACGAGCTTCCTTAGATTCCGCGGCCTGACCCTGGGGATCCCGAGCAGCTCGGCGCTCTCCCTCGCCGGAAACCCCTCCTCCCTCACGCCGGCGGCCGCCGAAGCTGAGAACCGCTGCCCCCCAAGCCGCAGGGACCCCGCGGCGGCGGGGAAATGGAGGGGCGGGGGCGGGGCGGTGGAGGTGGAGGGGAGGACCGGGCGGAGGGCGGGGGACATCGCGGATGGGTCGGAGGAGCTACGGGCGGGTCGGCAGCGGCGGAGAGGGAGGAGGCAGCGCATCGCCGGCGGCGGCGGGGGGCATGGGGGTTTAGGGTTGTTGGTTTTTGGCGGGAAGGGGGGTGCGGAGGTCGAGGAGACAGAGCTGGGTGCTCGGCCGGAGCAGAGCAGATGGCAGTGGATCGGGTTCGGTGCGAGTACCCGCGTGTTTCGGTTTTTCGGGTTTCGGTTTGGTGTAGGTTTTTCGCTCACGGTTTTCAGGTTCGGGTTTGTGTTTGGTTTCGGGTTCGGTTTCGGATTTTGGTTTCCACCCGTGGGGGATATCCGAAATAAATCATTTAGAATTAAAACTCATGTTTTATAATATGTTAATGATAACTTATTTACTTAGACTATTAAATTTATTGAAAGTTGACTCATGAAAATATTTATTATTTATTGCCTCTTGTTTATATATGTAAATATGTGTATATTTATTCGCGGATTTCGGGTTTCGGGTACCCGCAGGTTTGGTTTTGGTGATGGATTTCCACCCAAATTGGTTTCGGGTTTGGGTTCGGGTTTCGGTTTTGGGTGCACAGAGACTCCACCCGATCCGAACCCGACCCGTTGCCATCCTTAGAGCAAGGGGGACTTCAGCATGGGCTCTGCACTAGAAAACCAGAGGTTTTTTTCACTTTCGCACAAAAACCAACCAAAAGATGGTTTTCACTTTACATGTCTGTTATTTTTCTTAAAGATTAAAGGTACTTTCACGTCTGTATGCCATCATTTAACAGGTTTGCCGAATAAATCAAAGAAATGTTTGACTTCTTTTAGATAAGAAGTATTTATATTAAACTTATTGTTGATGAGGAGCCGGACTAATAGATAAAATCATGTGAACGGAGGTTTTATGTTTCTTATCATAAAAAATACCCTTAAAATTCTTTTCCTCTATAGGTACAATATTTTGTGTTAGAGTAAAAGAAACCGCATTGTCTTTAATTGATACACGGCTTAATGTAGAAGCAAATTGAGGCAGATCCAAAAGTCAAGCATTTAAAAACGAGGGAGACAAGGCTTTTTCTTTTGAGATAGACATGGCTATTTTCTTAGTGAAAACCGAAAACTATTCGACTTCATTCAAAATCGAAGTTCAAAGTTTGGGCTGAGAGCTGACTCCATGTAAAAAGGGTAACAGCCCTCCAATGGTTTTAGACCCAGCGAAATTTTAGTGGGCTTGAAACCCAAGCCAGATGTGGTTTTAGACCCAGCGAAATTTAGTGGGCTTGAAACCCAAGCCAGATTCGGCCCAATGAATCCGCACCATTTTCACGGGCCCCACCGCCCTGGAATTCCGAAATTTGAAATTCCCACCTCCTCACCGCCTTGTCGGCTTTTCGCTCCCACCTACCTCTTTCCCCTCTTCCCTTCCACCAGCGATGCCGCCGGCGACGACTCCCCGCGGCGGTGCAGGGCGGGTGCCCCCCTCCGGCGACGCTCGGAGCCCGGCTAAGCGGCCCCGCGACTCAGACGACTCCGGCTCCGACGGCGACGGCGACTCCGATTCGGACAGCGACGGGGGCCTCGTCAGGTACCGCCTCGGGCCTCGGCGCCTCCCCTCCCACGCAGCCACGCGTTCTGGGATATTCCTTCTTTCTATTCGGCTCGTTGGATGACGGGAGGGCTTGTTCAAGTAACGATTTCTGATGTTTCGTGTCACTGGCGCGGCGGCAGCGACTTGAAGGAGATCGTATGCCTGCTGCGGCTCATCAAGGGCGGAGCCAACAGGGACGGGCAGAGGATGTGCGAGCAGATCATCGCCAGGTGAGTCTCCACCAGTGAGGGCTTCGGATTTCCTCGTCTTGTTGATATTGCAGTGCCACATAGTTTGTGGTCTCAATCTTCTTCCTAGTATTGTTCTTGTGATGGCCTGCTGGATTTTGCTGTTATGAATTTTCCTGTTCCTTCTATGGAAATCAAGATAGCTTTCCTTTTATGCATTCACAACCATTACTATTATCTTCATATTCTCTATTAAAAAAGTAGCACTTCAAAATTGTAGACAACAGGGGTACGAGACAAGATACTTGTAGAGTGTCAGTCGTAAGAGTGAGTTTGTATATGGGATTGATTCATTGATCATATTTTTCCTCATTCTACTCATCTACTGGGTACGCTGACTGCACGACCTGTTCAGATCTGATAATATGCCTTTCATCTGTATGACTAGAGTTTTGTTGTTAAATCATTTTCTTAATCTGTAGTGTCGCAGCAGAGATTCAGACTATGCTAGAAGAAACCCAGCTGAAATTTGAGATGGAAAGGTATTTTACTCGCCACAAAATTTGTGTTCCATAAACTCTACTCTTCTTGGAGTTTTAGAAAGTGACTAATCTTGCAGTTAGTTGGAGCACTGAAACCTGATGGAGAGAGATAAATAAAAATATTCATCTTCACTGAGAACACACTAATTTGTGTTCTTATTTACACAAGCAGGCAGAATTTGTTGAAAGTACTGTCGAACACTTCCAAAGAGGTATTCATACATAGTTGCCTTTTGTGGGTATTATTTTGTACTAAAGTGACATCAGGTTTGTACTTCAGCAGTGCGAGAATTCACTGAATGAAGAGTACAGCAAGTTGCAAGAAACATATGATATGTTTTGTAGAGAAAAGGATGCACACATGCAAACTTTCAGAGGTAGGTCAAATAAGAGCTAACTTCCGTTTGTGATGGTTTCTTCTCACTGATTTCTTCGGTAATGTATCAAGTGAGCCTCCTTTTTCCTTTCTAAAAAACTAGTATGGAGTGGTATCTACTTTTACTCCAGGATGGTTGATTTTGTCATTGTATAATTGAATTTAGAGGACACTTTTGAATGAACCTGTGTGCTTGGTTGCTACTTATCTGGATGAATTTTAATTATGTGCATGTACAGAGCATGATTTGGCAAAAAGATCAGCCTATCAACTGAGATCTGTATATGTTATGTGCAGACCTGTTCTCAGAAGTTGAAGTTGAGAAGAAGAAATTGCTTGAGCAGTACGAACATCATAGTAAGTAATAGGACCATTTGCCGTTTTTGTGCATGGACTGTTGTTTACCTGACTAGCATTCTTTCAAACAGAGAAGACGGAGACCACCATGTTATCAGAACTTCTCAGAGAAAGTAACATATGCAGAGCAATTGTATAATTGAATTTAGAGGACACTTTTGAATGAACCTGTGTGCTTGGTTGCTACTTATCTGGATGAATTTTAATTCTGTGCATGTACAGAGCATGATTTGGCAAAAAGATCAGCCTATCAACTGAGATCTGTATATGTTATGTGCAGACCTGTTCTCAGAAGTTGAAGTTGAGAAGAAGAAATTGCTTGAGCAGTACGAACATCATAGTAAGTAATAGGACCATTTGCCATTTTTGTGCATGGACTGGTGTTTACCTGACTAGCATTCTTTCAAACAGAGAAGACGGAGACCACCATGTTATCAGAACTTGACAAAACATTCTCAGAGAAAGTAACATATGCAGAGCAATCTGTCAGAAGGATGAAGAAGGTACATCTTGCTCATATATGTACATCTTGCTCCTCTTACGCCATATCTTCCTTTGGCAATCCAAATTTCCTGAGTCGGGATTCCAGTAGTGATTGCGCATTTTAATTTTATGGCTTTGTTTACGCAGGATGACAAGTCTTTTATCATCTTACGCAGGATGATGATTTTGACCTTGACGATGAGTGAAGCTAATACTCCAAGAATAGACAGTAAATAAAATGGAATTTCTTCGTTACTTCTTGGCCTTTGATTCTTTTTTCTGTGCAGATTTATTATACTTCAGTAGTATGCAGTTTGTAATCCCATTGTAATAGCTTCTCCAGATGAGCTCGTTGCATCAACCTGATCGTTGAGATTCAGTAAGCCCAGGATAAATCACAATTCTGGATTTGGTCTGGAGCTTGTTGCATATGTACAGATGGTAAATCAGAAATACAATCGTGTTATTTTTCCATTTCAAAGCTGCGGGGCTGCTGCTTCTCAGCCCAACAAAGACTGGGAAACGCTCTGGAAATCCAATCGTTAGCATTTCTAGGACTTGACAGTTAAGACACCATATTATCGCACTTACATGTGCCCTCCAGGGCATGTTTTCTGTTTTGAGCTGCTCAGGACTTAAATCGCCAATCCTGAATCGTCACTGCCACCGGATGAAATGCAAATGCTTAATACTGGTGGGAACAACTCAACCTTTGATTGGAACATAGCAAAGTATTATGTTCCAATGCAAAAACAAAATTATTATTCAACACAAACGAAAGTGACATAAATGTCGAATCAGCCCAGTGAAAACATATAAAATGTACCCAGTAATTTGAGCACCCAACTTCTCCTTTACCCCATCTATACAGCACTGTCAATAGGTTGTTCAATGCTAAATGTAGAGAAAAAACAGGGCAGCTACATCTCCTGCATGTAGTCCACACTGTGAATATGCAGCAAACTATGTAAGATCAACACCAGCAGCTCTACAACACATTAAACAGACTTTAACCAGATCCTAAAATTGCATTCCAAGGTTTACAAAAATCCTCCCAACAAATATGCTCCAAGGTCAAAACAGGTCCATGTACACCTGCCGCCTTCAATAAACTTCATCAAAATTGAGGTTATAAATGCGAGTAAGACGATTAACCCAGCCAGTCATAATGACACTATCTATACTTTCAAGCTTCCTGTAATGACAATTCAGGTTGTCCTGCTGATGCTTTGCAAGCAAGGCTTCCTCATGCAGTTGATTCTACAAGGATTCAAGAAAATAAATAACATAACCACAATGCATAAAGAAAGGAACTAAAAGATACATCACACGCAAGGACTGATGTGATCATGCGACTGAGATAACATTCTTTTATTCAAATCTGTAAAAATTTCTGAAGTATGAATTTTAGGGACATGTTCATATTTATATTCTTCTTTGAGACAGAATTATAGCTATTCAAGTTCATAGAATTTGGAAGGGTCATAGAATTACTGCCAACAAGAACAAGATTTTACCTTGATTAATGCTAAATTTTCCATCTCTTGTCTCTTGGAGATTAACTTAAACCTTCTAACATCATGAAAATCTGGATCTGTAGGGCCCACCCAACAGAATTCTAACTTTTTACCAGGTTTCCGTGGACGGTCATTGAACATTTCTGCTGTGGCTCGCTTCACCCTCACAGGCCTTGGCATCCCAGACATCATGAATGGGAACTCATCTAGCATGTTGACCACATATTCAGAATCCTTCTCAGTTTCCATTTCTACTAATGCAGATTGAGGAATATCAAATGGAACTGTGTAGTTGGTCAGAAAATTGACATTTTTTACATTCCCAAATTGGTTCAAAGCCATCTTTATGACTGCATCTGTAGCTAGGAGGGACAAGTTGTCAAGGTATACAGTTCTCTTAACCTTCTCCTCAAACTCGTTATACTCTTTTGCGGCCTCCAAGAATGCAGCACTGGTACTTTTTTCCACATCCAGGCCAACAGAGGTAGAAAGTTTCATTCCAGAAGGGTTGTGGCTGGTGCCAGTAGCATGTACCGCAGATATGCGCAGTTTTTTGCTAGATTTCTTGTCATTAGCTGGATCAGCTGGTCTTCTGCTTGGGGCACAGTTTATAGCCTCAGTAGACAGCTTCGCAGTAGCAATGTTCTTTCTAGCTTCATCACAAAGGTTATTCCCCATAGAGTTGCCATTTGCCTCCTCACTGTTCACTGCAGATGTTGTCACATTTTTCCTTGAGTTTTTTTTATCTCAGCCTCTATAGTTACCCCCTTCCTTGAAGAATAGCTGTTTGTCTCATAGAGCAGCCTCTTGCTCGGGATGATGCAGCTGGAGTTGTTGTTATTTTCCACTTTACCATGCATGCTAATGATTGACTGGTTCTTGCTTGGGGTATTGTTGATAGCTCCTATGTATGATTCCTTCCTAGGCGTATTGCTGCTGTCCTCAAGAGGCAGCCCCTTGTTTATGATGAATTTGTTTCCCTCTTCACACAGCTCCTTTCTTACAGGGTAACTGAATTCCTCTTTAAACTGCACTTCAGTGGCGGTTGTCAGGTTCAGACTCGAGACAATCAAATTAGGCTCTTCAAGTAGTGTGTGCTGTTTGACATAGGTGTGATCAGACAGTTGCTGTTTGCCTCTTGACACTGTCCTTCTCCTATGTCTTTGCTGCATACCTCCTCAGCCTTCACTTCATTGTCCACAATGGTCGTGCTTGGGGTGTTTTCATCGGTTTGTTCAGATACCCTTTTAGTCAAGTGTTTTTTAGTGTCCTCAGGTACTTCTGTGCTTGCGGTCTGAACACCCTCAGCCAACCTCTTTCTTGGTGGCAGGCGTATACGAATTTTGTTCCTAGGTGGGGCAATTTTCGTGGCACTGGTGTCCTTGCTGACTTCAGCAGCCAGGTTTTTGGAGGTAGCTATTTCCTTGGCACACAACATCCTCCTGCAGTTTGTGAATTGAAATGATATAAATGCTAAATAATGCAAATAGCAACAATATTTTTCAGGCTAGATGCAGAAGACAAGAAGGTCCCTTTTGACTTATCAAATATGACAGGAAGTCTCACAACCTAAACAGCTAGCACACAGCGCACTCTAAGCTGGTCATCGCACACCAGCAAGATATCATCTTCAAACAAAATAACAGTAAGCATCAACAAGAAAGCACATAGATAAGAATTTGCGATGATACCAAAACCAGGTACATTCAAAACAAACGTGATGGTAGCAACACCAGGCTGGTCATACATGTCAGCCAGTCCTATTCTGAACAAAAAACCTATTGGACGATGTGTATCTATATCAGTGTCAATTGCCAACATGGTTGGGACTTGGGAGGGCATCTTTTCCGGTTCTTTGCAATTGAATAATAAGATACTATGATTTGGATTGCTTAGCTGTCGCCCTAAACTACTGAGATAAAACCGTTTTGTGCAACAAACCAGGCTAGGCCTGGTAAAATATTCATCAGAAGCAACCTGCAATACTCTAACTTAATAGCTAAATCAAGAGGGTTTCATAGTGTTAGCAAGGAAAAATAAAATCATGACTGTTAGGTTAGTTAAATATCACTTGTAATCATAATACAGATGAACATTGCAGGAACTGGAATTTTCTAAAGCTGCACAAAACACTTCGTAACTTGGTGAAACTATCATGTGATGGGATCTAATGTGTCCTGCAGAAATTTTGCTAAAGCAAAAAAATATCCAGTCACCTACTCCTAGAGGGAAGAATAAAGCAGTGATGATGAGACATCAGGGACCCGCACCAATTTCACAGCAACAAGTATGTTTGCCACACAAATTTCAGAAGCTACCCTTTTTGTCCATTTCGCAAAATCGAGTACAAATTTCACAAGCTATCGCCCGCTAGAAGTACACCGATCCCCGACACCCACCAGTTCCGCGAAACCCCCGCCAGGCCCGCAGGAGCCCACGGGCGCTGAGATTCTGACGAGCCACCGCTCCCGGGACAGAAATGCAGGTCATCTCATTCTCAGCGGACGCAAAACTCTAAACCCCAATCGGCGCGCACGGGCCGAGAACCGCGCCCCGCCCCCGAGCGGAAGCGTCCGTGGAGCCCCCGGAGAAGCAACCCTACCCCCGATCGTCGCCGCGCCGCACGGAATTGGACGCGGATTGAATGCGCAGCAGGTAGGGGGAAGTGGGCGGCGAGGGCTTACCCTGGAATTGCCGCGGCGGGAGAGGAGGGGAAGTGGTCGCTGCGGGAACGAGACATCTCGGGAGCCGCGGCGGCGGAGGGAGGCAGCCCGTGCTTCCGCCCAGTGGCCACTACTGTGTGCTGCTGCTGCTTGCCCGATCGGAGGAAGTGGGCTGAGGTTGCAGGCAGGTGGGGCCGGGGCCCACAGCGCAGTGACCTAAGGGAAGTGAACGGGAGGGGGAGGCCGCTCGTGCGCGGACACGATTGATCCTCTTTTTTCGACGGACTTCCTTTTTCCGACGGAAATCCAGTTGTAAAATCTTGTCGAATTGAGTTTAGGGTGTGTTTAGTTCATTTTGGCAAAAAATTTTGAAAAAGAATTTTACTAATTTGGAGTATTAAATAAAATATATATACAAAACTTTTTTCACGGATGAATGGTAAATCGCAAGACGAATTTAATGAGCATAATTAATCTATAATTAGCAGATGGTTACTGTAGTATCACTGTTGCAAATTATAGATTAAGCAGACTTGTTAGATTCGTCGCGCGATTTACAACACACCCGTGCAAAATATTTTGTAAATAGACTTCATTTAGTACTCCACTAGTCTATCAATCCGTGCTTCCGCACAGGCTAATTAAAATTAATATAAAAATGAGGTTAATAATTACAATTATGTATCTCACGCTCTTTTTCATCAATTAAATATTCTAACACATACTCTAAAATATATATTTATTATTATTTAGTTACGATAGATTTTATTTTGCATCCCACCTCCACATGTATTCGATATATATATTTAGTTGAACTATTTGTTTGTGAATTGGTAGTCTTATCTCTTCCATCATATATAAATACATGTTGACACATCGTGGGTAGCATTTTATATAAATAATAATATTAGTAATGATAGAAATTGTAATTTAGATTTTTATATTGATACTTTAATATTTTATTATAATTATATAATTTAAATTCAGATTTAGGAGTAATTTAATTTCTAATAATAATATAATTGGATAATTTATATGCAAATTTATGGGGCTATTTGTATTATAATGGCATATTTGGGTAATTTACACGAAGATTAAGGGGTTACTTTAGATTTTTTATAATGGCATAGGTGGGTAATTTAGATACATGTTTAGAGGGTTACTTTAGTCTATTTTCATAATGGCAGAGGTGGGTAATTTATAGGAAAGATAACAGATCCGATGGCTATTATAATTAGAGTTGTTAGATTGATAACTAGATATTTATGATTTTTGTGAGAATTTATAGGATTTCTCTATTTTTTTAGAGTGCCCACCTAGGATTCTAGATGGCTTCATGTGGAGACTTCAAAGGAGCCTCCAATTAGTAATAGTAAGATGCATGTGTCCAAACATTTGATGTGATATTTTTAGAGGGGGAAATTGGGGATCTAAAGTGACCCTTAGTACGAGAAGTAGCATGCATAATTCGGACAAGTTCGTTAAAATTAGTTTTTCTTTTGTTTTTGGCAAACGTTAAAATTAGATGGTATGGCAAATTTAACCAAATTTAAATATTTAAAACCTTATAATGACATGACATGGCAACCCAAAATTTACCATGCCACATCACAAACAAGCCCCTCATCAAGCTTTTGTGCATGAAAAGCCAAAAATTTGAAACTTCACTCTAGGGGGCAGAACTACTTCACATTCACGCGCACATTTCGGTCCCTCCCTCTAGCCTCCATACAAGCAAAACACAAGGGACTAGCGAAGAAACTGCAACACGCACGATACATTGCATTTGCGCTCAGCATTTGTTCAACGTGTCATGGAAGAAGAGCCACGGCAAGGATCGCTCCGACAAGCCCCCAAGCCACCGGAGAAGAGTACCCGAGGCCGGCCCTGCTCGCCGCGCCGCTGCGGTGGTGGCTCCTGGCGTTGAGGTTCCGGGGGTCGACGGACCCCGCGCCGCCCTGCTCCGGCGTGCCGGTGCCGCCGCTCGTGTGCCCACCGCTGTGGCTGCTGCTGTACCCGTGGCCATGGCCTGAGCTCCTCACCGCGACCCGCTCGGCGCCGCCTGCTGCACACACACGTCAGAGCTCACCACTGAGTTTCAGCTGAATTCATGCTGTCCATCACACTCATGGAAAGAAAATGAAACTGGATTCTTTTCTTTTAAAAAAAAACAACCCAAATTGGATTCTTTTTTTCAAGCAATTTTCACTGTTCTTTTGTTGATTGATCAGATCATCAGGTATCAAAGTAGTATATCTTATCTGCGTGAATAGTACAATGATGATGCCGTAAAGAATTGGTGCGCGATCGCTTTCTGATGATAGCACGAGGCGCCAGGAACGAATATGAGTATCCTTAACGTGATGTGCATCCTGTCGAAATGCAGGGAATCATTTCTTTTCCCCCACACATGGACAGGACGGACCGACAGAGCATATGTGATAGGGAAAGGGAAGGGGCCTCCGGATCTGCGGTTGCACACCTCAGTCAGATCAGCCGCAGCGTCCAAGAACTGTTTGTTTTCTTCTTCGTCGTCGGGTTGCTATCCGGAGTTGCACAAAGCCCCATTATTCAGAGCCAGGTTTTTTTTTAGGTTCTGGAAAATCACTATATAGAGTTGTGAGTCTTTCCCCTCTTCAGAAACAATGGGGTGTTTTCTGAAGTAATCAGTATCAGGTGTTGTCTCGATTTCTTTAGTGTATTATTATCGCTGTCCTTAAGATTTAGCTCTTTTAGCTTGATATTCAGACATCATTTAACCGGGATTCTAGCATAGGGTGAAACGAAAATAGTGGGTTAAATGCACATGTATAGCAAAATTCACATGTTTGACTTTCATGGTATAATGCAACAGTTACCGTCCACAGGACAGGACAACATCAGCATTTCATATTATTATTGTTTTCTTCCATAGAACAGACCACCTCACTGCAATACTTGTTAAACAAAGCATGTGTTTTTTTAGACGATGGAATAATAAAACAATACCCAGCCTCTGCATAAAAAAAGAAGAAGCACATGTGGTTGTCCATATCCTTCACTAGCTGCAAGCAATTGCCCAAAGTTGTGGTGTACTGGTGTATAATAGCGTCCTAGTTTACAGTTCAGCTGGAGATATTTTATTAGCAAACATAAGTGCGTTAATTTTCTATATTATGTTGCCACTTTCCTAGGGAAGCCATGCTTTGGGCACAGTCCTGAATAACTGCGGGAAAAAAAGCAATTTAAAGCTTCAGGAGGGAGCAGGGCATTGTCTCTTTGGAACTGTCTACTTATGTTTCTACAAAACCACCTTTGTCAGGTTCACCTGAATGTTTTTTTTTACTTAAATTCAAACCCAAAAACACTGGTACTGTAAATAAATTAATAAAACCACAAGGAAAACATGGAAGACAAGCTAGAATAATTCAGTTCAAATTCTTAGTCTGAGATAAGCCGAACCGCCGCGTACCTGCTGTGTCCCCAGCATCTGCAGGCTGAGCTCCATGGACAGCTGAAACAACGAGCAAGAGGAGGAGAAGGGAGATGAAGAGGGAGGGTTTCTTGGAGCTCGCCATGGCTGCGCTGCAAGGACGACCAACAGACCAAGACCACGAACTGCAGCGAACTCTCTGCACCGCTCACTTATATCCGTCCTGAGAGGGTGGTAGAATAAGTTCCTCAGGGAGCTTTCCACGTGGTCCTTCCAAAGCTTGTCACACCCACCCTATTGTTTATCCCCTTGTTTGTTTGATTACCTTTTGTAACAGCCAGCACTAACAAATGTCTTCCTTGATTTTGAATTGGTTAATGCTATCATTAGTTCTTATTTTTATATAAGCAATAATAATACAACCAAAGTGGGTATTCAATGGTTTTGTTGTTGTATGCACCACATAGTTTAGTTTTTGTAAAAGCATGATGCACATTACAAATGTGGCGTGTAGGCCCAGTTGTTTATGCATCCCATAGTAGGGACATGTAGAGTAGTTTAGTTTGATGCTTCTGTGAAGGGTCCTACATGGTGAACAGACCATAAACAGCCTGCAACATGGCATGCAGAACTTCAGCAATTTGCAACACTGTCCCCCCCCCCCCCCCCCCCCCCCCCGCTGCACATCTGCCCTTGTAGAACAGATTTGTTATGTGAGAACCGCCCAATTTGATACTATTTTAAACGAACCGCCGGTCATTATCATCTAGATGAGAGTTAACACGTGCTTGCCGGAGAGCGTGCCACGTGTTATCCCACATATAGAGACACGAATAACCGACACGTCATTCATCCAAAATAATATCAAACCCGGTAGTCCCGGTATGTGCTCCAACATACGCCCAGAATCAGCATATGCACATACCGTTTACAATCGAATATATCGCCAAAAATCCACAAAGAGCAGTTTTATATTATCAGAGTTCACAACTTAACATTACAAGTTCAATATAGGTGGGTTTCAAACTTCTCTTACAAGCCTTGGGCTCACGAAAGTCATATTAAACAGAAACATAAAGTTTATTATATTTACATGCTCTCACGAAGCTCGATTACGATAAAGACTTACTAAAGTAATGACGCCTTGCTCAAGGACATCATTACAGCCACCACGACCTACTCTTCCCCCGTGTTTGGATCAGCGGGGTAGAAGTGGCCGAACACCACTTCCGGCTCACCTGCAACTAGGTTTAGAAAGCAACCTGAGTACAAAAGGTACTTGCAAGACTTACGCGATTACATAAACAAGGATCATGCAATGGCTCAAGTAAAAGCTTTAAGGTTAAGTAATTATTGCATCAGTATCAGCTCGCTACACTACCACCTATCAGAATTAATTAACATTGCCCAAACCCCCAACAATTTTAGTGTATTAAGGGTATACGAAATACTGAGGCGCAGAGGTGCCATGAACCATTTCCATCATAACCGAAACTTTCTACGAAGAGTTCAACGGACAAAGAGCTTGCTCATAACCGAGAGCGCGGCAATTCGAATTGATTATAATCTTGCAAGGGTGTACTACTTTACCCACACGACGCAAGGACCATGCGACTCACCCAACCCGCTAAAGTTGGATAAGAGGGTACTCGCGTCAACCGTTCCCAACATGGCTCGATCATTGAAATCTTCACACCTAGCTTACGCGTAGAGACTTAGTTTCCACCGGGGACATCTCTAAACATTCCTACTCGTAGGTCCACCCGGGGACACCTCTAAGCCTCTCTGCATAGCCCTTGGCCACGTATCTAGGACTGTACATCAATGATCAAGTCAAGGAAGGTAATTGGCTTATCCGTACCATTATATTGGATATGTGGTAGCACGGAAAGGTGCTCAAAGCCGACGCCATTCTCGAACGGTCCTTCACTAGGCCCTACCATTCCGCTCGAATCTCGATTCTACCAACCTCTTAATAACCCAACCGAAACAGTGCGATCAAGGGTAACCGGTAAAAGTGATCCTCCAAACCATTCCTGTCTAGCGAGCACTGCAAGAATTCTAAGCAGGGCTAAGCATCTAGTCAAGTTAAGTAATTAACTAACTAACTAGTGCCAAGAACAAGGATGACAAATCAAGGAAGGATAATGCACGCAGATAGGTACAAGAATGCAATACATACTTAATATACATAACCCAACATTACCCGGTGAGATAACTAATTAACT
The DNA here is from genome assembly GCF_016808335.1 of Panicum virgatum. NCBI lineage: Eukaryota > Viridiplantae > Streptophyta > Magnoliopsida > Poales > Poaceae > Panicum > Panicum virgatum. The sequence goes on from NC_053146.1 coordinate 9,719,923, forward strand.
CAAGTTAAATAGGAGCAATGATTCATGCTTAGCTGCTTGCCTTGGTTAGTTTTGAACTCGACCACGAACGGGACTCCAGGTTCAGGCTCCACGGACTCGGTGGGCTCCACGGGTTCGTTCTCCGACGGTTCGGTCACTAAAATGCATGAATGCGATGCAAGAATTAAGAAATGAACTAAACAACAAGAATAAATCATGAAATAATTTGAGCGTGCAGAAGACATTGCAAAGAACTCATGAAAATTGGTTTTTCAGCAAAAACATTTTCCTATAATTAACCATAAATATATTAGTTTTCAGCCACTCTAAACAAAGTAAATCAGAAAAGGCATGCAAACTAAACTAAACAAATCCAAGAAAATTATCAAGGAAACTAGGCAGGAACACAAGACTAACAAAACTGGTTTTGCCATTTTATCGCTTTCCAGCAAGAAGTTCTATATTAAACCATTTTCAGATAAAGCATATGAAAACAAGCTAAAACTTTGATAATCAGCAAAGAATCATATAAACAAGTTGCACCACTAAACACTACACCTCACAAGGAGTCTAACAAAATTTGGTTTGACATTTTTCGAGCAGTACATAAATAAATAAGCATTAAACTAACTTTTGCAAGATAAAACTATAGATAAATCTATAGCAAAGTAACATGCAAAACAATATTTTTCCTAAGTAGATCACAGCTAGAGGAATCTAACAAAATAAGTTTCATAATTTTTTGGAGCTATATATGAATTTCTACAAAATTTACAAACTTGCTGCTCAACTAAACACCTAGAAAAACGCTAGATGCACCCCAGCCGACCAGCCCAGCAGCTGACAGGCAGGGCCCACGGGCCAGCGGCCAACCCAGCCGGGTCAAGGCGAGGCCGGCCTTGACCGCGGCGTGGGCGCGGCCACGGCGTCGCGCGGTGCGCGCACGCACGCGCGTGCGCGGCGACGGCGAGCAGCGGCGGCGCGAGGCGGCGCGACGGGGCGGGGCCAGAGCGGGGAAGGGGAGGTGCGCACGGGGATGCGGAGGTGGCGGTGAGGCTCACCAGTGGTGGCGCGGGCAGGGAACGGCGATGAGGGTGCGGCGCGACGAGCGGAGGCGGCGGCGGACCGAGGCTCTCGCCGGCGGCCCTGCAGGGAGGGAGAGGGGCCGGGTTAGGGGCGAAATCGGTCGAGGATGGGGAGGACTAGGTGGCGTGCGTGCTAGATCGGGGAGGACCTCACCGGCGGTGACGAATCGCGGCGGCGACGGAGCTCGGGGGCGGCGGCAATGGGGAGTCGGGGCTAGGGTTTGAGGCGGGGAACGAGGGCCGGCCTCGACGCGGATAAGGAGAGGGGGCGAGGGAAGAGGGAAGGGGCGGCACGGGACGCGAGGATGGCCAGCACGTGGCGCGACTCGCGAGGATGGACGCCGGCGGCGGCGACGCGTGCGTGCGGTGCCGAGCAAAACAGAGGAGGAGAGGGAGAGGGGAGACTGACAGGTGGGCCCGGCATGGGATTTTTATTTTCGTTCTTTTTTTCTCAGGGCTGTGACAACTCTCCCCCCCCCTTAAGAAAATCTTGTCCCGAGATTTAAGTAGACAAGAGGGGAAGGATAAAACTCGGACTAAGCTGAGGCCATACCCACCTAAACAAGATAAACATCTAAGAGATGATGCACAAAGGCAGGGATGATGTGGTGTGAGACATTCCTAAGGTTTTCTTGATGGTGACTGTGTACACATATATAACATCTAGAACTATGAACTTCATCAAGAAAATGTGGTGGGGTAGGGAGAGAACTTACTCATCGGAAAAGAATTCCGGGTAGTCTTGACATAATCGATCTTCACGCTCCCAAGTGGCTTCATCTTCGGTATGATTGCTCCATTGAACCTTTACAAACTTTACCATACTACGCTTCACCTTTCTTTCATCTCGGTCAAGAATGGCAATTGGGTGTTCTTCGTAGGTAAGACCCGGTTGAAGATTAAGTGAATCAAGGTCGACGGCGTCAGCTGGAACGCGATGGCATTTCTTCAACTGAGAGATGTGAAAAACATTATGCACGGCGGAGAGTGATTGAGGAAGTTCCAATTGATAGGCCACTACTCCAACTTTCTTGATAATCCGAAAAGGTCAGACATAGCGTGGCGCTAACTTTCCTCTGACTTGAAAACGACGAGTGCCCTTAAATGGGGAAACCTTGAGATAGACATAATCACCAATCTTGAGATGTAGTTCTCGGCGACGACGATCAGCATAACTCTTTTGACGAGATTGAGCAATGCGAAGATTCTCACGGATAATTCTGACTTGATCCTCAGCATCTTTTACCAAATCCGGACCAAAGAAAGGTCTTTCTCCAGATTCGGACCAGTTGATCGGAGTTCTACACCGTCTTCCATAGAGAGCTTCAAATGGAGACATTTTGATACTTGCTTGATAACTATTGTTGTAAGAAAATTCTGCGAACGGCAAGCAAGTAACCCATTTCTTCTCATAGATTAGAGCACAGGCTCGAAGCATGTCTTCTAAGATTTGATTGACTCTCTCGGCTTGACCGTCGGTTTGAGGATGATAAGCAGTACTATAGGTGAGATCAGTTCCCATGGCTTCATGAAGATTTCTCCAAAAGTGAGCGACAAATTGAGGACCAAGATCAGAGACAATTTTCTTAGGAACACCATGAAGACATACAATCCGAGTGAGATACAACTCCGCATATTGCTTAATTTGATAAGTGGTCTTAACTGGAAGGAAATGAGCCGACTTTGTCAATCGATCTACAATTACCCAGATAGAATCATACCCTTGAGAAGACCTGGGCAACCCGGTGATGAAATCCATTCCAATTTCCTCCCACTTCTATGATGGAATAGGTAAGGGCTGAAGGGTACCGGCAAGTTTGAGATGTTCGGCCTTAACTCTTTCGCAAACATCGCACTCGGCGACATATCGAGCAATTTCTCGCTTCATACGAGTCCACCAAAATCTTTGCTTGAGATCTTGATACATTTTAGTACTACCTGGGTGAATGGAAAATTGAGAACTGTGGGCTTCATCAAGGATAATTCGCCTGAGGTTATGATCCTTTGGCACCACAATTTGCTTCCCAAAGAATAGAACTCCTTAATCATCCGTAGAGAAACATCGAGCTTTGCCCTCATTCATTAACTCCCGAATTCGAGCCATACCCTTATTCTTCTTTTGGACTTCCTTAATTTGATCATAAAGATCGGATCTGACTAAGAGTAGCAAGATAGCCTTCTTTGACCATAGAAATTCCGAGTTTCCGAAGATCATCACAGAGAGTATGCACAGGACGAGCTATGGTCAAGCAGTTGCATTGAGCCTTTCGGCTTAGTGCATCGGCGACGACATTCGCCTTACCGGGATGATAGTGCACTTCAATATCATAATCCTTGATCAGTTCAAGCCATCGACATTGCCTCATATTGAGATCCGATTGAGTGAAAATGTACTTGAGACTCTTGTGATCAGTATAGATGTTGCAATGATTGCCAAGCAGATAATGACGCCATATCTTTAGAGCATGGACAACAGCCGCAAGCTCTAAATCATGGGTAGGATAATTTTCTTCATGTCTCTTGAGTTGACGAGAAGCATAGGCCACCACTCGGCCTTCTTACATAAGAACACAGCCAAGACCGATGCGAGAAGCATCGCAATAAACATCGAAACTCTTGGAAATATCTGGCTGAGCAAGAACTGGAGCAGTAGTGAGGCGATCCTTAAGGGTTTGAAAGGCTTCTTCATAGGCTGGGGACCACTCAAACTTGACCCCATTCTTCAGTAACTCGGTCATAGGCTTCGCAATTTTAGAGAAGTTCTCTATGAACCGACGGTAGTATCCCGCAAGTCCAAGAAAACTCCGGATCTCATGGACATTCTGTGGTTGCTTCCAATCCAGAACATCTTCCACCTTGCTAGGATCCACAGCAATACCATCCTTGGAGAGGACATGACCAAGAAAAGATACTTCTTCAAGCCAAAACTCACATTTGCTGAACTTGGCATAAAGACGATGCTCTCTAAGCTTTTGGAGGACGATATGAATATGATGAGCATGATCTTCTTTGGTCTTGAATAAATAAGAATATCATCGATAAAGATGATCACAAAAACATCAAGTTCTTCCATTAAGATGCTATTCATCAGATACATGAAATAAGCCGGTGCATTGGTGAGGCCGAAGGACATGACAGTGAATTCATAGAGACCATATCTAGTAGAGAAAGCCGTTTTTGGAATGTCTTCAGTTCGAATCTTGATTTGATGATAACCCAACCTTAAATCAATCTTAGAGAAATAACGAGCTCCGAAGAGTTGATCAAACAAGATATCAATCCGTGGAAGAGGGTATTTGTTCTTGATAGTGACTTCATTCAACGGACGATAATCAACACACATCCGTAAACTATCATCTTTCTTTTTTCACAAAGAGAGCCGGGCATCCCCATGGAGAGGAGCTCGGGCGAATAAAACCCTTGTCCAATAAAGTCTTGATTTGTTTCTTCAATTCTTTCAACTCATTGGGAGGCATTCGGTAAGACTGTTTAGAGATAGGAGCAGTCCCGGGCATGAGCTCTATGACGAACTCCACCTCACGATCCGGAGGCATACCCGGTAATTCTTCCGGAAAGACATCTGGATACTCACACACCACGAGAATATCTTCCAACACAGTGGCTTTGGTACTCGGCAAAGCGTATAAACAAGATTCCGCCTTGGCAAGAGAGAGTAGAACTCTATTCCCGGAGGGATGCAAAAGATTGATAGTGCGGGGCCCACATTTGATAACTCCATCATGCTTACCCAACCAATTCATCCCAAGAATCACATCTAAGCCCATCTTGTCTAGGATAAGAAGATTAGCACGAAAAATAGCTCCCTCAATAAGAATTGGAACCTTATCCACAAAGTTTCTAGCAATGATTTCCCCACCTGGTGATTCTATATGATATGGCACTTGTAGTTTTTGCATCTCAAGTTTATTATGCAACACAAATTCCTTGTTGATGAATGAAAGAGTTGCTCCAGAATCGAAAAGAACACTTGCAGGGTGAGAGTTGATTAGGAGCGTACCCATGAGTACTTCAGCATCCTCCGGAACTTCTTCAGCGGTGGTGTAGTTGAGACGACCACGCTTAGGAGCCTGTTGTGGCTTGACTTCCTGACGCGATGCTTGAGGCATAGGAGTATTGGGCCTAGGTGCATTGAAGGCACCGCCACGCCTCGGAGAGGGGCAGTCCCTGGAGATGTGGCCTAGGCCACCACAATTGAAGCACGGACCTTTTGCGGTAACACCTGGATTGTTCCAATAGGCATTGACCAGCCTAGGAGCTTGTCCTTGAGGAGGTTGAGGGTGACGCACAATCCACATAGGACGGGGAGGTTGAGTACCCGGTGCCCGAGGTGGAAAAGGAGAAGGCCCCAGACGTGGACGTGAGGAGCTACCACCCGCAGAGGTAGGAGCAGGACGCTTGTTCTTTGCCTCAAGATTCTTCATCTTGTGCTCAGCTCTGATAGCAATATTCATCAAGTCATTGAAATCTTCAAACTTGGTAGTGGAGAGATTGTCTTGTAACTCTGCGGAGAGCCCATCGTACAGGCGTTCTTGCTTCTTGGCATCGGTGGCCACTTCTTCAGGTGCATATTGGGAGAGGGTGTTGAAGGCATTGACATAGGCTATCACATCACGACTTCCTTGAGTGAGATTCAGAAATTCATTTTTCTTGATGTCCATGATACCCTTGGGAATATGGAAGGAGCGAAAAGCTGTACGGAACTCCTCCCATGTGAAGCGGTGGTTGGCAGGGTGAGATGCCTTGAAGTTCTGCCACCAAACCCCAGGGGCATCATGAAGTTGATGATCAGCAAAAAGAACCTTCTCATGGGGCTCACACTCAATAAGACCAAGCTTCTCTTCAATCACATTGAGCCAGAAATCCGCATCCAGAGGATCTTTGGAGCCACGGAAAATGGGAGGATTGGTACGGAAGAATTCTCCGAACCTGTTCACTGGGGGCTCAGCTCTTGGACCATGGTTGCCGGCATTGCCCATTTGATTGATTATGGTCGCCATAAGTTCAGTTTGTCGGGCCAAGACGTCCGCGAGGTTTGGGTGAACTGGAGGATTAGGAAGGGGATCCTCGTTGTTGCGATTGTTATTGCCACCCGAACCATTGGCACCATCCCTCTCGGTTCCCGAACGCAACACCATCCTATTAATAAATAAAATGGTTAGCAGTCAGGAATGAAAGATGGAGAATGGTACTCAAAGGCAGGGTGGAAAGACAATGTGTAGATAAAAATCTAACACACAATCAACACCATAGTAGCAACTCTAAGAGATAGAGTAGATTTGGTCCACTAAGATTAGCAAGAACGAGCTCAACGAAATCTAGATCACGACACATTAAATTGGTTAAATGCAGATTTGAAAACCAAAAGAGAGTATGCATGCATGCGAGGTATGAATGCACATGATGTCTCCTCACATCGTGAGCACGCCTTAACGTTCTAACACTCACTTACGACCCAAAACAACCGCATTGTCCAGCAGCACTACAACCCTCCTAATAGCGCTCAGGACAATGGGTGATTCCCACCTTCTCAACTACGGTAAAAGGCTCAAAAGGTTTCCAGAGGACGAAAGGGTTTTCCTACGCTCCCGCTACTCATGCAGACAAGAGAGGTTGAGCACTTCTTAATTAAACAAGTGAAGCAATAAGAAGGAATTAGTTCTAAGACCAAGGAAGAAAGGTAGCATTTCACCTTAGGTTCAAATTTTTAACCAAAGTAAATCTTAGTGCAAGTAGTCAAATTTTATTTGACTCTCAACCCACTAAGCCAATTTTAGGTTCACTTCATGAAACCTTGGCTCTGATACCCGTTGTGAGAACCGCCCAATTTGATACTATTTTAAACAAACCGCCGGTCATTATCATCCAGATGAGAGTTAACACGTGCTTGCCGGAGAGCGTGCCACGTGTTATCCCACATCTAGAGACACGAATAACCGACACGTCATTCATCCAAAATAATATCAAACCCGGTAGTCCAGGTATGTGCTCCAACATACGCCCAGAATCAGCATATGCACATACCGTTTACAATCGAATACATCGTCAAAAATCCACAAAGAGCAGTTTTATATTATCAAAGTTCACAACTTAACATTACAAGTTCAATATAGGTGGGTTTCAAACTTCTCTTACAAGCCTTGGGCTCACGAAAGTCATATTAAACAGAAACATAAAGTTTATTATATTTACATGCTCTCACGAAGCTCGATTACGATAAAGACTTACTAAAGTAATGACACCTTGCTCAAGGACATCATTACAGCCACCACGACCTACTCTTCCCCCGTGTTTGGATCAGCGGGGTAGAAGTGGCCGAACACCACTTCCGGCTCACCTGCAACTAGGTTTAGAAAGCAACCTGAGTACAAAAGGTACTCGCAAGACTTACGCGATTATATAAACAAGGATCATGCAATGGCTTAAGTAAAATCTTTAAGGTTAAGTAATTATTGCATCAGCATCAGCTCGCTACACTACCACCTATCAGAATTAATTAACATTGCCCAAACCCCCAACAATTTTAGTATATTAAGGGTATACGAAATACTGAGGCACAGAGGTGCCATGAACCATTTCCATCATAACCGAAACTTTCTACGAAGAGTTCAACGGACAAAGAGCTTGCTCATAACCGAGAGCGCGGCAATTCGAATTGATTATAACCTTGCAAGGGTGTACTACTTTACCCACACGAGGCAAGGACCATGCGACTCACCCAACCCGCTAAAGTTGGAGAAGAGGGTACTCGCGTCAACCGTTCCCAACATGGCTCGATCATTGAAATCTTCACACCTAGCTTACACGTAGAGACTTAGTTTCCACCGGGGACATCTCTAAACTTTCCTACTCGTAGGTCCACCCGGGGACACCTCTAAGCCTCTCTGCATAGCCCTTGGCCACGTATCTAGGACTGTGCATCAATGATCAAGTCAAGGAAGGTAATTGGCTTATCCATACCATTATATTGGATATGTGGTAGCACGGAAAGGTGCTCAAAGCCGACGTCATCCACAAACGGTCCTTCACTAGGCCCTACCATTCCGCTCGAATCTCGATTCTACCAACCTCTTAATAACCCAACCGAAACAGTGCAATCAAGGGTAACCGGTAAAAGTGATCCTCCAAACCATTCCTGTCTAGCGAGCACTGCAAGAATTCTAAGCAGGGCTAAGCATCTAGTCAAGTTAAGTAATTAACTAACTAACTAGTGCCAAGAACAAGGATGACAAATCAAGGAAGGATAATGCACGCAGATAGGTACAAGAATGCAATACATACTTAATATACATAACCCAACATTACCCGGTGAGATAACTAATTAACTCAAGTTAAATAGGAGCAAGGATTCATGCTTAGCTGCTTGCCTTGGTTAGCTTCGGACTCGACCACGAACGGGACTCTAGGTTCAGGCTCCATGAACTCGGCGGGCTCCACGGGTTCGTTCTCCGACGGTTGGGTCACTAAAATGCATGAATGCGATGCAAGAATTAAGAAATGAACTAAACAACAAGAATAAATCATGAAATAATTTGAGCATGCAGAAGACATTGCAAAGAACTCATGAAAATTGGTTTTGCAGCAAAAGCATTTTCTTATAATTAACCATAATTATATTAGTTTTCAGCCACTCTAAACAAAGTAAATCAGAAAAGGCATGCAAAATAAACTAAAGAAATCCAACAAAATTATCAAGGAAACCAAGAAGGAACACAAGGCTAAAAAAACTGGTTTTGCCATTTTATCACTTTCCAGAAAGAAGTTCTATATTAAACCATTTTCAGATAAAGCATATGAAACAAGCTAAAACTTTGATAATCAGCAATTAATCATATCAACAAGTTACACCACTAAAAACTAAAACTCACAAGGAGTCTAAAAAATTTGGTTTGATATTTTTCGAGCAGTACACAAATAAATAAGCATTAAACTCACTTTTGCAATATAAAACTATAGATAAATCTACAGCAAAGTAACATGCAAAACAATATTTTTCCTAAGTAGATCTCAGCAAGAGGAATCCAACAAAACAAGTTTCATAATTTTTTGGAGCTATACATGAATTTCTACAAAATTTGCAAACTTGCGGCTCAACTAAACACCTAGAAAAACGCTAGATGCACCCCAGCCGGCCAGCCCAGCAGCTGACAGGCAGGGCCCACGGGCCAGCGGCCCACCAAGCCGGGTCAAGGCGAGGCCGGCCTTGACCGCGCGCACCGCGCGACGCGCGCGACGCCGAGCAGCGGCAGCGCGAGGCGGCGCGACGGGGCGGGGCCAGAGCGGGGAAGGGGAGGTGCGCACGGGGATGCGGAGGTGGCGGTGAGGCTCACCAGCGGCGGCGCGGGCACGGAACGGCGATGAGGGGGCGGCGCGACGAGCGGAGGCGGCGGCGAACCGAGGCTCTCATCGGCGGCCCTGCAGCGAGGGAGAGGGGGCCGGGTTAGGGGCGAAATCGGTCGAGGATGGGGAGGACTAGGTGGCGTGCGTTCTAGATCGGGGAGGACCTCACCGGCGGCGACGAATCGCGGCGGCGACGGAGCTCGGGGGCGGCGGCAATGGGGAGTCGGGGCTAGGGTTTGAGGCGGGGAACGGGGGCCGGCCTCGACGCGGATAAGGAGAGGGAAGAGGGAAGGGGCGGCACGGGACGCGAGGATGGCCAGCATGTGGCGCGACTCGCGAGGATGGACGCCGGCTGCGGCGACGCGTGCGTGCGGTGCCGAGCAAAACAGAGGAGGAGAGGGAGAGGGGAGACTGACAGGTGGGCCCGGCATGGGATTTTTATTTTCTTTCTTTTTTTTCTCAGGGCTGTGACATGTTATGTCTAGCTCTTCTGCACGAACTTACTTGAGACTTCTTCACAAACTGATACTAGCAATTTACTAGTGGCATTGAGCAAGGTTTTCAGGATTAGGACGCTAGGATCATCTCGCAGGATCGCACGTTGGACAGAGCCTTACACCCTTATTAGTAGAGGCTTAGTAGAGGGGAATAAGTGAAGTTGAAGGTATTTTCTACAAAAGAACGTTTCAGCAGAAGGGAGCAATTTTCAGAGGTAATCAAACACGAAAAATAAGCATGCGTGAATATTGCAGTAAAGTAGGCCACAGCATAACAAATGTTTTTATTTTCTCCATGTTACTCTCGATCCCTAGAGACTAGTGTACTAGCATTTTTTTCTTTGGATAAATAACACTTCTTCTTTTTATTGATTGACCTTTTGTCCGCTACTAATTCTCAAAGGATCTGATCTGACACATAAAAAAACAGGTATTGTCATGAAAACAAATACATGAACACTAACTCATACTAATTTTGCCAAGGAATAGTTATGAAAACAAGGTGCAACATATTCTTTTTTTTTGCAAATTTTCATGTTGGAGACGACGGGATCCACCATCCATCCATGCCCCAGATGAAGCAAAACCGAATAAACTGTTTTTTTCCAAAGTGTTAGCCCTCGTAATTCGTAACACTATAATTTAAAAAATTTAATTTTATAAACTAATGTTTCCAGCGGTGTGCGAGTGCGGATACGCAAAAAAGCCTCTTTGCGCAGGGCGCTGTGAGCTGTCATCTCGTAAAACATCGCTATGTTCCAGCTAGATGCGAAGACGCATGCGCAAAACGTTCCTGGGCCCCACCACCAGAGACTCATCGGCTACGACGCTTAAAAAATTTACATGCACAGGAGTCGACAGAAGAGACTTGCGAACGCTTTGCGGGTTGGAGAGAGAAATCGTAGGAATACGCATTCTCGTGGGCTCTCCGCGTTCGTATGCGGCACCTGTTTGAAGAAGGAATAGTGGCTCCTGGCTCCTGACTCCCTATTTTACGCATGCGAGGTTGGATAGGAGAGCCGCTGGAAACAGCCTAAGTCCGAACCAGCCAGCCAACGGCGGCTGCAACGAGCACGACGCCGGTGGCCGCCTTGGACCCCGGCCGCGGCGGCGCTGCCCCTGCGCTGGAAGCCGGCGGCCCAGGAGAGACGACCCAAGGGTTGGACACCGCCGGCGGCCCCCACGCGTGCCGCCCGTCACGGTGGCCGCCGCCGCCGCCGCCGTGGTGGTGGCCGTGGCGGTGGCAGCCTCCGCCGTCCCCGCTGGCGCCGCGCGTCGTCTCGTTAGTTCCTGCGCGCATACGCATTCAGGCAGCGATGTCAGAAACCGTGCGCTTGTGGCTGCTGATGGGAGCTTGCTAGCTCGAAACTCGGGAGGAATCTGGAGGTGGAGGAAGAAACGAGAGGGCACTTGGCACTTGCCTTCGCCATTGCTGGCATCTGCGGGGGCAGGGGCAGGGGCATGGGCGCCTGAGAAGGCAACGGAGAGAAGGACGACGAGGAGCAGAGGAAGCCATGGCTTCTTCCGTCGTTGCTCCATGGCGATGGTGAGGATCGTCGTACGTCTCGGCGAGTAATAGTGATCTGAATATGATGTCTGCAGGTGGCGTGATGCGTTCGTTTAGCAATGGCAATGGCTTGATTGGATACGGGTTCAGATCTTTCCATGAACACGCAAGAATTACCTTTTTTTTTTGTTCATTCCATGCATGATGCATCGCGTGTCAGAACGAGATTGTTCCTTGTGCTTTCCATCATCGCGGAGACGTGCAACGCAGTATGCGTGAGCAGATCGAACACGAGCCACGCAAGGAAGCGTTCGGCATCCATCGCCGATCTCACCAAAAACTAGAATGGAAATCTGCGATCGATCGAGCGAACAATGCGAGCACTAGCTGCAGGTGACCCATCGAGGTCATCGGAGACGAAGCAGCAGCGCGGCCGCTGCCGCAACGAGCGCGGCCAGCAGCCGGGCAGGGCCCGGCGCCGCGGCGCCGCTGCGGCCGTGGTGGTAGTTGGCGTTGCCGGCGACCGTGCGGGGGTAGAACACGGCCGGCGTCTCCGGCGCGCCGTGCCCGCGGCCACCGCGACCGTGGCCGCGTCCGTGTCCGTGGGCGCCGTGGCCACCGTGCCCGCCGCCGCCTTTCCTGACGGCCGCCGACCACCGCCCGGCTGCCGCCGCGGCGCTCGCCCGCCGCTCGAGCACCCCTGCAGCGCATCCGTGCGTGGGAGCTTGTTATGGCAAACAAAACAAAAGCAGAGAGAGTGAGGCGGGAACGGAGGTACCTATGCGGCGGTGCTGGCTGGCGCTGCCGCCGCCGCCCGCGACGGCGAGGTGGCGGCGGGCTCCTCCGGAGGCTGGAGTCGTCGCCGGAAGCAAGGCCGAGACGAGCGCAGCAAGGAACAGGAGGTGGATGCGTGGCGCCATTGCTCGGACGTCAGTTAAGCCGCCCACTGACGCCGCCGGCGATTAGCCGCGGCTAATGACCCCCTCTAAACAGTAATCGCGGTACGGTGGTCGTCAACGCCGTCTCCTCATCCATTTATTCGCCTTGTCCGGCATGGATTGGAATGTGGAAGAGCCAACGGGAAGAGAAGAATACGTGCGGAGGCGGAGAAGGGAAGGGAAGGGAATGGAATGGAATGGAATAGGCGAGCTGCTAGGCCACCGGGTCCATCGACATGGGACCCCGTCAGGCTCCGATCAGGCATTCAGTGCGACGCGCCAACACGGACACAGCAGCGTGCGGACACCTCGGAGATGGGCATATGGACAACTGGACCAGACTGCAGAGAATGTCGGGCCAGCTGGGCCACTGGGCCGCTCGCTTCAGATTGAGGTGAAGCGATGGCTAGGCCCGCGAGCCATCAGATGGTTCGGGCCACTGGGCCGCTCGCTTCAGATTGAGGAGAATGTCTGGTCCAGCCGAATTCGCGGCAGCTGCAGCAGCCTCCTGGTGCAGTGCAGTGGTGCCCCGCCGTCCCCGTGAGTCCGCTGCACCTGCGACGGCCACGGCCATGCGCCCATGCCCCTGCCGCCGCGTGAACCAGGCGCCTTTTCACGTGCACGCCGCGCCGCCGCCGACGACGCCGGCCCGCAAAACGCGGCTGCTGCCTGCTGCCTGCTGCCTGCTGCTTTCCGTGCTGTGCCCAGCTGGCCGGTCTCGCTTGGCGGCTTGGTCGGCTCGCGGCGCCCATGCCGTGCCGCCAGCGCTGCCTCTGTCGGTGGCCACCAGCGCTGCCTCTGCACCCCCCTCCCCCTCCCCCCTCCAGTCCACATGCCGCCCCACTCCCACTTCAGAAACCACTCCCACGAGCACAGCCCACAGGCAGCCACCGCAAACATGGGAAACAACTCATCCCGGAGCACGACAGCAGATACCACATTTCCAATCTTTGCTTCTTTCAAAACGTCAAGAAACAGCACCAAAAAGTGGGGGAGTTTCTATACGATTCCACGGAAGCAAAAAAAAAAAAAAACACATCGCTGCCCACGCGCCGCGTGTTTCCGGCGAGCGGGCAGGTCTTACAAAGAATCAACTCCTAACCAATCATCTGTTCTTCGCTAATGTGCCAACTGTGGGGGGAATGGAATGTGCATGGTATATAACTTAACTTTAATTTACTCAACAAACAATCGCCGTCATCCTCCTGCTCCGGTGGCCACCAGCGGATCGGTCCGATGCAGGTTCCTCAGAGAAATGGATGGAGAATGTTGAAGAAGAGCTGCACAGGGATGCCACGGCCTCGCCGCCATGGAACAGAAGGAACGCCGGACGGGTGCCAGGATCTGTGTTTCTATCTACAGGAAAGAATTCCAAAAAAATCAGGGCGTAATTCGCCTGCGGCAGGGGGGGTTTTCTTCCTCAGTTGCAGTCCAGGCCGCACTCCTCCAGGAGGGGGCCGTCACTCTTGGCGAGAAACGGGTCGATGCGGACCCACAGGAGCGAGAAGATGGAGGCCAGCAGGATGGACCAGACGATGACGATCGTCGGCGTCCGGTTCTGCCTCCCCACCAGACCCTTGAGGAACGGGTACAGGTGGACGATCACCCAGAACGCGAAGAAGAGCTTCCCGAACAAGGGGCCCCACGACTCGTACCCGTTGTTGATCGCGTTGGAGACCCCAGCCACGACCCCGATGAAGTTCAGCAGGAGCAGCGTCGTCGGGGGGATCAGCAGGGTCGTCCATTTGAAGGTGTACAGCTCCGAGAACTCCTCGTCATCCCCAGCCTTCGATGTCACGGTGAAGCTGGTGTCGATACCGGCAAGGACCTTCAGGAGGCCTTGGAAAACAGCAAAGAGATGTGATGAAACACCTCCAATGACCCAGAACTGCTCGTTTCTCCACCAGTCATCGATGGCCACACCGCTCCATCTCATCTCAAGTATGCCGGTGATAAAGATGCACATGAAAAGCGCCATGAACCAGATACTGGCAGCATTGGTAAGCTGCAATTTGAAATAATGACAGTAAGATTCACGAATAAACCCATACAATTCCATTGTTTTTGTAGGTAGATAGGTTTTTACCTCTGGTGTGATAAATTTCCCCGTGAGCAAGCATATGGCAGGCAATGTACAGTAAGCCAACAACGGAATGGATGTCCAGGGGTATACGATAGAGTTAATATATGAGAACCTCTCCAAAAATTTTAGCCCACCACCATACCCATACCAAAGTGGGCAGTGCTTGCTGAAGAAAATTTCAACAGATCCAAGAGCCCACCGAAGGACCTGGTGAAGACGATCAGAAAGATTCAGAGGTGCAGAACCTTTGAATGCAGGCCTCTTTGGGATGCAATAAATAGACCGCCAACCATGGCAGTGCATCTTAAATCCAGTCAAGATATCTTCTGTAATTGATCCATAAATCCAGCCAATCTGCAAGAGACCATGATCTAGTTAGCAAAATATATCTTCAGTAGAGCAGTCACAGGTCTTTGAATGAGGTTATCTGTATATACCTCTTTCCCCCAGTCAGTCTTGTCTTCATAACCGCAGCTGATAACATGTATAGCTTCCTTCAGTAGCGATGCTGGACTTGCACTCTTCAAGGTCCCACCATTCTCAAGAAGTGTTGATGCAACAAATACAGAAGATTGCCCGAACTTCTTTTCAAGCTTCTGTTGATTTACAATTCCAGCCTTCTCAACGTCAGCACCTGGTGAACAGTGAAATGATATTCACAAGTGTCAAACAGAAATACAAATGTTTTTGTCATTGAAAACAACAGTTAGTCAAGGTATGAAGGTAATATGAAATGGTTGTACAAAAAGCACTATCCTGGTTTTCAAAAATCTAAGGACACGCCTTTGGACTTTAATGGTGCTATCAAAATTAATGTTTGGAAGGTTAGCAATACCTGGAGCACCTTCCTCAATTTCGCCCAGGGCGTATGCAGGAGATGGATTTTCTTCTTTCTTGAAAAATAATATTTTCTTTTTCTTCTCTGTTTTCGGTTTCGTATTCTTATTCTTGTTTCTGCTGCAGCAGCAAGAGAGGCACCACTTGGGCCAGCAATTGCAAGTTCTTGATGGTGGCTTCTTGGTTTTCGGAGCATCATAACCATACAGTGCCTGGCGTCTAAAGACACATCCAGTACCCACATAGATGGGTCCTTGAATACCATCCAAACCTTTCATGTTGATCTGTATGATCCAAATGTTAGAAAACCTACGTGGCGATAATGACAATATGGATAGCTTAATATCTTGGGGAAGCTGAATCTTACATCAAAGAAGACAACGTTCCTGTTAGCGTATCGATCATGCCGGTCAATACCATCAAACCTCTGAGGGAACTGCACGTAGCACACTTTCTTCCCCACCAAAGGATCCATCATGAAACACATAGCCTCTTTTATGGCCTTGCTATTGTTGATGTAGTGATCACAGTCCAAGTTCAATAGGTATGGAGCATTTGATAAGACAGCAGAGACACGAACCTATTGGTTAACAAAATAGAAAGACAACATCAACCATGTGCTGCTATTAGGTTACAAGAAGAATCACAGAAGACATCAAGTTCAGAGCTTTTACCAGTGCATTCATGGCACCAGCCTTCTTATGATGATCATAGCCTGGCCTCTTTTCTCTCGAGACATAAACGAGGCGAGGCAGCTCATTTCCTTCCACATCATGACCACCGCTTTGGCCAAGGAATACCTATTGACACATAATTTTGAGCATTTTGAGGTGAAGTAAGTGAAGCAATCTTTTGGTTCAAAAAGAGAAACAAAGAGAGAAGTAGGACGATGACAATAAAAAACTGTACCAGCATTTATTATAACACCAAGGACTATAAAGGCCTACCTGAATCATTCCAGGATGATCGCGTACGTTGTTTCCAGGCCAGGGGCTTCCATCCTGCATTGTCCATCCTTCCTCGGGAACCTTTTGGGCTTTCGCAACCAAGGCATTGATTCTTACCTTGAATTCCTCATATTCTCTCTGAATGAAAAATTAAGGTCGTGTAAGTAACCTATTCATACAAATTAAGAAATTGCACAGAAAAGCAAAACAACACAGGCTAAACACTGTACCTTCATTGCCCTCCTGTCCCTAACAAAGGATGCGGCAACCTTGTCTTTCAGGTAGTCTATCTTCTGTTGGAAGTACCACTCAGGAGCACGAGGCTCAATATTAAACTTTTTGCAGAAAGGAACCCATTTCTTTGCAAATTCGGAAGTTTCAGACAGTGCTTCAAATGTAAGCATCGCAGCACCATCATCAGAAACATAGCAGGAGACCTTCTCAACTGGATAATCAACAGCAAGGATGGAAAGGACAGTGTTTGCTGTGACTAAGGGAGGCTCCTTTGAGGGATCAACCGTACTGACAAAGAAGTCAACTGGAGCAAGTTGAGAGAGTTGGCCTTCCTTGTCAAATCTGTACAGACAAGCAATGAACCTCTTAGCTTTAGAACTTCAGAAAGAAGATAGGGCAAGCATTTATTTGATTCACCATGGAACCAACCTTAGCGACAAACGGTCCAGGTAAGTCTCTCTCTCAATTGGAAGCCACTTTGGGAACTGATCAAGAATCCAGGACATGGCAAACCAGATTTCACAGATTACAGATATGAGCCATAAAGCAAATGCATCATGCACAGGATGCATCACACGGTAGTGGAAGAAGAACCCCAAAACCACCAACCGGATAACAATAATCATCCTGTAGGGGTTAATTC
This sequence comes from Panicum virgatum, assembly GCF_016808335.1. Taxonomy (NCBI): domain Eukaryota; kingdom Viridiplantae; phylum Streptophyta; class Magnoliopsida; order Poales; family Poaceae; genus Panicum; species Panicum virgatum. Next base: position 9,737,031 of record NC_053146.1, read on the forward strand.
GGCTTGATGGTATCGGAACTTTTCTGGACAATGGCTGCCGAGCTTCATCCATTCTGGTCAACAAATTTACAGAACACTTCAGTGCCACGGGCTAGTAACGCTCAATGAAAAGGAATGGCAAAGATTTCATTAAGAAATACTACATTGCATATTATGTCTTGGAAGATAAAGTTGAGACACAAAGATATAATGCGAAATTATCTACACCAACATGTAGGTATCTATGAATATACAGCTACCAGGCATGATGGAATGGAGCAAGAATACATTGCACGAATAATTCCATATAGGTGATCTACCATCTTATTCTACAATCATTCCGGATTCTCTCCAGCTATATGGCCGTGCAGAATCTACCAAGTAAATAACAAAACTACAAACTTGCCTGCAGATTTTCAGAAATGTTGTGATTAAAAGCCCTTTACTGCATTATGAAAATGGATATCACATTTATGTGTGTTTAGCTGGAGATTTGCCGATTAATAAAGACAGGCGTTGTGCAGTTAAGTACGACACATTTAGTGCAAGCAGCTACCATCCGCTAACTTCTGTACTACTACTAGTAATAGCAATTCTAGTGCACCGTCAGCGCCGAAAGAAGAGTAATCAAAGCAGCAGGAAGCTACTAGTGGTCAACAGACAAGCGTGGATGAGCACAGCACATACAGCGGCAGATCTGCATCGTCGCCGTCCCAATCATCGCCGCCCTCGCTCCTGGCGTGCTGCAGGCGCTCCTGGTTCTTCTTCCAGCGCTCCATCCGGTCGCTCCAGGCCACGCTGCCGTAGCCGTAGGCGGCCAGATCCTTGGACGGGTCCAAGGATCTCGGTTGCACTGCGACAGCAGCCAAGCAATTGAGGACACAGCTCGCTACGGAGTAGGGACTCTGGTGTCGGCATTGCCAGATTCCAGCACTGGATTGTGGGGTCACGCACCTGGAAGGCTCGGATCTGCGAAGGGGAGCGGGTGGATCCTCTTGCCCCCGCCGCCGCCGCCGCCCATGTAGGACGGCACGAGCGCGTGCTGCTCCGGCGGGATGTCGTCGACCTGTTACGCACGGCGAGCACAACCGGATTCAATTTCGACCGATGATCCAAAGCAATGCGCGCAGCAGAAGCAGCAGCAGCAGGTGAGCAGGAGGAGCCGAATCCGCCGTACCATTTGGCCGTTGGTGAGGAGCGGGACGCCGGGGGCGGCGCCGAAGCCGGCCGCCGGGTGGTGCGCGTCGCCGCGGCCGTAGCTCATGTGCGCCCGCAGCATGGACGCGGCGACGTCCCGGGGGTCATCGCCGTCCCCCTCTCCCCCGCCGTGGCGCAGGCCGAACTCGCCCTCGAGGTCGTCGACGCCGTCCTCGTCCTCGTCGCCGGTGACGCGGGGGCAGCCCTTGAGGCGCCTGTACCGCGTCCGGCACTGCGGGCACGCCTGCGAGCCCTCCCGGCGCTCGTACTCGTAGCAGGCGCGGCAGACGGGGAAGGCGCACTCGTTGCAGGCCACGAAGGGCTCCCCGTCGAAGCCCACCCCGACGTCGTCCCCGCATATCTGGCACGGCGCCTCCGCCGCCGCCCGCCGCGCCGCCGCCCCGGCCCCCCCGCCGGGCTCGCGGCGGATCACCACCAGCTCGTTCCGGTTGTGCGAGCCGGCCACCAGCCCCGCGCTCGCCTCCATCCTCCTTCCCCGCCGGATCTCGTTCCCGGCAGAGAATGCGTGTGCCCCTCGCGGCGCCGGCTCGCTCACATGCGGCGGCGGCGGCTGTGCGCTGGGCTGCTCGGGTGTGAGCTGCCGAGCTGTGGGGAGAGGGAGGGAGGGGGTGGGTGGCGTGGAGGTATAATAATGGGCGCCGCGCCGCGTTGGGTTCGTTGCTTGCCGGGCGAGCAGAGCAGCGCAACCACCGCGTCGCTCGCTCGCTGCTACCAGCTAGCTCGCGCCTGCCTGATTAGCGTGGTGGTGGTGCCCGCCGTGGTTTCCTTTCTTCTTCTTTATTAATTTTTTAATTTTCTTTTGTGTAGAAATTATTAGAAAAGGAGGGGGTTAGTGAGAGAACCAGGAGGTAGGAAGGAGAGAGAAAGAGTCTGTTTAGATCCAACTCTTAAATCCATAAAAACATCACATCAAATATTTAGACATATGTATGGAATATTAAATGAAGTCTATTTATAAATTTTTTTGCACGAATGAGCCGTAAATCGCGAGACGAATCTAATGAGCCAACTTAATCCATAATTTGCAACATTGATGCTACAGTACTATCCGCTAATTATATATTAATTACTATTATTAGATTCGTCTCGTGATTTACAACCTATCTGTGCAAAAAAATTTAGTAAATAAATTTTGTTTAGTAGTTCTAAATGGTAAGATTCCCATCCAAAAAATTTTGGGCGGGGATCTAAACACGGCCAAAGTGTCGGTGTCGGTGCAGAACCAAAACGGCAACTCGACCAACTGTTGGACTGCGAGTGGTATGCATACATGCTAGAGAGAGAGAGCATGGAGAGAGAGAGAGCAGTGATAGGTTGGTGGAATGTCTGATCTGAGCTAACTGTGCTTTGCTGGGCTGGACAGCTATTATGGGCGGGGATTAATGGGAGATGGTAGCAGTGATAGGTACTCCCTCCGTCCCTTTTTAATCCCTTGATCTCTCCAAGCGACAGTTACAACGGATGGAGGGAGTATGTAAAATTGTATGTTGAGTTTAACTCCAACAGGTGGCGAATCTAGAATTTTATGTTAGGGTGGTCCAATAGGAAATTATTTAAAATATTTTAGTGAATAAGTCAATTTAATTTAATAAAGATATTTTTTTCCCTTTTCACCTTCTCAATTTAATTATTAGTTGCTATATACAAGAAAATAATTAATAGCTATTTTTTCTAGTAGTAATATAAGATCAAACATGAAAAATGAAGAGGATGAAGGTCATTGGGCCAAATCTTAGGGTGTGCCAAATCTTAGTGAAAAATAAAAAAATCCACAGAAACAGGACTCATTATTTTCCTTTTTGCAACCAGGCGGACGATTCTAAGAGCATCTCCAAGAGTTTGGCAAATCGAGTTGCCATCTTTGATTTTTGGCAAAAACATTAAAAATACCCCTCCAACAGTTTGGCAAAAGACTTGATAATTTTTGGCAACTTGGGAAAAATCAGCCTCCAGCGCGTAAATATACGCGCGCAACGCGCGGTTGGCATCGTGGTTTCTAGTCAGGTGGGAGGGTGAAAAAAGAAATAAATAACAGAGAAGGGTTCCTGATTTAAGTTTTCAAGAGGTGGAAGGGCATAAATATAATTTTGTTTCTCTCTCAGGGTTCCTGATGTAAGTTAGATCTGGATTTGGCAAGTGAATTATGCCAAACTGTTGGAGATAAACTCTTTTTTTACTTGGCATATCTTTTTAGAAGTTGGCAAAACACAAGATATGCCAAGTAAAATATGACAAACTCTTGGAGATGCTCTAAGGTAAAAGGTGGGTTAGTGGTGTTAGGGAAAAAAAAGTAATGGGAAGCTGCCTTGCAGTGGGTGGGTGACCTTCATACAACAGTACAAGACTCGGTATTTCATTCATAGTTTATGGTGATTACACCCCAAAACTTACAAACACGCTCTTGAAATAAAGAGAAAATACATCCTAGTCTTTGCAAGCGCCCGGTCTCCGTCGCCACCGGTGGTCGGAGAACGCATCTTGAGGCCGACTTCCTCTCCAGCGAAAGGAACAAACTTTTTAATCGCCGTCTTGAGCAGCACATCGAGACCGACGTGCGTTGTTGATGCTGAACGAACCGGCTGAAGAAGCTGCCAGCACATCACCAAACATTAAGTATTCTGTCACCGCAAGGACCACGAACCCCAAATCGCTGGACGACGAAGAACCCCGAAGGGGAATTGAACCACCAAGACTGGTGGGATCAGAGAACCACCCCGATTTTCTTTCGTGTTGGTAAGCAAACCTCCCAAAATCGACACCGAAAAGACAATCTTCATCGGTGAAGACATGGGAGGGACAAAAACTTCCATGCCTGGCACCACGGCCGACCACGCTGGGCACTGCCGCCCCAAGCCTGCTGGGCAAGCACCCGAGCCAGGTAGCACGGGCAGCCACACCGGGCACAACGGCCACAAGCCTGCTGGCCTCAACCTTTGCCGTCGCCGGCAACAGGACGAGCAGGTCGATTCGAGGAGGGCCGGAAGCGAGGGCAAGCAGGGGATTTATTTTATTTCGACTCACCTTTGCTCATGTGTCGCTGGCACCGAGAACGGCTAGGACCACGGCAACGAGAACGACACCAGCGCCTCTGGCGGCCGGCGCTAGGGAGGACTTTCCCAACCAGGAGAACTTCATAGATGTAGAGGCTATAATATTATAGAAGTATACTAGAGACTAGCGGGGTGGCTCCACTCCTTTCCAGTTACTGGCGAAGAACACCGGAGACGGAGAGGAGGGAGCCGGATCTGGGAGGCTCCGGAGGCACCGGTTTGGGACGCGACGACTCGAGAGAGTTCTTGTACAAGACTCAAGAGTGTCGGTCGAGGCGAGGCATATCGCATATGGGCCCGTTTGGTTTGTGCTGTGTTAGTAAATAGTGACATTTTGACCACTAATTACGGTGTCAAACAAAGCCAGTTTACAAAACCAACTTCAGAACCCCGCGCTAGTGATCCTGAAGAATCCAATGAGGCCTTCGAACGCGCGATTAGAGGATAGTTACTGTAGCATTACTGTAGCAATCATCGATTAATTACCGTCGTTAGATTCGTCGTGAAAAGTTACATTCATCCCTGAAAAGATTTTGCAAATAGACTTCATTTAGTATACTATACATGCGAGATTTTTTTTTAGAAAACGTGCGCACTAGAATCGTGGAATGGCCAAACAAGACCATGGACTATGGTGGTGATAGCGATAGTGGGCCGCCGCTGCTGCTCGCGCCAAGTTGGAAAAAAAAAATCAAGGAGACGCGAGGGGTGTCTCGAGGCACATATACAATCACGTACTCGTGCTTTTGCCTTTAGGATCAACCCCCACCGTGTTTAGAAAAGAATCACCCACCTTATTAGGGTTTGACTTGCGAAAAACGAAGCGGCAGGCAGTTAACCCGTCGGGCTCGGTCACCGGAGAGCAGACTGCTCTGGTCAGTGACAGTGAGGCGCTAGCAGCAGCAGGAATGGAAACATGCACACTACTGTAGGAGTAACATGGAAATCGCATGGAAATCGATTGATTGGTTGAGGACTTGAGGTGTTAGAAGAAAGTGATGGGAATCAAGGCATGGGGATGTGGTAGTTCGAGTGTCATTAGGTGCGGCGCATGTGGTGGAGGCTCTAGTTTATTTGGACGCGAAACCGCGCTCTCATGTGGGCTCCGGAGGCGGAGGTGGTGCCAGCGTGGCCGAGAGTGACAATTTTAGGCCTCGTTCGGTTGCTCCCGAAATAGCCCGGAACGGCCTTCAATCCGGCCGGAATGAAGTGGGCTGGTTTGCAATCGGACGTGGGCCGAAATCGTCGTTCGTTTTGGTCGGCTCGGATTGGAAACAGGGCTGGTTCGGCCTCCTTTCACACCCTTCCGGCCTTGTTTCGATCCCCACCCCACACCCTCCAGATCCAATCCGGACATAGCAGCGGCACGCGAGGGCTAGGGTGAGGGCGCGGCTGGCGGCGCGCGAAGGCGAGGGCGACGGCGAGCGAGGCGACGGCAAGGCGGCGCGGTGGCGCATTGACGGCGAGCGTGTTCTTCGCCGCTTTCTCCATCCTCTAAAGCACAGAATTTGTTTTGCTACGACCACCCAGTCCTGCGCCCCCCGCTGAGATGCCCAGCAAGCAGTTCACCAAACAATTTGTACACAGATTCTCGACTCTGTAAAAATCGATGGCTCCAAATACTCTTCAACGCGATCCAACGGCCGAGGTTATATGGATCCGCGTTTCAACTCCACCCCACGCCCACCTCCTCTGCAGCACACCCAGCGCCGCGCGCAGGCATTTTCCTCCAAAAAACGGGCTTCCCTGTTTCCAGTTCTTCTCCCGCGCGCCTCCCTTGAATCGGCAAACCCCGCCCTAAGCCGGCGCCGTTCGAGCGGTCGTAACCCATGGGGCATCTTCGGGCTCCGGAAGCCGCCGGGAACCACGCCGGGTGCGGCCTTCGGCCACCACCGTGCGCAGGGCCGAGTGCGTCCTCCGGCCGCCGCCGTAACGCGCGCCGGCCGCGGCCTCTGGGCGCCGCCGTGAGCAGGGCCGGGTGCGTCCTCCGGGCGCCGCCGTGACTCGCGCCAGCTTAGGGCTGCGACCGCCCCCCCCCCCCCTAAGATCCCTCCAGCTAGGACGAGGAGGCGACGGCCACCAACAAGGCACGTGCAGTATTTCTCTTTCTTGACTTGATTTCTTAAATCAGAGCATTTGGGGAGCTTTTGGTTGCTTTGATTCGTGCAAAGACATGTGTTGATGCTGTGAATTTGATTGAATCAACACGAGCACGAAGAATCGAACCAATTTCGTTTTGGGGAGAAAAACTACATTCCTGCTCGTGATATGAAATTCCCGGTGTTTGAGTTCGAATTGAGACATGACTCTTTCGGGATAGCTTACCAACTCCATGGAGATCACCTGTGCATAGTTTGGGAGCGATTCCTTTTGATTTGGTCAAATTTCGGGTGTTTTCCTCTTTATTTATCCTGTCGTCCTTCTCTTTGCAGCCTGTTCGGTTGAACTGAATGGCCGGGCTGGACTACTGTTCCGACTGACTGTAGCGACTTGTTATTATATATGATTAACAGACGGCGGGGCAACATACTATCGGTACTGTAGCTGCAGTGGTACTGTAGATACAGTACTCCAGACCATCCCATCAAGTGCAACCGAACGGGACGCAGGCTGCGGCAGCGGGTTTCAGGAGGAGCCTCGAAGGGGAGGCGGTGGGGATCAAGGAGCAGGTGCTCACCAGGCAGCGCTGGAGGAGGCCGCCGCCACCACGAAGACCCTGAACGCAAACGGCGCGTGCCGGCGAGGGAAGCTGCTGTGGTTTCCTGAAACGTTAAGTGCAGGATGCTCATCTCTGAAATCTCAGTTTTGGGTAGCTGACTATTCTTGCTATTTCCTGTTTGAGTTGTTATGGTGCATAGCTAGAACCAAATTATGAATTGAACAACCGACACTGCCCCAAATTATTATAGAAATAATAATTGTCTTAATTGAATGTGTTTTCTGGCAACTGTAGCCCATCCAGGTCTACCTTTAGTATTTGATGACCATAAATATGTGTATGCATATTACCTAAACATTTCACTGCTACTGAAAAGCTAAACAGCTCGATATATTTCTATGATTTATGCTCAGAGTTCTACAACTCTTGTGTGTGTCTATACTGAATATTCAGATGCTTCAATTTCATAATGTATGTTTTTTTTACGAACTTCATAATGCATAATTGAGAACTGCATTTATTTACAGTCGAGGTAGAAGGCCCAAGAGGATATGCAGAAAGTGGAAAAGAAACTTGCCTTTTATTTCAAGTTTATTTGCTTTCCATTGTTGTTTTTATTTTCTTGGGTGCCACTTAATTCTCAAGGTCATCCTATCTCAACCATCGAAACTTTTTTTGTGTTCTGTTCTTGCAGGTGTTTTGAGTTGTAGGTCCTGTGTCGAGCAGAGGCCCAAATTAAATCCACAAATCTGGTGTGCTAATTTTGGCAACAGATTTCAAGAGTTATTTGTTCTAATTTCAAAAGTTCCAAAACAAGTTGTGAGAATTTAACCCATCTGAATAAACTTATTTCAATTCACAGGCTACAATTCCATTTTGTTGGGGAAACAGGAGATGTAATCTTTAAGATAAAATAAAAATTCAGAGTTACGTTTGGTTATAATCTACTTTCACTAAATTGATGTTTCACTTCTCATTTCTTGCCGTGTACCCTGATCAGTCGTAACATGTATAGTTCTCTGTTCATCCTGCATTTGAGTTGATGTTGCAGAACCTCTGAACAGCTACAGTTTTTTTTTTTTTTTTGCATTTGGATGCTTCAGACAAGCAGGCTTCACAACTGAAGTTGAACTTCTTGTCATTTGAGCATTCGAAGCCATTGGAATTTTTTTTGACAATGCAAACAACCAATATTTGTGGTGGTTCTCCAGACTTATTGATCAGTAAGCATTACTTGTGCACTAACTTATTTATCATGGTCCATTCTGTAGGCCTCTTACCATTCCTTATATGAATAAATTTTCTTTCAATTTACAATCTGCATTTCTTTTTGTTGGAGAAACAAGAGATGTAATATTTAAGATGAAAAGTAGATGGCATGAAGGCTTTGAAGAAAGGAAAAAAATGCATATGTTGCATGGTCAGGAATGCAATAGTGTTCTCTTTTTTCATTTTTGGTGTAGGCCATTTAATTTGCTCTTCAGTTCCTTGATTCAAATTTTGAATAGTTTCAACATGTCCAACTGAAGATATGAGATTGTATTAGCCTATCATGTCCTAAACTCCCGTGTATGATCTGGTTTGATGATTCTTGTAAGTTACGGATAGGTGATGTTGATCATGGTCTGTGTGTTTCACTTATAGAAAGGGACTAGACTAATTGACTTACATTGCAGTTTTGTTTGTCGTATAGCTTTCAACACATTTCTGCCAGTCGTGGACTCTTGGGTTGTGACGGTTGGATATTTGGAACCCGTGTTTTTTTTGTAATCTGCAAGTTATCCGTGGTGTTAGCACGGGCACCTTACTAGTCACTAGTAAGCCACCGCCTCTCTCCTCCTTCCCCTCTCCGCTGCGCTCGCTTTACCCCGTGCTGCCGCGTCCTGGATCCACGCACTCTCGGATCACTAGTCGGCGTCGAGGACGCGGTAGGAGCCCGAGGGGGGGGGGGGTGCAGCATCAGCGCGCCGTTGATGCAGAAGAGCAGGTCGCGGAGCCCCGCGTGGCCGCACCCGAGGAGCCGGCAGTGGCACGGTGCACGCGCATAGGACGAGCAAGGCGGGCAGCAGCAGGCACGAGCACACGGCGGTGCCATTTTGGTGCAGGTGAAGGTCAGATCTGGGAGTGCCGACAACGGAAGGAACACCTTCTATATCCTTCAGCTCAAAGGTCTTCTTTTCTTTCTCTGTGCCTTTGGGATGTCTGCTTAGACTGACTTCAATAGAGAGTGCAAAAGCATTTTTGCCTCTCCACAGAGTACTGTTCACACGATGCAACTCCTCCAACAGAGGAGGCAAACACGAGAGGCAGATTGCCTTCGAGGAGAGAGGCGTCGCCTCTCTCCTCAAACGCATCCGCAGGGCGCCTCGGGGACCTCCGCGGCCGCCCCGTCCACCGTCCCCGCCGCCATGGCCGCCCTATCTGCCGCTGCTAGACCCGCGCTCGAGGCTGCCGCGGAGCTCGACCGGCGGCGCGCAGATCCGAGCCCGACCTCTGGCGGGTCGAGGCGGCGGGTCTGGCGGCAGCGGGAGCTCCTTCCCCTTCTCTCCCTCCTCTCCGGCGGATCCCGAGCGCGGCCAAGCGAGGTGGGCGGAGCTGCTGCCTGTCCTCCCTCCCCGACCTCCTCTGCCTCTCCAAATCCGGCGCCCTCCCTCCGTGCCCTCCACCCCCTCCATCGCCGGCGCCCTCCCTACGCGGCTCCCTCTGCGCCGCCGTGGTCCGCGGGGGAGCATCCTGGCCGCGCGCTCGCGGTCCCATGGCGCGGCCGCCGCCACGTACGCATCCAGGAACCGCTCCACAAAAGCCGAGGAACCAACCCCTCGACTCCTCCCCGAGTCGCCGCGCTAGCTCGCCCCTCTCCTCCGCGCCTCCTCCCCTCTCCCACTCCGGCGGTGTGGGCGTCGTCGTCAGCGCCGCTGTGGCCGCCGTAGTGCCAGGGCCCGTCCTTGCCTTCCCCTTCGCTGGGGACATCCGTGACTTAGGCGACGGCGACAACTTCGTCGGTGTGGCCGCGGCCGCAGCCGGCTTCGATGACTCATCGACGACCACCACGGCTAGCGGCGAGGAGACAGTGGCGGGGACAGGTTTGAGGGTGTACAGGCCGAAGGCGGACAGGTCAGTGGCAAGAGCGGCACTGACCCATGATGTTGGTCGTCTCTGGCGCTCGGCCGCGACTGCCGCGAGAGAAGGGGACGGCGGCCCCGAGCAGGAGCAGGAGCGGCGGAGGGCGAGCGCGGGCGCGGAGCAGTGGGCCAGTGGAGCTACGGCGGCGGTGGAGGATGGCGAATGCCATTGCTCTGCCTCTCTGTTGGAGCCGGTGGGATGAGAGGGAAACGGAAAATACTGTTCATGCGAGGCAAAGGCCAATTTGCCTTCCAATTTTGCACTTCGTTGTTGGAGTCAGTCTTATACTACTAAAATGTGAATAATAGTAGTGCATATATGAAATGCTATTTTCTGAATAGACATGCTTTTATGGAAAGAAAGCATCCACCTGAAGGTGACACGTTCTTTGGTTGCTAACTGTGATCGTTCTCGAACCAAAGATCATATCTGGATAAACAAATACAATAACCGAGTTCAGTTCTCTATTACTGCACGTCGTTCTGCTTGGATGCATATTTATTTCGGCCAGTACAAGGCTTTATGCTGGTTCAGTTTGCTTGTAGCACAATAGAAGATAACGACATTGTCTACTAACAAAAAATTCAGGATGTTGTTCACCCTTGCATCTAGAACTGATGATTATGTAGTACTTAATGTGAATGAATTTCCTCAGCAACTTAGGATCCAAGAATCCTTAATTATTTATTCATTTCTCGAGTTAAACCTTGAGATAGTGTTCTGTATGGACATATGTAGTTTGCTTGGTAGCAGATTGCATTAAGACCCCAGTGTCGTTGCATGAAGATGACTGCATTGTAAACTAATGGGGCTGTAAACTAATGGGGCTTTGATCAGACTTGCTAATTTTCTCGAATTGGCGCCCAACTCCAAGGATTGGTTCCTACATCTTATTCTCGGTGTGGTGTGCAAAACCATATTTACCATGCTTCCACTTTCAGGTGCTAACCACTTTCCTGATTTGTCACTAACTCTCTAAAAGGAAACTAATGCTTAGCTGGTCTATAGGTTCTAATGACTACTCCTCTGCTATACTGCTAATAAGTTGATACTGTTATTTTTATGATGTTTATAGTGTTCAGTTAAGGACAGTCTAGGCATAAGTGAATTTCAGAAGACCAAGATTGGACTGCACAAGCTGTTTGACACAAGCCATTTTCAGGTTTTGACTACTAGTGTGTCAGGTTTTGACATAAACCTTTATTAAGCTGCTAGGGAATAAGTGTTAACATTCTGCAAGCCTTAACATTTTCACCGTGTTCGGCTGGTGCACCAGCCTCCAGCCCTATAGTATTTCTCTCTCACATCGCTCCAGCACTAGCCTCCAGCCACCAGTTAGGTAACAGTGTTTTTCTCTCACACCACTCCAGCTCCAGCCTGCCGAACGCAGTGAATTGCATTCTGAGGAGCAGCAGTAGTAGTGTAGTCTCTAAATTTTACTTCTATTAAAGACTTTGCTCTCTTGATGTAGGTTCTTCTTGGGTAGTACTTCCTCTCATCTGCACAAGGCTACTTCCACACCTGCAACTTAGAGTATTACTAGAACACCACCATGAAGAATGATGTCTGTGATGCCATGTGTCCGTGTTGCCATAATGTGCTATTTCTGTGTTGCCATAATGTTTGTAGTTGGCCACAATGACGCTACAATGCATTTGCGGTGCTATTTCTATGTTCTTGATATTGATTATGTGTTGTTCCTTGCTGTTAATTATGTGTTGTTCATTGGTTTCTGTCAAGTGCAGCTCTTCTATCCCCTGTTTTCTATCCTCTCCAGCCGAACACGGTTTTTTGAATTCATGGTTTAGATCATGATCAGGAATGATCACTGACCTGGTTTGAGTGACACATCTGGAACCACTCTATCCTGTCCAGGATCAAAACCAGGACTGTAACCAAACCTGGGCTGCCGAACGAGCCCTTAGGGGTAGTGGGCGGGGGTACTGGACCGACACGCTGACAAGAGATCATACAACATTAATTCTCTGACAGAAGAGTGTAAAAATGAGGCCGGATCTGCACAGGACTGTAACACGTTGATTGGGGGCGGCGCTTCGTGGGTCACGATCAACCCTGTTCTACTCCAACAGCCTCCAAGCCAACCAATAGTGTTTTCCTCTCATACCACTCCAGCAGCAGACTCCAGCCACCAGCAAGCCAACAGTGTTTTTCTCTCACACCACTCCAGCAGCAGCCTCCAGCACCAGCACAGCGAAAAGGGGGCACATTGCTGTATCAGGAAAATATAATGGTTCCGACAGTTCTTAGAGGGTATTTGAATCTTAAACACTAGTAGATGCTAACTTTCATCATCGTCCAAACAGATCTGGTACTTAGAGATGACCGACGCCGGAACTACGCATCCTGACCAGAATTCCGTGCGAAGGTTTGGCTCGAATGGTTGCGAGCGAGAGCTTGATGGTTCGAGCTGGATACATGATGATACTACAGGAGAGAAAAAGATCCGGGGCAGAAATACACGGCAGCGAGAACGGGGATCCCGTGTGCCCGCGGGACACGCACGGCGTGACGAAGCGCCGCAAGCCGTACGATGACACGTCCCTGTCCGCAGGGCAGGAGGAGGCCCCACACCGCCACCGGCCAGTAGTCTAGCCTCCACTCCACGCGGTTTCCTTTTCTTTTGTGGTTTTGGGCCCTCCCTTTTCCCGGCCCGCGCGCGCACATGTGTGGCGTTTTCGGGGTGTGTTTAGCCGGTGAATTTTTTTGAATTTTAGTACTGTAGCATATTTTATTGTTGTTTATTTGATAAATAATATTTAATTATGAATTAATTAATTTTAAAAGATTCATCTCGTGCTAATCAGTTAGACTATATAATTAGTTATTTTTTCAACTACATTTAATACTCCATGTATGTGTCAAAAATTTAATGTAATAGCTACTGTGTAAAATTTTTAGAGAACTAAACAGGACCGGCCTCATGTGGCCATTCAGGCGAGAGCCGAGAGCCCCAGAGGCAGCCAGCAAGGCCGCCGACACTTCTCTGTGCTCTCTCTCTGTGTGGGGGCCAGGTAACGAGGCCCGAGGCCACGCCAACACCCGAAGCATCGCACGCGAGGGTTCCAGCTTTGTTTAGACGGCGGGCTGGGTTAGCTACTTAGATAGGTCCCGTTTAGTTTTAATTTTTTTCTATAGAATTCATCACTTCAAATCTATGAACACATGCATAAAACATTAAATATAATTAAAAAAATAATTAATTATACAATTTAACTGATTAGTATGAGATAAATCTTTTAAAGCTAATTAGTCCATGATTGAATATTATTTGTTAAGTAACAACGAAAAATACTATAGTACCAAAATTCAAACCTTTTCACCAACTAAACACACCCTTAGCTAAGGCTTTGTTTAGTTCGCCAAAAAATTGAGTTTTGGTACTGTAGCACATTTTGTTGTTATTTAACAATTAATATCTAATGATAGACTAATCTCTACTCTTCTATATCTATATATATTATTATTTATATACTATACTATACTACTAAAAAGAACGATTGGGAGAAAAAACCTTGGTGTGACCCTAACCTCCGTCCCGTGGTGGCTCTGCCGTACCATCATCTGGACCGTTCGATTAAAATGCCGCTCTTCCGTACGTCCATCGCCCACGTTCTGCCTCCATCCCATGCGCACGCGAAATCCCTCCCCCGTCCCACGCTCTCGCGATCCCCTTCCCCGATGAATCCGCTCGACCTCGCCTCCACCTCGACACCACCTCCCTTGAACCCTCGCAATCGCCGTCGCGTCCTCCTCTTCCGAGCCGGCGGCCTCCCGACACCGCCCTCGCCGTTGCGTCATCCTCCTCCGAGCCGGCGGCCTCCGGACGCCGCCGGCGCATCATCCTCCTCCGAGCTGGCGGCCTCCCGACGCTGCCCTCGCCATCGCCCGCGCGAGCCGACGCCTCCTCCCCGACGAGGCGATCCGATCCGATCCTGCCCTGCCGGGCCTCGCCGCCCGTCGCTCGCCCCGGAGCACCTCCGTCAGACGAAGTGCAGGCCGTTCCTGTCGCCTGTCAGAGCTTGTCGCCGAGCGCCAACCAAAATCCAGTCGGAGCTTCGTCCCCGTGCCTGGTGAGGACACAAACGAGATCCCCTGGCTCTCCTCTTCCTGTCCCCCTCCTCATCCAGGCTCCTACATGGCAAGACCGCCGTGGATACAGATACAGATCTCCCGTCCACCATGAACACAAAACATCAAGGTATTTTGTATTGTAGATTAAAGCCTTGTTTGCGTTTATTGCTTCACGTAAACCTCGAAGCTAATATATATGATGGTGAACTTTTGCTTCACGGTTCCTGGAACTAATCCAGGCGAAGTGAAGGCAGGGGCAGTCGTACATGCAGTCGCACTCACTCTCCAGGTAAGCTAATTACTGACAGTTTGGTCTCTAGCAATATTTCCAAATAGATTGGTCTTTGGCATTTCAAAACTGATAGATTCACACATTTGTGCATTCAGTATGTGATGGTCGTGGGTGTGGCATGTATTCTCGAACTGTCAGCAATCACTCTTCTTTCATATTAGCATAAAGTTTATAAATTTATGTTGATTCTATGAAGTGTGAAAAATAGCAAATGGCTTTGGGATTCAGTTGTGTTGTAAAATAAAGAAAGATATTTTTATTAAAGTTACAGTCCTGTTAATTTTCTTGATTGTCTTAAATATTATGAAGTCTTTGTGTTCTATCATGTAGATTTGCCTTATTGGCCCACTCTCTGACCTAAATGAAACTGGCTAACTGATCCAAAGGAATAGGATATATAGTCTTCAAATGGAAAGTTTTGATTTCCACTGGCCTTTAGATTGCTTGGCTTATGTCTTATTTCAGAAAAAAAAGAGCCAGTGCTTGTCATTAATCCGTATGTTTGCGTTCGCTTGTTTGGTTGTAGGAAGCTGACAAACTACAATGTTACTGCCACTCTACAGGTGATTTTCTTGATTTTTCAGTAACAAAGCATACATGTGAATTTCTTTTTTCATTAAGTCATCACAATAGCCTTTCATCAAATGACATAAGAAATCTAATGAAGGTCAACACAAGAACGACCATTTTGATCTACTCGTGAAAGATCCTTTCTTAGATATCTGAAAATAAGATCCCCGGTCCATCTGCATTGCGTCAGGGCCAAAAATTCAAACAGTTTACCAACGTCAGGTTTGTCACATACTCACAGATTGCATGCTTTGGATTTCCATCATTCCCCAAAACACTGGTTCATCCTTGAGCGTTTGCACCTGATTCATAGCGTCTGCCCCTTTGCACTCAGTTAAGTTTAGCTGCATCCAGATTCCAGCTCCAGCCACCATGAAGTTCTTTCACTACTACAAAATAGGCCTTTCTTCCAGGCCATTTGTCCCGGTTACCTTTGGGCCCGGGACAAAAGGTGGCTTTTGTCCCGGGTCCAACGGCTAGCCGGGCCAATGTGGGGGACAGGGGCTTTTTGTCCCGGGTGGAGCCACCAACCCGGACAAAAGGCCCCCCTTTTGTCCCGTTTGGTGGCTCCACCCGGGACAAAAAGGCCAACCCTTTTATCCCGGGTGGTGTTATCAACCCGGACAAAAGGCCTCTCCACGTGATAGTTCAAAAGGAAGTTATTCTATACTGAGTCACGTGTACTACTTAGGTGAATTGGCAAGGAAACCATGCGTTGGGCAAGAGGTCTTGGGATCGAATCCCGTGGTGTGCAAAATTTTTTTTAACGTCAGGCACCTTTTGTCCCGGTTCTTCCACCCGGGACAAAAGCCTCGAGAGGCTTTTGTCCCGGAAGCCTTGTCCCGGTTCCAAAACCGGGACAAAAGCCAGTTTGGAACCGGGACAAAAGGCTAAATCTGTAGTAGTGTTTGCCATGCCTTTCAATTACTATTGTCTCTGAACATGGATAGCTACAATGTCCCCCAGTAGCTATCTCTGGCTATAGCGGTAGCCGTGGTAGGCGGAGATTTAAAACCTTGATTGTTACTAGAATTTGAATGCTTGAGTAGTTGAAAAATTTCCAGTGTTCAGGGTCTGTACAGGGAATGTCACTAGAGGTTAGAAGATGTGAAAGATGGTGTAACATCCTGGGGTTTGAAAAATTGAAATTGAAAGTTAAAATGTGGTTAACTCGGAAAAACCGGCACCACCGGTTTTTAAAAACCGGTACCACTGGATTTACTTTGCTCCGGCGAGCAGAGCACGCATCGCGGCGTGCCACGCGTCACTGCCGGCGAGCTGCGCCGAGGATGCGCCACGTCGCCTTATCCTCGCCTTCCTTATCCCCTCGCGTTGCCGTCCTCAATTTCTCCTCCTCTTCTTCTTTCTCCTCCCATGCCCTAGCCTGAGCAGAGCCGTCGCCGCCGCCGCTCCGACCATCTCCACCCGCCGTTCGTTGATTCCTCCTACCAGCACCTGCCTAGCCTCGTCCTCCACCCATCCACGAGCTCATTTGAGTGGTTCCCCGTCCTAAATCGCTTCTCCACCGCCGTGACCGCTTGAAGCTCTGCCTCGTGCGTCGACCCCCATTCTCCCGCTTTTCTCCACGCAACCTGAGCGCATGGTGAGCTTCACAACACCCTTCTCGACCTCCCCAAGCCCATTTAGCCTTCTTTTCCGGTGTGCCGCACGCCATGGACATGAACAGCCGAAACTGGTCTCACCGGTTTTGAAAACCGGTACCACCGGTTTTAGGCCACCAGTGTACCCGGTTTGGAAAACCGGTACCACCGGTTTTGTAATCCGGTATCACCTGTTTTCTTAAGATTTCAACTTTGGCTGAAACTTGTAAATTTCATAGAAAATGTTAGAAAATTGGGAAAAATGTAAAATTAAGTTTGATAGATTCATATTTTTATGCTCTGTAGGATAGAACTATAAAATGTATTGTTTATCAACTTTTACTATGTAATTTCTAATTATGTTAGATAAAATGCTTTTGTAGCTTGTATGTGCATAATTAGAGCTAGGAGAATACTAAAAATATAAAACCAGTTGGGTTAACTTTGTTTAGACTCGTACAAGGTTTAGTTGACCTCTGCTTATGTAGTTGTTCATGTTTAGGTAATAGTGATCTTGCGCTTGTATTGCTGCACTTTTTATTGCATCATCCGTGCATTTATACATATGCATTGTTGCACCTCATTTAGGTACACTAGATGTACACGTGTGGATGTGAAGTACGCGGTGTTGGAGCTAAACCACAAGACGATGTTCGGTGGACATCTCCAGAAGATGGAAGGACGAGCTGGCGCAACCGAAGACCTGGCCCAAGGTCGGAAGGGCCCAAGGCCTTGATAGTATGAACACTAGCTTAGTGTTACTCCCAGCCAAGCCCCGGTGCATAATCTATTATTTTAAATTATGAAACATTATATATCTATTACTTGTGCATTACATTTCAGGAATTGTGTGAAACCTTAGTTGCATGATCCCTAGGTTTCCTTGGGTCTTATACTAGTATGTGTAGGTTGTTAGCACTGCTATGCTTAATAGGTCTCGGTAGAAGTCGAGTGATTTCCTATCACTCGCGAGATATAGGATATTTTAGAAGTCGAGTAATTCCCAGTTACTCGCGAGATATAGGATATTTTTATACTCCATTATATGAGTTATTATATTCAAGATGGAATGAATAGAAAATTGAGACCAGACGGGGAATGATGATGAGATGTTGGTATGCAACAGGACATGGTTCCTGGTGTCTTAGCCCCGTCTGTGTCGATTAAGGACCGTACCATTATGGGCAGTGCTGATTGGGGATTGACCTATACTAATCGCATGCCGGGAGTAGGAGGTAGTCGAAACCGGTAAGCCTAGTACTACCTCACTTCGAAAGTACAGAACTTGTACCCACCCCTTAGGGCAGTCGAGTGGCCACGGAGAATTGGGATGCATATGTTTACTTTTAGTGGTCTCTCGTAGGGCTCGTCTGACTATACGCAGGTGGGGCGGTTCTGTTGTTAGAGGCGGGGAGGGGAATGGTTGGTGCGTGTGGTCCGACGGGACATATGCGTGCCGTGTTGGTTAGGTCCACCTTGCAAGATTAAATTGAATCGATTCACCGTGTCTCGCGGATATGAGGGCATTGATCTCTTTGTCGCATCGTAGTAATGAGATGGAATATGAATGATATATTATAATAATTACTTTGAATTGTTATTTAATGCTCCACCATGTTTGCTCTAGTTGTTACGCAAATATTAGTTGATGGTTAGGCTAAAAAGAATCTTGAGCTAAAATATTGAAAGTAAGGACCCACTATTAGATGCTTTTCTGCAAAACAAACTATCAGCCAAAAAATCTTGCATGTCTAGATAAGTGGGCTAAGTATACCCATTAGTCGGGTAAGTCTTGCTGAGTATTAGTTACTCAGGGTTTGTTATTTATCCTATTTCAGGTATAGGAGCTAACCCGGATTCACATCGGTGGGCTCGATGTGACGTCCTCACGTCTTGGTAATTATCATTTTATTTCTTTTTATTTCATTTGGTTTCTTATGAAATTTTTTTTCTCAGGTTAGACTCTCTTCCACTGCTATTATTTATTATGTGAACTTCAATTTGGAAAAGTCATTTTGTAAATACTTTAATATTATTTACTACTTTTGTGAAATTGTATCATGCTGGTACCGTCTGCGCTCGCCATCGTTCAAGACTTCTGGTGTGTTTCGATCGGCCTGTGGGTTGGAAACAGGCTGTTAAGTTACACTTAATTAAGCTAATATACCTGATGCGTTCAAATGATGGCGGTTATGCTTAATTAAGCTGTTTAACTTGGCGGTTCTGTCACAGCTGGCATGGCATTGCTGCATGTAAGCAGGTCTAAGCTGGTATTTATAGATCATGTATTAGTAACCATAAAGAATACAACGCATTGTCTAGATTATAATTGGAAAATATGGACCTCATTTAGAGTAAATATAGATTTTTACTTCTTGAGGTTTGCCTTGATGCACAAGGATTAGTTGGTGACATGCCTTTTGAAGTTGTTTATTTGGATGTCAGTTCAGCTTCTTGTTGAGTTGATTATGCTCCTCAATATGTTCAGTCCCATTGCCCTTTCTTGACATCTGTTTCTTAAATAAAGTGTCTTAGCACAGATTTCTCATGTTTGGTGAGGAAGAATATGTGCCGTCTCTGATCTTAATGTGGATTCAAAATTGAGACTCTAATGATTGCCGTGCAGGTAGGTACATGGAGCCTGTGTTGTAGAGAATTCTGATGATTGTGGATAGGGGAACATTTAGATAGAGGAGCAGATTCACAACAAGGAAAATCTTTTAAATGATATGAAGCTGAATCATGATAGTTATAACCTACATACTTCCACCTTAAAGCCAACTTTAAATGCTAGAAGTAACAAAGCAAACATTGTTGTTCAGACCTTTTCATCTGTTCCCATTTGATTGTTCCAATATGTTGGCCTGCTCCATGATATATATTTTTCCTTGGTTGTTGTATATAGTTCAAAAGATTATGGTTGCTCATCTCTTAAAATTTGCATGATTGTTGTATATAATAATTTGGTTTTTAGTCATCTACCTGTGTTGCACCACAGGTTTGTGGTCCAATTGTGTTCAGTGATGGTAAAATAATACTTTTTTTCATTCTCCACTTATTATACTATATAAAATTTTAAGGTCTATAAATTATAATCTTTTTAAACAAACATTATGTGCCTTGTGCTATAAATATTTTGCTGACCATAGCAACGCACGGGCACAAACCTAGTTATGCTTAAAATATTTATCTCGTATGAAACAGTTATACTGTGTAATTAGTTATTTTTTAGCTGCATTTAATGCTCCATGCATGTGTCTAAAGATTCGATGTGATGGATACTGTAGAAAATTTTTTGAGAACTAAACAAGGCCTCAGCAGTACTCCCTCCGTCCAGCGTATTTTGTTTTATTCTAAATTAAAATAATTTAAATATGATTAAATTTACAGAGAAAAATGCTAGACACATTAAATAAGTAAATTATGAAAATATATTTTATATTACATCTAACTATTCTAATTTGATATTTAAAATGTTATTACTATTATTTATAAATTTGATCAAATTTAGAACAATTTAACTTAGAAAAAATTAAAGTGACATACATTTCAAAGCAGAGGGAGCAATTACTAAACTGATTGATTGGGGTCGTAGGCAGCTGCTGGCCTAACAAATAAATTACTATACATTTCAAATAACAACTGACTGATTGTTTACTCCATTAGGCCATCCTCACCTACAGTGTCTATAGGTGATGTCTAAAGAAAAAAAGAGAGAGTAAAAAACTATTTAGAGACACTACCTTTCCAATGCATAGTTTCTATGATAAATAAACAAAATAAATCTCATCCAATTCTCTCTCTCTCCTCTCTCCTTGCCTCATCCTATCATTCTTTTTCATTTCTTGGTTATTACGTAGATATGGTGTCTTGCATGGGAAATCATATCTATTTTTTCCTCATTATCTTTTTTACTATGTTACCAAATTATTTACGTGACACCCTTATTAATTTTATAAACATCATGAGGATTGGAACTAGTCTAAGCTGCTTACGCCCGGAGTTACCGATGCAGCTACCAAGCGGCGGCGTCGCCGGTGCCGGTAAGACTCTTCTCCCCCTTGCCTTTACCAACTCTTTTTTTTCTTGAAAATTATTATCTACCGACTCTTTTCACCGCCGGTCGGTACATCAGGTTCTCGGTAGTCAGTTCGGAGTTAATCAGAGATTTCGTTGTTTTTCTTGAGGAGAAATGGTTCCAAGCACGTGCTCGACCTATCCCGTCGACTAACACTCGTCGGCGTCTGGTGGGCTTGATTGTTCCCTCACTCGCCTTTCCACTTGTTCACGCGTCAAAACCAGGCCTAGCCCATGCAGCTGGCTCAGGCATCGCGGCCTTGTTTGGGCTTTTGTATGTTGTGTGGGTGGGTGGGCCGGGTACCCACACATGGGCCGTGCTCTAGCTCTGGATTTATCAAATCGGACTTCCCATATGGATTTTTCGTTGATTATTGTTTAAAAAAATAGATTTTTCGTTGATGAAAACGGACCAAAATGGGGGTAACTAGGCTAGTTGACTGTTGCAGGTAAAAGAAAGGAAAACAAGCAAAGTATCTTTTGAAACACCAAGCGAGATGAAACAGGGAAGACAAAAAAAAAAAGACTTTCAGAAAAGGAGTGTAATGGTACATAATTAACTTGACTATATAGCATTCGTTCAACTTTCATTTTCAAAGAAGCTGATACAGTTCTATAGTCTATAGATGTTTACATAATGACCAATCTTATTGCTACAGTGCCTCTAAACCCTAGGAGACGGATGGTGATATTATTTTCTCACACAAGTAGTAGGTCATACGCACATGCACATTTATTCAAGAAAGCACATAGCACACCTGTTATTATTCAAACCACAATATAAGCATACTCTTCCACTGATAGCACACCTTGCATTATTACATTTGCCCAAGAGAAGTTATGTGGAGCGCACAACATACTCCTCACTTCGATTCAAATGATGAGGGCCTCGGGAAGAGCTTAATGTGATAGGGTTGCGGGAATACAAGGTCCGAAACACGGAACATTTGACCTCCTTTGATCTCCTTCCACCTACGAGCTCCAGAAAAGAACATGTATAGATATAACGACGCACAAATATAAGAGAAGTGAATGGAATGGTTATGCACATGCATGATGCATAAGCAAGTCCCATGTGAGTTTTTATAATGCACGCATATATATGACATAGTGCTTGATATATATAATGGTTGCACTGTCTTTTGTCAACGGCGGCATAAATGGGTTCTGTATCCATCTTATTGTACGACCCATTTCGTTCAGCTTCACCAAATAGTAGCTTTGTAAGAAATGTAAATGCATGGTGTGGACTCGATCAGTATGTAACCTGTATTTGGTCACCAAAGCGTGAAGGAACATAGCAATCTGAAGCTTAGTGAAGTCGGCACCAAGGCAGTGCCTTGCACCATCTCCAAATGGTATGAAATTCTTCATTAAAGAGGTCCCATGGGTTCCCTGCAGATTTTAGTAGAACATTAATGCACGCTCAAATTGATGCAAAAGTGAAAATAATTGCTAGGTGGCTAGTTATTTATATTCTGTTCATAGTTTGACATATATTTCTGATCAGTGCAAAATGATCTTACCTGCCATCTCCATGGATTAAAGGTGAGTGGATCTTCAAAAATCAAAGGATTTAAATGCACTGCCATGGGGCTGACCAAGACCAACCATCCCTCTGGAATCGTATAGCCTGAATCATGAATATATTAACAATCAGATGATTTATGTAAATTCATACTGGTGTTATATATACTACTACTCGCAGCAGTCCCATCGGAAAAACAGTCATCTTGGAAAATGATTTCTTTTGGTAATGATAATAACGAATTAATAATGTCTATGCATGTAAGATAAGAAAAATACCATTTACATGAACATCCTTCAACGTCTTTCTAAAAATCCCGGGACCATGGCTACTTACGCGAGCCATCTCATTAATAACCTTCACGTGGAAGAAATTATCAGATTAAGTTAAAGAAGATGCAAACAAAGTGTTTTGCTGAATAGCCCAATGTGAAATTGCGAAAGTTAGAAAATATGGAGAAAAATAACTGAGCGTAGCTATTGTGCATAAGTGTTTCGACACATGTAAGTATTAAAGCTCACTAGTGGCTTGCACGTAAGTGCCCCTGTGCACGTATGAGCACTGCTATTATGTATGATACTCTAAGCACACAGACTTGTATGTGGGTTACTATTGCAGGGTACTATATATGCACCTTTGATATATCTATGCACATGTTGAAGCATTGAAATGACATGTAACAATCGTGATTTATACATAAGGGTTGATAATAGTATATGTCGCATAACATGGGTCATTCGCACTGCATGTACGGACTCTACTTCGTCTTAATTTGCATGGCATTTTGGTACAAAGGACTTGAGTGTAGAATTGTTGTTGGGAGCGGATCATTGCCACTTCTATATAAATGATATAGATGGGACAAGTATGGTATAGTGAAATAGATCAATGAGAGCTACACAACGCTAGATTGGTAAATGACACGATGTTAGATGGAAGGTAGGGCGATGCCAGACGTAAGGTAGGAAGATATAGGGAACAATGACCTAGTGAGGGCGTCCCATAAGAAAATAGGATGTTGTGACACTCGATCCATTTTAAATGTGACTCGGTTGTGGCTATGAGTGCTGCGTGCACATATTTAAGCAAGGGTGTAGCTGACATATTAGGCAACATATGCTATGCAAACCACCTTCGTATGCAAACTATGGAAACTCCAATCTGGGTCATCAGATCAACATCCAAGGGGAGGGGCGTAGGGGCATGGGAGGGGGGATTTGCAAAAGTGTGATTACCCAATCCAAGAGCGAGTCTAGATTGTAAAATTATCCTATCCTCCATGCCCCTTGGATGTTGATCTGATGGCTCAGATTGGAGTTTTCATAGTTTGCATACGAAGGTGGTTTGCATAGCATACGTTGCCGAGATTTTAAGGGTGTAGCTAACTTGTAACCTTTGTCCTTCAGCTATAGCATATTTAGTTTACCCTTTTTACTGAAACGAGAACGAAAGTGTACATAGGGTGCTACGTGTGTGCGGTCCTATCCCTCAGGAGAGCTGGTTAGTGCGACTTTAGAGGATGGGGTGTTATAGTCTACAGATGTATGTGAGATAGGTAGAGGTAGCTACCGGAGCGTCCTTTTATAAAAAGCAAGGTTGGTAGACTGTATTAATTTGCTAGGAGAATGAGGTTCTATTCAGAAATTACATCCGTAAAAGTTGAAGCTCAGGTTGACTCAAGGGAATACTAGGCCTATTTGTATAAGCACAAACTGTTGTTTGATTTTATAGAAGCTCGATTGCCATTTTGCAGAATTACCGAGACCTATGGATTCCACTACTGGTCATCGAGCCACACGGCTTTCTTGTATTAAATTAGAAAACCTCATAAGTTTCAAGGTGCCACTATATCATAAGTTTCAATGAGTCACTGTTACTTTGACAATTAAAGCTTGCTCTTTGCCATCGGTGCAATCTAGTTTTTTCGGAGAGCATGGAAGCATTACTGTTTTCATTCCTTATTGATCCTACATAAAGATCTGTAAAATACCAATATGGAAAAAATATTGATGCTTTTCAGTGGCTTAATCTGATCCAAATCGGTACTCCTCAGGTCCATGTTTGTATGAGTACATTTCTCATTCTAATAGATAATACTAACTTATTAACCTCAAAAAAGAAAGTTGTTAGTTTATGGACCTGTATGTAATGTGATAAAATATCCCAGGAGCATCTAGCTGAACATAATTATGTTAACTGCTGTCATCAGAATATTAAATACATTCATGATAAAATTACCCGATTAGTGAATTTCATATACTTGAACTCCTCCCATGTGATTCTTGAATTCAGCTCTTGTTGTTTTTTCAGTATTGCGTCATGCTCCTATAAAAGGGAACTCTTTACATTCTAATAGTCTGCACTAAGTCAATTTACTGATGCACCCTAGGTACTGAATGGTAATTGGATCCTAGATAAAAATTAAAACTAGAAGAGAAAACTGAGATATTTGCACTTTTAATACAAAATAAATTGTTAAATACTTCCTCCGTCTAAAAATCAGTGCACTTCTAGTCTTGTCTTAATCCAAACTATGTTAACTTTGACGGGGTTATGGACAAGAGTATCAGCATTTTTGACACCAAATATGTAAACTATAAAAAATATATTTCATGATGAATCTAATGACACTTATTTGTTATCATACATATTGGAATAATTTTGTATAAATTTGATCAAACGTAGAATGATTTTTTTTTGACTTAGGACATAGATAAAGCCTAAAGGTGTACTTATTTGGGGACAAAGGGAGTGGGGACCAATCAATGGAAATAATAGAATGAAAGTACGGTAAGACTGATGAAGTGTATGCTTTACTTCGGGTAGGAACACGAACCGTAAGTGCTTCCACTACATTTGGGCTGTTTGTGAGGAACTTCATGCCTATGGTGAGTGTTGTTGGTGTTAATGCAATGCCAGCGAATATGAGCCCACAAACTAAATCCACCATGAAATCTTCATCCACCAATGCCTCTTCACTTTGCAATTCTTCAACAACTATGTCCAAAAAGTCCCCATATCGTTTTTGCGGTGTACTAATCCGTCGTTTCAGCAAATCTTTCATCAACTTTTGCACATATTTCCTTGCCTGTATATCAAGGGCAATAGTTATACCATCCAATATACAAAGAAATTTGATAGTAATGTCTACATATATATGTTTTGGTCTCAAAACTAGTGTAAATGCGATGAAGTCCCACACTACTTAATGTATTATAGGGAAAGGATTGAGAATCGCAGGCTTCTCAAGATTTGCATTAAGAAGCTTCTTTATTTGCAATGAGCCCATGTAAGTGTGCTTACAACAAATTTACATATAAGCTTGAGGTTTGAGTATTAGTTTTACCCTCTCATGTTTTCTAAAAAAATAACAAGCTGAAATGAAGCTTTTTTTTCTGCCCATTTCCAAAATCAAAAAGTTATGAGATGACCCAAGTAGAGCAATGCTCTTTGCAAGCCTTACCACTGAGGCTGGCTTTTGTGGTGAGATCATGTATGATTCATCCATTTTCTTTATAAACTATGATTCAACCATTCTAAAGATGTTTGTCTATATACAGATAACTATTTCCTTATAAAAATGAAAAAAGTATGGAGAACTATTTATAGTTAAATAATAATAATTTTCTTATCTGCTAGTAATCCAAGTATGCGAGCAAGTGCAAACACCTGCATGCTTTGATAAAATTTTGTCCCTGGAATATAAATTGGGAAGGATAATAAGCCTTGGAAGAACAATTCGAATTTTTTTCTCAATTCCTTTGTGCTTGGGCTCTCGGACTCAATGCCAATAACCTTCTTGATTGTAATACGAAACAACATCTGCAAGAAGGCAAAACAACTTAAATTGATAGGGGGCACATTTTATATAAAGTAAAAATTAAGATTTAGAACAATCACTAAGATAACTAGTTAAATGAATGCCAATGAGCTAGAGTGCATAATAACATCCCAGTCATAAAAAGAGCATACACACAATTACATTAAGGTCAATTGGTAGCTCTTAGTTAGATGGCTTAAATGGTGTTTTGGCTCATAAAAGGGGCCAATTTTGCCATTGTTCGCTTCGCTTATTTTTTCACCTCATGCCTACCTTCCATGTCAAATTAAAAGAAAATGTAACGGATTATGTTTCAGAACAAAGATGTATGTGATATATTTTATTGTCACAAGCTCCTTTTGTATCTCTATAAGGTATGCATGAAAATTTAGATGTTTATGAAAATTAGGTTTTGTAACATATCTCTGTAAGCTATATTTCGAACTGCAAGTATTATAAGCTGGCCTTCACCTCCTAAACTTCTAGGCTGGTACTAAACTCACCAACTACAACCATTTAGATTGCATGGGCCAATAACACAACCACTACAATGGTATATTGGACTGGGTAATTATAGTATTATATAAAAATAGTTAACTTACATCAGTCATGGCCTCCTTCACCTCGATGTTTGGATTAGCAGCCCATGTTCTAAGGGACTCTGTGATGATGCTCTCCATTTCAGATACGAACGCTTCCTTAAGGTTTTTTGGTGCATAGAGTGGAGCAGCGAAGCTTCGGAAGTATTTGTGAATGGAACCGTAGCAAGCGGAGATGCTCTTCTTGCCAAATATACTATTTATCGTGTCAGGGTACCATAATTGGAACAGCTTGTCGTTATGACGAAACATAAAACGGTTGAACTCCATGTCCATCGAAACAACCACAGGCTTCCCCACAAAGCTGGTCTTGAAGAGATGGCCATACCTAAGAAAAGAGATAACGACTTAGATAATATCCCGCCGGATCATTATTTGCTTGATCTTGTGTACGTAGTTGTAGATTGGCACAACAAGAATGCAAAAAGGTTAAGAATGTCTTAGTTAGGAACACAATGATGCTTTTAGAGGTTTACTTTATTTTAGGCATGTGATTGGAGGCGTACTTGCAGTGTGGTACGTGCGTGATTGCGTCTGTGTGTGGTGGTGTGTACATATATATGTGTTGCTCTTGTGATAATGGCAAAAACAATGACTGCGGTAGATGATAATTGTTATAGCTAGATTAGCCTACCCGTTTCCCATTAAGCTCGCCCATGGTGAGCCTATTGTATATCAGTTGTACACTGCATTCTCTTCAAATTAATGGCATGTCTGGGAATTAATTATTTCTATCATGTATATAAGCAAGAGTGAGTTGAAGTTAACGTATCACACCTTTTCAGCCTCAGCTTGTAGAAGTCTGGAATGTCCAATGAAGAGCTTGACTTCAAGAGTTGGAGTGTCTCGCCAACAATAGGTAAGCCCATGGAGCCAGGAGGAAGCCTCCCATTGCACGCAGGGTTCGCCCTCCGGTAGATAAAGTGAAGAAGCCACCCTAGAACGAGTGTAAAGACGCCATATAGAACAACATCCGGCACTTGCAGCTCCATCATCTCTATGATGATCAAATTCAGTTGTGCTTAACTGGCGGATGAAGAACGAAGCCACTTGGACCCATATATATAGTTGCTGAAATGTTGTAAAACCATTGCACCAAATTAAATGATTCGGTTGGGAGACCTACACCAACACTCCTTGTCGTGAGTTTGAAGGGTGGATACTATATACGGTACGTGAAAAATGCGTGACTTTTGACGCGTAAACAGTAACGCACAGCCGTTAGATAGCTCGGGAGTGGCCATTGGGGTCTAGAAAAAATATTTTTATTATTTTCATTTGCAAACTCTTGTTCTAACTAGGCCAGCACATGTTGTCACTTTGGTCTTAACTACAAGTATTAGTTTTCTAATCTTGATCAAACTTGGGTGTGCCAAATTACATCACTTGTGCTTTCCGGATGCAAGGAGCTAACAACCATCACTGCTATTGGCATATTATATATTAGTAGTAGCTATCGTTAGAGCATATCCGGACAACTGTGGGGTTTAGGTGTGCAACAGTGCAATTTGGCGAGCAAGTCCTTTCTTACGCTATTGTCGTTACATCTTCACATTCCGTTAGCTACTTATTATTACAATTTTCTGACGGGATCATGAGAAATTTGTGTATTTAGGACTCCAAACATCACGCTTCGTAGTTTTGTCATTTCTAACATTGACTTCGCGAATATGGGCCTCCAAAATATATGCCACTTGATTTCCTTGCCATTAGATGTATTTTCTCTCTTTTCTAGTATTTCTCCCTGTATTTTTTATATGTATGGACAATTTTACCCTTCTATTTTGCATGACGTCCGAAACGTTCCGTCTCCCGATGGACTCTTCTCCTTGATCTAGGACCCGGCGCCATGGATTTCCAACCGCCTGTCGAGCTCCCCTGCGCGCGCCATCCCGTCCTTGCATACAGCGCACCCCTGCGCGGCCTCCTCCCCGCCCGCCGCCGCGTCCGCGAGGTGCCCCGGCAGCACCTCGAAGTCGTCCTCGTCGAGCGGCACCAGGAGCTAGCAGCTCCCACCCGACGCCGCTCCGGAAGATGCCGTCGAGCTCCGCGTCGCCGTCGCCGAAGTCGAACAGTGGCTGTGGGAGAAGATCGAGTCGTCGTCCCCGCTGTCGATCCCCCTCCAGGCGATACAATGTCTGGATGGACAAAAATCAAATTCGGATGGAAACTGCGAAGCACGAAATGAGGAGATTTCTTACTTGACGACCGAATACACAGGATTGTCTTGGAGGGGATTCGGGAAAGTCGTCAGATCGACAACACCAATAAAATCAGTAATCAGTGAACATAAAGCTAAAAGTTTATATGCTATTTCAGTCTTTCAGATGCTGAATCCCCTATGCCGGCTGCAAACTCCATCAGAATTCAGAAGAACTAATCACTTTTACTGATTTCATTGGTGTTTGATTGCATCGCCTGGATGCAGCTCTGCGTTTCCTGGCCATAAAGCGACCGGGCCTGCAGCTTGAGCTGCATAGACCGGAGACAGAGGGAGAGAGGTCTCCCGGGCGGCAGCGGCCGGCCGGCCGGCCCGTCCAGGTGGCGGCGGTGGCCAGCCAGCCTGTCCAGGGCTTGCAGCAAGATGGCGAGACGGGCCACGGGAGAGAAGAGATGCGATGCGAACGGGAGATAGAAGAGAAACACGATCAGGAGATTCAGGAGACACTTTCTGGTGAAAAAAAATAGAAGGGTAAAATGGTCCATACATGTGAGAAATACAAGGATAAAATACTAGAAAAGAGGGAAAATACACCTAATGGCAAGGAAATCAAGTGGTATATGTTTGAAGGCCTATTTTATGTTAGGAACGGCAAAACTAGGAAGTGTGATGTTTGGAGTCCCAAATATACAATTTTCTCATCATTTCCTTTGTGGAAGAAAGAAACCGTATCCTTTTGCATCATTTGTGTTATGAGCATTCAAAGCTCATTTGCACAAAACCATAAGGCACAAATAATCTAATATAAGGACTTTGTTACTAGCATATATACACAAAGGGTCATCACCCACGGTTCGTTCCACAGCCGCGAGAAAAACTGCTTCATAGATGCGGTCATTTCTTTTACCGTGGATGAAAATCCAAGATACAAAACTGCGATGGGTACTTTGTCACTCACTCATATCTGAAAAACTTAAGAAAACCTTTATCGGCATTAATAGAAAGTTATAAGTTTCATTTGGCCTAGGCAGACTGGTCCAACGGTTAGAATTATTAGTTTTTGAATCTTGATCGAACTCTCTTTTCTCTCCCGTGCGTGGTCACCGTGGCCAAATTGACCACGGCGCCGCTCGCTCGCGCCGAGTGCCGCTTGTTCTAGCCCATGGCTGTGCGTTCTGCCTACGCTGCTGCCGCGGCGCCGTCACTGCCATGGCCGGCCCTGCACGCCGCGACCCCCCCCTCCGGACCATCTTCCTCAAATCGACCGCAACCGAAGCTCCTTCATCACCGTAGCTTCCCCCCCGACTCGTCCTTGCCAAGCTCCGGCCCTCCATCGCAGGGAATCGAGGTGGAACAGAGCCGTCAGCCCCTTTTTCCGCCCCCAAATCCACCCACCGTCGAACTCCATCGTCGGACCACCATTTCCGGCCTCTAAAGGCTCGAACCGAACCTAGGTGAGCCCCCGAAGCTCATGCTCTCCTCGTTCCATCGCGTTCCGCGAGTTTCCGCGCTCGTTCTCGACCACGCCGCCGCCAACCGAGCTGTTCACCGCCGCCGCATGCTACGCGTCCCGCTCGCGCCGCCCCCCGCCACGCTAGCGCGAGCATCGGCGCCGCACGGCCACACTGGTGCTCACCCCACGTCGCACCGCCGCCGTTTGGCCCCACCGCCGCCGGCACGCGCCGCGCCGCTGCTCCCCTGCCCTAGCGCCACCGCCGTCGCGCAGTCGCACCGCCGCCAACGCCTCTGCGCCACCCCCCGCGTCGCGCCACCACCGCGGGCCTGGGCGCGCGAGCCAAGGGCCCCGCCGCCGCCCTGCTCGCCGTCGGCCGGCGCCGCCGCCGCGGCCTCTCCTCCCCTGCGCCCGAGCCGCGCGCGCCCTGGCGCGCCTGGCCGCACCGCCCCCTCTCTGTTTTTGTCCCACTGACCAGTGGGGCCCACTGGTCAGGGGGGAGTTAGGGGATTTATCTTTTATTTTGTGTTCAATTTCGGCTGTAGCTTGTAAATTCCATATAAAATCAAGGAAAAATATGAAATAAATTTTGTTGGATTTGTTAGAGTAAGATCTATGGAGGAAAAATATCCACAGTGGCAAAATGACCTTTTTACCCCTGCAAAAATTTAAAATGTGTTTAGCCTTGCTTAATTAGTTTCTATAGATCTGTTAATCTAAAAATTATGAAATTTTTGCAGTAGCTTACTTTAAGCATGATTGATCCACCATAAAATTTTCATACTCATAGGACCTAGTTTAGTATATGAATATAAAATGTAACCAAACTTAAATATGTGTATATGAATAATAATATTTTTTACATGTAAATTTTTATACAAATTATAAGAGGCAAATAATAATGTCTTTGCTAGTCATATTTTATTTTATTGTAAATCATGCTCTAATTGATAATTTGGCCTCTAATTGTTTCTAGCACTAGGGTTAAAGTTAATTATCACCATACCTGTGTCATTTTATGTAAATTGTTAATTTGTTAATGTTTATCTTCTAATGGCAAATTCATGATGGCATTTACTCATTGTCTCATATGCATGGCATTTACTCATTGTCTCATATGCATGCATATAGAAACCGCGACCGAGGAAGTCGTGTACGAGGTGATCGCGGAGCCGTAGGAGCAGACGGAGCCAGCCCCGCAGGAGTTTCGTGACGACCCGGCCCAAGGCCCAGTGGACGCTAACATTGAGCAGCAGCCCACAGGCAAGCCCCGGAGCATAACCTAATATTTTAACTTATGAAATGTTTATATATGTTTACTTGATT
This sequence comes from Panicum virgatum, assembly GCF_016808335.1. Classification (NCBI taxonomy): domain Eukaryota; kingdom Viridiplantae; phylum Streptophyta; class Magnoliopsida; order Poales; family Poaceae; genus Panicum; species Panicum virgatum. The sequence continues at coordinate 9,768,579 of NC_053146.1, forward strand.
ATGCATTAAGTTTCTAGGCGTTGGATGAAACCCTAGTTGCATGATTCCTAGGTTCCATTAGTCGGAATACTAGTATGTGTATGTCGTTATCCTTGCCATGCTAAAAATGGGATTCGGTAGAAGTCGAGTAATTTCCTGTTACTCGCGAGATATAGGTTGTCTTTATGATTTGATTATGGAATATTGGAATACGGAGGAAAGGAAAGAAACTGGAGACCGGCGGGAATTGTCTAGCCCCGTCTGTGTCGGTTAAGGACCGTACCGTTGTCGGCCCTGCTGATCATGTTTGAATTGTACTAACCGTATACCGGGAGTAGGAGGTAGTCGAAACCGGTAAGCCGAGTACTACCTTGTTTCGAAAGTACAGAACTTCTACCCACCCCTTAGGGCAGTCGAGTGGCCGCGGAGAATTGGGATGCATATGTTTACTTTTGGTGGTCTCTCGTAGGGCTCGGTTGACTATATGCAGGTGGGGCGGTTCTGTAGTTCGAGGCGGGGAGGGGAATGGTTGGTTTGTATTGTCCGACGGGGCAAATACGTGTCGTGTTGGTTAGGTCCACCTTGCAAGGTTAAATCGGATCGATTCGCCGTCAGTCGCTCTCGGATATGAGCACCTTGATCTCCGAGTCACATCGTAGTAAGGAAATGAAACTAAATGATATGATACATGTTGATGTTTGTGGTGGTGCTGCAAACCACGGCCGGGTGGCGGAAGGCACCCGCCCTAGCCCAGAGGGTGTGTACTCGGGGGTTAGCTAGTCCCAGATGGATCTTATTCAAGAGCACGATGAACACAGCAAGATTTAGAGTGGTTCGGGCCGCTGAAGCGTAATACCCTACGTCCACTGTGTGTTGTATTGCCTTCCCACGAGAGTGAGAGAGGATTCGAGAGCTTGTGTCCGGAGCGAGCGCCCCCTTTTATATCTCAAGGGAGGCGCGTACATGGCTGTTGGGTCCCTGACAAGTGGGTCCAACGGTGTAGTATAAAATAACGTACTGTTCATACATCATGGCGTCGCAGGCAACGGGGATCTCTCTCCTGGAATCCCTTGCCTGCTCCTGGAGTCCCTCAATCAGCATGTCCAGGCGCTGTCTTGTCGGGACGATGCCAGACGTAGCTAGTGGCGTCGCCTGCCACGTAGCTGAACGGGCTGTGTAGCTTGCGGCGTAGGCGGCATGATGGAAAAGTGCCGTGCTGTCGTATCCATTTAATGCTGCAGATGGGCTCTGCGCGGGTGCGGCACAGGCGGCTGCACTGTGTACCTTGGTAATACGCGGTGCACAGTGAGGCCTGACAAAGGCTGTCCCTCGTGCCGCGGCGATGGAGCACGCCTCAACCACCCGCATTAAATGCGGTGGGTGGGCGAGTCTCCTTGCGGTGGACTCGCGCTCGAGCCCGCGCCCGTGCCTCCGGGACACGTGGCGGCTCCGGACCACCCACGCGGTAAGGGGGGTCCGGATGGGCGCAGGAGGTCCCTGACCCCTATGGGGGGTCCGAGGCCTCGGCTGTCAGCTCGGAGCTTCCCTTCCTTAGAGACACGTGGCGTCTCCGGACCCATCCCCAGGCGGGGAACGGGTCCGGGGCCGTTGGCCTGGTAGGAAAGAGCCTGACCGGTGGGGCCTGGCTACTCCGTCCTTGCGCGTAGTTACGGATAACTACGCGGGTCCTGCCTTGCTGCAGTAAGAGTGGGTATCCCTGCCACAGGGTACCGACAGTGGCCCCCGGGCCCACCTTGGGGGAGGTACAAACCCGCAGGTGGGGCCACTACTACGATTTGGCTCTGCATAGCTTGAAGCTTCTTGCTGCAGAGGTCTTGACCGGCTTTGACCATCCATCGGGTTGTTTGCTGCCTCATCACATCGCAACGGCTTATTGACTCATGGCCCCCACGCACAGTGGTACACCTAGTCACGCGCGCGATGCTCGGCATTCTTGCGGCCGGAGTAAACGGATCATTTACCACCGGCGCAATTCGAAAAGCTCGGCCATGCCAGCGCTTAATACGCGCACGTCAGCTCAGCTTCCGCCTCGCTCCCCGCGCGCGCGGGCGACGGTTCAGATCTTGTTTTTTCGCACCCTTGCTGGTTACCCGCTCACCCCGCCAGGTGGGCCCGGGCCCCCATGTCAAGGACTGGGCGGTTAACGCCAGGCGCGGGCGTCGCTTGGGTTCCGGCGACGGTTCCGGGGTGCGCCGGTTGAGTCAGGCTTTATAATGGGGCGTACCGCATTCCGCGGTACTTTCCCGCATTCGCCTTCTTCCTCCTAGCCTTTGCACCCCTTTGCCTTCGAGCTTCCCTTGCCCTTCCCTCCCCTACGCAGGCTGCTCCTCATTCCACCAAGAGATGGCATCCCTTGTTCATCCCCGCCGCTACCAGACCGAGGGAGAGTTGAACACAGTGCGCCGCCTGCTTGGGTGGAGTGCTCAGGAGACCGGCTGGGGGCTGCGAGCAGGCTCGGTTCCCCTTGGCAACCTCCGCGCTGGGGAGTTTGTGCTATTCACCTCGCACATCTCCACCGGCGTGGGACTGCCGATTTCTTCGTTCCTGCTGCTGCTGCTGGAAGACTTCGGCCTCCAACTTCAGCATCTAACGCCCCACTCCCTCCTCCTGACGTCCATCTTCGTGCACTTATGCGAGATGTTCGTGGGAGTGCGGCCCTGCGTCATCCTCTTCCGCTACTTCTTCATTCTGGTGAGGTCCGGAAGGAGCAAGGACGAGGTGGGGGGGGGGTACTACTTCCAGGTGAGGAGTGACCTGGCGACTCCTTACATTCCCGGCCTTGCTGGCGGAAAGTGGGAGGAGTAGCGCAGGGATTGGGTGATCACCACCACCGAAGCCAACGAGCGCCTCGCCCTGCCGACCGAGGGGCCCGCCTCCGACAAGGCATCCTGGAGGGCCAAGCTGTCGCTGCAGCCGGAGTTCGACTCCGTACTGGACAAGATCAGGTCGCTGGCGGAGAGCGGCCTCACCTCGTGGCACGTGCTCGGAGACTTCGTGAAGTGCCGGATCGCTCCCCTAAAGCAGCGGCCGCGTCCTGCGTGGAACTTCACCGGCCTCAACGACTGCAGCAGGACCCAACGCGGAGAGGGGAGCGACCTGACCCAGGAGGCCTTGGAGGTTCTGGTGCGGAACGTGACGGGGGACGCCTTCATCCCAGAGAACCTGATCCTCCCGCAGAGCATAGTCCCCCTCTGCGAGGACCCCGCGAGGGTGGCGGTGCTGGCTACCCTTCCAACTCTGGACGACGGGGGACTGGCCCCATGCCAGACCGGAGGCGACCCGAACCGTGGGCTCCGGATCCCTGGCGCGTCCGGGGATCAAGCTACGCTGAGCGCTGCGGGGTCCGGCGCCACCACGAAGGGGAAGCAGGCCGCGGCTAGCAGCGCGGCCGCAGCCGGTTCCAGCCGGGCACAGAGCAGCTCCGGTGCATCGTCGGGAGACGCAGGCCGGCGCAGGCAACTCAGGGGCGACGGGACCCTGGTCTCGGAGCCCGCCGCGAAGCGCCAGAGGTCTTCTGAGGGCGCGGGCCAGGGTAGCTCCCGGGCTGCCGGCCCCACGCATCCTCTGGGGCGGCTACACCACCACCATCGCCGCCGAGGAATTCCTCCCGCCAGCAGCAACAGCAGTAGCAACAGCAGCAGCCGCAAGAGCAGCGGCAACAGGCGCGAGGGCGGCAACAGCAGCAACAGGTGCAACTCCGGGTCGCGCCCGGGCTGCAGCCACGGGGACAGCAGCAGCAGGAACAAGCCCGGGTTGCGCCTGCATCGCAGCTGCAGGGGCAGCAGCAGCAACAGCAGCAGCCGCAGGAGAAGAGGCCGGGGCTCCGAGGACGCTGGGTACCCGGTACCTCTGGGTTAGTGTTGTCCTGCTTTCTTCCCTTACGCCGGTGCTCTGCTTTTTTCCTAAAGGCCTCTCCGCTTTGTTACCAGGGCTCCTCGCCCCAGCGGTTCTTCTACCATCGCCGGCTCGTCGGCTGGTGCCTAGGCGGCCGCGGCCTCGGTGTTGACAGCAACGGCGACAGTGGGTGCGGGACCCTCAGGTACAGCGACCTATTCCAGCCCAGTGGTGTGTGACCTGGTGCTGACAGGCGAGTCATTTACAGGCTCAGCGGCGCACAACGCTGTGGCGGCGGGGGCGCCGGTGCTGGGTGCAGCAGGGCCTGACGCGACGACGGCGGAGGCGCCGGTACTGAATGCAGCCGCACCTGACACGGCGGCGGCGGAAGCGCCGGTGTTGGGTGCTGCCGCACCCGACGCCGCGGCAGCTGAGATGCCGGCTCTGGGAGCCGCTGCCCCTGATGCTGCGGCGGCGGAGGCGCCAGTGCTGGGCGCAGCCGTGCCCAACGCGGCGGCGGCGGAGGCGGCGCCGGTGCTGGGCGCAGCCGCACCCGACGCGGCGGCGGTGGAGGCGGCGCCGGTGCTGGGCGCAGCCGCACCCGACGCGGCGGCGGCGGCGGCGGCGGCGCCGGTGCTGGGCGCAGCCGCACCCGACGTGGGGCGGCGGAGGCGGCGCCGGTGCAGGGCGCAGCCGCACCCGACGCGGCGGCGGCGGAGACGGCGTCGGTGCTGGGCGCAGCCACACCCGACGCGGCGGCGGCGGAGGCGGCGCCGGCAAGTGCTGCAGCAGAAGCCCCCACCTCCAGCTCCGGTCCTGTTGCAGAGGAGGAGCTGGAGGTGGTCTTTGGCAGGTGGCTCCTGCAGCTCCAACTCCCGGAGGAGGATGTGACTCCCCTCCCCCAGGTGCTGTTTTAGGTCCGGCGGTCGATCGAAGAGGCAACCTCCTCTGCCGAGACGGCCTTCCGGCGGGAGTGGTCTGCTCTGGAGAGCGAGCGCCAGCGCCTCTCCGACTGGCACACCCGCCTGGAAGCGCAGACGAAGGCTGAAGCCTCCCACGCCGCAAAAACTCGGTCGAAGCTCAAGGCGGACCAAGAGGCCTACCGAGCGAACCTCAAGAAGGTGTTTGACCGGGAGTTCGCAGTGTCGAACCGAGAGAAATCCCTGGCGCAGCGGGAGCAGGATTTCACCCTGGAGGTTGTTGGCTTCGCGGCTCAGCGGTCCGACCTCGAGACTCGTCTCGCGGCTCAGCAGTCCGAGCTGGAGACTCGCAGCCAGGATCTCGAGGTCCGGATGCAGGAGCTCGATGTCATCTCTGCGACTCTGTATGGATGGCGTGAACAACTGCAGGAGAGAGCCCGCCAGCTGACTGCCGACGAGGCGGTTTTGGAGGAGGGCCGGAAATCCCTCGCCATGCGGGAGGCCCACGCCACCGGCATAGAGAAGGAACTCGGGCGCCAGCGAGACTCGCTCAAGAAGTTGAAGGACCGGGCGGAGGAGAGGGAGGCCGAGCTCGAGGAGAGGTCCCGCGGGCTCGAGGAAAGGTCCCGCGAGGTGGAGGTGGCCAAAGCGGCTCTGGACACCCGGGTGCGAGAGGCGGTCCAGGAGGCGGTCCGGAAGCACCAGGAAGACCAGCGCGCGGGAGCCTAGCGGATCGCTGACTGGGCGGCCGAAGCGAGCCTCGCACTGGTGCCATTTGGGATGAGCCCAATCCAGGTGGCGGAGCCGCCAGCTTCGATAGCTGACGCCCTCCCAGTGCTGAGTTCTGCTTCGGATAGGCTCCATCATCTGGAGCCAGTCCTCGCTGGTCAGCTTGAAGCCGAGGGTTGCGAGCTGATCCGGATGGTGGCAGAGCACATCCTGACCTGCCTCCGGAGCCATGACCCGGCCATGTCGCTGGCGCTCGTGGTCAATGGCCCTGTAGCGGAGACGGAGGCCGCCGCTCGAGACCGCGTGCGAGAGGTCGTCGACTTCGTTGCCGCCTACTTCAAACGGGAAGCTGCGGACCCTTGAGCTGGGCATTGTATCTTTTTCTTTTTGCACTATGTAACAAACACTGTATTAGTTGAAATTTTTGAAATAGAAGAAACTTCAACTTAGCTGTTTGTCAGTTGTTGATTTGCGGTATGCAGCACCCCGGCGCCCTAGCCCCCTGGCTGATAGGTTCACTTGCTTGGACCTGTCTGCCACCTGAGCCGTAGAAGATATTCCGGACCTCCTTCGGCATAGGGCTGCATAGTTTGTAAGACGAGCAAGCACCTTGTTCCCTGTGTAGCATATAGAACTACAGGGAGAAGAATCAAGTTCACTTATATAGTAGCAATGATACTGCAACTTAGCTGTTTGACGCATGCAGAATCCGTTCATGATGTGTGGGACAAAGCGGATGCTCCGGGCCCCCGGGAGATAGACTCAGTTGTTTTGAGTCTGTCTACCATTGAGACCGGACCTTGATCTGCATGAAGGCTTTGAAGCGGATGCTAGGACCCCCTGGTAGGTAGGCTCAATGGTTTGAGGCTGGCTACCACCAGTCCGGACTTAACCTGTGTACCACTTCAAATTTACAGCTTAGTAGCAGGCCCGTGGGACTTATCCCTGACTAGCGCCAGGCTGGTACTAGGTCTGGGGCTCTAGATGCGCAGGTCCAGGTTGCTCAGTGCTTGTTACAGAGTGGTGGAGTGTGTAGGCTTAGGGTACGGGACCAGGCTAAGGCGCTACACAGGGCTCCGGACCATTCCAGGAAACAGCACGATCTTTCCGGACCTGGCTTCATCGACCCAGGCCTCTCGCAGCAGTGGGCAAGGTCACTTTGTTGTACTGGATCCTTTGAGATATAGGACTGGACATGCCGTATTGGACTTAGGGAACCAACTCTTGAGCTGGAACGGGGTCCGGGCCCTTAATTACCCAGCTCCAGGTACTAGAGTACTCGTTACAGGGTGGTGGAGTGTGTAGGCTTTTGGGTACGGAACCAGCTAAGCGGCTACACAGGACTCCGGACCACCCCAGGAAACAAGCACCCGCTCTCCAGAGTAGGTCCTTAGGGGTCTGGACTCCTCTCCAGCAGCAAGAGGGTCCGGATCTGTACGGCAGTCCAGCAACTCAATTCAGATCTTAGTTGTAGCAACAAGGGTAGAGGTCTCCGCGGGGGTTAGAGAAGTAAAAACTTGAGAATCGGAATGTGAATTTAAATTTTGACACAAAGACAGAACTGGGAGAAATTATTTCCTTTGCAATCTTGATGTACATGGCTTGCGCGATGGATGCCAAAGGCCAGGTTTACCAGGTCGGACCTCTACCGTTCTGAGCCGCGCGTTAGCCGACGGTGCGATGGATGCTAGAGGTCGGGTTTACGAGGGTGGCCCCCAACCGCTCTGGGCCGCACGGTAACTCTATCTTATTACAAAGAAAAAAGTTTATTTTCCGGCTCTGCCTAGGTGTAAAACTTACGCAGATGCTCTATGTTCCATGGGTTGGGCAGCGGCACTCCATCTTCTGTGGCGAGGCGAACGCATCCGGGCCGGCATACCTCTGTAACCCTGAAGGGCCCCTCCCAGCTGGGAGAAAGTTTGTGGAGCCCTGCTCGGCTCAGGATCCGTCTGAGGACGAGGTCACCAGCCCGGAGCTCCCTACTGTGCACGAACCGTTGATGATAGCGCCGGAGTGCCTGGTTGTAGCGTGCATTTCGGATTGCTGCTCGCCACCTTCGCTCATCAACGAAGTCCACGTCGTCACGCCGCAGCTGTTCCTGCATGGATTCGTCAAAGGCCTGGACCCGTGGTGAGCCCAGGTGAATTTCTGGGGGAAGGCATGCTTCAGCCCCGTAGACCAGGAAGAACGGAGTCTCCCCGGTGGCTCGGCTGGGTGTGGTCCGGTTGCCCCATAGTACGCATGGAAGCTCGTCAACCCATTTGGCACCATGCTTCTTCAAGCAGTTGTAGGTGCGGGTCTTGAGTCCCCTGAGGATCTCTGCATTCGCTCTCTCAACCTGTCCATTGCTGCGGGGGTGTGCTACGGACGCAAAGCATAGCTGGATGCCGATGTCCTCACAGTACTCTTGGAAGAGTCTACTTTTGAATTGGGTCCCGTTATCCGCGATGATGCGGTTTGGGATGCCAAATCTGCACACAATGGACCTGAGGAATGCGACTGCTGATTTCTTAGTGATATTCACCACAGGGGTAACTTCCGGCCATTTGGTGAACTTGTCGATGGCGACATAGAGGAACCGGTACCCACCGACAGCCCGGGGGAATGGCCCCAGGATATCCACACCCCACACAGCGAATGGCCATGAGGGCGGAAACATCTGCAGAGCTTGAGCCGGGGTGTGTATTTGCTTTGCATGGAATTGGCATGCTTTGCAGGACCTTACCAGCTCAGCCGCATCCTGGAGTGCTGTTGGCCAGTAGAAGCCATGCCGAAAGGCCTTGCCAACAAGCGTGCGAGAGGAGGAATGACTTCCGCACTCGCCTCCATGGATCTCCGCGAGCAACTCGCGGCCCTCTCCCTGGGAAATGCACCGCATGAGGACACCGTTGGTGCCACGGCGGTAGAGATCCCCTTCTACCACCGCGTAGCGTTTAGCCAATCGGACTATGCGCTCAGCGGACACATCGTCATCAGGGAGGATGTTATCTTTCAGGTAGTCCCGGATCTCGGAGATCCATGCATCGGGAGCTCCCTGAGTAGGTGGGGGTGGCTCTGTGAGGTCACTAGGATCCTCAATAGGGCACACGGCCAGGTCGGGCACCATAGGTGGAGTGCTGCCGGAACTGCTGGCTTCGAGGTGCTTGCTTGATCCCCTTCACCCAGCTCGGGAGGCTGGGCGGTAGGTCTCAGCAGCCGTCTTTCAAAGACACCCTCGGGCACGGATGCCCAGGTAGATGCTCTCGCAGAGAGATCATCTGCTACTGAGTTGTGCTCGCGGGGAACGTGTTGCAGTTCCAAGGCGTCGAAGTCCTTCTCGAGCTTCCTCACGTGTATGAGGTATGCCGCGAGCTGGGGATTGTTGCAGTTGCAATCCCCTCGGACCTGCTTGACGATTAGCTGGGAGTCCCCCTTCACCAGAAGCTGCCGGACCCCCAATGAGAGGGCTTGCGTCAGGCCAAAGATTAGAGCTTCATACTCCGCCATGTTGTTGGTGGCCTTGAACTCAAGGTGCACCATGTACTTCAGCTGATCTCCGTTTGGGTCGATGAGGACCACACCAGCTCCGGCCCACTTTTCGCGGGCGGACCCGTCGAAGAAGAGTGTCCAGTGGGGCTCGGTGAAGACTGGTGCCCTGATTTCCAGCTCCGGGGGTCCAGCGTTGACGACCGGACCCCCAGAATTGCTTGGGGAAGGATTCCACTCCGCTATGAAATCAGCCAGGATCTAGCTCTTAACTGCATGGCGTGGCTGGAAGTCCAGTTGGAACTCAGCCAGCTCTGCCGCCCACTTGGCGATATTGCTTGTGGCGTTGGAGTTGTGCAGGATCGCTCTTAACGGGTAAGAGGTCACTACGACAACTCGGTGTGCCTGAAAGTAGTGGCGCAGTTTCCTGGACGCAATAAGTATTGCATAGATAAGCTTATGCGTCTCAAGGTACCTGGCCTTCGCATCGTGGAGGACTTCACTGACGTAGTAAACTGGCTTTTGGACAGTCCGGACCCTGGTTACCAGGTCCGGCTCGCCCTTATCCACCACATCAGGTCCTTGGGCCCCCAGCGGCTCTGGGTTCCCACTGGCACAAGGCTCATCCGGACCCCCTTGTGCGGGGTCCGGGGCTTCAGGCAGAGGTGAGGCTGACGGGCCCCCGTGTCCGGGGTCCGGCTCACTATCTTTGGCCAGGGAGACCCTGGTGTCCCCCTGGCGAGCTTGCTCCATTCTTTCGGCGACCAGCACCATGCTGACTGCTTCCGCAGACGCAGCAAGATACAGAAACAACGGCTCACCGGGCTCTGGAGCCACCAATACTGGCAGCGAGGTAAGGTGCCGCTTCAGTTCCTGGAAGGCCTGTTCAGCCTCTTCGGTCCAAGAAAATGGACCGGACCTCCTCAATAGTTTGAAGAAGGGGAGGGCCCTCTCAGCTAGCCTCGATATGAAGCGGCTAAGAGCAGCGAGAGATCCAGTAAGCTTCTGGACGTCCTTGATGCGGCCAGGAGGCCTCATCGCTTCGATCGCCTTGATCTTGGCTGGGTTTGCCTCGATGCCTCGATGGGAGACAAGGAAACCCAGCAGCTTCCCTACAGAGACGCCGAAGATGCACTTCTCTGGGTTCAGCTTCGTGTGCGTGGCGCGGAGCCGGTCGAAGACGAGGGACAGGTCCTCCACTAGTGTCAACCCTACCTTAGTCTTGACCACAATGTCATCGACATAAACCTCAACAATATCTCTAATAAGATTACAGAAGGTTTTGTTCATAGCTCGTACAAACGTGGGTAAGGCATTCCTTAGACCATATGGCATGACAATGTAGCAATAAAGCCCATCTACTGTTACAAAGGCAGTATGCTTCCTATCCTCTCTAGACATCTGAATCTGGTGGAAACCAGAGTATGCATCTAGGAAAGACAAAAGGTCACACCCAGAGGTGGAGTCCACGATCTGATCGATGCGCGGAAGAGGATAGGGGTCTGTAGGACATGCCTTGTTGAGGCTGGTGTAGTCAATGCACATCCGAAGCTTCCCGTTGGCCTTTGGGACGACGACCGGATTGGCCAACCACTCGGGGTGGTGGACCTCCTCGATGAAGCCGGCGTGTAGGAGCTTATGGACTTCTTCGCGGATGAAGTTCTGTCGCTCCACGGACTGCTTCTGAGGCTTCTGGCGCACCGGCGTGGCGTCGGGGTAGATCCTCAGATTGTGCTCAATCACCTCCCTGGGGATCCCGGGCATTTGTGACGGTTCCCAGGCGAACACGTCGACATTTTCCCGGAGGAAAGCGATGAGCACGTCTTCCTATTTCTCCTCCAGGTTCCCCGCGATGTGGGTGGTCCTGGTGGAGTCCGCTCCAATCTGCACCGTCTTCACGGGAACATGGTCCGGATCGGACGGTTGGACCTTGGGAGCCTTTGCAGGCGCCTTGGGTTGCGAGGTGGACGGATCCTCCTCGGAACATGCAGCCTCTGCCGCCAGAGCATGCAGTCTCTCAACTGCAGCGATGGCAGCGGTGCGGTCGCCCTGCACGGTGAGGACTCCGGCAGGGGAAGGCATCTTCAAGACCAAATACCCATAATGAGCAATGGCCATGAAGCGGTAGAGCGCCGGCCGGCCAATGATGGCGTTGAACGGGAGGTTCACTTCCGCAACATCGAACAGAACGCTCTCTGTGCGGAAGTTCTCCTCGGTCCCGAACATGACCGGCAATGTGATGCTCCCCAGAGGGAACACCGGGTGTGGGCCCACTCCAGAGAATGGGCGAGAGGGAGTCAGCTTGGACTCCGGAATCTGCAGCTGCTTGAACGCCGCATAGCTGATGACATTGAGGCCAGCCCCACGTCAATCAGCACGTGATAGAGCCTTACATTGGATATGACAGGGGCGGTGACTAGAGGTAGTACACCTGCTCCGGCCATATTCTCCGGGCAGTCGGATGGCCCGAAGGAGATGGTGGTGTTCATCCACCTCTGGTGCGGCGCCGCCTTCGGGACCCTCGGCTTCACCGAAAGGACCTCCCGGTGAAGAGTCTTCACGTCCCATCGGGAGACAAGCTCCCAGCTTCCGCCGTACATTATGTACAGCTTCTTGCGGCGGTCCGCTGCTGCTGCAACGACTGCTGCAACGCAATACAGAACCTCTGCAAATGATATTGGATGAAATAATTGAATCATTTTTCACATCCAAAGAGTAACTGCGTGAATTATTTTTTCCAGCCATGGGCTCATCACTACCTGGCGCGCCAAATGTGGTGGTGCTACAAACCACGGCCGGGTGGCGGAAGGCACCCGCCCTAGCCCAGACGGAGTGTACTCGGGGGTTAACTAGTCCCAGATGGATCTTACTCAAGAGCACAATGAACACAGCAAGATTTAGAGTGGTTCGGGCCGCCGAAGCGTAATACCCTATGTCCACTGTGTGTTGTATTGCCTTCCGACGAGAGTGAGAGCGGATTCGAGAGCTTGTGTCCGGAGCGAGCGCCCCCCTTTTATATCTCAAGGGAGGCGCGTATATGGCTGTTGGGTCCCCGACAAGTGGGCCCAACGGTATAGTATAAAATAACGTACTGTTCATACATCATGGCGTCGCAGGCAACGGGGATCTCTCTCCTGGAATCCCTTGCCTGCTCCTGGAGTCCCTCATTCATCATGTCCAGGCGCTGTCTTGTCGGGACGATGCCAGACGTAGCTAGTGGCGTCGCCTGCCACGTAGCTGAACGGGCTGTGTAGCTTGCGGCGTAGGCAGCATGATGGAAAAGTGCCGTGCTGTCATATCCATTTAATGCTGCAGATGGGCTCTGCGCGGGTGCGGCACAGGCGGCTGCACTGTGTACCTTGGTAATACGCGGTGCACAGTGAGGCCTGACAAAGGCTGTCCCTCGTGCCGCGACGATGGAGCACGCCTCAACCACCCGCATTAAATGCGGTGGGTGGGCGAGTCTCCTTGCGGAGGACTCGCGCTCGAGCCCGCGCCCGTGCCTCCGGGACACGTGGCGGCTCCGGACCACCCACGCGGTAAGGGGGGTCCGGATGGGCGCAGGAGGTCCCTGACCCCTATGGGGGGTCCGAGGCCTCGGCTGTCAGCTCGGAGCTTCCCTTCCTTAGAGACACGTGGCGTCTCCGGACCCATCCCCAGGCGGGGAACGGGTCCGGGGCCGTTGGCCTGGTGAGGAAAGAGCCTGACCGGTGGGGCCTGGCTACTCCGTCCTTGCGCGTAGTTACGGATAACTACGCGGGTCCTGCCTTGCTGCAGTAAGAGTGGGTATCCCTGCCACAGGGTACCGACAATGTTATTTAATCAATTATATTTTCACATTGATTGTTATGGATCTGCAAATCATAGATGTGTAACTTTATAACTATAATGTGGAGCTAAAATTTTGAAATTAAGGATCTACCTTTAGATGCTTTTCTGCAAATAAATCCACCAGCCAGAAAGTTTTGCATGTCTAGATATGTGGGCTAAGTATACCCAAAAGTCGGGTAAGTCTTGCTGAGTATTAGTATACTCAGGGTTTGTTGTTTACCCTGTTTCAGGTATAGAAGCTAACCAGGATTCGCATCAGTGGGCTCGATGTGACGTCCTCACGTGTTCATAGTTATCGTTTTGTTTTATTGGTTCTCAATAAAATTTACTTCTCTCAGGTCATATTCTCTTCCGCTGCTGTCATTTATTTTATGTAAATTCTAAATTTAAAGTTGTTTTGTAAATATTTATGTTATTATCTATTTTTGTGAAATTATATTATGCTGGTACCATCTGTGCTCGCTGTCGCGCGAGACTTCTGGTCTGTTTCGATCGGCCTGTGGGTTGGAAACAGACTATCAGATTACACTTAATTAAGCTAATGCGCCTGATGCGTTCAAATGATGGTCATTACACTTAATTAAGCCATTTAACTTGGCGGTTCTGTCACAGCCTGCAGCTTGAGCTGCATAGACCAGAGACAGCCCGGCCGGCTGGCCGGTCCAGGTGGCGGCGGTGGCCAGCCAGCCTGTACAGGGCTTGCAGCAAGATGGCGAGACGGCCACGGGAGAGAAGAGATGCGATGCGAACGGGAGATAGAAGAGAAACACGATCAGGAGATTCAGGAGACACTTTCTGGTGAAAAAAATAGAAGGGTAAAATGGTCCATACATGTGAGAAATACAAGGATAAAATACTAGAAAAGAGAGAAAATACACCTAATGGCAAGGAAATCAAGTGGTATATGTTTGAAGGCCTATTTTATGTTAGGAACGGCAAAACTACGAAGTGTGATGTTTGGAGTCCCAAATATACAATTTTCTCATCATTTCCTTTGTGGAAGAAAGAAACCGTATCCTTTTGCATCATTTGTGTTATGAGCATTCAAAGCTCATTTGCACAAAACCATAAGGCACAAATAATCTAATATAAGGACTTTGTTACTAGCATATATACACAAAGGGTCATCACCCACGGTTCGTTCCACAGCCGCGAGAAAAACTGCTTCATAGATGCGGTCATTTCTTTTACCGTGGATGAAAATCCAAGATACAAAACCGCGATGGGTACTTTGTCACTCACTCATATCTGAAAAACTTAAGAAAACCTTTATCGGCATTAATAAAAAGTTATAAGTTTCATTTGGCCTAGGCAGACTGGTCCAACGGTTTGAATTATTAGTTTTTGAATCTTGATCGAACTCTCTGGTGTGTCACATTATATATATATATACATTATATATATATATATATCAATTAAACTTTCCGGATGTAACCATCACTACTATTGGCATATTATTGGCAGGAATATAATGTGCTGGCACACTATGTGTGCAACAATGACATATATTATGCAATTAGGTAAACAGCCCTTTCAGACACTTCATATTCACGGACCATACCATAGCTACTTATTCTGATGGACCTGTTACAAAGACTTTGTTTCTCATATTGAAAATAACTTATTAAAAATACTACTAAACAGCAATATAATAAAAATTTCATGAGGCCTAGGACTCGGGCAATACAATAAAATTCTTGCTACAAATCAAATGGAGCGCAAGGCTGGTGGAACCCCGAGGCCGCTAGGTCCCAAAGAAGGATGCAGACTGACCTAGCTAGCATGTATTGTGTGGCGAGATGTAAAAAAATATTCCTTTTTACCTTTTTTTAAACGTATTGTTCCAAGGGCTAAGCTAATATTTCAGTGCTGAATATTAGATTAAAAAAGTCACTTATACCTTTTTTTCCTAACTATGCCACTATGCCTAACTAATAATTTTACAGAAAATATTGTCATCTAGATCTAACTAAACAAGAGTTTGGACGACGCCTACTCCCCCAACTAATGGTCATCATCTAGATCTCTTACACGAATTCATGTCCTGGATCTAACTATCTAAGGCTTTGTCGCCACTAGGCTCAATTGATAACCTAATAAAAAGGGTTAATTGGATCTGTGCCATTATAATTTCACCGTTTTTGAAGCCGGTCATTACTTCTCGAGAAACTATCCGTATGCCCCCCAGTGGATAAGCCCTCCGGTGCTCCTCTGACCTCTGCCGTATCCATTCGCGCTCGCCCATGGCCGGCGCCGGCAGCGAGGCGGGAGTCGACGGCGGCGGCAGGAAAGGCGAGGAGCCGGCCCACGAGATCCCCGACGAGATCACGGACGAGATCGTGCTCCGCCTGCCCTCCCGCTCCGCGCTGGTGCGCGCAGCAGCCGGCCAGCAGCAGCTTCCGCGCGCTCGTCTCATCCCCGCGCTTCCTCCGCCACCACCGCGCGATGCACCTGGACCCCGGAGTGCTCCTCAGGGTCTTTACCTTCTCCCTCAGCTGCGACGTAGGAGGAGGAGTGTGTGGCTGTCGTGAACTCGGCGTTCGCCCTGGCCGCGGGCTTCCCGAGCCTCCGTGAGGCCACCGCGGGCGCCATCGGTAGCTCACGCTCTCGGAGTTGGACGACGACGGCACCGGGGTCCGTGGTGGCGGTGGGTTCGACGACGACGGCCACCGCGGGCGCCCGGTAGGGGCGTGGATCTCTGTCTTCTCCATCTCCGGCGGTGGTGGCGCAGTAGCTGTAACACCCCTGTGTTAATTGTGCTTGCTAATCACGAGTTAACTCGCTAATCGTGGACTCAAGTTTGTCGTTAGCGCTAATCGAGTTCGTATAGTAACGTTCGACTTAGCTACGATTGACCCTATTTTTCTCACCGATCCGAGCCTCAAATCAATTTTCGCCCAAAACGAAAGTTGTAGCTCTTCTTTTGCTCTACAACATCTATTTTGACCAAATTGCAAGTTTCTATATGAAATTTGGAGTTTCAATTGGTCAAATTCGAGCCAAAATCATTCAAACGAGTAAGCAGTGCTCCTCCTGTTCGACACTGTGCGTGCCCGACGCCCATACCACCGCTGTGGCCGCCGGCGAGCTCGTCCACGCGTCGGCAATCGTGCTCTACCTCGGCGTCTGAGCGCCGCTCCTATCCTCGCGGACGCCTCGAAGCCTCCCGTCCCGTTCCTCCTTTCTCCTTCCTCGGAGCATGGCGAGCCGAAACGAGCAGAGCTCATTGCGCCGGTCGCTCCTCGCCGCTGCAGCTCGATTCCTCGCACCCCAAGCCGTCTCACCTCGCCCCGAACCCACTCCACCCCTCCACGAACTCGGCCGTGCCTTACGCCAGCCGAAATCAGGCCCCAGACCGCCGTCGCCATCGTCGTTCGTCCCGGAGCTTCGCCCTCTCCGTCGTCGACCCACCTCCGGTCCTTCCCCGCCCAAAACGAACCCCCGGTGAGCTTCCCCGCGGCCTACTCGTGCTTCTTGACCTTTTATCCACTCGATTCCGCGGCCGCCGTCGCCGATTTGCCGCCGCACCGCCGTGACCGCGCGCCCCCCACTGCGCGCATCGCCGGACCTCCCTGTGCGGGGCCGCGCGCCGCCGTCGCGCGCCCCAGGTCCGCATGGACCCCCTGGCCGTCGCCCGCCCCGCCTCCGCCGCTGGCCGGCCCTGACCGGGTCGGAACGCCGCCGCCGCCATTGCCCTGCCCCTGCGCTGCCGCTAGCCGCGCTGCGCGCGTGTCCCCCTGCGCCGCCGCGGGCGCCGGCCCCGCTGGGCTGCCTGGGCCGCGGGCGGGCCAGGCCGCGCCGCCGCCGAGCCGCTGCCCGGCCAAGACTCGCCGCCGCCGCGGTGCCTGGCCGCCACGCCGGCCACGGCCCTGGCACGCGGGGCAGAGCAGAGGAGGGGGGGAGCAGCTGGGCCGGCGCCCACTGCCATGTGGGGCCCGGCTGTCAGCACCCCCCCTTTATCTTTTATGTTTTCAATTTTATTTCTTTATTTTCGGCTGAAATTTCTTAATTGCATAGTAAATGGCAGGAAATCCTAAAAATACAAACCCAATTTTGTTAGGTTTCTAAAATCAAAAGCTTCTGAGGAAAAATATTTGTGCCTGTGAATTGTCACTTTTGCCCCTGCTAAAAATTTGATTTGTGCTTGAGCTAGTTTATTTTGTACCGGTTGTTTCGCTACTCTAAAAATTATGAAATTTATCCAGTAAATTACTCTTTGTATGTGTAGTCCACTGGAAAATTTTCAGGTGTATAGCCCTTGTGCATGTTTGTGGATCTGTTATTGTTTGTTTTCCTTTCTAGGGCTAAAAGAAATACTTTTCAATATCAACAATTGTTGGTAATTTATTTATGCACTCCTTATCAGTAGTTTTTCATGATATCAAAGTTGTGCTAATAGATCTATGTGGCGTGTTAAGTTTTGATCTTTAATTAGTTCCTAACTTCAATTTTATCCTTTATCCTTGTTGTTAGTTAATTACTTTCATGCATGTGTAACCTCAACAAAGCTAGTTTCTGTCTCACTCCGTGCTACCCTAAGCAAGTTTAGTATTTGGGGTTTTGAAGGAAACACTTCAGGCTAAATCGAGTTGAACTTCTGAACCGCCTGGCATTGCATCGTTTTGAAATGCATCGCATCTTGAGCACTCATGCGTCGCACTGTGTCCTAACTGTTGCATGGCATATTTTTATTCGTGTAGACGCCGCGAACGAAGCCGCCTACGAGCTGATCGCCGAGCCGATCCAGGAGCCGCAGGCGGCAGAGCAGCAGGAAGGCGCAGGCGAACCCACTTGCGAAGAAGTTGCTGACCCCCGCTGACCTGCAAGGCAAGCCCCGGAGCATAACCATAATTTTAATTATTCAATGTTTATTCAAGTATTTGTGCATTTAAGTTTTAGGAGTTGTATGAAACCCTAGTATGCATGTTCTCCCTAGGTACTTGTGAGTCCATACTAGTGTGCAGGTATCGTTAGCAATGCTTTGCTAAGTAGGATCTCGGTAAAAGTCAAGTGATTACTGTCACTCGCGAGTTTTAGGATTTTGATTCCTTAGTTTTGGCTTTGAAATGAGTCGTTGAGTAAAGAGAAATGGAGACCGGACGGAAATGAGTTGGATTATTGGTATGGAATGGATGAAAAGAAATCTCCGCCTGTGTCGATTGAGGACCGTACCGTTGTTGGTACTGTTGGTCGAGGATTGAACAGTACTAACCACATACCGGAAGTATGAGGTAGTCGAAACCGGTAAGCTGTGTACCGCTTTACAATGATAGTTTGAATTTTGACCTGCTACACTGGGCGTGGAAGTTGGCGGGTGTTGGATAGGATGCCGCCTCCGGGTTCTCCGGGAGTTCACCGGGAGGGGCCCATCACCTGGGTTTTAGCAGGCGTGGTTCAGATGTCGTGGTAATGATGGAAACAGTTGACGTGCGTGGCCCGACGGGGCTTACACGTGTCGTGTGAGTTAGGTCCACCTTGCAAGGTTAAATCGGATCGATTCGCCGTGACTCGCGGATATGAGAGCCTTGGTCACTTTGTCACATCGTAGTAAGAAAGTGGAATGAAAACGGAATGGAAAAGGTTGGATTGTGAATTATTTAAGAATAATTTGATCCACCATGTGTGCTCTAGATGTTTAGGCGAATTTCAGCTAATACTCGCTGTACTAAATGGAGCTAAAATATTGAAAGTAAGGATTCACTTCTAGTAGCCTTTCAGCAAAAGAGCTCCAGAGCCAAAAAGCTTTGCATGTCTAAGTAATGGGCTAAGTATACCAAAAGTCGGGTAAGCCTTGCTGAGTATTAGTATACTCAGGGTTGTTGTTGAACCCTTCTAAGCAGGTTGTGTCCCCGCTGACTTCGAGGAGGTATGTGCGTCCTAGATTGGACAACCGCTTCCTCCTGGGTGGACCGTCGAGTGGGCCCCGTCTTCCCCGTGAAGATCGGGCAGGTTGGCATCACATCGGTGGGCAGGATGTGGAGCTCACCTTATATCATCGTCGTGGTTATAGTATTGTAATTCGAACTCAGTTTTAAACTTTCACTGTGTTTTGAACTCTGTCGTTTGTAAATAAAAGCTTTTATGTAAAACCTGTGGTGTAAATTAATTTGAAGATTCCTGTATGCTGGTATCACCTGTGCTCGTCTTCGTACGGGTCTACTAG
Source organism: Panicum virgatum (assembly GCF_016808335.1). Classification (NCBI taxonomy): domain Eukaryota; kingdom Viridiplantae; phylum Streptophyta; class Magnoliopsida; order Poales; family Poaceae; genus Panicum; species Panicum virgatum. The sequence continues at coordinate 9,787,521 of NC_053146.1, forward strand.
TGCAATTGTGATCCTAGAGTACAGTAGTTTAATCGGGATTTACCCGACAGCCTGTCAGATTACACTGTTTTAAGTGCACAGTAACTTGATTAAGTATTAAGATGATGGTTAGCGCACTTAAGCCGGTTTAATTTGGGCGGTGCTGCTACAGCTGGCATCAGAGCTCTAAATTGCACTGGGGTGATTACTGGCGTGCTTAATTACGTTAAGTAACTCTTACGTTGCAACGATTTCGGGTTTTTCGAAAAGTTGACGCTAGATGCGCTAAGGAATAGGATAGATAATTCGTATGCCCTAAATATGTTACATAAGTTAGGTGGCAACTAAGTATCTATTTTATTCCAACACTTCCAGCTTTTACTTTTTGCTAAACCTTACTTTGGTAACGACGCACCAACGCTAAGGTAAGCAAGGTAAGCATTCTTGGTAGTCCTTTAGAATAGCCCACGTGTTTCATATGTGCGCGGGTCCCGTATGATGAGCATACGAGGAGGTGATAAGGCTCAATTCAAACGAGCCTGTCGCTATCTGCCGCCTAATATGGAGTGCGGATTTTCTACCGTGTGATTGTGATCACGGTCATTTCGTAAGGCAATGTTACGAGATGTAAACCTGTCATGCGGTTGGCCATGACCGTGACCCTTGGGACACGTCTACCCTTGGATGTCCCGTAAGGCGAGTGTACGGGAAGTGAATACGTTGTTAGGACGTATGCAGCGCTGCCCATTCAGCGTCGAACGTCTGGGTGCCATCTCTATAGTGGATGGTAATGTATGTGTGAATATGTGGGAAACTGCATATGCGCTACCCGTGTGGCGTAGGACACATGGGGGCCGTTCGTGAGTGCTGGCACGAAGGGTCCAGAAGTGGTTATATATCTGTCTCTGTGTTCTTCTGCAGGAAACTAACCACGTTAAGCGCGTTATAAAATCCTTGATCGTAGGAACGACTAGTCTTTATATAGGGAGAGTACATAAATGTGCCACCGATTGTCCTCGTATACCATATTTGGTACTTGTTTGGGTGAGAAACGCTAGAACGTGCATGCATCTTGCATCTTGCATACCCGAGTTTGTTGATTGTTTTGTTGCTTACGGTTGCGCTTCATAAAAATTTATTTGGACCGCTATGTTTTTACTATGCGTTCTTCAAAAATTTATTTATGTTGTGTTGCCCAGTTTAAATCTGTTCTTTTAAAAAAAATATGTGGCTTACGTTAGCGCTATGTGTTCTTACAGATGGCTAGCTTCACGCACGTGATCGTGGACGCTGAGGGTTGGGCGCACTCCAATGCCCTCCACACCGGCCACTTTCCTCGTCTGCTGTGGCAGATGCTCAGGGCGTTTGACTACACTGAGCCCCCACAGTACTCAGGACACGAGTTTAGCTTGCTGGGCACCGAGCGCTGTCAGATGATTGTGAAGATTCCTGCGTGCCCCGCTCGCTTGGAATGGGACTCGTGGCAGCTCACAGTGTATGGAAGGAAGCTGGCAGACTCCTGGGAGATTGCAGCTAGGAAGGCCATTGAGGAGTTCTCAGAGAAGCACAGTGCTGAGATCATGGATACTCCTTACAATGTGTTTCCTCTGAAGGATGAGACCACTCAGGCCTATGCAGATCGGGTGAACCGCAACATGAACTACATGATGCCCGACTACAATGTCAGGACAGCCCTCTCGTTCAGCTACTCTTCAGCCTTGATAAACATGTACGAGCAACTTCGCGAGGAAAATGCGATATGCCGGAGCAAGGCTCGAGAGGCTCACCTCCATGAGCAGCACATGATTGGTACTCAAGACAAGATCAAGACCCTGAAGGCCAAGTCCAGAGCTAGAAAGATAAGGATTCAGGAGTTGCAGGAGGAGCTGGAGAACAGGACTCAGATGGTGCAGCACCTGGAGGGGCAGCTTCAGCAGGCCCAGGAGTGGATGGAGGACGTCCAGGCTCAGGTGCAGGCAGCAGCAGACATGGAGGCTGAGGCAGACGAGGAGGAGCCAGAAGAAGAGGAAGAAGAAGACCCTGAGGAGATCGAGGGAGTGTCTGGAGTCGAGTCGGGACCTGGGACTCTGTGAGGACGTAGCTGGATAGTGTTGATTCTCCCCTTGCAGTGTAGCCTAACTGTTGGATAGTTGGGTAGGATGACCAACATAGTGCTCTAGGCTAACCTTGGGTTGAGAATTCTTTTGTGGCTCGGTAGTTTGAGTCATGTAGGATAACCCTTCGCTAATGTGGTGTGTAGCCGGGTCGTGTAAGACCCCTCTTTTCATAGTGGTGTGTTGTCGGGTCGTTTGTGAACCCTTCTCTAGTGTTAGTTTGTTTTTCGCAGCAGGGCTTTGGTAATGTAATGAACCTTGTTCCAAATTAAGCAGCGTGGCTGCATAATGTAAATTGCTTATGTTAATGATCTTCCTGGTTGCTGCTTTAGTTCGTTAGTGCCGATAGTGTGATATTTCACCGATGAGCTGTGTTTTGGTTGTTTTCGAAATTGAAATCTTGTGAGGCGGTTTCAACCAAAGCAAGTTAGTTTATCTTCCCTTGGTGAACCATATCGCGGGGGAAATGATTCATGCCGTGTGTTCATATTATATATGCACATTCTTTAATTGCATGGATTAGTCCTGATAGCGAATTGGCTAACCAGGGAAAAGGTTATTTTGCAGATGGGTGATAATCATGACAATGAGAATCACGAAGCACTGCCTCAACCACCTCCCTCTTTGGTTCAAGCTGTTGCGGCTCTTGTCGCGGACCGCAACGAGCAGACGGAGTTGATAAGGCAACTGGTGCAAGCTCAAGTCAATGCCGGCAGAGGTCGACATGCTCCCCCACCACCACTAGCAGAAACTGACTATGTCGGTTTTCTGGCCACCCAGCCACCGTTGTTCCATAAGGCCGATGATCCCCTTGAGGCAGATGCCTGGGTTCGCACCATTGAGGATAAATTTAGCATCCTCAATTGCGCAGAAATGGATAAAGCCGCCTTTGCAGCTCAACAGCTGAGAGGACCTGCAAAAATATGGTGGGTCAATCACAAGGCTCTACTTCCCGCCAATACGCGTCTCACCTGGGATGAGTTTGTGGCAGCTTTCAAAGCCCACCACATCCCTACAAGTTTGATGAGGAGAAAGATGGCAGAGTTCCTAGCCCTGAAGCAAGGAAACAACACTGTTCTCCAGTATGCTCAAACCTTCAATCAGTTATCCCAGTATGGCGGTTTTCATGTGGATACTGAGGAGAAGAAACAGGATTGCTTCAGGAGGGGACTTAGCACAAAGCTTTAGGACAAGCTAGCTCTCACCACACGCAACAACTTTACCGAGCTGGTTAATAAGGCCATCACTCAGGAAGATGCCACGCTGGCGCACAAAGCTGACAAAAAGAGAAAGGCACCTGCTAGATCCTCCAGCAATGCACCCCAGAAGTATAAGCTGGTTCAGACAGGGAATCAGCAGACTTCAAACCGTCCCCCACAGCAGGGCCGTTGGGTCGCTAGACCACCACAGCAACCGCAGCAGTGGGCACCCCGTTTCCCGACACAACAGCAGAGGCCTCTAATGCTACAAGCTCTACGCCCCAACAACTACCCCTGTTACAATTGTGGTAACCTGGGGCACTTTGCACGTGACTGTCGTCTGCCACCTCGGCAGAATTACTACAAGACTCCTATGCTGAGTCAAGGTTCCAGCCAGAAGGATCAAAAAAAGAAGATTGTACCTGCCAAGACTGGTCGCGTGAACTACACCACCCTGGAAGAAGTTCCGGAGGGCACCCAAGTGATGGCGGGTACATTCTCCGTTAATCACTGCCCTGTTACTGTGTTATTTGATTTGGGAGCATCTAATACCTTTATCAGTGAAGCATGTGGGGCACGGCTTCACTTACAAGTAACATGCCTAGAGAGACCCTACATTATTCAGACACCTGGCACCCGGTTAAATGTTGGCCAAGTAGTTCGAAATGTTCCCCTTAATTTGGGTGGGAAAAATTTTCCGCTCACTCCCATTGTCCTTCCAGGTCAAGGGATAGATATCATACTTGGAATGAATTGGATGAAGAAGCATTGCGTTATCATCAATACTTCTTCTCGTATCCTTCAGTTCAACTCTTCCATGTATGGTTCTATGGATATTCATCTTTCCCAGCATGAAATTCTAGCCACTGTCATATACCATCTTGAGGGGAAAATTCTAGAAGTAATTCCGGTGGTTTGTGAATACCCCGATGTGTTTCCGGAGGACTTGCCAGGCATGCCTCCCGATCGAGATATTGAGTTTGTCATTGAGTTACAGCCTGGCACAGCGCCTATATCTCGAAGGCCATATAGAATGACTCCAAGTGAGTTAGCTGAATTAAAAGTTCAATTGCAAGAGTTGCTACATAAAGGTTTTATTCGATCGAGCACCTCACCTTGGGGTTGCCCGGCTCTGTTCGTAAAGAAGAAAGATCACGGGCTGAGGCTATGTGTGGATTACCGACCTCTGAATGCAATCACAATCAAAAAACAAATATCCACTTCCTCGTATTGATATTCTTTTTGATCAACTAGCCGGAGCTAAGATATTCTCAAAAATAGATCTACGATCTGGTTATCATCAAATCAAAATCAGATCGGCTGATATACCAAAAACGGCATTCTCTACTCGTTATGGTCTCTACGAGTATTTGGTGATGTCCTTTGGATTAACCAATGCTCCCGCTTACTTTATGTACCTCATGAATTCAGTATTCATGCCGGAGTTAGATAAGTTCGTCGTGGTCTTCATTGATGATATCTTGATCTACTCCAAGAATGAGGAAGAACATGCTCATCATCTTCACATAGTACTTCAGCGTCTGAGAGAGCATCAGCTATATGCCAAATTCAGCAAGTGTGACTTCTGGCTGAAGGAAGTACCATTCCTCGGCCATGTCATATCTGTTGAGGGCATCTCTGTGGATCCCAGTAAAGTATAGGATGTACTCGATTGGGAAGCTCCAACTTCAGTTCATGAAATCCGCAGTTTCTTGGGTTTAGCTGGGTATTATCGTCGGTTCATCCCAGAATTCTCCAGAATTGCGAAGCCGATGACTGAACTTCTTAAGAAGGGTGTCAAATTCTATTGGAGTGCCCAATGTGAGGATGCTTTCCAGAAGTTGAAAACACTTCTCACTTCAGCCCCAATCCTGGCCCAGCCCGACACTACAAAACCTTTTGATGTTTACTGTGATGCCTCGGGCACAGGACTCGGTTGTGTTTTGATGCAGGAGAACCGAGTGATTGCTTATGCATCTCGATCACTCAAGCGTCATGAAGAAAACTATCCCACTCATGATCTTGAATTAGCAGCTGTGGTGTATGCTTTAAAGATTTGGCGACACTATCTTCTGGGTACATTGTGCAACATCTATACTGATCACAATAGTCTCAAATACCTTTTCACTCAAGATGATTTGAACATGCGTCAAAGGAGATGGCTTGAGTTGATTAAAGATTATGACCTCGAAGTGCATTATCATCCAGGCAAGGCAAATGTGGTTGCCGATGCGCTAAGTCGCAAAGTTCATTGTCATTGCATTTCAGCTATACCATTAAGCGAGTCTCTTTGCTTTGAAATGGAAAAGCTGAACTTAAGTATTGTACCACATGGCACATTGGCTCATCTAGAGCTTACTCCTACTCTTCGTGATCTCATCATCACGGCACAAAAGCAAGATAAAGGGGTGAAGGAAATTCAGAGAAGACTATCAGAAGGAGACCCTAAAGTGAATTGCTTCCACCAGGATACTGAGAATGTGTTATGGTTCAAGAACCGATTAGTGGTGCCTAAGAATTTTGAGCTCAGAAAACAAATTCTTGACGAAGCCCATACTTCACGGTTATCAATCCATCCGGGTAGCAACAAGATGTACCAAGACCTCAAACAACAATTTTGGTGGACTCGGATGAAAAGAGAAATAGCCAAATATGTTTCAGAGTGTGATATCTGCCAGAGAGTCAAGGCTAGTCATCTCAGACCAGCTGGAACTCTCCAGCCCTTGAATATTCCAGAATGGAAATGGGAAGATATAAGTATGGATTTCATCGTCGGCTTACCTCGAACTCAAAAGGGTTACGACTCTATTTGGGTTGTAGTGGATAGATTGACCAAGTCGGCACATTTCCTCCCAGTTAAGACGACATACTTGACCAAGCATTATGCGAAATTGTACATTAATCGCATACTTTGTTTGCATGGTGTGCCAAAGACCATCATTTCTGATCGTGGAACTCAATTCATTGCTCGTTTTTGGGAGCAATTACATGCTTGCTTGGGAACTCATCTTATTCGTAGCTCTGCATATCACCCTCAGACAGACGGCCAAACTGAGAGGATAAATCAAATTTTGGAGGATATGCTCCGTGCCTGCGTCTTGACTTATCCCCAGAAATGGGATCAATGTTTGCCATTAGCTGAATTTTCTTATAACAATAGTTATCAAGAAAGCGTCAAAATGGCACCATTTGAAGCATTATACGGTCGGCGATGCCGTACACCTCTCAATTGGTCTGAAACCGGGGAAAGAACTATTTTTGGACCCGACATGGTTCAAGAGGCCGAAGAACAAGTTCGTCTTATCCAAGCCAACTTAAAGATTGCACAATCTCGACAGAAGAGCTATGCAGATAAAAGAAGAGATCCACTCGTCTTTAAGGTCGGTGACCATGTCTATTTAAAAGTATCACCTTGGAAAGGCGTGCAAAGATTTGGAATAAAAGGTAAGTTAGCTCCCCGCTACATCGGTCCATATCCAATTGTGGAACGATGCGGTCCTGTGGCTTACCGATTGAATCTTCCAGCGAATCTTTCTGTAGTTCATAACATTTTTTCATGTATCACAACTCAGAAAGTGCCTTAGAGTTCCGACTGAAGTTGTGGAAAGTGACTCGATTCAATTAGAGTCCGATCTTACTTATTCTGAGCATCCTATCAAGATTATTGATCGCAAGGATCGAGTTACTCGTCGCACCACCAACCGATTCTACAAAGTTCAATGGAGCAATCACTCCGAAGAAGAAGCTACTTGGGAGAAAGAGGAATTTCTGAGATCCAAGTATCCGGACTTTTTAAACGCTCATCCAGGTACTTCATCTTTGAACCTTCTCGCCTTTTATATTCTCTCGTGCCAGAATCTCGGGACGAGATTCTTTTAAGGGGGGAAGGCTGTAACACCCCTGTGTTAATTGTGCTCGCTAATCACGAGTTAACTCGCTAATCATGGACTCAAGTTTGTCGTTAGCGCTAATCGAGTTCCTATAGTTACGTTCGACTTAGCTACGATTGACCCTGTTTTTCTCACCGATCCGAGCCTCAAATCAATTTTCGCCCAAAACGAAAGTTGTAGCTCTTCTTTTGCTCTACAACTTCTATTTTGACCAAATTGCAAGTTTCTATATGAAATTTGGAGTTTCAATTGGTCAAATTCGAGCCAAAATCATTCAAACGAGTAAGCAATGCTCCTCTTGTTCGACAGTGTGCGTGCCGGACGCCCATACCGCCGCTGAGGCCGCCGGCGAGCTCGTCCACGCGTCGGCAATCGCGCTCGACCTCGGCGTCTGAGCACCGCTCCTATCCTCGCGGACGCCTCGAAGCTTCCCGTCCCGTCCCGTCCCATCCCGTTCCTCCTTTCTCCTTCCTCGGAGCATGGCGAGCCGAAGCGAGCAGAGCTCGTCGCGCCGGTCGCTCCTCGCCGTTGCAGCTCGATTCATCGTGCCCCAAGCCGCCTCACATCGCCCCGAACCCACTCCGCCCCTCCACGAGCTCGGCCGTGCCCTACGCCAGCCGAAATCAGGCCCCAGACCGCCGTCGCCATCGTCGTTCGTCCCAGAGCTTCGCCCTCTCCATCGACGACCCACCTCCGGTCCTTCCCCGCCCAAAATGAACCCTCGGTGAGTTTCCCCGCGGCCTACTTGTGCTTCTTGACCTTTTCCCCACTCTATTCCGCGGCCGCCGTCGCCGATTTGCCGCCGCGCCGCCGTGACCATACGCCGCCCCCACTGCGCGCGTCGCCGGGCCTCCCTATGCGGGGCCGCGCGCTGCCGTCGCGCGCCCCAGGTCCGCCAGGACCCCCTGGCCGTCGCGCGCCCTAGGTCCGCCTAGACCCCCTGGCCGTCGGTCGCCCCGCCTCCGCCGCTGGCCGGCCCTGACCGGGCCGGAACACCGCCGCCACCGTTGCCCTGCCCCTGCGCCGCTGCTAGCCGCGTTGCGCGCGTGTCCGCTTGCGACGCCGCGGGCGCCGGCCCCGCCGGGCTGCCTGGGCCGCGGGCGGGCTAGGCCGCGCCGCCGGCAAGCCGCTGCCCGGCCAGGACGCGCCGCCGCCGCGGTGCCTGGCCGCCACGCCGGCCACGGCCCTGGCACGCGGGGTAGAGCAGAGGAGGGGGGAAGCAGCTGGGCCGGCGCCCACTGCCATGTGGGGCCCGGCTGTCAGCGCCCCCCTTTATCTTTTATGTTTTCAATTTTATTTCTTTATTTTCAGCTGAAATTTCTTAATTGCATAGTAAATCGCAGGAAAATCCTAAAAATACAAACCCAATTTTGTTAGGTTTCTAAAATCAAAATCTTCAGAGGCAAAATATTTGTGCCTGTGAATTGTCACTTTTGCCCCTACTAAAAATTTGATTTGTGCTTGAGCTAATTTCTCGAGAAGTAATGGCGCGCTTCAAAAACGCTGAAGTTATAATGGCACAAATCTAATTAACTCTAATAAAAAATGCCTATCAACATACATAAGGCATGTCATGCAAGGCTCATTATTGAGCTACTCATACTCGTCCGTAACGACCCACGTGCCGCTCCTTGACTACTTGTGCCAGAGCTTTTGTCCCGGGTGGTAGAACCGGAACAAAATGTCCCTCACGCTAAAAAGTTTTTGCGCCCTGCGGGATTCGAACCCAAGACCTATTGCCTGGCGCATGGTTTCCTTACCAACTCACCTAAGTAGTACATGTGACTCAGTAAAAAATAACTTCATTTTGAACTATCACGTGGAGGGGCCTTTTGTCCGGGTTGGTAACACCAACCGAGACAAAATGGTCCTTTAGTCCGGGTTGGTGCCACCAACCGGGACAAAAGGATCACCCTTTAGTCCGGGTTGGTGTTACCAACCGGGACAAAAGAGTTGGACCTTTTATCCCGGATGAAGCCACCAACCGGGACAAAAGGGGTCCTTTTGTCCCGGTTGGTGCCTCCAACCGGGACAAAAGACCTCTGTCCCCCCGCTGGCCCGGCTAGCCGTTGGACCCGGGACAAAAGCCACCTTTTGTCCCGGGCCCAAAGGCAGCCATGACAAATGGCTTAGAACAAAGGACTGTTCTGTACTAGTGGTGTGACCACCCACGTGCGTGCCATCCTCACAGCATGCATGACCACGACTGCATTGTGCATGTAGCGCCATGCATCGACCATTGCACACGCCTATGGCAACTTCAACAGGAATTATTATTGAGCTATATATAGGTTTTGTAAGAATTGTGCCATTAATTTTTTTATCCAAATATACCTTCGTATATTCATGATTCTTCAAAAATAGTAAAATTATTATATAAGCGGAATTTGCTGGCTGCTGACCTTGCCAAGACAAATGGTACTTGTGCAAAATAGCTAGATAGATGGATTAGTACTCATGCCACTCATGTATACTGATAGCCTGTTTGACAAAGTGAGTTCCAAGAATTTGTAGCTATGAACCATGAGATATATCAAGGTTTTTTTTGTTACCTTTAACATATACTAATAAGATATTTAACTACTTTGTTTTAGCCTACAAATTTTAATGCTTGCAGGTCACCTGTCTATCCGTACGTAGCTTAGCACTTTGACATGACACCTAGTCTGAGCTGCCAACTACCAACAACTATACTGTTAGTATGGACTTTTTGCTTGATACTAATTAGGATACGTTTACTGTAGCATCACATGGGTATAGACTTTTTGGCCTAATAGATACGTCTCACGAATTAGTCTAGGAGTTATGCAATTAGTTTGATCATTAGTCTACATTTAATATTTCTAATTAGCAACTAAACATCTAATGTGACAAGGCTAAAGTTTAGCCCTGCCCGATCCAAAAAGAGCCTTAGAAGTGCAGCGTGTCATGACTCATGAGGAGGGGGGCTCCACTAGACACCTACAAATAATGGAGCCCCCTTCCATTTTTGAGGTGAAAGGAGGAAGAAGACGAGGAAGAAAAAGGAAAGGGAGAGAAAGAAGAAAGTCAGCCCCTCTTAATCCATTTCTGGATCTGCCACTGGACGTACATAGGTCTATTTGGAACTGCTTCACTTCACGAATTCTAACTCCACTCCTAAATTTTCGTGCCAAACACTGGCAGCTCCACAACGTTGGCTCCGAACAAAATATGGAGCTAGAGGTTAGCTCCATAAATTTTGTAGAGCTCTTCAAGTTGTGCTCCAAAAAACTCTATTTTTATACCTCCTTGTAAAGTTGTGGGGTAATTACCAAGCATTGCCAGCGATTATGCATGCAGTTTGGTTGAGAAAAAAAAAGAATGACACTCTTATGTTTCTGGCGCCCCCTCCCCTTCGTCGTCGAGCGACGAGCGGCACATCTCCCGCCGCCCCACACTAGGCGCTGCCGCTGCCCTCGAGTTCTCGCGCTACCGACCCTCGATCGATTTCCCACTACCCCGAGCTAGGGTTTAATTTTTCGGCGAAATTTCGCCGAAAATTTCGTTTCCGCTAGTAGCCGGGAAGTGAAATTTCGGTATTTTTCGCCATTTTTCGTTTTGAAATTTAAAAATTCAAAAATATTTATAAAAAATTCAGAAAAAATATGATAAAAAACTAGGTGTTCTTCTGAGCAAATAGGACTAGAACACACTCAAATCTAAGATCATTTGCTAGGCTAAAATTGCATTTTAGTTGAAAAACAAGGTTATTTGTAGTCTAATGAGGTAGAATTTGAGTTGGCATGAGAGTTAACGAAGTAGGAAAGCACACCTTTCAGAATGCTTTAACAATTCTCTATACAAATTGAATCCAAAAAAAAATTTCAAACAATGTCACATGAATTGATAACCAATTCAAATCATGTTTGTCCCGGATTTAAAACAACTTTCAATTAGATCAATCAATATCTCTGAAATTTTATAGGCATATCCACAATAATAAGAATAATAAAAGTCTAGTTGAGGCCTAAGAGAGAAAATGGAAGTTGTCACATGAAATGACAAGATTTTTAATTGGTAGTTTTTGAAATAATTAAATAACTTTCAAACCATTGCTCAAATGAAAAAGTTTCTGAAACAAAAGTTGTAGATCTCGAAAAAATGAACAAAGTTGGTATTCAAAAGTTTTTCATTTGACCTCGGGAACAGTAGGAAAATCACAACTGACATCATTTTCCGGTCGGAAATCACCGAATTTCGGTCGGAATTCACCGAAATTTCGTTTTTTGAATTTGAATTCTCTTTCCGTTTGGAATTAGCGAATTTCGGCGAAATTTCGTCCGAAATTTCGTTTCCGGCAGTTGGCGGGATTCGGTAAAAAAACGAAAAGGTGAACCCTGCCCCGAGCTAGGCTACCGGCCTCGGCGCGCCAGCCAAGCCAGGCCGCAGGTCCCGGACACACCCAACAGCCGGCCTTGGCCCCTTGGCATGGACATGATGGAGGTACACATCTCTTCCAATATATTCACGCATGCTTCCCATTCATAGCTTCCATACCCAGCCGCCAAATCCAACCGACTGCTAGCACTCGCCAGTCAGGGTGGCAGAAATCCCTGTGGAGGCGGATCCCCGCGGGGACCAGCCCCGTTACCAGTGGGGTCGGGGGGAGTTTTTGCCCCACGAGGAGACCGGGGTGGGGCTAGGGTGGGTGGGCCCCGAAATGAAGCGGGTGGGGACGGGGTGGGATTTTGACTCGTGGGGATCTGTGACCTGAAAACTAAAAACTAAAACAACTGGGACACAACCCATGTATTAGCCAGCACTGCTACTCCAGGAGCTCCGCCGCCACACCCTGGATTCGCCATCGCCGCTCCAGAGCACAACCGCCCGAGTCCCAATGCTGTGCCTCACCCAGTCGACCTCAACTCCTCATCCTCCTCCCTGTTAAGAGCTTGACCCGCCCGGCGTCGTGCCTCGTTCCCAGCTCCTCATCCCTGCGGGGCCAACTCGGGGATCGGGGCTATCCGCAGGGAACGGATCCAGAGGGCAATTTGCCCCGTTATGCATTTCGGGGCTGGGGTGGGGAATGCAATTCGGGGATCGGGTGGGGCAAGGGGATCGTTCCCCCGATCCCGCCCCGCCCCGTTGCCAACTTTGTCCGCCAGCAGCCCCTTCCTCTGATCCTCTCTTCGTCTTGGCGCTCGACTTCTACTTTTTCCTCTTTCTCTTCCCCTATATCCTGGTCTTGGAGTTATATACAGGAGTGTATGCAGCCACATCCTGACATAGTAAAACTATTTTATTCATATATTCATGATTCGGTGTGGGTCACGTGATTCGTGTGATGGAGGTGTGTTGTGTGGTTATGGTCCCCTAGAAAGCATCCTAAAAACTGTTCATAAATTTCATAAAAAAACTGTTCATAAATTTTTTTTTTAAGATTACACGGCACAACTCAGACACTCACAACGCACGCACACTCACACTCTTATGAACACACGTACGCAAACCCTACCCCTATGAGCATTTTCGAAGAACGAGCCGGCAAATCATCGAGATTGACGAAGTCACCACTAGCGCCTCGCCGTCGACGGGACGCCGCCTACCACTGAATATTCGCTCCCAAGGGGAGTCGAACCCAAGACCTCAGGTGCTACCGGAGCTTTTATAACCACTAGGCTACATGTCCTTTCGCATTCATAAAATTAAATGAGAAATCCATGTGGAGAGGGGCGGATATGGGCTACGGCCGGCCCTAGACGTGGCCCAAAACAATTTTCCATAGCTCAGCGAAGAAGGTTTATATCAAATGGCCCTAGTCTCAGCCGGCCCAAATTCTTTCACAGCCCAGCAACTCGTCCTGGAGGCCCCTGTCTCTGCATCGAACGCTTGCCCATAGCGCCGTGCAGGCCCCTTAGTCGCGTGTGCGAGGTAAGCGACGTTTTCGTTGACAACGAGGTGCCATTAGGACTTCGGAAATCTCTAGATCTACCGGCCCAGTCCTTCGGAGGTGCTCATAGGGATAGGGTTTACGTGCGTGTATTCATAGGAGTGAGTGTGCGTGTGTGTTCTGAGTGTCTATGTTGTACTTAAAAAAAGTCGCGGGCGGCGGCAGGCGAGGGGCGAGGCTGCCGATCGCTCAGGCAAAGTCCAAAACAAGGATCTGCTGGACGAGAAGAGCAAGGAACCTCTGCAAGATACCAGTAACATGGGAGTTTAACGTCTTGCTAGTGGTTGTTGTCTGGAGACCATTTAACGAATCTCCTTACTCTTATATCTTGTGGATCATTCCTATCTTTCTTGCATTAACACGCCAGTTAAGCACTTCTTTGTTGGTGTTACATCGAAACCAAAACAAAATTATTTTAGCAAGTTGTTGATACATTAAAAGGATCTGAGCACCATATAAATGTGGCTGTCAAAGACCCTTTGAGCATATAAGCAAGCAAAGTAATTGATTCATCAAGTTTTTAACTCCTGATGGAGATGGAGGTTCGACTCCGAGCAGAAGCGAAAGCGCACTACTAGAAAACGGGCCAAAGATCCTGGCCAAAGGTACCAGTTGCTGTTGCAACCGGTACTAATGCCACACATCAGTACTGGCTGCAAAAGCAGCTGGTACCTTTAGCCAGCGGTGATCAAAGGTAAGGGGTTTGGTACCGGGTTAAAGCATCACCCGGTACCAAAACCCCAGTATAGGCACCGGCTACCGGTTGGTGGCACCAACCGGTGCCTAAAGGACAGACAATGGCACCGGGTTTTGCCATGACCCGGTGCCGCCACGTGCCCACCACAAAGGCACCGGTTGGTAACTTCAACCGGTGCCTATGCCTATTGTTTGGCACCGGTTGTTGAGCACCAACCGGTGCCTTTGGCCCACGCCTATAAATACCCCAACCCCTCTCCCCTCCAAGCTGTCGTGAACTCACTATTCATGGCAGCTGAGTGAGGGGAGGGGAGACGAATTTTTGTTTCTTTTTAAAAAAAGTTAGTTATTTTTCTCCATAATTTAGCAATTGATTTTTAGAAGCAGTTATCACTTAATTTAGTTTATACATGTGGTAATTATTTTTAGTTGTAGCATCTTATTGTAGTTATATGCGTTATCAATTTATTTGATATGTGAATACTATCAAATTATTGTATTTATATGTTTTATCAATTTATTTGATAAGTGAATAGTATCTATTTATTATAGTTATATGCATTATCAATTATATATTTGAATTTAAATTTTGTATGGAAATATTATCAATTACATATGCATGGTGCGCCAATTCGAGACCCGCAGCTCAGCCCAGTTAGTTATAAATTGGTAGTATGAATGAACTATTTGTACACTACAATGATGTATATAAATGTATTGTGGACCCAGATGAGTCGGCAATGGATGTACATGGCCGACCGGCGTTCAAAGGAGTTCATTGATGGCGTGCATAAATTCATAGAAGCAGCCGAGAAATATAAGTATGACGGTTTCGTTCGTTGTCCATGCAAATTCTGTAAGAATGAGAAGGATTACTCATCATCAAGAACCATCCACAGTCACTTGTTCAATAGTGGTTTTATGCCGAACTACTATGTTTGGACCAAGCATGGAGAAAAGTGGAATTATGCTGGATAATAATGTAGAAGAAGAGGACATGATTTCTGACTTTGTAGCCAATTATGATGCTTTCTTTCAATGACACTGCAATAGGTGAGCCTGAACAAGATACTGAAGGATACGTTGTAGAAGATGATTTTGGTCAGATGCTGCGCAAAACTGAGGAAGGTTGCGAAACAGAAAAAGAATCGAGAGATCTGAAGCGTATGTTGGAGGACTACAGGACATTGTTGTACCCTGATTGCAAACAAGGCCAAAAAAAGTTGGGTACCATATTGGAATTGTTGCAATGGAAGGCATCAAATGGTTTGTCTGACAAGGGATTCGAGGAGTTACTGAAACTTATAAAAAACTTACTCCCTGAGGGTAACACCTTGCCGGCGACAACATACGATGCAAAAAAGTTGTTTGTCCTTTAGGATTAGAGGCACAGAAGATACATGCTTGTCCTAATGACTGCATCCTGTATCGAGGTGAGTATGAAAATTTGGATTCATGCCCTGTATGCAATGCATGCCGGTATAAGATCCCTTGAGATGATCCAGGCGACGTTGAGGGGATGCGTGTCAAGAAGAGGGTGCCTGCCAAGGTGATGTGGTATTTCCCTCTAATACCAAGTCTGAAATATTTGTTCATGAACAAAACGAATGCTAAATTGATGCGATGGCACAAAGAAGAACGTAACCAAGACAATATGTTGAGACACCCCACTGATGGGTCGCAGTGGAGAAAAGTGGACATAACATTCCCAACATTTGCAAATGATGTGAGAAATATAAGATTCAGCTTAAGTACGGATGGCATGAATCTTTTCGGTGAGCAGAGCAGTGGCCATAGTACCTGGTCTGTGACACTCTGTATATACAACATTCCTCACTGGTTGTGTATGAAGCGGAAATTCATTATGATGCCGGTGGTTATCCCCGGCCCGAAGCAACCCGATAACGATATAGATGTGTATCTGAAACCACTGATTGAGGATTTTCTATTGTTGTGGAAAGAGCAGGGTGTTCATATGTGGGATACGTATGCAGAGGAACATTTTAACCTTCGTGCATTGCTTTTCATAACCACCAACGATTGGCTAGCACTAAGCAACCTCTCTGGACAATCCAATAAGGGTTATAGGGCATGCACCCCTTGTTTAGAAGAAACCGACAGCACGTACCTCAAGCACTGTAGGAAGATCGTGTATATGGGTCATCGTCGATTTCTTCCGATCAAGCACCCATTAAGGAGGAGGCATGCTCACTATGATGGAAAGGCAGATCATCGTACCAAGCCTAGGCACCGTTGTGGGAAAATAGTGTTTGAAATGGTCAAAAGATATAAAAGTAGTATTTGGAAAAGGACCCGGCAGCAGATCAGTGTAGAGTGATGACGGACGTGCACCTATGTGGAAGAAGAAGAGTATTTTTGGGAGTTACCTTATTGGGAAGTCTTAGATGTCCGCCACGCAATTGATGTGATGCACCTAACAAAGAATCTTTGTGTGAACCTTCTAGGCTTCCTTGGTGTATACGGTAAGCCAAATGATACATTAGAAGCGCGGCAAGATCTTCAACGTATGAAACAACGGACCACCCTACATCCAGAAAAAAGGGATAAAGGACGTCATTACCTAGGTCCTGCGTGCTACACTCTTAGTAAGGAAGAGAAGCAAAGTATGTTCGACTGTTTGAACAATATTAAGGTCCCATCAGACTACTCTTCGAATATAAAAAGAATTAGTAGACAAATAGAGAGAATTAGAGAATTAAAAAGAATTAGTTAGAGAATTTAGTTATTTTATTTATATACATTAGTTAGAGAATTTAGTTAGACAAGGAAATGGAGAGAATTTAGTTAGAGAGAATGTAGTCATTATTTTTTTGCCATTATTTGATATTATCTAGAATTTAGTTATTTCATATATAGAAGGAAATGAAGAGAATTTAGAGAGAGAATTTAGAGAGAATTTAGTTATTTCTATTATTATGTCTTATGTAGTGTATAATTGTGTCATTTAAAGATTTTATTTAATCATGTATTTAATGGTTAGACGACGACATGTATTGCACTCTGTAATGTAATGACGACGACAAAGAGTAATGACGACGAGGAGTAATGACGAGTAACGATGACGAGTAATAATTTTATGTACAATTCTTGATTACATGTATTGCATTTGTAATTTAGATTGATTTAAATTAATTCTCGAGCTCGAACCCGTTCGTATTCGCTCTCTAACTCACTCACGCATTCGCCGTCCCTCGACCCTCGACCCCGACTCTCAACCCCGTCCCTCGACTCTCGACCTCGACCCTCAACCCTAGACCTCAACTCTCAACCCCGTTCCTCGACCGGTTCCTCGACCCCGTTCCACGACACACACACACTGTCTAATACACTCTAACACACACACACTAACACACACACAAACACACCCTAACACACTCTAACACATTTATATAAAGTATCGACCCTCGACCCTTGACACACACACACTGACTCACACACACACTAACTCTCTCTCTCTTTCTTTGTCCCACTAACACACAAACACATAGACACACACACCCACGCACACACTGACTCTCACACACACTCTCACTAACTCTCTCTATCTTTCTCTGTCCCTCTAACATACACACACTCTCTCTCTCTCAAACACGCATATTCGTTCAAAGAATTGAATTCTCCTGCTTCATTTAAGGATGGACACATACTCTAACACATTTTTACGGTTTTAGTTAAGGATGGACCCCTTCGGTGATGACGAGGTCGCCAGGCAATACATGTTGGACGCAATAAACAAAGATACGAGGGCCAACACCACCCAGCCAATTGCTGAAGAAGATGCTCGGACAGCTGATTCGTTCCTGAATATGTCTGGAGATGCCGATGAAGAAGATGATGACTTTGCACCGCCGCCCAATCAACAGCTGATTCGTTCCTGAATATGTCTGGAGATTACTATATGCATAGTGACTTCGGTAGATTAGTTTTGCAATTAACATATCTTTTCTGTAATTTAGTCGACCTCCGCATCGACTTCATTGAGTCAGTCAAAAGGGAGACGCCGGCCAACCAAGAAAAAGGACGGAAGACAGGTGGTCACAGAAGTGGACGCAGAGGGCTGTCCAAGTGCTCCAGAGGCTGCTAGCACAAAATTTGTCAACCAATGTGGGATTATTGTTCGGGCAAGAATTCCGATCACCACAAGACTATGGAAAACGAGCAAACCCGAAGAACAGTAACACGCCGTGCCTGCACATCAGAAGGACATGCTATGGGCAGAACTCAAGGATATGTTCACTCTTCCTGAAGGAGTTGACCAAGAACTTATGAAGAAATGTGCCTTGAAAAAGATGGCCCTTGCCTTTGCAACTTTCAAGAAGAAGTTGTACATCAATTACATCAAGAAGGATTAGGAGCCGAACTAGGACGATCTTCCTCAGGTTAAATCATACTGGGAGGAGTTCAAACAATACAATCTATCAGAGGAAGCCCAAGAAAAATCCGAACAGGCCAAGGTGAATGAAGCAAATAAGAAGTACAACCACCACCTTGGTGCTGCCGGGTACACGAAGTCAGTTAAAAAATGGCAGAAGATGAAACAAGACCTTATGGATAGAGGCATCAGGCGATGACTTGGGATTGGCCGGATAGAACCAAGTGGTGGTTATTTGCTAATGGCGTGACACTAAACCAGTTGGATGGAAGTTTGGTCGTGCCCGAGCATATGCAAGAAGTGTCCCGCGATCTAGTCGCTACAATAGATGAGACCCAACAAGGAACATTCCAGCCTCAAAGGGAGAATGATGAGCTGACAAGGGCATTAAAGAATCCAGAACAACCCAGACGAGCCCGCGGCATCGGCGTGGTCCCATGGAATGTTGCTTGGGCCGGTGATTCCTCTTACAAGACTCACCGAAAGAGCAAAGCCGAACAGGAAGAGAAACTCCGTGCCATACAAGAAGAGATGAACAGGAAGGTTGCGTCCTTGGAATCTCAGATGGACACCAGGTTCAATGAGGCAGTGCAGCTAGCTTTGAGCCAAAGGGGCATTGCTGGGTCGCATCCGGATGTTCTGATAAGCCCGGCCTCACAGCGATGCAGCAATTGTGCATCCACGGCGGCACCCAACGTACAAGCGGAACAACAACCCCAGATTGAGCCAACGATGGCAGATGACCAGAGGTATCCAGTGGATGATGTCACCATGCCGACACCGTGCGAGCTTCATGTACGAGCAAGGAATATATCCATTCATGTCGCATACGGGTCAGCCCCGCCCCTGAATCCTTCTACTACAATTCATGGAAGGCCGATACCCCCTGGCTACACCTCCATCACAGTCAAGCAGATAGTTGGAAACAATGAGGATGTTGAGCTCAACTTCGTTGGAGGGGATGGAGAGAAGACATTGGGAGACGCACTGCACGGGGTCGTTCTATGGCGCAAGGCCGACATCAAACTTACTGCAAGCACAACGGCTCCCGCGCAGACCGATCGCCCGTCTCCGCGGCCTCCCTCACCGCCGTCCCCACAACCACCTCCTTCACCACCGTCTCCACCGGCGCAAAGGGCCACGAGTACTCCAACTCCTCCTGCACCAGAAAAAGGAAAGAAAAAGACAGCATCCCTCCCAGCGGCAGGACCCTCAAAGAAGAAGCAGAAAACAGTCGAAAGAAAATTAACCTACGAGAAAACTGCTGAGGAGTTGGAAGAGCAGACTGCTCGATATATAAAAGAACAGTTGAAGCCTAAAGTCCCCCTGTCGAGGGAAAAGGTACCTCTAGAACTAGGGAAAAAGCTTCTCGCAAACCTAGACAACCCACCAAAACTGAAAAGCTTACCCTCGAACTATGATCATACTCTGACAAAGGCACACAAGGTGAGAAATTTGAAGAAAAAATGTGGCAAGACCATTCCTCAGCTTGGCACACAACAAAAAGAACTCGAGCCCCTCCGGGTGCCAGGGTTGCCACTCCTACACCTAACGGACGTACAACTCCAGGCGGACCTACAGGTCGCGATATTTCTTTCTAAAACTGGATTAATGCTAGAGGAGGCAAAGGGACAAGTGGAGGCGGAAATCCATGTCGCTCCCGTTTTTACTCCATTCCAGCATGGAAAACCTTTTGTCACTGAGGAAGAGGAGAAAAGTCCAGGCACACAGATGTTCAATTTGCATAGATGGTACCTACGAATGTCGAATGACGAAGGAAAAATGTTTGGAGTCAAGTATCGTGACCATGATTTCTTCTGCGGGGAGGACGACTTCTGGGTGTACTTCAAAAATTTATATCACATTTACCATCAACAAGCCCTCGATGCTCTATCATCACCATTTGTGTTTTGTAAGTATCACTTACCTCTACATTAATACTTTTTGTTAACAAGAACATAATTATATGTGTGCATTATAAAATTTCTATTATATCGTTTAGACAAGAGACCCAAAGAAGACGAAAACATGGATGACACCATCAGATCGGCTTCATGTCTCCTTTGCTAGTCAACCAGAAAGTGCTCAATGAAAATTACAAGGAAACGTGGCAAAACATGTACGATTCATTGACTAGGCAAAATTACAAATCTTATATATTCATACCATACAACTTTGGGTAAGTCTTGGTCGACTCAATCCTCTATTATATTAATAAATAAATACTAAGTCGTCTAATGCATGTATGTATATATTCTATCTATATCTGCAGTTATCATTAGATTTTACTCATACTTTCCGTAGAGAATGGCAATCTTATAGTCTTTGACTCAATGAGAAATCCAAAGTCCGCAATCCAACATATCTGAGACCCCTTGAATAGGTAAGTTCAGTTTGCACAATCAATTCTTTTTTCTGTTAATAACAATTCCTGAATATCAAACTTAACTTTGAGCACAGGGTTTGGAAAAAATTTGTGAAAAATAACAAAGAACGTGGTCAATGGAGGCCCGAACTGAACATTAACATGGATTATCTGGTATGTTGATTCATAAAGATTTGTCTAGTTAAGTATATAATCCCAAATTGTTCTAAATTGAGTAATTTATTTGTTTCTCCTTAAGTGTTCGAGACAACAACAAGGAACTGATTGGTCCGGGTACTACGTATGCGACTACTTGCACATCATGACTCCATGCGGAAAGGCTACTGATGAAGATACGAGAGTACGTTCAAACCGTTCACTAGTACATTTTCATATTTGTACTAACACACATGATGTTAATCCTTTTTTCCTAAATGATAGATGTCTCAAATGGGGGATGAATGTTACTCTACTGATCGGATCAACGCCGTGTGCGAGCAGCTCGCCGGATTCATTTTGAACGAGATCTTGGATCCTAGAGGCGAGTTCTACCACGACGGTCACATCCATAGAGGACTTCCATCGAGCTCCTGAGGGGACCAGTAGTTGGACTACAAACATGACTTGTACATTTGTAAATATTTTTAAATGTTATGGCTTGATGTTTGTAAATTTATAAATATATTAGTTCATCTAGTTAGCTTAATTATATGCTCGCATTTCACTTTTAGTTAGTTTGAAATATTCTCTGAAAACAAACACGAACGACCAATGAACGTATAGTACTGTAGAGCTTGAGTGCGTTTAGCAATTATAAAAGAATAAACAGTAATAAATATAACAAACAAAACTAGATTTGGAAAAAAAAAGTCATTGGTACCGGTTGGAAAGACCAACCGGTACCAAAGGGGCTGCCACCTTGCGTCAGCGTGGCAGCTTCTTTGGTACCGGTTGGTCTTTCAAACCGGTACCAATGGAAGCCTAAGGCACCGGTTGAAAAACCCGGTGTCTAAAGGCGAGGCCATTGGTCTCGGTTTGCGGGAACCGGTTGGAAAACCGGTGCCTAAGGGTATTTCCAACCGGTTCCCATGGCGTGTTTTCTAGTAGTGGCGGTTGGTCTCGTATCGCTTCCTCTCTCCCTGTAAGGAATGTGCAAGACCTCGCAGCCAGTGGTGAAGAGCTTGCAGCCGAGACTCTTGCAAGGTACATCCGGATGGACATTCAAAATGGTGATGTCCTCGTCGAGAGGTCCGGTGAGGTTCCTGTGGTTGACCTTGGTAGGCTCTTTGATCCTCAGTTTGCAGAGCAGGAGGCAGCTCACCTCAAGTTTGCTTGCGAGGGTTGGGGTTTCTTTCAGGTACATACACAACAGTTTTTCAACAAGGTGCATCGGTGTCAACTTGCGTGACTTGAGAAAACTAGCAACAATTTCTAGTGACTTTAACATCCCAAATTACCCAAATGTTATCGTTGTACAAATTAAAATTATATATAACTGATTGCCCAGGTCTAACACAGTTAATTACTAACCTGATTTTTATTATGTGCCATTCTTTTGCAAGACCATGCCATGCTTTTGACAATATGAACCCCATAATTTACCATTATGTTCTCAAAGAAGCTACACTTTTATTCATCATTTCAATAGATTTGATCATCAAAAATCATCACTAGAGTAGCTCACTTTATCACACTACGTTGACCACACTACTAGAAAAAGAGTTATTCGTCCACCTCCATTTAGTACTGGTTACTTTAAACCCGGTACTAGTACCAATTTAATACCGGTTCTACAGCACAGTACCCCCGGAGCCATTTAATACCGGTTTTTAACACCACCCGGTACTAAATGCCATCATTTAGTACTGGTTGGTGTTATGACCTGGTACTAAATAGCTCCCGGGCCCCCAACCATTTAGTACCGGGCCATAACACCACCCGGCACCGGGTGGTGTTATGACCCGGTACTAAATGGTCCATCCTGGTTACTTCAAAAGGATAACATCTTCAATGCACTCACATGTGCTGTGTCGGTGGGATGGTACATAATACTATGCACGAGGTCACAGGTCATGAGTTCGAACCCTGGCATACGCGCATTTATCCAGATCTATTTTTTTAAAGGAACCAGCTATTTAGTACCGGATACTGCGACCGGTACTAAATGGACCGTCCATTTAGTACCGGCCAGCCGGTACCGGCTGCCCGAGCCGGCGCCCGGTACTAATGAAGCTATTTCTTGCAGTGCCATCAACCTTTTGGAATTTGGAATTTACAGCTTGTGAATCACGGAATACCAGAGGAGACAATCACGGATATAAGAAATGACATCCGGAAATTCTTTCAACTTCCCCTTGAGGTAAAGAATGCCTATGCACAGCTTCCAGGAAAATGCAAGGTTACGGCCAATCATTTGTTATGTCGGAGAGTCAAACACTAGACTGGTCTGACATGCTTGGCATCTTAACTCAGCCGCCTCAGGCCCGTGATATGAGATACTGGCCTTCTCATCAGCCTCATACTTTCAGGTTAGAGTTTAATTATACAACTGCAGCAGTCCACAAGCAAATACATGCATGTTATCAGTTTACATGCATCGTCCAAAATTCTAACATGCTAGCTTTTGATTTGGTACCGAGGATAATTGAGGAAGGCAAGGCTTGAGCTTATGCATGCAGGTTTTAGGCATCTTCAGAAGTTTTTCCCGGATGCTCTTAGCTTAAGGTCGCAAAATGTGTTGCATGTAATAATTTAATCGCTTGGGACCATACCTTGGTTAAAGAAGCTCGCCATCGCGAGTTCCTTTGAACCTGCTGTAATCTCTCTTCCTCATACGTGCTTAGGCCCAGTCGCGAAAAAAATACATGCATGTTATCAGTTTACATGCATTATTTACAGTTTTCTGTTTTGGACCCTAAGGTCTAAGGTATTAAACTGCCAAAGCCAAGTCAGTAGAGCTAGGGTTCGCATTGAACTGGCACAAAAAACTATTATAGAAGATATTGGGCTATTGCTAGATTTTAGTTTTATGATTAAACAAAATGTATTTTTGGTTATTTTGGATGTTGTACTGCCACCTCAATTAGGCAACCGTGCAAAAACTGCAGCTAGATTTTGCTTATTTCTATTTGAACCACTTACACTCTTACATATTTGTGACACACTATACTGAAGCACAAAAAAGGACTTTCATTCTTCTATACATTTCTATAAACTAATAGAGAAGGCTTCAAAGTCAAGCATGTAAATTATACCTTTATCCCTGCAATGTATACAAACTCCATTTTTCTTCCTTACTAATTAGAGAACAAGTGAGCACATGTCTAAACACTACCGTACATACTGTCACTACTAGTCTACTACAGAAATGCTGTTTAGGGGCAAGTAAACCGACATTTGCAGGGACGGGGCATTTTTTGCAGCTAACACTAGAGCAGCAAATGCATTTCCAAGAACATTAATGAAAATATATAATGGCAAAATTTTCACCATACACTTCACCTTGTATCAATACCTATAGCACTAATAAATATTTGTTTCTTGTGTGATATTAGGAAATCTATTGAAGACTATTCTTCTGAGCTTATGAAAGTTTCTCACTCTATTGTAACCTTTATTGCAAAAACACTAAATATTGATCCCAAACTGATGGAAGACAAATATGTTTCACAATTTTTGAGGATGAATTACTACCCGCCATGCAAGGCCATGGCTGACAAGGTTTTGGGATTTTCGCCGCACTCTGATGGAAGTTTTTTTACTCTCCTTCTAGAAGTTAATTCAGTTCTGGCTCTTCAAATTAAAAGGCACAATGCATGGATCCCAGTGAAACCAAACCCTAAAGCATTGCTAGTGAATGTGGGTGACTATCTTGAGGTATGAAATCTCTCCTGCAAATTATGTTCGTTATTGATGTTTTCAAACATGACCTCAATACAAAAAGGAACCATGGCCAACAGTGTAATCATCCAAAAAAGATATAAGTCAGTGTTTTAAAGTTTTGTCTTGTACATACTTTCTTAGATATTGATGCATGTCCCCTATGAATGCATATTGATGCGTTTGACACAAACATCCTTTTATGGTTACATTCAGACTGTGACTTCTGGTTCCTTTTCTATCAATTTTTTTTATTGAAAAGAGTTTTCTTATGATCTTTCAAAAGGTACATATAATGGCAATTTGATACATATATAGGTACCAAATGTTTACCTCCTATATGTTATAATTGGTAGTACCTCTTGAAAGACTGTAAAAAGGCTCATGAGCTTTATAATGCTTCAGCGAAACAGTGTCAAATGACATTATTTTTAGGAATTGAGATTTCATCAAAGGGAAGCTTCCATCTTAACATAAGATTTTTTTCCCTTTATGCATAGCCATCCCCCCTAACGATAGTTTACCGTTCAAGCATACTCTCTTTAATTACCCATTATATGAATGGCTATTTTTTAAAATATGATCTAAGATATCATAACCAACTTGATACCCCATCTGTCTTCTTTTAACCCTTTTGTGTTCGTAGATCATGTCAAATGGAAAGTACAAGAATATTGAGCATAGAGTTACAATAAATACCAATCAGGAACGGATGACTGTATCGGCATTTCATGTCCCATCACTTGGTGTTGTAATTTCACCCATTACTGGCATCACAGAAGAAAATATCCTTTACAAGACAATGGGAGTGGAAGAGTATGCAAAACTTTATATGTCAAACAAATTGGATGGGAAGAGAGCCTTGGATCATGCTAAGTTACTCTAAAAGAACGGAGTTTCATTATAAAATATCATTTTGTTTGCTCAGTGTTGTCCTTGGAGGACACCGAGTTGTGCAATTTTAGGGAAAGATACATATAAAATATTGTTTTGTTTGCTCAGTGTTGTTTATCAATTCAGGAAGAAGAAATACATCATTTTGAAGGGAATATTAACAATAAGTAAGCTGGTTTCCCTCCAAAATCCAAATCAAACAGCTAGAAACGAATTTGTGTTAAGTGCGTGCAAGCAGCAGGAAAGAATGGATGCCGACACACTAGTCCACAAGGCAGAGTCCAACGACCACACAGAACACACGTGAGAACCAATGCAACCACCCATTATGCAGGTCACGGTGGCGGCGGAGGCGGGCGTGGGTTGCGGCGGAGGAGCGATGGCGCAGGAGTCCCCTCCCGCAGGTCGCGCCCGGCCGACAAGGGGGCACGGGTCGACAGGGCCGCGACCTGGCGGAGGAGGGAGAGGTTGCCTCGCTTCAGGGCTGCGAGACGGGAGAGCGTCGGGACTGCACGTGGGGAAGTGGAACCATTGACAGGCGTGGGGGCGGGCGGACGGGGAAGAAAGGAGAGGGGAGACATGTTTATTTAGTGACAGGCAGAACCACGGGGAGGGCAGATGCATAGAAGAGGCAGACTGAACTTCGTTCTTTTTAAATAACTAGTGGAGATGCACGTAGAGGCGGAGCTTCGTGAGGGCCAAAGGGGGCCATGACTCCCCTTGACTTTGCAATTTGTACACTGTTCATTACTGTAGCAAAAGAGTGGCCCCCTCATTCTTCCGATTTCTTCGATCAAGCTTCGCCAGTGGATGCACGTGCCTGTGGCACGTGTTTAAAAAACAATTATATTTAAAAATAATTGGGTTGTATTAAGACTACTAAAAATTTAATTTATTTATTAGTATATCATAGCAATCCAATATAAAATTTTGGCCTTTCGCATGACGCAGCAAAAAATTAACTAAGAAGACAAATCATAATATTTGTTAGAGATACAAATAGACAATTTGACCTTCACATGACAGTTTAAATAAATCCCATACTTGCTGTTTTACACAATAATAGACACGTCATAGATCAAGATACAATAAGTATGCTTACATGTGTACACCATACATTTATTCAATCATCATATCAAAAGTTGAATGAGAACAATATCTT
The DNA here is from genome assembly GCF_016808335.1 of Panicum virgatum. Taxonomy (NCBI): domain Eukaryota; kingdom Viridiplantae; phylum Streptophyta; class Magnoliopsida; order Poales; family Poaceae; genus Panicum; species Panicum virgatum. The sequence goes on from NC_053146.1 coordinate 9,814,003, forward strand.
ACTTCTAATTGTTTTATGGGACTCCAAGAAAATCATACAACATTAGACTGTCAACTTTCTAATCACACATCATTTATTAGAATAAGCGCACATCACAATCATAATGATCTGTAGGTGTTCAGCGTCGTCGGGCGCCAGTGGCAGGCTGAGCAGCAGAAGCAGGTGCAGGAGTTCCAGGTGCTATGAGATGCGCCCCTCTGTGATTGGTTTCACGGGTAGTGCTCTACTGATTGTTCCCGAGCATTTGGCCCGTAGTTATGTGTAATTGACATCTCTGTGATGCATCATATGACCCCGTGTGCAGTATATGTGTTTTAGTTTTGGAATACAAGAATGTATGCGTGGTAAAAAAGATTGGCACAACTGAAGACTTGAAGTGGTAAATAAAAATTACCATTGCTAGATCGTAATGCCTATGTTTAATTATCTACGAAACCCAAATACTACCGGGACAGGGCATCGAATTATGGGCACAAGGACGTTACCTTAACAGTGACCAAACAATGGGGTATGCGGTAGTCACCAGATCGACGGGCGCTGGTGGCCAGAACAAAAACGGGCGTCGGTGGAAGGTCGGTCTGGAACGCCGGTGGGCAGGAGCGTCGGTGGGAAGCCAGGCCTCGATGCCGGTGGGCAGGGGTACCGGTAGAGAGGCCTGAACGCTGATGTATAGGGGCGCCGGTGGGAAGGCCGGCGTGGACGCCGGTGGGCAGGGGCGCTGGTGGCAAGGGACAACGGAGGCAGGAATACGTTACCGTGAATATTATTTGCTTCCAAATTCATCCCAAACAAAAGATAAAACATGTGCGATGTTTCCTAGCTTTGCAAGGAAGGCAATCACGTATCAATGAAGCCAAGCAAACAAGAGGAAACAAGCACCATACGCTTGGCCGCACACGCATGCTTGCATGTATGCAGACTAACATTGGAAAGTAATAATACGTGTCGGTAAGTTATTTTCCTTCCAAATAGCACATGTAACATTGGAAACTAATGTGCGGTGGATACGTGCGTGATGGTGTGTTAAAATGGTGGGTACACCGGGTGGTTATGTAGAAGGTTTTGGTGAAAAAAGTTTTAGCTTTTCGATAGAAATATTTTCCTTCTATCAAAAAATGGGCCTCCACCCTCTTTCGTCAAACATTTTGGCCCGACAAATGGGATCTCCGTGAGGGGTACGGTGGACCTAATCTTGGTGAGAAAGAGTTTTAATTGTTTCAATTTTTATTATAGTATATATATATAGATAATAGAAAAAAATCTTTGAATCTATCTAGTTTTTTAATAAATTTATTTAGAGATACAAATGTTACATATATTTTTTACAAATCGAATCAATCTTGTGGCACGTACTCCAACTGTGACAGTTATTAGGGACGAAGCAAATAGAATACAGCAATAGTGATTCACTAGAACTCAAGAATCAAACATTTCGTAAAAAAAAAAGAAACGAGCAGTACTTGCCCATGGAGACGTAATAGCATGGTTGACATGGGCCTTGGGCTGAAGCACGGTAGCTGGTGTTCATATGGGCCTTGGCCAGTGGAGAGTCCCCAATCATCCGTGGGCTGGGCACCTAGTTCTGCTTCAGTCCCTCTCGCATTTTGCTTGGTGAGGAACAATTGTTTGTCAATGGCAATTGGCAAGTTTGGTTTTAATCGGCTGATGCTGTTATCGAAGTTTGTAAATTCCTGGCTGTTTGATTCACAACTCCTTCCATCGGCAGCTTGAAATTTTTGAAAGTAATGTTCGATAGTCAAAGAATAACTTTGCTACGATAACTACTTGAGTACTGACTAATTCAGTTTTGTGTGTGGCTGCCTTAAAGAGTACTCCATCCGTTCCAAATTACAAGTCATTCTAAGAATATTATACAAACTTATACAACAAGATAATGTTCGAGAGTCAAAATTTTTCAAGTTTGACCAAACTTATACAAAAGATAATAACATTTACGATACCAATTAAGTATCATTAGATTCTTTGTTAGTTATATTTTTATAGTATACCTATTTGATGTCATAAATCTTTATATTTTTTTCTATAATTTTGGTCAAACTTTGAAATGGTTTGACTCTTCAAAATTCTTAGAATGACTTATAATTTGGAATGGAGGGAGTAGGTTAATCACTTGCAACTTCAACTTCAGTGGCACAGGAGGTTAAGTAGTAAGTACTGTGTTTTTTTTTTGGCCAAGAAGTAAATATGCAATCCATAATTGACACCGTCGGACAGATTGATTGCCCAGTATGGCACCGCTTTCTGCTAAGTTTCAGCTGTGCTTGACATCTTGTGGCTTATAATTCTGACATCTGTACCTGCAACTCTGCTTATGACAGAACAGGATGCAAAATCATTCGTCTTTGCCTGAACCATCCATCAGCCATCAGTGTGGTATAGTTGGGTTTCAGCATGTTCTGATCATTCCAAAAAAAAAAAGGTTCAGTTTCAGTAAGCCGGTGTGTCTGTAGAACTGTATGTAGCACAAAAAGGTTCACCTGCCTTTGAGTAAGCCAGTATGCTGTGTGTGTGGTGAACAAATAAAGAGCTTTCTGGAAAAGTAAGTAAATTTGGACCTCTGGTTCAGTTTCTGCATGCGCAGATGCAGCTTGATGGCGTCTTCAGAGCGAGAGCATAAACCATTGGCCTCATGTGAAGTCTAATACTGTACTGTACCTTGGCGAGCAGCATTAACGAGATAGTAACACAATGAACAACAGTCTGATGTCTGAACACACTGAGATGCACAAACACCGTGCAGCTTCCCTTTTCAGTCGCTCAAGGTATGGTCCCGTGTCGACTCATTTTGGGATTCAGTATGCACTAGAAAATACAGGCGCGGCTTAGCCGCGCCCTCTCTCGTTGCAGGGGGCTAGGGTTGTTGAGGCAGCCGAGGAAAAATGATCTTTTTCTCTACTTGTTTGCTGTCTATTGATCTGTCTTGGGGGAGAAAAGGTGATTTTTTGGCAATGATCCTCCATGGCAGATGTTGAGAACTTCTTGAAAATACCATTGGAGCGCTGATGGCACATTTTTGGCCTAATAAAAGAAAAAAAATAACACATCAAGAGCTTAGTATATACCAATAAGGAGACTCATACACATTACCTGCATAATTGGCCACACACGATTCTTACGTAGATAGTGTGACGCAAGATGAAATACTAATATCTTGGTACTTGCAACCCATGTAGAAAATTGCAAGATTGGTGGTTCGACCTGTCCACTGCTAGGGAAAAAAACATTATGGTGTAATACCAAGGCATATCAAACATAAGGGCTAGTATGTCTTAGGTAGTAGACAAATTAGTGATTTCAGATGATGAATTCTCAAATTTCAGAGATAGAAGTTCAGAGCACCAGATTATGTTAATATAACATATTTAGTTTACATTTGGTTCCCATAAGGACTTGCTAAATTGCTGATGTATGCATGGTATGACAAATTCTGTTTTCTTTAGAAACAATTCGGCATGTACTGTAAGATGTAGTATTTTAATCAATAGTACATCTGGAACAGAGAAGTTACAATGGTCATCGTAAATATGCTAATACCAACAATTTTCTTTTCTGATTTTTTCTACACCAGCAGCACATACATTGAAATGTCCATACAAAAATATGTTAATATCACAGAGGTAGATCTCAAAGCACATTGGATTAAATGATATTGAAGCTTCCTCACCTTTGCAGCATTTCGACAAGTAGTTGTAGTGCAATGCATGCTGCCCTACTTCTTGCCCATCACGAGCAACCTTGTCGGTCGGCTGCCACCACCCACCAGGTTCAAGCTCTCCTCCAACATTTTGTGATTAGAGATTATCGGCCGCAGCAATCAGCGATGAGCCCTACTCAATACATTGGAAACTAGGAGTGCTGCAGCCGTGTTGTCAGCAGCTTTGACGAGGTGCCGAGAGTGAGGGAGCTCCTGAGGGTGGAGCCTTGAGTTGGCTTTTCACTTGAGGAATAGGCCTTCGACCATGCTGAGCTCCTTGTGGGCTGCGGGCAGCGATGTAGAGTGGACGCGACGCAGCTCGTTGAAGCATCGGAGCATGTCGGAGTGCAAGCGGTGAGCAGTAGGTCGTGGGTAGCTCTGGGTGATGGCAGCCGCCACAGGGAGAGGGTCTGTGGCCGACGGCCGAGATGTGGATGGACCTCGCGCGTACGATGTGCGCCAACGCGCCGCGCCGGCTGCTGCGCCTGCCCTGCCGGGGATGACGATGTTAGAATCTTTAGACCATCTGGCAGTAGATCGGAGGGACTACTTATTGGTTCTTGAAGAAGAAACCGTCCATGGTCCATGACGAGCATGATGACGGAGTCCAGAGCGCCGCCGCTGTAGGCGTGGACGTGCCGCCGGAGTGGTTCAAGTCGAAGACGACGTGCAGTACCAGTGCTGGTGGCGGCGCCGTCGAGCTGCAGTGGCGGCAACGGCGGTTGCTTGGGGCAGCGGGCTTCCGGTGGCGCAAGTGGCGAGGTCGAAGTGACAGCGGCGTGGAACCTTCCCTTTGCTTCAGCGCCCTCTCTAAGATCGGATCGAGTCTAGGGTCCAAGGAAAACTAGGCACGGCGAACCTTGATCACCGTGCCCCCTCGTCATCCTTTCCTTTATATTGGCGCTGCGCAAAGGGGGGCCCACTTGCCAGCGAAAGGGCAAGAGCACCCCCGATCAGGGTGCGTGAGAGAGGTCTGACTCAGTCGTTGGACTGGGTCAGATGAGATCAACCTTACATTCTCCCCCTTGATCTCACTCTGTACTTTAAACTTATCTCTTTACTTTCTCTTTACTAGCTTTGCTCTTGGCCTCATCTCATTGCAGATCAGTACGTAGAGCGTGTCTCATCATGACGGTTATTAATTACCGTCAGACTTAACAGCCTCAATGTACCTTTCTGTATTGAAACAAGACCTTAACCTTTCTTTGGGCCCTTTAGTAATCCAGAAATCGTAGGCTTCCCGTAAAAACCCATGTCGACTTGGGCGGTAGGCCTTTTGGTAAGCGGATCCGCAAGCACTTGCTTGATACTTTGGTGCTTCATGATTTCATATGATTCTGGATTTTCTCCTTTGCAACATATAACCCATTGTCAATGTGTTTGGCAGCACACTTGACATGTTGCCATAGGAGTGAAAACATTCGAATGGTATATTGCTGTTGTCTACCATTATCAATTCCGGGTAATGGTTTCCTTAACCATTTCGCCTATCCAGTAGCCCCATATAATGCCAAACTTTGGGTACACAACCCATGAATCACAACTATTTTGGTTTGGAGCTTTTCCACAATAAAACTCCAAGCGCGAGTGTTAACTACTACTGTGGGCTTCACTAAACTCGCCAAAACTTGATTCTTTTTACTCACAACCTTTTGAGAGTAAATGTTTCTTTCTTACTTAGCATGAGGCTGACAATATTTTGTAAAATTGCAAAACATTCTATAACTCCATTCCATTGATCTATTGCTGGACTGGACTTCTGCCAAAATGTCCCGGATACTTGCACTATGTTAGGGTAAATTCTTCTGAGCACTAATTTTGCTTTCAACAGCTGAAGCACATAGAACCTTTTCTTTTGATCGATCATATAACGGTTCCTGGAATCCTGAAAATTCCAAACCTATTACCCTTGACAATAGGACAAACTTAGGCTTACTCGCATGCATATATATCTTTTAGAACTTTTTTCTAAGTATGCTCTCTGCGATAGTCCTGATATCCTTTTTTTTTCTTTTATTCCGGTGAATTTCCTTTCCTAGAGCGAATGACTCTTTACCGAGATTATTCTTATCAAAACTAGAGGTCAAAATAACATTCTTTGAATCTTTTCAGGAAAAGGATTTCCCATCTTTTGAATTTTGCATGTTTGCAAATTGTCATTTTGCATTGACCTTTACTTAAAACCAAACTTTTCTTTGTTCTCATAAAACTTTAGATACTACTATTCTATGATCTGATATCATCAAGTGATATCGCAATATTCTTTTCTTTTCGCAACAAAACCATTTTGGTTATGTCATGTATATACTTTCTTGTACAAATCTCCATCGGGAGATATTGATCTAACATCCATCTGATGCAATTTAAAAGCAGTATGCCATTAATTGCATTATGATTCTAAAAGAATCCTTTTATGAGACTGAATAAAATGTCTCATTATAACTTATTCTTTTCTTTGCACAAAACTTTTTGCCATAAGTCGTGCTTAGCAACTTTTCATGTTCCCTCCGGAGTCACGTTTCAATCTTGTAGACCCATTATAGCCTACTGTCTTGGCTCCATTAGAAACTTATTACATGTTCCAAAATAAATTTGGAACTTTTAGGTCTCATTATATCTTCCATTGCTTCTCGCCACATCGATGAATGAGACAACTCAATTTATGACGTTCATACAACGTGAAAACATATGTTGAGACAATTTCAGTGCTTGAATCATAGGAGTGAACATACGGTCTCACTTCTCTTCAAGCCTTAGTTCTTAACATACTTTACTTTCCCAGATTATCCCATCTATTGCAAAGATGGAATATCTTCAAACTTTTGTTTGGGTTTGTTCTTTACAAGCTTCGATTCAGTTTTTACAAGCCTCATAAGGTGCTTCAAGCACCACCTTTTCTTTTTCGGTTGATTTGAGGCTTAACTATATTTTCTCCCTTTTTGGAGCTGGAAACTCCAGAAATTTCACTTACTTTATTGTTGGGGTATTAATATTATGACCGTTGTACTCCCTTTTCGGTCGGTCATATTCACTTTAATAGATCATCTTTGCTTTTAAAAATGCATCGCATTTAACTTTACGGAGAAATTCTCTATAAATTTTAATCTTTCTTATCTTTCTCCCCCTCGAAATATGGCACAAACTTTATTGCCATAATTTCGAAACTATTTTTAACACTTGTGAACGAGGAGCCTTTCATTACTAGAACTTTATTCATATGACCAAGTCATACAAAATAATGTGAGTACTATTTTCTTGTTCCTTTTCAAGAGCTCCTTAGAGTTCTTGATTTGTTGCACTTTCAAGAACTCATCAAGTTCTTCATTTTGCTATACTTTTGCAAGTCATACTTGCAATCTTGGTTCGCATACAACTTTCTTTTTGTCCTTCGATTCTTTTCAAGTCAATATCCAACATGCCACTATAGTAGTGCATGAGAATTGTTGGGATAACTTTAAAAGCTCCCCCAGATTTCTTCATTTTTATGTGATACTCATGTCACACGTGAGTCATCACAAAAACTTTCCCTGTCATGCAGGATATGAATGACACAAGTGCCAAAACTTTTCCGACTTGCGGTAATAAACTTTAAATGCATTGGTAACACATGTTTAATTCAACGTTGGTCAAATTGAACATGCGTCAAACTCATTTCAACCATTATCTTTACTGTTGTTGAAGGATGAAGAAACTTTGGTCACAATGACTAAAACATGCATATATACTTTATTTTCTGATTAAATCTTCCCGTTGGTTCCAATTTAATCAGAAAATCTAACAAATCTCTATATTACAAAAACTTTAGTGAGAGAAAAACCAAAAACCTTTCCGAATAAGTTGCATCTCTTTCCCATATCAACTAAAAATCAGAATGGAACAATCACTTTTCTTTCTTAACCTCAACTATACAACTGAGTAACCTTAAAACTTTATCTGTAATGTTGATCGGAATCAATTTTTTTTATTTGTTAATTTCTCTCTACTTGGGAAGAATTGTATGTCTTAATTTAACGTTGGTCAAAATTAAAATATACAACTTTCCTTTACTTTCAATTCTATATCACCGTTGGGCAGAAATAGAACACATGATAAGAATAAAAAATTATAATATTGCCATCATCAACTCTGGTCAGAAAATGACAACATCATAATAAACTTTAAATTTCGTTTCTTTTAAGAGCAAACTAATGCTCAACTTGGCACTTACAATGGTAAAATGGTGCCAAAACAACCTTTCTTTGACTTTCAACAGCGGAAGCTTTTCTTAACCTTAAAATTACAGGCTTCTTTTTCCCACAGGGAAAAACTCATTTGAGTTTATCTTTCTTTATTGCAGCGGAGAACTTTTCTTTCTTTCATAAGCTTTTCTTTGTCTTTCTCTATTCTCTGGAAAAATGATCACTATGATGCAAAAATATCAGAGAATTAACATTGAACTTAAAATCACAATGAAATTATAATATTGTTATCATCAACGTTGGTCAGAAAATAACAATACCATAATAAACTTTAAACCAAATATCTTTCTACTCCTCTATTTAAATTTTCCCGTTGGTTCCAATTTAAATAGAGGATGAAACTTTTACTTTGCAGCGGAAACTTAACAAAATTCACTTATTCCGAAGCATTTTTGAACTCATCTACTCTCTAAACAATTTATCCCGTTGGTTCAAAATTGAATAGAGACGATCAAAACTGTACAAAAATCTTAAAATAAATGCTTCTGAAAAGGAATAAAACGATTTGCAAACTTTACTATTAAAGCGGTCCATCTTCCAATTCGGCCCGCGGCCTGCTCAGCCCGCTCGGCTCCCCACTTTCCCTTGCGTACGCGGCCCAGAGGCCCAGTCGCCGCAGCAAGGCCCAGCAGCCGGCACCGCCCCCTGGGCCTGCAGCCCAGCTCATTGCTCGTGGCTCCTCCCGGCCGTCGGATCGAATCCGACGGTCGCCCGCTGTTCTCGCGGGATAAAAAACCGGCCACCGACCGGGATGCCTCAAACCCTAGCTCCATTTCTTCTTTCCTCCCCTTCTTTCTCGGACCCAAGCAGCGGCGGCCGATGTGGCTCGCCGGAGGGGAACGGCTAGCGCCGCCGCTGGCCCTCACGCCACCGCGCCGCCCGGTCCGGCCGCCGCGCCATCGCCGGTGGCCCTGAGCCCTCTTTCTCTTTTCTTTGTGCCCTCTTCTTTCCCAGAGCAGGGGCCGCTCATGGCGGCCGGAGGAGATGGCGGCGCCGCCACCGGCCGCCTCGCCGGTGCGCGCGCTCTCCTGAGTGAGAGTGCGTCGCCGTCGAGCGGCCTGGGAGCGGTGCCCTATGCCCGAAACCCGCACGCGAGTTGATGTCGCCGGTCAGAGTGGCAGCTCGGTTCTTTCCGGCGCGATGGCGGTCGTGCGCCAGCGAGCCGGCGCCTCTGGTGTCTTTCCCGTGCGGCGGTGGCCGACGGTGGTGCTGGCGGCGAGATCTAGGTGAGCCCGCCGCCTCTTTCTTTTCTAGGGTTAGGATTTGGGCTTTTCTTTTCTTTGTTTCTTCTCGATCCAAGATCGGGACTCTTTTTCTTTCGATTCATGATGAATCCAAACTTTTCCCGTTTCGATCTACTCACTAGATCGGCTCTTGATACCATTGTTAGAATCTTTAGGACCATCTAGCAGCAGATCGGAGGGACTACTCACTGGTTCTTGAAGAAGAAACCGTCCATGGTCGATGACGAGCATGATGACGAAGTCCAGAGCGCCGCCGCTGTAGTCGTGGACGTGCCGCCGGAGTGGTTCAAGCGAAGACGACGTGCAGTACCAGTGCTGGTGGCGGCGCCGTCGAGCTGCAGTGGCGGCAACGGCGGTTGCTTGGGGGCAGCGGGCTTCCGGTGGCGCAAGTGGCGAGGTCGCAGTGACAGCGGCGTGGAACCTTCCCTTTGCTTCAGCGCCCTCTCTCAGATCGGATCGAGTCTAGGGTCCTAGGAAAACTGAGGCACGGCGAACCTTGATCACCGTGCCCCCTCGTCATCCTTTCCTTTATATTGGCGCTGCGCAAAGGGGGGCCCACTTGCCAGCGAAAGGGCAAGAGCACCCCCGATAAGGGTGCGTGAGAGAGGTCTGACTCAGTCGTTGGACTGGGTCAGATGAGATCAACCTTACAGACGACGGACGGGATTCGCCGGGATGGATGGATTCAATGGTGAGGAATGTGAGTACTCTATTCTAGCTGTGATGAGTGAATTGTCAACCGTGCGGTGTGATCGTGCGCTTGGTCTTTGGATTGCAGGTACACGGGCGTCGAGTGTCGACGGGAGCTGCCGTGGAGGTGCTGTGGCTGATGGACCGTGCGGTGGACGGCGGTGAAGGGCAGCCGGGACCGGAGCTCGGACCGGGCGGCAGCTGTGGCGTCCACTCCTAGATCGACGGCGCAAGCAGCGACGGAAGGTGGGTTTCTTGGTTTGCGCCACAAAACCAAGGAGGCGGACGACGGTTGAAGACGCCAAGTCGTGGACGCACGGGCGTCGGTCTCGGGACTAACGGAGGCGACGGTCGTCGACGGCATCTAGGGCCTCGCTGCGGGCGAGGAGGTGATGGGCGTCGGGCGGCGTCTAGTGCCGTCAGAAGGCCGAGGCGGGAACGACGTCTAGGGCTACGGCGTGGAGGCGGGAATCTTCTCGCGCGTGAGGTTTTGGCGGTTTTCTCAAAACCGGCCACCTACCCGGGTTTCGCGGACCCGCCAAAACTGCGGACTGGATCTTCATCAAGATGACGGCATCGTGGAGAAGACTTCATTCTGAAGAAAGAACCTCGGCCGTCGGATGAGATCGTGTACAGGGGGTGCTGCAGGCCAACCGGTCTGACCGGTCCCTGGCACCGGTCTGACCGGTCGTAGTAGACGGGACAGGGGATACGCTTTACCTGATTTTGGTTACCCTTCTGTAGAGCAAATGGCTCGTTACTGGTTTGCTTCTCACTTTGCTAACCCCAGTGTCGAGACGTTTGTTCCCCCTATGTCTCGTTGGGGATGCAGGTTGGAGGCCTGGAGAACAAGTGCTCCATGGATCTTGGTCTTATGCAGGTTTGATCAAGACTTGATGGTTCTCCAAGGCTGATGGATAGCCCGTGGTGGTTTGTGTATCATATGTATATTTGAGTTTGCCCTTTGAGTTCTTTGTACATTTTCTGCTTGTGACATGTTATAGATTCTTTATCTCATACTTGCTTTGCTTGCTAGGTCTGTACTTGTGCTATGGTGGACTAGCCACTCTGTATGCTAGTTTTTGTGATTTTCATATTGTCATGATTCTTGCTAGCTCAGGGTGTGTGCTTTGTCCAGTTTCCTATGCTTGTGTAGCTTTTGCTTCTTAGTTCTGGTTGCTAGCTCAAGTATCTCCTTCGTATCGTCTAGCTACATTGGTTCTTGCTATTGAGTGCCTTTAGACTTTTCTAGGAATATCTTCTGTCTTGATATGTTCTAGAGTGTCTTTTGGTATACTTTTGCATGTAGCTTGACTAACACCTAACCGTTTGCTTGAGTCTTACTTTGGATCTTTAGTGTTTGCTATTTCCTTCTGTCCTAGCTTCTCTTGTGCTAGGTATCACTTGTTGAGGGGGAGCTCTACCTCAGGTGCCGATGATGATCCGGAGTTACTGCGCCGGCTGCAGGCTCCGGCCCCTTCTGCTTCGACTACCTCAGCTCAGGAGGACGATCCAGTACCACTACTTCCACTTCGATCTTTCACCTCTACAAGAACCTGTTCGAGCAGAAGATGGATCCGCTGAGGACATAGGGGAGGTGACCTCGAGCTTGCTTTGCTCTAGGTCCAGCGGGATCTCCATCGAGGTATGTGAGCGTTCGGCTTGTACGTTTTCCTCTCAGGATGGATTTGTGGTTTTCTGATTGTTGCCTTTTTCATGGTACTCAGTTGGATCCATTTGGTCTAGTCTTGTGTGTCTTTGAGCCGTTGTATTTGCTGAATTCTTCAGTTGCTTAGCATTTGGCTTTTCTTTGTCTTTCTCTTAAGTTTTGGCTTGGTAGTTGCATTGTGCATATGCATTGTACATGTTTGCATTTTGCATTGTCTCACTTGCACTAGCATTCTTGTATACATTGCTATGATCTTCTAGTGCCTGCTAGTGTGAGTTGATAAACTTGATCATGTATAGCTTGCTCCACTGTGTATATGACATCATCTGAGTTAAGCTATTTTGTTTTGAAAATCTGAAAACATGATCACCCTGTCTTGGCTACTAGCATGTTAGGGCGTGTTGATATGCTTTGCTATCTTATTCATGCTAGTGTAGCTTTTCGTTCAGCAATTCATATTTGAAATGATCTAAATCTAATAAAATTGCTTGAACTGTTCTTGAAATGGATTGAAAAGATCCTGGTGGGATTGCTTGTCGCACTGATCGAGCTTTCGGGACGGCTCACTTTGCACTTGTGAGAACCTGGGCAAGGCTGTGCATGACTGAAACGAGTGCCTTAAGCTTCTGATTGTCTCTTGGCATAGGCTTAGCCTCGTTGCTAAGTAAAGCATGACAAGCTTTCAACCCCTGGCATTAAGAATTGCTTGATATAAAATTGATGGAAAAATGAATGTTAACAACATCTTTGGCTGGTTTGGCTCACCTATATGAGTTTGATTAGCACTGCTTTCCATTCCCTATTTGTTAGTGCTAGATCATGGGTGATGCTTTTATTTCTCCTAAACTGAACTTGCCTAGCTCTAGACTGATTTGATATACCCTGTTGAGCTAGATGCAGGTCTTGTTTATGGATGCACACATGTTTGTGACTAGATGTTGCTCATATCCTTGTATCCCTGAATGCTTTCACTTACACCTCCTGCATTGCATTTATTGCATAGCATCTGTTCAGGGGGAGTTTCAACTTCAGGGGGAGCTTTAGGTCTTTTAGGCTTGATGTGTGCATGTGCCAACAAGGGGGAGAATTTTGAGAGAAGTGATCGAACAAGGGGGAGACTTGTTTGATTTTTGAAAAACTTGTTGTGCACAGGGCTTTGAGAGTGCATCATTTTGGGAGAGTTGCACTTGTGAGAGGGAAAAGCTTTGCTTGGGGAGTTTCTGCTTTGTTCTTGGCTCCTGGTTTTTCTCGTTTTCCCTCTGCTTCTTGCATGACTGCGTCGAGCGTTATCTCTGTCTTTGAGGAGTCATGTTTTGGCTTTTGATCGATTGCGTCGAGCCTTTGCCCTTGTCTTAGGGGATCGATTTTGCTTGAGTAAGTGACTGTTCTTGCCTTTCTGAGCCTTTTGTCACTTGCTTGTGATTCTTTGTTCTTTTCTGGTTTCACTTCTCTTGGTTCGTTTGTGGTGTGTTGACAATGCACTCATCAAGGGGGAGATTGAGGAATGTGAGTACTCTATCCTGGCTGCGATGAGTGAATTCGTGCGGTGTGATCGTGCGCTTGGTCTTTGGATTGCAGGTACACGGGCGTCGAGTGTTGACGGGGAGCTGCCGTGGAGGTGCTGTGGCTGATGGACCGTGCGGTGGACGGCGGTGAAGGGCAGCCGGGACCGGAGCTCGGACCAGGCGGCAGCTGTGGCGTCCACTCCTGGATCGAGGGCGCAAGCGGCGACGGAAGGCGGGTTTCTTGGTTTGCGCCACAAAACCAAGGAGGCGGACGGCGGTTGAAGACGCCAAGTCGTGGAGGCACGGGCGTCGGACTCGGGACTGACGGAGGCGATGGGCGTCGACGGTGTCTAGGGCCTCGCTGCGGGCGAGGAGGTGACGGGCGTCGGGCGGCGTCTAGGGCTGTCAGAAGGCCGAGGCGGGAACGGCGTCTAGGGCCACGGCGTGGAGGCGGGAATCTTCCCGCGCGTGAGGTTTTGGCGGTTTTCTCAAAACCAGCCACCTACCCGGGTTTCGCGGACCCTCTAAAACCGCAGACTGGATCTTCATCAAGACGACGGCATCGTGGAGAAGACTTCGTTCCGAAGAAAGAACCTCGGCCGTCGGATGAGATCGTGTACAGGGGGTGCTGCAGGCCAACCGGTCTGACCGGTCCCTAGCACCGGTCTGACCGGTCTGACCGGTCCCGCGGGTATAGATACCCCTTCACTTGTGTTAGGTTAATTGCGGCTTTTGTAATCTGTTCGTGGACTCTTCTGTTCTCCAGGCCGCCGCCCCTGTGTCTCCCTCCCTCTGTTCTTCTCTTTAGAGTAGATTTGTTATGGATTTGTGAGACTTTGTATTGGATTTGATTGGGAAAGGAGGCCCCATCCTCCTTGTGCCCTCTGGGCTTTTGAATCAATCCAATCCCGTCCTTCTTGTGCTCTTTTGTGATGGATTTTCGTTTTGATTTTGATGCACATGATCGAGACGGTTCTTTGAGCTCTTTGTAGTGATTCCCATGTTTCTAGCCTCATGCTAAACCCTCTGGAATCACCAGTGCTTCAGAATTGAAGTTCTTGAGCTTTCGAGAAAACCCCAACCATTCTTGATCTCCCCTCGAATTCTCTAGTTTCTTTGATCTTTAGGACGAGATCTCTTGCGGATTTGTTCACAGAGTAGGGGCGAAGCTATCCCCCCAAGTTTCATCGATTTTCGTGTTCGTTTGGTTGAGATTCATCGTTTGAACCCAAGTTTTCGGGGGGTTTTCTGGGTGACACCGGTCAGACCGGTAGTCAAGACCGGTCAGACCGGTCTGCTAGTTTTTGAACAGCCGCGACCGGTCAGACCGGTCCAGGCAGTTCAGTTCTGCAGCTTTTCCGATTCGCTTCCGATTTGCTTCGTGGTTTCGCTCGCTCGTTCGAGGCATTTTGTGTTGGTTTAGCTTTTCCATAGCTATTCCAAAATCTGGTCAGAACGCTTGAGGGCTTGGGTGATTTTTGGGATATATGCCGACGGTTCGAATTTTGAAGAAATTTTGATCGGCTCCCATTCACCCCCTCTGGTCGCCGGCTTCGGTCCCTCAAATGGAGGAACGTTGCATCTGTGTGAGCCGGCGGCAGTTGGTAGGACGATGAGCAGGAGACGAGTTACAGGGGCAAGGCAGCACGATCCCTCCTGAAGCCACGGGAGAGGAGGTGAGCGAACTCAAGGTCGTACGGCCAGAGCAGGAGACATGAACGATCTAACGGTTGAGAATTGTAGGCGACGTGGCCCAATAAAATCCCAGAGCTTGGCTCAGGTTTTGTTAGGGAGAGATTTCGTTTTAGCGCTAGAGCAAGGCTCTGTAAATAACTTCAAGAGCAACTCGGAAAAAATGATTCCTTGGTTCAGTTTTTTATGCGTCCTTGCTGTAAAATAAACTTTGTTTAGAGCATCTCCAAGAGCTCCTAATATTTTCTCCCCAAATTTTGTTGTTTGCCAACTCCCAAATAGGTATGAGAAGACAAAAAAGAGTCCATCTCCAATAATTTTCTATTTTTATTCCAAAAAATAAGAAGTTGTGGCCCCCACAACAATAATTCCACGAGAACTTCCATGGTTGGCGGACATGGCTGGTAGATAGAAGCTTCTTGCAAGTCAGACTGTCGGCGATTTAGGGGACGAGAGGGCTTCGAATTTGGGGCAACAGAAAGAGCACGATGAGGGGGTTCCGTTTTACCTCTTACATACACCTTTGATGCATAGTGGCTGCCGGAATTGGTGCGGAAAGAAGTGGCGGCGGTGAAGCACCCTGGTGACGACGAGGGGTTCTGTTTTACTGTTTTTTCACTTTATGATGGGGCTGTGAAGTGGCAGAGGATTAATCGTCATCGGATCATCTCTACTAGCCACCATGCCCGTGCTTCGCTGTGGCCGGTCGCCAGCCACTGGACCATGACAATGCAAACACGTCACACGGCAATAATAACATTAAAATGTTTTTTTTGATGACCAAAATTCCTAAATTTCACGAAAGATCCTTCAAAGAAACTAAAAGTGGACAACTAATAATTTACATTAGACCGAGAGAATCAAACCCCACAGTGCTTCGATGCAATATCAATAAACTGATGTGCAAGAAAGATGTGAGCAACCAAAGACAGGAGCCATAATGGGCTGAAAACATCGATACAGTGATAGCTGGACAGACTTGGTCCTAATGTGAAACAAGTTTCCAGGGCTAAATGAACTGAATCTGACAATGGTTTAGCTATTTCATTTTTTTGTGAGCGAAAACCAGATTGTCTGATTATTGAAGTAGCAAGCATCTTGCTACTTAAAGATGTAGTTAAATTTAAATTTTAAATGATTTCATCTCCATTTACTTAAAGCCTTGATATTCTATCATATTAGATGCATGCCTATCTTATCCAATGATTCTACCAAATCTCTGGGATGCTTCGATGACATTTCCTTACCAATTTTGTTTTGCTTTAATTTTCTGCGCATGTCATTTCTAATTCCAGTCAGGGAGATACCTTTTGTGAGCTCAGTCAATGGTGAAGGAAAAAATAATTTTCTGATACTTTCTAATTCCTGACATTCCTCTCAAATTATGGGTATTGAAGTGCTCTAGCAAAAAATTGTTTGATTCTATGGGTATTGAAGTGACGTATTTCTTGCCAAAGATGTAGTACGGTTTGATGGTTAAATTGATTTGTTTTCATTTACTTAAAAGTATAGATAATTCTATATTATTAAACGCATGCCTACCTTTGCAAAGATATTACTATTTCTTGGCCATTTTCCTTATAATTTTTTGCTTTAGTTTCGCACAATTGCATGTCATTTATGATTCAACCACCAGAGAAAGATTCACCAGTTTATATTCCTTCAATGAATCAAATAATTTTTTATACTATTTACTCCAATCCCCAGCAGTCTTCCAAACTAAATACCATGAATGCCTGCTCTAACATTTCTACAAAATTTAATGTAAACCTATTCCAACTATGAATATGATTTGCCAGTGGGAAGACTTGGAGCTTTGTCCTCTTGTATTTGTATTTTATGTCACGCCCGAATCCGCATCTACGAAAAGGAAGTATAATAATAAAAAAATATAGAAAAGAGAAAATTTAGTGTGTGTGTGTGTGTGTGTGTATATATATATATATATATATATATATATATATATATATATATATATATATATATATATATATATATGGAGAGAGAGAGGGCTTGTATACATAATGCCTACCCTAAATAATGGATTCATATATGTGCCACCAATCTGTATGAATAAATAATTAAAAAAATCAAAATGTACTTGGCATTTGTATATAAGCGGTGCACAAGTATGCGATATGGAAAGTCAAAGGCGATGGTGCCCTTTTTTTTAGGCTACTGGTTCACCATATGTATATCCAGCACATATCTATACAATACGGCGTACATTGATAAGTGAGCCCGTAAGGGATAAGGCCGAGTGCAGACCTAGGTTCTAGGCCTCAATGCACTTTCCCCTTTCTCATATATCGGTCGTGTGACTGGTCATGAGTATTCCTTCCCCACAGTTTGTCTGCTTAGATCTTCCCCAAATGTTGGCTAATAAGTTGGTGGTAATCATGGGTGCTACGGGCACAGGTAAGACGAAGCTATCCATTGATGTTGCCAAAGTAATTGGTGGCGAGGTGATCAATGCGGACAAGATGCAAATTTATGCAGGTCTTGACATTGCCACCAATAAGGTGAGTATACATGATACATGTGGTGTCCCTCATCACCTTATTGGAGTTCTCCCTTCCACTACCCGTGAATTCCCTGTATCCTTCTTCCGATCTCTTGCAACTGCCACTGCAAACTCCATTGTAAGGCATAGTCACACGCCCGTTGTTGTAGGCGGATCCAACTCACTCATACATGGACTCCTTGTTGATTACTTTGATTCCTCGCTTTCTAATCCTTTTATCCTAGACAATTGTTGGCCATCCTTGCGATGTCAATGCTGCCTCCTTTGGATCCATGCTAATGAATTTGTTCTCAATGAATATCTCAATCACCGTGTTGATGACATGGTGGATTCTGGGCTGGTCAAGGAGGTCAAGGATTATTTTGATACATCTAGCAACTATGTTGAGCAAGCTGGCCTGGGAAAGGCCATTGGGGTCCCAGAGTTAGGAAAATACTTCATGGGGTGTAAGAGCTACTGTGATGCTATAGCTGAGATGAAGGACAACACACGGACTCTTGCAAAAACACAAAGTGCAAAGATCCGTCACATGGTTGATGCTTGGGGATATGGATGGATTCGGATCGGATACGGATGAATTCGAATCCGGATATCACCTTTTACCACATTTTAATTCGAATACGAATACGAATCCGAATCTTCTCGAATACGAATACAAAACGGATGGTTCGAATTCGAATTCGCATTCGGATGTTTACTCAGAATCAACTCGAAATTATTTTCCTAAAATTTAATCTAGACGAATAAGATATTAGTGTCAACTTCATAGATAGCCAACTCGAATTAAAATCAAAGTACTACATAGATCAAAGTAAACTAAAATATGGGTTCTTCATACAGTACCATACCAAATCAAAGTGAAATCCATCCTCAATAACAATGGTACGACCATTAATGTTAAATTAGATAACAAAGTACATGACATTCAACTCAAGTGAACTAAAACTAAAGTGTTTTCTGGTAGCAGTCATCAGTAGGAGCTGGCAGCAGACAACAGTAGTAGTGCTCAGTAGCACAACTAGCACAAAAAGGTCAAGCACCTCTGATCGCCTAAAAAAATTGTTAATTTGTTAATAACACATGTACAGATTTGACACAATTATCTAATAAAAAATCCAAAGGGAATAGTGAATACCTAAAGAGAGAGCAATCCTAAACATCTTCTAGTTCCACAATGTTGTCACCGTCGACATTTTGGTCAGCAGCATTAGAAGTATCTACATCATGAATGATGATATGTATAAACAAATAAATCTGAGCATCTGAAACTAACATCATGTAGTCAAGTTAAATAGTTTATGTACCTCCATCTTGGTCGACATCATCATGAATACTAAAACCAGATAAATCATCAATGATTGAAGATACATCACTTGGATCTGAAAGAATAGACAACAATTACATGGGAAAAATCAACAACAACTAATCTACCAACTGGACATACAAGCAAACAGTACTGAGAAGTATAGAGGTGAAAAATACCTTTCCTTGTAGCCCTTATCCAATCCTTTGTGCAAATAAGTGCCTCGACAACATGAGGGTCCAAACGACTACGATATTTGTGAACAACTCTTCCTCCAGCACTAAATGCAGATTCAGATGCCACTGTTGATGCGGGAACAGCCAAAACATCCCTTGCAATTCGAGCAAGGATAGGACAGTTTGCACCATGGGCTTTCCACCAGCTCAGAATGTCAAAGTGGTTATCTTCTTTCCAGTTCAGCAATGGTTCATTGCTATATTGATCCAACTCAGATTGTTCTTGGCCAACTTCAGTGTTTTCCCTTAGAAATGAACTTAATCTTTTTCTCTTTGGCTCCTCATTCAAGTCTGCATAGCACTGAGATGTTCTAGCATTTCTAGCAGTTCTAACTTGAGTTTGTTGCACATTGCTAGTTGTAGAAGAACTGGACATAGAGGCATAAGATTCATAAAGATTTTTCAAAATTCTTTTGAATTCATACATATCATCATATCCATATTCATCTGACATCTCAGTATAATAAAATTCAACCACCTTCATCTTGTACCTTGGATCTAAGAAGCATGCAACTGCTAGAGCAGTATTGCTCATCTCCCAATACTTGTCAAATTTCTCCTTCATGGACTTTGCCATGGAAACAATGAAATTGTTGCTGCTTTTGAGCCACTCAGTGATCTTGAGGTTAATCTCACAAAATTCAGAAAAGAACAAGTTTGCTGTTGGATAATAAGATCCTGACAAAAGTTTAGTGGCCTCATAAAAGATTTCCAAACAGTTGCATAAGGAAGCAGCATTGTCCCATTCTTCTCTTGTAGGAGCATGCTGACCATATTTCTCAGGATGGAGTAGAATAAGCCTTTGGAAAACTCTTTTAAAGTGAAGAGCATCGGCTAGCATTAGGTAGGTTGAATTCCATCTAGTGGACACATCTAAAGAAAGACCTCTTTCTAATATTCCCAAATCAGCAGCTTGCTTAAAAAACAACTCCTCTTGCAAAGGTGAGCTCTTAATAGCAACTACTAATGCACGAATGTGTGCAATAACAGCTGAAATTGTGTTCACACCATCCCTAGCAATGAGGTTAATAATATGGGCAGCGCAACGCACATGAAAGAACTTGCCACCACAATGTATAGAACCTTGATTCTTAAGGATAGAAACGATCGTGTCCACACAAACATCATTTGAAGATGCATTATCCAAGGTCAATGCAAATAATTTATGATCAAGGTTCCAAGAGGCCATGTTTTGCATAAATGCAGCACTCAAATTAGCTCCTGTATGCCTTCCTTTAAGATGCATGAAGTTTATAATCCTTTTATGTATCCTCCATTCATCATCAATGAAATGACAAGTCACACATAGGTACCCCTTATTCTGATTGGATGTCCACAAATCCATGGTGCAGCTAAAGCGGCAGTCAAGAGTGGAGAAAAAGTCAAATAAACTCTTCTTCTCACTGTGAAAGATATCCATGATATTGGTCCTACTGCCCTTGCGGCCCATTATTGGGAAATTTGGGCGCAAAGATCTAATAAAATCATTTGTATACTCATGCTCACAAAAGTTGATTGGATATTCATGCATGATAATTGCAAGATAGTATTTTCTAACACTAGTCTCCTCATCATACTTCAAAGAATCTGAACTTAGTTTCTTTATGCTAGGTTTCTCATTTTTTTCATCATGAAATGAATGATAGTGATTCCATAGGCGTGTGGTACCTTGATTGCTTTGGGAACTAAGAACATCATCACAATACTTGCATACTGCCCTCGGCTTCTTGATAACCATGTCATCCACCTTTTCTTCAACAAAAACTTCAGTGAAATGCTTCCAAATAGGTGAAGTTTTCTTCTTTGCACGCTTGACTCTGGTGGGTGGAGTTCCTCCTGCTGCAGCCTCAGATTCAGTCACAACATTAGCTGCACCACTTGCTTCTATATTAACCTCTGTGTCCCTCTCACTTGCATTCGCATTAGCAATGCCATTTAGTTCTCCTCCATTTACAGATGTCGCTGACCTCTGCAACGAAGAAATTCTTGTAAAAGTTGATAGATTCAATCCATTTACATATTTCAGTTGATAGATTAATTTTTTTGGGAAAGGTTGCCTAAAAATGAAATACCTGGTTATTTCTTGACGACCTTGTGTTTCTTGAAACCATGGTTACTGATATGCTTCACCTGTCCCTTTGATTCCAATTCTCTAAAACACGAGGTTAAGTATTAGAGAGGCTTGTTAGATTGGATCTGATATTATATCTATCTTTTTTTTTCAAATTTAAAGCATACATTAGTTAATTTTGCAACAGTTTAACAAGCTACTCTATCTATATTTTGGCAAACCACAAAGATCAACTAGGCAAACAGCAGTTCAACAACATAAAAGCATGAAGCATGACACAGCTGCTCAAGAACACAGAAGCATAACAAGCATCATATCAGGAGAGGTAAAAATATAGAAAAATAATTTTACATCCCACATTTTCACATGAATGGCCATATATGCTCTGTCGTTCATCATACAGGGCACCAAGTTCATGATCCAAACATAGAAACATAAAAAAATGTCACCTTGAAATCAGAGGAGGGGCTGTCGTAGGTGCACAAATTTGGAGGGGAAGTAAGAGCGCAGACCTTCACTGGCGAGGCAATGGAGTAGCAGACTAGACCACCGTGGGAGATGAGCAGCTGCCGTGGGAGGATGAGGAGGAGGAGCAGGAGCCGTGGGAGGACCAGAGGACGAGCAGCCGTCGGGGGCGCTGCCGCCGGGCCGTCGCGCCGCCGCCGCCGGGCCGTCGCGCCGCCGCCGCCGGGCCCGAGCAGGTAGGGTTAGGGTGCACGGTGGGAATTTTTGCCTTTGGATGAGGAGAAAATGGGAGCTGTACATGGATGGATAAGGTTATAAGGTTCGCGGGTAAAGGATTTTTGCGCGCGCAGGCAGAGGAATCATGGCGCATGGCGATGGTGTGAGCGGGAGGAAAAGGCGCGAAGTCCGCGAGCGGCGGGTGCGCGAGCGCGCGGCTGAAATTGTTCGCGGATAGCGGATACATCCTGTTTCAGATCCGGATCCGACAGAAATTCGGATATCCGGATCCGGATCCGGATTTAGTAATCGAATTCGGATGCTTTCCATTTGCCATCCACATTCAATTCGAATACGAATTCGGATATCCATATTTGCGTTTTTAGCGGATACGAATACGGATAATTCGAATTTCCAGACATCCGAATCCATCCTTACTTGGGGATGGCCTATTTGTTCTCTTGACGCCACAAAAACCATACAAGCCCGTATCAATAGATCAGGCCATGAAGTGGAGGATTTGGCATGGCAACACGATGTGAGTGGACCTGCACTTAATGCGATAAGCGAGTTCTGCAGGAGACTTAATGATTTCTAAACCGCTTCATCTTGTGCCGATCTCCTACAATTTAGAGTATCAATAATGACAGCCTTGGTAGTGCTACTGTTAATTTATGTGTACGCTTTATATTTTGGGAAAAAGGCACTACATCCTCTAAACATTATCTACTCACTCATGTAGTCATGTATCATATGTATTATCCTGGGCATGTTACTGGTACACAGATAAGTTTCCATATAATTCAGCTTTGTATGTTTGTCAGTTGATCAAATTAGATATTAGCTAGAGGCCAGAAATTGAATTCATCAATTATATCTAAGTTGTTTCCTCTGATCTTTTGCATGTCTTTGAATTTACAATAGCATGTGTATTAACCCTACTGCAAGGGGTGCTGATAATTATGAGTAGGTTTTGGAGCTCATATGTATGTGGTAAGTACACTCTGGAAATGTATATTATCGGCTCACTAAATCAATACTATAGACCACATATAGAAGTACTGAGCCCAAGAGATTTTCATTAGATTAAAATATGTGCATTATTTACATCCAATATGAAGTACAGGACTTTGCTGTTTTAGTGCCGATCATAACATGTTGGAAGTAGGTAACTATAATATTCTTGGATCACATTAGTTTTGCTTGCACCTTTGTGTTTATACTACATACAAATTTGGTGCCTAATGCGTGATTCTCTACCCTGCCAATCTATCTGTTGCGTCAGTAGAGCATATTTTCTTGGCTCATAATTGACAATTATATATAGGTATACTAAATACCAAACACAATGCTTTCAAGGGCTCCCAATGCTTCCATGGTAATACTAAATATAGGTATACTGAATACTTGATTTCCTAGTAATACTTTTAATAAATTTATTTATTGCCAAATTCTTTCAAGGGCTCCCAACTCCCAGTGCAAGTAATGTACTATGAATAACTGCATGAAATGTCTAGAAGTAAATCCCACTACTAGAGAAACAGTCATCGCAAACGGGATATCACCGCCGGTTCAACATGAACCGACGGTGATGAGGTATCACCGCCGGTTCTAGAGCAGTTGGCCGTAGTGGCCGTGGGACCCGGCGGTGATACTGCCTATCACCGCCGGTTCGTGTTACGAACCGTTGGTGATGACTTGCGAAGGCATCACCGCCGGTTTATAACACGGACCGGCGGTGATGCGAGGCATCACCGCCGGTCCGTGTTATAAACCGGCGGTGATGAGCATGTACAGTACAAATCTCCAGCCCCTTATTCCTCCCACCACTTTTCTTCTCCAACCCGACGGCCACCTCTCTCCTCCATTGTTCCCTGCCTCCAAACTCTTCCGTCCCCCCTCGCCCCGTGTCCCGAAGACCGGCGCGCCGCCGCCCCCATCCGGCCGCCGTCCGCCCTTCCCTGCTTGCACCGGCCGCCGTCCCGTGCAGAGGAGCCGCCGTCCCCGTGTCCTAGCTCCGCCCTCGACGCGAGGAGCTGCCGCGCCACCTTCGCGAGGAGCTGTCGTGCCGCCGCCGCGAGGAGATCCGGCCGCCGTCGAGCCGTCGTGAGGAGATCCGGCCGCCGTCGAGACGCCCGCCATCCCTGCTTGAACCGGCTGCCGTCCGTGCACCCAAGGAGCTGTCGTCCCCGCTCCTGGCGCCATCCCCATCCCCAACCCCTGGTGACCTCTCTGTTTTCTAATTATGTTACAATGGATTTTCTAATTATGTACAGTTAACTGAAGGAGAGTGAAATTTTCTGAAGTACTGTTCCCATACTGTTTGAAAAATTCACCCGTATAGAAGCTTTGTATTTGCCGCCTAGCCTGTCAAATGTGCTAGGTGCCCTATCGCTCTAACTGAAGAAACTGCCTGTGAAATTTATTGATGAAAACAATGGATTTTCTTAAACAATTAAAATGCTAATGAGTGGAATGATCTCAATTAAACTGATTAACAACATAGCACTGGTTTGTTTCTGTTCTGAACATTGGTTGTCCAAAATATTAAGATCCTATTGTGGCAGTAACAAACCAACAATCCGACAGTTCTGCATTTTCGTTCTAATGAGTACTTGTATCTTGCAAGTGGTACATACTGTAAATATCACTTGTTAATTCAGGTCAATAATCTTTGTGTACTCTATCGTGTAGTTATGCATCAGATGAGCAACTGTTTTCTCTGGTAGCATGACTTAGTACCCCCTTTTTATTTCAGGAAAAGCTGTATCTAAATTCTGCGCAAAACATTTGCATAAACAAGTCCTCATAAATGATGCAAATTCATCGGGTGATCTACCCGCTTCTGTCCATAAAGCTTTCTTAAGGTAAATTTCAGGCTTCTTGTTTAGAAATGAAGTCAGTTTTGGAAAATGGGCATCACATATTTCATGGTACAAAAGCTTCTCCGGTGCTTATTAATGGAACTAATCAAAATCGGGCTTGGTGCTTTCAGTGTTCATCACCCAAACTGATTGGTAAGCCCTTAATATCATTGCCTTATTGACTGAGATAGAAATAGAATACCTTTCAAGTAGCTATCCTGAAAACAATAAGAACAAGACAAATTGATTCACTGAAGATTTTTGCTTCTCAGACTTGGATCCAAGGTTAAACATGAGTAGATAATATTCCATATTTTCAGCTGGCTAAAGTGCTGAAAAATCTGATGAGCTTAGGTCATTCTTTGACAGACTTAATAACTGCACTAGAGAAGCTCAAATAAGGCTAAGTAGGATCAGCATGATCACCATAAGAAAATTCTATGTTTTAATCTTGATGTATGAACTCTTTTATTTAATTTCAATGTATTTCTTATGGTTGAATTCTGCTACTATAATTATATATTATATAGCTATACAATTGGTGCAATATTAATATATTAATATATTTTTTGATGGGAAAAAGATCTTCACCAACGGTTCTATACACGAACCGGCGGTGATGATACCTCATCACCAACGGTTGTGCTAACATCACCAACGGTTTTCGAACCGGCGGTGATGAGACCCTCCATCACCGCCGGTTCGAAAACCGTTGGTGATAGCCCCTCTCATCACCATCGACATAAATCCAACGCCCCCCGAACCGTTGGTGATGCCCATTTCGAACCGGCGGTGATGGGGGCGCTGGAGTAGTGGACACTACTCCAGCGCCCCCATCACCGCCGGTTCGAAATGGGCATCACCAACGGTTCGGGGGGGCGTTGGATTTATGTCGATGGTGATGAGAGGGGCCATCACCGCCGGTTGTAAAACCGTTGGTGATAGGAAGGCTTATCACCGCCGGTTCTCAAACCGTTGGTGATGAGGGCGCCAGCCGTTGGTGATGCATACTCATCACCGCTGGTTTCTGTTTTGAACCGGCGGTGATGACTTTTTTCCATCAAAAAAAATATTCATATAATCATATTGCACCATTCGTACAGCATATATAATATGTAATTGTAGTAGCAAAGTCCAACCATATAATCTTATACATCAAGATTAAACGAAAGAGACCATATATCAAGATTGAACACTAAGAGTCCATACACAAAATATATTACAATGTTTGATAAGAACGATATGATCTATGCATTACACCTAGATTATGCTATACTCAGCTACTAGCTGCACAACCAGCTACATATGAGTAAAGAAGCTTGGTTTGCTCAAATTCCATTTTGCTATGGCAAATCATATAAAGGATAAGTAGAAATAATTTTCAGGTATCTAGTTAGAGAAGTTGCTAACTGACTTTTTCTTGTCGATGTCACAATATCACTTCTCTCAGCGTTCCCAACAATCACCTGCATTGCACAAATTGATAGAAATTAGACAAAATCAACCATGAAACGATCAGCCTAAGACCAAATATTGCTACACTACGCATGCTGACACAAATTCTTGCTTCTACTAATGAAGGCAGCATATATAAATTGTGACAAGAATGCCAAATTGCGATCACTAATAGACTAGCTAGATTAAGTGCTCAGAGCAATGGTTAGGTACTGTAGGATGAAACGGACACTGCACAGACTTAAAACGAAATTGAGTAGACCTGCTAGAAGCCGAGAACTTGATGAACTCTAGGCTGTAGTTGTCGAACGGCACAATGCAACACAATGCTGCTGCTATCGTCGACCTGCACGGCTTGCTGCTGAAATCGAATGTCACAAAAAAAATTGTTGCTCCGATCAGTTCTCAATGGAACCTGATCACTCTGCTGCATGTAGGCATAAACTAAATATTCAGCACAGAGAAATAGCCGAACCAAGACAAGCAGCAAAAGGAACACAAGAGATTAGGGAAAATGGAAGCCTAATAGACAACAAAACCTGAACGCACATGATTGTACCATATGTTTAAGCAGGTAGTAGAACTTGTGTCACACTACAACTGAAATTCCAGTGGAGCAAGCACAATGACGTCCTATGCTACCACAAATCTGATAAATGCCGGAGCAGGGCCTAGATACGCATAACTGAACCACAGCGAGCAACCAAACGAAGCTGACCCGAGCTATGGGATCCCGAAATTCAGTAGAAAGAAATAAAGAGAAGACGTACGAGCGCGGGCGGCGTACCTGAAAGTGTGCGCAATGCAGCAGGGTAGCAGGCAGGACGCGGAGCGGAGGATCCGGCGGGCGGATCAGAGGACGGCGGGGCGGGGGCGCGCCGGACCTCGTGCGGCAGCTCCTCGCGGCGGGCCGAGCGGTCGGGGGCGCGGTAGCTCCTTGCGACGACACGGCGGGGGCCCGCCGGACCTCCTCGCGCGGCAGCTCTTCAGGGCTCGGGCGGGGGACCACGGAAGGTGAGCGGCGCCGGACCTCGCGCGGCAGGAAGGCGGGGCAGGGGCGAACGGCGGCGCGGCAAGGGCTCGGTGGGGATGGATTAGGAAGGAACAGGGCAACAGGCGCCGCAGCCCGCACTGGCGGGGAGGAGGAGGGGAGGGAGGCCGGAGATGGGGATAGGATGGAGGAGAGGGGAGAAGGCCGGGGGAGAGGATAAGGTCCGGCGGGGGAGGAGGGAAAAAAATCTAAGGACCGGAGAGAGAGGGGGTGGGGAGAATGAAAAAAAATAGGTGCAGAACACATCACCGCCGGGTCTTATTACAACCCAGCGGTGATGGTTACATATCACCGCCGGTTCGTAATACGACCCGGCGGTGATATGTAACCATCACCGCCGGGTCCATTTAGAACCGGCGGTGATAGACTATCACCGCCGGTTCGAAACAAACCGACGGTGATGGGGCGTTGGCGATGATGTATTCTGTAGTAGTGATCAAGCATTAAGAGGTAGGGAGAGGGAAGACAGCTTACCAGAAGGTAATGTGTCCTTGTATCATTTGCATGTCTTAGTACTCTATATGGCATCATACTACGGGTATTGAAAACTGGACTTAGAAAGTTAGATTACCTATGGTTCCTTTTTAGCAAACTCAATGGGCGCAATCCTTGTGCTTCATGTGTGGTTGTATTTAAGAAATTAAACACACCTAAAATAGTCTCTCCAAACCTTTTTGATGAATTCCACATACATATGGCCTAAGTATTTTTTCGCATTTAGGAAGATAAACTTCATACCACCCCTATGTGAAAGCAGAGCAAATAATCATACCAGGTAGCACGGCAGTCTCCTTGGTGCTTATCCTTCTTACTGCTAGGATATACATAATCCTTCCCACTGTTAAGATATACATAAGGGGCACAAATATCACAGTGGGTCAACATTACACTGTCATACTAATATCATCTACCACGGACAAATTGGTAACATAGTATATTATAGATTAAACAAGAATTTGTGTAATGATACCTGCTGGTGATGCGGAAGAAATTCAATAAGATCACATGTAGCGCAACCTATACACTTGTTTAAATAAATCTACTATTAAACCAGAGCACTTGAGTGCAATGCTTCATCTATGGCCACGGGATGCAGAACCTCAAGAATTATGAGCACCATCAGCTGGATACTTCCTGTAATCGCCCATACATAGACCACGGTGGACTGCACAGCGTATTGCTGCGCCTCGAACCCTAGAATTAGGACCAGAATGAGTGAGGCGCACCATGCTGCGCGTATGCTGAACCTCCGCTCATCTGTACTTGAAGCTGCAGCTATGGCACGCCGAGAGTAGAAAATAATCAAGTACACACTGGAAAAGGAAGCAGCAGACAACACCATGTTTTTTGTACCAGCCGCATGATCCACCAAGATCAGAATGCAGGCAGCGAGTAGAACTGATAGTAGGAGGGGTGCCATCGAGAGGGTCCTTGATCTGAACTGAGTGAGGAGGCTATCTATTGCCGTGTTTGGTTAGCCTCCCGAGAATTTTCTCACAAAAAGACGAATGCATGCATGAAGTACCAAACGAAGTTTATTTGCGAAATTTTTTCACGGATGAGTGTAACTTTTCGAGACGAATCTAATGACACAAGTTTAACCATGACTGGCTACAGTGATGCTACAGTAACCACACCTAATTATCTCCAAATCATACGGTCAGAGGCCTCATTAACTGCAGTACTGCTACAGTGCCATAGTTGTGGAGATTGTTTTGTAATTAGACTTCATTTAATACTTCTAATTAGTGGTCAAAGTGATGAAAAGTTTTCATGAAATTTTTCTCAAGCAACAACCAACACACGGCCTATTTTGCTAGAGGCTCTGGGCTTGTTAGCCTTACTGGCAGCCTTGGGATGAAGATATACAGCA
Organism: Panicum virgatum; assembly: GCF_016808335.1. NCBI lineage: Eukaryota > Viridiplantae > Streptophyta > Magnoliopsida > Poales > Poaceae > Panicum > Panicum virgatum. The sequence goes on from NC_053146.1 coordinate 9,842,814, forward strand.
GGCTACAGCAGGGTGGCAAAATAAAAGCAATCTGATGTGGTGGCTAAAATTCTGGGACAAAAGAACAGTCCTGTCACCTGTGCAAATGTTGGGCCTCCTGTTGACAACAGTCCAATAGCTGTCCTGCTGCCGCTGACCTTTTCAGATTGACGGCCAAATAAATTTTGACTGTGGATAAAAACTTGACTTGTGTGATTGGGTGGATAGGTGGGAAGTTAGATAGGTTAGGCTCTTGTCGAGAATATTACACACACGGCGTAAATATTTAAACAGATTAGAATAGCACATGACCCACCTGTACATACATCAGCGTATGTGTTTAGGACAGATGATACACACATCCTAAGCTAGCCCACCATCATATTCCCATGCAATAGGTACACAGATTACGCAGCAGGCACTCTTGAAATAATAATAAATGTTCACCACTTGTTTCCACAGCTAATGAGACTATGCCCATTGATAAAAAAAAACTGTTAATATGCCGCCTTAATCAAGAATCACAAGATATGGCCTCGCTACTATTCTGGTTTTTTGTTCCAATCAAACCCATAAACAACTATGATACAGGCTCTCGTATCTACATCAGGCTAATCATTACGTGCTCATGGATTGTTTATGACCAAATTGGACGTCTTTGCCATATGCATTTGTGTCTGCAGCACAAACTATGACTAAACAACTACTTATTCCTAGTGTTTTATGGCTGTGCCCCAGTCAGGTCACTTTTATAAAACTGTTGCTCACAGCACATTTTGATTATATTTAGTTGGTAGACATGAGGCTTTATTATATATAGGAGAATCTCGTTATTCAAAGTATTTTGCTTACATATGTGACATATACATGATAATATGTTCCGACCTCTATTAACCCCTCTTATATTCCGGTAATTTGGAAGCTAGCTGCAACAAGCATGCCAAAAGTCTAGGACATAGCTGGCATATGAACACAGGAAGTAGGGTTCTGGCAGTTCACTCCATATCTAGAAAGACCAGGTAGGGTGCATCTGCTTTTCTTAGATGACCGGTGCATATATCGATGGTGCCTCCTGCAACATTTTCAGGCATAGTGCATTGCTAAGAGCCTAGGGACAATAATATATATATAGATATAAAGGTCCTTGCACTGCCACCCTTTGTGCAAATAGTACAAACTAGTTAGGTTGGCACGCTACGCGCGCCTATACCAAAAACGTGGACCTAAAATATTAATAGAAAGATATTATCCGTTACTATGTTCGAAGCAATATCGTATTGATGTATTGAGTTAGATCTAAAAATTACAGTAAAGCGGCATAGTAGTTTTGTGTCTGAGAGCGCGCCAATCTCAAGCATTGTAGTATAGAGGTACATGTAATTTTTCCTTAGGATTTTTTTTGTGTCAGTAGGTATAGTTTAATTACTTTAGTAGGAAAAAAAGTAAAATTAGAAATGAATGAACAGTTTAATTATATTTTGTGGGTTTACGGAGGGAAATCAAACCCAAGAAGTAGTACAACTACCACATGTAAATGTAGTATACAAAATTTAGTTATTATTTTTGTATGTAGAAAATAGTTAAATATATTTTGTATTGTCAAATAATGGAAGGAAAATATTTTTTTAAGATAAAGAGACTAACTTAATAGAATCGTGGGCCCCATGTGGGTCCCGTCTGAATAGTACATGAGTCCCACGTGGGTCCCGCCTGAATTGTACGTGGGCCCCATGTGGGTCCCACGCGAATAGTATGTGGGACCCGCATGAACAGTGCACAGGCCCCACGTGGGCCACGACTCATGAGCTTGCGCCGATTCTTGGCCCTTTAGTATATGTACTTAACTAGGTAGCCCTCAGGCTAGCATGCACAAAAGTTGATTCTAGGAATACCCTGCTTTCCACAAATACCTTAATACATGGGCCCACTCAACACCTACTACATGCATACATATTCACCGTGTTCGGCTGGTGGGTAGGGCTCCAGCCCTACAGTAATTCCCTCTCACACCACTCCAGCTCCAGTCTCCAGCCACCAGCCAGGTAACAGTGTTTTTCTCTCACACAACTCCAGCTCCAGCCTGCCGAACGCGGTGATTGATACGAACAACCTGGCAGAAGAAACCACAAATATTTTACAAGACATAAGAGTAGATATAATACTACTCAACATGCTCCTAGATAAATATCTGCCTTTCGAGTGTGCATATAACGCACAAAATTTCCCTTGCAAGGAGATTAATATGCAGACTGGAGCGCATTGGTAGTATCTACTATATATATATATACATATATACACATACATACATATATACACATACATATATATACATACATATATATACACATATATATATACATACATAGATATATACATATATACATATATATATATATACATATACATATATATATACATATACCTATCTACATATGTACATATGTACATATATATATATGTACATATGTATATATATATATATGTACATATGTATATATATATACACACACATATATATACATATATATGTATATATATATGTGTGTATATATATATCTATGTGTGTATATATATATGTGTATATATATATGTGTGTATATATATATCTATGTGTGTATATATATATACATATATATATACATATATATATACATATACATATATATATACATATACATATATATATATACATATATATATACATATACATATATATATATATACATATATATATATATATATATATATATATATATATATATATATATATATATATATATATATATATATATTAGGATGCTTGATTCTTGTTCGAGCCAATGATAAGGACCATAAAGCACTTTGGCCATTCGTTTCCAACAAGGTTTCCTAGCAGAAAGAGAAAGCATTTATCAGTTAAACAATTGCGACAAAGCTAAGGTAAGAAATATATAAGTAATTGTTTAACAACAAAAAATACTATGAACCATTGTAAGGATCGGGTGCTCTAGCCTAAGAGGAGGAGGGGGTGAATTAGGCACTAATAAAAACTTAGACCTATGGCTCCAACTAGTTTGCACAAAACTTAAACTAAAATAAACTATCTAGATGTGCAACTAGGTTGTTCTAGTGTGAAACCCTATAGCATTTCCTAACAAGAAACTACTCTATGAAAGTAAAGGCACAAAGGTTGCAAGTATTAAATGCGAAAGCTTAAAGAACGGGATAGGAGATAGCAAACTCTTGACGCGGGTGTTTATCCCGTGGTTCGGTTAGCCACAAAGGCACACCTACATCCACGTTGTTGTAGCACTCACTAAGAGTATTGCTACTCGGCCACCAAGTCTCTTCCGTGAACACAATCACGGTCACCTTGGCCCCGGGTTCCACTAAGGAGCTTCTCCACAAAGGATGGGGGTCTCCACGTCCCCCGCACAAAGATGTCGTCGCCACTCCACACCAAGTCGGAGGGTTGATGACGTTGCCGGCGAGCTTCACGCTCCAAGGTGCCGGCGCACCAAGCTTTTGTTTTGGTTCACTAGAGAACCACAGCACAAAGGCTCAAGGCCTTGCAATCACACTCACTAAGAGCTAACCTTTACACAACACTCTCAAAGTGTGCTAAGGGCTAAGGATATGATCTTGATGCTTTTGTATGGCTTGGAGATGTTCTTGGGTGTGTGTGGGATGTCCAGCAACTCCAGCAATCTTCAAATGGCCGGGGTGAGGCATATATATAGGCCACCAAGTCTTGTAGCCATTGCTCCAACGGTCAGCTGAAAATCTGCGTATCACCGGAAGAACCGATGCCTCTGGCTGCGGTAGCGTCGGTTCTTTCGGTCACTCATAACCCGAAGAAGCCGTTGAACTCCTGACAGCTGACGCAGTGATCACCAGTTGAACCGATGCTTTGTACCGATGCATCACCGGTTCATCCGGTGCTTAAGAATCTTCTTCTGGGCGCTGACGTCATTGCACCGACGCAATACTCCGATGCACCGTCGGTTGAACCGGTGCTGAAGAATCTTCTCCTGGGCTCTTGACATCGTCTCTGGAACATAGGACGCCCAATGCACCGATGCCCCTTTTTGACCCGTCGGTTCAACCGGCGCCTATAGGCTGACTTGGCTTCGATTCCCTTCTGCACCAGAATTCCATAGCGTCGGTTCTTCCGACTACCATCGGATGCACCGATGCCCTTGGCGTCGGTTCTTCCGGTGCTACTGACCTAAAAGCCTATCTTTTATTTCTCTTTGTCATCACTTGAACTTAAAAGCCTGAGAATGATCATCTTAACAATCATATTAGTCCAAGTATTGTGTTGTCATTCGATCACCAAAATCACTCGAAATGGCATAAAAGGTGACATGTTCCTTACAACCATAGTACCATTTAGTTTATTATTGGACTGCCGATTGGGGTGTACTCCTGCAGCACATTGAATAATTCTCGAGCAAGCTCTTCATGTCGAGTTTCTGGTGGATTTGGTCCAATATACACGATATGTTCGATATTTGAATTTTGGCGGATGCATTGTTGGAGGAAGCTGTGTAAGTGGAAGGATGTCACCATAACTTGCGCAGATTAGGCTAATCCGCTTCAGAAGATTCATGTGGGAGTTAAAAAGGGCACTTTTTTCAACATGCATCAGCTGCCATCTGGTGTACAATATGTGGGACCAGCTTGTGCATCGCTGCAGTTGCCTATAAGAAGGCGGCATAATTCACATCATCGACATGGACATTCTTCTGTGATATTAAATGGCTAATTGCCATTTCAGACACATTTTCCTCGGCATCATAATCACTCAAGCAAGGGCTACCATGGAAAGCCTCAGTTGTTTGGCAGACCCTCATAGCTGTTCTGAGGAGGGAATTCAATTGTGAGCCATGCTATTCTGCGAGTTTGCTCTACCTTAACTATCCCTTCTGTGCGAATAACCGCACCTAGCTTCCTAGCGATTTGCCTCAAGCACTACCGGAAACGGCTAATATGCCGTGTGCCAAATAGTTTGCCGTGTGCTAAAAGACGGCTAATATGCCGTGTGCCAAATAGTTGTCTCGGGCTGTAGTTGAACAAATGGAAAAATTGGCCCCTGTGTTGCTTTGTAAGTTGGAGAAAATCTTTCCACCCGGCTTCTTCAATCCGATGCAGCATGTGATTTTGCACCTCCCGTATGAGGCACGGATGGGGGGCTTATTCAGGGACGTTGGTGCTACTCGATTGAGAGACAACAAAAAAAATCCTTCGAACCAAATGCAAAAATAAATGCAAAATAGAAGCTTCCATTGCAGAAGCATACATTCTGGATGAGGTCTCGAATTACACAACAAAATACTATAGTGAAACCCTTCCAAGCGTGCACAATCCACTCACTCGTTACAATAAAGCCAAAAATGAAACGAACCTCAGCCTATTCAAAGGGCAACTTGGAAGTGCAAGTGGTGCGACTCCTAAGGCCTTGCTCAATGAAGAGTTGCGCACTATCATGATGTATGTGTTGACGAACCTAGTGGAAGTCGAGCCGTACATACAGTAAGTTCTCAACAAACTATTTCCTCGAGTATTAACTATTCTGCATCCAACCCCCTTTACCTCTCGTTTATGTAGGGAATTTACTCAACAATTCTGGCGTCGCCGAAGAGATCCAACCCCGCAGGAAGTTGACGTCATTCTTAAATCCGGTGCGGGACAAAGAGCCCCCGATTTCATTTCTTGGTTCAAGCACAAGGTATAACAAACCATCATGCTTGTTAGACATTTGAAGTTTCTTATCCGTGCGAATAGTATGACAAATCATCATGCTTCTACCTGCAGGCCCAAAATGACGCGTCTATGTGTCCCGAGTTGAGACAGGTTGCCAACGGTTGTGCCTATAGGGTCTTGTCATATTCCGGTTATGACGTTAATGGATATCGCTTTCACACAAGAAGCCACGAGCAGAGTCGGCCCAATCGAAGAACAACAAATTCCGGAGTTTGTACGACAGCCCTTGATGGGGTCGAGTATTATGGCATAATTGAAGAAATCTATGAACTCACATTTCATGGTTGCAAACCTCTTAAGCCTGTCATATTCAAATGCCATTGGTTTGATCCTAACGAAGTGCGACGGACCCCTCATCTCGGCCTAGTCGAAATTCGCCAGTCATCAGTGTATCCAGGAGACGATGTGTATATTGTGGCTCAACAAGCCACGCAAGTTTATTATCTCTCATATCCGTGACAAACTGACGATCGCCTTATGGGTTGGGACGTTGTGTACAAGGTATCACCACACAGTAAAGTACCTATTCCAAATAATGAGGATTACAACATAGACCCAAACACATATGACAGGGAATTCTTTCAAGAAGATGGGCTTGAAGGACATTTTGAGATAGACTTAACCGGAGTGATTGAAATGGAAGTACACAATGATGAAATGGTTGATGACGAGGACGCTGGTGAGGAGGTTCGTAATGCGAAGGACCTAGAATTACTTGAGCGATTACAATTAGGCAATGACAATGAGGATGAAATTCCACCGTTAGAGCACGGGCTTGAACTTCTCGACTTGCGTGATAGTGATGATGAGACATATGATCCAGCTAATCCCGATGAAGATGATTATTTCTAATACATGTATGATCCATACTAATTGATTTATTAATGTTACTTTCTAATTATGTCGCATTTATTTTCTTTCTCTTTATAAGATTGTTTTGTATATATGTGCTGATTGGTTTACTATTTTTAATTGCAGGTGATTGAAGAAAGATGCCGGGCGGCGGACTTCAACGATCGGTCGCCTCACTGTACAGAAGAATGATGCCACACTCGGATGCTTGTGAGGGCTCCGATAGGAGTTCCGGGTTGGGGCGAGGCAAGGGTCAAGGGAAAGGGTGAACCCAAGAGGGGTCGAGGGAAGGGTGGAGGCAGGAGACGTCGAGAGCCTTCACCTGTATCACCGTCTCAGGAGGAGGAGAAGGAGAAGGAGGAGCCTGCCCAGGACCAGGAGCCGAAGCGGGAGGAGGAGGAGTGGCAGGCGGACGCGCAGGAGGAGGAGGGGGAGTCGTCTGAGGAGGACACGGCCGAGTATACCTCTACGCCGGCTGTCTGGTTGCGAGGTCCTTCGCGACTCCCAGATAGGCCGATACCTGTTGCCTTGTGCCCGCTGATTCGACCGAGCGGGGATATGTAAGTAATTTGACATGTTATTACTATTCATTTCCTAACTCGAAAATCACGGTACAAACTAATATTTTCTCTTAATCACTTTTGCAGGAGTTGGACTGTCCTCAGTGGCGGTGCTCACAAACGCAAGGTCAACGGCATTCTAAGTCTTTTGTGCAGGGACCACTTTCCAGGCTTGGTCCACTATCAAGGACGGTACGAGCCGGCCTGGACGTGGGACCACTACATCGCCGCCAATAACGATCAGTTGGATCGGAGCGTCAGAGTCTTTGAGAACAAGGCGGAGTGGGTAAAGGCCGAGCTCTGGGTAAGCTTTCCCCGGCAAAAAATGGTCAATACATCACATTCATTGAACATTTTGTTAATAATGACATGATCCATCGTCTTTATATGCAGGATTTTTACAGGTGTGACGAGGGATACGAGGAGCGGGCGGCGATTGTGGCTCACAATCGATGCGTTAAACTCGTGAAGGACATGCATTATGAGGCGCAAGTCTAGTGCGTCATCAACTATTGTGCACATTTCCTAAAGCAGAAGATCGGGAATACTGAGGCGAGGGATTTGAAGCTGACCCGAGAGCAATATTTACAAGTAAGTTCAAATTTATTGTAAGATGAAAAACATCGTTAAATGTCTCTCTTCTTACATGTCATGCGTTTGATCACATGTAGGTTCCTGCGTGGTGGTGTCGTAATGACACCGTGTGCTGGGAGCGTATAGTGGACAACTGGTTCGACCCCGAGTGGCAGGCTTTGCACGACGCTGGCCGGCAGCGGCGATTACTGATGCCAGGTCCAGCTCACCATCAAGGCAGCCTCAACAACGATGAGTGCAGGGCTAGATGGGTACACACTACACAGACTCATTTCTCTAATCTAACGTTCAATTCAGCATAATTTGTAATCAACTTCTTCCTTTTTCGTAGTCGTCCTCACATGAAGGCCAGGAGTGCAATCCGTTCGTGGGATGGGCTCTGGCCCGCAAGGGCAAGGTGACATCCAACGTCACCTACAACCCTGACGACCCACCCTCGGCGTACAGCAACCCGTCCGTCCACAGTCGTATCCAGGCGTACACAGAGATGGGAAGACAGGTCCATGGGCCAGACTGGGATCCGAGCTCGCAGCCCCTTGATGGAGAAGTCATTATGAGGGTGGGAGGAGGCAAGAAACATGGGCGCTACTACATTGGCGATGGCCTTGTAGACACGGCCAACACTCCCACCCTCTCCCAGATTCGAGCGAGGAGCACGGCCAATAGCCCGGCCATACGCCCACGGTTGTCCGCGTCGCAGCTCCAAGTGCAGGAACTTCATGTTATTTCTTATTTATTCATAGTTCTTTTGTTTTGTACATATATTTGCTTTGCATTGTAACATTGTCATGAACTATTGTAGCACCAAATGCAAGCGCAACAGGCGGCGTACGAGGCGGCGTTGGCCGAAGAGAGGAGGATACGACAAGAGAACGAGCAGAAGCAGGCGGCCGAGATGACCCAGATGTACAACTACATTCAAAGTCTTTCTGTCCAAATGGGTAATCCCATCCCAGCCTTCCCTGTGGCTCCTGCTCCTACTACTCCTCCGGTGAGTATCTTGAAAACCCTTTAGTTTCTTTTGAAGTATTAGATACTTAGAGAACTTTAGACTTAGAGACTGTGACTTATATTACTCACTTTACGATTTAGGGGACCTACATATTTAGACTTGTTTAGATTATAACTTGAGAACTTGGTTTTTGTCTCACCTGCAATTTACTGTCTTACATTTTTTGCAGAATCTATCGACGGCATCGAATACGCCAGACTTGTCGCCGGCCATCTCACCGACGCTCCCACAGCAGTTGTTCCCACCTCAGTTCGGCGGCCCACCACCGTTCGACGGCCCACCATAGTCATAAACTTGTTTATTTCAATATTTATGGATTTGTGAACATCTGGATATGTATTTGTGAACTTCTGGATATGTTGTGAACTTCTGGATATGTTGTGAACTTGTAGGACTTTGCATTGTACTTCTGGATGTGTTTGAAGTTATTTGTGGCTAGTTGTGATATATATATTGTGATATATAGTGCTTGTGATGTTTGTTGTGATATGTAATGCCTGTGATATATATGTTGTGATATGGGGTCCTTTATACGTGAAAAACAAAAAAAATAGGATTTGTTTGGTCACTTTGCCGTGTGCCAGGGACTAGGCACACGGCAAAGTGACCATTTGGCCAGCCATGAACAACAAGTTCGCCGTGTGCCAAGACTGGGCACACGGCGAACTGACCATTGTGGCGAACTGACCATTGTTCGCCGTGTGCCAGGGAAAAGGCACACGGCGAACCTAAACACTTTGCCGTGTGCCAAAACACTGGGCACACGGCGAAGAGCTCTGCTGCTGGGCCCCGCGTGACCAAGTTCGCTGTGTGCCTATCCAGGTGGCACATGGCGAAGTGGGAAATTTCGCCGTGTGCCACTTCCTGGCACACGGCGAAGTCTTCTATCACGCCGTTAGGCCGTCCTCACGATGTCAATGTCTTTTTTTTTTGCCGTGTACCCTTGGATACACACGGCGAATGTGTTTGCCGTGTGCCCGATAAATGGCACACGGCAAACTAGGCCTTTGCCATGGCTAGCGCTGCCGTTGGGGGTTCACCGTCGGCCACCGACGGCGAAAACTTCGCCGTGTGCCTACTAAGCCTTTGCCGTGTGCTTGGTGCATATGGCGAATTAGCCAATTCCGGTAGTGAAGATGCTTTTGCGTGATATGCGAATCACTTTGGGAGCCTACATAAGAGTAAACTAACATAGTTGGAAGCTGCATGCGTATCTGTATGATTGAAGAAACTGATAAATAAAATAATATAAAGGAAGGCGTAGTGTGCTATCTATATACTGGTGCTGTAGGTAAAAAGATACATTGGGTACCGCTGTATGGGCATCAGCATTCTGCGCAGCCTGTGAGGAGGATTCTCCAATCACACTTCTCCCATTGTTCATTTTCTATTGAAAATTGAAGCGCTAGTTATATGTTGCACAAAGGAAGAGCATACATAAGTAAACATTCCATCTATAAGTTAGGCAATAGGAAAAAGGGGGAAATTCTAATAAACACATTGACGATGGATCATATATGCATGCTCAGAAAAGAGAGAAGAGTAAAGAGACAATTATAAGCACGTGAAAATATCTTTGCACCCTTTTTATGTCGCAGATTTGGGCATGTGGAGCAAGCATTATTCTTTTGTTCCTTTGGTCTAGAAATAGTGGGAAGACGTTTGAGAGGATAATAAATTACCTAGTACACGAGTGCTGGGCTGGATGCGGCAGATCAGTGAGAAGCAAGTGTTGTAACCTGCTCTATAAATATCTATAAATAGGCATGGAAGGTGCGCCTGCAATATATGAACAATTTGTGGATTGATTGAGACATGAGCTAGCAGCGTAGCATCTAGGCCCTGTTTGGTTTACGTGTAGTACTAGCACATATTTCTCGAGAAAAGAATCTTTAATGCATGGAGTACTAAACGAAGTTTATTTGCAAAATCTTTTCACGGATGGGTGTAACTTTTCACGACGAATCTAATGATAGTAATTAATCGATGATTGGCTACAGTGATGTTACAGTAACCATCCTCGAATCGTGAGGTCAAAGGCCTCATTAGATTCGTCTCGCGAAGTAGAACACGGCTGTGAATTAGTTTTGTAAATTGTCTTTATTTAGTACCCTTAATTATTGGTCAAAATTTTTGTACTACTTGTGCTAACCTAAACCAAACAGCGCCCTAGCATGCAGTGCAAACTGCAGCGGTGCATGTGATGTGACACAACACTTGATTGGTGCATGTGTGATGTGACGCAACAAAACTACACTATTAATAAATACACAGGAACCAACTTTCCTATATGAAACAATGTTGCGGACTGAGCATGACACACGTTTCTCTTTGTGTCTCCAAGTAGCACAGGGAGGACACATACTTCAAAGCCTATAAGAAGGGCACGCCTGATGGGGGGAATAGCAAGAAAAGCCCTCAACGCACCCACCCCTGCAATAGGGAACGAGTAGAGGTATGTTTAATTATAACTACTGCATTTCTATATTCTTATATTACCTATGTTCATTAAATTTATAGTTGGTCATTATTACATTTATATTTTTAAAAGTAGGCGCAGGCTGTAGCCATTATCATTTTCCTGGGATATTTTTTTTTGAAAATATTATTTTGTCATATACTCAGCTTGGATCATACAAACATACACTATATACGCCTTCTATTTTCTGTTTCAGTTCAAGCCTGAATATGACCTTGAGTTACGTGAAGATCCTAGCACGAGTTGTGAATGAACTTGGACTGAGGGCACCCAAAATAGCATATGAGAAAAGAGCTAACGGAACCTTCCATGCTGTTATAGAAGTGCACCTTGTCAACTGGACATCTTGGGGATTTCGTGGCCCACGGGAATTTAAAGCAACTTCTTCCATTTCCGCTAGAACAGCTATTAGGAAAGCTGCTTATAATGTTGTCCAGCGTTTGGAGAAATCTGGCCTCGTTAAAATCAGGGACTTTAGAGGGAAGGTTTTGAAGCTGTGGAAGAAAAGAGCCATGGAGATAGCAAAAATATGCAAGGAAGTTGTTGAAGAAAGAGATGAGCTTGAGAGAGATTTCACATTCCTCCAAAATAATCGTGCTAGGCTGCTTATAGAAAATGGTAAAATGAAAGGAAAAATGACAAGGCTCAAGAAGAAAGTATCATGTGCAATGGTCATTAAAGAAGAAAATGCCAGGCTGATTGCTGAAAACAAGGATCTACAGGCAGAAATTAGAGTTCTGAAGAAGCGGCTATCAGAAACTAAGAATGGAGATATGTAAGCATTTTCAAGTATCTAGAATTAATCTGTCAGTCATGAAGTCAGAAAGTTAAGCTGATTAGTACTAAGTTGCTGGCGTATATCGCGAGGGCTAGCTAGTAGTGATAAATGGACACTGTGTGACACTCCTTTGTAAAATTCACCGTGCAGAGGTGGATTCAATCATTATGTATGGCAACGTGCATGGCATGTCCAATCTAGGTGTGCTGTAATAATGGAGGAGATAGTTTGGATCCAAGACAAGATACATCCATGCCTCACGTGCCCGAATTGCTTAAATTTTTTCCCATTAACACAGTTATTAGCCGCAAATCCAATTCTACGTGTGAGCGCTGGCAGGCGCCCGGCGTCCGCGCGATCGATTTCGGACCGAGCTGCTCGCACGCCAATAAGCCACGAGTGTGGAACCTAAGCTCGATTTCCTGTCTCACACCACATCAAAACTCACCCCATAAAATCCATTTGAACCCAACCTGACAGGCCTAGGTCATATTTTGGGTCATCAATTGTGACCAACTTGCATTCTGAATGGCTTGTTTCGATGTGCTTGTCCGGGCACTAATTGTTTCCTAGTGTGCAACTTTACCTAACGCTGCACTTTCTGGGTGCATACTATTTTTGGTACAAAGACTGTGCAACAAAGGACACTATTTGCTCATAGTGAAACTGAATAGTTGATGGAATCCATGCCTCGCATGCACGACAAATGAATGGTAAACTGCTGGGCTCCATGAGATGAAAAGCAGTACCCACGTGCACTTAGCAGATAAATACAAGTGTAACTCTTTCCTCTATGTTTCTTTTCACTTGGTGATATTTGTAGAGCTACCTAGATTTGAAAAGAAATACTCGAACCAATAAATTGGTTGCTAGACAAAAAAAAAACTTCTCAAACCATTACTGAGGGACCTTTAATAAGTTGGTAATGACTTCTTGACAGCCGGCCGTATTCTCGTTTAGTGGAATGGCCGGCTGCATCCACCGTCCATCCACCATCCAACAACTGCAGCACCAATACAACATGCCTGATTTAATTTCTCTTTCCACTTCCTCCATCCCCGATGCCCGTACGTCTCGCTTCCTCTTTCCCCATTTTCTCTGCCTCTCCAAGCCCCTTCTCTCTCAGCCACTCGCCGCCGGCGAGGAGGCTCGGCCCCGCGCTCGCTCGCGGTGGTTGGATTGTGCCAGTGTGGGTGGGGCGGCCTGATCTGAGCGTACGCCGCATGACCCGCGATCTGCTTGTGGAAGTGCTAGATCCCGCCTAGGCGGCTTCGCATCTACGGGAGGGGTGCGGGACCTAGGTAACCAGCGCATGGTGGTTGCCGGATTTCGAATGCTGTCACTCCAACCCTTGTCATCTCCTTCGCGATGCTTGTAGGGAGCTCGTCGCTCTTGGGGTAGCTCGAGATCCACCTGAGTCGTGCTTCCGCCTGATGGTGGATCCGTCGGAGCTCGCAATATCCCAGCAGGGCTGCTCCAATCGACACCCATGGCGACCTCCTTTGCGCGTTGCTAGCGACTAGTGGAACGCCGCAAAGCAGCTCGGTGGAACCAGCAAGGAAGTGGTGGCGATTCGGCTGGTAAGCTCTACTATGCTTTGTGGTCATGCATGCGTCATGGTAGTTAGATGCATTTCTCCATCAGTTGTTCTGAACCATCAATTCTACCACCACCCTGCTTTGTGCGCCTGTGCCTAGAGCACACTAATGGAGGAATTGACATGTTTCCCGGCCAGATTTAGCCATCCAGGTGGTGATTATAGTTAGAGTTAGGATGACATTGCTAATTGCTCTCAAAAGGAGTTCCAAAGTGCGGACTGCTAATTTAGTCAGTGAGCTAAATTGGGTGGACATTATCCATCCGGAGATAAAATTAGACAAGATGGTGAAATGAATTCTTTATGAAAGTCTCACGTGATTTTAACTATTTGTCTAAGTGACTTTAACTATCTAATCTTTTTTTTCCTTCCTCCATCCCCGCTGCTCCCTCTTTCTCTTTTCTCATTAAAATGCTTAACTAATATCACTAAAATGCTTGTTACTTTGTTCATTGATCGAGTATCTGATCTAGTACAAATCCTAGTAATAGATTTACATGCACCAAATGCTCTTTATATATTCTTTTCCTAAGTTTTAGTTTTCATATATGACCTGTCAAAGCTCTTAAGTTCTTTATTTTGCTTATTAGTTCTTTCCCTAGCACTGCTGGTGCTCATTGCTGATTCACAAGCCCACTATAATACCCAGAAATTATAGTTTTAACTGTATTTTTAATCTTTAAGCTAATCCTTTCATTCTTTTTCTTATTTAGTTGTAGTTTATGCAATGGCTAGATGACAAAAGCGTTAACAAGGCACTATGTCATCATCTACCATGGTACGCATTATTACACTATCTGCAAAATATGTTGAAGGTAGCAAGTTATGTGTCCTAGTATTTTCTGCGAGGCAACACTTTTGTTGTAAGATATTTGTTATGTGTAATAACATGGCTTTTAAATGGCTCCTAGAACCCTACTATATCTTTTAGTTTTAGTTTTGTTGTCTTATTTCTCTGTTCAGATTAAAGGATAAGGACATTAGCCAATAACATGGAGTTTATTTAGGCAATTTATAGGTAGGACTTTGGCAATAATATTATTATAGATGAGCAATAATATGGTTCATAATAAGCATATTCCCCATATGCAACAACAAAAATATCAACACTAGGAGTGCAAATTTTTTACTTGATGATCCCTGATGTCCTAAATGAAGCATGGATATGCTATTTTTATTCAAATTTGCATGGGGGTGGCACTGTCATCAGTATAACTATACTATCTGCAAAATATGTTGTAGATAGCAAGTTATGTGTCCTACTATTTTATGCGAGGCAACATTTTAAGATAATTGTTGTGCATAATAATATGGATTTTCAATGCCCCCGGAACCATCTTTTAGTTTTGTTGTCTTTTTTCTATGTTTAGATTAAAGGATAAGGACATTAGCCAATAATATGGAGTTTATTTAGGCAATTTATAGGTAGAAATTAGGCAATAATATTATTATAAATGAGCAATAATATGATTCCCAATGAGCATTTTTCCCATATGTAACAACAAAAGTATCAACACTAGGAGTGCAAATAATTTACTTGATGATGCCTGATGTACTAAAAGAAGTCTGGATGTGCTATTTGCCTATTTTTGTTCAGATTTGCATGAATGGGAAAGCAAGGGGCGAATTTGAGCGATGTTATGCGCCATTTTTTCAAATTCTAGTTATCCTTTTCTCTTTTCTTCCTTGATTTCCTGATGAACTGAAACCAACATTATTAGGTGGTTTTGGGTAGTTAAGTTGTTTTCTACTTGCACCATGTTGCTTAATTGGATTGCCTATAATTTACAGTAGTTTCACCCCTTTGCTTCAGGGTGACAGGAACATCAATAGCTCCATTCCTCTTGTTTGGTTGAGTAGCAGCGGCGGTAGGAGTTGTTTTGTCGTCGCAACAGCTACAATACCTATCACCATCAGCTTGGGTAGGTTAACAGATTAGCGCTCCAGCAAGGTTTCAGATATAAGGTAGGTATATGGATTTTCAATTTCACGCTATAGTAATGCTAGTGCTAGTTCCATTATTTAATAATCATTGTTTGCTTGCTTTGGCAGGTCAATTGAGTAGTTCATTAGTTTATTCATCAAAATGAATTTTCTATCTATGAATTAAATGCTACTTCTGTGTGGATGAGAAGAGCAACTAAAGAATGATGAGATGAGAAGAACTACTTTATGTGGATGTTCTGTCTATGAAGTAAAATGCTACTTTTGCAGGAATTTCATTTCGATTTTCCCTGTTTCAATGAAGAAACAATATTGTTTTGAACCAGGTTCATTTGCTTGTACATTTATTCTAAATTGCTTATGAGTAAGTATAATATGCTTTTAGATTTTAACAAAAATGCTTCTCACTTTAAAGAGATCCAAATATATCGAAGTGAGATCTTGTATTAAAGTTTTTGTTTAGGTCAATGCAACGGTACAATCATATTTGAATTTTATTGCTCAGCTGTAAAGTTACGTCTTTTTTCAACTTGTGACTTGTTTCTTGGCGGGAATCTTGTGGGGGCCCACTGGGCACCGATGGAGTGATTTGTGCATGCAAAAACACGCTAATATAAGATTTTGCCAGAAAAGAAAAAAAAATAATAGCAGAGGGTTTTAATTTTCAAAAATGGAAAGGCCGTAAGACCAGACGAATTAGCCAGGCCCTAATAAGTTTTGTCTCTATTACTAATGAGCTCTGTAATTCAAAGAATAATTGGTTCCCATCTGAACACCTGTTTCCAATTAACTGTCTAACATACTGGGTTTAACCCACCAATAGCCATGACGCGGTGCCCACCGTCGGCTAAAAAAAATATGATGCAGTGCGTAGCAGCTTTTAGGAATCCGACAATAGCTTTTTCCAAGACCCCCTAATATAAGACATTAAAGTCAACACATTCTATAGTTACACACGTAGGCAAAATTCCCTATAATGTGGAATGGTCTTTCCAGGTAGATTGGGGCACATTGACACCTCTAGATAGAATACGCGAGCAAGAACTAAAAATATATCACATGCAAAGTGTGGTAACAAAGACTAAAGATACTCGTGATTAGCAACCAAGTGCACACACATGCATAATGATGCCTGCCTTAAAGCATCGTCCACTAAGTCCAATTGCAAAGGTTATTAGGAATGTGTACATGGGACGCCTAACATAGAAGCTAATAACCTTGAGGGACCGAAACTGGCGACCGAGGGGAGGGGGGGGGGGGGGGTTTGAATGAGAGCCGATCAAAATTTCTTTCGAAATCGATCCGTCGGCCTATATCCCGAAAATCACCACAAACCCTCAAATCCTAGATGAGGTGTGGAGTAGTTATAAAAGAGCTAAACCAACACAAATCACCCCTAGGAACGAGCGAGAGAAAGCACGGAAGCGATCGAGAAAAACTGCAGATCTAGCAGTCAGGGACCGGTCAGACCGCTTGCTCTGGGCGGTCAAACCGGTCGGGCTGGATTTGAAATTCTAGACCTGTCAGACCGGTTGCTCCGACCGGTCAGACCGGTTGCTGCGACCGGTTAGACCGCTTCTGCTCAGAACAGAATTCTATCCCGCGAACTCGAGGTGATTTCAAGATTACTCGTTCAAATCATCACCAAATGGTCTCAAAATTTGCAGGGAGGTTCCTGGGATAGAGACGAACCTCTCCACAAAAGGAATCAACCCAAAACGCAAAGGATCACAAGAATTTCATGGGGGAAAGAGGTAAAAGAGGGTTTTCTAAAAACTCCAAAAACCTCAATCCGAGGGACTCGTGATTCTCGGGGGTTTAGCTCTAGGCTAGATGGTCGAGAAGCAAATCACGGAGTCCCTAAACCCACCAAGAGAAAGCTTTAATCTCAAAAAACCACTAAAAGAGAGGAAATCAATCCATGGACAAAAGATGAACGGGAACACAAAAGAGCTGCTCAAAAGGGTCCTCGATTACATTCAAATTCATCGTGATTTATAGAGGAATTTACCTATACAAGAGCTAGACCTCCACCCATTCATCCACCCTCTCAAATTTGTGGACCTAGCTATAATCTAGACCACGTTTTCCATGGAGACCTCGGCCTAACCCTAGAACAGAGAGAGGAGCAAGGAAAAACAGAAAATGACTCGTGGCTTGGAGGCTCCCCTATCCAAGGGGCAGGTCAGATGTATTTATACGACCTCGGGGGCGACCGATCAGACCGGTCTCACAGACTGGTCAGACCGGTTCCTTCCAGAAATGACCTCCACCCTGACTCGTACACTAAAACGCCCGTAGGGGCAAAATCGGAAAGGGTACAAGATCTCATCCGACGGCGGAGTTTCTTTTTTCGACTCGAAGCCTTCTCCGCGATGCCGCCACGTCGATGCAGATCTGATCCGCGGTTTTGAGGGGTCCGCGAAACCCGGTGAGATGACCGGTTTTGTGAAAACCGCCAAAACTCCACGCGCGGGAAGATTCCCGCCTCCACGCCGTGGCCCTGGACGCCGTTCCCGCCTCGGCCTTCTGGCGGCCCTATACGCCGCCCGACGCCCGTCACCTCCTCGCACGCAGCGAGGCCCTAGACGTCGTCGACGCCCGTCACCTCCGCCAGTCCCGAGACCGACGCCCGTGCCTCCACGACTTGGCGTCTTCAACCGCCGTCCGCCAGCTTGGTTTTGTGGCGCAAACCAAGAAACCCATCATCCACCGGTGCTTGCGCCCTCGATCCAGGAGTGGACGCCACAGCTGCCGCCCGGCCCGAGCTCCGGTCCCGGCTGCCCTTCACCGCCGTCCACCGCACGGTCCATCGGCCACAGCACCTCCACGGCAGCTCACCGTCGACACTCGATGCCCATGTACCTGCAACCAAAGACCAAGCACACGATCACACCGCACGGTTGACAATTCACTCATCACAACCAGGAGTGAGTACTGCTCATTCCTCAAACCTTCTAGACAGCGAAACAAAATTAGTATATGGTGTTTACTATACTGTAATGACATGTCTTGACATGACTCCTACTGACCATGAACATTGAACGGTAGGTTGATGTTTCCTCGGTAAATGCCCATGCAACTGTTGCGAAATAGTTTGGAATGGGAGCTTGAGCAACAAGGCCGCACAAACTGTAGTTTTGACCATGTAAACAAGGAGCCATCCCTCCACACTATATATAGGGCTGAAGGCAAAACAAGTTAGAGCCAAAAAAATTGCAACGATGGAGAACCAATTGAACCAGGAAGAAGAACAACGTAATTGTACCGGATGGGTGAACCCTTCAGCAAACACTCAAAATGGAGGTAACCCGCACCACCTGTATTTTTCTCAATCCATCTGTCTAGGGCCTAGCAAAGATCGTGAGGCTAGAGCAAAAACACTGAAGAGATGTGCAATTGCATCAACTTTGGGCTCCTTGGAAAGCACTCCAGAGGTTGCCGAATGCATATTACGTGAGGTCTATAATTTTGAGTATCCATGGAAAGCAGTCCCACTAGGAAATAGAACATACCTTATTGAGTTCCCAACGATAAGCATCTTAGAGAAGGCAGCAATTGGTCAAGTATTATTTGGCTCCAACAACGCACTGGTGGTAAGAAAATGGCAGGAGAATATAGGAGCATATGGAATACTGCAAAGGTTCTGAGTGAGGATTAGAGGACTGCCTAGAGAATGCTGGGTTTGGGATGATGTAAAGGGTATTCTTGACCTTTTTTGTATGCTAGAAAAGATTGCATGTAGTGAAGCTACAAAGGACAGCCGTGATTATGTGAGAGCATTAGTTGTTGCTGCTGGATCTGAGTGTTTTCCAATTTCTGCTAGAGTTAGCATCAATACTAAGCTCCACAATGTGTATATTCATGCTGAAATTGGCCAAGGTATGAATCCTTCAGAGGTGGAAACGAAGTATGGTAACCCTGAATCCACACCTGGATTAGAAGGACCATCAAAGAACAGATGGAGAGAGTTCCGTGTGAAGAGAGGATATGTTGTGCATAATGACAATGCAGAGCCTGCTAGTAAAGCATTCCAATCCATGTCCGTCAGTGGGCCTTTTATCCCTAACAACCTAGAGAATTACTCCAAGAAAATTGGTCCCTCACGCCTCTCACGGGAGGGATGCGGCAACGACGACGAGATAAACTCTAAAGGAAGCATCACTGGCTTGATGCGCAAGAGGAACAACGAAACAACCCAAGGTACTACTTGGCATCTTAAACGCAATTTCATAGCTCTGCACTGATATTTCATCTATTGAGGCATAGGAATAAAGCACAACATGTACTAACAGTGCATTTAAATTAACAGAGCTCGAAGGAGGAACTGCACAAGGGAGCACGACGGGAGGGGCCAAAAGGTATATCATTTAATAGAATCTACTAATGAATATCAAGTGTGATCAATTGTTTTATGATACGTCTAATAGATAATAACTTTAAAATTCATGCACCATGGTTATATTCATGTTTGCATCAATTCCTATATGTATATAGACACACACACACACACGATAACTATGCGAGGTTAGTAGTTGCTTATATAAGATATTTGGATTGCAGGAGGCCACTGGAACTTTTCCCAGATGATTTCTGGGAAAACACCGACGCAGGAGAAACTAGGGCAAAAGAAAATGATACAGATAGCACTGATCTAGCAGAAACGGGTGCCAAGGGGCTATTGTTTGTACGGAACCACATTTGGATGAGTTATATGTCTCAATGCGTGATGTGTTAGAAAAATATGTATTATCATGTGAACCTAATCATAAGGAGAGCTTGTTTATTATATTCCGGTGAATCCTATTGTTGTGCTCATACTTTATAGCAAAATGCTAAGGTGAGGGTGAGGGTATCGTAGACTACACCTGAGGCTGGTATGTTTCAAGTAATTGATCCCTAGAATATATAGCTAAAATTTGAAGGTCATCTCATAAAGAAATCATATGGAATAATGCCACGAGACATGGTTGCATTATACAAGAAAGTCTCTTAAATTCATTACAACTGACAAGAAATTTGTAGCAGAAGATAACAAGACATTTATTAAATTTATTTTGAACATAGAGTGCCATCTATATAACAAACTAGTACAACGGATAGAGGATGGCCCTAGAAACTATTTGACTTAGACTGGCTTTGTACATAGATGACAGCAAACTATCAATGCAACCAAGTCCAGTGGGCCTACTGCAAACGTTCTACTAAAGTACATCCATACATAGTTTAGGTGGCTGAGTAGAGTTCTAGATACAAACAGTTCATCTCCATAGCACAACTGACAAGGTAAAATGCCAGGCATGGCCCACTTATTTAATGAAAAGAACAGCTGAAACTGATGATAGTTGGCAGCATAGATCACGGACGTGCAGATTCACTCGTCACTGCAATGTGAAGTACTGAAGGTCATTAGATCTTTCATGTATTAGTTTCCTAAGAACATTAAATAGATAACCGCATTTACCTCGCCTTCTCCTTCTTCCAATAAAGCAACTCCTTGCGAGCAGGTCTTGAACGTTTACCTAACACATTCCTGCATGGTAAGGATCTAATTAGAATTTTTCTAAACCCTACACTTTATATTGAACATGGCAAAACAATGTCCGGGGAAAAGTTGCATACCCATGTTCCTCACGAGCACCAGGAGAAACTGCCTCCTTCCCCTTAGTTGAGGACTTCTTTTCGGGAGTGGGGGTTTGACTGTTAGGAGGTGGAGTGCTTTCATCTCCAGGATCAGTGGGATTCTCAGTTAAGCTGGGAGAACCATCATTGCGTTCTTTATGAAGAGCGGTAGTTGACGGGCTGGTGCTAGCCATGGCAGCAGGGTCCTTAGGAATATCCTTAAGAGTGACATTAGGACCACCCCTGTGTGTCCGTGGAGGCATAAACACCCTCCTAGTTTGGAAACACAATTGTCCAGTTCTAAATGTTTGGTCACTAATTATGACCTGAAACACATAGCTGCGACCAACAAGAGCACGAAGGGCGGCAGGAAGTAGGATCTGATTAGATGAACTTTCTTCCACGAGCTCAGCAGCAGTGCGCCGCACAACCTGCTCAGCGACGCCACCGAACAGAAATATTTTTGTGCGACCAGTGGCATCCTCAATCACCAAATTTAGCTTGTAACTGTGCATATAACAGGGAAAAAGTTTGAGAAAATAACATTTATAATGAATGATGTTAGATAGGGCAACACCAATGGATTGCAATAAGTTTTCACCTGGGAACGACGACCGGTTTAGTTTCATTACAGTTGATACATTCAAAACCTTGGAGAGTTGGCTTCAAGCCCTTTTTGCATATGCTGCAGCCTTTATACCACCAGCCATTTGTGACATCAATTTCCTTTATGCTTGCATGACATGTAAAGCGCACATCCTATTGGAGGGTATGGAAGGCAGGGTAATTATTATGCCGTGGGGCACCATGTTTAAAACTGTACAAAAGGAAGAGGATATACATTACTGTCATGGGGATTCAATGACAAAAGCCAGTCTTTCTATTGGCATTTTCCTCGTCAACACCACCTGCTGCGGCATCACCATCTCCTGGTAGGAGCAGAACTTCACAGCCTCTTCCTTGTAGACTGCAAGGAAATTCATGAAGACAAGACAAAGAGTCAAACAAACCTCCACATGGAATTTACCCAAACAAAAAGAAAGGAGGCTGATAGGATATCAATATACCTAGCACGAAAAGCATTAACCTATGGAATGTCAATGTTTATATACCATTTTGTTGCAAGATTACTCAGGCATCTAGGAGCACCTACAAGTTTTAAAACAAAAACACATGAATAGATCAGGTCTGAAGGTAAGGTATGATCCAGACCTTGGGAACAATGGATAACTTGTTTACAAGTTAATACCCACCTAGATATAGCCTTACTTGCATCCCAGCAAAAACAATCACAACTGGCTCGCTGTTTCCTATAGTTTCAATAAGGATCTCATCCTCAAAAGATGTTGCGTGCTCACCCCATAAAGTCACTGATAAAGGCTGGTCACTGGAAATCACAAATACAACATATATTGTAATAACCTATTCAAAGTATGTTTAAACAACAATGTAAATAATTAATAGCAGGAACCAAACCTTAAGTCACGCAGCTCCACTTCGCACCTCACAGATGTGCCATTCAAACTGCTACAATGCACAACTGGGTGCACCACTGTAAGTTGCCCAATGATATCTGTTGGAAAGTTAGGTTGTCAAATATTGTAATATATACTACTACATGACTTCACTGAGTAAAAATTTAAGTTTCCCAACTTATATTTTGTAAAATCAGGAGGGTGCATACCTATTAAACCTTGGTCATGCCTTGCTCTATGATCCAGAATTCCAGATCACCATAGTCCACAAAGTTAAAAAAGTAGCAGGGAAGATTGGCTGTCACCTCAGCATGTATTTCTTGAGTAGTCGTCAACGAAGTGAAAAAGATGGTATATGTACTGGGTATAGCTTTGAACTTCCTTTCTTGCTTACTGACTTGAAAGTTTCTTATATAATAGCAATGTCCCTCCACCAGAGACTTGGAAAATTTGTTTATGTCTTTCTGTCCAATGGAAGCGGTAATTCCTTGGCCCTACAGAATAACGATGAAGTGAAGATGGCAATGCTAGCTATATTGACAAAAAAAAGTAGATGTATTATGTGATGTACCTCTTCATCAACAAGGACAAGTTCTAAGGAGGAAAAATCTTTCCCCTTTGAAATCCCAGATACATGCCACATCCTAGCGATTCTAACCTTGATACGCCAGTTATGTCTGCCTAGGTTGATCTGGGATAACAAGTTGTACTCCATCTGCAGTTTATATAATCATATAATGAATAAGCAAACTCAAGTACACCAAGGCAATGGAACACATCTAAAATTTGTGGAGCATATAGCCAAATTATATTTTAAACAAAAAAGCTAAAAGCATGCAATGTTCTGATTGGCATGAAACATACACAGAAAGATAATTTGTGCGATGCATAGAGAGTTGAAATTACCACAATGACTGGAGAATCTCCCTGTAGACAATGTTGAGAGTGGCACTGCAACTTAGATCTGTATCATCATCAATCAAAATCTTAAGCCCATTTCTAGATGTTATGTGTGATATAGCAACATATAGCTGTCCATGACTAAAAACTGGTCAGGGCAAGTATAGGCCAACATTCTACAAAGTTTGTCCTTGACTTTTATTTATGGTCATTGCATAACAAAGACGAACCGGAAACTGTCGCCTACTAAGCACAAAAGGCCATTTAGGACTTGATACATGCAAGGCAATCCGAGGAAGCAGCACCTTGTCACCAATGTGTGATCCAGTTATTATTTGAGCCTCCAAAACCCGATCACCTAATTGTGTAATGATAAGACGAGTACCATTGCAAAGACCAGCACTTTGATTCAAATTACGCAAAAGCATCACAGGTGCACCAATCTTGACCACAAGCTTATGATGAGGGATACCTTTGAATTGTAAAGAATTCAAGAATTCAACTGGATAAAGCAAGTCTAAATTACCATGTTCCTTTGAGGATTCAACCAAGGTATCTGAGCTAAGATATACCTTTTCATGACCTAGTATTAAAGAAAGAACATGACTATTAATTTCATCAATGGTGTCATTTTTTGGAGCGATGATAGCTCTTTCCCTTAAATAGGTTGGATCGGAGTATGATGTCTCTAGGTTTGGGTACGTAGAGCTTATTATATCATCAATGGCTGAATCTACCCTTGGAATTAAGATGTCATGTGGTATCTCCACCAGCTCAGAGTCCCCATCATCACTATCTACAGAAGCTTTTGCAGTGCCATCTCTAATACTCAACACCCAGTCATTAAATTCTTTCACCTGCTCAGTAGGTAAACCACTATCTGCCATGGCTAGCAGGTGCATGTTTATTGTAAGCCTTAGAACCTTAACATGCTTCCAAATGTAGGAGTTAGTTATGGATGCATCTATCGTGTCTAATCTACTCCCACCCTCAACCACAGGTAATACCTGCCGAAAATCGCCACCAAGTAACACAGTTTTGCCACCAAAAAGTTTGTGAAAACTGGAAGACTCCACTCCGCCAAGAATGTCTCGCATGCTACGGTCTAATGATTCAAAACTATGACGGTGAGTCATGGGAGCCTCATCCCATATTATCAAAGAGCACTGCAGTATTAAATCAGCAAGGAATGACCCCCCTTTTATTCCGCAAACTGATGACTCATCAATAACTATAGGAATTTTAAATCGAGAATGTGCCGTACGCCCTCCTGGGAGCAACAGCGCAGCAACCCCGGAAGAGGCTACTGTAAGAACAATAAGGTTTTCAGACCGTAGGCGTGAAATAATCGCATTCCAAAGAAATGTTTTTCCAATGCCACCATAGCCATACACAAAAAAGCATTGGCCAGTCCTTTCATAAACAGATTGTAGGACAACATCATATATTTGTTTCTGCTCTGAATTTAACTTGCTCACAAGGTTATCATGCACAAGAAGAAGATTTGCAGAATCATAAGCTAATTCCTCAGCCAGCAGTCTATTTTTCACCTTGTTACAAAGATTAGGATCAGGCTTTGGTAAACCATGGTCAGTCATTGAGGCACCATTCTTACTAAATAAATTATCAAGCTCTACCAGGACATGGTTTTTTAGATGTTGTTCAGGGATTCTATAAGAAGGCATTTGTATCATTCTCTGAATTTTATGTTGTATATCATCAGTGAAATATGTATAGAACTCAGAAAATAGAGAAGCTGCATCACAAACAGAGCAAAAAAGAATTATAGTAACAAGGAGTTGGCGCATCTGAGCAGCTGATCCCCAGACAGATGCTTCCCTAAGAGCCTCACGCCACTGCCTGACAAGCATCTTTAAATGTTGGGTGCAAAACACCACCAATAGTTCGAAGATCCTCATAGGATGTAGCACCCTTGGCAACATTTAGGAGCATACGGAGGTAATAAACCTCACCACAGCTAGGATTTATATAGATTGCCCTCCCAATTTTTTTTATCCTTTTCGGGGATGCCAAGCTCTATTCTTATTATTCCAAACCCATCTCGTTGGAAATTCTATATATGTCAATTCTCGGGCAGATGGGAACATCCTGTCAGCAGTGAACCACTCAGTCAGTGTTGTTTGTGTGGAACGAGGGTCATCTACAATATCAACTAATGGTCGCTTAGCTGGGTACACAAGGCTGTTCATCAAAGGCAGGTGTACAGCTAACCTCTCCACTGCCGGTGTCCTATAGTGTATATCAAACTCAAACATGCGCCAGACAGCTTCATGCGAAGATAAGTAACGACAGTCAATGTACTCACGAACCTCATCACCTTCATCAGCTTTCCTCTGAACATCTAGTGGTTCAGTACTGACACCACTACCGCTAGGGTCCTGATGTGAATCATCCCTAGACATGTTAGCGCCAAAGCTCTCGATCACAGCTCTAGCACGATCTGGCCCCTTCGTGATGTACTTAAACAAATACTTAATTAGATGGGTTTTGTTGCACCATTCTACATTTATATGAGCCCTAAACCTCTTCAACAAAAATAAGTTATACGGAACGGCCCATCTGCTATCAAGTTTAACCCCATACCGCTCCACAGAATGACCAGACTCCAAACGCCTATACTGCACAAAGCCATCCTCGCCAACTACCGTGTTTTCTTGGTATGCTTTAGGAAAAATTTTGAGCTTTTATTATTCTTCATACATGGACATTTTTTGTTAAGCTCCCCACAAGGACCATGAACCATGAACTCATCTACAAGACTATAACCCACAGAATCTGAAACTCTATCAGGTATCTCAGCACTAATTATGGAGTCAATAAATGAAGGGGGTGAGTCTTTGGTATTACCTTCAAGCCAAACCAAAATATGAACGTGAGGCAAACCGCGCTCCTGGAACTCAATAGTGTAGAGCACTGAAATAGGGGAAACAATAATAAGTTTGTAAAGTATCAATAGACATTATGCTTGTGGAACGCAAAAAAACTTGATGGGACAGTTGTATATAAGTTAATCTGAATACACCATTTTAGCGCTCCTCGTACTATCTCATTAGCGACTATTATTTTGGCTATAGTAATATATGCGTATAGAGGCAGAGCACTAAAGGCATATGGCATGAACTCAGGAGATGGCATAGCAAAAAAGATGTGCTACTATTTCTTCGCTGCATGCACACATCATCAGGCACAAGGGATAGCAGGTTTGGCAGCGTACATCTACATACATCGATGAACCTACTCCCGGCGTGCATACTGCTAGCACTTAGCAAAGATGTCCCGACACCAAACAATTGCAGCAAGTCTGCCAGCCCACAGTGACCTACTCACTGCATCCATGCTGCTAGCTAGCCTCATGAATGCATGCATCCTCAGGGTGTGTAACTATTTCCTGCAGCTAGCCCCCAGCCTGACCAAGCACAGTACAGTTGGAAACTACAAAAAAAAAATGCTGGTGGGTTGGTTTGGTTTCCACCTAAGACCTATAAGTTTTTTTTAAAAAAATATAATACTGGACGTGATCAAAATGTGGTAATCATATTCATATTTATATGTATACCTGCTTTTGCCTTTCCAAAATATGTACCCTTCTTCAGCACGGAAACAAGCTCTTCAACCTAACTCGACTAACTATGTCAGGTCTAGCGTTAGGTTTCTGTCCTGGAATAAATTCAAGAGCATCAGCTATTTCCTGCCACTTTGTATTACATGTAAAAGTGATGAACAGGTCCGGAGGTCCATAGAACCTACAAATCGCCATTGCATCCTGATAGTTCTGTACCATATATCTTTTACTCCCAGTAAAGCTCGCAGGCAATATAACTTTCTTACCAACATTGTTTCCATCAAAATCACCCTTGTGCAGTGCATCGTGTATACCTTGGTATATCTCAGACCTTAGGTTCTTATTGTTTTTAATGATAAACCTAAGCCTATTTTCCTCCACAGATGCAAATGCATCCACTATGTACTGCTGGAATAATCGATCACCACATATCAATGTAGTTGCCTCACATCTGCGCTGCTGCAACCGAAAAGCATAATATTCAAGCATGGTAACCTCACTTCTAGCTCTAAACCCGCAAGACTCCCGACTGGCAATATTTGATCCCTAGTTTGAAGCTCTCCTCACCATAGGGAAATAGAATTGGGTACTGCAAAGCCATATAATTGGAATGTAGGTTGCTAATTCATCTAAGACCACCACCTCTGTCCTGAATTATTATATCAGGGCTCTTCTTCTCCTCTGAAAAATCACCAACTATCAAAGCAGCTACCTCGGACCCTGTTGGTGCACTGTACTGAGGTGTAGTCTTGGACCGATCATGCAATAGCCTAAGGCGCAAGGGCTGGCAATTTCTCTGAGCCAACATGTCCCTAGCAGCCCTAAATGATTTGACCAGTTCATTTTTTTCATCAAACATCCTCACCAAACCCTCGACAATTACTCTATCAACCTCATTTCCACTATCACAATCCCTATCACTATCAAAAATTGATATTCGATTTTCAACCTCATTTTCAGTATCAACAATATAAAGCTGCGCATAAACCGGGGGCTTACCCTCTTCTGGTAGCAAAGATCCGATTCGATGATGAACCTGGCCATTAATTTTAAATACATATGGTCCGGGGCCCTTGTTTATACTCATGTCAATTTTAGCTCCCAATGATGTGAAAGCAAACATGGAATTGTATGAACGTATGGATTTAAGAAAGTACTTAGATAAAATGTCACCATTTGGATTTAACAAGGCAGCTCGAAATGGAGGATGATCTTTTAGAAGAGGCAAATGGACCTTACCTCCTCTACAACAAAGATGAAAACGGGCACGGTCTCCTTCACCTGAGTATGATCTCTTCACACGTTCCTGGTACCAAAACTGTGCACCACAGTACTGGCACTCATGTGCAGGTGGCCCGTAGTATGATGTCTCGTCAGGAATGGCTAGAATATTGAAAATAAATTAACAGCGCATTTTTTTAGAGCAGTATCATGGGGGCTCCTACAACCTATAAGGGCAGCTCCAGTGTGCACTTTTTGAGGGTGCCTAGAGAATCTTTTTAGCCTAGCACCCTGACTATACACTGGAGAGGGAGGGTGCCATCGATTAAAGCTTGGAAGGGGTGCTTGTTTTTGCACCCGGTTCCAACAATAAACTATTATTCTTCAACAGTGACTCAACAGTGAATAATATATTTATTACATGACCGTTGGGAGCGTTGGGAGGAGGTAGCCGTTGCACAAGGGTACTGCTGCTTCTACAAATAGCAGTCGGCCGTAGCTCATTTGACCCAGCCACTTCAAATAGAAGAAATTACATGAAAAAAAACACCATGGATCATACATCTGGCTTCAATCCTTCGAACTCCTCACCTCCCGTGGAGCCAAACACAAGCAGTCAATCCACCCCAAGGAACCCACAATCACTGTTTGCCACAAACTTTGAGCCCCAACTCAACCAACAATTCCAGTCTCAATTCCCTCCAAATTTCAACCCTTTCAACCCTTATGGCTTCCCTCCAAATTTCAACCCTTACAATCTAGGTAATCCATATGAAGGCAACTTCAACCTTTCTCCCAATGGAGTGTTTGGAAGAGGAGCTGCAGTTGAAGGAGTTCGGTCTTCATCACCAGTTGAGTCAATGCCTTTTGTTCTTGGTGCTGGCAGCTCAAGTCCAGCCTCCCAAATGTCTGTAGCACCACAAATGAATGAAGATTTCAGCAATCAAGAGTGGAGTGACAATAGTGAAGGCGAAGAAAAGAAAGGAGGGCGTATGAATTGGACTGAAGAAGAAAATTTGAAGCTAATCAGTTCATGGCTGCATCATTCCAATGATTCAGTTAAGGGGAATTCACAGAAAGGTGAAAATTTTTGGAAGAACATAGTGGCAGAATTCAATAGCAATGTCCCAGAAGATCGAAGAAGAAAAGTTCCACAATGCAAGACCCACTGGACAAAGACCAACAAGTTGGTGGTTCATTTCAACGGGTGTTGGGTCAGAATGATGAGAGCTCGTGCTAGTGGAGAATCTGATGACCAAGTTATGGCCAACGCACATGCAGTTTACAAACGGGAATCCAAAGGTAATAAACCATTCACATTGGATTACTGGTGGAGAGCAGTGAAGGATCAACAAAAATGGGCAAAAAGAAAAGAGAACCAAGACATGACCTCAAGCAAGAGACTGAAGAACAATGCATCTGGGGCTTACACATCTTCTTCCAACCAAGAGAGTGAGGAGGCAAGCCCAAGTGAGAAATCTTGGCCGGAAGGGCAGAAGCAGGCAAAAGCTAGAATGAAAGGCAAAGAGAAGAAGCTCACATCAGATTTGACTTTAGAAAGCCTCAAAATTGAGAAGATGAAATTGTATCATGAAGCAACACAAGTGAAGGCAGCAGCGGTGGCAAAAGCAGCAGATGCTACAGAAAAGAAGGCAACGGTTGATCTCTTGAATAAGTACATTGAGATGAATACAATGGACACCACAGGGTTCAGCGATGCGCAAATCAAACGCCACGAGATAGCACTTAATTATTTACAAACAAAACTTAGCAAGAACAATTAGACAAGAATTAGTACCTGAGAATGCAACCAAGTATTAGTCAATGTATTAGCCTCTGAGAATGTAACGTAGCAGTCAATGTATTAGCATCTGAGAATGCAATGTAGTAGTCAATGTATTATTAACTGAAAGTGTAATGTAGCAGTCAATGTATTAGTACTAGAGAATGCAATCCAGTAGTCAATGTATTAGTACTAGAGAATGCAATCCAGCAGTCAATGTATCATCATTCTTGTAATAATTCTGTTGTGAATAGCGTTCTCTAACTAGTTGATGTGGCATAAAAAAAGTATGACCAACTAACCGTTGGGAAACTAGCTATTGGAATAGGTTGCACCAGCTTATAAAAGGCTGAAGGTTGAGAGCAGCAAGCAACACCCCCTTCAGCAATGTCTACATCCCAGCTCCAAAACTCAGATAGTTCTAGTAGCGAGTGTGACCTTGAGAAGCTTATGTGGGAGTTTACAAATGACCCACTCGAAGCTGAGATTGAAGCTGAGCTTGAAGCGGAAAATGAAGCTGAGGCTGAAATGGATCTGGTTGGAAATTCCCATCAGTTCCATCGTAGGTACATAGACCGGAATAGAGAAGATGCAAACAGGAGACTAGAAGCTGACTACTTCTGCAACAACCCAGTATACACTGACACTCAGTTCCGGCGAAGGTACAAGCTCGTTTTGCAATATTGCGAGGCCCTGCACGCTTTTGGAAACAGGAAACACTTGCAGACATTATGTATGCATGTATTATACTTCACAACATGATAGTAGAAAATGAAAGGGATTCCTATGTGGTTCGGTTCAATGACACTGAGGAGTATAACGTACGTGATGAAGATGAGCACTATGAACAGGGGAGGTCTCAGCCTTTAGCGGGGTTCAATCATGGGCCAATTCATGAATTCTCCAGGGTACTGCAAGCAAATGATGCCATTCATGATAGGGAAAAGCATCATCAATTCAAGGCTGACTTGGTGGAGCACATATGGCAAGGATTTCGTGGTGAATGAGCCTATTTTAGTTTTTACTGCTAAATTAATAGTATGCCCAGTGT
Source organism: Panicum virgatum (assembly GCF_016808335.1). NCBI lineage: Eukaryota > Viridiplantae > Streptophyta > Magnoliopsida > Poales > Poaceae > Panicum > Panicum virgatum. The sequence continues at coordinate 9,873,989 of NC_053146.1, forward strand.
TTAGCATTTGGAACACTTTTAGTTGTAACCTTACTTTTTAAGCCCGTATATTAGCAGTAAGAAGCAATGTAAAAATCTATTTGCCTATCTACTGAGAAGCAATAAGGAATTTATTCCCCATATATGGATCACGAGAAATAACTAGATTTACTAATTAGATTTACTTTATTTTGCACAAAATTGACAAGCATGTTGCTCCGACCTCCTACGACCCCTCCATACTGCTTGTCCTAGGCCAATCGGGAAAAAAACAAAGAAAAAAGCAAGTAGTAAACGTGACCATTTACCTATTCGATGGAGATGCATCTCAGATCCAGAGACGCGGGAACCGAGGCACACAACCGGATCCCTTGCAGCTGTGTGTGACCCACCATGCTGCCGCTGACGAGCCCGGCGGCGTCCACGGCAACGACCTGCCGTGAAGCCTCCCATCGATCTCGTGTCGTCCCGAACTCCGGATCTGCTAGAAGAGCATCGCAGTCACTCTCATCTTCTTCTCCTCGCCCCCAATCACCTCTCTTCTTCTGCTTGCAAGGAGTAGCCTTTGCCCAATTTCATGGGCAGCCGAAGATGGCGAGGGAGAAGATTTGGTGGATAGATCGGAAAGGGGAAGAACAGGCCTCGCAGTCTCCGCGGTTTGGGGAAGAGATCAGATATTTTAGTGCGGTAGGACCCACCTTAGCACGTTCACACAATTTCTTTACACTGGAGCGGAATGAGATAGTTCGAGAAAAAATTTATGTGTCAGATCTTAGCACTACGTGAGGTGCTATACACTGTGGATGCTCTAACCCATCCTAATTTAATTTTCTTTTTGAGATGTGCACATACAACAATAATTACCTGCTTTCTTTACTCCTGTCCTAGACTTATGGGGATCCTGTTTCTCCTCCAAGGCTCCCCTCTAGAATTTATAACCCCACCTACAACAATAATTGCAAATTTGGCCAGTGAGCTTACACTTTTGGCATGGACTAATCTAGGACACTCTACAGCCGCATAATTCCTAAGACCCAACTACTCCTTTTCTATAGTCTATAAATATTACCTCCTTTTTTTGCTTTTATTATAGATCTCCGACACTCTTGCCTCTCACGTATGCTACCCCCAGTAGACGGCGCAACACAATCTGCGGCGATAGTAGCAAATCAGTCGCATACAAACACCTAGTAAGTATACAATGCAACTACAATCAGAGAGGAAGTATCAAGACACCTGGCTCCAAGGCTAGTCCCTTTTCACATAACCCCTTCCTCGTATTGCTAGCAGGCATATCCTCCATGCAGTGGCAGACCCAACATTTGGAACTAGGGCAGTCCTGATAAAAAAAATATAAAGTACAATCCAATATAATCTAATATAGCAATTTGATAACAACACGGTCCATAATAACTAAATTTACAATAACACAGCTACTAGGACTCCATGCACACTTAACTCAACTAAGGCTACAGTCTTCATAGCTAAACATCTTGATAGCAGCAGCAGTATAAATGGGTGCAGATTATTTAGGTAATCACCTAACTAATGTCTGAATTTAGAAGTTAGATTGAGATGGAATGGAGGGAGAAAGAGAACAGTACACACCATGGACGGGACTGCAATTGGCAATGGAGATTAGAGAATTGGGGATGCTAGATGCCACATCTTAGAAGGCAGTGGCGGAACCAGGATTGAGTCGAACCCCGGGCCGAGTTTTAAATATAGACGTCCACAAACTCACAGTTCAAAAGATACATGAAAATATAAACGGAAAGATAGATAACATACAAAAAGCGTCATCGCGAAGTAATATATTTATTCTTCTTCAGTAATTGATCCAAGTCCTTCTTCAGCAATTGATTCAAGTCCAGAGGTAGAAGCTACTGCAAAATGAAAAAAATTTGGGCCGAACCCCGGGCCATGGCCCGGGTGGCCCGGGGTGTGCATCCGCCCCTGTTAGAAGGTTACTGGCGTGCTGTGGCAGGTGGCCGTGCTCCCCTACCGCTCGCGGTGCGTGTGCAGCAGCCACGCATGCCTGCCGTGGGCTCGCACTTCAGGTGCGGCCAGGTTGGAGCGGTGGCGCTAGCCGTCGCGGGTGTGAGGCTGAGGACCCAGGCCGAGCAGCCGGGGCCAAGGCATGGCCATGCGGGGCGCCGGGAAGAGCCGCGGTCTGGCCGGAGCAGGGGTCGGCGGGAGTCGAGGCGCAGGCGATTGCGCAGCGTGGGGCGGATGCGCGAGCCGGCGATGCGGCGGCCCCGTGAAGCCTTCTAGGATGTGGGCAGCGGCAGGCAGGGCAGCGAGCAGCCGCTGGCACCGGAGGCACGGGATGCAGGAGGTTGGGGGTGGCCGGCCTGGATGCGATGGGAAGAGGAGGAACATTACTAATTTGGTGATTTGGGCTAGATTGGATAGGTGGGCCAAAATTCTGAAGTTAGATATTTGGGCCAAAGTTTAGGATACCTCCTGATGCATGGACTACCTTTAGATTGGCAGCTGGATTATGAACAAATGTCGATAAAATTATCTAAATATACACTGATATAGTTACATATATATATATAGAAAATAGTAAAATAAAAATACATTGAAGGATTGGTTGGAAGGGAAAAACGGAAATGCATAGGAAGGAACCACAAGAATATGAAAATGCCAGTAGAAAGATTTGATTACAACCAAAAGTAGAATTATAGCAAATAAATAGTCTAGTTTCTAGGAGACACAATGTGCTTGCAACAACCACATGCAGCCTCCCTATAAAGCATGGCCATTACATCCTTTGTTTCCTACGTATGCATATCATACATACCGTGACTTTTCATTATGTTCATTTCAATAGTAGTATGTATAAATTATTGAGAGTTCTAATATGCCAGTACAGCATGGGTCTCATCGTACTATTGGAACTTACAGTTATGAGCTATCCGAGAATAGGCTTTCAAGCAGGTCGTACAGCAAGCACCGAGTGAAGGCAAAAGTGGAGAAGGGGTGCATTGAAACGAAGGGAGTGTCATGCTTATATAGGCATGAGATGGAATCTGGGATGCAATGCCCCCGGAAACATGGCAATAAGAAAAAGATAGGAGCTAAAGAATCATACTACAAGATGAACAGCCAAGTGAGGGGATGGATCGCTGCATGCAATAGCTCGTAGCCCATCAACTTGCAGCTCACGTCACTTTCAAGGGTCAGAGGAAGGACGCTACCACTATGCACTGGCTTGGTGTTGCACATAAACAACACGTTATTTGCTATAGGAAATTTTCATGTTCATGAACAGCTACATTTTTGTTATGTCACATCACATGCATGTACCACTAGTGTGATTACTAAATTTGCTTTCCTAAATGTTCGCATTTAGTGCTTAACCAAGAGTACCTTTACCCTTTGTTATCACATGCATGGCATTTATTGCTGGCCCACTATAGAAGTATCATTGTATTAGGCGTAAGTGAATAGGAGAAATATATTCAGCATGTCTGGACAGAGTGCCTGCTAGATGACTATTCACGAGAGCGATGGATTGATGCGGCAAATGATGCCAAGGTATGAGATGTCCATCAGCCACAGCAAAAAAATCAGGACAAGTGGATCGAGTAATCCAAACCATATCAGATGAGCCACGACCAAAAAAAAACACAAGTGGATCGAGCCATCCAGACCGAATCGGATGGACCTAACATTTTAGGCTAACGTGGCCCTTCTAGCAGGCTGCGAAAACGGTGCGGCCTTATAGTTTTAATACTATGATTCGTGCACCAAAAGGTGCGATATCAGCGTGCCACGTCGCCGGCCGTTCCTGGCCGTCGGATCGGCCAGACGGACGGTCTAGATCGGGCAAATCACAGTCATTTTTCAAAAAAACCCTCAATCTCTACCAAAATCAGACCGCAGTCCCCTCTCCCTTTCCATGTACTCTTTCCCTTTCTCCTCCCCAACATCGCCACCGCTGCCGCCTCGCGAGCCCGCCGTCGTGCCCTCTGCCCGCCGGCCTCTGCCCTTCGCCTCGCTCCTCCACCTCCGCCCCGCCTCTCGAACCTTCGGCTGGCCGCGACATCCAGGCGCCTCCCTCCCTCCACGCGCTTGGCGGCGACCGGTGCTTGGCGGCCCCATTCGCGGGCGGTGGGGCGAGCGCGGCCCAGGCGGATCCAGCGGCGGCGGACACGGCGGGGGGCCGCCACGGGTGGCGGCGTTCGCGGGCGGCTGCAGCGGCCTCGGGCGGCATCGTTCGCGGCTGGTGGCCGCAGCGGAGTTATGTGTGCAGTCGAGCACAGAAGATGATAATTGCTCCTGCACCCGTTCCATCTCCATGTACAAGCTCGATGATTTGATTTGAGGTGTGAATGATGATAACACAAGTAAAATACAGTTATCCCTATCTGATTCCTTCCAAAAGGGTGCTGAGAATACTTCAATCTGATACGTTTTGTTTTGTCTTTCATTCCTATCTTGATATTATTATTATTCTTTTGGTGGATCTTGGCCTTTGATGACCTGATGGTTGTAGAACAGGTAAATATTTGCCTGATCTGTTGATATTTTTAGGTAAATATTTGCCTAATTTGTTGATATTTTTATTAACTAGAACAGCCTGAGGTTGAATAATCATGCATGTACTTTGCTGCACATTTGCTTGTTGGTACCTTTGTTGTTGCTTTTGTGGTTGGATGGACAAATTTGAATGACTACCCCGCTGCAAATTTGAATGACTTGGAAATATTCAAGCTCAACAGACCAAATCACATGTATATCTCTGAAAATCGAGATTGACTTGTATGCAGATTATCCCGCTGAACTGAGCCATCTGAAATCTCTCTTATCTTCAGTTTATTTGCCAGATTTGATTCATGTTGTTTGTATTCGATGGAGAGGTTTGTTGCGACGAGGACAAACAAGCTCCCTCTTCTGAAGACATTGAGGATGCTTGCTGGCAGAATCGAACCAATAAACCTATTGCCACCACTGAGTAACTAGATATCACATCCAATGTATTATTATTTTGAAGTAACTTGTTTGATTTGAGGCTTCTGCAGCGTGGGTGAAGCGGTCAATTCTTTTCTGATGATGCTATGACTCGGTTTGTTATTGCTGTTTGAAATCTCTTTTCACAGTTGTCTTTTTAACCAGTGTAAGCAATTTTATAAGATGACATTTAACCTTCCTACCATTACATATCACATTTACTTGTGATGACAATTGACAAGTGCCTGGCTTCCTCAGGCTTAACCATTATTTAGATTAGATCATGGTATTTTAGTTAAATGTTTCTGTAATGCTAGCTCATATGTAGACCTGTGGAACTTAAGACTTTTGTGAACCTGAACAGGCTATGCTCTTTTGTTAAAGTCTAAACATGTGGACATGGAATTTATTTTTGTGACATTTGAATGGAATGTTGCTTAACAATTATGTCTTCAATAAAATACTAGCCTAACAATTACAGCTTCAAGAAAACACTGTTACCAGCAGCAGCTTCTCTCATCTGCAGGTGTCCATACTGAATCCATAACCTTTGTGGTTTGGTCTGGGGAGGATTTCCCATATGCAGATGTTTGATTCAAATGTGGTGAGTGGTTTAAATTGGGTCTCTTGAGGGATTGTATGATACTATCTGTTATGTTATTGTAGCTTTGTGCATTGTGCCTACCATTATTTCACTTTTCTATACATTACAGTTTAACTATCCTAGAGCAAGTGTTTTCTGAGTTGCGCCGAAGAGCGTGTGTTGTCATCAGCTTTGTCTCTATCTGTACCGTAGTTAAATACCAGCACAAGATTTGCTGCATGGTGCTTCGACATGTATCATCCATCTTTTTAGATACAGTTCGGACTTAAAATTAGTCCCAACTGAAAATCCACATGACAGATTCTGAACACGATGAGAAGCAAGAATGCAATTGTCCATATATGCAGCTGACAAGGAAATCACGCTGATGAAAGAAGAAAATAGGAATCAGGTAAATTCAGGTTAGTATCCTTGCCTAAGGTAAAAATTCTCTATTTCAATCATTTGATCTATTACATCATTCGTATGGTTAAGATTTCTGAATCACTCCACTTGAAGTCGGATTTTGTGGTCTACTCTGAATGATGACACCGTGGAGAATCATGCTTTTTGAATACTCTTAAATATACCAAGCATGGTTGTAACACCTGAAGTTGCCCTATCAGAAATCATGCAATCAGTTAAGATAAAATATTAGCATATGATGAAAAATACAGTCCACACTGGCCATACGCGGCAACGCCGCGACCATTTCTAGTTTCTACTATTGCTCTTCCCTCATGCATAGACAAGCTAGCGTCCAAGAAAGAGGCGACCCCTACAGAGTACATAGAGGCCAGGGGCGGAGCCAGGAATTTGTTTTTTTCATTATTAGGGGGGCCAACCATGCTAATTTATATAAAAATTTAATTAAAATTCAAATGTTCAATGTAAATTTGGGAACCATAGGGGGGCAGGCCCCTGCCCGCCCCCTGTCTCCGCCCCTGATAGAGGCCATGAGCTGTGCATCATTCTTCTACATGTGCATGCGTTACCAAGCGGAGGGGGCAGGGCGGCCAGGGGCAGGGCGTCCACAGCAAGCCGGCGGACAGGGCAGGGCTGCCTGGCGCAGGGCAACGGTGGCGGCGGCCACAGAAGCGCGTGGGAAGAATGCGTGACGGAAAAAAACCAGCGAAGATGGGAACGACGGAAGAATACGCGGGGGCCGCTAATTTACGGTCGCCCGTAATTTGGCATCCGTACGGTCGATTTTGGCACACGTGATTCCTTTGCTTTATGTCCCCTCCGTCCCGGGCAATCTCTTTCCATCCTCACAGCATGTGCCCAGTACGCACCGTCTCCAAAGTCCAGAGTCCTAGATCCCCTCACATCACCTTGTATCGCTTCCCTCCTCCATCAAAACTATCAACCATCATATATTTCTATGTTATAAAAAGAATTAATCTAACTTATACAAATAAAAAAGTTAACCAAACATACACAAACAATTTTGGAGAGAAAAAAAAAACTGAAAGAAAAAAAACCCTAAACAGAAAGCTTTCATAAAAGTATGGAATAGAATATTTTGAGATTGATAAATTTTTGAGAGAAAAATCATAGTCCAAACTTTTGTACAAGAAAAAAAATGGGAGCAAAAAAATGTCCAAGAAAAATATTCTGAGATAAAAAAATTAAAGATAAATGTTTTGACACAATTTCAAGATAAAAAAATTTAAAAGAAACAAAAAGTTAAAGGCAAAACTTAGATCACATAAAAGTTTGGACTAGAAAATTTTGAGATCGATAAATTTTGGAGAGAAAAGTCGTGGTGCAAAATTTTTATATGAGAAAAAATTTGGAAGCCAAAAAAGTCGAAACAAAAGATTTTGAGATAGAGAAATTGAAGATAAATGTTTTGGCACAATTCAAGATAAAAAATTCAAAAAGGGAAAAAAGGTTAAAGACAAATAGAACACATAAAGGTTAGTAAAAGAGAAGGAAAGGTTGAAGACAAATAGAATGCATAAAGGTTAGAAAAAGAGAAGGTGAAAATTGGAGCCGGGAAGAGCACAGTACGTGTATAGATAATAGATCGTGGCCACTAACCCATCACATGCACTAGCAGCGCGTCGATCGCGCGGCGGTTGACTGCAGAACTAGTATTGGGTATATTTACGCACACATTCACCTAATTTGTCAATTGTTAGAAGGTGAGAAAGTAGAATGTATTGGAGAGTGTTTTTTTATTTATTTTTTTAAAAATAAGGATGAGGAAGAGATGGGAAACTGTCCGAGACGCTAGCCAGTCTGACGACGAGGAGCAGAGCAAGCTGGGCTGATCTCACCTCAGTTCGGATATGAGCCTACAACGCCATCGGAGAGAGCCCATCTACATCCATCCGGAGGCCGGGCCCACCTGGAAGAGGTCAAATGCCCAACGCTCTATCTTCCTCTCTTCCGTTCCTCACTGTCTCTGTTCCCAGCAGCAAAACCCTAGCTCCGCCGCCGCCGCCACCGGGCTCGGAGCAAATGCGACATGCCGCGGCCGCTGCAGCTGCCGGATGAGCTCGTGGAGGAGGTGCTCCTCCGCTTGCTGCCGCACGAGCCCGCGGGCTCTGTTAATCGATGGAAATATCAGTTCTAAAATTAGGGACAGTTATCTTATTGAGATCATGGATGTATTGATGTTAACTGTTCTCGCAACAAATAATAAGTTATTAATGTTTGGTTGGTAGGGAATAAGTGTTATCGAAGGCAGGTTTTATTCCTCAATCAGCTCATGTTACTCTCTTTTTATTTCTGCAGCATTGAAAGGCACTTGCACAGGTGAGGGACCAAGTGCGGGTCACTCAAGCGCATGATAAACTTAAGGTGCATCAGTGAAATCTATGGTTGGGCAGCACTTTGTGCATCAATGAGATTGGTGTTATCCTTAATTTCTTGCCCTTTAAGATTGTGGTTTTTAAGCAATTGTTCTCTTAAACTTTTTAGCTTCATCATTAACTTCAATGTGTTAGACTTGTATGCAAGCTGTGAACCCCTAGATTGTACTACTTGATCTGTGGCCGTGTGTGCTCCAGTATTTGTGCTTGTGATAAAATCCTAAAATGCGCTCACTGTTCCCATATCTAGGCCCAAGAAAATGGAAAATAGAAATTCAAAGCATTGTAATTTCATATATTGCACGCCTGCATACCATTCCTACATAAATTCATTGTGGTTCAACATCATGTGGCTTATTGGATTATAACCAGAAACTTGCTAGTTTATTGTTGTGACCTTTTGCTTTTGTGGGCAACTTGATACAAATCCAAATTCAGTAACCTTATTTATGTATGAATCTTGAAACCACAATGTAGTGGGGACAACATCATCTGACATAATTCAGCTTGTGTGGAAGTAAAAGGGGGTTGGGTGGCAGGGGCATCAATTTTCTGGTAAAATTACAAATTGGGTTAACTGACAGCAGGAAAGCAGTGCACATCAATTCTCATCTTAGTTACTACTACATCTATAGCAGTTAAGTTATTCTGTTTGGCATGTGCCACGGTGTGTTGGTGAAGCTCTGCTTATCACAGAACTGGATACAATTCGTTGCTCTTTGTTTGTTTCACTTTCCTGAAAGATTCATCAGTCATCAGTATGGTTCTGCACTATAGTGCCTTTCTAAATGGAACAAGGCTGCAACATGTACTGATGGTAAATCATGGTTCGTCTTGCTCATTGTGAAGGATGGACAGTGTTCAGGCCTCCATTCTGACTAACTGAAGCCATATTCTGTGTTTGACTGTCAGGGGCTCAAGGCATCCCTGGCGCCCCCCTACTTGGGAGTGAAGCTTGTTTTGTGTTTGTGAACTGAACTTGCCTGTGTTGGCATCATTGAAAAATGCCTGGTTCGGTTAGGTTTAGTTCAGTTTGAGCATGCCAGATTGCCAGTATGTTGCATCTGTATGCGTGTGGTGAATAAATTGAAGAGCTCCTGAAAGCATAAAAAATGGCTGTTTGGTTCAGTTTCTGTACAAAAGCTCCTTTTTTTTTCATGCTGCCCTCTACTACCTCACTCCTTCAAGTCGTGTCTTTCATATGCAACTATATTTTTTTGCCCTGTTTGCGTGCTCAGTGGCAGGGCATGCATGCAAGTTGTCGGGTATCACAATTAGGGACACCCTAATCGGGGTACTAAGACCGCCTCTAAAAACCCAAAACACCTGTTAAAACAACTGGGCCCACGAAGGGCCACGACCTGCTTCCCACCCGGAAGAAAGGAGAGGACTCAAAGAAGGCCAGCGTGCGGGCCATTCGCATCCCTCTTGGGCCCGCCGGACAACCTCCGCCTCGCTCGAGGGTAGCGGACCTATCCTCGAGCGGGTGACTCATCTCCGCCTCGCTCGAGGGCTCCTCTCGGGACCCTCGACCGCGCAACACACCTCCGCCTCGCTCGAGGGTAGCGGATCTGCCCTCGAGCGGGTGACTTATCTCCGCCTCGCTCGAGGCCGTCTCTCGGCACAATGGACAAACAGCCCCGCCGCCCAACCGACCGCCGTACGAAGGCATTAAAGGCCAGCCACTCTGCCACGGCTCAAAGGACGGGCGGCGTCAGACTGCCACTCCCACACTGGATGTGACCGGGGTCCCCATCCACTGACTCCGGTCACCATTCCGCCATCCCGGATGCTGTAGCAGCACCTTGGGACCTGTAACACGGGATAGGACAGGCTCGGCACTGCTCCCGTTACTGTTCTGCCGACGCCAACCATCCAGACTCACCTCCCCACTGAGGAAGGGGTCCGGCGATGTCACATGTCCTTCCGTGAGGGGCACTCAGCACGCACGGGTAGGGCCCCGGACCTCCCCCTTGTGGAGACCGGGACCTCCGCGCGTCCCCTGGACCTCCTAGTGTGCACGCCCGCACACCGACCAGGGGGTCCAGGGCCGCCGCGCGCCCCGCTACCACTACCACTGGTGCATGCAGGACCCTAATCCATAGGGCCCACCAAATGCCACCACGCCGTATATCGGAGACCATACATCAGCGACGACCACGCCACCTATTTGATCTCCAGGGATGGCGGGCAGATCCAACCCATACCCCATGGGCGTTTCGGATCCGTTTCCAGCGGGACGCGTGATCTCGTTCGGGAGTCTCGAGTTCAGAGCAACCGGCAACAGTTACCTCATGCAGCTCCTCTTGCCCGGACGTAACCCCTTCACCCCGACTTCACCAGCCCGGCGCAACAGGCGCTCGAGACAACATTCGCGACAGGCACGGGTGGAGGGGCGTCGCGTGGCACGCCACAACTCCCCTACGTGGGTCGAGGCTGGCATGTCGCTGCTCAGCATCACGACTAGTGGGGCCACCGCCTCGTCATCACGTGCCTCGGCGTCATCTGCGCCGACATCGTCACCTGCTGCAGCACTAGTGCCTCCCGGGGGGGCTTGACTTCAGCGTCGCCCTTCCCCTTTGGGATGCGCAACGCTGCCGCCCATGCCTCATCAACCAGCGCTAACTTCATCGAGCATGAGGGTCTGCCGGGTCATCATCTTCTGTCGATCCGCAGCCTCATCGCGTCGTCTCCTGACGAATCCTACCCCGAGACGGCGAGCTCGATCGCCGACGACGTCGACTTCTTCATGAACAACTTTACGGCCGAGAAGGCCAAGGACTACTCCGGGGTCCGCGACCCCGACGCTCTCCGCACGTTCCAGCTGGCGACGGCTTACTGCCTCACCTGCTCCGAAGACTCCAGTGAAGGGGATTTCGATCCTTCCCGAGAGTGCTTCATGGCGGACCTCGCGGACGAGCAAAACGACAACGCCCCGAGCAACCACGGGGACGGTGGGGCAGACGCGCATGCAAACCCACCGGTGGTGCCGCTTGCAGCCCCTTCTTCGTCAAGCTCAGCGGCGCGACAAGCTCAGCTGGCACAGCTCAATGAGCTTCAAGCAAAGCTCGACGAGCAGCGTCAACAAACCCAGGAGCTGCACGCCGCACTCGAGCAGCAGCGTACCGCGCGTGGTGCACACGCCCGGGCGGCGGGACGTGTTGCCCGAGAGCGCATCCTGGCCGACGACAACGTCAACAAATCTCTGGAGCTGAAGACGGCCGGTGAGAACCTCGTCGCTGCGGCTTATCTACTCCAAGCTATGCCCGAGCCATCGACCCCTTCGGGCCGCAACCTGCGCCGCGAGGCACAGGAGCTCATCGAGCAAGCTGTCGTGCAGCAGGCCGAGAGTTCTTCGTCTCGTATACGCTCGAAAGCCCCGGAGCAGCCGGATGGGACTGCGCATTAGGACCGCGAGGTTTCTGTGCACACACCCCCAGCAAGGAAGGGCAAGGCAGCCATAGCGCCCGGTGCGAAGGCACCCTTCGTGCACGAGCGCATCGGGAGAGTTCCCGTAAGGGAGCGAATCCGTGACACTCGCGGGCACGCTGGCGACGGCGACGCCCGCAACGTCATCGACGGCAGGAGGTACACCCCTCGACGGGGTGGACGCTTCGACCCGGAGCACGACAGGGGTGAGTCCCCGGAACCTCCGGGCACCCGGGTGTTCAGCCGGGAGATCCGAACTGCATCTTTCCCCCCGCGCTTTCGACAACCCAACACCCTCGTCAAGTACTCGGGTGAGACTGATCCTGCAGTCTGGCTCAATGACTACCGCCTAGTGTGCCAGCTAGGCGGCGCGATGGAGGACGCGGTCATCATCCGCAACCTTCCTCTTCATCTTGCTGACGCCACACGAACATGGCTCGAGCACCTGCCTGCGGATCAGATCCACAACTGGGCCGACTTGGTCCATATCTTCGTGGGCAATTTCCAGGGCACATACGTGCGCCCTGGGAACTCCAGGGACCTCAAAGGGTGTCGCCAGAAGCCCCGCGAGTCCCTGCGTGACTACATGCGACGCTTCTCCAAGCAGTGCACCGAGCTCCCCAGCGTCACCCACGTCGAGGTCATCAACGCTTTCCTCGAGGGTACGACCTGCAGGAACCTGGTGCATGAGCTCGCGAGAAGCCGACCCATCAACACCAATGAGTTGTTCGACGCTACCACCAACTACGCCGCCGGCGAGGAGGCCGTTGGTGCCATCTTCGACGACAAATCGAGCAAGCGCAAGGACGATGCGCCCGCGGAGGGCAGCAACGTCAAGCCCAACGCTCCCGCCAAAAAACTGAAGCGGGGGAGGATGGGAAAGAAGCCGGTCCCATCGAACCAGCGCGGGTCGGGGCAGGCAGAGGACTCCGAGGAGGCCTTCGCTGCCGCCCCGGACCGCAAAGGGCCTCGAGGCCCCCCTCTAGGTGGTGGTGGCCAGTTCAATGACATGCTTAAGAAGCCGTGCCCTTACCACAAGGGCCCGTTCAATCATACCCTCGAGCAGTGCGAGATGCTCAAGAAATACTACAACCGCGTCGCGCACCGCGACGAAGACAAGAAGAAGGATGCTGGCGACAAAGATGGAGATGACGAGTTCCCCCCAGTGGAGAACGCCTTCTTCATCTTTCGAGGAGCAATGACGAATATGACTTCTCGGCAGCGCAAGCGTGAGCGCCGCGAAGTCTTTTCCGTCACCAAAGCCACGCCATCCTACCTCGACTGGTCGAAGGATACCATCACATTTGGCCGCGAGGACCACCCCGACTACGTCCCGCATCCGGGACGGTATCCGCTCGTTGTCGACCCCATCATCGGCAACACCCGCTTCTCCAAGGTGCTCATGGACGGAGGCAGTAGCCTCAACATCATGTACGCCCCCACCTTGGAGCTCATGGGGATCGGACTGGACAAGCTTCGCCCCAGCAAGTCGCCATTCCACGGCGTCGCGCCGGGGAAGCGAGTCCAACCCCTCGGCAAGATCGATCTGCCTGTGTGCTTCGGCACAGCAGCCAACTTCCGCAAGGAGGTACTCACTTTCGAGGTGGTGGGGTTTCGAGGATCCTACCATGCCATCCTAGGTCGTCCTTGCTACGCCAAGTTCATGGCCGTCCCCAACTACACCTACCTCAAGCTCAAGATGCCGGGTCCAAAGGGCGTCATCACCATCGGCTCTTTGTTCGAGCACGCCTACGAGTGCGACGTTGAGTGCGTTGAGCGCGCGGAAGCTCAAGCGGAGGACGAGGCCCTCGCAGCCACCCTCGACAAAATGGCAAGCGAGGCCTTGGACTCCACTCACCGACACGCCGGGAGCTTCGAACCCGCCGAGGGTATCAAGAAGGTGCCCCTCGACCCGAGTCACCCCATCGACAAGGCGTTGCGGATCAGCGCCAACCTCGACGGCAAATAGGAAGTGGTGCTCGTCGATTTCCTCCGCGCCAATGCAGATATCTTTGCGCGGAGCCCCTCGGACATGCCTGGCATACCGAGGGAGGTCGCCGAGCACTCCCTTGATGTCCGACCCAACTCCAAGCCGGTGAAGCAGCGCCTGCGACGCTTCGACGAGCTCAAGCGCCGGGCGATCGGCGAGGAGTTGCAGAAACTTCTGGCGGTCGGATTCATCAAAGAGGTATTCCATCCCGAGTGGCTAGCTAATCCAGTATTAGTGAAGAAAAAGAGTGGAAACTGGAGGATGTGTGTAGATTACACTAGTTTAAATAAGACATGTCCGAAGGTTCCATTTCCTTTGCCACGAATTGATCAGATTGTAGATACTACTGCGGGATGTGAACTCCTATCCTTTTTTGATGCCTATTCCGGTTACCACCAAATCAAGATGAAAGAGTCCGACCAGTTCGCGACTTCTTTTATCACACCCTTCGGCATGTACTGCTACGTTACAATGCCCTTTGGCCTCAGAAACGCCGGAGCCACATACCAGCGGTGTATGCTCCAAGTTTTCGGAGACCATCTCGGGCGGAGCGTAGAGGCATATGTCGATGATATCGTTGTAAAATCTAGGAAGGCGGACGACCTGGTTGTCGATCTCAAAATCGTGTTCGATTGCCTACAGGCCAAGGGGGTGAAACTCAACCCCGAGAAGTGCGTGTTCGTGGTGCCTCGAGGCATGCTCTTGGGCTTCATTGTCTCCCAGCAGGGCATCGAACCCAACCCTGAAAAAGTCTCGGCCATCACTTGGATGGGACCGATCCGAGACCAAAAGGGGGTACAGAGGGTTATGGGATTCCTAGCGTCCCTTAGCCGTTTCATCTCGCGTCTCGGTGAGAAAGGCTTACCCCTGTACCGACTCTTAAGGAAAACCGAGCACTTCACATGGACCCCCGAAGCCCAAGAAGCCCTCGAAAGGCTGAAGCCGTCGCTCACTCGCGCCCCCATTCTCACACCACCTACGGACGGTGAGCCCCTCTATCTGTACGTAGCTGCGACGACCCAAGTGGTCAGCGTGGTGATCGTGGTCGAAAGACAAGAGGAGGGTCATGCTTTGCCCGTCCAACGACCGGTGTACTACATCAGCGAGGTGTTGTCTGAAACTAAGACACGCTATCCGCAGATTCAAAAACTGCTCTACGCAGTGGTTTTGGCTCGGCGCAAGCTGTACCACTACTTCGAGGCTCATCCCGTCACCGTGGTCTCATCTTTCCCCTTGGGAGAGATAGCCCGCAACCGGGAAGCCGAGGGTAGAATTGCCAAATGGTCTGTGGAGCTGATGGGAGAAACACTCACCTACGCCCCCCCGCAAGGCGATCAAGTCCCAAATCTTGATGAAAACCTCAGCTACCTGCACCGCAAATCCAGGGCAAATGCTGGACAGTGTACTTCGACGGATCGGTGATGAAAATCGGCGCTGGAGCCGGCCTACTCTTCATCTCACCCCTCAGAGAACACATGCGATACGTGATACGTTTGCATTTCCCCGCCTCTAACAACATGGCGGAGAACGAGGCCCTTCTCAGTGGCCTCCGCATCGCCATCGAGCTCGGCGTCAAACGCCTCGACGCGCGCGGCGACTCTCAACTCGTCGTCGACCAAGTAATGAAGGAGTCTAGCTGTCACGACCCGAAGATGGAGGCGTACTGCAGCGCAGTGCGCCGCCTCGAAGAAAAATTCGACGGCCTTGAGCTCAATCATGTCCCGCGCAAGTACAACGAGGACGCCGACGAACTGGCCAAGATCGCGTCGGGGCAGACCACCGTCCCCCCGAACATCTTCGATCGCGATATCACCAAGCCCTCCGTCGAGTTCAAAGATCCGACGGAGCCAGGCCCCTCGTCCGCTGGGCCCTCCGGCGAGAACTCCTCGGCGGACGAGGCCGAACCCATGGACATTGACTTCGGGACCACCTCTGCGAACGAGGCCGAAGCAATGGAAGTCGACGAGGCCCCCACCTCACGAGATTGGCGTGTCCAGTACCTTGACTGGATGACTCGAGGGGTCCTACCCTCGAACCGTGCTCAGGCACGGCACCTCATGAGATTGGCGTGTCCAGTACCTTGACTGGATGACTCGAGGGGTCCTACCCTCGAACCATGCTCAGGCGCGGCACCTCGATAGGCGGGCCAAGTCCTTCGTCCTAATCGACAACGAGCTACACAAGCGCAGTCCCTCGGGTGTCCTGCAACGATGCATCCCCATCCCCGAGGGCAAGGAGCTTATTCGCGACATCCATGCCGGCGTCTGCGGCCATCACGCCGCGCCGCGTTTCGGCAAGGCTTCTACTGGCCCACCGCGGTCGCTGACGCCACTGACGTCGTGCGGACCTACGAGGGTTGCCAGTTCTATGCTCAAAGGACACACCTCCCGGCCCATGCCCTGCAGACCATCCCCATCATGTGGCCGTTTGTCGTATGGGGACTGGACCTCGTCGGTCCACTGAAGAAGGCGACCGGGGGCTTTACCCACTTGCTGGTGGCGGTCGACAAGTTTTCCAAGTGGATCGAGGCTTGACCCATCGGCAAGATCAAATCCGAGCAAGCAGTTCTGTTCTTCACCGACATCGTCTTCAGGTTCGGGGTCCCAAACTCGATCATCACTGACAATGGCACCCAGTTCACAGGCAAGAAGTTCTTGACGTTCTGCGACAGTTTCCACATACGTGTGGACTGGTCGGCTGTGGCACACCCACAGACGAACGGGCAAGTGGAGCGTGCCAACGGCATGATCCTCCAGGGACTGAAGCCGAGAATCTTCAACAAGCTGAACAAGTTCGGCCGGAGGTGGCTCACAGAGCTACCCTCGGTCATTTGGAGCCTGAGGACGACCCCGAGCAGAGCCACGGGCTTTTCCCCGTTCTTCCTCGTCTACGGCGCCGAGGCTATACTCCCCACTGACTTGGAGTACGGATCGCCGAGGCTCAAGACATACCAAGAGCAACGAAACCAGCGAGCTCGCGAAGACTCGCTGAACCAAGTGGACGAGGCTCGGGACATGGCGCTTCTCCACTCTGCGCGCTACCAGCAGTCCTTGCGAAGGTACCAAGCGCAGAGGGTCCGGCGCCGAGACCTCAACGAATGGGACTTGGTGCTGAGGCTTCGACAGAACAATAGGGGCCGCCACAAGCTCTCACCTCCGTGGGAAGGACCGTACATAATCGCCAAGGTGCTCAAACCCGGCACCTACAAGCTGGCAAATGAAAAGGCGAAGTCCTCACCAACGCTTGGAATATACAACAGCTACGTCGCTTCTATCCCTAAAACTTCAAGTTTTTTGTACATTTGCTTGTACTCGCATCTTCAAATTCCCGAAACAATAAAGTACGCTTTACTGGTTTATTTTTGGGAACCATCCGGGCCCTCGAAGGCTAGGATGCGCGCTAACTCTGAGGTACGCTCGGTTTTACCCTCGGCAAAGCCGAGCCTCCCTCGGGGGCTACTACGGGGGGAACCCCCGAACGTCCCCAAAAAAGTCGCTAATGTTTTTCGAAATATTTTCGTCTCGACCCTAAGTTTCTCATATCCTTGGAAAAAACAGACGCGAGGCGTAAGCAACTACGGTACGGGGCCGGCCGAGTTGCGGGGCCACCTACGCCTCCGGGATACGGCACCCCCCTCACCACCCTACGCCTACGTTGCTTTTGAACGCGAACCCCCTCGCAGACGTTCGTCCAAGTCGCATACAAGAACATGGGAATAAAGTAAAGGAACACAGGCTCGAACACACAAGGCCTCGCGGGCCACACATTCAAATTACGAAACAAAATCTTTTATATTCAAAGGATGCGATTACAAAGCGCGACTATGATAAACACTAATCTATTTACAATGGGCCTCGAGGCCCAACTTTCCTACAGGCTACCATCCCCCCTTGCGGGTCTTCAGGGGCGTCGAATTCGGCGATGGGAGGGATGTCTGCCTCGAGCTTCTCGGCGAGAACGGTGGCGAACTCCTCCGCGGCTGCGTCGGCTTCATCCATAATGGCCGATGCGGCGTCCGCGTCAGCGTCATCGGGAACGACGTACCCCGACGACACCCTCTGGAGATCCATGAGGTAATGCGTCGAGGCGACGGCGAGAGCCCGAAGGACACCAAGGCGGAAGGTGCTCTTGGCATGCTCGGCAATCTGACCGCCTAGCGCGCGCAGGCGGCTGATCACCGAACTGCCTGATACGGCACCCTCCCCCTCGAGCTCTTGACACACGCTCACGGCGGTCTGCTCCAGCTCGGCAAACTCCATCTGTGCCGCCGTGAGCGCGGTGTGGACCGCTTCCTTCGCCGCGGTCTCGTCCGCCACCTTTTGCCTCAGCTCTGAGCAAAGGAAATCGACATTAGTCACAAAAGAAAACAAATCGACAAAAAATCGAAGGTACTCACCTGTCATGTTATTCTGCGCTTCCTCCCTCTGGGTACGGGCGGCCTCTTCGAGCGAGGACAAGGAGGCTTCCTTCTCTCTAAGGGCGGCCCCCATGTTCTGGAGGGCCACTTCCTTCCCCTCGAGGGCCTCGCCCTTTTCCCGGAGGGTCCCGGTGAGCGCGACCACGGCCACCTACTTATGGAGGAGCTCGGCCTTCTGCTGCTCGAGCGTCGTGCTGAGGCGCTGCAGCTTAGCGCTCTGCACCTCCGCCTCGCGAGCTCTCTCCTCGAGCGCCGTCCGAAGGCGCTGCAGCTCGGCAGTTTGCGCCTCGGCCTCCCGGGCCTTCTGCTCTGCTGCCGCCCTCTGGACGTCTCGCTCACCAGCAACCCGCGCCAGCTCCTCCTCCAGCGCCTGCTGACGCGCTCCCAGATCGGCCATTTTTGTGTTGGCGTCGATATTTTTGAGCACTAGCTCGGCGTTGTGCTGCCCGAGCTGGCTCATCTGGGAGTACAGCCGGTTCATCTCGGTGCTCTTCTCGCGCGAGATTTCCCTCAGCTGCTGCAAAGGGGGAGGGCGTGGGTGAAGACGCGTAAAAGCTAAAACCGAATCCGAGCAATTTCCGGGGGGAAATATTTACCTGGCTGACCTGGTAATCCGCATTCTGATGGAGCTGATAGGCGCGGTCGAGGGCCTGCAGGATCTCGCGACCGACGCCCATCTGCTTGTTCGAGGCCTCCTCCTCCTCCTGCTCCTTGCGGAGGAACTCCGAGGGGACCCCGGACGGGACGATCGCCCCGAGGTGGCTCCCCTCGGACGCCCCCACTTCGAGCACGCCCGTGTTGGCCGACGCGAACTCGGCGATGTGTGCGGCAGCGCTCGCCGCAGCAGCGGGGTCGATGTCCATCGAATCCCCGTACTCCTCGCTGCTGTCCGGCAGCTCCACCACCGCTGTCACACCCCCTTGCGCCGTTGGCTGTCACACCCTGAAATTTTTGGATTTCAGGATGTGATTAAAATTAAAAATAAAACAACAATTTTCTCATAATTTTAAAATTTTTACAACATTTATTTTTCTTCACATGGAATTTAGTAAAAATAAATAATTGGTTGTTTTTCTAAATCTAAATGAGGTTGTTTGTTTGCATTCATGCAGCTTTGCATTGTTTTATTGCTTGTGGTTTGATTTGAATTTAAATTCGTGGAGTTTAAATTCAAATCGAATTTGTTTAAATCTTTTTGCAAAAAGAAAAATAGGAAAAATCTTTTCGACCAAAATTAACAGTTCGGCCCATTTCTCTTTTTCTTTTCTTCGCAGCCCAATCGCAATCCGATCCGCACCGGCCCAACCCAGACCCTTCTCTTGGCGCGCAAGCCAACAACTCTCCATCGCCTCCTATATAAACACCGCCCCCCTGTTGTTTTTTTCGCGCAGCAAGCCATGCCGCCGCCGGCCCTAGGCCCCTCCCGCCGTTGCCCCCTGAGCGAGCCCCTCCTTTTCCCTGTGTGCATGCGCATGCGCTGCGCACCTGCAGGCCGCTGCTTTCCCCTGTGCGCCCAGGCAGCAGGACGCTGAATTCCTGTCCTGTGCTGCCCCCAGGCCGCCTGTTTCCCTGCCGTGTGCTGCTGGCTCCCATCGTCCCTGCCTGCTGCCTTGCATGCATGCACCTGCAGGCACAGGACCGTGCGTCCCTGCGCGCGCCGTGCCAGGCCACTGCAACCCCCTGCGCCGTTTCCTTCCTGCTGCGTGGCCGCTGCTGTTCCTTCCGGTTTCGATTCCGACCGTCTCGCCATGGCCAAGCGGTAAAACGGTTTCCCCTCGATCTCACCGTTTTAGATCCGTTTTTGTTCATTCTTGCTGCGTTAGTTTTGTTTTAGTGTAAGCTGTCGTTTAGTAGTGCTTTTAGATCGTAGATCTTGTTTTAAAGTAAATATAGATTTAATTTGTTTAATAACTATTTGAAACTAGCCTTTCTAATTAAAAGTAAATTAGAGCTCTATACCGGTTTTCATTAATTAATGTTAATTCGATTAAATATCAACTTAAATGCATCTTTTATATAACTTGTTTAGAAGACCATGTATCATAAAATTTTACACTTAGATGCTCTCACTTATCTTTTATTTGCTAGTTAAATAATTAATTGGTATAAGTCATACATAAACTTTATAAATAAAATTTGATTAAGTGCAACTTCATCTTTCTGATATAAATTCACATGAAATATTTATAATTTGGATATTTCTTTCAAATATCCTTTACATGTATTTTTTTTTCTTAATTAAAATAAATCCAACTTATAGTTTCTTTCTGTTATAATATAAATCTTCCGATAGCTGTTTCTTTTCAACCGTAGCTTCGTTTTCCGCGTTTCTTGCGTTTTCGTAACCGTAGCACCAAGCCCTATCCTTTAGAGCGTTCTTTCAAAGCCTTTCTTTTGTTTTGGTGTACTGTTCTTAGTCGTTCTTGTTATTTGCTTTGTATGTTTGCTCGGTGATTGCTCCGAGTAGGAGGATCGTTGTTCGAAGATTGAAGATCAAGTTTTCCATGCGAGCAAGAGCTAAAGAGCAGTAAGAGTAGCTTTCGTTGGAGAAAGTCAAGTGACCCTAACCATCTTTCTGTCTATGCTTATTTACAAGAGTATTATGATGATTTAATTGGAACATGGAGAACCACCCAAGAAAACCGTACAACCACAATACTATATGGCTCTGGTCTTGGCTTATTAATTAGAGACTCTAGCTTGTGACAATCTTACCGAAAGGGCAAGAGGGGATGCATCGACGGGGTATAGCTCGGTCCTCTTGGGGCAATTGGTATTGTTTAATGGTCCTTTGGCAAGGTACCACCTCATTAGGACAGTGTTATGACTGCTTTGGCTTGAAACCTTAGCGGATTGTCATGGGTTAGGGAATCTTTGTAAAGGCCTCGTAGCGTCCCTATGCAATCACACCTCGAAAGTGTGGTATTGTGCCTAGCTAGCACATTGCGTGGTTGGGTTCAAAGTTCTTCGGAATTTTTACGCGAATTGTGGTGAAAGTGTACAACCTCTGCAGAGTTAAAACTAACCGGTTAGCCGTGCTCACGGTCAAGAGCGGCTTGGACCCTCACATGATTAATAAACTTAAAGATGGATATAAATCACATTCTGGTTATTTCTTGTGGCCTTGCTGAGTACCAACCATAAGTGTACTCACCCTTGCTTACTGCTGCTCAGAAGGAGAAGGTGTATAAAGATTTCTGAAGATGTTGCTGAGTTCTAGGCGTACGCTACCCCCAGTCGATTGCCTGTGAAGTTTGGAGCCTTCGTTTCCAGGATAAGCTGTATAACTCTGATAGTCTTTTATTTGTTGTATTTCTCTTTTTCGTGATACTGTTACTGATTATTCACTTATGATGTCTCTATATGTATGAAACTTGATCCTGGTATACATATAGTTATGCATTTGGTTTTATCCTTAAAACCGGGTGTGACAGAAGTGGTATCAGAGCTGTATCGACTGTAGGACGTAGCCTAGATAGCAATGGTCGCTTCCTAAGGTCTATTTAGTCACAAAAGCAATTCCTACTTTACCCTTGACCTCTTTGGTGAATAATTTCACTCTTTGACCATTTTCTTTCCTCAGTCAGCCTTGATAACTCACCTTTCTCTCCTGACTATCTTTTCATTTGCACTTCATTATTTTGCAAATGTTAGATCCTCAACCTGTCTATTTATTTATTTTCGTGGATCACTTCCTGAATTCGATCATACCTCCCCCTTGATGTATGATTTTCCAAATTTCATCCAGCTCACCTCCTTTTGATACGCTGGTGAAGTTGCTCCTTTAAATTCTTTTTAACTTACCTTTTTGGACCTATCTCCCCTTTGCTTTATTTCACAATGTGCTCAGTGTCTCTCCTTTCTTTCCAAATAAATGCCGCTTTGGATTCATCCCTTGACTTTTGATTCCAAAGTATATGTTCTAATTCAAAAAAAATTTAGATGATCCGTGCCCCGTGTCCTCATGCTTGTCCAAGTCATCTGAAGAATGGAGCTGCTAGTTCATCAAGAGCAACAATAAACAAGATGAGGGAGGCACATGCCACCAACGCTGAAGCAGGAAGATATTCCCATGTTTAGGATGTCCCCTTCTAACACTATTAACAACGTTTAGCATCGTTCCTTGATCGTGTTGACTGGTGGAATTCAGTGTTTGCATGATGATGCTTGTCTTTATGACCTTGTTTGATTCGCTTCTTTGTAATGATTGTCGGTGTATTGTGGGTCTTCTACCTACGATAACATCGGTTGCCTAGAGGGGTTCTTTTGTACCTCCCACCTCCTTGTTATCCTCCGTCTTTTTACCTAATCCTTTAAAGGATGTCAAGAAAGAAGTTCATGGCAACACTCGTCTACAATGATCAACAAATGAAAGAAACTGAAGACAAAAAAAATGCACTCTTTTCCTTTTTTTTTTGTTACCCCCATGTCTTTTCCCCCCTCCACCTTGATTTATTTAAGTTGCGACTACCAAGAGTTGGTGAAAAGAAGGATGATGATCAACCCAAGAACCAAAGCTCCAATAGCCATTCACTCGGTCAGACGTCATCAGTTGATCCCCTTGCCAAGACGGATGATCAGGATACCTCTGCCAAATGAGAATGCCATCAGTCTCCAATTCTCATGCCACCACGCGTCGCCAAGATACTAAGCCAAGAAAATCATGTTTCTACAACGCAGTGGCTGCCTGAGGAGGTATGAAAATATCTGAACTTTATGGTTGGTTTATCTTCGTCACTTTACTTGAAGGTTATGAGATGTGTTTGTGGACTTGAGAAGTGATACCATATACTCAAGCCAGAAGAAGCAACTAAGCTCTATTCAAATCACTTTATCAAGGTACGAAGGATGTTCTTCGAAAGATGTGTCAACAAAGTTGTGGAAAGAATGGAAGTTAAAGGAGGAATTAGATTGAGTATCCGCGAAGTGTTTTGTGTGAGTTATCAGGAATTAAGAAGAATACATTGCAAGAAGGAATAACTGAGAAGAAAGTTATATGTGTTGGATGCTACCCACCTAAACCTTTGTCTCTTGCTATCCTTGTGAATCTCGGGACGAGATTCCTTTTAAGGGGGGTAGTTCTGTCACACCCTGAAATTTTTGGATTTCAGGATGTGATTAAAATTAAAAATAAAACAACAATTTTCTCATAATTTTAAAATTTTTACAACATTTATTTTTCTTCACATGGAATTTAGTAAAAATAAATAATTGGTTGTTTTTCTAAATCTAAATGAGGTTGTTTGTTTGCATTCATGCAGCTTTGCATTGTTTTATTGCTTGTGGTTTGATTTGAATTTAAATTCGTGGAGTTTAAATTCAAATCGAATTTGTTTGAATCTTTTTGCAAAAAGAAAAATAGGAAAAATCTTTTCGACCAAAATCAGCAGTCCGGCCCATTTCTCTTTTTCTTTTCTTCGCAGCCCAATCGCAATCCGATCCGCACCGGCCCAACCCAGACCCTTCTCTTGGCGCGCAAGCCAACAACTCTCCATTGCCTCCTATATAAACACCGCCCCCCTGTTGTTTTTTTCGCGCAGCAAGCCATGCCGCCGCCGGCCCTAGGCCCCTCCCGCCGTTGCCCCCTGAGCGAGCCCCTCCTTTTCCCTGTGTGCATGCGCATGCGCATGCGCTGCGCACCTGCAGGCCGCTGCTTTCCCCTGTGCGCCCAGGCAGCAGGACGCTGAATTCCTGTCCTGTGCTGCCCCCAGGCCGCCTGTTTCCCTGCCGTGTGCTGCTGGCTCCCATCGTCCCTGCCTGCTGCCTTGCATGCATGCACCTGCAGGCACAGGACCGTGCGTCCCTGCGCGCGCCGTGCCAGGCCACTGCAACCCCCTGCGCCGTTTCCTTCCTGCTGCGTGGCCGCTGCTGTTCCTTCCGGTTTCGATTCCGACCGTCTCGCCATGGCCAAGCGGTAAAACGGTTTTCCCTCGATCTCACCGTTTTAGATCCGTTTTTGTTCATTCTTGCTGCGTTAGTTTTGTTTTAGTGTAAGCTATCGTTTAGTAGTGCTTTTAGATCGTAGATCTTGTTTTAAAGTAAATATAGATTTAATTTGTTTAATAACTATTTGAAACTAGCCTTTCTAATTAAAAGTAAATTAGAGCTCTATACCGGTTTTCATTAATTAATGTTAATTCGATTAAATATCAACTTAAATGCATCTTTTATATAACTTGTTTAGAAGACCATGTATCATAAAATTTTACACTTAGATGCTCTCACTTATCTTTTATTTGCTAGTTAAATAATTAATTGGTATAAGTCATACATAAACTTTATAAATAAAATTTGATTAAGTGCAACTTCATCTTTCTGATATAAATTCACATGAAATATTTATAATTTGGATATTTCTTTCAAATATCCTTTACATGTATTTTTTTTTCTTAATTAAAATAAATCCAACTTATAGTTTCTTTCTGTTATAATATAAATCTTCCGATAGCTGTTTCTTTTCAACCGTAGCTTCGTTTTCCGCGTTTCTTGCGTTTTCGTAACCGTAGCACCAAGCCCTATCCTTTAGAGCGTTCTTTCAAAGCCTTTCTTTTGTTTTGGTGTACTGTTCTTAGTCGTTCTTGTTATTTGCTTTGTATGTTTGCTCGGTGATTGCTCCGAGTAGGAGGATCGTTGTTCGAAGATTGAAGATCAAGTTTTCCATGCGAGCAAGAGCTAAAGAGCAGTAAGAGTAGCTTTCGTTGGAGAAAGTCAAGTGACCCTAACCATCTTTCTGTCTATGCTTATTTACAAGAGTATTATGATGATTTAATTGGAACATGGAGAACCACCCAAGAAAACCGTACAACCACAATACTATATGGCTCTGGTCTTGGCTTATTAATTAGAGACTCTAGCTTGTGACAATCTTACCGAAAGGGCAAGAGGGGATGCATCGACGGGGTATAGCTCGGTCCTCTTGGGGCAATTGGTATTGTTTAATGGTCCTTTGGCAAGGTACCACCTCATTAGGACAGTGTTATGACTGCTTTGGCTTGAAACCTTAGCGGATTGTCATGGGTTAGGGAATCTTTGTAAAGGCCTCGTAGCGTCCCTATGCAATCACACCTCGAAAGTGTGGTATTGTGCCTAGCTAGCACATTGCGTGGTTGGGTTCAAAGTTCTTCGGAATTTTTACGCGAATTGTGGTGAAAGTGTACAACCTCTGCAGAGTTAAAACTAACCGGTTAGCCGTGCTCACGGTCAAGAGCGGCTTGGACCCTCACATGATTAATAAACTTAAAGATGGATATAAATCACATTCTGGTTATTTCTTGTGGCCTTGCTGAGTACCAACCATAAGTGTACTCACCCTTGCTTACTGCTGCTCAGAAGGAGAAGGTGTATAAAGATTTCTGAAGATGTTGCTGAGTTCTAGGCGTACGCTACCCCCAGTCGATTGCCTGTGAAGTTTGGAGCCTTCGTTTCCAGGATAAGCTGTATAACTCTGATAGTCTTTTATTTGTTGTATTTCTCTTTTTCGTGATACTGTTACTGATTATTCACTTATGATGTCTCTATATGTATGAAACTTGATCCTGGTATACATATAGTTATGCATTCGGTTTTATCCTTAAAACCGGGTGTGACAGAAGTGGTATCAGAGCTGTATCGACTGTAGGACGTAGCCTAGATAGCAATGGTCGCTTCCTAAGGTCTATTTAGTCACAAAAGCAATTCCTACTTTACCCTTGACCTCTTTGGTGAATAATTTCACTCTTTGACCATTTTCTTTCCTCAGTCAGCCTTGATAACTCACCTTTCTCTCCTGACTATCTTTTCATTTGCACTTCATTATTTTGCAAATGTTAGATCCTCAACCTGTCTATTTATTTATTTTCGTGGATCACTTCCTGAATTCGGTCATACCTCCCCCTTGATGTATGATTTTCCAAATTTCATCCAGCTCACCTCCTTTTGATACGCTGGTGAAGTTGCTCCTTTAAATTCTTTTTAACTTACCTTTTTGGACCTATCTCCCCTTTGCTTTATTTCACAATGTGCTCAGTGTCTCTCCTTTCTTTCCAAATAAATGCCGCTTTGGATTCATCCCTTGACTTTTGATTCCAAAGTATATGTTCTAATTCAAAAAAAAATTTAGATGATCCGTGCCCCGTGTCCTCATGCTTGTCCAAGTCATCTGAAGAATGGAGCTGCTAGTTCATCAAGAGCAACAATAAACAAGATGAGGGAGGCACATGCCACCAACGCTGAAGCAGGAAGATATTCCCATGTTTAGGATGTCCCCTTCTAACACTATTAACAACGTTTAGCATCGTTCCTTGATCGTGTTGACTGGTGGAATTCAGTGTTTGCATGATGATGCTTGTCTTTATGACCTTGTTTGATTCGCTTCTTTGTAATGATTGTCGGTGTATTGTGGGTCTTCTACCTACGATAACATCGGTTGCCTAGAGGGGTTCTTTTGTACCTCCCACCTCCTTGTTATCCTCCGTCTTTTTACCTAATCCTTTAAAGGATGTCAAGAAAGAAGTTCATGGCAACACTCGTCTACAATGATCAACAAATGAAAGAAACTGAAGACAAAAAAAATGCACTCTTTTCCTTTTTTTTTTGTTACCCCCATGTCTTTTCCCCCCTCCACCTTGATTTATTTAAGTTGCGACTACCAAGAGTTGGTGAAAAGAAGGATGATGATCAACCCAAGAACCAAAGCTCCAATAGCCATTCACTCGGTCAGACGTCATCAGTTGATCCCCTTGCCAAGACGGATGATCAGGATACCTCTGCCAAATGAGAATGCCATCAGTCTCCAATTCTCATGCCACCACGCGTCGCCAAGATACTAAGCCAAGAAAATCATGTTTCTACAACGCAGTGGCTGCCTGAGGAGGTATGAAAATATCTGAACTTTATGGTTGGTTTATCTTCGTCACTTTACTTGAAGGTTATGAGATGTGTTTGTGGACTTGAGAAGTGATACCATATACTCAAGCCAGAAGAAGCAACTAAGCTCTATTCAAATCACTTTATCAAGGTACGAAGGATGTTCTTCGAAAGATGTGTCAACAAAGTTGTGGAAAGAATGGAAGTTAAAGGAGGAATTAGATTGAGTATCCGCGAAGTGTTTTGTGTGAGTTATCAGGAATTAAGAAGAATACATTGCAAGAAGGAATAACTGAGAAGAAAGTTATATGTGTTGGATGCTACCCACCTAAACCTTTGTCTCTTGCTATCCTTGTGAATCTCGGGACAAGATTCCTTTTAAGGGGGGTAGTTCTGTCACACCCTGAAATTTTTGGATTTCAGGATGTGATTAAAATTAAAAATAAAACAACAATTTTCTCATAATTTTAAAATTTTTACAACATTTATTTTTCTTCACATGGAATTTAGTAAAAATAAATAATTGGTTGTTTTTCTAAATCTAAATGAGGTTGTTTGTTTGCATTCATGCAGCTTTGCATTGTTTTATTGCTTGTGGTTTGATTTGAATTTAAATTCGTGGAGTTTAAATTCAAATCGAATTTGTTTGAATCTTTTTGCAAAAAGAAAAATAGGAAAAATCTTTTCGACCAAAATCAGCAGTCCGGCCCATTTCTCTTTTTCTTTTCTTCGCAGCCCAATCGCAATCCGATCCGCACCGGCCCAACCCAGACCCTTCTCTTGGCGCGCAAGCCAACAACTCTCCATCGCCTCCTATATAAACACCGCCCCCCTGTTGTTTTTTTCGCGCAGCAAGCCATGCCGCCGCCGGCCCTAGGCCCCTCCCGCCGTTGCCCCCTGAGCGAGCCCCTCCTTTTCCCTGTGTGCATGCGCATGCGCATGCGCAGGCCGCTGCTTTCCCCTGTGCGCCCAGGCAGCAGGACGCTGAATTCCTGTCCTGTGCTGCCCCCAGGCCGCCTGTTTCCCTGCCGTGTGCTGCTGGCTCCCATCGTCCCTGCCTGCTGCCTTGCATGCATGCACCTGCAGGCACAGGACCGTGCGTCCCTGCGCGCGCCGTGCCAGGCCACTGCAACCCCCTGCGCCGTTTCCTTCCTGCTGCGTGGCCGCTGCTGTTCCTTCCGGTTTCGATTCCGACCGTCTCGCCATGGCCAAGCGGTAAAACGGTTTCCCCTCGATCTCACCGTTTTAGATCCGTTTTTGTTCATTCTTGCTGCGTTAGTTTTGTTTTAGTGTAAGCTATCGTTTAGTAGTGCTTTTAGATCGTAGATCTTGTTTTAAAGTAAATATAGATTTAATTTGTTTAATAACTATTTGAAACTAGCCTTTCTAATTAAAAGTAAATTAGAGCTCTATACCGGTTTTCATTAATTAATGTTAATTCGATTAAATATCAACTTAAATGCATCTTTTATATAACTTGTTTAGAAGACCATGTATCATAAAATTTTACACTTAGATGCTCTCACTTATCTTTTATTTGCTAGTTAAATAATTAATTGGTATAAGTCATACATAAACTTTATAAATAAAATTTGATTAAGTGCAACTTCATCTTTCTGATATAAATTCACATGAAATATTTATAATTTGGATATTTCTTTCAAATATCCTTTACATGTATTTTTTTTTCTTAATTAAAATAAATCCAACTTATAGTTTCTTTCTGTTATAATATAAATCTTCCGATAGCTGTTTCTTTTCAACCGTAGCTTCGTTTTCCGCGTTTCTTGCGTTTTCGTAACCGTAGCACCAAGCCCTATCCTTTAGAGCGTTCTTTCAAAGCCTTTCTTTTGTTTTGGTGTACTGTTCTTAGTCGTTCTTGTTATTTGCTTTGTATGTTTGCTCGGTGATTGCTCCGAGTAGGAGGATCGTTGTTCGAAGATTGAAGATCAAGTTTTCCATGCGAGCAAGAGCTAAAGAGCAGTAAGAGTAGCTTTCGTTGGAGAAAGTCAAGTGACCCTAACCATCTTTCTGTCTATGCTTATTTACAAGAGTATTATGATGATTTAATTGGAACATGGAGAACCACCCAAGAAAACCGTACAACCACAATACTATATGGCTCTGGTCTTGGCTTATTAATTAGAGACTCTAGCTTGTGACAATCTTACCGAAAGGGCAAGAGGGGATGCATCGACGGGGTATAGCTCGGTCCTCTTGGGGCAATTGGTATTGTTTAATGGTCCTTTGGCAAGGTACCACCTCATTAGGACAGTGTTATGACTGCTTTGGCTTGAAACCTTAGCAGATTGTCATGGGTTAGGGAATCTTTGTAAAGGCCTCGTAGCGTCCCTATGCAATCACACCTCGAAAGTGTGGTATTGTGCCTAGCTAGCACATTGCGTGGTTGGGTTCAAAGTTCTTCGGAATTTTTACGCGAATTGTGGTGAAAGTGTACAACCTCTGCAGAGTTAAAACTAACCGGTTAGCCGTGCTCACGGTCAAGAGCGGCTTGGACCCTCACATGATTAATAAACTTAAAGATGGATATAAATCACATTCTGGTTATTTCTTGTGGCCTTGCTGAGTACCAACCATAAGTGTACTCACCCTTGCTTACTGCTGCTCAGAAGGAGAAGGTGTATAAAGATTTCTGAAGATGTTGCTGAGTTCTAGGCGTACGCTACCCCCAGTCGATTGCCTGTGAAGTTTGGAGCCTTCGTTTCCAGGATAAGCTGTATAACTCTGATAGTCTTTTATTTGTTGTATTTCTCTTTTTCGTGATACTGTTACTGATTATTCACTTATGATGTCTCTATATGTATGAAACTTGATCCTGGTATACATATAGTTATGCATTCGGTTTTATCCTTAAAACCGGGTGTGACAGAAGTGGTATCAGAGCTGTATCGACTGTAGGACGTAGCCTAGATAGCAATGGTCGCTTCCTAAGGTCTATTTAGTCACAAAAGCAATTCCTACTTTACCCTTGACCTCTTTGGTGAATAATTTCACTCTTTGACCATTTTCTTTCCTCAGTCAGCCTTGATAACTCACCTTTCTCTCCTGACTATCTTTTCATTTGCACTTCATTATTTTGCAAATGTTAGATCCTCAACCTGTCTATTTATTTATTTTCGTGGATCACTTCCTGAATTCGATCATACCTCCCCCTTGATGTATGATTTTCCAAATTTCATCCAGCTCACCTCCTTTTGATACGCTGGTGAAGTTGCTCCTTTAAATTCTTTTTAACTTACCTTTTTGGACCTATCTCCCCTTTGCTTTATTTCACAATGTGCTCAGTGTCTCTCCTTTCTTTCCAAATAAATGCCGCTTTGGATTCATCCCTTGACTTTTGATTCCAAAGTATATGTTCTAATTCAAAAAAAAATTTAGATGATCCGTGCCCCGTGTCCTCATGCTTGTCCAAGTCATCTGAAGAATGGAGCTGCTAGTTCATCAAGAGCAACAATAAACAAGATGAGGGAGGCACATGCCACCAACGCTGAAGCAGGAAGATATTCCCATGTTTAGGATGTCCCCTTCTAACACTATTAACAACGTTTAGCATCGTTCCTTGATCGTGTTGACTGGTGGAATTCAGTGTTTGCATGATGATGCTTGTCTTTATGACCTTGTTTGATTCGCTTCTTTGTAATGATTGTCGGTGTATTGTGGGTCTTCTACCTACGATAACATCGGTTGCCTAGAGGGGTTCTTTTGTACCTCCCACCTCCTTGTTATCCTCCGTCTTTTTACCTAATCCTTTAAAGGATGTCAAGAAAGAAGTTCATGGCAACACTCGTCTACAATGATCAACAAATGAAAGAAACTGAAGACAAAAAAATGCACTCTTTTCCTTTTTTTTTGTTACCCCCATGTCTTTTCCCCCCTCCACCTTGATTTATTTAAGTTGCGACTACCAAGAGTTGGTGAAAAGAAGGATGATGATCAACCCAAGAACCAAAGCTCCAATAGCCATTCACTCGGTCAGACGTCATCAGTTGATCCCCTTGCCAAGACGGATGATCAGGATACCTCTGCCAAATGAGAATGCCATCAGTCTCCAATTCTCATGCCACCACGCGTCGCCAAGATACTAAGCCAAGAAAATCATGTTTCTACAACGCAGTGGCTGCCTGAGGAGGTATGAAAATATCTGAACTTTATGGTTGGTTTATCTTCGTCACTTTACTTGAAGGTTATGAGATGTGTTTGTGGACTTGAGAAGTGATACCATATACTCAAGCCAGAAGAAGCAACTAAGCTCTATTCAAATCACTTTATCAAGGTACGAAGGATGTTCTTCGAAAGATGTGTCAACAAAGTTGTGGAAAGAATGGAAGTTAAAGGAGGAATTAGATTGAGTATCCGCGAAGTGTTTTGTGTGAGTTATCAGGAATTAAGAAGAATACATTGCAAGAAGGAATAACTGAGAAGAAAGTTATATGTGTTGGATGCTACCCACCTAAACCTTTGTCTCTTGCTATCCTTGTGAATCTCGGGACGAGATTCCTTTTAAGGGGGGTAGTTCTGTCACACCCTGAAATTTTTGGATTTCAGGATGTGATTAAAATTAAAAATAAAACAACAATTTTCTCATAATTTTAAAATTTTTACAACATTTATTTTTCTTCACATGGAATTTAGTAAAAATAAATAATTGGTTGTTTTTCTAAATCTAAATGAGGTTGTTTGTTTGCATTCATGCAGCTTTGCATTGTTTTATTGCTTGTGGTTTGATTTGAATTTAAATTCGTGGAGTTTAAATTCAAATCGAATTTGTTTGAATCTTTTTGCAAAAAGAAAAATAGGAAAAATCTTTTCGACCAAAATCAGCAGTCCGGCCCATTTCTCTTTTTCTTTTCTTCGCAGCCCAATCGCAATCCGATCCGCACCGGCCCAACCCAGACCCTTCTCTTGGCGCGCAAGCCAACAACTCTCCATCGCCTCCTATATAAACACCGCCCCCCTGTTGTTTTTTTCGCGCAGCAAGCCATGCCGCCGCCGGCCCTAGGCCCCTCCCGCCGTTGCCCCCTGAGCGAGCCCCTCCTTTTCCCTGTGTGCATGCGCATGCGCATGCGCTGCGCACCTGCAGGCCGCTGCTTTCCCCTGTGCGCCCAGGCAGCAGGACGCTGAATTCCTGTCCTGTGCTGCCCCCAGGCCGCCTGTTTCCCTGCCGTGTGCTGCTGGCTCCCATCGTCCCTGCCTGCTGCCTTGCATGCATGCACCTGCAGGCACAGGACCGTGCGTCCCTGCGCGCGCCGTGCCAGGCCACTGCAACCCCCTGCGCCGTTTCCTTCCTGCTGCGTGGCCGCTGCTGTTCCTTCCGGTTTCGATTCCGACCGTCTCGCCATGGCCAAGCGGTAAAACGGTTTTCCCTCGATCTCACCGTTTTAGATCCGTTTTTGTTCATTCTTGCTGCGTTAGTTTTGTTTTAGTGTAAGCTATCGTTTAGTAGTGCTTTTAGATCGTAGATCTTGTTTTAAAGTAAATATAGATTTAATTTGTTTAATAACTATTTGAAACTAGCCTTTCTAATTAAAAGTAAATTAGAGCTCTATACCGGTTTTCATTAATTAATGTTAATTCGATTAAATATCAACTTAAATGCATCTTTTATATAACTTGTTTAGAAGACCATGTATCATAAAATTTTACACTTAGATGCTCTCACTTATCTTTTATTTGCTAGTTAAATAATTAATTGGTATAAGTCATACATAAACTTTATAAATAAAATTTGATTAAGTGCAACTTCATCTTTCTGATATAAATTCACATGAAATATTTATAATTTGGATATTTCTTTCAAATATCCTTTACATGTATTTTTTTTTCTTAATTAAAATAAATCCAACTTATAGTTTCTTTCTGTTATAATATAAATCTTCCGATAGCTGTTTCTTTTCAACCGTAGCTTCGTTTTCCGCGTTTCTTGCGTTTTCGTAACCGTAGCACCAAGCCCTATCCTTTAGAGCGTTCTTTCAAAGCCTTTCTTTTGTTTTGGTGTACTGTTCTTAGTCGTTCTTGTTATTTGCTTTGTATGTTTGCTCGGTGATTGCTCCGAGTAGGAGGATCGTTGTTCGAAGATTGAAGATCAAGTTTTCCATGCGAGCAAGAGCTAAAGAGCAGTAAGAGTAGCTTTCGTTGGAGAAAGTCAAGTGACCCTAACCATCTTTCTGTCTATGCTTATTTACAAGAGTATTATGATGATTTAATTGGAACATGGAGAACCACCCAAGAAAACCGTACAACCACAATACTATATGGCTCTGGTCTTGGCTTATTAATTAGAGACTCTAGCTTGTGACAATCTTACCGAAAGGGCAAGAGGGGATGCATCGACGGGGTATAGCTCGGTCCTCTTGGGGCAATTGGTATTGTTTAATGGTCCTTTGGCAAGGTACCACCTCATTAGGACAGTGTTATGACTGCTTTGGCTTGAAACCTTAGCAGATTGTCATGGGTTAGGGAATCTTTGTAAAGGCCTCGTAGCGTCCCTATGCAATCACACCTCGAAAGTGTGGTATTGTGCCTAGCTAGCACATTGCGTGGTTGGGTTCAAAGTTCTTCGGAATTTTTACGCGAATTGTGGTGAAAGTGTACAACCTCTGCAGAGTTAAAACTAACCGGTTAGCCGTGCTCACGGTCAAGAGCGGCTTGGACCCTCACATGATTAATAAACTTAAAGATGGATATAAATCACATTCTGGTTATTTCTTGTGGCCTTGCTGAGTACCAACCATAAGTGTACTCACCCTTGCTTACTGCTGCTCAGAAGGAGAAGGTGTATAAAGATTTCTGAAGATGTTGCTGAGTTCTAGGCGTACGCTACCCCCAGTCGATTGCCTGTGAAGTTTGGAGCCTTCGTTTCCAGGATAAGCTGTATAACTCTGATAGTCTTTTATTTGTTGTATTTCTCTTTTTCGTGATACTGTTACTGATTATTCACTTATGATGTCTCTATATGTATGAAACTTGATCCTGGTATACATATAGTTATGCATTCGGTTTTATCCTTAAAACCGGGTGTGACAGAAGTGGTATCAGAGCTGTATCGACTGTAGGACGTAGCCTAGATAGCAATGGTCGCTTCCTAAGGTCTATTTAGTCACAAAAGCAATTCCTACTTTACCCTTGACCTCTTTGGTGAATAATTTCACTCTTTGACCATTTTCTTTCCTCAGTCAGCCTTGATAACTCACCTTTCTCTCCTGACTATCTTTTCATTTGCACTTCATTATTTTGCAAATGTTAGATCCTCAACCTGTCTATTTATTTATTTTCGTGGATCACTTCCTGAATTCGATCATACCTCCCCCTTGATGTATGATTTTCCAAATTTCATCCAGCTCACCTCCTTTTGATACGCTGGTGAAGTTGCTCCTTTAAATTCTTTTTAACTTACCTTTTTGGACCTATCTCCCCTTTGCTTTATTTCACAATGTGCTCAGTGTCTCTCCTTTCTTTCCAAATAAATGCCGCTTTGGATTCATCCCTTGACTTTTGATTCCAAAGTATATGTTCTAATTCAAAAAAAAATTTAGATGATCCGTGCCCCGTGTCCTCATGCTTGTCCAAGTCATCTGAAGAATGGAGCTGCTAGTTCATCAAGAGCAACAATAAACAAGATGAGGGAGGCACATGCCACCAACGCTGAAGCAGGAAGATATTCCCATGTTTAGGATGTCCCCTTCTAACACTATTAACAACGTTTAGCATCGTTCCTTGATCGTGTTGACTGGTGGAATTCAGTGTTTGCATGATGATGCTTGTCTTTATGACCTTGTTTGATTCGCTTCTTTGTAATGATTGTCGGTGTATTGTGGGTCTTCTACCTACGATAACATCGGTTGCCTAGAGGGGTTCTTTTGTACCTCCCACCTCCTTGTTATCCTCCGTCTTTTTACCTAATCCTTTAAAGGATGTCAAGAAAGAAGTTCATGGCAACACTCGTCTACAATGATCAACAAATGAAAGAAACTGAAGACAAAAAAAATGCACTCTTTTCCTTTTTTTTTGTTACCCCCATGTCTTTTCCCCCCTCCACCTTGATTTATTTAAGTTGCGACTACCAAGAGTTGGTGAAAAGAAGGATGATGATCAACCCAAGAACCAAAGCTCCAATAGCCATTCACTCGGTCAGACGTCATCAGTTGATCCCCTTGCCAAGACGGATGATCAGGATACCTCTGCCAAATGAGAATGCCATCAGTCTCCAATTCTCATGCCACCACGCGTCGCCAAGATACTAAGCCAAGAAAATCATGTTTCTACAACGCAGTGGCTGCCTGAGGAGGTATGAAAATATCTGAACTTTATGGTTGGTTTATCTTCGTCACTTTACTTGAAGGTTATGAGATGTGTTTGTGGACTTGAGAAGTGATACCATATACTCAAGCCAGAAGAAGCAACTAAGCTCTATTCAAATCACTTTATCAAGGTACGAAGGATGTTCTTCGAAAGATGTGTCAACAAAGTTGTGGAAAGAATGGAAGTTAAAGGAGGAATTAGATTGAGTATCCGCGAAGTGTTTTGTGTGAGTTATCAGGAATTAAGAAGAATACATTGCAAGAAGGAATAACTGAGAAGAAAGTTATATGTGTTGGATGCTACCCACCTAAACCTTTGTCTCTTGCTATCCTTGTGAATCTCGGGACGAGATTCCTTTTAAGGGGGGTAGTTCTGTCACACCCTGAAATTTTTGGATTTCAGGATGTGATTAAAATTAAAAATAAAACAACAATTTTCTCATAATTTTAAAATTTTTACAACATTTATTTTTCTTCACATGGAATTTAGTAAAAATAAATAATTGGTTGTTTTTCTAAATCTAAATGAGGTTGTTTGTTTGCATTCATGCAGCTTTGCATTGTTTTATTGCTTGTGGTTTGATTTGAATTTAAATTCGTGGAGTTTAAATTCAAATCGAATTTGTTTGAATCTTTTTGCAAAAAGAAAAATAGGAAAAATCTTTTCGACCAAAATCAGCAGTCCGGCCCATTTCTCTTTTTCTTTTCTTCGCAGCCCAATCGCAATCCGATCCGCACCGGCCCAACCCAGACCCTTCTCTTGGCGCGCAAGCCAACAACTCTCCATCGCCTCCTATATAAACACCGCCCCCCTGTTGTTTTTTTCGCGCAGCAAGCCATGCCGCCGCCGGCCCTAGGCCCCTCCCGCCGTTGCCCCCTGAGCGAGCCCCTCCTTTTCCCTGTGTGCATGCGCATGCGCATGCGCTGCGCACCTGCAGGCCGCTGCTTTCCCCTGTGCGCCCAGGCAGCAGGACGCTGAATTCCTGTCCTGTGCTGCCCCCAGGCCGCCTGTTTCCCTGCCGTGTGCTGCTGGCTCCCATCGTCCCTGCCTGCTGCCTTGCATGCATGCACCTGCAGGCACAGGACCGTGCGTCCCTGCGCGCGCCGTGCCAGGCCACTGCAACCCCCTGCGCCGTTTCCTTCCTGCTGCGTGGCCGCTGCTGTTCCTTCCGGTTTCGATTCCGACCGTCTCGCCATGGCCAAGCGGTAAAACGGTTTTCCCTCGATCTCACCGTTTTAGATCCGTTTTTGTTCATTCTTGCTGCGTTAGTTTTGTTTTAGTGTAAGCTATCGTTTAGTAGTGCTTTTAGATCGTAGATCTTGTTTTAAAGTAAATATAGATTTAATTTGTTTAATAACTATTTGAAACTAGCCTTTCTAATTAAAAGTAAATTAGAGCTCTATACCGGTTTTCATTAATTAATGTTAATTCGATTAAATATCAACTTAAATGCATCTTTTATATAACTTGTTTAGAAGACCATGTATCATAAAATTTTACACTTAGATGCTCTCACTTATCTTTTATTTGCTAGTTAAATAATTAATTGGTATAAGTCATACATAAACTTTATAAATAAAATTTGATTAAGTGCAACTTCATCTTTCTGATATAAATTCACATGAAATATTTATAATTTGGATATTTCTTTCAAATATCCTTTACATGTATTTTTTTTTTCTTAATTAAAATAAATCCAACTTATAGTTTCTTTCTGTTATAATATAAATCTTCCGATAGCTGTTTCTTTTCAACCGTAGCTTCGTTTTCCGCGTTTCTTGCGTTTTCGTAACCGTAGCACCAAGCCCTATCCTTTAGAGCGTTCTTTCAAAGCCTTTCTTTTGTTTTGGTGTACTGTTCTTAGTCGTTCTTGTTATTTGCTTTGTATGTTTGCTCGGTGATTGCTCCGAGTAGAAGGATCGTTGTTCGAAGATTGAAGATCAAGTTTTCCATGCGAGCAAGAGCTAAAGAGCAGTAAGAGTAGCTTTCGTTGGAGAAAGGCAAGTGACCCTAACCATCTTTCTGTCTATGCTTATTTACAAGAGTATTATGATGATTTAATTGGAACATGGAGAACCACCCAAGAAAACCGTACAACCACAATACTATATGGCTCTGGTCTTGGCTTATTAATTAGAGACTCTAGCTTGTGACAATCTTACCGAAAGGGCAAGAGGGGATGCATCGACGGGGTATAGCTCGGTCCTCTTGGGGCAATTGGTATTGTTTAATGGTCCTTTGGCAAGGTACCACCTCATTAGGACAGTGTTATGACTGCTTTGGCTTGAAACCTTAGCGGATTGTCATGGGTTAGGGAATCTTTGTAAAGGCCTCGTAGCGTCCCTATGCAATCACACCTCGGAAGTGTGGTATTGTGCCTAGCTAGCACATTGCGTGGTTGGGTTCAAAGTTCTTCGGAATTTTTACGCGAATTGTGGTGAAAGTGTACAACCTCTGCAGAGTTAAAACTAACCGGTTAGCCGTGCTCACGGTCAAGAGCGGCTTGGACCCTCACATGATTAATAAACTTAAAGATGGATATAAATCACATTCTGGTTATTTCTTGTGGCCTTGCTGAGTACCAACCATAAGTGTACTCACCCTTGCTTACTGCTGCTCAGAAGGAGAAGGAGTATAAAGATTTCTGAAGATGTTGCTGAGTTCTAGGCGTACGCTACCCCCAGTCGATTGCCTGTGAAGTTTGGAGCCTTCGTTTCCAGGATAAGCTGTATAACTCTGATAGTCTTTTATTTGTTGTATTTCTCTTTTTCGTGATACTGTTACTGATTATTCACTTATGATGTCTCTATATGTATGAAACTTGATCCTGGTATACATATAGTTATGCATTCGGTTTTATCCTTAAAACCGGGTGTGACATTGGCTCAGGCACTACCACAACGGTACCCTCGTCTAGGGCCTCCGCGGGCCCCGAAACAGGGGCTCCTTCCACCGTCGGCGCCTCTTGCGCCGTACCATCCTCCGCGACGCCCCCACCCTCGGCCCTCGAGGGCTCGAAGACAAGGGTCTCCTCAACACGAACGGCAGGGCGCTCCTGCGCGCCCCCACCGGTCTCTCCTTCAGTACCGGTCGGGCGGCGCTGGCCACGTCGCCCTGACCAGCCTCAACTTCGATGGCCGCCTGGGCAGTGCCACCGACACTGCCCTGGCCGGCGCCACCGACAATGCCCTGGCTGGCCTTTTCGCCGGCATCGGCCGCCTGAGCAGCCGCTTCGGCACCACGCTGGCCGGCGTCGCCCTCCTCCTCCTGTGCCCGGGCTTGCTGCGCCGCCTGGGCCCCTCGAGCCATGGCCTCCCGTAGCCTAGTGGCCGCCGCCTCGAGATCCATGGCGGGCTGGGGCTGCGGCGCCGTGTGCGGAGTGCTGCATGCCCCGGTCTTGAGAGCCTTGGCCGGGGCAAGCCGCACTGCATCCTTGGGAACGGCCCCGGGGCTGGAAATCAAGAGGCGCGAGTTGAGCAGGATCGAGAAATCCACCAAATACGTAACAAAAACGAAATTCAAAATACTTACCCAGCTCGAGCACTCATGCTCCGCTTCCTCGTGGCGCTCCTTCGAGCCCGGGGCATCGTGTTGTCCCTCGAAGACCGCTCCGAAGGCGCCCCCCTCGTGTCGGCCCGATGGCTCGAGGCTACCAGCACGGACGACTCCTCTCCCGCCGCAGTCTCATCGCCACGGATCAGCACCTGGGGCGCGGGCGTCTCCTCGCCGGCCACCGGCGGGGGTGACTCCCGCGCCGCACCCTCGAGGGAGGGATTCGCCGATGGCCCCGCTACGGCCCTCGGCTCCTCTGGCGCCACAGTTGCTCCCTCTTCTTCGTCCCACAGGTAGAACGGTGGGGGGCTCGCGCCCTCCCCGTCCCTCCTCAGAGAATGGTCCTCGGCGTCCGAGGCCTCCTCCTCGTCCTCCTCCGAGGACTCGGGTGTGGCGGGCTGCGGCTTCCCCTCCGCGCGAGCGAGCTTGCACGCCTTGTCGTGCCTCGCCTTCCTCTTCCTTTTCCTCTCGGCCTTCGTCTCCACCGCGTCCTTCCGCCTCTTCATCTTCTCCGCGTGGAGGCGATTGATCAGGCGCTGTTCTGGGACCGGGGGCCTCGAGGTGCCGCACCTCAACCCCTGTTAAACACACCCGAGATAGGGTCAGGAGAAGGGAACTACACGACGCACGACGAGTTCGAAGCCAAAACTTACTAGGGAAATATACCCCGGCTTGGGGCGCATATTGATTCTCCAAAGATCCGCGGGATCTTGGGGAAACTCCGCCACCGCGTACTTCGCCCTCCGAGCGGCGTTGGTGTGGGAGAGAAGCTTGCTTGACGTTCTCGAGCCTTCAACCTTGCTCCCGGGGGTGAGCTCGAAAATCGGCAGGGCCCTTTCCACGAGAGGGATAACCCTCTGCCGGTGGAAGTTCGCGATAACGGCCGCTGTCGTCAGCCCCTTCCTCGCCAAACGCGCCAGCGCGTCGGTGAGGCCCTCGAGCCTGGCTTGTTGCGTTGGGGGCGACACCCCCCAGTCCCACTTCGGCGGTCGCTCCCGGAAAACTTTGTTAGTGAACGCCGGGAGCGCACCCTTGTGGTTCCGAAGGTAGAACCACCCTCGGCTCCACCCGGAGTTGTTTGTCGTCATCTTGCTCGAGATATAAAAGTTCTTCCGGGTCGGGCGGACGTGGAGTGTCTGGCCACCGGCGCGCGCGAACCGCCTCGGCTGGTTCCGCGCATTCTCGATGAAGAGTTCGCCGCGGAACAGATGGATCCAGAGGTCCCAGTGGGCTTCAATGCCGAGGTACCCCTCGCAGACGGCGACGAAGACCGCCGCCTGCGAGATGGAGTTGGGGCTGAAATTGTGCAGCTCCACTCCGTAGTACTCGCACAAGGCCCTCATGAACGTACTGACGGGGACGCCGAAGCCTCGCTCATGGACGCGCACGAAGCTTACGACGTAGCCTTGCGGGGGCTTCGGCTCGGTCTCGTCTGGGTGCGGGGAAATCCACGCCGACGCTCCCGAGTCGGGGTTTCGCGGCAGCAGCCGGTCGGCGACCAGCTGCTCCAGAACTGCCACGGTGGCAGAGGATTTCCCCCACGGCAGAGGCTCTTGGATGTCCGACATCTCCGCGAGTCGAGAGAGGATGCGGGAAAGGAGGCACCGAATCGGCTAAGTCTCTCTCTCTCTCTTTCTCCATCTTCCTCCTTCTCGCTCTTGGCTATGGGTTCAGGAAGCGACGGAGGCGGAGAAGGCAAAGCAGGATGGAGGCAAATGGCCAGGTGAACCCAAAACATCCCCTTTCTTTTCATATTTATTCACCATGACGGGCGCATCCGTAGCCATGGCCCAAATCTACCGCATTGAATGCGGTAGATTTTGCTATCACCGATGGATGGGCCCCATGACCGCGGAGTCTCCCACGCGCGCACGCAGCAATAAATGCGGCACGGTAACCAGCGGGCGCGGCGCGACTGTTGTGCTATCCCATCCGTCAGCCGCCGCCCACGCCGCTTCGTCTGCCCGAGGCTGTCGCCTGAAAAGGCGCGCCCACACCGCACCGCACAAATCGGGCCACGTCGCCCTCCACCAGCGGAAGACCCGCGCGCATGACTCGCGACTTTGCGTCATTTCCGAATCACGACAGAATATTCCTTCAAGGGGTCTCTTTACCCTCGAAGGAATCGCATTTCGAGGCCTTACTGATCAGGGGGTCGAAGCCTGGCCCTTCAGGGGGTTCGACAGGCGCCCCCGATCACCAGAGTCAGGGACTGCAGGGATGAGCCATACAAGCTACCCTCGAACGCGGAGTTCGAGACATCCTACGCAGTGTTCAAGGCCAGTCGAGGGTGCCTAGAAGGGGGATCCCATCGAGGGAGAGCATCGAGCCCTCGGACCCTATCGAATGGGTCCGAGCCCCGCCTAGCGAACCCTCGCGAGCGCTTTACAGGACATGTCTATGGACCACGAGCCGACCCCTATCGAACGGGGCACGGACGTCCGCTTGAACAACCCGCTAATAGCTCACTGAAGCAGCCATAGCTCGCGGCCCGGGCATGGGTAGCATGGTGCGCTTCACCCCTCCTCCCTGCGGAAGGGCGACGAGGGTCGTAATCGAAGTCGAGGGTTTCCCTTGAACGCCTTCACACGGGCCTGGGCTCGGGGGCTCCTCGCACACCATGGTTCAAAACCACACCCTCGAATAAATTGACAACCGTCACTTATGAAGCTCCACGTGTATAACCGAACCCCCCGCTATTAGCGTACGTTCCCCTAACGGCTAAGCTGAAAGCCGGGTCGCTGTACCAGCACTGAGAGTGCCAAGGCCGGCTAAAAAAGTGCCGATGCCGGCTGAAAAAGACGCTGGACGGCCATCCCAGTAAAGCTACCCAGCGGGACAACGGTTATAGCCCTTGGACGAGCACAAACTCTCCTCCAAGGTCTCGGGGGCTACACCCGCGGGTGCGCTGACGCGCCCCCGCGAAGGTGACTTCACACATATTCGAGGGTCGTAACTCTATGTACACCCTTATACCCTCGGTAATCCTCCCCGTAGAGGAGAAAGGGGACTTTATTGCTCAAATACAAATAAAGATTACAAACGGTTACCGGCGCGAAGCCATCGAAAGACACAAACACGTTGGCACCTACGTGGCAATTTTCCCTGTCTTGGGGAGGAGCGAGCGACGAAGAAAGGCACCGAGCCCCTAGCTGACGCAGCAGCGAGGCTGCTAGGGATGCAAGAAGCGGCCCCCAGACCTCACGGGTCCAGCGGGCCGCTCTCCTCGCAAGACTTCTTCTAGCGTCTCCTCCACCGAAGACCACGCGGGGGGTCGAGCTGGCAGACAGCGCCCTCCGCACCATCTCCCCGAGAGCAACCTTGTCGCCAGGGGGGACGTTGCGAAAAACACACGCCAGACCTGGCGCCAGCGCCCCGGTCAAGCGTCTCCATCCCTCTTCAGGCTAGGGGACATCGCAGAAGCATGACCCCACGGGCCCAATGCTCTTCTGCTGATCCCACTGAAGCTGAGGGATGGTGCGCACGCCCACTCCGGTCTTCCCCTACCGCTCGCAAGCATTCTTCTAGCGCCAAAAGCCTAAAAAAGCCAGGCCACCCCATCTGGGGGCCGGTCACAAAAAGGCAAAGGAAACATTACAAAATTTAGGCAATGCTGGAAGAAAAAGTTGGGAGATTGGAGAAGAAAGGGAACCCCACGACCCCTATTTATAGCTGTGCCGGGCACAAAGCTTCAAGCTTATCAAAAAGCGGAGGCTTGTATCGCCTGTGACGATGCGGCGCTCCACGAGTGAAGGATGTCCTCGGTCACCGCGCCGAGACACGACCGGACGAAACAAAGCGGAGCTGAGCCCCTGGACACTAAGCGGTACAACATCGGCTCAGGCCGACCGCCCTCGAACGGCGCGCCGCAAAGCAACCCGGGAACGCCGGGGCCAAGGCCCTACGTGCGGGACAGCGCGACGAAAGCGCCAGCTGCCAAGCAGCGGGCGCCACCGTCGCCCTGGCCCCCCTCGGCGCGCGGACACGTCTTGTCCTTTAAATAAACAAACAAAGAGGCGCGTGCCTCGAAGTACTCCCCCCACGGGCGTACTATCCCGACCGGCGTGTTGTCACATCCGCCGGGCTGGCGCTCAGGCGCGTCTGGCGGGTGCGCGACATTGACTGATCACGTCAAAAGGGAAATCCCCGAATTACCCTTTGGCCGAACCCACTGATTCAACCAAAGCCTCGGGGGCTACTGTCGGGTATCACAATTAGGGACACCCTAATCGGGGTACTAAGACCGCCTCTAAAAACGCAAAACACCTGTTAAAACAACTGGGCCCACGAAGGCCCACGACCTGCTTCCCACCCGGAAGAAAGGAGAGGACTCAAAGAAGCCCAGCGTGCGGCCCATTCGCATCCCTCTTGGGCCCGCCGGACAACCTGTTGTCGACCGAAACCCACCGGCGAGCAACGACGGGCAACACGAAGAGCCGGGAAGTTGCTAGGGCGCTAGAGGCACTGCTCCCTCGTCGACGGCCCGCAATTTCCGTCACGCGCCCGGAGGATGTATGAAAACCGGGCGTGCCACCTGACCTATACCCGATCAGGAGGGTGCAGACGTGCTCCGAACAGTTTCCTGCATACAAAGACACGTGTAAACGTAAGTCCGAGCCGTGGTCGGCTCCCCGGGACGAATCTTGCATCGGCTTTGAAGAGCCGATCGAGTCCCGGTGTCAGATGGGATCTGATTGTATCCAGATATGATAAATAGAGCAAATCACTATAAAACTGCTTCAATTAAATCTAATTGATCTAATCCACGATAGTAACGGCTTCACTACTAGATCGGAACATCCTACACGTGACTAGGCCTAGCGAACATAACAGACAACTAAACCACAACCCAAAACAGAGGCCTAAGAACTAGCAAGAGCCGATTCCCGGAACAATCCCTATCAAGGCTAAGATAAAGCATCTACTACGCCACCGGATCATCCAATCCGTTTGCAAGGCCTAACCTAGCAGATATTATGCCAACTCTTAAGATAAGAGCAAACCATAATAGATCAGATCTACTAAACATGAAAGAAGCAGGGTGTTGCCCCTGTGCAACTAATTCTACTAAAAGCCATGCTACGAACATCATGATAACTAGTACTACTCGCCATCAAAAACGCTTCAGTACGAGTAATACCAAGGTAAAAGCAAGAACAATACTGCCCTGATCGCAAGAAGCGATCAGGGCAGCATGGCACTTACTTGGATGGAACCCTAGGATTAGGGGTGGCGATGCGCCGAGAGTTGTTGTTTGCGAGTCGTGATGACATTCTCTTCATGAATAACAAAGGATACATATTTATAGT
This sequence comes from Panicum virgatum, assembly GCF_016808335.1. Taxonomy (NCBI): domain Eukaryota; kingdom Viridiplantae; phylum Streptophyta; class Magnoliopsida; order Poales; family Poaceae; genus Panicum; species Panicum virgatum. The sequence continues at coordinate 9,918,195 of NC_053146.1, forward strand.
CCGGAGACTTGGGAAACAATCTAAACTAGTCTTGTCCCGATTGGACTCTATCTCTAATCTTAAACTAAAGATACACGGCCAATGTGGCCCAGACGCTCACGCAGAAGCCGATTTACAAGCCTTCCTCATCTTTTGCTTTAGGCCCATCTTGATTTCGGCCCATAAATTAGAGGGTTAATTTATGGCGATAACACATGCCCCCCTGGTTTTGGCAATGATAGTTCCAAAACCAATCCGTCGCTTCATCTTCCCGTTAATGTTCATTAATTGTACTGCAACCACCAAGGAAGACGCAACGTCTCTGCAACTGGCTCCTCGTAGAATGTGAAAACTGCCGATCCGTCTTCCATCGTTTCACTATTTAATCTCACCCGAATCGGCTCTTCTCCACAGCAAACTCCTTCTTCCTCCCAAAGCCAATAACGCAGAAAATCCAATCCTTCACCAGCCATGGCCATCTCCTCTTCCTCCGGCTCCAACTCTTTTGGAGACTCCTCTTCTTCCTCCTCATCTCCTCCTTCTTCTTCCTCCCTCTCGGCCTCCACTATCTACTCTATCCCAGAGAGCCGAGAGCCGACCCCCGAGTGGGAACCAACAGCAGCCTACGAGGCGCTGGCTCCTCTGTACTGGGATGCAGAGGAGTTCGACTTCGGGGTCGCCTCCGAGGAGGACGAGCCCATGACCGAAGAAGAAGAAGACCTCCAGTCCCTCTTCCAAGCGGAACTGGAGAGCAGTGAAGACGACGCATTCTCCTAGGAAGGAGCTGACTCCTCCGAAGGGATCGGCTCTTCTTCCAGCGATGATACGACGGCAGGGGAAAACCCCCACCAATTCCTCAAGGCCCCCTTGGAGGGGAGCGAAGAAGGAAGCAGCAGCGGCGGGCGAAGCAGCAGCAGCACCGAGGACAATGGCAGCAGCAGCGGCGACGACGGTGATGATGACGACGACGATGGTGGAGACGCACCGTCGCGCAGCCTGAAGCGTCGTAGGTGCTCAAACATCTATGACTGGTAGATGTAGGTAGCATCGTAGGAATAGGACCTCAAAGCCGAAGGATTGATTCCTTTGTAAAATCGGCTTTCCTTGTAATAAACTTCCCTTTTTAATGAAATCGAGTTTCCCCAATTTCACATGTTTTCATTTATTTCTCAAAAAGCCGATGGCAACGCATCAGGCTTCCATAAATATCCAAGAGCCGACGAAATTCAAACTAGAAGCAACCCGCACAATAGTAGAATATCGCTTCCAGCTTGAACCGAACTCGACGTACCCTCAAATTCGAGTGTAATTCGAAAAACAAGCTCTACAAATCCGAGCAAGAATTCTCCAGGCAGCCGGAATTCGAACCAGAATCTCCAGCAATCAAACCCTAAGTCAACAGATCTGTGACCATGGCGGATTCTGCAGTTCAGACAACAAACTCTAATGATGCGGCAATCCACGGCCTGAAGGTAATATTCGGCTTAATCTTTTAGTTTTCTTCAGCTCACTAAGCTTCTGAAACTGAAACTCTGAAATATGACACCATACACATACTTTTGAATTTCTGAACTTCAGGTGTCAGACATCCTTCTGCCGCATCCCTCCAATCCAAAATCTTTCTGTCTTGGCCCACAAACCCATAAAACCCCCACAGATTTGATCTCTTGTGAAGCAAATAGGATCCCTTTTGTGAGTCAAAACATTGATTTGAACCTCTGGGCCGACTGCTTAAGAGCCTGGCCTAATCCACCTGAAAGCTGGATAACATGGTACAACAGAGTAGCAAAAGCCCACATGCCCTTGTGGCAAGATTTGAACATAGCCGATGCACTTGGCTTATCACTGTCACCCCTTGACAAAGATGAAAATCTTCTGAAAACCATCGGCTATTTCTGGTCTGATGCTCTGAATTGTTTCCTTTTTGGTCATGGACCCATGACTCCCACTCTGCTAGATGTTGTCATGATCACCGGACTAGACATTAGCTCCCCTAATCCTGCTGCTCACAAAATGACAGAAGTCCCCTTTAAACTTTCTTCCAAAGTCAACTGCACAAATTGGGGTACTTACATGAGTCAGCACATGAAGACAAAAGGTCCAGTGACTGAGAAGGAACACACAGCCTTCTTAAATCTTTGGCTAGAGCACTTCATCTTCTGTGGCCCTTCATTAGCTCCAACTAAGAACTATCTCCCCTTGGCCTACCACCTGCCCCATGGTATTCACACCGGCCTAGGCAAACTTTTTCTCGGAGAAACATACAGATATCTCCATTTAATGACATCTAACTTGCTCAACCACAAGAAACTGAGAACTGGAGGCCCTTGGTGGTTTATTCAGTTGTGGGCACAACTGTACTTCCAGCACCATATTCCCAACTTCCAAGGCCTGACCAAGAACTCTTTCCCTGATGAGAGTGGCAAACCAATTAGATGTACAAGCTATGGCCAAGCTTTATTCAGTCTTCCTGGCAGAAAACTAAATTCAGCAGATGCAACAAACTGGTTTAGAGTCTTCTACAAAGGACTAGATAATCCTCTCTACCTTCCGTTTACTGAATCTGAATCCTTTGAGAACCCAACTGCCTTCAGACTAGATAACTTTGCCGATGACGACAGCACTCGGCATCTGTATTCTTTGATGATTCGACCTGGCTTCCTCCCCGTTGGTATCAGTACTTCTAACAGAATTATCAAGCCAGGCTATGAATCCTACCAGCCAGTCATAATATGTAACACCCTAATCCAAAATTCAGTATTTAATAATAAATTTAATTGACTTTATTTAAATTTCTAAGGATTATTGTGTTAGTCTTGCATTTAATCTAATTTTTGTTCCTTAATTAATTAAAATTTATCATAGGTTTAAATTTTTGTTGCATTCATGCTGGTGCATAATTTTATTTGAGTGTGGTTTGAATTCAAATTCAAATTTGAATTCAAACTTTGTTTGAATTAGATTTAGAAAGGAGAAGAGTAGGAAAAAAAAAACCCAAACCCTTAACCCAGCCCAAACCCAAACCCAGCAAACCCCAAACCCACCTCAGCCCAGTCCAACCCTCTCCCCGGCCCACTTTCCCCGCGGCCCAGTTCGCTCGGCCCAAGCGCGCGGCCCAGCGCTCAGCCCGCACCCCGCACGGCCCGCGTCGCCCGCTCTCACTCGGCCCATCCCCTCCCTGACGGCCCAGCCCCTCTCCCGCAGGCGCGCGCTCATCTCCCAACCCAATAGCTCAGCACCCGGCCCCGCCCGTCAGCGACCCCCATCGCACGCGCCCGCTCCACGCCTGCCTCCCCGGTTTCACCCGCTGACCGCCTGGCCCCACACGTCAGGTTCTCCACCCTCCTCCGCGCGTTCCTCGCTCGAGTAACAGGAAGGGGCGAGATCTCCGGCCATGAACCCGCGGCCCTCCCTTCCTTGCTTCCCCGCCGAGATCCCCGGCCAACCCTTCATAAACGGCGCCCCGCACCCTGGAAACCCATCTTCGCCTCTACAGCGCCGCCCGAACCCTAGCCGTCACGCCGCCCAGCTCCGCCGAGCGGAGCAGAGCACTGCGCCGCCGCGCTTTCGCCGCTCCACCGCCCCCAAGCTCCTGCAAACCGCCGCATCAACTCCGCCTCGGCACCAGGGAGCCATCTGAGGACTCCACGCTCGACCTCAGGCCTTCTTTCCGCCCGAATCGCTTCTGCACCACCGGAGGTGAGCTCCCGCCCGCCGTGACAATTCCTCGCCGCAGGTGTACCTCCGGCGATCCTGACCCCCCGAGTATCTCTCACAGGAGCCCCCGCCTCGAACCACGACTTCCAGAGGCCTAGAAGACCCTGCAGCAGCCTCCACCCCGAGCGCCGCCCGGACCTCGCCGCCGGTCCGCAACGCCGACGCCCTTCACGGCCTCCCTGCTCGCCCAGACCCCCTAGGTGAGCATCAGTGCCCTCTTCTCTTCCTTTTGCGCTGGTTGTCGAGACCCTTCGGTCCTTTCCGAGCCCAGAACGCCGAACGGCGCCGCGCCGCCGTGCGCAGGGCCGCCGTCGCCCTTGCCTTCCCCACTCCGGGGCTTCCCGAGATCCAAGAAGACCCCAGGTGGACTACGCATGGCGCGTAGTCCATCCTAGGCCAGACCCCGTGCCTATTGGAGCCCGGGAACGCCGGATTCGCGTGCTCCGGCGAGCCTGGCGCCCCGCCGCCGTGAACAGGGTCGCCGGCGGTGGCACGCCGCCGCCCCCACGCGCCCGAAACCCCCTGGCCGCCCGATCTCGGATGGACGGCCACGATTAGATCCAGATCCAATCTGTTCTTAGCCATCCGATCCAGATCCAAGCGCCCAGATTCAAGCATACCCTTTCGCCTAGTATTTTTTTCTAAAGAGCCCCTTCCTTTGTTGCTAATCAACCCGCGGTCCTGTTAGTTCAAAAGGAATTGCGGATAAGCCCTGTTTTTATCGTTTTAGCCCCTGAGTTTTACCAGAATAGAACCCGCAGTCCACACTTGACGTTTTTGCGAGCTAGACCCTGAAGCTTTAGTTTAATTACGCCCAGGCCCTCGGTTTTAGCAGAAAGCCCCCTGAAGCTTCAGTTTTCTTACAAATAAGCCCCTGAAATCTTGTTTTAGGCCTAGTTTATGCGTTTTAGCTCCGTTTTTAGCGTTCTTTATATCCACGCGATCGTTGTAACGCGTAGAGTAGTTTTAGCTTAGTTTTTCTTGCTGTTTTTATGTATTGATGTACTGTTCTTTAACTTTTGGTAGAGTTTGCTTGTCTGCTTATTTCGTGCATTGTTTTGGCCATGTGTTCGTGAGTAGACGCTGATCCACCTGAGGAGCCCCAGTACCCGTACCCGGAGCAGCCGTCTTCCGAGCACTTTGAGCAGCAGCCAGAGCAGTACGAGGAAGGCAAGTGTAACATGAACAACCCATCACTTTTAAATACATTTTCATACTGCATTTTAATACTGTATGCCTATAAGGACTTTCCTAGCCACTTTATATCCTTTATATATATCCTTTGGGTTGCATCTTGGTTAGTTGTGCTAGGTTGCTGCGCTACAACACACTCTGGTCCTTTTTAATTAATTTGATTAATGGTTTACTTGAACTTAATTCTGAGAGTGGCCCTCTGTGTGGATGAGTGGCTCACGTCTCGTTAAAAGATGGTTTTTGTAGAAACATGGTTTAGGGGCCAGCACGGTGCTTAGTGCTTGGTTGGCCACTCTCCATAAGGACCGGTTCATAGAGCGACAACCTGGGACAACAGCGCTACCACAAGGCTAGAATGGGATAGACTTGGCGTAATAATTAGATCTTTTTGGTTTGGAGTAACTTACCTGCGGGGCAAGAGTAGCAAGCTTCAATGGTCCCTGCTCCTCCGGCTTGGTCTGTGCTACGTGCTTGTACCCCTGGAGGTGGGCCCCATCGTCGCCGACCTAACTCTCGCGGTTACGCCTTACCAACGAGATTCTTTTTAAAGGCCTCGTAGTGAGTCGCTGGCCATCTCACCTAAGGAAGTGTGATGAACAACTGGCGTAGCTCACGACTTGTGGGTAAAGATGTGCAACCTCTGCAGAGTGTAAAACTGGTATACTAGCCGTGCTCACGGTTATGAGCGGCCCAGATCCTCCTTTTGATTAGTGAAGTTATCTCCTTCCGACGAGGGAGGTGCTTCTCGGGGTTACCTTGGTGGCTTGGTTTCGGTTTGGTTCTCAGTAGTTTCTTAATTAATTCTGGTTAATTACTATGTAACTGGGTTAATGGTAATTCATCAACTCGTAGTAAATATCTTTAATAAAATTTTGCCAACACTTAAAAGCTAATGCAGTTGAGTCAGCCAGCCTAGAGCCTCATAGTTTTGTGTTATACTTGTTGAGTACAAGTTGTGTACTCACTCTTGCCTCTTCTCTACTTTTTCCTCTTGGCTACGCTACTGCTGCTCAGTTCCTGCCGACACGAGGGAGTTCGTCCAGCGCTACCAGGACTACGAGGACTTCTAGGTGTTCGTCTCCCAGTCGACGTCCCTGTGGCGCCCTGCTTCAGCTTCGGAGAGCTTTTTCGTATTTTGTACTTCGCTTCCGCTGTATCAGACATTTTTGTCATTATTGTAATAAATAACATTCGTATTCGCTTTATTATGACTTTTTACGTGATATGTGCTATGATATACTGTTCATTCTGTTGTATATACGTGTGACTCGATCCTGGCACGTATATGATTGCTCGGTTTATGTTCTTTTATAAACCGGGTGTTACAGAGTGGTATCAGAGCCGTATCGACTGTAGGACGAAGCCTAGATAGAACTGGTCGAGTTTTAGGACTTCTTCTCACCAATCCTTGCCTGCTGAAATTATTTTACTATTATACCCCTTGAATTCTATGACTTTTACCCTTCTTGCCTTGATTTCTCTCTCTGAAGAATAGTTTTCGTAGATTTTGGCCTGAATCAGTCATCTGACTACCATGAGTATTAGCTAGGTGACCCTTTTTAAAATAATACGATAGCACGTTCCGCGACGCGTTGTGTTAGTCGAGTCGTATGTTAAACTCGGCTAAGTTGTGAAAATTGTCTGCTTGTTATTATGCTTCATGCTTGTTCTGGATTTTTGAATGATTGCATAGCTTAGTAGTTTAAAGTTGTTTAAAGGAAATCACTCTTATGTTAAAGTAACTAATTAATAAAATGAGTTAGATCGTTGGGGGGTAAAACAATCCACTCTAACCTCTCTACCTTATCATGCCTTGAGTTTCCCCGGTCTTGTTTGTTGAGAAGAAGGATAATACGAAGAGGGTATGATATCCAGGGATTCACTGGCAAGGACGTCACCGACGGGGACGTCGGTTTCTGTAAGGGGGTAGGGATGTGACACCCCAGCCTATATTTAGTACAAGAGAAGTTGAAAATCTCTCAGATGAAACATAAGAGTTATGCTCTAGTTCCTTTTTCCCAGATTTATGTGACATTTATCTGGAGTTATCAGCAGTAATGCCTGTGCAGTGTTGTCTAAATGGGATAGAGCCTTAAATAATGGAGTTTTCTCTCTTCCTTGACCTTACCAATATGTATCTTCCTTTTATCCCAGCTCAGATGTCAGCAGAACAAAAAGACCTTGGAGTCAGTTCAATGGGTGATGGTGAGAAAGCTTGCCCGTGTTGTCAATTCTATGGCGTTCCTTGTCGTCAAGCTCGTGCGACTGAAGATGAAGCTACAATTAGGAGGAACCAGAGGTTGTTCTCCGGTACGAAGAGAAAGAGGTCTCATCAAGAGCAGCTGACAGAGGATTCCCTTTTCCTCGACGGTCCATCGGTCGATGAGCTACAGACTATCCAGAAGAGAAATGATCCTGAGTGCTCTAGAGATACACAGGTCAGGAACCAAGCACTCTATGATTATGTTGATGGGTTGACTATCACTATGAATGTGATCCAGCCACGCGGTCGCAAGGAGTCCAAAGAGCAAGCAGCAGAAATAAGGCAAGATGTGAAGATAAGTTCACAGGGAGGTCAACCAAGTAGCGCCATTCACCGCCACCGCATGTGCTACAAATGCGGGCAAAAAGGTCATTATGCTAAAAGTTGTCCAGCACCTCAGGCTCCACGGCAGGCAGGACAGCAGGGGCGCCCAGCTCAACCCAGGGCGCCACGACAGGGGAAGGTGAACCACGTGACGGCCGAGTCAGCAGCCGAGGCTTCTAACGTGGTTATTGGTACATTCATGGTCAACTCTTATCCAGCTATGGCGCTTTTCGATACCGGTGCTACCCATTCTTTCATTTCCAAGTCATTTGCCGAGCAGCATCGTATACCAGTTTCGTGTATGAAGACAGCTATGGTAGTTACCTCACCTGGGGGCCCAATACACACATGCTCTATATGCTCCAGAGTTAGTATTGTCATAAGAGGGGCAGAATTCCGCACTGGTTTGATCGTCATTGATTCCTTGGGGATAGATGTGATTTTGGGCATGGAGACCCTGACTAGATGGGGAGTCCATATTGATTGTGCTCAGCGGACAGTTCACTTGTCAGCATCTGATGGCCAAGAGGTGACAGTCAGTGCTACAGAGCCTTCTGGTTTTCTTCATCAGATAGAGGCTAGACCCACGGATGGTATTCGCGTGGTATCTGAAGTCTCGGATGTCTTTTCGGAGGACTTGCCAGAAGAAGGAAGAGGAGATGATGAGGATATATCCGGATCTCTTTGCTAGCCAGCCCAGAATCTCGGGACGAGATTCCTGTAAGGGGGTAGGATTTGTAACACCCTAATCCAAAATTCAGTATTTAATAATAAATTTAATTGACTTTATTTAAATTTCTAAGGATTATTGTGTTAGTCTTGCATTTAATCTAATTTTTGTTCCTTAATTAATTAAAATTTATCATAGGTTTAAATTTTTGTTGCATTCATGCTGGTGCATAATTTTATTTGAGTGTGGTTTGAATTCAAATTCAAATTTGAATTCAAACTTTGTTTGAATTAGATTTAGAAAGGAGAAGAGTAGGAAAAAAAAACCCAAACCCTTAACCCAGCCCAAACCCAAACCCAGCAAACCCCAAACCCACCTCAGCCCAGTCCAACCCTCTCCCCGGCCCACTTTCCCCGCGGCCCAGTTCGCTCGGCCCAAGCGCGCGGCCCAGCGCTCAGCCCGCACCCCGCACGGCCCGCGTCGCCCGCTCTCACTCGGCCCATCCCCTCCCTGACGGCCCAGCCCCTCTCCCGCAGGCGCGCTCTCATCTCCCAACCCAATAGCTCAGCACCCGGCCCCGCCCGTCAGCGACCCCCACCGCACGCGCCCGCTCCACGCCTGCCTCCCCGGTTTCACCCGCTGACCGCCTGGCCCCACACGTCAGGTTCTCCACCCTCCTCCGCGCGTTCCTCGCTCGAGTAACAGGAAGGGGCGAGATCTCCGGCCATGAACCCGCGGCCCTCCCTTCCTTGCTTCCCCGCCGAGATCCCCGGCCAACCCTTCATAAACGGCGCCCCGCACCCTGGAAACCCATCTTCGCCTCTACAGCGCCGCCCGAACCCTAGCCGTCACGCCGCCCAGCTCCGCCGAGCGGAGCAGAGCACTGCGCCGCCGCGCTTTCGCCACTCCATCGCCCCCAAGCTCCTGCAAACCGCCGCATCAACTCCGCCTCGGCACCAGGGAGCCATCTGAGGACTCCACGCTCGACCTCAGGCCTTCTTTCCGCCCGAATCGCTTCTGCACCACCGGAGGTGAGCTCCCGCCCGCCGTGACAATTCCTCGCCGCAGGTGTACCTCCGGCGATCCTGACCCCCCGAGTATCTCTCACAGGAGCCCCCGCCTCGAACCACGACTTCCAGAGGCCTAGAAGACCCTGCAGCAGCCTCCACCCCGAGCGCCGCCCGGACCTCGCCGCCGGTCCGCAACGCCGACGCCCTTCACGGCCTCCCTGCTCGCCCAGACCCCCTAGGTGAGCATCAGTGCCCTCTTCTCTTCCTTTTGCGCTGGTTGTCGAGACCCTTCGGTCCTTTCCGAGCCCAGAACGCCGAACGGCGCCGCGCCGCCGTGCGCAGGGCCGCCGTCGCCCTTGCCTTCCCCACTCCGGGGCTTCCCGAGATCCAAGAAGACCCCAGGTGGACTACGCATGGCGCGTAGTCCATCCTAGGCCAGACCCCGTGCCTATTGGAGCCCGGGAACGCCGGATTCGCGTGCTCCGGCGAGCCTGGCGCCCCGCCGCCGTGAACAGGGTCGCCGGCGGTGGCACGCCGCCGCCCCCACGCGCCCGAAACCCCCTGGCCGCCCGATCTCGGATGGACGGCCACGATTAGATCCAGATCCAATCTGTTCTTAGCCATCCGATCCAGATCCAAGCGCCCAGATTCAAGCATACCCTTTCGCCTAGTATTTTTTTCTAAAGAGCCCCTTCCTTTGTTGCTAATCAACCCGCGGTCCTGTTAGTTCAAAAGGAATTGCGGATAAGCCCTGTTTTTATCGTTTTAGCCCCTGAGTTTTACCAGAATAGAACCCGCAGTCCACACTTGACGTTTTTGCGAGCTAGACCCTGAAGCTTTAGTTTAATTACGCCCAGGCCCTCGGTTTTAGCAGAAAGCCCCCTGAAGCTTCAGTTTTCTTACAAATAAGCCCCTGAAATCTTGTTTTAGGCCTAGTTTATGCGTTTTAGCTCCGTTTTTAGCGTTCTTTATATCCACGCGATCGTTGTAACGCGTAGAGTAGTTTTAGCTTAGTTTTTCTTGCTGTTTTTATGTATTGATGTACTGTTCTTTAACTTTTGGTAGAGTTTGCTTGTCTGCTTATTTCGTGCATTGTTTTGGCCATGTGTTCGTGAGTAGACGCTGATCCACCTGAGGAGCCCCAGTACCCGTACCCGGAGCAGCCGTCTTCCGAGCACTTTGAGCAGCAGCCAGAGCAGTACGAGGAAGGCAAGTGTAACATGAACAACCCATCACTTTTAAATACATTTTCATACTGCATTTTAATACTGTATGCCTATAAGGACTTTCCTAGCCACTTTATATCCTTTATATATATCCTTTGGGTTGCATCTTGGTTAGTTGTGCTAGGTTGCTGCGCTACAACACACTCTGGTCCTTTTTAATTAATTTGATTAATGGTTTACTTGAACTTAATTCTGAGAGTGGCCCTCTGTGTGGATGAGTGGCTCACGTCTCGTTAAAAGATGGTTTTTGTAGAAACATGGTTTAGGGGGCCAGCACGGTGCTTAGTGCTTGGTTGGCCACTCTCCATAAGGACCGGTTCATAGAGCGACAACCTGGGACAACAGCGCTACCACAAGGCTAGAATGGGATAGACTTGGCGTAATAATTAGATCTTTTTGGTTTGGAGTAACTTACCTGCGGGGCAAGAGTAGCAAGCTTCAATGGTCCCTGCTCCTCCGGCTTGGTCTGTGCTACGTGCTTGTACCCCTGGAGGTGGGCCCCATCGTCGCCGACCTAACTCTCGCGGTTACGCCTTACCAACGAGATTCTTTTTAAAGGCCTCGTAGTGAGTCGCTGGCCATCTCACCTAAGGAAGTGTGATGAACAACTGGCGTAGCTCACGACTTGTGGGTAAAGATGTGCAACCTCTGCAGAGTGTAAAACTGGTATACTAGCCGTGCTCACGGTTATGAGCGGCCCAGATCCTCCTTTTGATTAGTGAAGTTATCTCCTTCCGACGAGGGAGGTGCTTCTCGGGGTTACCTTGGTGGCTTGGTTTCGGTTTGGTTCTCAGTAGTTTCTTAATTAATTCTGGTTAATTACTATGTAACTGGGTTAATGGTAATTCATCAACTCGTAGTAAATATCTTTAATAAAATTTTGCCAACACTTAAAAGCTAATGCAGTTGAGTCAGCCAGCCTAGAGCCTCATAGTTTTGTGTTATACTTGTTGAGTACAAGTTGATGTACAAGCTATGGCCAAGCTTTATTCAGTCTTCCTGGCAGTAAACTAAATTCAGCAGATGCAACAAATGGTTTAGAGTCTTCTACAAAGGACTAGATAATCCTCTCTACCTTCCGTTTTACTGAATCTGAATCCTTTGAGAACCCAACTGCCCTTCAGACTAGATAACCTTTGCCGATGACGACAGCACTCGGCCATCTGTATTCTTTGGATTGATTCGACCCTGGCTTCCTCCCCGTTGGCATCAGTACTTTAACATAATTATCAAGCCAGGCTATGAATCCTACCAGCCAGTCATAGTAGCTCAGCAATTTGGCCTAGGAAAGGTCCCTCCCCACTTCCATATTCACCACTTGGTGGAGAGCAGAGCCGATCTGCCTGACGGTCTTACTAGCTCGAGATGCTAGCAGCATGTTTGATGACCTCCACATTCCAATACCAGCCGATCTGTCCTTCACTTCTTCATCAATCGGCTTTGATACCTGGTGGAAGATGTGGACAACACATGTCTTCAGAAAAGCTCTAGGCCCTCAACTGCAGCAAATTGATCCTGAATACGTAATCCCCGAGGAAGAGGTACTGATTTTATGCATTCATCCTTTTAAATCCTCTATTCCTTTCTCTTGGCTTAACCTGCTCATCTTGTCAGCAGCAACAAGATGGTCCAGAACCCATGACCAGTACTGGGGAGCCATTTCACTTTCTTCCAACTGCTCCTGATGTACTCTTCTACAAAGGATCACCACCAATGAAGAAAGTGATAATGTCTGTTCAGCCAGACTTACTTCAGTCGGCTTCCAAGCAAAGACAAACTTCTGCAAGCGTTGCCCCCCGAGTCTTGACCAAGAAAAGGAAGACGATCACGAGGCGAGTGATCAAGAAACCAGCACCAGCTTCTTCGAGTCCATCAGAGTCTAATACAAACCAGGTAACTTATTTCTCTGAAACTTCTTCTTTATCTCATACATGTGTACTCTGGTTGACTGCAGTTCTATGTTCAGGATGCAGCTGAAGAAATCCCTAGTGTAAAAACCCTGGATCAACATGAGACAGCTGCAACTCCTGATGCACTAATGAATACAAGCGAGGAACAAGCCGATGCAGCAGATGCTCTTGACGTCAACACCAGCTTTGATAGGACGATTGCTCCTGAACCATCCAACACTTCTTCTTCAGAACAGGTAACATTACAAAAAAAACCAATTCTAAACCAGCCGATAACTCCATAAATGCATCTTGCACTAACTCCAGATATGCCCATAGACTTTTGATATTTCAGGTTTGCTTTCCTTTGACCCTGCATCAATGGGTCTAACTGTCCCTGGATCAGAAACATCATCTCTACAGCAATCGGCTAACCTAACACATCAGCTTCAACTTATCAAGGATCTTCTATCTGCCCCAATCACTGCTCTGGTTGATGATTCCAGTAAAATAAAGAACATCTTCGAGCAAATAGAATCCCAACTCCCAGAACCATTGCAAATCAAGCTCTGGTCAGCCAGCAACCTCCCATTCTTCCGGATAGAAGTCAGTAAAGCACAAGAAAGGATGAAAGCACGTCGCTCTCAAGCTTCTCTGAAAGCCGACATTACCCAAAAATGCAAGGCTCTCAACCAGAAGAAGGCAACTCTAGATATCAAAGCTGACGTGTCTGCCAACACGAATCAACTCGACCTCCTGAAGAAAGAACTGGCGGAACTCGAAGAAAAGGTCCGCATTACCAAGGAACTCATCCAGGCCGAGGAAACTTCCATTGCAAACTCCAAACAAGAAACCCGGAAGATATCTGAGCAAATACAAGCAGAGTTTGCAGAGATCAGCACCTTGAGTCGGCAGATAGTTTCAGGCAATGACAAGGATGACGAAGCGATTGTAGCACGTGCAGATGCCGTTCGTACTGAAGCCATCCACACCATAGAAGAATTCCTGAACCAGTAGATAGGCTCAAGAGAGAATTAGTACTGCCTGTTAACTTGAAAGTTGTACTTGTTTAAAAACATCTCAAGTCGATGGTAATACATCGGCTATCTTTCTTTATCGGCCAACTCAACGTGTTGGCCTATCATTATATTATTATTTTTTTTGACCGGCCAACTCAACGTGTTGGCCTATTACACTGCTACCAGATGGATCTCATCGGCTTCTCTTTTACTCGTCTTTCCACATGCTCGGGAAATACTTCTTCAGATGCTGTCCATTAACAGCAACAGGAAACTTGACGCCGTCCAATTCCTCGAGCATGTACGCATTCCCAGGCAAAACCTGATCAACCTTGTACGGACCATGCCAAGTTGGAGACCATTTACCAAACTTTTTATCTTTAGTTCCCAATGGCAATACTGCCTCCCAAACCAAGTCTCCCACCTGGAAATCCTTAGGTTTGACCTTCTTGTTGTATGCACAGGCACCTTTAGCCTTATTTTCTTTGATCTTTTCCAACGACCAAAGTCTCAATTCCATTAGGTCCTCCACGTTATCATTCATCAAGACTGCATACTGTTCAGCAGATAGATCATTCTGAAACTCAACACGCCTTGATCCGGCTGTGATTTCCCACGGTAGCACAGCAACCTGGCCGTAGACTAGATGGTACGGTGACGTCTTGGTGGACCCATGACATGAAATACGATATGCCCACAAAGCTTCTGACAACACCTCATGCCAGCGCCTAGGATATTCATCGATCTTTCTTTTAATGAGCTTGATGAGGCTCTGGTTGGATGCTTCAGCCTGTCCATTAGCTTGGGCATAATATGGAGATGATCTGATCAGCTTAATCCCCATATCATCGGCAAACTTTCTGAACTCCTCCGATATAAAGACCGATCCTCCATCGGTCATAATGGTCTGGGGGATCCCAAATCTGTGAATGATGTGTTCTTTGACAAAGCTGATCACATCTCTTGACGCCACTGACCTCATGGGTACTGCCTCTACCCACTTTGTGAAATAATCTGTGGCAGCTAAGACCCATTGGTGACCCTTGCTAGACGACGGGTTGATCTGTCCAATCATGTCCATGCCCCAACCTCTGAATGGCCAGGGTTTGATGATAGGGTTCATCACTGAGGCTGGCACTATCTAAATTTTGCCAAACCTTTGACACGCTTGACATCCCTTGTAATATTTGAAACAATCTTCAAGTATAGTGGGCCAGTAATAATCCGATCGCCTAACCAGCCACTTCATCTTGTGAGCCGATTGGTGTGTACCGCAGGCTCCTTCATGTACCTCATGCAAGAGCCGATTTGACTCTGAAGGTCCCAGGCATTTAAGTAATAGTCCTTCCAAGGTCCTGTAGAACATATCGTCCCCTATCAGAACATACTTCATGGCCGTCTTATCCTTCTGGGTGCCCCCCGAGCCGAATCCTTCAAGTAATTGAAGATATCGGCTCTCCAGTCTCCGGGTTCTAGAAACTGAACCTCCACCTCGACTCCATCGGCTGTCTCCTTGTAGCCAGAAGCCATCTGTGCCAAATCATTGGCTTCATTGTTCAGAGTCCTGCGTATCCAGTGGAAATTGATGTACCTGAATCGTGACATCAACTCACGGCACTGCATCCATATCGGGAAAAGAGCCTCGCTCTCACACCTATATTCCTCCGTGAGCTGAGAAATCACCAGCTTCGAATCTCCAAAAATTTCCACCGCTTCTGCACCAGCTTCGAGAAGCAACTCCATCCCTTTGCGAACGGCTTCATATTTCACCAGATTATTGGTGCATGGGGCAGTCATTCTGATGGAGAAGGAATAAGTCTCCCCTTGAGGCGACACCAACAGAATTCCCACACCACACCCATCATCACAAGCCGATCCGTCAAAGAACATAGCCCAAGCACGAATAAATAATGCAGCAATATCAATGCTGATCCTATCCGCAACAAGATCTGCTAGTGCTTGTCCCTTGACTGCTTTCGCAGGCTGGTATCGGATATCGAACTCTGACAATGCAAACATCCATTTTCCGAGCCGGCCTTTAAGGACAGGGGCCGACAGCATATGTTTTATGACATCTGATTTGCATATGACAATTGTTTCCGCCGAGAGCAAAATATGGCGAAGCTTTGTACATGTAAAGTATAAGCAAAGACAAAGCTTCTCGATTTCGGGATACCTGGTCTCGGCGTCTAACATGCGTCTGCTGAGGTAGAAAACCACCCTCTCTTGGCCGTCATGCTTCTGGACTAGCACCGAAGCAATGGAAGTGTCACCGACGGATAGGTACACATAGAACAGCCTATCTTGCTGAGGAGGAACCAATACTGGAGGCTTTGACAAATATTCTTTGATTTCATCGAAAGCTTGCTGCTGTTCTGCCCCCCAGCGAAACTCATCATCGGATTTGATCTTTACTAAACCCATAAACGGCTCAATGCGTCCGGACAGATTAGAAATAAATCGCCTGACAAAGTTAATTTTACCGATGAGTTTCTGTAACTCCTTCTTTGTAGTAGGTGGCTTCATCATCTTCACGGCTTCATGACTTTTTAGGCCGATCTCGATTCCCCTTTCATGCGCCAGGAATCCCAGAAATTGACCGGCCGATACACCGAATGCACACTTCTTTGGGTTCATTTTGAGCCCAAACCTTCGAGTCCGCTCCATAACTTGACGCAGATCTTCTAAATGCCCCAAAGCTGACTTGGACTTGACCACAACGTCATCAATATAAATCTCTACTACCTTGCCGATGAGATCATGAAAAATGTAATTCATAGCACGTTGGTACGTTGCACCGGCATTTTTCAGTCCGAAGGTCATAACCAAGTACTCGAACAAGCCGACTGCACCTGGTACTCTGAACGCAGTCTTGTTCACGTCCTCTGGGGCCATGAAGATCTGGTTGTAACCGGCATTGCCATCCATAAAACTCATCATTTTGTGGCCAGCAACGGCGTTGATCAAAGTCTCTGCAACAGGCATTGGGTATTCATCCTTCGGAGTTGCTCTGTTGAGATCTCTAAAATCGACGCAGACACGCCATCGGCCATCTTTCTTTTGTACCGGCACCACACTGGAGATCCATTCTGCATACCGGCACGGCCTGATGAACCCAGCATCCAGCATCTTCTCCACCTCTTTCTTAACTTCTTATAGGACTTCGGCCTTCATCTGACGTGCTCGTTGCTGAAACGGCCGAAACCCTTTCTTGAGCGGGAGCCGATGCTCGACTATGCTTCTATCCAGTCCTGGCATCTCCGTGTAGTCCCATGCAAAGCAATCCCGGTATTCTTTTAGCAGTGTGATAATCTCCTCTCGCAAAGCCGGATCCAACTTCCTGCTGATAAATGTCAGCCGTGGCTTATCCCCAGGACCGATGTCAACCTCTTCCAAATCATCAGCTGATGTGAATCCGTATCCGAGTTTGCCGTCATCTAAAAAATCGGCCGCGAATGCAAGCGAGTCTTCACTATCCACAATATCAGCAGCAAACACAGGGAGATGATAAGAAAAATTATTTGGTCAACCGCACGGGCTGGCCGCTTCTATACTTCTATTATTTCTCAGAGCCAAATAGTCAATAGATAGCCAACTGCTAGAGGAGGCCATCATGTGTACATGATGTAACAATTCCGACCAAAAACAGAATTTTTCTATTTTTCGGGGCCGATCGCCGGGATCGGCCTCTCTATTTTTATGACACCCCGTGGCTAGCCAGGGTGCATCTATCCTGTGAGGCCAGTGGATAAGACCAGCCTCAGTCCGTTTTTTGTCGCCTCAATCCGATCACAGTCTTCCAGGGCGATCCCGGAAATCGGCTCTTGTCCTTCCGCATCCCAGGCGTTCATATCTGCGACCGAGACCTCGCTGGAATCATCTGCAGGGACCACCTATACTTCATCGCCATCCCATTGGACGAGGTACTGGTGCATTGTGGAAGGGATACAACAGTTGGCATGAATCCAGTCTCTTCCAAGCAGCACCGTGTATGTACTCTTGCTGTTAACCATGAAGAACGATGTCGGTACAGTCTTGTGGCCCACTGTCAGTTCCACATTAAGAACCCCCATCGCCTCTGATGGCTGTCCATTAAAGTCGTTAAGCATCACATTGGTTTTGATCAAATCGGCAGAAGAACGACCCAATCGGCGCAGCACAGAATATGGCATCAGGTTAACTGCAGCACCAGTGTCGACCAACATCCTGTTCACAGGCTTGCCGTCAATGAAGCCCTTGAGATATAACCCCTTCAAGTGTTTGTAGCTCTTCTCCTTGGGCTTCTCAAAAATGATTAGCCGTGGTCCGAGATCCAGCTGTGCGATGGCCAATTCCTCCAGTTGGGGTGCTCGAAACTCTGACGGGAGCACGAACACCATGTTCACGTCAGCCGATGGCTTCTCATCGGCTTTTGTCTGCTTGGGGTGCCACTCCATCCTCGGGGGGCGCCTCTCTTCCCTCTGCGGTCGCCTAACTTGCTCCGCGAGATCCGGACGCGCTTTCCTCAGCACGTCAAGATACTTTGCTTCTGCGTCTTCCAGATTGCGCAAGCGCTGTACTCTGCGCTTCTGCGACCGATTGAGCCCGTCAGGACACCACCGTGGGTGATGGTACCTGTCTTCTTCCTCTAGCTCTGAATCACCTCCGGATGGGCGCCCCACATGGTCGTCCTGACGTGTTCTGGGCCCCAAACGCCGGAACACCGATGTCTTGTCCTGTTGGTGTCCTCGAGGCCTGCACTCCAAGCAATCATCTATAGTAGGTAATCGGCTCATGCCGGAATTCCAACAGTACCTGAAGAACGGGCAATGCCAGTGGTCGCATATAGCCTGGCGCCTCCCCAATGTACTTCCTGAGCGGTTCTCGTACTCGTCTTCCTCCGATTCGTATCGGCGGCGTAGCTGGTACTGGTACTGGTATTTCTCCAGAAGCCGATTAGAAGCTGGAAGCTGATTGCGGATGTGACGTACTTGCTCTTCAGTCACATGCTGCTATTCCAACTCGTATTCATTCTGCGGCTGCTTGCCAGAAGCGGCCTCTCTCCTCTGCTTGTCATGGCGGCGCATAGGTCCCACCATGTTGATCTGGAATGCCAAGTCCTGGCCCTTGGACCTGAAGTCTGACAGTTCCACCACGTTAGCTTATGGGAAGGGCTTCGTGTCCACCTTCATAGTGTGCTGAGCCAGGATTAATCGGCCTTGCTCGATAGCCGATTGGATCTGGTGACGCAGCTGCTTGCATTCACCAGTGGCATGAGTAAACGAGTGGTGCCACTTGCAGTATAGTCTTCCCTGAAACTCTTGTGCCGTCGGCAGCTTGTGATTTTCTGGGAGCTTCAGCTGTTTTTCTTTGAGTAGCAGGTCGAATATCTGCTTTGTTTTGGTCACGTCGAAGTCGAAGCCCTTCACAAGCCCCTACTGCTTGATCCACTTGCATGGGACAGGATTTGCCCCCCGAGTCCACTCTGACACGGCCACTTCTTGCTCTTCACCCGAGTCATCAGATTCTTCAGCTTGTGCCATGTTTACATGGCGCTTGAACTTGTCCTGGTACAGCTCAGGATGATAATGCTCGTATGCCGTAAGCTTCTGCACCAGGTGCGCCAGAGACGTGAGCTCCAACTGAAAAGCCGCATCCTTGATCGGCTTAGCAAGTCCCAGGACAGCCAGATCAACTGCCTCTTTCTCTGTGATGCGTGACGAGTAGCATCGGTTCTTGACCTCCCTGAAGCGCTGTATGTACTCTGACACGGTCTCTCCTCGCTTCTGCCTGACTTGGGCGAGGTCGGCAATTCCAGCTTCTGCAGCTTCCGAGTGGTACTGGGTATGGAATTGATCTTCAAGCTGCCTCCAAGTCCGAATCGAATCCGGAGCTAGCGACGCGTACCATCCAAAGGCTGGGCCTGCAAGGGATTGGCCGAAGAACCGGACCCTCAATGGATCCGACACTGAGATCATCCCAAGCTACGTTAAGTATCGGCTCACATGCTCGATGGAGCTGGCTCCCTCTATCCGTTGAACTTGGTGAACTCAGGAAGCCGATACTTGGGTGGCAGTGGGATCAAGTCATAGTCGCTTGGATACGGCTTGGAATAGCCGATCGCTTTCCTCTTGGGCAGGATGCCGAACTGGTCTCTGAGTATTGCACTGACCTATTCCACACTAAGAACTCCTGGGGCCAATGGCTCAGCACTCGGCCCTAGTAGCGTACTTTGCCAGCCACGCTTGTTTTTCTGCGTCTGCTCCAGGGGCTCCTGGGTTCACCATCTGCACCGAGCGTGCTGGACTGACGCTGTCAGGGATGTAGGCGCACTGTGTAGCCGTGAGGAATCTCCTTAGGTGGCTCGGTGAGGAACTGGCCTTCTCCAGGATCACCGCGAGCTGTGTGGTCTGGGAGCTGCAAATGAGAATGGCAGTTGCGGCCTAGAATGCAGTGCAGCTTCCTCTGTGTGACTCCCCAGGATTGGCCCCGATGGAGAGTACTGGTTCTTGATTATCTCCTGGATGACGTGATGCGCCATGCGCTCGAGTTCGTTCATCAAGTTCTGAGAGTGCCGATGAAGCGCATGGGCCACCATGTAGTTCATCTCCTGATGCAGGGCTCTGGTGCATTCTTCAGATGGTACAGACAGATCTACATTGTCCAGAGCGCCTTATGGTGAGAACTCCTTCCACTTGATGCCATGGTTGCGAGTCCTCTCAAAAGAGCCGATGAGATCGGCTTCCAACAGAGCTTTGATCTCATCATACTTCTTCTTGTGTTCTGGAGGAAGCTCTTCATATGTGACGGGCTTGGGAGCGGGTTCTTGATCTTGAGCTCCAGTCATCATTGCGGTGGATGTTGTTGCCGAGTGTCCCACCAGGCGTGCCAGAATGTGTTGTCGACTGAAACCCACCGGCGAGCAACGACGGGCAACACGAAGAGCCGGGAGGTTGCTAGGGCGCTAGAGGCACTGCTCCCTCATCGACGGCCCGCAATTTCCGTCACGCGCCCGGAGGATGTATGAAAACCGAGCGTGCCACCTGACCTATACCCGATCAGGAGGGTGCAGACGTGCTCCGAACAGTTTCCTGCATACAAAGACACGTGTAAACGTAAGTCCGAGCCGTGGTCGGCTCCCCGGGACGACTCTTGCATCGGCTTTGAAGAGCCGATCGAGTCCCAGTGTCAGATGGGATCTGATTGTATCCAGATATGATAAATAAAGCAAATCACTATAAAACTGCTTCAATTAAATCTAATTGATCTAATCCACGATAGTAACAGCTTCACTACTAGATCGGAACATCCTACACGTGACTAGGCCTAGCGAACATAACAGACAACTAAACCACAACCCAAAACAGAGGCCTAAGAACTAGCAAGAGCCGATTCCTGGAACAATCCCTATCAAGGCTAAGATAAAGCATCTACTACGCCACCGGATCATCCAATCCGTTTGCAAGGCCTAACCTAGCAGATATTATGCCAACTCTTAAGATAAGAGCAAACCATAACAGATCAGATCTACTAAACATGAAAGAAGCAGGGTGTTGCCCCTGTGCAACTAATTCTATGCGATAAGAATTAGCAAGAGATTGAAACGTGACTGCACAGAGACAACATGATATTCGCAGATGATAAGCAACGAAGCACAACAGATCTACTAAAAGCCATGCTACGAACATCATGATAACTAGTACTACTCGCCATCAAAAACGCTTCAGTACGAGTAATACCAAGGTAAAAGCAAGAACAATACTGCCCTGATCGCAAGAAGCGATCAGGGCAGCATGGCACTTACTTGGATGGAACCCTAGGATTAGGGGTGGCGATGCGCCGAAGAGTTGTTGTTTGCGAGTCGTGATGACATTCTCTTCATGAATAACAAAGGATACATATTTATAGTCCGGAGACTTGGGAAACAATCTAAACTAGTCTTGTCCCGATTGGACTCTATCTCTAATCTTAAACTAAAGATACACGGCCAATGTGGCCTAGACGCTCACGCAGAAGCCGATTTACAAGCCTTTCTCATCTTTTACTTTAGGCCCATCTTGATTTCGGCCCATGTTGGCGCTCCTTAAGTATCCATTTTATTATACAATTAGGAGTTGTTTTGGTAAATTCTTCGGGATGATTCATGTACTAACCCGCCACTTGGCACCCGAACTTGACCATTTTTGATTTTGTCCTGGATTTTGGAGCATGTTGTATTTTGACAGGAATTGGGACATTTTTGGAGATGTTTTGACGCATGGTTACAACTGGGCTAAGATGAGGAATAAAAGGAAGAATCAACACGCAAAAGATGGGACCGAAAGGGGCCAGAAAAGGCCCAGGCCGGCCGGCTTGGAGTCCTTGGGCCGGCCGGCCTAGCCCTTTTCGGAGCCCAATCGGTCTCGGTTTTCTTCGGCATGAAGTATGCGTCAACCCTAATCTATGTTTTACCAAAACCACCGACCATATCTGCCTATAAATACCCCGAAGCCGCCGTCAAAAAAGAGAGGTCGCAGGAGGGCAGCAGAAAAGATCGCAGAGATCATAGAGAAGAGCATCCAGAGATACATTCGAGTTAGACACAAGAGAAAGGCGACACCGGAGGCCTCATCGTCCCTCGGCGCCGCTGCAAGTTGGAGGACAGCAAGGGATCCATCCCTTGCCGGAGATTTCGTCACCATGATCGACTACGTTTCGCTTAGCTTCATGGGGTAAAGTCCTCGTTTGTTCATGGGGTTGTAAGGAGATCTTGAGTTGTAATTACCGAATCCTTTATGAGATTGATCTATCACGATTCTTGTTGATGATGCTTTGATGCCGAATAGTTCGCGACTTGGCTTTGAGTTTGCTTTGCTCCTGCATGGTTTACTTAGATTACATCAACTATCGTGTTCTTGTTGATTCGCTACCGATTATCCTCGTGTAGTGACAGTATGCGGGAGGGAAAGGTTTTGATCTTGGAACACACCTTTGGTAGATTAGATCTGTTCTTCGTTGTTTGGCGATTACATCTCTAGTGATCCTAGACCCTATGGACAAATGCTCTTCATATCTTGTGCACACATCTATCATTGCTCACTAGTCTAGATTAGATTAGATTGGTTAGATTAGATCTATTTCACACTCAATCATTCAATATAGATCTTTTACTAACATCATTAGTGCTTAGTTAAGCATAGTAATACACTTGTTCCGTGGATTGATAAACCTTGGGGGAATACTCTAAGGGAAAAGCTATACACGATCCGTGCGCTTGCGGTACGTAAATTGGCGCTTTAAGAAGTGTCAACAGCCCATAAATTAGAGGGTTAATTTATGGCGATAACACAACCTCCCCCTCGCTCGAGGGTAGCGGACCTATCCTCGAGCGGGTGACTCATCTCCGCCTCGCTCGAGGGCTCCCCTCGGGACCCTCGACCACGCAACACACCTCCGCCTCGCTCGAGGGTAGCGGACCTATCCTCGAGCGGGTGACTCATCTCCGCCTCGCTCGAGGGCTCCCCTCGGGACCCTCGACCGCGCAACACACCTCCGCCTCGCTCGAGGGTAGCGGATCTGCCCTCGAGCGGGTGACTTATCACCGCCTCGCTCGAGGCCGTCTCTCGGCACAAGGGACAAACAGCCCCGCCGCCCAACCGACCGCCGTACGAAGGCATTAAAGGCCAGCCACTCCGCCACGGCTCAAAGGACGGGCGGCGTCAGACTGCCACTCCCACACTGGATGTGACCGGGGTCCCCATCCGCTGACTCCGGTCACCATTCCGCCATCCCGGATGCTGTAGCAGCACCTTGGGACCTGTAACACGGGATAGGACAGGCTCGGCACTGCTCCCGTTGCTGTTCTGCCGACGCCAACCATCCAGACTCACCTCCCCGCTGAGGAAGGGGTCCGGCGATGTCACGTGTCCTTCCATGAGGGGCACTCAGCATGCACGGGCAGGGCCCCGGACCTCCCCCCTTGTGGAGACCGGGACCTCCGCGCGTCCCCTGGACCTCCTAGTGTGCACGCCCGCACACCGACCAGGGGGTCCAGGGCCGCCGCGCGCCCCGCTACCACTACCACTTGTGCATGCAGGACCCTAATCCATAGGGCCCACCAAATGCCACCGCGCCGTATATCGGAGACCATACATCAGCGATGACCACGCCACCTACAAAGGACACTGCAGGACAACCGGCGCGATCCTTGCAGAACCAAGGACGAGATCCAGGACGACAGCGACGCACGCCGCCTTCCTACAGTGTACTTCCTACAGTATCCAACCACTGTACCCCGCGATTCAGGGGAAAACGACGACTTCTATGCCCCCGCTCATGTACCCCGCCCCTCCTTGTGACTATAAAAGGAGGGAGCAAGCTTCCTTCAGCCTGGGCTGCTGGACTCTAGTCTGCTTGCTCTCTCTGGCTTCTCTCTTTAAGAGGACGTTCAGGAACAACTGAGCATTCATCTCAACCGACTCCACTCCTAGCTGAGACTTGGGAGCTTCTCTCCCTCTCTCGCCTTGCTTGTACCCCCTACTACAAGCACTCCGGGTGCAAGATAATACAGTGCCCTCGCACACCCCCTTTGCTGGACGTACGGCCCCGCGGCCGGAACTAGGATAAACCGTGTGTTACTGTGTTGCCTCTTGCATCATCATCTGGGACGAGGAAACACGCAGTATTTACTAGTTGGGATCCGGGCCCCCGGGTCGGGACACCAACACAAGTATACTATTTTTTCACTGTCTAATGATTCTGATTCAGATTCAGCCATGAACTTCATCAGACCAAGCATACTCGCATACATATATGTATTTTTGGTTTGAATGAGAAGTGTCAATCTGCCAGTACCATCTGTTGAAAACACTTTCCTTCCATGTGCTTTATTCTTTGGTATATGCAGAACATGACTAAAGATCATATGTTCTGAAAACTTGGATCTAGGACTATTTTAAATTGATCTTTCAGAAAAATCAGCATCCCTGGATCTCTTAGTTTTTGTCATAGTTATTAGGACCGGACTGGAGATCGAACCGGCGGGCCCGTCGGTTCATTGGTCCAACCGTTCAAAACCAGTTGAACCCCTGGTTCAATAGTTTTGGACTAGTAAATCGAACCGGCCACAAATATTTTGAACCGGTATATATATAAAACTAATAATTAACACTAAAATATTATATAACTATATATGATATAATTTGAAAATTGACAGATGGAACAACATAATTTAATTGTACAAGCATAAGATTCATACAGCATGTAAATATAGAATGACATCATCTTAAATACAAAATACAAAGTGCGTGATACATAAGGTTCATCTTCAGCTTCACACAATATTCATACATCACACATCACAGAATGATAGAAATATAAATCACAGCTACATAGCACTAAACAATTCCTAATATAATCTAGCACTAAACAGGGGATCTGGACATTCCTAATATTTACTAGTCTAGCAGTAAACAACAGATCAGCAAATCAGTAGCTCAAGCTTAGTAGGCTAATATACAAAAACTAAGTATAACAGCAGGTTAATCTGGACATTCCCAATGAGGCAATGATCAATCATCATATAACAGGATAATATACAAATACTCAGCTCAAGCTCAAAGCTCAGTTAATCAATAGCTCACCAGTAGCAATGTTCTTGGCTTCTTGCCTTCTCGTGGAGCAGGGAACCTTAGCAAATTAGTAGCTCACAAGTAGCCGTTGCCTGTCGCGGCGTCGCAACAAGGCAGCAGCCGCCGTCCTCCCAGCTCCCAATCCCAGTTCTCGGCCTCCACCCGCAGCCGCCGGCCGCTCGGCCGCGCCCCGCAGCAGGCCAGCAACTGCTCACCCGCACTAGGCTCGATGCGCTGCCAGCCTGCTGCAGGGTGGATATGGTGAACTAGAGGGAGGTAAATAGTTCTTTCTAAAACTTAAAATGTTGTCGGCTAATCAAAACAAATGCGAAATTAAACTAATCGGTCTAGCAAAGACTATACCCCTCTATCTAAAACTTGCACCTTACAAAAGGATTCTAATTGAGCAACTTAAAGTGCTGCGCTAGGTAGAGCTCACCTACACAATTCTAGTTTGCAAGGTCACACAAGCCTATGCAACTAGTACTCAAACAACCGGGGAGCTCCTACACATACTAGTATGCAAAGTTCACAAAATCTAAGCACAACTAGTAGTTCTCAAAAGCAAGGCACAAGCCAAACTAGAGAGCTCAAAATTACTTAGCTAACACAAACTAAGCATGACAACTAATTAAGCTACACAAGCTAATTAGCTACACTATGACCTTTACTTCTATGCTACACAAACAAGAATATGATTAGCAAGCTACACAAGCTAACTAATCACTAGAGCAACTACACAAGCACAAGATATATATGAATGTAAATACAAGAATTGTGATTTGGAGAATGCAAACCACCGAGAAGAGTAGACAAAGTTGACACAGTGATTTTTATTCCGAGGTTCATTTGGTTGCCACCAAGCTAATCCCCGTTGAGACAAGCTCCAAGGTTGTCGCCGATCGTCTTGCTAGTGGTGACCCTCAAGTCACACTCTCCCACGTGGAGTGCTCACACCGAGCTCTAGCATATGATCCGGCCGGACCACTTGTTGCTCTTCGTGTCTCGCTCAACTAGACTTGCTCTTCGCGGCTCCCGCGGGGTGAGCACAATACCCCTCACAATCACTTATCCGGAGCACCGCACAATCTTCTTGCAGGCTTCACAACGGAGACACACCACCAAGCCGTCTAGGAGGTGGCAACCTCCAAGAGTAACAAGCACCACGAGCTTGCAACTCGATCACCTAGTGCCAATCCCTTGCAATCTCTCAATGCAATGCACTACAATCGCTCTCTCACTTAGCGAATATGATTTGCCCTAAACTCAAGTGAGTTGGAGGGCTCTCAAGCACTCTCACACAAGGACACTAAGTCCCCAAGGTGCTCAACCTCTCAAATGGCCGGCCACCACCTCTATTTATAGAGGGAAGCCCAAACTAGCCGTTACATTCAAATCCAACGGCTATATTCTCAATAAATACTTCTCGGAGTCGACCGTTACAGCCCGAGCGGATGGTCCGCCTCACAAATAGTAGACGGTCTGCAGTTCATTTGGACACCCCATACAGAAAGACCAAGTTTCTGCGCCCGTTTCAGGTTTTAAAGGCGGACGGTCCGCCCCAGGGGCCGGACGGTCCGCACCCAGGGGCCGGACGGTCCGTAGTTCACTTTGGACCACCATCCAGAGCCAAAATCAGTTCTGTTCGAGCGCAAACGAGACAACGGCGGACCGTCCTCCTCCCAGAAGCGGACCGTCCGCAGGTACATTTCTAGCAGAAACGAACCTCGGTAAAACCTCATAACTCTTAGCTCCGATGTCCAAATTAGGTAATCTTGGACTCTATGGAAAGCTTATTCAGAGGGCTACACAACACAACTGAATACTTGATCCAAAACACAATGGATCAAAGCAGTATTCCACTCCAAGAGCCAACTTGGTGTTCGGAGAACACCGAAATGCCTTTCTTGCTTCCCCAAGTTGATCAACATCAACTCCAACACCTTCTCCTTTGCAAATGTGCCAACACCACCATGTGTACACCACAATGTGCATGTATGTTAGCATTTTCACAAACATTTTTCAAAGGATTTTCACTTGCTCTCACGGTGCCACTCAATCCTAACACATCGTAAAGTTAGATCTCTCAAGTGGCACTAGATGACCGATATGCAAACAAATTTGCCCATCTTGATAGTACGGCCATCTATGCTAAATCCGATCATGCACTTCTCTACACAACCTTTGACCGGTGAAATGAAATAACCTACAAGTCATACCTTTGCCTTGCACATTCCATTTTATTTTCCCAAATGTTTATGCCACACAATCACCAAACTCCATCAAGCCTTTTGATCATCATCATGAGTCAACACTTGGCTTGATCTTCCTCGAATGATATGTTCCACTCCATATCATCACATGACTTCTTTGGTCCATCGATTTTGACCTTGCTCACTTTTCACCGTCACCTCGGTCCATCGGTGCCAAGTCTTGTCCAAGCTTCACTGCTTCGCAGTCCATCACTTCAAAGCCTTGACTTGCCCTTCACCATTGCAACCGGTCCATCAAGCTAAGCCTTGTCTTGATCTTCTCCACTTTGGTCACATGACTCCATGTCATGTCTCATATGCAATAAGTTCCTTCATCACACTATATGAGCATAGCTTCAACACTTAGCTATTTCTCCTCCATGGCACATGTTGCTCATACTAGTATCTTTGTGTGGACTAATCACCTGTGTATCTCAACATGAACACTTATTAGTCCACCTAAGTTGTCACTCAATTACCAAAACCAAACAAGGGCCTTTCACCTGCGCGCTCGATGCCCAGATGTTCCTCGCCGCCGCCCTCCCGCAAGCCGCAATAGCCGCCCGCCCGGCACCCGCAAGCCGCAGTAGCAGATGGCTGCCCAACCCTGCCGATGGATGTGCCGCCGGCCATGGCCACCTGCTCGATGCACCGCCAGCAGCCCCATCCGTCCATCGCCATCACGGGAAAAGTTCCCTCCCTCACGTGCCATCAATATATGAGCTTCCCCTGAGGACACAAAGGGTATTTTTGCATCTGCTAAAAAACCATTCTGGTTCGTATGGAACCAGCCAGTTCACCGGTTCTGTAAAAAACCAGCCGGTTCAACCGGTTTTTAGCAGTTCAATTGCAAGAATGGTCTTTTAAGCGAACTGGACCGGTGATGGCTCTGGTTCGGTCTTTTAGCGGTCCGACCGCCGGTCCGGTCCGATCCTAATAACTAGGGTTTTTGTTACTTGTTCACATTCAGGAATGTATTTTCATTAAGTTTCAGTTCTTCTATTCTATGGCAATTTACAAAATGACGTATACAAAAAAGAAAAAGAAAAAGAAAAAAAGTGCTATCACTGATATGGCACCGTTACATTGTGCTGCACAAAAGTATTGAATGGGCATGGTGATCACTTACTTTCTCCTGATCTTTGTTTAATTTAAACTGTCGGAGCTGCACAAAAGTTGAGCTTGAGTAACAGTAAGTTGGTGTGCTAAGTCTGTAATTCTGTATAAACCGTGTTTATGCGCATTTGGTGAATATTTGAAGAGCTTCTGAATAAGTAAAATTGGATCTCCGGTTCAGTTTCTGCATGCACAGATGGAACTTGATGGCGTCCATTCAGAACATGAAGCATTTGCCTCAGGTGAACTCAAACACTGTGCTGTACCTTGGAGAGCAGCATTAACGGGATGTGAGGCCCCATCTAGAACAGTCAAGTGTCCAATGCTCTTCTTCACCAATCCAGCAGCAGAATCTTAGCTCCAACGCCGGGAACGCAGCCCGACCAAGCAAGCGCCATGCCGCGGGCGCGGCGGCCGCCACCATTGCCAGATGGGCTCGTGGTCGTGGAGGTGGTGCTTCTCCGCTTCCCGCCATACAACCCCATGGGGTTCGTCTGCACGAGCTGGTGCCGTTTCGTCTCTGACCCCGGCTTCCGACACCGCTTCTGGGAGCGGCCCGCCGATGCTGGGGACGGATGCTCTGCAACCTCGATGACACCCACTTGTCCCGCTTGCATGGTGCCACGACCGCCTTGTGCCGCAAGCAGGAGGCCGGTAGGCTCCTCCTCGAGGTGGCGACGGCGGCACCGCCGAACCAAGCGGTGAACCTCAGCGCCTGCATCTCGTCGTACGTCGCCGACTCACCGGTGCGGGCCATCGTAGGAAGCCGGTTCCAGGACCGGGCGGAGTTCTTCTGGTTGATGGAGAAGGGGATGGGATCGAGCTCTTCTCGCACCCGAGCTTGCCGGACCTGTACCCATCGTCGCGCATGGCGAATTGGCGATGCTCGTCAGCGGAGCGCCCGGCAAGATGAGGCCGGTGCGGTGGAGACGATAGCGTTCATGGACAGCGTAATCCAGGAGCTTCTTAGGATCCATAGAGACGGCGAGCTGGAATTCCCCCATCGTGATCGCCGTAAGTTCATCATCTAATGAGAGTCAAATAATACACAAAATTGAACCTGTCGCGATGTTTTTTCTACAGGTAAGAAAAAAATTTCGGCACCTGCCGAAATGTGTTTTTTCGAGAATTTCGGAAATTTCGGACAAAATTTAAACAAATTCAATTTTTTTTAAAAAATATTGCCAGAATTTCAGCTAAACCTATCCCTGATCCCTCCACATGACATTTAAATATAAAAAACAGCATATCACAGATTATAATACACAAACGATATATCCAAAGCACCACAGTCCCAAATTCAGTCTCTAACAGCAAGTCCTAAATTAAATCTCAACAGCAACAATCCTAAATAGTAGTTTTAACAGTCCCAAATCAATGGAGACTTGGAAAGTCCCAATATTACATGTCCATTTGAGGGAGGGGCCGCACCGCGCCGGCCGCTGGCTTGAGGGAGGGGGCCGCGCCACGCCGCCGCCGGCTTGAGGGCGCGGGCGCGCGGTGTGACAGCGCCGCCGCCGGGAACAAGCTGCCGATTTGGAATTTTGGGGAAGAAATCCAGTGGATTTAGGGTTTGGGGGGTTTTATATGGTGGGCTGGCCGGTGGGAATTGCATTTTGGGCCTATGTGGCGCCTGATTTCGGCGGGTGGTCAAATTTGACTGAAATTTTTGACCGGTATAAAAAATTTTTCGGCACCCACCGATAAAGACGATATTTCGGAAATTTCGGTGAAATTTTGCCGAAATTAAAATCCTTGCTGTCGATCGTTAACTTTGTTCAGCTCAAAAAGGATCTCTTTTTTTTTCTTTGGTCAATTTTCTTGCATCTCAGGACCCTTTTCCTGCCCGGCAGCGAGAAATCTGCGACCACGTTACAATTGGCAATGTCTGAGCTCGCGAGGAATCCACGGGTGATGCGGAAGGCGCAGGACGAGATCAGGCAGGTTCTTAGGGTTTAATGTTCCAGCAGGAGCCACCGCCTTCGTGAACGCATGGGTACGGGCCCTTGCGCGCGAGTTTACTCGTCGTTTTGTTCAATGATCTGCTGTCCGTTCAAGTAGTGAGTGTCTAACATTTATACGCCTTTATGTAATGTAGTTTTTGTTAAGTCATCCGGCTGATCGAATAACGAGAGGTGGATTTCATTTTTTAAAAAAGAATAACGAGAGGTGGATAGAAATCAGCTAATTTTTCTGAGAAAGATTTATGTGGCTGAATTTGATAGAGTTAAAGTTAACCGCTGCATGCACAAGGCGTATTTCTTCTATTAACAAGTAGGACCAACTAAGGACCAATGGTGGTTAACTCTAGACGATTGAGTGATTGACAACGTCCGGTGCAGGCAGGTTTCTCGATTTGGGTCTCAAAATCGGGGGTGCGTCCGGTGCGGCCGGATGGCGGAAATGAAGGACACATGGTGCCATCACGAAGCTTGCGTCGAGGCAAAGCAAAATCGTAAAGCGGTGTGTCCGTCCGATGCTTCTACAAAAAGTTGGACTGTTTTGCCTCTGCGTAGGTGTGTATTGTAGTTATTGGTGTAGGGATATTTTCGTTATTCGCCAGAGATCTTATATGGATGGGCATGGCTAGTTGGAGGGGCATCTCTCTAACCCTAGCTTTATTTTTTCTGTTATTTTCTAATTTTCGGATTAGAGTTTGTTTAGAGATTTTCTTGGGAATGGATGCTCTAACCTCGGTGTCCTCCGGACTTGAAGATTCAAGTCTTTGCTATGTGATTTTCGTGTTCTTCCTTACTTTTCCTTAGTGTTTTTTTCTCCATTTTCGGGTGAATTTTTGTTCTTCGTGTTTAGCTCCAAATTCCGTGAAATTTGTTGGGGGCTTTTGCTGTTAAGGGTCCTTGCGAGCAATTATTTTGGTGCGATCCCCTCTCAAATCCCTCACGGATTTGCTCTGAATTTGAATTTTTCTTCTAATCGAGTTCTTGATAGGACATTTGATTCGTGATGGATTCTTAACTATTTTGCAATCTTCTTCATGGATATGTTAGATCTTGTGTTCGTGCAATTATGGCTTGAGTTTCGTTTGGATCTACCGAGTGGTGAAGGAGTATTTTTGAATTGAACTTCCAGCTTTGTTTTTCCTTAACTGTTCTGTTCTCTTTTTTTTTAAAGTCATTGTTCCGTTGTTGAACCTGTAAGCAACGAGGGGGTGCTACTCATGGCTCGGTGCTGCTCAGCCACGCGAGCGCACTGGTTCGGTGTCGGCTTGGTGGGCACTGGTGGCCCAAGGTTGGCGCCAACAGGCAGCCCAAGGCGGGGACCAGAGGCGGCCCGTTTTCGGCCCCAGCTGGTCGCCCGTTTGGATCCCACACCTAGATATCTGCACGTGGCGGCCTAGGGATATTTTGGAACAATGAAATAAAGTTGGATTTATTACCGTACTCACAGTATCATATTGATTGCATCATTACCGAGGGAAGCAATGACCCTTGGAGATTAACGTGTGTGTATGGGGAGGCACAGACTAACGAAAGTCACAAGACGTGGAATATGCTGAAATTTATCAAGTCATCTTCGCACTTACCTTGGGTATGTGTTGGTGATTTCAATGAAGTTTTACATCAATCGGAACATGTGGGGGTGCAGGAAAGAAGCTCCTCGCAGATCGCAGGGTTCCGACAGATGGTTGATGTTTGTGGTTTCCATGACCTCGGTTTCAAGGGGCGCAGTTGGACGTTTGAGAAGAAGGTGGCTGGTGGTTCATATTGCCGAGTACGCCTTGATCGTGCATTGGCATCGCCGGAGTGGAGCTCCAGGTTCCCTGCAGCATCAGTGCACCATTTGTCTGCAGTGGCGTCAGACCACATACCGATCCTAATGCAGTGGCACCGTAAGCTGTCACAGCAGCGGAGGAAGGGGAGGTTCAGGTACGAGATTATGTGGGAGACTCATCAAGAGTTTTCAGATATGCTAGAACAGACATGGAAGAGTGGAGGGAACGTGATGTCGTTGTGCGACCTGCAGCAGAAGTTGCAAAGCTTGTCAGATTCCTTAGTGGGTTGGGAAAAGCACACTTTTGGCCATGTTCGTAGAGAATTACAGAAACTAGAAAAGGAGTTGGACCGCTTGCGAAACATGCCCAATCGTTCAGGTCCTTCACATGCAGAGCTGAAAATTGTGGAGAAGGTGTTGGAACTGCACCACAGAGAAGAGCTTATGTGGAAGCAGAGAGCACGAATCGAGTGGCTACGTGCAGGCGACAAGAACACTCGATTTTTCCATTTACGTGCTACTAGGAGGAAAAGAAAAAATATGATTACAAAACTAAAGAAGCCAGATGGGCAAATAACTGAAGATGGTCAGGAGATGGCAAGCCTGGCCACTAGCTTCTACAAAAATCTGTACACCTCTGAAGGTACAGAAAATATGGAAGCAGTCCTCAGCACGGTTCCTGTCAAAGTGAGTTCAGATATGAATAACCAGCTGTTAGCAGCGATCAAGGCATCTGAAGTGAAAGATGCGCTATTTCAAATGTTCCCCACAAAAGCGCCAGGTCCGGATGGTTACCCAGCGCATTTTGTCCAGAAGCATTGGGATTTATGTGGCGATAAGGTGACCTCGGCAGTGCTGAGGGTTTTGAGTGGAGAAGATGACCCGGTACGCATTAACAATACTTTCATTGTTCTAATTCCTAAGGTCAAAAGCCCGGAGGAGCTGAGTCAATTCAGACCGATCAGTTTATGCAACATAATATACAAGATCGCATCAAAAGTACTAGCAAATAGACTGAAGATGCTGCTGCCGGAAATTATCTCCGAGGAGCAATCAGCATTTGTTCCGGGGAGATTAATCACAGATAATATCATAGCAGCCTATGAGTGCTTGCACTTTATGAAGCAAAAATGTTCCAGTGATCAACAATACTGTGCACTGAAGTTGGATATGAAAAAAACTTATGACAGAGTTGAATGGAACTATCTACGTGCGATCATGCTGAAGCTGGGTTTTCATCAGTTATGGGTGGACATGATCATGCGGCTAGTTTCGTCCATTTCTTTTGCGGTGTTATTTAATGGTGAGTGCCTTGAAACTTTTAATCCATCTAGGGGCATTCGTCAGGGGGGTCCTATTTCTCCCTACCTCTTTGTTTTAGCGGCAGAGGGCCTTTCGTGCCTGCTGAAGTCGAGAATGAAGTCATCAGTCCTCAAAGGAATTAAGGTGGCGCCGTCGGCCCCGATGGTCGGTCACTACTCTTCGCAGATGACAGCCTGTTGCTTTTCAAGGTGAATAGGGAGAATGCAATGGAGATCAAAGATGTTTTACAACTCTATTGTCGAGCATCAGGTCAGCAAGTAAATTTGGATAAATCTTCAATTCACTTTGTAAAGGGATGCCGACAGGTGACAAGGGTAGAGATGAAAGATATTCTGGATGTTCATAATGAATCTCTTAGCGAGAAATACTTGGGCATGCCGTCGGATGTCGGGAACTCGTCCAATGGTGCCTTCAAGTATCTAAAAGACCGTGTATGGAAGAGAGTACAGGGTTGGATGGAAAAATGCCTATCAGTAGGAGGGAAAGAGGTGCTGATTAAATCAGTTGCTCAGGCAATCCCAACCTACTCGATGTCCTGCTTCAAATTACCAAGAGGTCTATGTTTTCATATCAACAGTCTGCTTTGGAATTTCTGGTGGGGTAGTACTGAAGGAAAGAGGAAAACCCATTGGGTCTCTTGGGATGACATGGTGAAACCAAAATTTTTTGGAGGTCTTGGTTTCAGAGATATAGAGCTTTTCAATCTAGCTCTGTTGGCAAAACAAGCATGGAGAATTCTTCAGGATGACAGCACCCTGAGTGCTCGTATTTTGAGAGTCGTGTACTTTCCTTCATGTGAATTCTTGGTAGAACAATTGGGGTCACGACCATCTCGTGTTTGGCGCTCCATTTTGGATGGAAGGGAAGTGCTGACACAAGGGCTGGTTCGCCGGATAGGGACAGGCGAAACTACTGAAATTTGGAACATGAATTGGCTTCCTAGGGAAGGATCACTTAGGCCGCTTAGATCTTCAGCAGCAATGGCCCCTCATTTAGTCAGTGAGCTGATAGATGCTACGACGGCAACATGGGATGTGCAAATGTTGCAAACTTATTTCACACCAGCTGATGTGAAAGCGATACTTAACATCCCTCTATGTACCAGAAGACAAGCCGATTTCTTGGCATGGCACCATGAAAAGAAAGGTGTTTTTTTCAGTGAGATCAGCTTATAGGATGTTGGTTATTAACAAGCATCATGCAACAGAATATATGGAGAATATTGCTGGGCGATCAGATACTAAAGCTGAGGAGAAGGAATGGTTGGGGATCTGGAAGTTAGATGTCCTTTCCAAAATACGTGTATTCCTATGGAGACTTGCTCGTCATTCTCTACCATCGGGGGACATTCTCTTTTGTCGACACATGGCCCAACAGAGTTCATGTGGCATCTGCGGAGCACAGGATTCCTGGAAACACTCCTTGATTGAGTGTAACTTGGCAAGATGTGTTTGGGCTTTGGAGCGTGCAGAAGTGACTGATTTTTTGTACAGCATTCAGGAGACAAA
This sequence comes from Panicum virgatum, assembly GCF_016808335.1. Classification (NCBI taxonomy): domain Eukaryota; kingdom Viridiplantae; phylum Streptophyta; class Magnoliopsida; order Poales; family Poaceae; genus Panicum; species Panicum virgatum. The sequence goes on from NC_053146.1 coordinate 9,953,005, forward strand.
TGCTCACGCATGGTGGGTAGAAGCAGCAGAAAAATTGAAGAAAGCTGATTTGATCAGGGTCGCGGTCACCCTGTGGGCGATCTGGTTCGTGCGGAGGAAAGCTATCCTTGAGCATTCATTCCAGAGCCCATTGTCCACACACTGTTTCATCGACAGGTACATAGTTGATCTTAATCTCATCAAGCCTGAACAAGGTGGAGGAAGGGGGACCCAGCAGCAAGTGCCCAGGTGGATCCCTCCTCCAGCAGACACATTAAAGATTAATGTGGACGCGGCAATATCTAAGAACACGGGCAGAGCAGCGGCAGCGGCAGTAGCAAGGGATGGAACGGGAGCTTTCCAGGGAGCTTCAGTTCTTATTACCCAAGGGGTTACTGACCCGGAATCGATGGAAGCAATCGCTTGCCGAGAGGGGCTTGCCCTTGCCAGCGATCTCACAATCAGGAAGGTCAGGATTGCAAGTGACAACATAAATGTTGTGAAGAACATCAGAGGCGACAGCAAAGGTATCTATGGGCATATCGTCCAGGAGATCAAGGCCAGGGCGGGATCCTTTGCCTCATCGGAGTTTGTTCATGAAGGCAGAGCATCTAATGAAGATGCGCATAAGTTAGCTAGAAGCTCGGTTTATTGTGACTTAGGTAGACAAGTGTGGTTTCTTTCACCGCCTGAAGGCATTTGTATTTCTGTACCCATAAACAATTAATAAAAGGTGGTACATCCCTCAAAAGATATCTGCACGTGACCTAGCTATTGTTTTGAACCAGTTCAGTTTGGTTCTAAAATTGTGCAAGAACAAACATGTACCAAAACGGAGGCGTGCAAGGTTTGCGTTGCCCAATGACCAAAATGCATGCAAGGTGGCCTCAAATGTACAGGGGAAGAAGTGGCTGGCCGGGCCTAAGGACGATTTTTTTTTCTTTTTTGAGAAAGGGGTAACACTTCTTTGAGGGGAAGAAGTGGTTGGCCGGGCCTAAAGACACGGAAAAGAGTGGACTGAGTTATTATCTTTACCAACGTGTTGAGATTAACCATCCGAGTTTTGTTGCTGATAATGAACCATGAAAGTAGGGGATAAACACAAGGATCCAAGATTCTAGTAGGATTTTGATTTTCACTTTGGTGCCACTCGTCCGTCCACTCCGAAGCTGCCTCCGAGGCTTCGACTCACTATTCTCTTTGGACCATGGCCGCCGCCGCCGCTGCATCTTGCCTCCTCCTCCTCCTCCTACCCATACTACTCTGCTTCCGCCTCTCCCTCGCCTGACTGGCGGAGGCGCACCTCGCGGGTGAGCTCCTGGCCGACGCGCGCGCCGAGGTTCGCCGCGTGGCTGCACGGCCTGCGCGGGCGCATCCACCATCAGCGGCCCGAGCTGGCGTTCCAAAAGAGCACCGCACCAGCGAGCTCGTGCGCGCCGAGCTCGACGCGATCGGCGTGCCGTACAGGTAGCCAGTCGCTCAGACGGGCATCGTGGTAGTACCCTAGTAGTAGTAATAATAGTAACAGCAACAACAACACATCACCGAGGATATATGGACACCACAACATGCATGCACAGAGTAATACAATCATGCTGCCTGCAGCTAGCTTACTTCAGTTATTCGATTAGTATCTCCTTGAAGCCGTCTCCTTGTGTAGCCGCAGTAGAAATCCCAGCTGGTGTCAAGCCTTGATTACGTTTGTGAATAATCCTGTCGATTTCCGCTTGCATGCAGCGGCGGATCTTAAGGGGGGGGGGGCTCCAGCCCCCCTTAAGAGGGGTTAACTACACTCAAATTATTGTAGCAAGACCTCCAAATCACTATTAAATTTTCACACAAATCAACATTTCTATTGTTTCAGCCCCCCTTCTCTCCAATCCTGCATCCGCCACTGCTTGCATGTGTTGGGGCACCTCATTGGTTGTGCGCAATTGGAGCACCTCGAGGTTGGGCCGGACCTTGCTAGCATCCCACCCAGCCTCAGGCCATTCCACAGTACCACTCAGCCCTAGCACCAGAAGGCACCGAAGGCTCCGCGCGGTGAAGACGCATGAAGGAACATCACCTTGCAGCACCAGGCGGCCAAGAAGATGCATCTTTGCGAGAGCACTCTCCAATGCCGCCCCATGCTTATCACGTGAGATCCCGTGCAGATACAGTGACCGCAGTTTGGTCATCTTGTGCAGCGGACAAAGGTACGCAACTTGGGGAACTGCCGCTTGGTGAATGGGGCGGTGGTATATCTGCCACCGATACCCATACAAGAGAGGCGGCGCACCGATGGTGGAACAAAGACATGGCGCATCATGCTCATGTCGTGAGCCTCCATGAAGCCTGCCTCGCGAGCTTCTGAATGCAGGAGCCCGGTGATCCTTGGGTGAATGCGGAGCCGGGTATCAAAAATGTCGTCAAAGTCGTCACGGACGACCCCTCGAACCTGGACAAGGCATCGTAGGACCAACTCCTTGAGGTAGTCATAACCCAGCTCCTCCATAGTCTTGCCGGCCTTCTGTGGCTTGATGAACCCCCTCAGCAATCCACATCCTCACGACGACACTGGCAAAGCAGTCGGTATGCTTTGGGAAAGCAGCCAAGTAGAGGAAGCATGACTTGAGGTCGTTGGGAAGGTCTTCAAAGCTTGCCCAGAAGACTCTCTCGATCGTTGTTATTGTTCTGCTTGCTATGGATGAGGACTATGACACAACATTGTTGCTATTAGCTTGATCAGTTATCTGTTGCTTCTGGTTGCCGGCTTCATAGCTACCGCTGTCGCCTTGTACTATTGTGGCTAGTGATGCTTCTTCCATTCTTCTTGGTCCAGCAGCAGGAGGCCTGAGCTGCTGCAGCACTGCTTCCCACTGCCCGGGCCTCTCCTTGAATCGGAGTAGTCCTGCCAGAACCACTATAGCCAGAGGGTAACCTCCGGTTATATCATACACAATTTCGTCATACATGTTGTTGGTCGACATCATGTCTCCATAATCAAGCATGTCATCTCTACTGAAGGCCCTCGAACGGAACAACAGTCCGCTCCCTTTTTCATCCAGACGTCTCAACGGGACGACTCCGTCCATGCCCCCTTGGTTCATGGTATTAGCATGCCATGCGACTTGTTCATCCTCACTGTCCAGTATCAGCAGCACTCGGCTTCCATTGTTGCTATCAGGCAGGCTTGCCCTCACTGAACATAGTTTTGGAGTATGTGCCACCCAAAATCAGCAGATACCTCTTCCCAGCCAAGACGCGCCGAATCCTGTCGCTGATATCAGCATCATCTTCCTTTGGATCACTTAGCAGTATTTGTCCCTCCTCTGTGAAATAAATATCACCTGCTGCTCTCTTGTAGATTTCCATGAGTACTAAATCCACGGTGGCACCCGGTGGCACCCTAAATAAAACAACTTTCAACTCAGCCGGCCGCAAGTCCAACATTTTTACAACAGTACTATTCTTCCCGATACCACTCTCCCGGTTATGGAGACGAACATTAGCCACGGGGGATCTTCACGAAATAGTATATCCCCAAATAGCTTCGCATTGTCGTCAACAGGCGCCACAGGATCATCCGACCTGCAGTGAATTGAGTATTATTGTTACTATATTAATTAATTGTACAAGCAGATATACGGACATTGACTTCGCAATGCAAACTACAAAAAGGATAGGTAGAATAGATGCTAGTATAGCGCTCAAGCCATCGTGTTGTACGATCGATCACTTCGACCATCATCTAGCGACATTTCCCTACATAAAATTTGATGCGTACACATATACATAGATATTTTGTTTGTGATGTGGCCAAGAGACAATCATATATACCTATTACAGATCAGATCTATAAGTGGGCTAAAATAGGATGCTAATCATCCATCAAAGTCCTAATAGTCCTGTAGGGAAAGAAACCCTTTTGTATGGTCTATAAGGGCCTATTTGGCACAATAATTTTGGCTCCGGCTCAAACAGTAGGAGGATGAGCCTTTTTTAGTGAACAGTAGAGGAGCCAAAAAGTTGTTCTTGTGTATGGAGGAGGAGCTGCGAATTTGTGGCTCCTTCCATCTGGCTCTGGCTCCTCCGAAGGAGCATTTGAGTAGGAGTCATGCCAAACACCCCTAAATATGAGGCTCAGTTCGGGTGGGGGTGGGGGAGAGACACAACTTGGCCTCCCTACACCTTGGGACCACTGCCTCTATCCACTGGCACACATGCCCGTCATATTTTGGAAATGATTTGGGTGGGATGCATCGGTAGCTAAGATGGGATATATGTGGAAAATTGGCAATGGGCAGAAAGCAAAGGTTTTGGAGGACAACTAGCTAGGCTCCTTGAAAGTGCATCTAGGCCCCTAGTGGATTTTCATGGTTGAATGGGAATAATAATTAAAGGAATGATGAGTTTGATATGTTTTAAGTAGATTTCATGTTGGAAATGGTCATACCAAACTCACGTCATATCTCAAATGAAGAATAAGCAAGCATTGTTGATAAAGAAAAATGGGACAAGAGAAATAGATATGGAGTCTCAAAGATGGACTGCTTTCATGAATGAGAAGAGATTGATGGTTGATTGCTAGTTGAGGTTTAATCAAGAATGCATAAGTGAACGAATATAATGGAGTTGCCTTATTGTGTTGGCGTGCTTATTAATGCATCATGTGTGAATGCAGGCATAGTTGTAAAGTATTAATGATACATTAAAAATGCATATGCAATAATGGTCTCACTTTGAGAGCTTGCTTATCAAATCAAGAATATGAAGAAGGGTTTCATGAGGTCGATTTCAATGTATGATTATTGTTAGTTCAAATCACTATGTGGCTTGGGATAGCTTGGGAGAGTGAAGACAGCAAGGAAAAGGCTTCGAGGGACTAAACAATGGTGAAGGGCAAGTGATCGCTTGGGTGTCGAAGGACCATGGCTTCAACTGAAGAAGAGAGTACTTGTATTTGGTCTTCGCAGTAATCACGCTATCACTAGAACATGAATAGTTCTTAAAGACATGAAAACACAATTTTTGGATACGTGTGTCGCGTCTGCCTCCCACCTAACGTCATTGTTAATCGATATTAATAGAGGCGGTCACAAATGCCTGCCTTCGTAAATAATTTTAGGAATTAAAAAAAGGCCCAATGAGTCCACTGAGGGCCACCGAGGACCCAACCCATAACAGCGCTGCCACCTCCAATAGGTCGCTGACCATGTCACCACTCTTTCACATGAGCTGCCGCTACTCCACACACGAGCACTGTGAGCGTCGTTGCCAAACAGCTCAAGAAGATGGAGGAGGGAGAGAAGGACCGGTGCGGCTACGGCCACCGCCAAACCACCCGGGGAGAAAGAGGGAGAAAGGATAGAGAAGGGCCGATGCGGCTAGAGAAGGGTGTGACTATGTCTACAAAGGTGAGGGAGAGACAAAGCTAGGGTTTCTCCGTTTATAGACTATCAGCACATTCCCGGGCTAAGATGGTTTGCCTAGACTGGTGTGGACACACCATATTAATAGAGGTAGGCCTCTTAAGAGGACCTCATTAATGGATTTACAGAGAAAGTTTTTTTTTGGTGTCTCTAAAAATGTTCAATTTGCCTCCGGAAATCGCTGCATATTTTAGTAGTGTATGGGAAGTCACATTATGTGGAGAATCAAATCATTCTTGGATTTTATGGAGTGACTTGAAGCCATGTATTGAATTCATATATGTTGAAATGGTTCAAGTTGTAAGCTTAAGGTTGTGTTGCTCAAAGGATTTAAACAAAGTGATGCAGGATTCATGAAGGTGAATCCAATCTTCTCTAAACAAATCGGGTGTCGTCTGTACTCGTTCTTGTGCCTTTTGTTGATGCTTAATTTTGGGCAATTCACCCCAATCCACTTGTTCTTGTGTTTATGGTTGTAGATTTTGCGAGAAATCAATTCACTACATGTCTAGCAAACCATTGGTAACAAGTAGATTTAATTATAGCATAACATTTGCTGATTTTGTGTGTCGTTTACATTACCCTATCTGGAATTTTTTATCCTAACCAGAATTTTCAGTCCTAATATCTGCTGCAAGTTTTGTATTATTCAGATTCGGTTAGTCACCCCCCTCTAGGCAACATTTTGATCCTTTAGCTCCACTAGTGTAGCTATTATTTTCTACAATTTATATGTCTTCATCAATGAACAAACAACTATAATATCACACTTACCAGATTGCAATGAGTTAAAAATGTGCATTTAGGAGGTGTGTAGACACAATAACTCTTAGCCAGGAAATGTGACTACTACAAAAACAATTTTCAAAGATGCACCCTTTTTTAGTCCCAGATCTATCAAAAAAATGTCTCTAAAAATGGTTTCAAAGACGTGAGGCTCTACGAATTGATTATCAGAGGAGGTTGTAGTTTGCAACCGTTCCTGAAAATGCTCTGCATTTCTAGAGGCAGTTGGAAACACCAACCACCTCTAGATATGCAATTTATAGCTACTACTGGCAATGTGCACCTCTAAAAATAGGTGTAGCATAAAAAATCATAAGTTTTCCACAACATGTAAGATAAAGACGAACTTTACATCAAAGTTGTAGATCTCTTTAAGATCTATAAGTTTGTAGTTGACAACTTTTTTTTGTGGTCCCATAGTTACATTTTGTATTTTTAGATTTTGAAATTCAAAATTCAAAAAACACCCAAAATCAAATGTAGTCACATATGGGATCTAAAACTACATAGTCAAAACTTTTTTGTTTGAAATCATTTAGAGGCTCAAATATTTATTACAAGGTTCACTAAAGTTAATATAGAAGGATGGTAACATTTACTAGTCACAAGTGAGTATGGGGTGGAGTGATAGGGGAATCGAACCTATTTTCCTAACCACCTCTAAAAGTCAATTCTGACCGCCTCTGCAAATGTTTTTTATTAGTGATGTGAAGATATTGTATAAATTGCCTCCATAATTTCCTTTACAAAGGAATAGGATGAACATATTTGGTAGTATACTTCAAATATACGTGATATAGTCATGACAATCCAAACTTCCTATCCTAATACAAAGTCGACAATTTTAGAAGAATAACTTTGTTATTCATGCCCCAGCAGTGTGGAAATTAGACATATACCTCCTAGGATACATGTCTTCTTATCTTTATGGCTATTGTTAGAAAACAAACTGCTAACTAGAGATAATGTGGCTAGGATTGAAAGTATTGAGGATTTAACATTCTTATTCTGTTATGAAACTAAATCGGTATATCTTTTATTTCTGTGAGGATACAAATGTGGATTTATCTTGCTGATGTTGATGAGATTAGGTAGTGTTACTCGTTTTGACATTTGAGTCCATTGCAAAATTCTGGCTGAGCAAGAAAATATTTGTTGTCAGAATTATATATGCTTTGCTATATGCGACGTTGTTGAGCTTGTGGAAACTGAAGAAATAGTGTACGCTTTCAGGATGGGATGAGAAGGCGTAGTTTGCTGCCAATATGGTGATCCATGGTTAGGAGCAGATCTGCCCCACCCACCACCTACCGCCGTTCAAATCATCCCTCAAGGAACTAGGAGAGCTCAACAAGACAGTAAGAGAGTTCCAAGATGTTTGGTTGCCGATTAAATTAGATAAGCATGACCCCTCCCCGTCGGGCTGGATTAAGATAAATTTTGACGGCACGTTCCTAGAGATGTTGGGCGAGGGTGGTGTGGGTGCAATTGCAAGAGATAGCAATGGTCGGGTTCTCTTGTCAGCATGGCGTTTTCATGATAGATGCGCTAGCGCTGCGGAGGCCGAGGCAGTTGCGTGTGTGGAAGGGCTACAGTGGGCTGTCCAATGGAGTATGCCACAAGCAATCATTGAACCGACTGCACACAAATAGTTTTGAAGATGGGGGGTGCAGTTGAGGACAGGTCAGAGCTATGCATGGTCATTGTAGAGGCAAAAGGGCTTGCTCAACTTTTGCCAGATTGGAAGATTTCCCCAGCGAAGAGAGTGGTAACAAGTAGCTAATGCTTTAGCTAGACTTTCGAGACAATGTAAAGCTGAGGCCGGGTTGGGGAGAGCATTTGCATGTGCCAGCATCCTCCTCAGTGCCGATTGTAGTATGCTTGTGTAGTTAATAAAGCTAACTCTTTACTTTAAAAAAGATAAGCATGATGCGAACACAAGGTTGATATGTGCCCTTGTGTGTTGAGTTTGTGATGAGTGATTGTCAGAGATGATCGGCTTTGGTTGAGTTTGGAGATGACTAACCATTGCGTCAGTGCGTGTGCAACATGTCTCCTAGCTGTGTTGGTGTGCAGGTGTGGAGCACGGAGACAATCGACAAACATGGAGAAGGCCAAGTAGAGACATGTTGTGCCGATGGACTGGGAGCAGTATCGAGGGACCAAGATGGCCGATGGCCAAAAGACTGAACAATTAAGAGGACATGCAAAGGAGTAGACCGTGTTGACCAAGTCAAAATAGTGGTTGACCAAGTCAAGTAGAGGTGCTGGAGGACTTGGTGATTGGGCGATTGAGGATGATGGTGACATGTGTCGATAGAGTGGAGGAGGTTTGGTGGGTACGCTTTTCCGGTGGGGTTTGGTGGTTTTGTTGTTAAAACCATCGGAGGACAGTTTGGTGGTTTGGGCCTCAAAACCATCGAAGGACGGTTTGTTGTTTTGGGCCTCAAAACTAGGCTCGGATGGTTTGGAGGTTTGGGCTTCAATTCCACCGGCGGACTGTTTCTTAGGTTCTGGAGGGAATGGGAGGAGACACGTGGCGCCATCACGAGGCTTGCGTTGAGGCGAAGCAAAGTCCTGAAGAGTCTGTGGCCATTGGATGCACCAATCAAGACTTGGACCATTTTCCCCCAGGGATTAAGTGGTTCAGCCTAAATAGAAATAAGATAGAGTCTGCCCCCATCCAGCTATCTCTCTCCATTTCAGTTTTCCCGATCTGTAGTTTTCATTTCCACTACTAATATATTTTTGACCTTATCGCATCGCTTCGCCTTGCATCAAACATAAATCAGGTGCTATAGGTGACTGCTATTGCATTAGTTTTGCAAATTTGATGCAATAGGTGGTCATTATTGCATCGAGAAGGAATTGATGAGATAGTAATTCATGTCGATGCAATAGGTACGATCTATCGCACCGACTTCGAACAAGAGATGCAATAGGTAGAAATTATTGCATCGAACAGATTTGATTGCGTTACTATTGATTTTTAATGCAGTATGTAGGTAGTATTACACCGGTTTAGAATATGGGTGCAATTAGAAAATACTATTGCAACGGATTGATAGTGCTAAACTCTGATGGATTAATATGTGATTTTTATTGCATCGGTTCAGGATCATTTTGATTCACGTGCTCACTCAAGTGAGATCCCATACATAGCCTCAAGCCCTACACCTTAGATGATGTTATGCTACTTTAATAAGCATGCTAGCAGGGTGAAGAGACAATAACTCTTATGCATCTCTCTATATTGATGCAAGAGACAATGGATGGACAATGCAATAGCGAACTCTCGCATCGGTCATAACAAACCGATGCGAAAAGGCCATTGCATCTAGAGCTCTTGCATCGGCTCGCATCAAACGCGAAATTGATGCGATACCAAGCTATCGCATCAATTTTGGTCCTATTACCTCAAAAATTTGCCTGTGCGCAACAGGGTAAAACCTTAGTAGTTCCCAGTCCAGAGTCTATAGATCTGCAGATGTGAGATTGAATCCCTTAGTCTGTGCAAACTTTCATCTGTAAACCTTGGCAAAGGGCCTGATCGCGTTTATGTGAGAATTAAGGCAATCTTTCATCTAAAATTCGTGGTCCAGTTCTTGTTTATGTTTGATTTGGTTTTTCCTCTCCAGTTTAGCCCCTTCTCTTTGCTTTTTATTGGATTTTGTGTTCCTGCGAGTTTGTGGATGTTTTAAGGGTCTGGCTATGTGCTAGGACCTCTGATGATCATATCTACGACCTAGTGGTTTGATCAGATTCATCTCGAGCAAGAAAACCCACCCTTTTCAGGAAATTTGAGAAAACCCCAACTTTCTCTGCTAGGTTTCGGGTGTTGATGCTTTGAAGATATCTTCTCAACACTCCCAAGAAAATCTCTGCAAAGTTTCAAATTGATCTGAGTTGATTTGGTCAAGTTTTGCCCTTTGAATCAGTTTTTGCTGAGGTCTACTCTTACATACGAGACATGTCTGGTGTGAATAGCGAACAAGTTCAGTAGCCAAACTTTTATGTTTGCAGCTAATATTTAGGGCAACGTATCTAGTGCAAACCAAGGACTTCGTGCAAACTCGTGCAAACCTACTAAAAAAAGTTTCAAAAAATTCTGAAAAAAAATCATGAATGTGCTTCTCAGTTTACCTCATATATATATAAAATTTCATGGTAAAATTCGTCTTACTCTAGAAGTTACAAAAAAGACAAATTTTCTGACAACAATAATGGTTCAAATGCATCTCAAATTTGTCTTTTTTGTAACTTCTAGAGTAAGACGAATTTGACCATGAAATTTTATATATAGATGATGTAATCTGAGAAGCACATTTATGATTTTTTTCAGAATTTTTTAAAACTTTGTTTAGTAGGTTTGCACGGGTTTGCACGAGGCCCTTGGTTTGCACTAGATATGTTCCCAATATTTAGTGGCTTCTACCTTAAGGAGTCTAGAGGCTATGGTTAAAATTTCATAATTTTTGGACACCGTTTGCTAGGGATTTTATTTTTCTCCTAAAGTTGCGCAGTGTTGTCTTGTTCAAACCGGACAAGTCCTGTATGAGCTGTGGTTTTGAGATTTTTGTTGCTCCTCTGCGGTGATACTAGACAAGTCCGGTGCAACTCTCGAACAAGTCCGATGCTCCGGCTCAGTTCCATTCTCGATCTTTTGCTATGTTCTCAGTACATCGCTCTAAGTTTATTTAGTCACCAGTTGGCTAGAGTAAACTTCCGAGTCCATCTTTCATGCTTTGGGCTAGATTTTGGGATAATGGCCGCATTCGAAAGAACATTAGAATTGGCTCCCATTCAGAGGCCCCTCTGGTCGCCTAGTTCAGTCCTTCACATGATCCAAGAGAAGGGACTCTTTGAACTCAAAAAACATAAGGGATTCTAGTTTCTTTTATTTAGTTAAAATATGCTAGGTTTTGACGAGAAGAACAATAATATTTACGATATTAGATGAGTATTATTAGATTTATTATGAAATATATTTTCATAAGTTACCTCTTTAATTTGACGTGGTAGATGTTAAATACCTTCCTTTATAAAATTTTTGTCAAACTTAAAACAGTTTGACTCAGGAAAACAATTTTAATCTCCTTTATTATCAAATCAGGTGGGAAGTAATACGGAGTAGTATTTTGAGTATAGAAATATATGTTCTATGCAGTAACTTTGTTGATCTATGTTTGTTCTTTATGGAAGAACGGTGAGCCTTAATTATTTTCTGGCCACGTACTCAAGCTGATGGGTTTTCATATATTACGTAAAACTAAATTACAATCCATTATTCTATCTCTCAGGAATCTAATTTTATACCACTACTACAGATTCATCCTTTTGTCCTGGTTCCAAACTGGGTTTTGTCCCGGTTTTGGAACCGGGACAAGGCTTCCGGGAGGCTTTTGTCCCGGGTGGCAGAATCGGGACAAAAGGTGCCTGACGTTAAAAAAAAATTTTGCACACCACGGAATTCGATCCCAAGACCTCTTGCCTAGCACATGGTTTCCTTGCCAACTCACCTAAATAGTATACGTGACTCAGTATAGAATAACTTCCTTTTGAACTATCACGTGGAGGGGCCTTTTGTCCGGGTTGGTAACACCAACCGGGACAAAAGGGTCACCATTTTGTCACGATTGGTTTGTCCCGGTTGGTGGCTCCACCCGCCTTTTGTCCCGGTTGGTGGCTCCACCCGGGACAAAAAGGCCATGTCCCCCACGTTGGCCCGACTAGCCGTTGGACCCGGGACAAAAGCCACCTTTTGTTCCGGGCCCAAAGGTAACCGGGACAAATGGCCTGGAAGGCCTATTCTGTAGTAGTGTACGGAAAACAGTTGCCTCATATTACTAGTATATCGTGCATACGTTGTTAAGTAGAAAAAAAATGCATAACTGAAAATTTTAGTATAGGGTTGACTGATCGAGGGGCCGCATATATATACCATGATGAAGTACTGGCTGCCGTGGAAGATGTCACTTGCGCTAATGGTTTATACACGATGTTGTACTCCTTTTGATTGTCTGAGATTTTTGCGAGTCTCATATTGATTCTTTTGATTCGGGCAGACATGCCATGTCGACTGCCGATCTGGGTGCAGAAACCAGTCAAGTATTTGTACCACATTTTCTTCCAAGATCGATAACCCTGGCTTTTTAGATCAACCTGTTGTTGAAGAACAAAATTGATGTACAAGTTACTACCATGTTCATTATTATATGTCTGAAAAATGAGTTACACAGACCCAACTTGTCCTCGGACCCTCTCCGTTCGAAACTGTACCTAGGTCCACGACTACATATCTTGCAATAATAGCCGTCGACCCATCACTACTGAAATTTTAGAACCGACAATGATAGGTGTATCATTGTTGTCAGCTCATAAAATTCTATATGTATATATCACTGCCGAGTCATATTAGCAACTAGCAGCGATAGGTGCCACCGCCGGTTGGTAATACAGCCTGACAGTAATAAAGTTGCCATACCCGAAAATAAAAAGAAATCAAGTTAAGAGGACTGAAGTCCAGTCTTCAAAACAATTCAAGTCTGGCTCCCTTAGATCCATCGTGCGCTCTGTTCCTTCTCCCTCACTCTCTCACCCATCAGTCTTTTCTTTCCGTTACCCTCGCTTGAAATGTTTTGTAGCAATGTTTTATTTTTTTTGTAGGGGCGGCTCTATATTGAGTCGCCCCTACAAATGGTGCCAAACGAGCTGTCCCTACAAATTGCCCAATTTGTAGGGGCAACTTCATATCACCCGTCCCTACAAATGGCCCGATTTTTAGGGGCAGCTCTATATGAGCCGCCCCTACAAATCCGACCTGTAGGGTGGCTGGATATAGAGCTGCCCCTACAAATAAATGCCAAATAGTAAAAAGCAAACACTAAAATTCGAATTTTTTCAAACCACCTCGAATGGAGAAATGACTAAAATAAAAGTTATAGATCTCGAAAGTTATATAGAACCTTGTTGTTTACAACTTTTCCATTTGAAATCATTTGATGTTTCAAAATGCCGTTTCAAATTCAATTTTTAAATTGTTGAAGAACTCTGATTTCTCTTTTTGATCTCTAGCTAAAACTCGTAATTAGTCTTCACCCTCATACTAACTTCAAATTATCTCATTTTTTCCTAAATTTTTATATCAATTTATTGTGTTCTTACAGCTATAATTTTGGTCATCTTTTCTTATGAACATTTAAAATTTTGAATTTAAAAATGACAACTTCATACAAGATTTTAAAACATCAGATGATTTTAGCTGAAAAGTTATCAATAACAAAGTTGTAGAACTCATCAAGATCTACAACTCTTATTTTTATAATTTATTCATCCGATAAAGTGGTAGTAAACACTGTTCTTAAATAACATATATCTCACGTAGCTCACAGAGTGGTAGGTAGCTAACCTGGTAAACAAATTGGTCGAGCGCATCCTCGGCTTGGAAGGCGACGTTGCGCGTCTGGCGCACCCACACGAGAGTCAACTGATCAGTGCCGGCCCGGCGCTTGCTGTCCGCGTCGCCGATGAAGGCCTGCAGCCACTCGAGGCGGTCGCGCAGCAGCGTCATGTCATCGCCCACCTCCAGCAATATCTTGGTCTCTCTCGCCGCCAACTCCTCGAACTTGGACAGCACCGCCCCGATCGCCGTCTCCGCCATGGTTGTCGTCTACAAGCTTTATTTTTGTTTAATAAATTTTTAAATTCAATAAGCAGCAGCTATATATTATTATAGCTAGATGATGGATCCTCTACACGCCCAACCCCATGCAGCTTGCAAGAAACGAATAACTCACATGCATGCTTTTCTTTTTATCTGGAGATTCGGCAAGCTAGCTGGATGGATTGACGGATATGTTTAATTGATTCTTCAGCAACGACGACATCCAAGCAAAGAATGAACCAGACCAGACGCATGCTTCATCATGGAATCAATCACCCAAGAAGGGTAGGGTAGGGTAGGGTCCCCAGCGCATGCACAAAGTCCGGAAACAGATAGAAGCCATTGGGTGGCTGCTTGGCTTTTCAAAGACTCGTCTAACACTTGCACCAAGGTTATTGGACAAAATCCTCTGAACTACTCACTCTAAGTCACCGTGAATCTTTGAGGAGTTAAATAATCTCAAGTTTAACTAAATGTATATAGAAAAAGAATTAAAATCCTAATACATATAATACGTAATATGTATCTATAGATGAATCACAAAATATATTTCTTATAATAAATAATAAACCTATATGGGATAAAAAAATATCGATAACATATTCTGCAAATCTAGTCAAATTTAAAAAAAGTTCGGCCTATAGTTGAAGTTTAGGATAGCATTCTTTCTACGAAAGAGGAAGCATATATCAACTCCAATTCAATAAACCATGGTGCGGTTAGACACCCCCGAATCAAGATTTTGGCTACTTCACTCACACTAGTAGAAATAATATAATCCATAAGCTATATGGTCACCTTCTATTTTTTTTTGGAAAATATACCGCATAGTAAACCACCTCTTTAAATGCTTTGATGCACAGCTTAACCGAAATATCCCTAGAAATTGATGTTTGGAGACTTGAATATGGATATACAGGTTTCATCACAAAAAACCCAATCAACTAAGCTATGCTTAGTTTGCTATTTGTAGGGATACTTGACTAAGTCAACTACCATAGAAATCGATTTCCAGGGCAAGCAGGGGAGGGCAGTGTTTGCTGTGAACTTCTGAGAAAGAAATATGTAGGGCAGAAAAGTATTTCAGTTTAAGGGGAAAAAAGGGATCACAATTTTGGACAAGCTTAGAGGGTACTATTAGCTGGGCAGGAGAGTGGGAAACAAACTAGATTTTTTTTTCATGATGTTTGGGTGGGTGAATGCCACCTGAAAGTTGAGTTTTGGGAACTTTTTTTAGTCTGCTTTGATCCAGACATAACAGTGGATATAGCATGGGTTGATGGTGAATGGCAGTTGAGCTTTAGAAAAGCTTTAGGGGGTGTTTGTTTTCGCTTTTAATCCGATTCTGGATGGAAAAAATCGAGAAGCCCACCCAAACGGTTCGCTTAATTTTGGATTCTACGGGCCGCTGATTCCCACAGACGCTGCGAACCAACATGCGGGCCGATTTTCTGAGAAGTGTCGTTCCGCTCGCGCACCTGGTAAGCGGTTCGATTTTCCGCCGAGTGCCCCTGCACCCCCTTCCCCGATACCCCCTTCTTCTCGGAAGGACCCTCCCCTGCGCCCCCTTCCCCGCGGCCCCTGTCCTGCGCCGGCGACAGGAATCGCTCCAGCCGTTGCCCCTGACCATGGATCTGTGACGCCGGCCCCTGCCGTGGACCGTCGCCGCCCGTGTTGCTGGATGGATACATATGTTTTGTGCATTGGTGGGATGTGCATTGGGCAGTAGTTGGGAGTACAATTTTTTTTGAAATACTAGATCTTGTATTTTTAGATGGAAAAAACAGGAAAGGTTGTGGCAAAATGGGACTCATTTGCCGCCAAAGTTTTCAATGATATTTGCTGCGAAGAAGTTCTTGCCCACAATCGCCCTCAACAATGTTTGAACAATGTGGGATATGCAAATCTAGTTCGCAAATTTTTTGAACGAACCAAAAGACCATACACTGAAGGGCAAATGAAACCGATGGGATGTATTGAAAAAAAGTATACACAATGGAAAACCTTGAACTTTAGAGCCACAGGATTGGGAAGGGATCCTAGTACTGGTTGTATTGTTGCTGATGATGATTGGTGGAAGGAACAAGAACAGTTGAGTCCCATACATTAAGAGCCATACATTGTGACTGAAAAATTTGTATTGTTGAACAAATTGTCTAATGAATGCATTAATTTATTTTGTAGGCTATGCCAGGATGTACGGCTAATTTCAGATTTGTACCATTTGAGCACGAGGATCAAATGAGAATAATGTTTGAAGCTGTTATAGTTACAAATGAGACCTCTTATGTTCCACCAGGGCATGGCAATGATGATGAAGTTGGGGAGGGTGATGCTGCGGGTAATGATGATGGAGAGATAGGTGGGATTGGAACTAATACAGAGAGGAGGGCAGGAAAAAGGGCTGCACATTGCTCACCTAAGGGAAAGAAGAAGAAGACTTTCAGAGACCAATGCATGAAGCATTTAGTTGAGGCATATGAGATTAAAGCTCAGAGTAGTAAACACTCTGGTACTTCACAAGTTGTTGATCTTGTTAGAGATGAGATTGGAAGTATGTTGGAGCAAGTCATTAATGATGGGGCTGAGGAAGGGAGTGATGAGCACTTCTATGCTACACAACTTCTTACCAAGAAAGAGAACCGTGATGTATTCATTACACTGAAGACACCATATGGAAGGCTGAGTTGGCTAAGGAGGGCATGGGAGAACAGAAAGAAGCATTAGTGTGTTCTTTTTTTATTATTATCCTTATGTTCTAGTGTGAGACATTTTTCTTGCATCCTTAGATTTGTTGTGTGTGACTTTGGAGTATTTTTATCCTAAGACATTTATCAGTTGTGTTGTACCAATAAAAAACTTGGCTTGCTAATTATTACTTTTTCACAGGCTTTCATTCTATGAGTTCTAGTTGTTCTAGTGAATCTGGAGGCACTTCTGAGTCTGAAAATATCATGGTTGTTGATGAGTCTAGTGATGATGATGACGATTTCATGGTTGCAATGGTTGCTTTGGATTGGATGGCATCAGGCAATTTGCACAAGAAGACAATAGATAATTCCTCAATTCCTATCATGACCGGATTACAATGGGTTGGCCTAGATCTGTTCATGACACTCGTGTACTATTGGATACGCTGCTCACATACAAGGATCAATTTCCACATCCTCCTCATGGTAAGAACAAGCTGTGGTGCAATTTATTTTTTGATAAGTAATTCCTCATTGCCACATAAGATGACATAAATTTGATATGCAGGAAAGTACTATCTTGTTGACTTTGGATACCCTAATAGAAAAGGATTTCTTGCACCCTACAAGGGACAAAGGTATCATGTTTCTAAATGGCGTCATGGTCACCAAGCAGTGGGATTGAAAGAGGTGTTCAATCATGTACATTCTTCCCTTAGAAATGTGATTGAGCGGTTATTTGGAGTTCTAAAGATGAAGTGGCGCATTCTCTTGAACTTGCCCAGTTATCCAGTTAACAAGCAGTCCAAGATTATAGTTGCTTGTATGTCACTTCACAATTTCATTAGGGAATGTGACTTAGAAGATCCACATTTTCAAGATGTTGAAGATGATAGTCCTCATCCAATTTATGATAACACAGATGATGGTGGTACTGGAGATGATGTTATGAATGCATTTCGTGATGCGGTCGCTACCGCTATGGTTTCGTGGTTCAGTTGTATCCCTCATTTATGTACTCGTAGTTTAGAAAATAGTGCTGGAACATGTATTGGTATATTGTGATATTAATCTATTTGATCTAATAGTAATATTATGTAGTCAATATTCTTCGAAAATATAAGAATTATTGAATTCTACTCGTAATCAGCAAAAAAAGAGATGTCATCAGCCTCAAGGGCATTTCAGACATTTTACCACTCAACTCAGAGAATGGACTCAAAATAATCAGGATTGACAAACACCCAGCTTATTCAGACAGCCGGTTCTCCAGACAGCAGGCTTATCTCAGAATCCTGATTCTCAGAAAAGCGAGGTTCAGAAAAGCGGAAACAAACAGGGCCTTAGATAGCCAACAAACTCTGGTAAATCCCTCTAGTAACATGCTGGATGTTGAGGGTAGCGTGTAGTTAAAGTAACGAATCTGAGCTGATGTAATTGCCAGTGGTCCCTTTTTTCTCTCTCTTTTCTGAGCGCTTTGTCACGCAAGCTGGTATATCCCAAGTGTGGACCAGGGTTCAAACTTAAGCTTATCAATAAAGCCAGACCCAGCCTTTGATCTAAATTATGAACCTTATAAAATATATTGGATTCCTCTGAAATAATTAAGACTGAATCAAACCCAATTATCTTTCAGGGGTACTGTGCTGGTGCAGTTTTTCTCACAGAGATGTCCAGATGCTTGAGGTGGTCAACAGCTATCCCAAGGGTGAAGTTTTTTGGCTGACTCTTGACGAAAGACAGAATCAACTGCAAGAGCACCCTGATGAAAAAGCTAGATGACGTGTGCGCTATCTGCAACCAAGCTTCCGAGACGGCTGACCATATTAATTTCAAGATGTCCCTTCGAACAAGAGTTCTAGAGAAGAATTGGTTGGCAGGCGCAGAACGTTGCCGATGTTAAGTGTCCGGGAATCCATTGCGCCAATAGACATGCCAAAGGTGGCTCACTCTTCCCCACTCCTTAGGAGCATGCATGCTCCTATATCATTTGCGCCCGATTGCTGCTTGCCGGGACTCAGCCGGCCAATGGAGGTGCCGACTCCCTACAAATGATGTTCGTTTATCTACCTTCTGGTGCCATTTACATTTGAGTCTATCTCTCCCCAAATGTAACTCTTGAACTTTGTTTCGGTCCGTGCCCTGCCATCCACCGGGCTCACGCCGGAAAGATCCTTGTTTGGTTTGGTAATTGAGCGACAACTTAGGTGGACTAATAATGTGCATATGTGAGATACACAGGTGATTAGTCCACATGCGATTGTGTGATGAAGGAGCTCATTGCATATGACATGACATTGAGTCATGTGACTATAAGGTGGAGAAGATCGAGACGGGGCTTGGCTTGATGGACCAGTTGCAAGTGTGAAGGGCAAGTTGGAGGCTTTGAAGCGCTGGACCACATGGTGGGGTGCTTGAGCAAAGACTTGGCGCCGATGGGCCGATGCAATGGTGAAGAGCAAATAAGGTCAAGATCGATGAACCAATACGGTAACTTGATGATATGAAGTGGATCAATCATTTGTGATATATGGTTGGTGCATGTGTTGGATCAATATTGGAGAAGATGGAATGGAATGTGCAAGGCAAAGATATATTTGTAGGGCATTTCATTTCACCAGTCTAAGTTGGGTAGAGAAGTGCTTGACCGAATTTAGGATTGATAGCCGTACTATAAAGAGAGAAAAATCTTTTAGTTACAACGGTTATCTAATGCCACTAAATGTGAGTCTCATTTGCATCTGCATTGCGCTTAGTGACGTGGTGAGGTGGATGATAAAGCCCTGAAAATTTGGTTGAGAAATGCTAACTTAAGTGCTAAATTTATTTTAGCATGTTGGGAAAAGTTAGCACTTGAAAGGGTGGAGAAGAGCTGCCGCAGGAATTTCTTGTTCACCCGACAAAATTGGTGATAGAGGGTTCACTGGTGAACTCTAATATTTCCCGGCAGTTCTCGTTTCTCAAAAAGAATTTCTTGTAGAGGAATAGTGCATGAAGAGAGAAAGAATCGTGTGTGGCTAGGAAGGAGCCACGTAGACCAAAGCATGCTAGACAGAGTTTTTGTAAATAATTCCTGGGAGGACAGATATAACTTGGTGAAGGTCTTTGCTTCTATTAAGGTGGGATAAGATCATAATCTGCTGATTGTGAGTTTGGAGGAAGAGTCGATACGCCCACCCAGATACTTCAGGTTTGACCCCGTGTGGCTTACACAAGAAGGATTCAAGGACTGATTGATTGGTAGATGGCCCATTAGGTTTAAGGCAAATTGTCTAGACCACTGGCATGTGATTTCTGGGAAATAGAGAAGTATGAAGGGCTGGGGTGCTAACTTTGAGAGTGACATGAGGAAACACAAACACCACCTTTTGTTGACTTTGGGTAATATGGATCTGGAGGCTAATTCTGGATGTCTCTCTGAACAGCAATGGAAAATCAGATACTCATTAGAAAATGAACTCCAAGCTATCTATACTGCCGAGGAGATTTATTATCAGAAGCATGGTGGGGTCAAGTGGTTGTTGGAGGGAGATTCTAACACAGCCTTTTTCCATAAAAGTGCTAATGGTAGAAAGAGAAAATCGATAATTCATTCCTTGGAAGAGGGGGGCTTTACTTTAACTAAAAATGCAGAACTAAGAGAACATATCACTGAGTACTACAAAAAGTTGTTTGGGAGAGAAGAGACAACTGATATTCATTTAGATAGTGGGGTTTAGACCAGTCAGCAGTTGATTACTCCTGATGAGAATGAGAAACTGATCAGACCCTTTACTTTGGAAGAATTAGATGTTGCGGTGAAAGACATGAGGAATGGCACAACACATGGCCCGGATGGTCTTTCCATAGAGTTATTTTTAAAGAATTCTGGCCGCAAATAAGAGGTGATATCAAGGAAATGCTAGATGAGCTTCATGAAGGGTCTTTGGACTTGTGGAGGCTGAACTATGGAGCAATTATTCTGATTCCTAAGCTTAAACTGCCAAATAATAAATTCAGGCCAATTTCTCTCTTGAACATCATTTACAAGATCATTACTAAAGTCCTAACCCAGAGGTTAACCCCAGTGGCAAGTAGAGTGATTAGTAGAAATAAAACAACTTTTATCCCAGGGAGAAATATTCTTGATGGTGTGGTAATCATGCAAGAAGTGGTGCATTCGCTGAGTATGAAAAAAGGGAAAGGGATCATCCTGAAGCCAGATTTTGAGAAAGCCTACGATAGAGTGAGCTGGTCTTCTTGGAAGAGGTGTTAAGATCAAGGAACTTCCCCCCTATTTGGATCGACTGGATTATGAAATCTGTGAGAGGGGGCAGGGTTGCAATTGACATTAATGGGGAGAGAGGAGAATTCTTCAAAAGTTTTAGAGGCCTAAGATAGGGGGACCCCCCATCCCCTCTCCTTTTCAACTTTGTAGGGGATGCTCTATTCGCCGTGCTACACGCTGCTTGTGCCGCCAGTGAAATTGAGGGGGTGACACCAGATTTAGTAGAGGGCGGTCTCACCCATCTCCAATATACTAATGACACTATCATTTTCATTCGAAACTCTGAGCTGAATGTCAGGAATTTGAAATTCATTCTATATTGCTTTGAAGCCATGTCTGGCATGAAAATCCACTATGATAAGAATGAAATCTTTTCTGTTGGAGTAGAGCTAGCTGAGCAGAGTAAAATCGCTTCTATCTTTGGGTGCAAGGTGGTTCAATTCCCTCTAACCTACCTCGGCCTCCCGGTGAGTGATTGCAAGCTGTCAAAAGCTCATTTGAGTTATGTGGGAGATATAGTGCGCAAAAGAAGGAATGTGTTGATGGATTAGTCCTAGATAATGTGATTTTGCTATAAAAACACCTGTCTGGTCTAAATTCCATTTGAAAGAATCTCTTTCTTGGCTTAGTTCCACTGTTAGCAGACATGAGGCCAGATTGTTTCATATCGCCAATTTATTGCCAATAAGATCTCTGCACCAAGACAGGTTTGGAATAGCATAGTATTTTAGCCATCGTATCTTGTTTTTCCTGACTATGTTATATAATTGAGGGTATTGGTCTCGTAGATATCTATTACCTAACCATATGTCTTCTCAGAACCTTACTTGAGACCCATCTTTTATTATGAAGGTTCCAAATCTTAGGAAATCTCGTTTGACCTTCATTAAACTTGCCGAAAAATGCAAATCTCCACTCTTCCATTGGACTTGCACCATTGGCTTAGTCCCTATATTTTTATTGTGTATGATCTGTTACCATGTACCATTTGTCGTTAACAGACGATATAGACACTTACTAAGGCTATATTTTTAAATTCTAGATTATGTATCCCTAGTCCCCTTTGGTCTTTCTGTTGACACGGGATATCCCATTTTGATAGCCGATATTTTCTTTTGTGTTTGTCACTTTGCAAAAGAAAAAGAAATCTAGTACGGAAGTAATCCAACTTTTTGCAAACCCCTTTTGGGATTTCGAAGTAGGACATCATGTACATGGATAAACTACTAAGAACAGAGTTGATAAGTGTTAAGCGACCTCCAGTCGAAAGAATTTTCTTTTCCAACTACTAAGTCGTTTTTCAAGCCGTTCTTGGATCGTCATCCATTCGTCATTAGACAATTTCTTATAATAATGGATCGGAATGCCTAAATAATGAATTGGGAAAGTGCCTGGATTACATCCAAATAGTTCCATGTATTGATTTTCAAAATTTTTTGCTCCACCAAAGCATAATATTCGGTTCTTATGGAAATTAATTTTTAGACCTGATAGCTGCTCAAATATACAAAGAATGATCTTTATATTATGAGCATGCTCCAAGTTATGGTCCATAAAGAGAATCGTACCATCAGCATACTGTAGTATGGAGAGGCCGCCATCTAGGCACCACACCACTCAACTGACCTGCTACTTTTGCTCTTTTGATAAAATGTGCTAGCATATCGGCTACTATACTAAATAGGATGGGTGAAAGTGGGCCTCCTTACCTAAATCCTTTCTTAGTTTGAAAATAAGGATCTACCTCATTGTTGACATTAACCGCTACGGTTCCGCCTGAGATGAAAGACTTAATTCACTCAATTCACTTGTGTGAAAAAGCCTTTCAACCGAAACGTCTGCATTAGAAAATTCCACCTCACATTGTAGTGTGGCTTTTCAAAATCTATTTCAAATATTACCCCCACTCTGATTTTTTCGGTGTAATTCATGTACCATTTTATGTAAGATCACAATACCTTCTAGAATGTTTCGACCTCGCATACACGTTGTCTGTGTAGGACTAATTAGGTGATCTGCGACCGAGTTGATATGGATTGTCGCCACTTTCGTCAAAAACTTGAAGCTCACATTTTGTAGACAAATCGATCTATATTGCCGGATTTTGCCGGCTTCTAGTGTTTTTGGTAATAATGTTATGACAGCGAAATTAAGACTGAATAAGAGGAGGTCACGTTTGTGCAAATCATGAAACATTCACAACACGTCCTCTTTGATGACATCCCAAAACTGCTAATAAAATTCAGCCGTGAAGCTGTCTGGGCTGGCGCTCCGAATATCAAATATGGAGCGATGAGAAATTCGTTTTCCGACAACTGACTGACTTGAGGAATGTCATTCATCCTATTATCTAGGATAAAATAATTGTCCTTAGGAGGTCCAAGGGGTAACACTTTTTTTTTTGAGAAACAGGGTAACACTTCTTTGAGGAGAAGAAGCGGCTAGCCGGGCCTAAAGACACGGTAAAGAGTGGACTGAGTTATTATCTTTACCAACGCGTTGAGATTAATCGTCCCAGATTTGTTGCTGATAATGAACCATGGAAGTAGGGGATAAACACAAGGATCCAAGATTCTAGTAGGATTTTGATTTTCAATTTTTCACTTTGGTGCCACTCGTCCGTCCACTCCGAAGCCGCCTCCGAGACAACTCATCTCCTTGGACCATGGCCGCCGCCGCGGCGTCTTGCCTCCTCCTACCCATACTACTCGGCTTCCGCCTTTCCCTCGCCTCACCGGCGGAGGCGCACCTCGCGGGGGAGCTCCTGGCCGAGGCGCGCGCGCCGGGGTTCGCCGCGTGGCTGCGCGGCCTGCGCCGGCGCATCCACCAGCGGCCCGAGATGGCGTTCCAGGAGTACCGCACCATCGAGCTCGTGCGGGCCGAGCTCGACGCGATCGGCGTGCCGTACAGGTGGCCAGTCGCCCAGACCGGCGTCGTGGCGACCATCGTTGGTGGCGGCGGCGGCCACGACGACGGGCCCGTAGTCGCGCTCCGAGCCGACATGGACGCGCTCCCCTTGCAGGTCCGTATGATTCTCGCCTTCTCGGTTCTGATCTTGCGCGCGCACGGATGGCAAGACGATCTCTCTAGCTAGTGAATATGATACTCAGGAGAATTTCCGCCCTTTCCAGGTGGAAATTTGCTTTCCTCTGAACTGTAGGGTCTGATTGGAGTCTGAATCCATTGACTTGCATTGCATGATGACGCATCAGTTTCATGGAAATAGGAACATATATAGAAACATGATACTGATATAGTTGGTTTCATCATCAGAATTTTTTATTTTGTAATAATCTACCATCACATTCTCTGGATGCATCGTAAGTCAGTTCATTTCGATTTGTTCTGCAATATGCAAGTCACTGCATCATCTGAACAAGATTCTTGCCGAGACAACTCCCATGGTACCAAATAAAAAACGCTAACAAGGTCAACTAAGAGGATAATAAAAAAATGCTTGGACCATTTGCGATAGTTTGCATTGCATTCTGTAAGGAAATCAAACAAATTTCAGAAAAAAAACAAACGAACGAACCCATTACATTGTTTAATTAACGTTTGTAGAAAACATACTACTTGAGGTGTGGTTGTTTGGCTTACTATGACATTATCCATTGGTAGGAATTAGTAGATTGGGAGTACAAGAGCCAGGAAAGTGGGAAAATGCATGCTTGTGGACACGATGCACACACAACAATGCTCCTGGGAGCTGCTAAGCTACTTCAAGATCGGAAGGGTGACTTGAAGGTATTGTGTTATTGAAATGTCTGGTTAATAATTTTTACACGTTGCAGAACAGCGCCAGATTGTTCTTTACTATATACTATCAAGAAAATAAAAGTCAGTAAGCGATGTCATATATATGTTCTCAATAATTGGAGACTTATTCTCGCCAAGGTTTAATTTTCTTTTTTCGCTTGTGGTTATTAGGACTAGATCATCTATGCAATACATGCTTGTGTAATATGTGTGGATCTTTGTTTTGTTCATTAGGGTACTGTGAAACTTGTATTCCAGCCAGCAGAGGAGGGTTACGGCGGGGCCTACTACATCTTACAAGAAGGCTGTCTTGATGACGTGTCAGCGATATTTGGCTTGCATGTCAGCCCAGACCTTCTATTAGGTGCCGTTTCATCCAGGCCAGGACCCTTCTCTGCAACATCAGCTCGATTCATAGCAACCCTGAATGGAAAAGGTGGACATGCTGCAGTACCCCATCAGTCCATCGATCCTATTGTAGCTGCGTCCACTGCCATCCTCAGTCTTCAACAAATTGTCTCCCGGGAAATTGATCCGCTCCAGAGTGCAGTAAGTGATCGACTTACAATCCTATAGCAACAATTTTATTTATTATGAATTTTGCATAGATGCTGAAAGTGAAAGACAGGTGCCTCAGCTCCTTGCCGTTGAAACTTTCAGGTGGTATCTATCACCTTTCTGAAAGGAGGAGAAGCTTTCAATGTTATTCCAGAGTCTGTGACCTTCGGTGGCACCTTGAGGAGCCTGTCAAATGAAGGTTTATCATATCTCAAGAAGAGGATCAGAGAGGTAAAGCTCATCTCGAACCTGAAATGAGTATCTTCTGCTACACATTCACTTGACATGTGCTTCTATGGAAGATTGTAGAAGGGCAGTCTGCGGCACATCACTGTACTGCCTCTGTGGACTTCATGGAGGACAAGATGAGGCCATATCCTGTTGTGATCAATGATGAAGGGATGTATGGTCATGCTAAGGCAGTGGCTGAGAGATTCCTTGGTGAAAAGAACGTCAGGGTTTCTCCCCTGGTAATGGGTGCCGAGGATTTTGGGTTCTATGCTCAGAGAATGGCGGGTGCCTTCTTCAACATTGGGATCCGCAACGAGAGCACAATGTCAGCAGTCCATAAACTTCACTCCCCATACTTTGAGATCGATGAAGATGTACCTCCCGTGGGATCTGCATTCCATGCTGCCGTTGCAATTGAATACTTGAAGAAGCATGGATCAACATGAAACAGAATAGGAACATATAGGGGCTATATATGCTCTCTTCATTCATCCAGGTGACTTGAAGTTTCTTTCATTTCGTTGTCCTACTGCCTTGTAATGATCTGTGAATGCAGAATGCCACTTTCTTATTTCAGCCTCTTTTTTTGCAGGTTCGTCAAGGATATTGAGAAGTGGACATGTTGAAGACCCAACATTTTAGAAAATGTAAATAAAACTTCACTGAGGAAGAAAAATTGGTTGCAAACAAACTTCGACATCAGTAGCATGTTGTTGAATTATCTTGTACGTAGGAATGACCATTGGCACAAAGAAGGAGCTAGCTGTAAAATAACAGAACCAACCCACTATATTTACATCCTTGAGTTAAATTTGAAAGAATAGGAAAAGGCAATGTGAATACTAAAGCAAAAAATATGGATCTTCTTTACGATGTAGTAGCACATCAGCATAGATGCTTGGGCTCTAGACACTTGAAAGAGGCGAACATAGAAAATACTTAGTTGTGAAATGGCTTTGGGATCGGAAATGCCTTCACATGCAAAATTTATTTTCTACAATGCAAGAACAGGATGTGGATGCACTAAAAAAATAATTATCTCCTAAACATGAAAGAGTCTCTGATAAATAAAATTGCGTACCATGGTTTCTGTTATAATGTTTCCAACTTTAAACATGAAAGAATCTCTGATATAAAGTTGCGTGCCATGGTTTCTGTCAATATTAAAATAATTTCATTCAAGCAAATTGTGAAACATTTCTTATTGATTAATTGGAGACAATAGTATTTGGTAGCAAATGAACAACAGGTATTGATCTTTTAGAATTTTCTCAAATACCTAAGGTTTTTTAGTCTGATAATGATATTCTCCGAGAGTTATATTATTTGCTAAGTGATCGACCATTTTTTTTTTGGAAAGTAATTGTTGGGCTTCATGGTTGCTAATTTATTTTTTCCTATGAGATTATCCAAATTGAATTACAAAACCTCTAGCTAATTGAGAAAATTTATAAGAACTCAATAACCATCCATCGAAAAATTACTACAAGAAATTCAATTTTTCGTGACTTGGGCCACAAATATGGTGACATTTATGTACATTCTTGGAAAATTTTTGGAATTCAGCAAATCTAGCGTTGATGATAGTTCATGCCTTCAAGGTATCAATCACCTAGAAGTTACTCCATACGTTGATAGACAAATAAATATGGTGATTAAAACTACCCTCCAATCCAATCAAATCTTGTTTTGGAAAGATTAGTAGTCTCACATTTGACGATATGGAGAGAAAATGAATGTGGAATAACTATGGGATGATGATGGCGATTTTGTAATATTAGAGTTTTCTTTCTACTTCCATTAGCAAAAATACTATTCCCGTACGATATTACAAACAATAATCCCGTCAATCCCGGATTGAGATTCAATAACATTCCATGGTGATATTTTCAGTAACATTGAGTTATTCACATATAAAACTCATATCACATGAATCACACACATCAATAACTCAATCACCGCGTTCGGCTGGCTGGAGCTGGAGCTGGAGTGGTGTGAGAGAAAAACACTATTACTTGGCTGGTGGCTGGAGGTTGAAGCTGGAGTAGTGTGAGAGAATTACTGTAGAGCTGGAGTCCTACCCACCAGCCGAACACAGTGAATATCACCTTGGAATGTCATGTCACCGAACGTGCGTTCGTCGGGCCTTCTCTTCTCCAGGAGTGATCTGATCTCCAGTGGCGGCACGTGACCTTAACACGTCGTCACGTCACGTGACCCCCGATGCCGCCGCCACCAAACATTCCGTCCCGGATCTCGGCTCCCCCTTTTCTCGCTTCCCCCGTTTCCCCAAACCGTAAAAAAAAACCCACAAAAAATACTTGCTGGGCACAAAAAAAAAGTTCCTTTTTTATTTTCCTCGTCCTCTTCGTCTCAACTCGCCGCCCACTGCGCCCCTCCCCCTCCTCCCCCTCGGCCCCTCCAATCCCTCCGATCCAATCCCCCCAAACCCTAGGCAATCCGCCACCAGAGTGCCAAGGTCGTCCCCCCTCCTCACCCGCGGCGGCGCGGCACATGGCCCACGGCGGCGGCGGGAGGGCGAAGGTGACGCCGAACCTCGCGGTGGACGGCGAGGGCACGCGGACGCTCAACCTCACCGTGCTGCAGCGCCTCGACCCCGCCGTCGAGGACATCCTCATCACCGCCGCCCACGTCACGCTCTACGACTTCGACACCGACGTCAACCAGTGGGTGCGTGCGACCGCCGCCTCCGCCGGATTCGGCTTCACCCTAAGCCCCTCTGTGTTTCTGGGTGGGGGATTTTGGATGCTTGGTTGGTTCACGGCCTGATTTGCGTGCTTGTTGTTGGGTTTGCAGAGCCGGAAGGATGTCGAGGGGTCGCTCTTCGTCGTCAAGAGGTGCGTACACTTTCTCCGGACTAGCGCCATGAATGAACTGCACAAAAATCGAAACTTCTACAGTTTGTCTATAATCAATGTTGTTCCATTGTAGCAATTTATCATATAACTGACTTATGTGTAGCATAAAAACCGGATTGGTTGGTGGTCATAGGAAACTAATAAAACTGATAACTTTAGTGGCAAAGTTTCTGCAGTTGCGCTGTCCGTTGCTTCTCTCTGTTTTCTAGATGCACAGCGTGGCGTATGCTGCTAAAGTAGATGCACAGCACCACATATGCCATTAAAGTCGATGCACGGCAGGGCATAAGAACAAAATATGGACAATTTGATTGCGGTGTAAAGATTGCAGTTATTTGGTTAGTTATGCCGCTTCTCGAGAGACACATGACCTGGAATTGACTATTTCGGGGTTCAAAGCTGCAATTTAGTGATTACCAAGTCATGCTACTTTTAGAGTTAAAATCAAAAGCTCCGACAAGGAGAATTCATTCCCTGCAAGTGCAAGCATTTGCGTATCCTAGCATTGATCTATTGACATGTGTCCATATTTCTATCTGTTTCCAGTCTTCCACTTCTAGATGTCCTCTGTTATTTCTAGTGATAACTGAAATGTTGTGGGCCTTATAGTGATGAAAGTTTAACAATTTGCATTTGCTACTTGTGTCAGATACCTTAGTATGTCTCTGACAAATAGGGTATATTTATTTCAGGAATGCCCAACCCAGATTCCAGTTCATTGTCATGAATCGCCGGAACACAGGTATTTTAGCATGTAATTTTCTTGAGCTTGTTTGATCTGGTATGATCGATTATGTCTACCCTTTGTAAGACTTACACATGAGAATAATTCAATCATGTGACATGAATGATGATCGGTATCAACCTGGCGGTTCAAAACTTCAAGTAGTATATTAGTGAACTTTTTTTTTCTGTGAACAATTGTGATCTTTTCTAACTGCTCTTTGCTCCTGCCATTAGGAAGTAGTTGAAATTTTAGATAATTCCTTCTTATGAAGTTCATAAAGATTCAGCTTTTCAAGGTTAATCAAACATATTTCTTTGCATCCTTTTTTATTCAATTGATGTTTTGAATTCCTACTGCCCCCTTTCGTCAATACTTTTTGAAACCTAGTTAAGTGGTATATTAATGTTTGCTTTAAAATACTTCTCTGGCTGAGAAAGATGGCATGCAATAGTCTTATTTATCAAATTAATAGATGATAAATTGATTTTCATTCAACCATTTTCTATCCTTTTATCATTGTGATAAAACAAAAAAGACCTTTAAGAGCTTTGTTAGTATTTTTGTATTCTCTGTTCCATACAGTCCAAATTTATATTATTGAAATAAAACCTACAGGCAAAGGAAGATAGATTACTTATGATATGGCTTCCTGTTTGAAGCTGAATTCTATAGTATGTTAGATGCTACTATGGTTGATAAAATATTGGGAGAAAACATATTCCTTGAAACTGGCTGGTCATCATAAGATCAGTTTTGGATTATTCTTCTCAATTGGATCGTGATAAAAGCTTATTATGTTTATCTTAAAAGTTATGGCCTTATTCTATCTTTACATCCCTTGTAATGTTTTTTTATATTTCTTTGGCTTCCTCTTGCTAACAGATAATCTAGTTGAAGATCTCTTGGGAGATTTCGAATACCAACTCCAAGTTCCTTATATAATGTACCGCAATTCTGCACAAGAAGTTATTGGAATTTGGTTTTACAACTCCCAGGAGTGTCAAGAAGTTGCAAATCTTTTTAGCAGGTATCTTGTAAATTTGTTATTATTTCACCTGCCTTTGCCTTTAGGGTCTTCTTCCCCTCTGTTCATGGACATATCTTACTCCATTTCATGATTTGGTATAAGCAGAGGCAGCCTGATCAATATGTTAAGGTTTTCTATTTTTCTCATAAGGGCATTGTTTATTGAGTATTGTATGTATGGAGTTAATGAGTCCAGTTATGCCTTCCCTATGAAATATCAGTTTATTGATGATATGAAAATAACAGAACTTACTAACTGGCTAATGTTTATTGTGCATTGATATAAGAGATGCGTGATTAGTGACTGCTCTACATTTTGGTCAAAAAGATTTGCCGACTCCCTGCGAAAATGGACCGTCTTAAACTTCAAGATTTAGTTTGTAGCCCCCTGAACGTGTATTGTGCTTGTGTTCCCAAATGTACAAACTTTGCCAATTGGATTATACTGCTAATTTACCAGCAAAACACAAATATGTCAGTGCACAGCAAGTGATGTTTTGGAACCGATACCGTATATGTTGATGTAGCTGGTGGGTTATCAGGGCACTTCTGTGACCTATGAAAGTGAACAGGTTGAGTTGAATTGTTAAACTGGTTTCAGTCATTAGGATCGATAATTTCCAGGAATTTGAGGGTCACATTCACATATGCATATATGATCTACATCAGATTCATACCATTATTTCTTTCTCACTTTGGCACTTTATCTAGTTAGCAAACTGGGGCATTTTTCAGTTCTCATGCAATTTTCCTATTCCTTTAGTGAACAATAGTACAATACATCACTCTGCGATTTTGCAGGATACTGAATGCATTCTCGAAGGTGCCTCCAAAGCCAAAGATTCCCTCTGTTCAAAGGTACTTGAAATATTTTGCTAATCAGTTGGACACACAAAATACTGCTTTGATTTTTTTATGGATCTTCCGGAACTTAGCAAACAAGTGCTTATCATATTTTTTTAATTCGTGATGATTGGATGCTGAATTCATCAAATACATACAGTGAAGAACTAAAAGTTACTCAAGGCATATGCATACTGTTATGTTACTGGATAGCATTTTATTTTCTTGTTTGCACATGAGAAGCAATTGTACTTCAGTTATCATATTACTAGGCAATTGTGCCCGTGCGTTGCTACGGACAAAGTTGGTATAAGTATCAAATATGTATTGGTGCCCGTGCATTAATTTATAGGGATCTACATGATCGAATCGTGGACCGAGGGGGGTTAGTCCGACTCACATACGGGGTGGACTAAGGTCCACCTGTCAATAATATGAGACGGTCCAAACCAAAATTTTAGGTGGAAACCTTACTCGCTTTAGAAATAGGTATAGATGTGAAAACAAGCAAGTTAGAGTGGTGCTGTTTTAACATGACTTGATACCACCCTTTCTTGTTAATTTAACACTGCACCTTACTACTGTTTGATGTTAATTATACACATTTTCAGCATTACTGCTATAGTGTCGAGCCACATCATCTTATAAAATAAAGTTTTTTTTTGGAGAAAAAGTGTGGCATATTTTACAACATTGATCCTGTTTTAGTGAATTTGAAGAGCTTGAAGCAGCACCTGCGTTGGTTGAAGGTCCTCTGGAACCGCAAACATCAAATATCATATCAACTACCACCCACGTTCAAGAGGACCCCTTATCTGCATTCTTCAGTGTATGGAAACTGTTCTTCTCATTATACTGGTCCCCTCATCTCCATTAGTTGTCTACTTTCTCCAAAATAGTAGCTGTAACTTTTATTCTGTGTTTAAATGTGCATCTCTGGGAACAGGCAGCTGTGAACGCTGGTGGCACCACCTCTGTAGCTATTGCAGGACAGCCAAATCAATCTTTTGGTGCTATTCCTTTGTCACATGCACCTACTAGTACAATTACATCGCAATCACCGGGCTTGCATCATTTGCTTCCTTCACAGACCTCATCAGTTTCTGGCATACCTGCTGATGTTCATGGTGGCACTGGTCCTATAGTGAGGTCCACAAGCCTTGTAAATCCATCACATTTCTCACCATTGACATCAGCGCAGACAGCAATGGTGCGCAGTAATTCTGCAGCACCAACTGCTCCACCTCAACACCCTCGTACTGCTCAGCATCCGCAAAGTGCTCCCTTGCTTCAGCCTTTTCCATTACCTACAGCTTCACCTTCTCCACCGTATGGGACTCCATTGCTTCAACCATTTCCACCACCAAATCCATCGCCGTCTCTTGCATCAGCTCCAGTCTACAACCCAGCACTGTCCAGAGACAAAGTTAGAGATGCATTACTGAGACTTGTGGAGGTATGCTATTCTGTTAATTTTATTTTCTTGTTGAATTTGAATGCATTCTTCTTTTTTATATTGCAAGGAAGATACACATTATCGCCATTGTTGCCAGTTTGAGTAATATTTCTCGCTCTAGTCTAATTTGTTCATTATCTAGCTATAGCATAGACATATATGTATAATAGTTATTAAGACAGGACTGGCAATCGAGCTGGTACTTCTGTTCGATTGTTTATGGTTGACCCTGTGGTTCAATAAAAATTGTTGTTTGGCCAGTGCTTGTTAGTCGATTAAGGACAAGTGGGTGTGTTCATTAATAGGCAATCAGATGAATTCGTTCATGGGTGTAAATACAAATAACCTTCTCCGCCAATTTTGCTAATCATAGTGCAACTTGTATTGTGCATTTTCTAGCCTTTGAACATGAAAAAACATCAGCCAAAAGAAAGGTGAAAATTCCTGCATCCAAAAAGGTAAACATACTGGAAGGAAGCAAATCTCCTATCAAAGTATCAATACACTATTTCACACATTGCAGCCAGTCTCATGTAGACCATGTACCCACTACCCAGTGATGCTTTTTCATCCTCTGGGTGGGACCTACAAATCGTAATATTTGACAGCAATTGCTGCTCAGCCACTTTGTAGACCCTCACTGCAGCTCAAGCAATGAGCTCAAGTGAAAAGCTTGGAGGCTTTGACCCACCAAACTGGAAACTCAGGCCGCCATTGCACGTCTGGCTGAGAATAGGGTGGACCACCAGGAACAACATGTTGATCTGCCATAGAAGCATCTCGGCCATGCTAAAAACCATGTTAGCTTTGCGTATTTGTTGATTTGGTGGGTTGCTTGTTTCTTTGGGTGGGAAGAGATTGATGGGAGAAGGAGCCCCGAGACGTGAAGGGAATGTGGCATCAGGGAGCTACCGTCAGCATCATCCCACTGATAGAAGGGTCCCTGGGCACGCTGCCTGTGCTCAAC
Source organism: Panicum virgatum (assembly GCF_016808335.1). NCBI lineage: Eukaryota > Viridiplantae > Streptophyta > Magnoliopsida > Poales > Poaceae > Panicum > Panicum virgatum. The sequence continues at coordinate 9,986,250 of NC_053146.1, forward strand.
CGAAGCTAAGCTGCTGATTGAACGGTTCCATTAAATGATTAAAATCTGGACCATTTATCCAGTTTGTGTTTTTCCTGTCCCAACTGCCTTCCCTGTTCAATTTCAGTAACTATGCATAATAAGGTAGCACTTGGAACCTCGTCGCGCCATAGACTTGAATAATTGCACATTATGTAGAACATTCCTGTCGATGTTTGTATCTTTCTCTTGGTTGGCCTGTACTGTAAACTACTTCCTGCATCTAAGATACAAAGTTGTTTACTGTTTCTTGCCAGAATGATGAATTTATCGATTTGGTCTACCGGGAGATCGTGAACAGACAATAATGAATTTTGAATGAACAGACCTCTCAAACAGGCTGGTTGTGTTTGGACTCTTGCTATCTGTTGTGAGCTTGTAATTCAAGTTATGATGTAAATTCATTAGTGAAGTCCATCGGTTGGCGAAGTTTGTATTATGTACTTTCTACATATCTGTAAATGCTTATGAAATCTATCTGCTCCGTGGAATGTCATCTGCTATATTCGTGGTGCAGTAAAGTTTTGTTCTGAACATATATCTTAACTTTGGGATCTGATGAACGCTATATATCTAGAGATAAAAGCTACAAATCTAAGATGGGCAAAACTTCACTATACTACTGTAGCTCTCATGTTCTAGTTTTTATATGTATTTATAATTTGAGAGTTTTGAAATGTTATAGAATTGGTCATTCCTTTTAGTGGCATCCCGCACCAAGGACGAATTTGCGCCGAGGACGAATTTGAGCCAACTACTACTAGTGGTTCATGTGCAAGTGGCAAAGCATGTGTGGAAGGTTGTTCCACCTTGCTAGTTGAGGGTGAGGTTCACCAATATAAATTCAAGTGCAAGTGTATTTCAATCCTTGGGTTAACTCACCTTCAACTATAAGGTGGGACAATATTCCACACAAATGCTAAAATTATAAAATTATAGGAAATCATATAAAAAATATGGAAAATTAGGTGATCATATAAAAAATATGGTTCTTTGGGAAAAATATGCTCTAAAATTACGTCTACGAATATTGTTCCTAGTCTTTGTTAAAACATAACCGGTTGCGTTGTTATTAACAATATGATAGTGCCTTGAGGCAAGCAACCGGTAGTACTAGGCTTCCCCCAGTTGACAGTAAGGGCATAATCAACAGTAGTAAGGTGCTATGTGCTCTCTATAGTAATTGTACACCTCACCTATAGATGGTAAAATAGATAACTCCAACAATCTTACCATAGGCATAATCTCCAAGGTTTGGTGGGGTCTGTTAGAGGTATATGTACCCTTTGTAGTTTGCCAATGCATGCTATGCAAACTAGGCTCCTATGCAAACTATGCAAACCAGCGATTGTAACACCCCAGGTGTTAATCACCTGTAGTTAAGGTTAATCATATGTTTGGAATCGTCATTAACACTAACCGTGCATGCATAAAATATTCCTTTTATTACATTTTTGCTAGTTTGTTAACACATGAAATGATGACTATTTTTCAAATCCAATGAAACATGTTTTAAAAATAATTTTTAAATTCTTGCTCAAATAAATTTTTGCCTAAAAACAAACTTGTAGAGTTGGAGTGGTGAAAAACTTTCGTGTTTATGGTTTTTTTAAGTTTCAGCACAAAATTTAAAGAAAACTTTTAATTTTGCTTTGAATAGGACATTAATGCTTTGGTTTTAACATTTCAAATTTTAAACCATGATTTGATTTTCAAATGAAGTTTTGCCTAAAACAAAAGTTGGAGGAAATCAACTTTTGAACAACTTTCATTCTTGGAATTTTTCGAGTTTCTATATGAAATTTTGAGTTTTCGACGGTTAAAATCGAGCTAAATTTCGTTAAACTAATTTATTTGCTGCTAGCTCCTTCCCTCACCCGAACGTCCACACCCACAGACCAAGCCGAGCAGAGCCGTGCTCAAGTTGCCCACGGCACCGTCCGCACCCCGCGCGTGCCGTGCGTCCCCGCCCACACCGAGTCGCACGCCGCCTCGCCACCTCCCCTGCTCGCGCCGCCACCGCCGCCAAGCTACCACGGCCACGAGCAGAGCTCGCCACCGCTGCCACCATGGCCGCCACCGGAAGCTCACCGCCGCGCCCTCACCTCTGGCCATCCCCCGCCCAAGCCAAGCACATGAACGGGTTCTCCTCGTCGCGCTGAAGCTTCCCGGTCTGACCCGCTCGCCCTCCATCGCCGGACGGCCGCCGCCGCCGCTCACTACCGCCGTCGCGCCCCTGCTTCCGTGGAGACCACCTCTCCGGCCGCCCCAACCCCGTCCGAACCCACCAATGGGTAGCTCTCGACCTCCTCGTGCTCATCCACCCCTCCATAGCCGCCGGTGAGCACCCCATCGCCGGAATCGCCGTTTCCCTAAGCTGTTCCTTGCTCTGTATGCGACCAAGGACCTCCTGCAGCAATTGAATAAAGTCCAGGGGGTTTTCTACGAAGTCTATGACTCATATGAATAGTTCTTCATGGACCAAATTACTTGAAACTTTGAAAATCCGTATAAAACAGTAGGAAAATGCTAAAAATACAAAACCAATTTTGTTAGATTCATCTTTTTATTCTCTATAAGATACAACCATGAAATGTGTTGTTTGACAACATTTTGGGTGCAGTTTTAATTATGCTAGATAAATGCCTTTTTAGCTTGTTTAATGCATAAATGGAGTTAAGAGTATAAGAAAAATATAAAACCAGTTGGGTTAGCTTTATTTTGACATGTAGTGCTTAGGTAAAATATTTAACATGCTGGTTGTTTAATGTTTCTGTGATGTTTTGATTTAATCTTGAGTAATGCATGTTTTAGTTTGTTTATTTAATATTTGTAATTCTAGAAGTCAGAAAATTATGAACTTTATGCAGTAGCTTACTCTTTATATGTTTTGTTCACTGTAAAAATTTCAGAACCAGAAGCTATGTGCATATTTTTAAAATCTATTTTTTGTTCGGTTTGTCTTCCTAGGGCTAAAATAAATGTTTTCGGTCACCGATAAATGTTAATAAATTTTTGTTACACTCTTTACCAATATCTTATCATGCCAGTTAACTTTTGTTACTAAAACATGGCTACAAGTTATGTTTTTGTATTTGTTTGGTTTCCAGCTATGGCTTCATTTTACAAAAGCATTGCTAAACTTTTCCTTTCTGCATGTTTCAATCCATCAAGTTATGTCATTTCTCGGTGAAGTATATTAACTCTTGTTAGCTAGACAGGTTTGGTTAATCCTTATTTGGTGAGTGCTTGCAATGATTTGATTTAAATTAACTTGTATGTCCTGTTGGGGTTAATTTAATTACCTCCTATTATCAATAAATGTTGGAAAATCATGATTGCTTGTTAATTCCAACAATTTAAGTTAGTCCTGTATAAGTTATGTTAACCTCTTGAGAACTAGTTCATGGGTTGCTTTTATTTATTTTACTTTTATGCCTTGTTGGTTAAATAAATTGTTCTTTCTTGCTTTATATTCTTGCTTAGCTTTTTCTAAGCAAGCTAGTAATGCTTTTTAGTAGGAAATACTTCAGGCTGAAATAAATTGAACCTGAATTCTCTTATTGCAGCACCAACCCCTTTTGCCTTTTGAGTTTGTTTGTTGTGTTTACTCGATAAATGATTGCCCAGTCATGTCTTTCCTTTAATCGCATTGCATTTGCATCGTTGCATATCATCTAGGTACACTAGATGTGCGACACATGGAACCGGAGGGCAATGTTGAAGCCGAGCCAGAAGATGGTGCATGGGTAGACCAATCCAGAAGACGGAAGGACCAACTGGAGTGCATGCTTGGACTGGGATGATGTCAAGCCGGAGCAAGACTACAAGCTAACTAACTGACTTTGTATCAAACCCAGGCAAGTCCCGGAGCATAACCCTTAATTTCAGTATTCAATGTTTATTATATAATTATTGTGCATTTATGTTTCTAGGAGTTGATTGGAACTGTAGATGCATGGTCCCTAGGTTTCCTCAGTTACTCTACTAGTGTGCAGGTCATTAGTACTGCCATGCTTAATTAGGACTCGGTAGAAGTCGGTAGATTCCTGTCACTCGCGAGCTATAGGTCCTTGTTACTTATGGCCGTGAGGGGCCCATTCACCCGGGTTTAGGCAGGCGTGGTTCAGACGTCGGGGTAATGATGGGAACAGTTACATATGTGGTCCGGCGTGGCTGCACGTGTCGTGTGAGTTAGGTCTACCTTGCAATGTTAAATCGAATCGATTCGCCGTGACTCGCGGATATGAGAACCTTGATCTCTCTGTCACATCATAGCAAATGATGGAATTGGGAATGGAAAGTTGAGAATATGAGTTATGGCTGTGGTACTCTGAAAGGATAATGTGATCAACCATGCGTGCTCTAGATGTTCAGACAAATCTAGTCGGTATATGTATAATAAACTTGAGCTAAAATACTCAAAGTAAGAATCCACTATTAGTAGCTTTTCAGCAAAATAACTCCAGAGCCAAATAGCATTGCATGTCTAGGAGTCGGCTAAGTATATATCATAGTCGGGTAAGACTTGCTGAGTATTAGTATACTCAGAGTTTGTTGTTACCCTATTTTCAGGTAGCTGCTGCTGGTTGAATCTAACCAGGATTCACATCGGTGGGCTCGATGTGACGTTCTCACGACTTCGTAGGTAACGTTGTTTTCAAACTAAGCTTTTATCTAAATTCCGTTGCATATTAACTCTGACAATTACTTTAAACTTGTTTTGTGAAGTTCTGTTTTGTAATTTAAATTTGAGAAACTTATGTCTGCTTGTAATCATCTGCGCTCGCCTTCAGGTGAGAGTTCCAGTATTTTCGATCATTAACCCAACAGGCTGCCGGGTTACACCATTTTAAGTGCGTGCTTACTTGATTAATGCTTAAGATGATAGTTAGCACACTTAAACCGGTTTAATTTAGGCGGTTCTGTGACAGCGATCAGGACCCTAGGATTCTAATCCAATGGCTAAAGATAAAAGTGTGCTATTTTAGCACTTAAACCCCTCACCAATCCCCTCCTAATATCACTTTCTGCAAAAACACCCCAAACGAGTGCACCGGTTCGGTTCCTGGCGCCCCCATCGCTCCTCGCATTTTTTTCCATCCGATACGCCACCGCCGGCCCTGCAGCAAGGACGCCGTCGCCGCCCCTGCACCTGACGCCGCCGCCCCTACGCCTGACAGCCTGGAGATTGCCCCTGCAGACCCGCCTAGAAATTGAATAGTCATCAATTTATATTTTGAAATTTTGGTCTGTAGACTCACTCGTTTCGAGCCCTCTCTCCCGCAATCCTCTCTCCCGCAACCCCTTCCCCGCCGACGACCCCTGTGGATGCCGCCGCTGCCCGGCCGGCCGGCAGCGGCGGCGGCCCGTGGCTGCGCCGAAGTCGGCCAGCCGCCCTCCTCCCTCATCCCCTCTCTCCCTCAGCCCTCTTCTCTCCCTTAGCTCAGGTATCGTGGTCGCCCCACCTCCTCCGACGGTGTCGCCAGTGGCTAGGTCGGCGGTGGTCAGATCCGCCTGCTCCATCGCCGGATCCGTGCCTCTCTTGGCCGGATCCCACCTGGCCGGCGCTCCTCCGCCTGGCCGGTGCTCCTCCGCGGTGCTGCTCCGCTTGGCGGTGCCGGCGCTCCTCCGCCCGGTGGTGCTGGCGCAGCCCCAGCCTCCTCTGCCAGTGCTTGCACTTTTGGCAGAGATGATACCGCAAGGTTGGCTGGCGTGGGCCCTTGGCTTCGCACGGTGCGGGGGTCGCGGGTGGCCTGCCGCCGTCTGGGCTGTCGTGGCTCCGGTGGATCTTCGGCCTCTGTGGTTCTGATGGCCTTCTGGGGCCGCCGTCCGGCTTAGTGGGGGCGGTGGGCTTCCTTGCCTCCGTTTTGCTTGCTTCGCTTGGCTTCCTTGGCGTTGCGTTCTCGAGGGAAGAATGGGGGTGCAGGCGAAAGCCATGCCCGCTTGTGGGTCGATGACGACGACGCCCTCGAGCGCCACTTACCTTGTTGAAGGCTTCATCCGTTCCTCCCTTCTTCCCTCCTCTCCGGTGAGCTTTGTGGGTGAAAACCTTGACCTTATGGTCCAGCAATGGTAGTGCCAGTGGCGTCACTTCCTCGTTGGAGGCTTTGCTGTCAGCGCTCTGCCGGCTTTGGAGTCATGGGGTGCCTACCCTATCCACCTTGTTCTCGCGTCGCGGGTTGGCACTATCGTCGGACCCTCTGATCCTGCCTTCGCTTCACCGTCCTCGCCATCACTCTTGGTTGCTCAGGTCGCTTCATTCTGGCGGATGCTTTGCCGCCTTGCTGGTTGAAGTTCATGTAGGTGCATGCTTTGCCACCGTCTCTTTGAGTTGGTTGTGCCTTCTGGTGGATGCTTTGCCACCTCTCTCAGCTTGGGCGGATGCTTTGCCGCCTTGGTTCCTATTCTCCTTTAGCGGATGCTTGGCCACTAGGGATCTTGCTGCTACGTCGGTGACTGTGCAATCTTGGTTGTGGCATTCCTTCTTGCAGGTTCGGTTGTATCGGTGGTGTGGGTTCCCTTGTTTTGTGGGTTGAGCGCGTTGTTCTCCCCGTGTTGCTTGTTGCTGTTTGTATTTTTTGTTGTGTTTTCTCGCTTGTGTGTGCGTTTTTTCAGTGTTTCTCTTTTTTTAGTCCTTTGTGCTCTTGTGTCGGTCAATCTCGAGTGGCACTACGCACTACCATCTTCAGCTAGCTAGAGCTAGCTCTTTCTCTGGACTAGACCAGCAGCCCATGGCGAGCAACGCGTCCAGCCTCCAAGTCACACCCTGCGCCACGCCCACCGAGTGCAGCGAGCTCAGGTCCCAGGGCCTGTATCTGTTCCACACGCACCTGGGCCCCAAGGCCAACCGGGCCCTGATCATAGACGGCAAGGGGCCGATGGGCGCCACCGCGGTCAACAACTGGACGGTGTGCGACGGGCCAGGGCCGGATGCCAAGGTCGTCGCCCGCGCCCAGGGCCTGCACATCCTAGCCGGCAACTGGCTCAACTCCTTCAGCCTCGTCTTTGAGAACGAAAGGTACATGGAATAGTTTGAGTGATGTGTCAATGTGAAGTTGCTTGATGTTATTATATAATCGGTAGCTTTTCTGCCTAGTTCGTTTTAGAAAAAAAGAAAGATATGAAATAATAGTTTGGGTTACCTATATATCATATTAATTAAGTTTCTTGACCCATGAATATTTTGTTAATCTTTACCTTGCCACATGCATCATCCTAATTAACACTTGAAGGGTCCATGTATAATATTTGTCTCATGCAGGTTTAGCAGGTCCACACTTCATGTGATGGGAATCACGGTCGAAGCTGGGGAGTGAGCGATCGTTGGGGGCACTGGCCAGTTTGCCATGGCATCCGGTGTCATCACCAAGAAGTTCCATGAGCAACGAAGCGATGGCAACATCATTGAGCTCACTATCCATGCCTTCTGCCCACTACTCAAGGGGACAAGGGTGAGAAATATAATTAAGGCTCCATTTGGTTCCAAATAAGTTACCTACTTATAAGTTAAAAAGTGAAATAAGTGACTTATTTTGTCAAACACTACCAACTTCTAAGTCACCCCAACTTATAAGACATAAGTTGGTACACCCCTACTTAAAACTTATAAATCCCCCTTTCCGTGTGGGGCCCACATCTTTTCACATGGGGCCCACGCCAACCCTATCGGCACCCGACCATGCGCGGTGCCCCTCCCGTGCTCGCCGCCATCACATCCCTCCAGATCTCGCCGTCGCCGCCCCTCGACACCACATCACCGCCCCTCGCCACCTAGCCACCGCAGCCACCCCTCGGAGGTGGAGTCCACTACGGGTGAGGGAGGCCACAGGGGTGGCCCACCGGCTAAGCTTGGGCGGCAGTGGTGATGGAGCTCGGGGGAGGGGGACGCCGCCCTGCTCCCCCGCCGCGCTGAGACGACCATCGCGCCACGCCGAGACGGCCGCCGTGCGAGCTCGGATCCCCCACCGCTCCTCGACCCAGATCCGGCCGCCGCGCCACGCGAGCTTGGATCCGTGAGTGCAGAGGAGCCGAGGCGCTCCCTCCCATGGCCGCGCGCGTGAAGGTGAAGAAGGGCAAGCGGATTCGCCTCGAAGGAGGCGCAGGTGTGGGGGCGGTGCGGCTCACCGGCGCCCAGGAGGCAGTGTGGGGGCGACACGGCATGGAGAGAGAGGGAGGGAGGGCGCGGATCCGCCCGCTGCCCGCCAGTGGAGGGCCGCGGCAGGGAGACGGTGGCAGAGCCCTTCGGCCGCTCCGCCGGTGGAGGTACGCGGCGAGAAGGCGGAGGCCATAGTTCCTCGGCCGCTCCGCCGGTGGAAAGAGAGAGAAGAGCGGGCGGGGGGATGAGACTGGGGCGGGGTTCCAGAGGGAGCTTATAAGTTACCTACAATCAAAATAAATTGAACTTATAAGTCATTGAATTTTAGTCAGCTGACTCAAAAAGTCACCTGACTTATGGAACCAAACAGGGTCTAAGCCGCCCGCATTATCTAAATCTGTTTCCTATAATGAATTCTTGGAGTATACATATATAAGTTATATATATACATATATGCATCTGTTCAAGTCAGTGACCACTACTACAAATCCGGTTTGTTGTCCCGGTTCCAAAGGGCTATTTGTCCCGGTTTTGGAACCGGGATTCGCCTTAGGCTTTTGTCCCGGCTTGTCGTGGTGTGGAAAACCACAGTTGGGTGGCGGAATACACGCGCCTAATCCTAAGTGTAGGATGTGCTCGGGGGGGGGTAGGTAGGATTAGTCCGATCTAGATGCAAGAACACGATGAACACATCAGGTTTAGAGTGGTTCGGGCCGCCGGAACGTACTACCCTACGTCCACTGTGTGTTGTATTGCTTGTGCTCTCAAGAGGTTGAGAACAGGATTGTTCGGAGTGAATCCGAGCTTGTGTTGTGTCTGGCCTTGGCTTGGCTTTACGTACTCCTCCCTTTTATATCTCAAGGGAGGAGTGTAAATAGCCGTTGGGTCCCCAACAGATGGGCCCAGTGATGTATTTGATATTGTACACAGCGGAGCCTTAAATGCTACAGATCCGGAGATCTTCGTCGTCGGCCTCCGTGCGTACCTTCCGACTGGGTATGGTCTTGAGCTGTCCTGTCGGAGTAGAGTCTAGCCTCTGCAGCCACGCGTCGAGGTCATGATGAAGCGCCGAACTACTGACTCAGTCCACTGTAGCAGCGTGCACTGTTGCTCCAGTCAGTAGCTGGTCATCATGACTCGTCGCCCGTGCGCACGGCGCTGAGTCTTTAATGTTTGCCTTGGTAATTGACGAGCCGCCTCGATAACTGGCGATCCACAGTGTGGACTGACAAAAGCTGCCCCGTGCCCAGCGGCAGCAGAGCACGCCTCAACCACTCGCAGTTAATGCGGGTGGGTGAGGGAGCTTCCAGCAGAAGGCTTGTGCCCGCGCCTGCACATGCGGGACACGTGGGCGAGCTTCCAACGGAAGGCTTGCGCCCGCGCCCGCGTCTGTGTGACACGTGGCGGCTCCGGACCCCTCCCGAGCAGCTAGCTGAGCCGAGAGCTCACGGGGGTCCGGATAGGCACGTGGAGGTCCCGGACCCATCTGCGGGAGTCCGGATGGCACGTAGAGGTCCCGGACCCACCTGCGGGGGTCCGGGTCCGTGGCCACAGCTGTTGAGCATTTCCACCTCTGGGACACGTGGTGACACCGGACCCATCCCCGAGCGGGAAGCGGGTCCGGGACCGTTGGTCCGGTGAGATGGAGTCGGACCCCAGGGGTCCGGCTGCTCAACTCCTTAGGGCGTAGTTACGGATAACTACGCGAGTCTTGGCAAAGTAGGAGTGGGTACCCCAGTTGCAGGGTACCGACAGAGGCCCCCGGGCCCGCCTCGGGAGAGGCAACGAACCCGCAGGTGGGGCCACTACTGTGAGCAACTTGGCTGCTTCTGGCGCCCAGCGGTGCGCGCTGCAAAGGTCTTGTCCTGCGTCGTCCATCCTTTGGGTCACCTGCTGCATCATCACATTTTGGACCTGCACATGACTCTGGGTAGATGCTTAGTAGCATGCCCACGGGTCCCAAATCCTGTTGGCTATGATCCTTTGAGATAGACAGCTAGGCTCAGTGAATGGAGCTCAAGGGGCCAGCCTTTAGGTTAAGAGAAAGTCCGGACCTCCAGGTTCCTAGTCCTAGGTACTACGGCACTCATTCACAGGAGGTGGTGCGTGCAGGCTTAGGGTACGGAATCAGGCTAAGCGGCTACACGGCTCCGGATCTCCCTGGAGAATGAGTGCGCTTCCCTGAACCTGCAGGTTCCTAGGGGTCCGAACCCCTCTCTTCCATGAGGGGTCTCAAGCTAAATCACTAGCTAGCCAACTCAATTCGGACTACAATCACTGCACAAGAGTAAGAAGCCACGTGGGGGTTAGCGCAAACAGAATGAGTAGATTGAAATTGGAATGTAACATCATTAGAGGCGAACTGAGAATAAATTTTTCCTTTATAACTAGATGTACATGAGGTGTGCGATGTAAGCCAAAACACGGGTTTATGAGGCCGGAGCTGTCCGGACCTCCGGGGCTCCAGTCTTAGGTACTACGGTACTCGCCCTAGGGAGCTAGTGCATGCAGGCTTAGGGTACAGAACCAGGCTAAGCGGCTACACAGCTCCGGACCTCCCCGGAGGGTGAGTACGCTTCCCTGAACCTGGTTTGCAGAGGTCCGGACCCCTCCACGGGGGAGGCTCACCGGACTGGACCACACGGAAGTACTACCTGGTTACAAAGAAAAAGGTTTTATTCCCTGCTGGGCCTCTAAGGGTAGGACTTACAGAGATGTAGAGTCGGGAGTGCGACCGGAGTCGGCTTAACATCGGAGAGAGCCACCAGAGTCGGCTTAGTGCGACCGGAGTGGGCTTTCCGCCGGAGCGGGCTTGGTGCGACCGAAGTGGGCTTTCTGCCGGAGCGAGCTTCCTCACATGAGTGACGTATGCTGTGAGCTGGGATTTGTTGAAGCTGTGCTTTCCCCAGACCTGCTTGATGACGAGCTAGGAGAGCATGACCCGTTGTCGCCATCCTGCTGACGCAAGCTGTTGCCGCGCGAGTTCTGGCCCCCGGGCGCTCGCCACCTGAAACATGGTGATTCCGAGCCGATGATCAAGCGAAAGCCAAGCACCCCCAACCTGGCGCGCCAAATGTCGTGGTGTGGAAAACCACAGCCGGGTGGCGGAATGCACCCGCCTAATCCTAAGTGTAGGATGTGCTCGGGGGGGGTAGCTAGGATTAGTCCGATCTATGCAAGAACACGACGAACACAGTAGGTTTAGAGTGGTTCGAGCCGCCGGAGCGTAATACCCTACGTCCACTGTGTGTTATATTGCTTGTGCTCTCAAGAGGTTGAGAACGGGATTGTTCGGAGTGAATCCGAGCTTGTGTTGTGTCTGGCCTTGACTTGGCTTTACGTACTCCTCCCATTTATATCTCAAGGGAGGAGTGTACATAGCCGTTGGGTCCCCGACAGATGGGCCGAACGATGTATTTGATATTGTACACAGCGGAGCCTTAAATGCTACAGATCCGGAGATCTTCGTCGTCGGCCTCCGTGCGTACCTTCTGACTGGGTATGGTCATGAGCTGTCCTGTCGAAGTAGAGTCTAGCCTCTGCAGCCGCGCGTCGAGGTCATGATGAAGCGCCGAACTACTGACTCAGTCCACTGTAGCAGCGTGCACTGTTGCTCCAGTCAGTAGCTGGTCATCATGACTCGTCGCCCATGCGCGCGGCGCTGAGTCTTTAATGCTTGCCTTGGTAACTGACGAGCCACCTCGGTAACTGGCGATCCACAGTGTGGACTGACAAAAGCTGCCCCGTTTCCAGCGGCAGCAGAGCACGCCTCGACCACTCGCACTTAATGCGAGTGGGTGAGGGAGCTTCCAGCGGAAGGCTTGTGCCCGCGCCCGCACATGCGGGACACGTGGGCGAGCTTCCAGCAGAAGGCTTGCGCCCGCGCCCGCGTTTGCGTGACACGTGGCGGCTCCGGACCCCTCCCGAGCAGCTAGCTGAGCCGAGAGCTCACGGGGTTCGGATAGGCACGTGGAGGTCCCGGACCCATCTGCGGGAGTCCGGATGGCACGTAGAGGTCCCGGACCCACCTGCGGGGGTCCGGGTCCGCGGCCACAGGTGCTGAGCATTTCCACCTCTGGGACACGTGGTGACACCGGACCTGTCCCCGAGCAGAAAGCGAGTCCGGGACCGTTGGTCCGGTGAGATGGAGTCGGACCCCAGGGGTCCGGCTGCTCAACTCCTTAGGGCGTAGTTACAGATAACTACGCGAGTCTTGGCACAGTAGGAGTGGGTACCCCAGTTACAGGGTACCGACACGGGTGGCAGAACCGGGACTAAATGTCCCACACGCTAAAAAAAATTTGCGCCCCGCGGGATTCGATCCCAAGATCTCTTGCCGAGCGCATGATTTCCTTGCCAACTCACCTAAGTAGTACATGTGACTGAGTATAGAATAATTTCCTTTTGAACTGTCATGTGGAGGGGTTTTTTGTCCAGGTTGGTGCCACCTTTTGTCCTGGTTGGTGCCACCAACCGGGACAAAAGGATCACCCTTTAGTCCGGGCTGGTGTTATCAACCGGGACAAAAGGGTTGGGCCTTTTGTCCCAGGTGGAGCCACCAACCGGAACAAATGGTGGACCTTTGGTCCCGGTTGGTGCCTCCAACCGTGACAAAAGGCCCCTGTCCCCCGCTGGCCCGGCTAGCCGTTAGACCCGGAACAAAAGCCACATTTGATCCCGGGCCCAAATGCAGCCGGGACAAATGGTCTGGATCAAAGGCCTGTTCTGTAGTAGTGGACTTTACAGCTCGTGTGTGTGTCTATATATATATACACACACGCGCAGCAGCACCCTGTCACGAAGATCGGGACATGGGGTGGGTATGGAGGGGACCCCATGGACATCGCCGAGGCGCCCAAGCGCCTGGAGAGCATCACCGTTCGCAGCGGCCCGGGTGTCGTCACCGCCATCGCCTTCTCCTACGCCGACCATGCCGGCCAGAAGCACGCTGCCGGTCCCTGGGGCGGGTCCGGTGGGCAACCCCACACGGTATGCAGTTAACAATCTAAAAGCAGGGGATCACTGTGGAATAGTCTAATTCGATCTCTTCATCATCGTCACCGACTCCGATGTACAACGAAGAACGAACTGAGTTAGGCTTGCTTTCGTTTGGTATTTCTCTGATGTACAACGAAGAACGAACTGAGTTGGGGATCCTAGCTCCCCTCGCGGGTGTCTTGTTTGCATTGTGTGGTGTGTTTGCTTCTGTGTCTTGTTTGATTTGGTCAAATAATAAAGATGTCGACCGAAGATTGATTTATCGTGTATATCTGTGTCCATGTTTTTTTACTGGAGAGAATTAATTCAGGTTCCATTGTTTGTTTACAATATCAACAAGTGACGTCATTTTTTAAATAATACTCGTTGAGATAGAAGCGTATAGAAAGGACATAAAGACATCTGTCTCAGCCAAACTTCATAAAGAACCCCAAAGAAAAGCAATATTGAAAACAAGCCCTTGAATCCTTTGCAACCAGAAGCAACCTAGATCTTCTTCGACAGACGACGTCGTCGGAGAAGAAGACGAGCATCTCCTTGACCTGGAAGCCCCATAGCGCGATGGTTTTGATTGGAGTTGAAGTACACACATGCTCCAAAGAACAAGATGAAGTTATTGGCAACCGCCCTTCGACCGGGGCCACGCCCAAACTGTTCCCTCCTAGGCATGTACTCGTCGTCGACAACCACCGCCACCGAGGGAAGCTCGAGCCTGGTCCAGCCACCTTTCTTCTTCCACGAGCCCGACATCATGCTCTTCATCCTTGAAGCAGAAAACCTGCAACTTCATCACCTGCCAAAGCGCCAACCACCAGCCACAGCCAGCCAAACAAAAATATATGCATAATCTAGACATAATATATCTAGATGCATAACATAACCTATGTACATAGAAAAACTAAAATGACTAATAATTTAGGACAGAGATAGTAGATATTTAGCTTTGTAAGCATGACTATCGCAATTTATTTGTCTTGAAAAATACTGTAATATCTATTTTATAAATATGTTACAGTAGGAAATAGCGGTCCATACGCTGATCCACGGAGCAAACATTTTTAAGAAATAAAATTATTTTAGATGTCCTTGTTAAACAATGCATCGAACAGCCCAATAAAACACCAGGAAGAGAGAAGTCCAAATATTTAAATGTTCCTTTAATTCCCTCTCCAGAAACCGTGCAGGAATCCAGAGGCAACCGAACTATGAAAAGAACACAAAGGCGAAACTACAGCTTGACCTTCAGTATCCTGATCTGTGTACAAGTAATGAAGCAATCCATCACATTTCTAAGTTCAGTTCACTTTGCCGTTGGCTGCGTGTTTATTCAGGTACTCGATCGCCACGGCAGCGTGGATGGCAGCTCCTACCGGCAGCACATCCTCATCGATCACAAAGTGAGGGGAGTGCAGGGGATGCATCGCCTCCATCTCCATGGTCTTGTTGCGGACCCCGATCATGAAGAACGCCCCTGCAAATCTCTGCGCATAGAAGGCGAAATCCTCGGCGCCCATGAACGGGGTGACTCTCCTCACATTGCCCTCCCCGAGCATGGCCTCTGCCACTTCTCTGGCATGGTGATACATCCCTTCGTCGTTTACAGTTGCTGGATATGGCTGGAGCTCCTCCTCCATGAAGTCAACGGTGGCGACGCAGCGGTGGACGGTAGCATGCGCTTCTATGATCTTTGAAAGGCGTCCAAAGTTGTAATTTGCAGTTATAAGTGCATCAGAGGAATGAAAGTTTTGTTTGATCACTACTACAGACTGATGCTTTCCCTGGTTTCAGGTGAAATGGAGATATGGAGTGATTGTTCCATTGTTTACCTCTTTGATCCTCTTCTGAAGATACGAAAAGCCTTCCGTAGTCAAGCTCCTGAAGGTGCCTCCGAAGGTTACTGACTCCGGAATGACATTGTGAGCATGGCCTCCTTTCATGAACGTGACTGATACCACCTGACGGTAAGCAACAAAGAGGAGGTCATTCCATTGTCAGAGTAACATCTGAGCATGTGTTGAACAAGTTGAGACAAGATGGACTGCAAAGACAGATGTACAATGCAAACTCAGTAAGCTGTCCACATACTGCAGCCTGGAGGGGATCAATTTCCCGGGCAACTATCTGCTGAAGGCTCACGATGGCAGAGGATGCCGCAACGATGGGGTCCACAGCTTTGTGCGGCGCCGCAGCGTGCCCGCCTTTCCCGGTGACTGTCACCAAAAATCTGCCTGATGCTGCAAGAAATGACCCTGGTCTGGATGCAACCGCGGCTACAGGAAGGCTTGGATCGACATGCAAGCCGAAAATGGCCGACACATCGTCCAGGACACCTTCTCTCAGAACATGGTAAGCCCCGGCGTAACCTTCTTCTCCTGGCTGGAAGACGAGCTTCACAGTGCCCTACAAAAAGTCAAACCACAAAAAGATAATCAAGTCACTGAACAGAGCCTGTTTGAGTAGCTGATGATTCCTCTTCCATTTTTCTTTCTTTTGGGCATGGAAGACTTCAATCCAAGATTACAAGTTCTGGTCATCTCACTATTACTAATTGGAGTTTCCTTTTAAGCCTTAATATGAAGCCACCTAGGATTAGATGGACACTCTAAGGAATAGGGAAATCCTAAAAATTCTCACAATAATCGGAAACATCCGACTATCAATCCGATAGCTCTAATCATAATAGT
Organism: Panicum virgatum; assembly: GCF_016808335.1. Classification (NCBI taxonomy): domain Eukaryota; kingdom Viridiplantae; phylum Streptophyta; class Magnoliopsida; order Poales; family Poaceae; genus Panicum; species Panicum virgatum. Next base: position 10,002,048 of record NC_053146.1, read on the forward strand.
CGTTGGACATGTTATCTTTTCTAATAAATTATCCACCCCTTCCATTATGAAAATAGAATAAAGTAACCACCTAAACTTATATCTAAATTATCCACCTCTGCAATTATAAAAAATATCTATGTAACCCTTAACCTTCGTGTAAATTACCCACCTATAGCATAATAAAAATAATGCAAATAACATCCTAAATTTGCATATAAATTATCTAATTATCTCATTGCTAAAAGTTATTAAAGTAATCCTTAAATCTGAATTAAAATTATAATTATAACAAAATATTAAAGTGCACTAATATAAAATTCTAAATTACTATTTTTATCATTATTAATATATTATTTATATTATTGTTTATATAAAAATGCTACATATCACCATGTATTCATATATGATAGAAGAGATAAGAATACCAATTCACAAACAAATGATTCAATAAAATACATATCAAACACACGTGGAGGTGTGATACAAAATGTAATCTATTGCAACTAGATAATGAAAAATGTATTTTAGAGTATGTGTTAGAATATGTAATAAATGAAAGAAGATGTGAGATAGATAACAATAATTATTAGTTGTAAGTCTTGTTTTATATTAATTCTAATTAGTCTGTGCGAGAGCACGGGTTGATAGGCCGGTACCTTCAAATCATCCTTCCGAGAGTGAAGTACTTTTGCTGCTCCAAGAAGCATAGTTGTGTGAGCGTCATGTCCACAAGCATGCATCTTTCCATTTTCCTTGCTCTTGTGCTCCCAGTCTACCAGTTCCTGCCAAATGTATCGCAGAGCAATTAGCAAAGAGACAGTTTTCCCAACCGAGGACATATGTTATGTATTTCAAAAAGAGGGGAAAAACATCACTGGCCATGCAAAAAACATCACAGGAAGCACTGCATCCAACTTGTCCCCAAACTAACAAGTAAAAAGTTCCATTTCACAAATGAAAACGGTAGCAAATTACTCTCTGTTCATCTTATTTTAACAAAACTCTGCCCCTGCTTTGATTAAGTCAAGTAACAAGCCCATGATCGATATGATTCGACAAGGAATAGAATCCAAAGCAGAGGGTATGTAATATATCCTAACACAATTGAGATGGCTAGATAAGATAATAATGGATTTATAATGGCAAGTGTGCTTCTAGGTTAGTGTACCTAATTGGATCGATTGCCGAAGTCATTGGTAGATTAGATATTTAATTAGCACAAGGCATCTGAAGTCAAGTCAGGAGACAGAAAGAGGTATAAGAGTTCAGAGATACTGAAATTAGAAAACATGTCAAATAGCAACCAAATAGAACTGTGCAAAAACTAGGTAAAACAATTGGGTACTTGATCAAGTTCTTTGTAATGAACTAATCCGGTTTGTCCTTCATCTAAAAAAAATTAGTAATGAACTAATAAAATGAAGCTAAGAAGTACACTTGAAAAGACCAAAATAGATGAAAGGATAAGCAAAATTTTTATCTTTGTGCCAACAAATCAGTTGGAATCCAATACGAGAGAGAGAAGACGTGACCGATCCAACTCCCAATCGACAAGGGCGCGGACCTGCAAGGGAAGCGCGTCCATGTCCGCCCGGAGCGCGACGACGGGCCCATCGCCACCGCCGGCGATGGTCGCCACGACGCCCGTCTGCGCGACGGGCCACGCGTACGGCACGCCGATCGCGTCGAGCTCGGCGCGGACGAGCTCGCTGGTGCGATGCTCCTGGAAGCCTAGCTCGGGGCGCTCGTGGATGCGCCGCCGCACGCCGCGCAGCCACGCGGCGAAACCCGGCGCGCGGCACGCGCCCAGGAGTTCGCCACCGAGGGCTGGCGACGGCGACGCCGCGGCGCGCGCCGGGAGGCGGGGCGACAGGACGAGGAGGATGAGGAAAAGGAGGAGGGGAGTCGGCGCGAGGGGAGACGGAGGCGACGCCATCGCGCGGCGAGCGGCGGCCGGCGACACGTCAGGAGTGATGGCTGGAACGCGCAACCCGTTCTGTTTCAATCAGTTGGGTAGCCCAAGTGAGAGTGAGCTGTTTTCAGCGCTCTCTCAAGAGGCCTTTTTTCTTTTCTTTTCTTTTTTCCTTCTCATCGAAGCTTTAAACACTTTTTCCACTTTCCCTTCGGTCAAAAACACATTTTTGCATTTTGAACATCATAGGTCCCTGTGTATCCCTGTGTAAGAGAAAATGAGGTTACCACTCGTTTCTGTTAAAATACGTTTATAAATTCAATATATTTATAAGACTATAAAAGTATAGTAAAAGAAGTCTAAGCAGTGACGAATCTAGCCCGCGAATAAAAAGAGAGTTTATATCCACTCTTTTCTTCCTCCCCTTCTCTTCATCTTTCTCCTCTCTTTTTTTTTCATTCTTTCATCCCAAAAATGGAGAGAGAGCTTAGGGGTATCCATGGATCTTGGGGGTAGGGGGCTGGCGTATTGTTTCCAATTTATCAAAACAAACCTTATAAAATTATTGGTAGCCAAAATTTTAAATATACTTCTTTGGAATTTATCCAACAGATTTGTCATTCCAATAACAGTAGCTTTTCGTTGAGGTTTTTATTAATTAAAAACCCGAACCACACAAAGTTAGCTTTCCCAACACCCTATTGTCATGGTCTCATGGACGCGAGCGCCGCGAGGCTTTCACTGCACGATTCATTTTTTTGTTTTTGCGAAACACTGCACCAGACACTTGTCTGCGCAAGGACACTGAGGGGGTGTTTAGTTCCAAAAAATTCTCTACAGTACTTATCACATCGAATTTTCGAATACATGCATGAAACATTAAATATAGTTGAAAACATAATTAATTACACAATTTAACTGATTAGAACGAGATGAATCTTTTAAACCAAATTAATTCATAATTAAACATTAATTACCAAATAATAACCAAATGTGCTTACAGTACTCAAATCCAAACTTTTTCGTCGACTAAACACCCCCTGAGGAGTGAAGACAGCCGGCGGCGACTTTGTCAGATACTGTTAACCTGGAGAGTGCACAGTGCAGGGTTCCCCAATTCTTTTTTTATGCCCTCAACGTACGGAAGACAAAAAAAAATTCATGGACTATGGCATAAAAATTCAACAAGAGAGCCATGTACTTTGAAAGGGTAAACGCTTCTCAAAACTGTGGATGAACTGATTTCTTAGCCTGCTCAAACAATACTCTCAGATCCCTCTCTGCAAAGGCAGTGAAGATTTCCTAGCCTGCATAGTGATCTCAAAGGATGTTCTCTGTAAAATCTGCGTACAAGCTGTCTTACGCCTTGCACAGCTGATGGGTGGGGCAAGCGGCCGGCATACTACTTCTGGCCTGACAAGAGTCAGCATCTGAAAAAAGCCAGACCCTGCGAAAAGAGTATGTGCACGAAAGCAGGCTGATGAGTTTGTTCAGTAACCGGGTATTATCTGGGCAAACAACCAAAGAATACGTCTCTGTCATGTTATCGATTGGGTTGATTGTTCAGTGATGTAATAGCTCACCTCTCGAGACTTTGTAATCGCACTGTATTCTTCTTCCTACTATAAATATGCGCGGCTCTCCTTTATCTATTCAAGATTACAAGATATCTATATTCAAGAAAAGAAAAAGATACGGGTAGGATTTCTTGAAGATTTTGTTTGTGCGATTGCATCATTTTCTTTACATCAATGAGAGTAACATGCAGATCCTGACACCTGAGCATCTGAAGACCTGCTGCCTGTCTTGAAAAACCTACAGCCAAGAAGTAAATGACCTCCTGCGGTTACATACAGATCCTCACAAGCCAGTAGAAGAATCAGATAAAGGATTAAAGAAAACTCAGCTCACCTCCACAAAAAGCATAGCTGCAGCAGGCCCAAAGGTTCCAAAAACTAGCCTATTTTTCGCACTCAGTTTCAGTCTGATGCATGTTTCTTCAAGTATTCAATTGCCACAGCAGCATGGAACGAAGCTCCTACGGGAAGCACGTCCTCATCAACCACAAAGTGGGGGGAGTGAGTGGAATGGATTGTCACCATGGTGCTCTTGTTGCCGACTCCAATGGTGAAGAAGGCGCCGGCCATTCTCTGCGCGTAGAACCCAAAATCCTCCGCTCCCATTAGCTGCGGCGCGACCTTGACGTTCTCCTTCCCAAGCAAGCTCTGAGCCACTTCCTTGGCATGGGCATACATCTCTTCATCGTTGACCACAGCCGGGTATGTTCTCATTTTGTCCACCATGAAGTCCACAGTGCCAGTGCAGCGATGTACCGCTGACTGTCCTACAATCTTCGAGACAAGCGTTGTTCATCAATTGTATGAGTAGCAGAAACAATGCAGTTCAGGTCAGAAAAAAAAATACCTCAATAACTCGCTTCATGAGATATGATAAACCTTCATTTGTCATGCTCCTCAAGGTGCCACCAAAGGTCACAGACTCTGGAATAACATTATAAGCATCTCCTCCTTTCACAAAAGTGACTGATACAACCTGAAAGTTCAAAAGGCAGGGAGGTACCAGTCTTTTTAATTTTCAACAGTAGTAGAGAAGTTTTGAAAGAAAAGTTCAGAATTTATCTGTCAGTGAAAATACTACCACCACAGTATGGTAAGCAGACAATATACCGCGCCTTGGAGAGGATCTATTTCCCGGGAGACAATTTGTTGAAGGCTGAGGATGGCACTGGATGCAGCTAGAGTTGGATCAAAGGCTTGGTGGGGTAGTGCAGCATGCCCACCTTTACCAGTAACAGTTGCTTGGAATCGACATGCTGTTGCAGCAAAGGGTCCTGGCCTTGATGCAACGACGCCTACTGGAAGGGCTGGGTCGACATGCAAGCCAAAGATGACTGACACGTCATCAAGAAGACCTTCTTGTAGGACATAATATGCACCGCCCTGACCCTCCTCTGCTGGCTGGAAAACAAGCTTTACAGTGCCCTAATAATCGAACAAGAACAACACTAATTATAAATATGGAAGGCGTAATTGATCTACTGAACTGACCTGAATCATCAGGAACCACAAAGAATAGTGAAACCTAGGATATATATAGACTGTTATGCGATACATATCATGATGTTCCATGCATGAATACTGATGTAAACCTAATAGCATAGGAAGATTTGGTGATGTTTTACAACATTCTAAATTTCATCATAACACACTGAACTTTCAGGTCCATCAAATTGGTTAAAGAATACCATTAAGTCACTCTTGTGATCTTGAAGTATCTTAGCAGCCCCCAGAAGCATTGCTGTGTGTGCATCATGTCCGCACGCATGCATTTTCCCTTTTTCCTGGCTCTTGTATTCCCAATCAACTAATTCCTGCCAAAGAACAAAATACCTCTACTGTGATAAGTCATTTACGGAAATGGTAAACGAAGAATGTGGAAATTATAGTAATGGTTTTTTTTGACAGCCAAACCGGGGGGGGGGGTGAGTTTCCCCACCTGATTTTCATATTTCATTCATTTGACTCATGAGTCAGATTGTATAGCAGAAATGGGGGTATCGGGGGGGGGGGGGGGTGAAATCTGTTACAGTTTGTTACATGGGGGAAAACAGGTTACACCAGGACTCGATTACTCCAGCGTCCGCCCTAGGCAGGCACCATGCCCAGAGGCGCGCATCTTTGTTGCAGTTGCGCAAGAGTCGTTGTAGGCAAGGCTCGGCGCCGTCGAACACAACCCGGTTGCGGTGCTTCCAGATGTTCCAGCAGCATAGGAAGAGGAAAACCGACCCGTGGGGATTCGGGGTGGGGCTTGATGCTGTGGGAGATTGTAGTGCTTCGACGGTTGCATGTGCATTTAGTTCGAAACCAACTTGTCGCCAGAAGGCCGCCGCCACTGGGCAGTGGAAGACGATGTGGTCCACTGTCTCAGGGTGATCTTTGCACAGCTCGCAAGTGTCATCCGTGATGATAGACTTCTTGAGGAGGTTGCTCCGGCTCTGGATGCGTCGTTGCATGAGTAGCCACACGAAGAACTGGACTCTGGGCGGTGCCCGGTTCTTCCAAACGAAGCTAGCGAACTCATAGGATGGAGTGTGGGTAGCCATGAGCGCCTTGTACAGCGACGAAGAGTTCAAGCTCCCGTCGGGCTTCTGGAATTTGCAGACCCTCTCATCCTCGCCGCTGCCAGGTAGCACAGTGGCGAGGAGCGGGGCCAAGGCAGTGTAGTCAGCTGTAGCGGCTCTTGTTCTTCTGGACTGGAGGAATTGGTCGATCCCAAGCTGCAGCACTTCTGCGACCATGGCATGTGGCTTGGTTGCGTGGCTGTGCAGTGCAGGGTGAATTTCAGACAGCGGTTCGTCCCCCAGCCATGAGTCGTCCCAGAAGGATGTGGATCGGCCATTGTGCACCCGAACAGTTGTGATGACTCGGTACAGAGGAAGGAGCTCCCTTAGCGTGTCCCAGTGATTGCCCTGAACTTCACCGTCGAGCGACGCAAGGCAGACATGCTGTCGCGCCCATCGCGCCCAGGAGGAAGCACCGGGGTGGTGCAGTCTGTGGATCAGCTTGAGTAGCAAACACTGGTTTTGAACACTCAGGTTTTTCAAGCCTAGCCCTCCAAGTTCCTTTGGTACACACACCTGTTCCCACGCAACAAGGCAGTGCGCACCACTGGCATGTTCAGAGCCTGTCCAAACAAAAGTTCTGCGTTTCCCTTCTAATGCTGCAAGTGTCCCTTTTGGCAGTCTAAGCGCCCCCATTGCATAAACGAGCAGGTTGCCAAGCACAGAATCCGCAAGAACTGCGGCCCCATTGTATAGTAATGGTTTTTGCTAGCTTTACAAGGGCATATGGATACTATGGTGCCAGTTGAGACTCCACACATGGATGCACTGCAAACTATGCCAGTGGGGAGTGATTGTTTTCCTAGTAGCTCTGATGCTCTGTTTTTTTTCCCAGCAAAGATGCTCTGTTTTTCAGATTATGCCGAATTGACATTTTGGTTTCACATTATGGAAGCTGTGTAAATCCGCTGCAGATTTCTTGATATAATCATTTGTACAAACAATTGGACGAAATTGTGTAGCTTGAGCTAAGTTAACAGAAAATTCTGAATGAGAATAGTTATATAGGTGGAAGCAAAACAGATGATACGAACTGAGGCGCCTCAAACTGATTCTCCTTATTAAGTCATTATAAGCCATCTGTTGTCTTTCTCATCTCCATGTTAAGAAATCCCATACAAGATGTGAAAAAAAATTGAAAATTGATCCAGGTAATCATACAACCTTGCATTATTGCATCCTCTAAACGCTATAGTCTATAGGCTAGGTCAGGCAATTAGGGCTTGTTTGGTTGCTGCCTGCCAGGCAGCTCACCAGCCAGGCAGCACCATCCGACCCTAGGCCGACGAAATCGGACGCCTGGGATTGCTGCCTGGGCCAAGCAGCTTTGTCAGGGTCTGAACCAAACAAGCTCTTAGAGCCATAATAGTTGCTTGAGCCTGACCATATGTTCAGAATACTCAGAACATCCGAGGATCCTCTGCAGTACTTCACCCTGCATACTTCACCCTGCAGTTGGGTCACTGACGGGCAGGTCCGACTCCACACGTCAGTGATAGGGAAGTAGTGCAGAGGAAATCCCTCAGAAGAACAGGGTTGCGTGAAATAAAAATCCAAAACAAAAAGAATGTACGGATGGTGAATTAAAATTGATTGTGAGCATTAGTACTCACAGCTGCGCCCTTACCAAACCCTACTGGCTATACTGCGCACAAGAAGACAAGATCAAGACGGCGGCGCTGCGGGATCAGCAGGAAGAACAAGCGGTCGACGGACGGACCTGCACGGGGAGAGCGTCCATGTCGGCCCGGAGCGCGACGACGGGCCCGGGGCCGCCGCCGACGATGGTCGCCACGACGCCGGTGGTGGCCACGGGCCACCTGTACGGGACGCCGGCCGCGTCGAGCTCGGCGCGCACGAGCTCGCTGGTGCGGTGCTCCTGGAAGGCCAGCTCGGGCCGCTGGTGGATGCGCCGCCGCACGCCGCGCAGCCACGCGGCGAACCCCGGCGCCCGCGCCTCGGCCAGGAGCTCCCCCGCCGGCGAGGCGAGGGCGATCATCAGGTGCGAGTAGAGCAGTAGCGGCACGAGGTGGAAACTAGCGGAGCCGCGGGCGGCGGCCATGGCGGGCGGAAGGAAGGAGATCACTCGGAGACGGCGTCGAGTGGTGAAGCCGAACCGGCCGGCCGAGACTAAAAACGACAGCTTTGATCGGTCGCGCTCGGCCTTCGCGAAAAATTCTAGTGTAGGTTGCCGATAAAGCAGGATTTTCGGATTTATCAAGATTCCATCGGCATGCATGTGAAAATTTTCATTTAGTATGGACGTATGGTTGTGGGTCGTTTTCTCTTGGTTAGTGTACGAGCCAAGTGCCCATGAATGAATTTAGATCAAAGTTGAAATTTTGTATGATAACAAAATTTTATCAACCTAGCCGATTAAGCAGAAATATCAGATACTCCATCCGATCTAAATTATAGATCGTTTTGGTATTTCTGAGTGCATAAATTTTATTATATATATAAATATAAACTATGTTTATTTAGATATATGCTAAAATTTATACATTTAAAAATGCCAAAACAAACTGTAATCGCCCTTTTGTAAAGGGCTAGATGGCGGCGTCTGAGTTTGGGCACGAGTAGATGCGGAAATGGACAAACAGTAGTCGGTGTCATTGCTGGCTTCATCGAACCACATTCATGCGTTTCGTCTCTTCAGCCGTAGCTAGCTGATTTCAGTTCTTCTCAAATCCTAGCTAAAAGCCAAGCCTTTTGGCCGGTGAGGCCACGTCAAAATGAGAATGGTGTTACGTACTAGACTAGTAACGTGAAGAACTAGTGCGCTACGATCTCGTCCATTGAATTTGTGACAGCTCATTCGAGGAGAAAATGGAGTGCGCGGCTACATCTCAACCCCAAAAGGGGCAAGGCTGTTGGAGTACTGTTTATGCTAGGTTGGTCTTTGGTTCGGGTGTGATTGTTACTCGTAACATCTCTTCAGTATCTTGTTTCTTGACATCGACTCCTCCTGCCAAATTCGTTTATTTGCTTTTGTTTTAGAAGGTTCTGTAATTATTTTTGCGAACCACGCACTACAACAAAAATAATTTGTAGCAAGTCTCCGCTTTTCTAGGGGTGAATCAAAAAGTAATCCGTTGCTAAAAAAAATATGCCTACTATAGCAAACGATCCATCTCTGAAAATACATTTCTAAGGGCCGATCACGGCGTGGCCCGCTCTTACAAAATTCAAAAAGCGTGCGACCGTGGCAATAAGTCACACAATCAGCCAGACCTCTCTCTCCTTATCTCTTCCCTCTCTCTCTATTTGTCTCTTTCCTTCGGATCGCCGCGGCTTGAGGTGGTCGACACGACACGGAATTCGGAGGCGCGACGCGGCTTGAGGAGACCGCCCCGACGGCGCAGCAGCGGCGCGATGCAGCGCACGACAGCATGCGTCGGCGCGTCGCGAGCACAGCGCGACGCGGCGCATACCGGCGCGACGTGCACCGGTGCGGGGAGCGGGAGCGGCTTGAAGCTGCAGCTGCGGCGTGATGTTTTTATTTTTTTATTTGATCAGCCGCATCCCGATCTTGAAAATTCATTTCTAGAGGGCAGCCGCGTTATCCGCTCTTACAAATAGTATTTGTAGCAGCGATAACTTAAGGCATGTATCACCTCTAAAAGTATGTTTTTATTCATCTCTGAAAAATCATTTTAGTAGAAGTGATGGTATAGATGCATGCGCTCACATACACGTATGGACACACACCGTCGTGTTAATGGTTTGAGGAGATACAATCTATCGGAGGAGGCTTCTATGAAGTCTCCAAATTGTGATATATACAGGTTTACATAAAACCTAGTTGCACAGTAAACTAAAACAAAGAAGTCCCGATGTGTGCACTCATCAAAATTCTAATAATGTTTTGGATAGCTTTGGAAGTCTGTGCTTTTGATTGCTATTGAACTTTTACTAGTTGCCACTTGCAATCGTTCACATATAATTAATGATCCTTGGTAACTTCACATATTTTGGTAAGGCCATGTTTAGTTCCCACCCCATAAACCCCGTAAACACAAAAAAAAACCGTCACATCGAATGTTTCGACACATACATGGAGTACTAAATGAAGTCTATTTACAAAACTTTTTTGCATAGATGGGCTGTAAATCGCGAGACGAATCTAATGAGCCTACTTAATCCATGATTTGCAACAGTGATGCTACAGTACCATTCACTAATTATTGATTAATCATGGATTAATTAGCATCATTAGATTCGTCTCGTGATTTACAATCCATCTGTGCAAAAGTTTAATAAATAGACTTCATTTAGTACTTCAAATTAGTAAGATTCCAACGCAAAAAATTTTTGCGCTGGAACTAAACAAGGCCCAAGTAAGGGTGTGTTTAGTTCACTTTACATTTTGCGTTTTTGTGTTTTTGCAAGAGAATCTTCAATATTTGAAGTACTAAATGTAGACTAATCGCAAAACTAATTACAGATCTCGTCTGTAAACTACGAGACGAATCTAATGAGCCTAATTAATCCATCAGTAGAGCATATTTACCGTAGCATTACTGTAGCAATTTAGTGTCTAATCACATCCTAGTTAGACTTATTAGATTCGTCTTGTGATTTACAGTCCATTTGTATAATGCGATTTATTTTTCGACTACATTTAGTATACTATGCAAGCGATTTACAAAAAATTTGTGTTTTGCCTTTACACATCTAAACACGGCCTAAATTAAATACAGTCACATCAACCCCACACTTTTACTACTCTCAACATGGGTTTCTTTCTCATTAATTAATATGCCATGTATGATTTTCTTTTTATATTACTGGTGACGTGACATCGAATTTTGAAAATCCTACTTGGCATATGCCCAGCCAAGTCCTACTAGCTAGTACCTGCGAGGTGAGTGTCCATGCCGGCCCAAAGGCCAAAGCACAACAATGGGCCCGACACGGGCCCGGTGATGGAAGCGGCAAAGCTGGTGCGGTTGAGAGTAGTAGCTGGGTGCAACTGCGTACAAGCCCAATATCTTTCGCTTTTTTATGCATGTACCTCTTTTTTTTGGGTACCAATTCTTTCAAAATTCAACTCAAGGGTGTAAATTGTAGTGGGCTGGTTATGCTATCTTGCATTTACCTTCTTTATGCCAAAACTCTGAGCAATGGTAGTTTTCTACACGAAAGATTCACAACATATTATTGCAAAAATTCATCCGCATCCATTTTTCATTACACATATCAAAATGTTAAGCATCAACAATCTCTACTTCTCGGTATCCTTGAAGAATCTGCATAAAAGAAGCTAAACTAAGAATAAAATGGCATTATGCATTCACAGATCCTCACACGGCACTAGAAAAACCAAACGAAAGAAAATTTAAGTCACCTGCTGGTGCATGTTTCTTCAAGTACTCAATTGCCACGGCTGCATGGAATGCAGTTCATACGGGAACGAAGCACATCCTCGTCAACCACAAAGTAAAGGGCCGTTCATCTCCGTCGCTCGCTCTGATGATGCTCCACAGCACGCAGCGATAAACCACCTTTTGAGGGAGTTATTCAACTTTCAATCACACCCCACGAGTCGCTCCTGCTGGGCGACTCGGGGGGCTCCGAGCGCCGCCGTCCACCCACCCCCCCGGGCCGCCTCCAGTGGCCGCCGCCGCCGCCGGCTTCCGTCCGGGCGGCGGCGGCGGCCCGTGCCCTAGCTGAAGTCGGCTTCGGCCCCCACGCTCTCTCCTCTCTCTCCCGCTGCCTTCTTCATCCCGCTGCCCGGTTTTCGCCGACCTCGCCGCCGCCGGCCGCCGGGGCTGGTCCCGGCTTCCTCCTCGCCGGATCCGGGCCCTCCATGGCCGGATCTGCTGCCGGGCGGGGTGCGGTGGCCGCGCCGTCGCCGGGGCGGGGGCCCTTGGCCGCACCGCCTCCGCCGCCTCGGGTGGTCGGCCCGTGGCCCTCCATGGCCGGATCTGCTGCCGGGCGGGGTGCGGTGGCCGCGCCGTCGCCGGGGCGGGGGCCCTTGGCCGCACCACCTCCGCCTCGGGTGGCCGGCCCGTGGCCGTGCCGCGTTGCCGCCGCCTCGGGTGGTCGGCCTGTGGTCGCGCCGCCGCCGCCGGGGCCCATGGTTGCCCGTGGTCACGCCGCCGCCGCAGGGGGCCGTGCCGAGGGGCGCTGCCACGCTGCCGCCCTGCGGCTTTCGCTGCCACCGCCCCCCTGGCGCTTGGGAGGCCGGGGGCCTGTGTCCCCGCCGCCGCCCCACTGGTGGTTGGTGGACTGGGGTTGCGCCGCCCTTGTGGAGCCTGGATGCCGGCTCGGCATGGCATGGAGGTTCTTGCTCCTGGTGAAAACCATGTCCGTGCTGCGGACAGGCGACGATGGCGCCTAGTGCGTCATGTCCCTGTTGGGGGCGTCGCCATGGACACCTCCTATGCCTCCTCTGCTGGTCTTCGCATCTCGGCTGCCGTCCTCGGGACTGCCTTGGGCTACGGTATCGGCGATCCGCCCTGGCTTTGAGATTGGTTCCCTGGTGAAAACCATGTCCGGTGCTCGGACGGACGACGTTGGCGTCTTGCGCGTCATGGTCCCTGTTGAGGGCGTCGTCTTGGGACTTTTTCACGCTCAGGGTGGTCGGCTTTTGGATGTTACCTACCGTGCTCCATTGATGCTTCATCACCTTGGTCTGCTTACGCTGCAGCTACCTTGACGGATGCTTTGCCGTCGTTGTGATGGCGGATGCTTTGCCGCCCATATTTCGCTCGGTCCGGCGGATACTTTGCCGCCCTTTTTACTCTCTGGCGGATGCTTTGCCGCCGTGTTTGCGCTGCTGATTGGTCGTCTCTGGCGGATGATTTGCCACTGTGGAGCTGCTTTTTCTGGTGGATGCTTGGCCACCCATTGGTTGTGTTCGTGGTCTGTTGGCGGCCTCGGTGATGTTGTTCTTCTTGTAGGTTCATCTGTGTTAGTTTGTTTCGTGGGTCTTGGCGGGTTGGTGAGGTCTTCTGCTCTGTGGTCGTCGTTCTGCTAGTGCTGTGGCTGTTTGTTTTCGTTGGCCTCTTTTCAATTTTTTCTCTGTTGTTACTCCTTTGTGTGCTTGTGCCGGTCAACTACTGTTTGGCTAGCATCAAGTTTTGTTTGTAATCTGCTTCCCTCTTAATGAAATACGTGCTAAGGCACGTTCGCGAAAAAAAAACCACAAAGTAAGGGGAGTGAGGTGGATGGCGGGCATGATGGACTATTGCCATTGTGCTCCCGTTGCGGCTTCCAATATTGAAGAAGGCGCCCGGCATTCTCCGAGCTTAGAACCCAAAATCCTCGGCACACATTACCGGTGGGAGGACTGGGTGAATCAGCAAAGGAATTTGGGAGCAGCAGCGTGGAAACCGCGAGGAGGAAGATGTTCAGAGTTTTCAGAAGTTTCTTCCCTTTAGTTTGATAGCGGTTACAGATGACCCGGGGGCAGCTGGGTCAAGCCAAAACGCATCGACACGTCCCGTGAGAACGCAGTTGTGTGGAGCTTTTTTTTGGAACAAAACTATATTATTTTTAGAGGACTAAAACGAAAATTCTGTACTCGCAAAAAGAAATAGAAAGGCGACCGAAATACACTGATAGGGTTTTTTTCCTTCAAAAAATTCAGTGCTTCCCAGCGAAGTAGGCAGCAGCGTGCACACACGGCGAGGAGTGGTCAGCCGGTCTTATATATGTTATGAGATGACGAGATGTACTATAAAGTGTGTGACGATTTCAAAAGAAAAAAAAAAGTCTGTTACCCACTTTGTTGCTACTGAGGAAGCTGCCCTATTACTATTACCTTTGCCAGAAAGCATTTTAGGAGTAGCTGATCAGGACGCGCGCGTCAACACAGTCAACGGCTCCTACCTAACCTACCTCCCTCAGAGTGAAAACCGGCCTATGAGGTCCGAGGGACCGAAACCGGCGACCAGAGGGGGGTGAATGGGAGCCGATCAAATTTTTTTTCGAAATCGATCCGTCGGCCTATATACCAAAAATCACCACGAGCCCTCGACTCCTAGGAAATAAGAGAGTAGCTATGGAATAGCTATCTTATAGTGAAAAGCCCTAGGAAGCTGCGCGGAAGCAAAAGAGCCAACACGATGCAAATCGCAGAACTGTCTGCCTGAACCGGTCTGACCGGTGCAACGGACCGGTCTGACTGGTCGTGGCCAGAACAGGTCTAGACCGGTCTGACCGGTCTTGCCGTCCGGTCCGACCGGTCGCACCCAGAAAAACCCGAGAACAAGACTTCAAGAGATGAAAATCGAGCAAATGAAATCTAAATCCAGCGAAACTTGGAGGATACCTCCGCAACTAACCTGCGAACATATCCCCAAGAGATCTTTCCCAAAAGATCAAAGAAACTTGAGAATTCGAGGGAAGATCGAGAAGGATTGGGGTTTTCTCTAGACCTCAAAAACTCCAATTCTTAAGAGCTCGTGATTCCAGAGGATTAGGAACAAGGCTAGAGGCACGGGAATCACTCCAAAGAACTCTACCAACCGTCGCAATCATGTGCACCAAAAATGAAATGAAAATCCATCACAAAAGAGCACAAGAGGGACGAGATTGGATCAATTCAAAAGCCTAGAGGGCACAAGGAGGATGGGGCCTCCTTTCCCAATCAAATCCAATACAAAGTCTTACGAATCCATAGCCAAATCCTATTCTAAAGAGAAGAACGGGGGGAGAGAGACACAGGGGCGGCGGCCTGGAGGAACAAGCAATTCACGGACGAGTTACAAAAGCCACCCAACTTAATACAAGTGAAGGGGTATTTATACCCGCGGAGACCGGTCAGACCGGTTCCATGGACCGGTCAGACCGGTTGGTCTGCAGTATCCCCCTGTACACGATCTCATCTGACGGCTGAGGTTCTTTCTTCGGAACGAAGTCTTCTCCACGATGCCGCCATCTTGATAAAGATCTGGTCCGCGGTTTTGGAGGGTCCGCCAAACCCGGGGTAGGTGGCCGGTTTTGAGAAAACCGCCAAAACTCCTCGCGCGGGAAGATTCCCGCCTCCACGCCGTGGCCCTAGACGCCGTTCCCGCCTCGGCCTTCTGACGGCCCTAGACGCCGCCCGACGCCCGTCACCTCCTCGCCCGCAGCGAGGCCCTAGACGTCGTCGACGCCCGTCGCCTCCGTCAGTCCCGAGACCGACGCCCGTGCCTCCACGACTTGGCGTCTTCAACCGCCATCCACCTCCTTGGTTTTGTGGATCAAACCAAGAAACCCGTCTTCCGTCGCTGCTTGCGCCCTCAATCCAGGAGTGGACGCCATAGCTGCCGTCCCATCTGAGCTCCTCCACGGCAACTCTCCGTCGACACTCGACGCCCGTGTACCTGCAATCCAAAGACCAAGTGCATGATCACACCGCACGGTTGACAATTTCACTCATCACAAGCAGGATAGAGTACTCTCATTCCTCAATCTCCCCCTTGATGAGTGCATTGTCAACACACCACCTGTAACCAGAGAAGTGATAAAAAAAAGCAAGAAAGTGAAGAACTCAAGCAAGTGACACAAAGCTCAGAAAGGCAAGACCAGTCACTTACTCAAGCACAGATCGATCCCCTAAGACAAGGGCAACGGCTCGACGCAATCGATCAAAAGCCAAAACATGACTCCTCAAAGACAGAGGTAATGCTCGACGCAGTCATGCTGGAAGTGGAAGGAAAATGAGGAAAACCAGGAGCCAGAAACAAAGCAGACACTCCCCAAGTAAAGTTTTTCCCTCTCACAAGTACAACTCTCCCAAAATGATGCACTCTCAAAGCCCTGTGCACAACAAGTTTTTTAAAAAACAAACAGGTCTCCCCCTTGTTCGATCACTTCTCCCAAAAATTCTCCCCCTTGTTGGCACATGCACACATCAAGCCTAAAAAGACCTAAAGCTCCCCCGGAAGCTGAGACTCCCCCTAAACAGATGCTATGCAATGAATGTAATGCAGGAGGTGTAAGTGAAAGCATTTAGGGATACAAAGATATGAGTAACATCTAGTCACAAGCACGTGTGCATCCATAAACAAGACCTGCATCTAGCTCAACAGGGTATATCAAATCAGTCTAGAGTTAGGCAAGTTCAGTTTAGAAGAAATAAAAGCGTCACCCATGATCTAGCACTAACAAGTAGGAAATGGAAAGCATTGCTAATCATACTCATACATGTGATCCAAACTCAGCCAAAAACAAGTCCCAAACATTCATTTTTCAATCAAATTTATATCAAGCAATTCTTAATGCCAGGGGTTGAAAGCTTGTCATGCTTTACTTAGCAACGAGGCCAAGACTATGCCAAAAGACAATCAGAAGCTTAAAGCACTCGTTTCAGTCATGCACAGCCTTGCCCGGGTTCTCACAAGTGCAAAGTGAGCCGTCCCGAAAGCTCGATCAGTGCGACAAGCAATCCCACCTGGATCTTTTCAATCCATTTCAAGAGCAGTTCAAGCAATTTTAACAGATTTAGATCACTTCAAATATGAATTGCTGAACGAAAGGCTACACTAGCATGAATAAGATAGCAAAGCATATCAACACGCCCTAACATGATAGTAGCCAAGACAGGGTGATCATGTTTTCAGATTTTCAAATCAAAATAGCTTAACTCAGATGATGTCATATACACAGTGGAGCAAGCTATACATGATCAAATTTATCAACTCACACTAGCAGGCACTAGAAGATCATATCAATGTATACAAAAATGCTAGTGCAAGTGAGACAATGCAAAATGCAAACATGTACAATGCATATGCACAATGCAACTACCAAACCTAGAAAACCAAGAGAAGAAAAAACAAAGACCTACAAAGCTATCCAAATAAAAGTCAGCGATCAAAAGGGGTAACAAACCCCAAGCTCCCCTCGCAAGCGAGCAAATGTGTCCTGCTCTAGCGGTTTGGTGAGGATATCTGCGGTTTGCCTCTCTGAAGGGACATGGATCAGGTCTATGTGTCCTCTCTCAGGAAATGGAATCTGATATCTATGTGCTTGGTTCTGGAGTGTAGGACAGGGTTCTTTGCAATGCTAATGGCTGACATATTGTCTACAAAGATAGGAACCCTACCGAAACTCAAGCCATAATCTTGCAATGTTTGTTTCATCCAAAGTATCTGGGAGCAGCAGCTAGCAGTGGCAACATACTCAGCTTCTGTAGAAGAAAGCGCTACACTAGCCTGCTTGCGAGAGGACCAAGACACCAAAGATGTACCGAGAAATTGACAAGTGCCGGATGTCGACTTGTGATCCAAACGACACCCAGCGAAATCGGCATAAGAAAAGCCCACCAAAACCAGAGAAGAATCCGCAGAATACCAAAGACCAAATTCAAGGGTGAATTTCAGATACCTGAAGATGCGTTTCACCACCTACCTGTGGGAGGTGCGCGGAGAAGCCTGGTAGCGCGCACAGAGGCAGACGCCGAACTGGATGTCCGGTCGCGTCGCCGTCAGATACAGGAGAGAGCCAATCATGCTCATGTACTCCTTCTAGTCCACCGCCTCGCCGTCCAAGTCCTCATCAAGCTCCATCGATGTGCTGATTGGAGTCGGATGAGGAGACATGTCGCTCATGTCGAACTTCCGCAGCAAGTCTCTAGTGTACCTGGCTTGATGGACAAAAGTGCCCTGAGGAGTTTGCTTGATCTGCAGCCCGAGGAAGAACTGCAGCTCACCCATCATGCTCATCTCAAACTCCCTGGACGTCTGCTCAGAAAACTTGGAGACAAGAGCGTGAGAAGAGCCACCAAAGATAATATCATCCACGTATATCTGAACTAAAAGAAAATCAGTGCCAAATCGCATGAGGAACAAAGTTTTATCCACACATCCCATTTTAAAACCCTGAGCCAGCAAAAATGTTTTCAATCTATCATACCAGGCTCTAGGTGCTTGTTTCAAACCGTAAAGAGCTTTCTGAAGTTTATAAACACGATTTGGAAACTTGGGATTTTTGAAACCAGGGGGTTGCTTCACATAAACTTCTTCCTCAATAAAACCATTCAAGAAGGTAGATTTAACATCCATTTGGAAAACTTTGAAACCCTTGGAAGCAGCAAATGCAAGAAAGATTCGAATAGCTTCCAAACGAGCAACGGGAGCAAAAGTCTCCTCAAAATCAATACCCTCTTTTTGGCAAAACCCCTGGGCAACAAGAAGAGCCTTGTTTTGAACAACCAAACCATCCTCACCCTGCTTGTTTTTGAAAACCCACTTCGTTCCGATGGGATTACAAGCAGGTGGAGGCTCGACTAAAACCCAAACTTGGTTTCTTTCAAAATTTTCAAGTTCCTCATGCATGGAATTGACCTAATTAGAATCAGAAAGAGTGTGTCCAATATCTTTGGACTCAAAAGAGGCAACAAATGCTGAATGAGCAAAGCCAGCGATACTTGTTACATTGGACATGGTGACTCGCTCGTTGAGATCCCCTAGCATCTGTTGAGGTGGATGGCGGCGCTGAATGTGTCGCGGTGCTTCCCTTGTCAAAGTAGCCTCCTCCTCAACCAAAGCTGGTGTCTCCTCAGGTGCAGCTGGTGAAGCCTGAGTCACCTGCTCGATCGGCCCCCGTGAAGTAGACGTAGTCGAATCGGGGCCGTCATAATCGTCCGAGCTCGTGGCGGAGGCAACTGGGTCCACAGCACGCGTGGTAGCCTCACTCTCACCCTCCGCAATTTCTTCCTCCTCATCTTCAAAGATGGAGGTGCCGAGCTCATCATCTCCTGCAACTTCAAAGACAGAAGAATTGCACGGTGCAGTCTCGTCGAACATGACCTCACAAGTCTCTCTGACAATGTTAGTATCAATAATCAGCACACGGTAAGCTCTGGAGTGAGAAACATAACCGAGAAAAATGCCGTCAAACGAGCGAGACTCAAACTTATCAAGATTTCCATCTTTCAGCACAAAGCACCGGCAACCGAAAACTCTGAGATGGTCAACACGGGGCTGGCGTCCAAACCGCAACTCATAAGAGGTCCTGTGCATGAAAGCACACAAGAAAATGCGGTTGGACACATAACAAGCGGTGTTAACCGCCTCAGCCCAGTATTTACGAGGAGTCCTATGCTCATCGAGCATCGTGCTCGCCATCTCAACCAGCGTCTGATTCTTCCGCTCTATAACTCCATTCTGCTGTGGAGTGTAGGAAGAAGAATAATGGTGTTCAAGCCCTTGATCACTGCAAAAGGCGTCAAAATGAGTGTTTTTGAATTCTGTGCCATTATAACTGTGAATCGCTCGCATGGCCTGGGGTATCTCGTTTTTCAACCTCAAGATCAAGTCTCGAACAAACTCGAAAGCCTCATCCTTGGTTCTCATGAAAAAGACCCAAGAATAGCGAGAAAAGTCGTCCACGATCACAAGAACATACCACTTCCCACCAACTGACATCACCCTAGAAGGACCAACTGTGTCCATGTGTAGCAATTCTCCAGGGTGAGCGGTCATCACCTGATTAACAGGCGGATGAGAAGTAGCAATCATCTTCCCGTGGCGACACGGATGGCAAACAAGGTCCTTTTCAAACTTCAATTTGGGCAATCCTCGGATCAGGCCAAATGAGCTCAGTCTCGACAACAAGTCAAAACTCAAATGTCCAAGTCTCCTATGCCACTTCCATATATCAGAAGAAGGACCAGCCAACAAGCAACGAGAAGGGCCAAGAGGAGTTCCAGAGAACTCAACCAAGAAAACCCGATCGCGGGGTATAATCCGGCAAACCAAATCTCCTCTGGAATCCAAAACACGCGAACAACCCTCCTTGAAACGAACCTCAAACCTCTCATCAAGAAGTTGCGAAACAGAGAGCAAATTGAAGCCAAGATTCGACACCAAAGCAACTTCTCTCAGGGTAAAGCGATCAGAAACTCGAACAGCGCCAAGTCCTCGTACCTTTCCTCTTCCATTATCCCCGAACACAATGTACTCCTTTGTGCGCATCGGGGTGAGGCTAGAGAATCATTTGTCATTTCCGGTCATGTGGCGCGAACAACCGGAGTCCATGATCCACCTGTTCTCCAAACCTCCAACCTGCACATCAGTAGTGAGACAAAGGGTGAGCAAATGTCTCAACACTGGGGTTAGCAAAGTGAGAAGCAAACCAGTGTCGACCATTTGCTCTACAGAAGAGTTAGCAAAACCAGACAAAGCATATCCCCCGTCCCGTCTACCGCGTGACTGACGAACACCACTGCGAGAAAAGCGTGGAGCCTCAAAACCTCCTCCAAAGCCTCGGTCCCGTGGTCCATAGCCGTACTGAAAATGACCAGGAGCACGACCGGCAAAGTGACCACCCGCTGGAGCACGGTAACCACCACCGTCTCCCTGACCTCCACCTACACGGTGCGCCCTAGCATCTTGCCTACCACCACACCGAGAAGGACCATGCACCCAAGCAGAGTACATGTCCGCATTCCGTCTCTCCTGCTCTCGCCTCGCAGCCTGCTTCCTCCTGAAGCAAAACTCCTCCAGGTGACCTTCCCTGTCACAGAACTCGTAGTGGTACCTTACCTCATGCTTGGGAGATGGAGGCCTATCCTGCGGACGGGGAGGAGCAGCCCCCTTCTTCTGGGCAACCTGGGCTGCGGCAGCAGGGAGCGTGTCGAGGGGATTCCTCAGCTCATTGGGCTTTGGAACCCAAACCTGCTTCTGTGGAGGTGCTTTTTTGGCTCTTTCAGCACACCATCCACGGGGTCAACAAGCGAAGGCTGCGTGCTCGAACTAGCTATGTTTCCAGCAGCCTTGCCAATCTTACCATACAATCTGTCAAAGTCTGACTTCGTGTATGTGTAACCGATCCCAAAGCCATCACCACACTTAAACTGCTTAATCATCATGCCCAACTGCGGCTCACTAGCAGAAACCCAACTAAGAATCGCCCAAAGATAGGTATTCTCATTCTCCAAGTTGGCTTTCTCTATAGCAAGATTATCCAAATCAGAGATCAAACCAGGGCAAACAGAGCAGTCACTAGGTGGGCTAGACTCCACAACCTTAGTTTTCCCTAAAGACTTAACCAAGGTGTTCTTCTCATCTAGCTCCGACCTAAGCGTGGGACAAAGCTTGCAAGCACCAAACAGAACTGGCCTAGACTTCATCTCCTCTAGCTCGCACACAACAGTAGCAAACTTGGACTGCAATGAAGCTAGATCGGACTTATAGATAGGACACTCATCACATTCAAGCACATCGCTAACAATTGGAGCATCCTTAACCAGTTCTAGTTCATGCTTAGCCTTAGTGAGCTCATGAGACACGTCTGAAAGCAAAGTCTTAGCAACATCTAAGTTTACGACGTTCTCATCATGCTTGACACGGAGAGCAACAAGATCGTTCATGTGAGATATGCAGCCAGCGCACTCATCCTCACTAGATTTCTCCCTAGCACAAGCAAGCTCAGCCCTAAGCTTTCTACCCTCTCTAGCTACTTCCTTAAGAAGCCTCTTCTGGTTGTCGAGGGCGGCGTACAACTCTATAACCTTTGTATCGAGCAGGTCAATCGTGGAGTTTACCTCTGAATCACTCTCGGATGTAGCATGTCCACCTGGAGACGCACGAGCACCGTTGGCCTCACCCACCATGGTGCAGAAGCCCTTGCGCCGACCGGCCGCCAAGCATAGGCCGATGAAGCCGGTGGCTTCCTTGTCCCGCTTCTTCTTCTTCTTATCGTCGTCGTCGGAGGTCGGTGAAGAAGAGCGGTCGGTGTCGGAGCTCTTGTCGAGGTCGCTGAGCTGCGCTAGAAAGGCCTTCTCCCGCTTCTTGGCCTTGTACTGGAATCACTTCTTGAGCGACTCCTTGTCGAAGCATCCTCCCCGGTCACGACTGCGGTGCTTGTGGCGCCGACGCTCCTTGCTGGAGCCTCCCTCGTCGCGGTCGCGGTGGCGGTAGTAGTCGAAGTAGTTGTTCTGGCCACCGCCGGACTTCTTGGGGCAATCGGCGATGAAGTAGTTCAGATCGCCGCAGTTGTAGCACCCGGGGTTCTTCTTCCTCTGCCTGTTGTGGTAGACGCGCTGGAACTTGCTGATGAGGAGGCACAAGTCGTCGTCGCCCAGCGTCTCCAGCTGCTCATCTATAACAGAAGGCAAAGAGGCAAGAGAAAAGACAAGAGCAGAGTTAGCGTTAGAGCACGATCCACCTGGGCTAGTCACAAGAGTGATGCTCTTGGAAGGAGGGGCACCATTGAGCTTGGCTCGTGTCTGGTTATCCACCTCTGTGGCCTTGAGTTTGCTGAAAAGCTCGTTCATGGTCAGAGTCTCATAACCAGCAGACTCAATGATCGTGTTCACCTTGAGATCCCACACAGAGCGGTCAAGTGCGTAGAGAAGCTCGAGGGCCTTCTCATGCTCTGTGTACTCAAGGGCATCAGCAGATCTGTTCGCATTGACTTTGTTCACAATCGATTGAAATCGACTGAACATCAAGTCAATGCTCTCACCCGGCTCCTATGTGAAGTTCTCATATTCACGCCGGTGAGTCTCGTACAGCCTGGCCTTGACCTGAGGTGTGCCCTCGTGGTAGTTCTTCAGGCACGTCCAAATCTTGTGGCCTTCCTGAAAACCCTGGACGCGTGAGAAATCCGCACGAGAAACGCCAACGAACAAGGCATTGACAGCCTTGGCATTAGCCTCGTGCTCAGTCACTTGAAGAGGAGTGACCCGAGTGGCAAGCACCACATAAGTCTGGTTTTTTGTTATATCCCAGACCTCGGCTCCCATGCTCTGCAAGAAGGCTCTCATGTGAACCTTCCAGTAGGCATAGTCCTCACCAGAAAATACCGGGATCTTCCCAAGACTCGCCATGGTCGCCAAGTGGTTTTCGAACCGGTTAAGGTACTGAAAACCTCAACCAAGCTCTGATACCAATTGAGGGACCGAAACCGGCAACCAGAGGGGGGTGAATGGGAGCCAATCAAAATTTCTTTCGAAATCGATCCGTTGGCCTATATCCCAAAAATCACTACGAGCCCTCGACTCCTAGGAGATAAGAGAGTAGCTATGGAATAACTATCTCGTAGTGAAAAGCCCTAGGAAGCTCAGCCACCGCTTCCATCGGCGCCACGAGATGAAGCTGGCCCCGGAGGACGGCGTCAAGTTCCGGTGCGACGGGTGCAAGCTGCCCGGCACCGGCCTGCGCTACCAGTGCGGCGCGGCGCGGGCTACAACGGCGACCTCCACGTCGGCTGCACGCTGGTGCCTTCCTGCGCGGGAGATCGGCGGCAGCAGGTTCGTGCTCCGCGACAAGCCCCCGCCGCCCGCGGGCCGCCGGCACTGCGAAGCGTGCGGCCGGCGGCCCCGCGAGCGGGTTCGTCTACCACTGCCCCGAGCTCGACCACGACGTCCACCCCTGCTGCGCGGACCTGCCGGACCGCTTCGAGGTGGCCGGCCTCGCCTTTGAGCTGCGTATGAAGAGGCCGGCCTCGCCTTCGAGCTTCGTATGAAGAGGCCAACGCGCCCTCTGCGCGGACGACGACGGCAAGGGCCGGTGCTCGCGCTGCCTCTACTGGTCCTACCGCTGCGATGTCGGTGATGGCGGCGGGGCGGTGTTCCTGCACGTGGCATGCACCAGGGACCTGGTGGCGTCCGGCGAGGCCGCCGCCATCACCAGCGTGTCCATGGACGAGGCGTACAACAAGGTCATGGCCTCCGTGCCCAAGAGCGTCGTCATCGCTGATGGCGGCGGCCTCAAGCGCAGCAGCAAGCAGCCTTCCTCCTCCGGTGACGCGCACCGCACCAACCGCAGCACCGGCAAGGAGAGCGTTCCGGCCACCACCACCACCAAGCACAGCACCAGCAAGGAGATGGTTCCGGTGAGCGCCAAGGATCTCAAGGCGCTGCTGCTACAGGGGAGGGACGCCACCAAGACCAAGAGCCGCGTCGGTAGAGCGTTGCAGCGCTCGCTCAGGGTCCTTGGCTTCTTGGTGCGCGTCGTGATCGGCGTCATCTTTGGTCACCCGACGGCCATGGCCGTGGCGGTTGCCGGGGTCATCTTCTCCAACCGCTAGGCTCGCTCGCTTTCGCTTCACAGGGTGCATGTTTCGAGCTTATGATATATGCTGAGTGCATGATGATTATTATTGCTTACGGCACACAGTTTCAGTCTTTGTTTTTCCTCCTCTCCTTGTGTTTTTCTTTCTTTGGCTTCCAGTCGTGTTGGCTGCTGAATCTGAATGTAGAGGGGGAGGGTTCCAGGTCCTCGGCGTCTAGGGTTTTCCTAGGCGACTCGGGGTGGGTCTCGGCGACTAGGGTTTCCTTCGCGTTTCCTTGTCCTACGTCCTCCTGTTCCCGATCTGCTAGTTCACAGGATAAGATCATCGAGTCCACATCCCATCCCACGTTCGTGTCCACGTTGAGATCTCCGCCTGGAGCCTAGACCAATTCTGCTAGCCTCCCTGGTCGTTGATTGTCTTCGTGTTTCTCATCATTGTGATCTGGCGGCGGCGGGATGGAGGAAGTGGAAGGGATGTTGGGTCGCATGAACTTGTCGGCGGCAGAAAGGAAAGGCATTAGCGTGGAGGTGGAGGCTGGAGGACAAAGTGGATCTGCGGAATCGATGGCCGTCGAAAAGGTGCTCGCAGAGAAGCTGGTCCATGCAGATGGTTTGGCGAGTGCACTTGGAAGGATCTGGTGTCCAATCAAGGGAGTTGGGTGCAAGGATCTCGGTGAGAATCATTTTCTTTTCACCTTTCGTCAAGCATCAGGGAAGCGGCGTGCGCTAGAGGAAGGGTCGTGGATGTTTGGGAGAGATCTGGTGGTGATGACTGATTATGATCCAAACAAAACGGTAGAGGAGTTGGTGTTTTTCTTCATTCCGATATGGGTTCGTGTTCTAAAACTCCCTTTCGGAATGATGAAGAAGGCGACGGGGGAGGTAATTGGCAAGGAGATCGGGGTTCTGATGGAGGTGGAGGCGGATGATGATAGTTTGGCGGTGGGGCGTTTCCTGCGTATCAAGATCAGGCTGGATATTAGACAGCCACTCATGAGGGGAGTCACTGTTTTTGCTGGGGAAAATAAGAAACCATTGTGGTGTCCTTTGGAGTACGAGTTTCTCCTGAATTTCTGTTACATTTGTGGGATCATTGGCCATACTGATAAGCTTTGTGAAAAACAACTGACAAAGGGGGAGGTGCGGCAATATAACAAGAGTTTGCGGTGTATCCCTGACAGGAGGAGTAGAGAGGATGGCTCTGGTGATAGGTACTTTGGTGGTCGTTCTGTGGGTCCTTGGAGGTCGGGTGGGAGTGGTAGTAGGGGAAGCTTTGGAGGGTCGAGTAACAGGAGTCACTCTGGTCGTGCTGGGAGTGATGGCCCAACTTGGAGGAAGGAAGTAGTGCTGGTGGGGGAGAAGAAGGAAGAGAAAAAGAAAAACTCTGAAGAGGAGGTGACGAGTCCCCTGAAGCAAACGGAAGGTCAGCAGGACCCCGGGCTAGGAGGGTCGCCCAGCAGGAGCCGGAAGGTGCTGAGTTTTGGAACTGATAATGTCCAGCAATCGGATGAAAGAACTGAAGTAACAGACAACCAGATTACAGTGCCATTGGGTGATGCGAGGGAAGTGCCTGGGATGTATGACCAGCACGTGAACAGCGCATTACAGGCCATGCATGTGGATCCTGGTCAGGCCGTGGAGGGGGAAGGTAGCTTGGAGGCGACGGAGGATGCAGAGGGGGTGGGGAAGGAGAAGGCTCCCAAGCGGGGCCGATACAAAAAAAATAGTTCGAAATACCAGCAGCACGGAGGTAGCAGCCAACTCTGCATTTGAGGGCAGAAAGCGCTCGCTGAGCAATGAGGAGCTTGGGAGTAAGAAGATGAGGATGTCAGTTGATGATAATGTGGCAGGGCTGTCGGAACAGCCCTGCGAGAATCAATGAAGGTGATAGCTTGGAACTGTCGGGGGTTGGGGAACGGCCCGGCAGTTCGTGGCCTTTTGGATATCCAAAAGGTGGAAGACCCTGACATTTTGTTTCTCTCTGAAACAAAGATGGATCGGCGTAGGATTGAGGGCTTGCGGTGGAGCCTGGGTATGACGAATTTGGTGGTGAAAGATTGCGAGGGGAAGAGTGGTGGGCTTGCAATTTTTTGGAAAAAGGAGATTAATTTCCAACTTCGTGCAGTGTCTCGACTGTACTTGGATGGGGATGTGGTAGAAGAAGATGGTTTTGTTTGGAGGTTTACTGGATTCTATGGACAACCAAGAACGGAGAGAAAAGAAGTGTCATGGAGGGCGCTGCGGGTGCTGAATGCAGCAAGGAGACACCCGTGGTTGTGTATGGGTGATTTCAACGAGATTCTGGTAGGGCATGAGAAGGAAGGTGGTGTGGCGCGCCCACAGATTTGCATGGACCGCTTTAGGGAAGTTTTGGAGGAATGCTCTCTGGACGACTTGGGGTTCGCTGGTGATCCTTTCACCTGGCGAAATCACAGCCATACGGATGCTCATTATATCCGTGAGCGTCTTGATCGGGCTGTGGCTGATGCTGCTTGGCGAACACGCTTCCCAAATTTCTTGGTGAGAAATGGGGACCCTCGGCACTCTGATCACCGTCTGGTGATTGTGACCATGGAGGAGGAAGTGGTGCGTAGTGGCAGGGGGAGTGGCCCAGTTTTTCAGTTCGAAGCTGGGTGGGTGCAGGAGGAGAATTGTGCAGCGATAGTCGAGAATGCTTGGAAACTCTCGATGAACACACGAACGGGTGTGGTGGCTGATGCAGTGAAAGATGTAGCGGGTGATTTATGGGATTGGAGCAGGAATATTTTGGGCGATCTGGAGAAAAGGATCAAGCATGTCAAGCGCCAGCTGGAGGTGTGTAGGCGTCGTGTTATATCCTCAGAGATGATCGCGCGGGAGCAGATCCTGAAGTACAAACTGGAGAAACTAGAGGAGCAACGTGATATGTATTGGAGACAAAGAGCGAAAGTGCATTGGTTGCAGAATGGTGATCGCAACACCAGTTTTTTCCACCGGCATGCTTCTGAAAGGCGGCGGCGGAGACGAATAAATAAGTTGGTCAATGATGATGGTGATGTTGTGACGAATGTGGCAGGTATTCATGAATTGGTGACTAATTATTATAAGTCTTTGTTCACTTCCCATGCAGGGGATAGATATGATGAATTAATACAGCAGGTCCCAGCAAAAGTTACGAGAGAAATGAATAGCTCTCTGTTGGGGGAGTATTCTGATGAGGAAATCAAACATGCTCTGGATAGTATGGGGGATCTAAAAGTTCCTGGCACTGATGGTATGCCTGCTTTGTTTTATAAGAAGTATAGGGCTTTTCTTGGGGGTGGAGAAATGCCGAGGAGTTGGAATGACACCGTTGTAGTCCTAATACCAAAGGTTCCTAACCCAGAACATTTGAAAGATCTACGGCCAATAAGCTTGTGTAATGTGGTGTACAAGATTGCATCCAAAGTCTTGGCAAATCGGCTGAAGGTGATTCTTCCTGATATTATTTCTCTGAACCAGAGTGCTTTCGTCCCCGGCCGAATGATAACAGATAATGTTTTGCTTGCTTATGAGCTTACTCACCATTTGTAGAATAAGAAAAAGGGTGTACAAGGGCTTGCTGCTCTGAAACTGGATATGAGTAAGGCCTATGATCGTGTCGAGTAGGAGTTTTTTAGGAGAATGATGTGCAAATTGGGCTTCCATCAGCGGTGGGTGGATGTGGTGATGCAATGTGTGACAACTGTGACCTATCGGATCAAAGTGAACGGTGAGCATACGGAACAAATAGTACCTGAGAGAGGATTGCGGCAAGGCGACCCTCTTTCACCGTATCTCTTCTTAATCTGTGCTGAAGCTTTTTCATGTCTCCTGAACGCAGCTGAGGCAAGAGGCGAGTTGACTGGAGTCAAAATATGTCGGGGTGCGCCGAGTATAAACCATCTATTGTTTGCAGATGATTCACTGTTACTCTTCCAAATTAATGATCAGAGTGCAGGACATTTGCAAAATGTGCTTTCACTGTATGAGAACTGCTCAGGGCAGTTGGTAAATAAGGAAAAGTCTTCAGTCATGTTCAGTAAAAACACTAGTGAGGAGATTAAATCTGCGTTCATGCTCTCGTTGGATCTTGCTGCTGAAACGCAGAATGAAAAGTACCTGGGTCTCCCGGTTTTCATTGGGAATTCCAAGGTTAAAACCTTATCATATTTGAAGGATAGAGTGTGGAAGAGAATCCGGGGATGGAAGGAGAAACTGCTATCTAAAGCTGGGAAGGAGGTTCTTATAAAAGCAGTGGCTCAAGCAATACCATCATATGCCATGTCCTGTTTTGATATCACAAAGACTCTGTGTGATCAGATTGGGGCCATGACATGTCGCTACTGGTGGTCAGTCCAAGATAAAGAGAACAAAATGCACTGGTTATCATGGGAGCAGCTGTGTAAGCGTAAGCAAAAGGGAGGGCTTGGATACAGAGATTTACACCTCTTCAAATTGGCTATGCTAGCTAGACAGGGGTGGCGTCTTATAATGGAGCCAAACTTGTTATTTGCACAGGTTCTGAGGGCTAAATATTTTCAGAATGGAGATCCGTTGACAGCTAGTGAGAAGCCTGGTATTTCCTATACATGGAGGAGTATTCTGTGCGGTCTGCAAGCGTTGAAAAAAGGGCTGATTTGGAGGGTTGGTGATGGCTCAAGCATCAACATTTGGAGTGATGCATGGATTCCGAATGGAGTTTTACGATGACCAGTTACGCCTAGGGGAAGAATAGTTTACAATAAAGTGTCTGATCTCATTGATCCACACTCTGGAACCTGGGATGAGGAACTTATTAAGGAGATCTTTTGGGAGGAGGACGTTAAACACATACTATCCATTCCCATCAAGCATGGAAGGGAAGACACTCTAGCTTGGCACTTTGACAACAAAGGTATTTTTTCTGTCAAGTCAGCCTATCACGTTCTGGAGGACGCCAAGGAAAGGGATCAAATAAGACAAACAGGTAGCTCAAGCTCTAGTGTTGAAAGGGAGCAGGATGTTCGCTGGCATCAGTTGTGGAAGATAGCCTGTCCACCGAAGGTGAAGCTTTTTCTGTGGAGATTGGGGCACAACAGCTTACCTTTGCGCATGAACATTTTGAGAAGAGGTATGGAGATAGATACCAGGTGTCCAGTGTGCTGGCGTTTAGATGAGGATGGCGGCCACTGTTTCTTGAAGTGTAAGATGGTCAAAAAGTTATGGAGGCATATGAATTTGGAGCATATACGTATCCAGCTATTGTCACTAAATAGTGTAGTGGAGGTTTTAATGTGCGTCCTTGCTCTGAACGATAGCCAGAAATTCCCTGTCATTGGTCTATTGTGGGCATGGTGGAATGCCAGGAACAAATGCAATGTGGGAGAACAGATGAAAAAGGTCGATTCAGTCAGCTTCAGTGCACATGAGATTATTGCTAGTTGTGGTAAAAAACAAACTAGGCCAAGTCGAGAGGCTATACCTGGACGAAAGTGTTGGCAACCACCACCAGTTGACTTTCTAAAGGTGAACTTTGATGGCGCTTTCAGGGCAGTGGAAAAGGATGGAGCATGGGGTTTCATTATTAGGGACAGTGATGGTCAGGCAGTCGTGGCAGGATCAGGCCGGCTATCTGCAGTTCCTGATGCTATCTCGGCAGAAGGGGAAGCATGTTTGGCAGCACTGGAGGCGGCCATGAACCGTGGAATATCTCGAGTGATTATTGAAACAGACTCGACGAATCTGGTTTCGGCTCTTCGCGGCAATGCTTATGATCAAGCACCTGGTGGAGTCATCTTTAGTGAAGCGCGGGGTGTTTTAGAGATGCATTTTGATCATGTTATTTTTTCTGCTATTCCTAGAACTTGTAATCAAGCGGCACATGAGCTCGCTCGTTTTGGTCTTAGTCGGGACCCGGACCTCCCAAGTGTGTGGGAGGATCCCCTCCCTGGTTTTGTAACGACTTTGGTGGATCGCGATCGTGCTGATCCTGGGTTTGCTTAATTAAAGAGTGAGTTGACTATAAAAAAAAAAGAATCTGAATGTAGAGGTCGGAATTTTGTTAATCGAGTGAGTTTCATCGGTTTGCGTGATTATATTGTACCACATGTATTGTGCTGGAATTTTAGTGGGCTTGGTCCATTAACAGTTTCGAAATTTTCAATAAATCTCAAAGACTCATGTGTGCAAGAGGAAGTGGTGCAAGTTTAGTCTCACCTTGCTAGTGGGGGGGATGGCAAACATAAATATAGAAGTTATCTCCACTCTCTTGAGCTATGTGATGGGGGAGAGAAGAGAAACACCACGTATGTGCACGCCTTGCCGGGCGCGAGGCAGCTGCAAGAATGGTCTGCTGCCAAAACAATTTTAACTAAAAGTAGGTGGATATTCATTTTTTATAAAAAAAATATTTCTACCTAGAAGTTTTATTTTTTTCACCCAAAATTTTAACATACCCATCTCTTCTACCGGCAATTTACTTTCCTTTGATACGCACGTCGCTTTGACCCATGCATGGCAAAAATTTTACCCAAACTACTCTACATGGCCAGCCAATCAATTCCCATAAGTTTCCATAAATGTGAGGAAGAAAATATACGTTTGGAAGGAAAATATTCTTTTCTTTCTTTCCTTATGCACACGCACACGATTTATTCTTTTCTTTCCTTATGCACATGCACACGGTTTATCTTAACATGGAAAGCACATACGGAAACCGATCGATCACTCTCTATCCACAAGGCCTAAAAAAATTTGGCTTCAACATATTTTGAATGCTTGCGGTAAATGAAAAAATGAAAATTACTATAGTATATGTTAAATTATATATGTGAATATAAATCTATTATTTATAATGTTTTTTAACTCCCGCATGCCGCCTTGCACTATACTATAAAGATCCATAGTAGATGATCGCCTGAATATTTTCTTAGCAATAGATGACCGTCGACCACTTGGAGATATCACAAACACGTTGAATCACTATGAAAGCAATATACTTCGTGCAAATTGGAATCATGCCCCTAAATCGATCATCTGATGCAGTGATTACCATTGAAATATTATCGTTGTTACTTTCCCCGGTCACCTCTCTAGTACCCAAGTCCCCAATCCGATTCCAATGCATAAATTTTGACGTAAGCAATTTTTTTTAAACAGCTTGGTGAGGGAGGAGCATTCCTCTTCGATCACCCACTTACTCCCTCTGTCCTGAAATGTAAGTCATTTTGGTTTGTTCTAAATCAAACTATTTCAAATTTGACCAAATTTATAGAAAAAAGTAATAACATTTTGAATGACAAATGAGAATAATTAGATCCACAATGAAATGTACTTTCGTAATTTACTTATTTGATGTGTTAGATGTTAGTATTCTTTCTATAAATTTGGTCAAACTTAGACTATTTTGACTTAGAACAAAGCAAAATGACTTACATTAAAGAATAGAGGAAGTAATCATTAACGAAAAGGTAACGGAAAAGCGTGTGAACCTTTTGTACTACTAGCAGCTTAGGTTGTGTTTAGATGATTTGGTCAAAATTTTTGGAAAGAGAATCTTGCTAATTTGAAGTATTAAATAAAATCTATTTACAAAATTTTTTGCACGAATGGGTTGTAAATCGTGAGACGAATTTAATGCATGTACCTAGTAGTTTTGCATGTAACTAGTGTGGCCATAATTTAATTACACGCAACTATCTGATATCTACATACCACACTAGTTGAGTACTCATTTTGTAAAAATGTCTATGAAGATAATAAAGTTTAGGTACATGCTTGCTTTCCTGAACCCTAAACCCCACAGAGACCATTTAATACATGACGCATGAGATTGTAAGATCATAATCTCAAAAAGGAACTGTTCTTCCTCTTTATAAATATAAATATAAGGAACAAGTCTAGATTACCCCCTGAACTTGTTAAGGAGTCTAGATTATCTCCATGGACTACAAAACCAGATATCTTACCCCCCTCAACCTCTAAAACCGGGCAAAGTACCCCCTTGGCTGGTTTCTAGGGCGGTTTTTCTGATATGGTGGTGGCCCCACATGCCAGCCTACGGGCCCCATATGTCAGCCTCTCTTATCTCTCTCCTCCCTCATTCCTCTCCTCTCGCCTCTTTGCTCGCCCCATCACCACGGCCGGCCCTCCCGCCGAGGTCGGCGGCGGCGGCACTATTCGCCTAAACGGTCATTTAGCCCGTTTACACACTGTTTAAATGCTAAACAGTGGCACACCATTTCCGTTTAATCTGTTATTTTGACCGTTTAAACGGATGTTTTGCCCGTTTAAACACCTGTTTTGCTCGAATAATGAACTAAACGAAAGAGACCGACTGTTTACTGTTTAGGATAACACTCGCCTTCGCGCCGAGCCCGCCTCGCCCCCCTTCGCGCTGAGCTCGCCGCCGTCTCCCTCCTCGCATGCCCTTGCCTCTGCTCCACGCTGTGCGCCGCTCGCAGTCATCGACTCGCAACGCCGGAAAAGGCCCAGACCGAGGGGGAGCTTCGCCGCACAACAGCCGTGCCCGTGCGCATCTCCCAAACCGCTCACTGCCTCCCTCTCTTACCCTTTTGCAGCGCCGTGTCACGCGACCGCCATTGGAGCCACCGAGGAGGAGCTCCAAGCCGCCGGTCAATTCGCCGCGCCCCCAGCCTATCCGCTCAATTCCTCGCGCCACCAGCACTGTCTCCACCCCGCGAGCACCACCAACCACTCGCCTCGCCTCGTAGTGGACCACATCGGCCTACCACCGGCGAACCCCCTTTGTTTCCATCACCGCCAAGCTCGTCACTGGTGAGCCCCTACTACCGGCCCTCCTAGTCATTAACCGACCCCACGGCCGCGTTCGCCGCCGCCTTGCGATGCTTATGCGCGCGCCCATCGCGCGTGTTCGCCGCCGGTGTCGCCGGAGCGCCACTTGCGCCTCCGCCTCCGCCTCCGCCATAGCGGCGCGCTGCATGGAGTAGAGGCGAAGGCGTGCGAGGAGGGAGACGACGGCGAGCTCAGCGGGAGGGGGCGGGGAGGGAGGCCTCGGCGCGAAGGCCGGCGGCGGCGACCTCGGCGGGAGGGTCGGCCGCGGCGCTGGCGCGAGCAAAAAGGCGAGAGGAGAGAGGTGATAGGGAGGAGAGTAGAGAGAGGCTGATCTATGAGCACGGTAGGTTGACATGTGGGGCCACCGCCACGTCAGCGAAACCCAACCTGAAAACGCGCTAAGGGGGTATTTTGCCCGATTTTAGGAGTCAAGGGTGTAAGATATCTGATTTACTTCTTTACAAATTCAGAGGGTAAAATGGACTTGTTCCTAAATATAAATATAAATGTCCATTCTCTTTTTATAACTCTACTAGGATCATCCTTTTTATTTATATTAAGAATAAAATCATTAGGCTCGCTTGTGCTAACCACTGCTTTGCCTGGGATTTTTTTGAAAGAAAACTTTGCCTTGGATTGCCATGGGAAAAAAATCCACCATGGCTGTGTTTAGATCCGTAAAATAGTGGTAAAAAAATCACATCGGATACTGTAGCACACTGTAACACTTTTCGTTTGTTTGTGGTAATTGTTGTCCTACTATTACATAACTAGGCTCAAAAGATTCGTCTCGTCGTGTACATCAAAACTATGTAATTAATTTTTTTATTTATCTTCATTTAATGATGCATGAGATAAAAGATTTGATGTGATAGGTGAATAGTGAAATTTAGATTGAGAAATTTTAGAACTAAACACAGCCCATTTGGCGTGTTCTGAAGCGTGCGCTGCGCCTATAGATGTCCATTCGGGCCGCCCGGCCCGGCCCGCGCGCCGGGCCCGCCATGGCTCGGTCATCTCCGGGCCGTGCCCGGCCCGGCCCTATTCATTAGCGGGCCGTGCCGGGTCAGCCCACGGGCTCCGCTGACGGCCCAGGCACGGGCCCGTGGGCCTGTTTCGTGCCGGGCCAGCCCGCAAAGCCCGGCCTGCTTCTCGGGCTCGCCCCCCCGCGGCCCACGATGGGGGGCGCCGGTGCTCGGCCGTGGGAGGCGGCGCGGTGGACCGGCGAGGCGCGGGACCGGCGAGGCGGCGACGGCGGCGGAGAGGAGGCGCGGGACCGGCGAGGCGGCGACGGCGGCGGCGGAGAGGCACGGCCACGGCGACGGCAGCCCACGAAGCGGGGCTAGATCTAGGGGCTAGCCTAGCCGGCTAGGGTTGCGCAAGGGGCGGCGTCGAGGAGTAGAGGAAGCCCGCCGCCGCCGGCCAGCGGGCCGGAGCCAAGGAAGCCCGCCGCTGCCGGCCGGTGGGCCGGAGCCGAGGAGGCGGCGGAGTCGAGGAGTCGTAGGAGTCAGCGGAGCGGAGGAGGTCGGCAGAGCGGAGGAGGTGGCGGGGCGGACGACGGAGTCGAGGAGTAGGGTGGGACGGGGCCTGCTGCGTGAGGGCGGAGCGCCGGAGCCGCGGAGGGGAGGAGCACTGCGCGAGGAGGCGGCGGGGAGTCGAGTCGGGGGATAGAGGAGTCGAACGGTGTCGGGGGATGGGGGCGCTAGGGTTGACTGGCTCTGGGTTGGGCTGTATGTTTAATACTTCGGTAGGCCTTTGGAGTTAGCGGGCCGTTACCGGGCCGGCCTGCTAATTCCGTGCCGGGCCGTGCCAACCCACGGGCTGGGGTGACGGCCCAAGTCCGGGCACGGGGAGCGGGCCGAGCCAGCCCGGGCACGGTTTGGACCGGGCCGGGCCATGCTTGGGCCGGGCCAAATTGATCGTGCTTCGGGCGGACTAACGGCTGCGGGCTACATGCACATCTATAGCTGCGCCGCTGTCCCTGCTGACGTCCGCCTGCTGCGGACACAGCGCCCCTGGCCAGCATCTGCATCTCCTCTTCCCAAGAACTCGTCTTGGTCTCCTCTCCTCTCCTCTGCCGCCAGTCCACGCGCTCCTTCCCCCTCTGGCTCCTCCCTCACACGGCGCTCCTCCTCCTAATCCCTCCTCCTCCTCCTCCCCCTCCTCCCGGTCTCGTCCGGCAGCTCTCCTAGCAGCATCTGCAGCCGCCCCCGCCCGTAGCCCTGACCGCCGGAGATCCGGAGTTTTCTTGGTACGCGAACCCACCCCCCTGGTTCTTTTTTTTTTTTTTGAGAAGAACCCCCCTGGTTCTTCTTCCCGGCAAGTTCCAACGCCCTCTTCCAGTTCTCGATTCCTCACCGCGTTCTTGCTGTGGCTAGCTGCTTCGGTTTCTTCTCGCGTGGTGAGGAGGTTGGGTTGTCCTTGTGGATTGGGGATCGCCTGGCGCGAGGATGAATACGAGGCCGGTGGTGCTCGTCCTCCTCCTGCTCGTCCTCATCATCACGTCGCAGTTCGAGTGGAAGCAGCAGATCGGGGACGCCGCCGACGCCGACCCGGCCGCCGCGCGCCGGCGCCAGCAGCTGCTCGCCAGGGAGGACGCCGTCAAGGAAAAGGTTCGTGTCCAAGCAACCTGACCTAACTTCCTTTTTAGTTGTCCCGTGTGCTTTGCAAGGTTGGTGCATTCGCAATTGAAGCAGCTGTCATGCTTTCGCCCCCTTTTCCTCTTCCAAAGAAAAGCTTGTGGCAGTGATGTCTGAACTAAATTTGGGTACAAGTTGAAACTGTAATCGTCACTAAATCGGAACTAACCAAATTGTGCACGCATTTAATTGATTTTGGTCTTTCGGATTGGTTGACAGGTAGATTGAAGATCTGTGTCAATAGATAGTAGTAACGTCTTAAGCTAGGAGATATGAATCTATTAGAAATCTACTTCAGCTGGGGAATGCATTGTTAGTATATCCCATTAGATGTGAATCCAAAAAAAATATAGAATGGGCACTTTGCCACCTGACCTCTGGCTTGCTAGCACCTATCAATTTATAGCATGAAGGAGATGCAGCGTGTTTGCTTACATCATATATCATGAGCCACGAGTCAAAAAAAAAAAATCATGAGCCATACATGTGCTGCAGCCAGTTGCAAACCTATTTCTAGAGTAGTTTGCAAGCAGAGTTTCCGGTTACTAACAGACCTGCCGTTACAGGCTTACAGCCAGTGAAGTGAAATCACGGGAGTGATGATTCCCTGCATTTAATTCACAACTGTGTAGTTTTTCCCTTCCAAATAAGGTAACAGTTTAAAAATAGTACTACCTTCTGAAGTATGGAACTTTTGGTCTGTTTTTAGTTGCAGCTAGCTGGTAAAGAACCTTGTAGGGACGAATTTTGAGTATATTGGTTAGTTCAGCAAGAATAGAAGATATAAAGGAACTATCATGCTCTTTATTGCAAAATGGGAAGCACTGTTGTGTTCAAAGCATCACAAGAACATGCATTACCTATTGAGATCTAGCTTGCTATGTTATGCCTTATGCATGTTTGGTAATAAACTAATAACACAACCTTTGAGGTCCAAGCCTCAGTTGATGTGAAACAGGATAACAATTGGATAACGATCAATTACTGTATGTTTTGGCTTCAGTATTAGGACTAAAATTAATCCTTTGAAGAAATGGGGAGTCTTGACATGTTTTTGGCAAAATGAAGTCAGGCAACTGTTTTCAGTTACTTGATTACTTCTGTAATTAGGCAGTTTGACTGCTACCACATCATCAATTTTTTTATCCATCTTTCTGCAGAGTAGCATGTGCACTTATCATTGTATTTGCTTCAGCTTCAGCATCAATACAAAAGCAAAAAAATCACGGATGGGGTCCATATTGGTGCATCTCCCATGTGGAATTGAGAGAAAAAACAATTGTAGGAAGATGTCAATCTGTACTATGTTAAAAAGACAAGCAATGTAGATTTATATTGCACAATATTATGTGTGTAGCTTCTCTTTTTACATAATAAAAATATGAGGATTCTTGTTCACTCTTTTCTTTTATTTTCATTTTAACTTTTGCAAAATTCATTTGTTGTAACATGGCCTGCATATATGAAATTTAAGATTTTTTTTTCTCTGGGTATGCAGATTAACCATCACCCAAATAATCATCAATACTTGTACAGACGCCTTAACTTAGTTTGTCACTTTGTAGTTTGTCTTATATTCCTCAGGAGAAATATGTAGTGTTAATTGGTAATCATTAAATCATGCCATGAAGTAGAATGACTTAATTTTTAGATTCAGATAAGTGAAATGTCTAATGTCCTGAACTTTGCCCAGAAAAAAGGCATGGTGATGATGTATTTAAGTTTGATAGCCTTTGTTTCCTTATTATGATAGGCATATTGAATTGGTTTAGGTCTCATTGGTGAGATTTCGGAGTCCACTGTGAGTAAACAAGGATTCTGGTATTACATTGGAGCATCAGTTTGCCAAGTCTTTCTTTAGAGTCAACAATAAAATCCATGCATTTGAATGGTCTTCACTAATGAAAGTCATGGTATAGGTATTCATAACTAACAATCATGTACAGAGAATTGGTTGCTCACTTGGTTACTAAAGGTTGATGATCCTCCTTGAAAACATGAATTGCTTATGCTGAATATATTCTGCCAAGATTAGAAACAGTTGTTCCAGTTGCTGAATCTGCTAACTGAAGTTGTCAAAATCTTGAATCTGAATCAGATTGTAGGGAAAACTGAAGAATTAATATAATATCTAAAATTTGAAATTGGTTAGTGACCAGGGCTTTTGCTTCCCTATAATTGGAAATACAGTTACCCAACATGCTGCAATGTTTTAGAAACTATCCATAAAAAATCATGTACATAGGTTACATAATGTCATCTGATAAAAATTCTCAATTTTATTCATCTTTGATATAGAGATTCAAACCACACGGATGATACTCTTAGCACACATTGAACAATGCCAAATTGTAAGCTGGTAGATATTGTTTCTAAAAAGCTCGACCAACCTAGGAGGAACTAAGGTGGCATTGTGAATAAGAAGAAATGGGCACCCAAATTCAAGTAAAAAAGAACTTGAACCTACCTAGGTTGTGAGAGTGTACACCTGCTCAGTTATTACTATTTTGCTTCTTACATTTAGGATGTATTTGCCATTGAATTTTGCAGGCTTAACTTTGTGCGTACCATGTACATAATCTTTTTACAACTTAAGCATTGCGACAAAGTGAATTTACTAGTGGGGACAAAGGAACCGTTGGATACGAAATTCACATTCATTTGGTTTTTTATGTGATTCTATACATGAATTAAATTAAACATTAACTCCTGCTACTCACAGATAAGTTATGTTTGAAAGTAGACATCTCGAAATATAGCTTTGACCACTAGATTCTATTATAATGATTTAAAAAGTAAAGAAAAATTACAATATTTAACTACTATTTCAGATGAATCTGCTTATATTGTTTTCAAATAATTCAATCACAACATGAAATATTTATTAAAATTCAATGTTTAGATGCTTCAGGCAACCTAAATTGTCATTTATTTGTGACCTGAGGGAGTATATAAATAGGGAGAGTTACTTATTTCCATTGAAGAAAATTGCAATTTGCCATTAGTGTCTCAATAAGAGGCCCCACATGTATCACCTAGCAAATAAAGAATTGTGCAAAATTGGAATAGCAGAAAAGAAAGTACTCCTATAATTATCTCAATACCAGTGCATTTGCTAAAAGATACTTCTGTATCTTTTTTTTAAATGTTGCAATGTAAAATATCATGCGCTATTTATGCAAATTATATTGAGCGTGAATAATTGAAAAGTAATATGTACAGGTAACCATTTATAATAACCCCCATAACTGATAGAGTTGGAGATAGCATTGTATAAATTTTTTTTCCAGTATGCTACCACCATTTCTTTTGTAGAATCACATGGTCTTATGATTCTACCAAACTAAGCAGGATGCCAAAGTGAGATTGATCTTGGCTAGTAAAGTCATAGCATTGTAACTTAGAATCGAGTCTGACAATCATGTACTTGGCATCCTATTTGATTGCCATCTTGTAACTAATTATTGGTGAAGTGTTGGTAGCAATATTGTGATATGAAAAGATTCAACTATGTTAGGCCTTGATATTTAGAAATTAATCCTTTGCCCACCTCTTGGTCCAATATTACTTCTTGAGGGCATTATTTTGCTGAGTATAATATCTGGAGATACCTGTTCTTTTCCTCTGATAAGTTTTTTTCGTGCCATCTGCAGATAATAATATCTCAAGAGAAAAATATCCAACAACTTAATCAGCTTATTGAGAGCCTTCAGCGCCAGCTACTACATTGCCGTGGCAGCAATAACACTGCTCATACAACCACTGTGCCCGCCACTGAAGTAGGTGAAGTTGAGGAACATGAAACCATTGATGATGAGAACAGATGATCACCTTGGCAAATGGTTCTTAGATTCTAGTACAGCAGCCAACAAACCAGAGGTTAATCTGCACCTCGCTCGTATGGGATGCCGTCTAGTGGACGACCGAATCGTACTCTGATTCACTGTATTGTACACTCGCCACGACCAGCTAGCGGGTCGTCACCCATGTAAGCCTGTAGAGAGTTTGTAATCTGTATTGTGCTGTAGGCCACGGTCACTAATTCAATTGAAAAGCTACCTGACCATTATTTGTTCCGGTGATGGATGATTCTGCCCTCAAAGGTCAAATATACTGCATTGTCATTTTTTGCTATCTGGCCATGAAAGGTGAAATATTATATTGATGTGTACTCTAGTGCCACCTCAATGTACCTCTCTCAGATTCATGAACTCCACTTTGCCAGCCTGGTGCTTATATAGTGTACAGAGTAACATGTCCACCACTAGTGCTTGTGATGATAAACTTGTAAATTGCAGGGAAGCTGGTTGACTTGAGTAGGCAGTTGATCTTTCATTCTTCATGTTTCAGATAATGAAGTTCCATTCATTTCTCCTGTTACTATTAGAGAAGGAATGTCCTAATTTGGAGGCTTCGAATATGCTATGCATTTGTATTATGTACTGTGGTAGTGTATGTGTGCTTGACATTGTTGCCCTGCTTTTACCTCTGTCGGTGCTATGATGTGCTGTCATTTAATCAAATCAATCAGGGGCATGTTTGAGGTGCAATGATATTGGGTAGAGGTCACCCCTGTTGTTAACGCAGGGTTTCTTTTTTTTTTCCCCTCTGTTTACTCTGATTCGCCGATCCAAAGAGCCAGTTTACAGAACATCTATCCCTTATTCCCTTTGCCTGTCGATGTAGATGAAGAAACGTTGTAAAGGAAAGGCAGGACAAAGGAAGCGAACCACAAACAAAGGTGATTCGCCATTCCTGTCCCAGCTTGCAAGCAAACAAAGGCCGTGTTTAGTTCTTTATATGTAAAAATTTTGTGTTGGAATCTTGCTAATTTGAAGTACTAAATGAAGTATATTTATAAAACTTTTTGCATAGATGGGTTGTAAATCGCAAGACGAATCTAATGATGCTAATTAATCTATGACGAATTCATAATTAGCGAATTGTTACTGTAGCATCATTGTTGCAAATTATAGATTAAGTAGGCTCATTAGATTCGTCTCGCGATTTACAGCCCATCCATGCAAAAAGTTTTGTAAATAGACTTCATTTAGTACTCCATGCATGTGTCCCAACATCCGATGTGATGTTTTTTTTGCGTTTACGGGATTTACGGGTAAAGATCTAAACAGGCCAAAGCTCGCGTCACAGCTACCGAGGGCCCCTTCTATCCAAGAAAAGTCTCTCTCCGGTGCGTGATCCCGTCGTCACCGGCGCCTGTGGCTCTTGAGCGTCGGAGAAGAGGGGGAAGTAGGATTGGCTTGTTGGTGTAAATAGTAAAGAACTATTTCCGTCTCAAAATATAAGTTTTTGTTGACTTTTGCTGATCATGTTTGACCATTCGTCTTATTCAAAAAATTTGAGAAAAAATAAAAACAATTAAGATATACTTCAAATATATACGATGATAAAACATGTCATAACAAAATAAATAATATTTTCACAAAATTTTTAAATAAGACGAATGGTCAAACATGATCAGTAGAAGT
Source organism: Panicum virgatum (assembly GCF_016808335.1). Taxonomy (NCBI): domain Eukaryota; kingdom Viridiplantae; phylum Streptophyta; class Magnoliopsida; order Poales; family Poaceae; genus Panicum; species Panicum virgatum. Next base: position 10,042,961 of record NC_053146.1, read on the forward strand.
CAGTAAATACTTATATTTTGGGACGTAGCTAGTTTCTACTCCCTCCGTTCCAAATTGTGGATTGTTTTGGCAAATTTAGATACATAGAATTTACTATGCATCTAGATATAATATTTATTTAGAACAAAAATCTACATATCTAGATTTGTCGAAACGATCTACAATTTAGAACGGAGGGAGTAGTTTGCTGCTACTAAGGTTGCTCGCCGGCTTTCACTAGTTAATCTCCTCTTGTTTATTTATGTGAACAGTGCACTGCTTCTCACACGTCGGTTGGCATATAAAGCACTGGCGAAGCTATGTTGTGGCCAAAGGGAGCCATGCCCCTGGCTATGCAAATTTTCCACTAGGTGAACAGTACTTTAGCACTGTCCATCAGATTAGCAGCTTAATTACCACGTCTGCCCCCCCCCCCCCCCCGATTCACACTGCTTCTTACTTTGCTTTATTCTTGTGCTCTGCTTGGTGCTTAATCACTCGGTACTTTATTTACCAGATCAGTGGAGATGGAATGAAATACCCTTGAGGTAGTTATCTGTACTTGGTTTCGTTGATGCCATTGTACTGGAAGCAATGGCGTAGCTCACTTACACTGGCAGAGCTACATTGTAGCCAAAGGGGGCCATGGCCCCCCTGGCTACGCAAATTTTCCACTAGGTAAATAGTAATTTTGGCACTGTTCATCAGATTAGTAGTTTAATTACCACGTCCGCCCCCTCCTAATTCAGTGTTCAAGCTCCATCACTGATATAATGGGTTAATGGTAAATGCTTTGGCCTGATTAGTTACTAGAACAGTGCACTGCTTCTTACTTTGCTTTATTCTTGTGCTCTACTCTGCTTGGTGCTTAATCACTCGGTCCTTTATTTACTAGATCATCAGTGGAGATGGAATGAAATGCCCTTGAGGTAGTTATCTGTACTTGGGTTCGTTGATGCCATTGTACTGGAAGCAGTGGCGTAGCTCACTTAAGATTTTAGGTGGGGCAGAATTAGTCTTGATCTTGGTTTGTCAAGTTTGAAGCCACCATATAACCATAGCTAAACCGCTGCAGAGCTCACGCTGTCATTTGGAAGGAGTGATGGGGTGTCTTTGTGCCACTAATTAAGGGTGTGTTTAGTTCACTTTGGATTTTGGATTTTGGGATTTTGGAAGAGAATCTTTCAACATTTAAAGTATTAAATGTAGACTAATTACAAAACTAATTATAGATCTCGTCTGTAAACTACGAGACAAATCTAATGAGCCTAATTAATCCATCATTAGCATATATTTACTGTAGTTTTAATGTAGCAATTTAGTATCTAATCACATCCTAATTAGGCTCATCAGATTCGTCTCGCGATTTACAGTCTATTTATGTAATATGATTTATTTTTCGACTATATTTAGTACATCATGCAGTCGATTTACAAAATTTTTGAATTTTGAGATTTTGGATCTAAACACGGCCTAAGCTGGGGCCCCCTTGATGCCGTATGGAGAGCTTCGCCACCGACGGGAAGTGGCATTCTTGTGATTAATATTTGTGCAAGATGTAAATGTCTTTATGATGTGTGGTGATATTATTAAATAATGTATCTTTGTAATTATTTGAAATTTGAAAAAAAGCTTCAAATTTTTTGTTATGAGCTGTATCACAAACTTTTGTCGATAATTGGGCTTAAAATAACATTATTTTTAAATCGGTCACAAAGACCAAGAATTGGGACTGTTATAGCTTGACATGTGGTCCAACTGAAGGCTGACACATGGTGTAATCAATATTGACATGTGGTGTAATAAAATATTGACATGTGGCGTAAAAAACATTGACACGTGGTGTAATAAAATATGGGCATGGATGCCACGTCAACCAGCCGCCATGTGGATGACATGTCAGCTGCTAGCGTTGATGACATGTCAGAAGCCAACGTGGATGGGACACGTGGATCCAGAAATCCCGTGATGAAAGTTTTTTCATCATAGAAAAAAAAACAGTTCTGTGATGTGTTTGAACGTTTCGTCACGGGAACACAAACTTGATGCTTGTTTTATGACAAAGTGAAATTCATTACAAATTCATTACAGAACTTTCTTTGTGACGAATTTGATCTTTACAATGACGAAAGCCATTCGAAGTTACGATTTCCACAAGTGATTACATTAGTGACAAGATTATTTTTGACGTCACTAATGTATATGTCTTCTTTCTTTGTTTCTTACGTAGTGTTTACCTTTAGAGAACATTGAGGAACAATAATTTTCACTGATTTTTTAGAAATCCATCAGGGTTTGCCGACACCGACGACCAAGCCTACCTTCACCCCTGACTCCTCTCTTATAACATATAGTAGTGACAGAGAATAAATAACTTTAACAAGGGAAAACATTTACTATATCCCACACTCCGCTCTCCACCATTTCATTATACCGATAAATCCAAGATCAAAGATTTCCTCGCTTCAACATATCAGGCAAACAAACGAAAATGGATTTTGATCCTCTTAAAACCCACATATGCAACTTTCTAGCTAGGTTATAAAAGCTCTTGGATACAATGCCTCTGTTTGTTGGCCATGCTTTACCACCATACTTGTATACGAGTTCAAAAATTTTACCCTCTTTACATGTTCTCCCCACAAATGCTACTCGTGGTCCTCAACTTTTCTACAAATATGCACGCCCTTCTAATCCACCCTAAAAACATCCCTATATGTTTGCGAATGTGAACTCCTTAGCGTGGATCAAATTTTGATCCTCATTGGATTGCGACCTTTTTTTATTTATTTTATTATTATTATTTAAAAATTTCCACAAATAGTCAAATATGTATACTATAAAAATAAGTAATACAATAAAGTCATTAATGTGACGATAAACTTATTTGATACGAATAATAACTATACAAAACTGGTGTATATCAGTTTTGGTATGATCGAATATTATATATGTAGTATCAGTTATCAGCTCCCATATCAAATTTATCAAACTCGTAAAACATTTTGCATTTTTAAAATGGTGTATATATATCAGAGTGACAATTATACTTCCGTTCTTCTCTGTTCTCTCTACATAATACATTTTGCATTTTAGTATTTTACTATGATGGGGGACTAGATACAAATGCGTCTCTGTAACAACCAGGAGGCCGTATCTGGTACGATCCAAAATGGCCCTGTGCTTTCTGGGGAGAAACATTTGAATTTTGAAACCACGGAGGACATTTTAACAGATCTGGCCCTGTGCTAAATGGCCCCATCGATCTATGGCTATATCCATGACTCGTTTAATAATATTTGGTAGAAATACAGACTCGAGATAAATCCTTACTCCTAACAAAAACATATTGGATTTTTTTAACGTGAAAATGTCTATTTTACCTAAGAAATAAATCTCAGCCGTTGACTGTTTACTTAGATTGACACCACCGTTGGCGTACTTTAATGTCTCAACCCATTAAAACTTAAGACTCATATCAATTTTTTTTCAATTTAAGGTCCACATCAATTGTCTTAATTAAAGGCCTATTACATAATAACTTAAAAATCTATTATAAGAAATAAATTTTCATAATGGCCTATACATATCCTTATTTAGTGGTTGGAAATGCAAGTAAGATAGCACAACTTGGAATTGCAATAAAGTAAGAGAGATAGAGAACACCAGGATAACAATTCAGATTAAAGAAAAATCTCACACAAGCAATTCATGATGAACAATATATATATAAAAAAGTAACCGAAAAGACAAGCTGTGCTGCCGGGATCAACCAAAGAGTAGCGGTCGTGTCTAGCAACACGATCAAGTACCTTTGTAATAGCCAAGTGCACTGTATACTGTCTGAATAAATGTCAGCACGAACAAAGTGATTGCGGCGATGACCGATATGATCACCCATCGGTTGGGGCAGAACTGGCTCTTGAACTCCGAGTACGCTATACTGACATCTCTTTCATGATGCTCAATCACCTTTTCCGATAGGCTGTTGAGGTCATCAGGTATGCAGGCTTTTACTTCATCCACCAAGAAACTCCCTACGTTGTGTAGAAACCTCAGAACATCCTCTTCCCCGTTATTCACCGAGCAGAACACGATGCCCTTCTTCTGCAGTAGTTTAACATCTGCTTTGGTCTGTAATAGGCTTTTCATACATGCGAAATGGGCTGTCACGGGAAGCCCGTACACCGGATACCGCTGTTCAAAGTTGAGAAGCTGGCGGAATATTTCTTCGCTGTATGGGAACAAGTGCAGGGGTGCTACTTGCATCAGTGCTGATATTCTCTTGTTAGAGTATACCACATCAGAGCTACTGTCGAGCCGTTTAAAACTAGTTGAGGATTCAAGCAAGTTTGTTGCATTAGGAATATAAAACTCGACAAACCGTTTCGCAGGCTGCTCTTGTTCGGATTTTGTATGCACCATCCACTTGCCTTCTTCGGGTGTCCGGGTCCAATGGAAGATGTGCAGTAGATGTTTGAAGCCGCCGGATGGGAGTTTGCCGAACTTAACCTTGGATTTGTTCACTCTAGGGTAGAGATCATCAAAACACGACATTGCTAGTCTGTCGATGCAGGTGCCAGACAGCTCCTTGCTTAAAGCTTGAACTTGTAAATACAGCCTCGACAACAAACCACGGAATCTGGTTGCTGATGCGCAACATGTCGATTTTGGTCTTTATCTGATCTTCCATTATTCTTTGGTATAGAATTGAAAATTGCAGGGACCTCTGATCTGCCGGATCACTGTTGTTACCTCTGGATCCTCGTAAAATTTCGGTACCATTCTGGACCTTTTGCAACAAGAGAATCGCAAAAGCTAAAAAGCAACCGGCCCACAGCAACGATTCTAGGAGAGCAATGCTTTCTTTAAAAACAAAGTAGTGATAGTAGCTCTTGACTAGATCTTCCCTCTCCTTCATGAGACCAAGGAACAAAGTCACGTCGAGACCAAGCCATCTGGTCATAAACGCAGCATATTTCCACATGTGTTCCTCTTCAAGCCAACCGCCCACGCCCTTGAGGAGGAGGATACCGATAGGAAACCTTTCAGGATAGCTACCAGTCCGGTATATCGATGGCTTGTCTTTGCTGGTGTCTAGAGCCGCTAATGCGGGCTGTACTTTAGTTAGATCGGCGAACTGTCCATCTAGTCGATTTCTTATATTGACAATCCACGTTTCCTCAGGAGCGTGGTCTACCTGTACATATAAGGTTTAGAAGTATTCATTAGCTAAAGGAAAATTAAGCACTGGCTTAAAAAAGGTGATTCATGCCTTCAACAAGAACTTCTACTACACAGTTCGGAATGGGAAATTAACATTCTTTGCTAGGATGAGTTGAAAACTTGAAATAGCGAGATTTGACAGTAGGAATACTTCATTTTCAATTTCATGTTTTTGAATTCTGCCTCCAATTATTTAACAACTGTAATAGTTCATTAGTCGCTATCTTACTATTACTAATTGGAGGCTCCTTTGAAATCTCCACATGAAGCCACCTATGATCCTAGGTGGACACTCTAAAAAATAGAGAAGCCTTATAAATTCTCACAAAAATCAGAAACATCTAGTCATCAATCTAACAAATCTAATTATAATAGCCATCGGATCTGTTATCTTTGCTTATAAATTACCCACCTCTGCCATTATGAAAATAGACTAAAGTAACCCCCTAAACATGTATCTAAATTTCCCACCTTTGTCATTATAAAAAAAATCTAAAGTAACCCCCTAATCTTTATGTAAATTACCCACCTATACCATTATAATACAAATAATCCCTTTATTTTTCATATAAATTATCCAATTATATCACTATTAGAAGTTAAATTACTCCTAAATCTAACTCTAATTATATGATTATAATAGAATATCAGTGCATCAATATTAAATTCTAAAGTACCATTTCTATCATTACTAATATTATTCTTTGTATGAAAATACTACCCACGATATTTGTCACCATGTATTCATGTATAATGGAAGAGATAAGACTACCAATTCAAAAACACATAGTTCAACATAATGTATATATCGAATAAATATGGAGGTGTGATGCAAAATGAAATATATTGTAACTAGATAATGATAAATATATATTTTAGAGTTTGTGTTAGAATATTTAATTGATGAAAAATAGCGTAACTATAATTATTGATCTCATTCTTATATTAATTTTAATTAGTACGTGCGGGAGTACGGGTTGATAGGCTAGTTATGAAATAATTTCAAACGTAACTAAATTTAGAATAACTTGAGATGTAGTACAACAAAACTAACCATCTTAATTGGTCAACAGGTGCGGATCTGCTACTCGCCATGAGATCCGGTAAAGCTGAGTGTTTAGTTAGTGAAAATTTTTGGTTCAAAGGTCACATCGATTGTTTGACCAAATGTCGGGAGGGCTTTTCGGGCACTAATTAAAAAACTAATTTTAGAACTCGCTTGGAAACCGCAAGACAAATCTTTTGAGACCTTTGACCGCATCATTAACACATGTGGGTTACTATAGCATTTATGGCTAATCACGCACTAATTAGAATCAAAAGATTCGTCTCATCGTGTACATCCAAGCTGTGCAATTAGTTTTGTTGTTTAACTACATTTAATGTTTCATGCATGTATTTAAAGGGGAGACAAAAAATTTTGGGACTAAACGGTCCCAGCAAACTACGCTCAGAAAGAGCTTTATCTGCCTACCATGTTGCTGGAGCAGTTCTTCGAACAGCTTGCAGAAACATCAATTAGCAAGCTGGCAGTTGAGCAGAAAGGAGGCAGAACCGGTGCTTTGACAGCCAGCGGCACTTTGTGGATGTATATTTCAAATAATATATGTTGCAGCAACCTGAAATTGAATAAGGGACAGAAAGATGCAGTGTGATTGAAACATTGCAAATTTTCAATAGGAGTCTGGTTGCATGTCAGAAAGGAATACCTCAGTATAGGTGATTGTAACTGTGCAATTAAAAACTTTTTTCCTTAAGAACCAGTCTTTGGTCTAGTGGCTAAGGGCAAAGCTCTCCGTGTGGGAGGTCATGTGTTTGAAACCCGTTTTTTTTTTTTGGGGGGGGGGGGGGTCTTTTATAGTTGTTTCAATTCGAGTGGCTTGAGCCTCATCTTTATCTTAAAAAAAAGGACTTCTTTGCTTGTGCATGAATATAGATGAGTAGAGGAGGATATTTGATTGATGTTTGATCTGTTTTTTGTTGGAATAATTATATTTTGATCGATGTGATGTAATTTTTCTTAGTTTCAATTTTCAAGAAATTACTTGACAGCCACTGTCAACCTTTCAGAAAGAAAAGAGGGGCAAAAACAAAAAAAAAGCCGGATTAGTTATCAAACCTGTATTTGCGGGATGGAAGGCAACAAAGAACTGGTTCAAGGGACTCTGCTAGGTGGATAAAATATCTTCAGAAGCTTCGTCGCCATGACCGGGGTTCATGGAGCTGTGAAGGAGAGAATAAGTATCGCCATGACCCGAGGTTCTTGGAGCTGTGAAGAAGAGAATGAGGGGTAAATTCCTCGCCCAAAACAAATAGCACTCTCATCTATGGTCCTGAAAATTTCGCACTCCCTTCTTTAGCCCTGTTTTTATATTCCATCCCTTCCATGGCTTTACCGTTATCTCTCCAGTTAAGTGGCAGTTTAGTGGCTGTGAAAAGACAAAAATACCTCTGGGACAGACAACAGATAATGAGATCTCTCCTTCTCACATATTTGACCCCTTGTACAAATCACATTTGACATGTATTCTGTACAAATTTACTCATCCCAATGTAAGTGGAACTGCGCTGGTTATCACATATCTGAATGACCATCCTAGCCACAGAACCACAAACAATAAGGGATGGTTGAATAGGCTTCAAGAGGGGAGAGCTCAGCTCAAATTAGATACCCACAACTGCCTTGATTATTCAATTAGATACCCACAACTGCCTTGATTATTCAATGGCATGCAATTTAGAAAAGGATGAACATCATCTCCCCTCATCAGCACCCCATACATAGGTCCGCTTCTGTTTCCATGTCAGATTTGGTCAGCCTAAGTAAACTTCCACTTACACTGGGTACTTTTACCCCAAGTAAAGAAATCACTTCTTTTGCATCTCATCTCATTTCATATCCAGATCCCGTTCGCACTGCCCACCCAAATGCCACCAAGGTGGAGAGGATGAGGAGCGGAAGGGCTAGGAACATTCAAAGGCAGAGCAGAGCAGATCAAAGCAAAGCACAGCACAGAGGCAACAGCAGGCGAAAGAGATCACCTCTGCACGTCTCCTCCGCCGCCGCCCGGACGTCTCCTCCGCGCGCGGGATAGGGGTGCCGGATCCGCGCGAGCCGAGGGCCGCCGCCGCCGGGCGCGGGATGTTGGCGATGGGGGAGTCGATGGGAGCGTCGTGGGGGCACGGGCGGCGATGGGAGCGTCGTGGGCTCTCGAGTTAGGGGGTAGGGAAGGTGTAAGGGGGTACTTTGATCCAAAATCCTTTCCTTGCAGCCGCTGCAAGTGATTCGTGCCCCTTTGCACACTTTATTCCCAAATCCTTTTTCAGCTTTTTTTCTTCCCTATGGAACAAGTGATTCGCCATTCCTGTCCCAGCTCGCAAGTAAGCAAAGCTCGCGTCACCACTACCGAGGGCCCCTTCTTCTGTTCAAGAAAAGCTGAAAAGAACCTCCAGGTCCGGCCAGTCCAGGAGAGCGGCTCGATCGCCGTCGTGAACACCGCCGCCGGCGACCTCCGACCACAGCCCGGCATCCATCACCTGCTCCGGCTGCCATTCGTCGCCGGCTCACCGGACCGCCGTTACGGTGCGCTAAATGAATGTGATGCATCAAATGGAAATAATCGTTCGCAAATTAAACAAGGTTAAGACATTGTACTATTTAAGAACTCGGTTTAAACAAATCACAATCCGCGCCAATTTCAAACGTAAACAAGACAAACGAAATCAAATTTCGAAAGAACGAGATCATCGGCACCAAACACGACCGCACGCAAAAATTAATTGAAAAACCTCCTGTATCGTTCCGATCACTAGCAGTTCTTCTCCGGCTTGGTGAGCTTGCACTTGACCCTCTGGAACACGACGGCGGCGGCGGTGCCGGGCGGCGCGAGCTGAAGCTTGAGCGGGCACGACGCCTCGAGCTTGCACTTGGTGTAGCGCGCCGTGTACCGGACCTCCCCGGTGACGGCCACCTCCACCTGGAACGTCCCCGTCGCGTTCTCCCTCCGGAATTCGGCCTCGCCGGCGTTCCCGAGCGCGGCGAACCTCGCGGCGCCCGCGGCGAGGTGGTACACCCGGGTCTTCCCCGGCGGGTGCCGGTCGCCCTTGCCGGCGAGCTCGAACCGGTCGAACACCTGGTCGTCGAACTTGTACGCGGCCTCCAGCGGCTTGGTGTTCTTGAGGGCCATCGCCCAGTTGGGGTTGCGGACCACCAGCGTCAGCGAGAGGTTGTAGGCCAGCGACGTCACCGGCGAGCTCGTGTTCAGCTCGAAGCGCGCCAGCGAGGCCTCGTCGACGGAGACGGAGGCGTGGCGGACGAACCCGAAGGCGGCGAGGAGCACGGCGAGGAGGACGACGCCGGCCAAGATGCCGAGGCAGGCCAGGCAGTACTTCCACTCGTCCCACTTGTAGCAGCACTCGTCCCAGCAGTCGCCGAGCTTCCCCATCGCCGGCGGTGAGGAGGAGGACGAGGAGGAAGGGACAAGGGAGATGGCTGCTGCTGGGCCTATGGACGCGCGCGTTGACTTGACGGAGGAGCCGTCGTCAGTCAAGGCTGGCCGTCGACACGCCTCAACCAACCATGTCTTATGTAGGACACAGCGTCAGATGCCCTACCAACCTCGAATTCATGACGAAAAATTCACCTGTATTATTTCACACGCGTTTGAATTCTACTCTACTTTGAATCCAAGATGTACTAGTGGCATGAAAATCTTGGAGATTTGGGTATTGAATTCCCAACATACAGTTGGGTTTGGTTGCATTTTGAAAATCGAATTCGAAACTCACGTTGGCAATTCTGTTCTTTGAAATGTTGGCCCCCAAGTGGAATTCCACCGTTCGTGGTAACATGATTTTCTTTCTTTCTTTTTTTGAAAAATAGCAACATGCTTTTCCCAAGATGTCTTGTTCAAGATTCCTTTGACGCGAGATTCAGCTTGTTTAAGATCTTTTTTTAAGCCAACTTTTTACCATCTTCCCACACAAGCTGCTTTTTGCAGAACATAAAGCTAGACGTTTGGCATGTACTTATCCTTTTCCTACCTCCTCCTCTGGATCATGACACCCCTGAATGGAACTATGGTAGGGTGAATTAGAGCTCCTAAAAATCTAAGGCTCAACTTGCACCTATAAAACCCTACATAAATTCTATCTAGTTGATAAATCACTAGTCCTTTCATTATCACCTTCACCTCTAGTTGAATCCCTTGCGAAGAAAGGGAACCTTCGCTGCAAATTTCCGATTCGCGTATCTCATTTTGTTAGCAGTTAAATATCTCGGTTCGTGTTTTAGGCTTGTTAACGGTCATAACCCTATTTACATTTTTGCACTACTTCATCACAAAAACAAATATGATAACGCTGGATTATGTCAAGACGAACTCTCAATATGACCCGCAAACCCGTAGATCATCGGAATGGCCTCATCGATCAGGTGGACGCCAAGCCTCACTCAAAGGGCGGTTGCAACCGATCTGATGCTCAAACACTGCAAATAGCATCTTGTTGCATGATTGCCGTGTGATTTGTGGCCGCATTGACCTGTCCAATTAGGTGCCTTGACTCTTGGAGACTTGGATGATGGACCATAAGAGGCGGCTCAAAATCACAACATGCATCTGCTTCTGAATTTTGATGACAAATCTTCTGAATTTGGTTCCATACTGTCGAACTTGTGGACCAATCAGCTTGCATTGGCTCGCTCCAAAGCTTCTCCTTTTCTTCTACACTTGTCGTAGGTGCAAAAGTTTGAGATGACAGCGCTAAAAGCAAATGCCATCCACAATTCCAATTTCAGAGCAAGCCAGCGCACAAAAGAAAAGACCCCAGGAACTGCACCAAACAAACTTTCCCCTTCCATCGGCCGTCTGTGTTTAGTTTCAAAATTACTCTATCCAAGCTTTACTATTTACCTATCACATCAAATCTTTTGCCTTATGCATGGAGCATTAAATATAGATAAATAAAAAAACTAATTGCATAATTTTGATGTACACGACGAGACAATTCTTTTGAGCCTAGTTAAATCATGATAGGACAACAATTACCACAAACAAACGAAAAATACTACAGCGTAATACAGTGTCCGATGTAACCATTTTTACCACCATTTCACGGATTAGTAGCTTCGAATCAATGCGTTTCCGCAAATTCAACAAAATTCAGAGAAACCACTTGCTGATTTCTCCAAAGATGTAACAAATCAACCAGTCCAATCGCCGCGGACCTCGCCAGCTAGCAGTTCTTGTCGGGCTTGGCGAGCTTGCACTTGACCTTCTGGAACACGACGGCCGGCGTCCCGGGCGGCGCGAGCTGCAGCTTGAGCGGGCACGTCGCGGCCAGCTTGCACTTGGTGAAGTGCGCCTGGTACCTGACCTCGCCGGCGAGCGCCACCTCCACCTCGAACAGCCCCGTCGCGTTCTCCCTGCCGAACTCGGCGACGCCGGCGTTCCCGAGCGCCACGAACGCGCCGGCGGCGCCGGAATCGAGGTGGTACACCCGCGTCGCCCGCGCCGGGTGCACGTCCCCCTCGCCGGCGAGCGTGACGCGGTCGAACCTCTGCCCGTCGAAGCTGTAGCCGGCCTCGAGCGGCTTGGTGTTCTTGACGCTCATGGCCCAGTTCCGGTTGCGGACGGTGAGCGTGAGCGAGAGGTTGTAGGCGAGCGCGGTGGCCGGGGAGGTGAGCAGCGCGAACCTGGTCAGCGAGGCGGCCTCGACGGCGACCTCCGGGTGGCGGATGAAGCCGTAGGCGGCGAGGAGCACGGCGAGGAGGGCGACGGCGCCGAGGAGGAGGAGGCAGACGCAGCAGCCGAAGATGGTCTCGCGCGTGTCGTAGGAGACGCAGGGGCAGCACCGGTCGCAGAAGGAGTCGTAGCAGCCGGCGCAGCAGCAGCAGCAGTCGTCGTCGAGGCAGCACATGGCGGCCGCCGGCCGGAGCAAATCTTGGGCGCGGATGGAGGGGGGGGGGGGGGGGGGGGGGGGGGGGGGAGAAGACTCGCCGCGGATTGGATGGGGCTGGCCGGCTGGGGGAGGGGGACTGGAACAAGCAGCTCTGCTCCTGCCTCCTCTCTCAGTCCTCACTGCTCAGTGACTGGTGGCTGGAGTAACTGCTCCTGTCCCCGGTGATCACTGCTCACCTTTACTGCTGCACGTGCAACTTTTTTCATGCTTTCAAAAGATGGAGGTTGGAATTCAAATTTGTGATGTTTTGAACACAGAGAAATTGCCAGGACAACACCATATCAAATGGAGATTGAGATTTTTTTTTTCACGGCAAGCAGTTTTATTTGTTGTAAATGCCCATCCCTTCTGCTCCCTACACAATCTCTGTTGCAAAAACCACCCCACTTTGCAGACACTTCATCAATTTCTGTTTGTTTTCATTTATTTATACAGAGCAAGGCAGCAACCAGAGTCAACTTTGCAATTTGGTGTAACAATTTGAATTCTCATATGCAATTTTATTAAACTAGTCTATCAACCTGTGCTTCCGCACGTGCTAACTAAAATTAATATAAAAATGAAATCAATAATTTTAATTATTTATCTCACGTTCTTTTTCATCTATTAAATATTCTAATACATACTCTAAAATATATATTTGTCATTATCTAATTACAATAGATTTCATTTTGCATCACACATCTATATGTATTTGATGTATATTTAGTTGAACTATTTATTTCTGAATTGATATTCTTATTTCTTCCATCATACATGAATATATGGTGACATATATCATAGGTAGTAATATAAATAATATATTAATAATGATAGAAATAGTAATTTAGAATTTATATTGGTGCACCTTAATACTTTATTATAATTATATAATTTAAATTCAGATTTAAAAGTAATTTAACTTGTAACAATAATAACATAATTGGGTAATTTATATACAAATTTAGGGTGTCTTTGTATTATTTTATAATGGTATAGGTGGGTAATTTACACAAATATTAGGGGTTACTTTAGATTTTTTATAATCACAGAGGTGGGTAATTTAGATACATGTTTAGGGGGTTACTTTAGTCTATTTTCATAATAGCAGAGGTGAGTAATTTATTAGAAAAGATAATAGATCCAATGGTTATTATAATTAGAGTTGTTGGATTGATGGCCGGATGTTTTTGATTTTTTTGAGAATTTATAAGATTTCTCTATTTTTTAGAGTGCCCACCTAGGATCCTAGGTGGCTCCAAAGGAGCCTCCAATTAGTAAAATGTGCCAAAATTATACTTACAAAAGTACCTATTTCCAATGAAGACTAAATTGGCCGCTCAAAAATTAATAAAAGGATTTTAATCAGTTAAGCTTTTGCGATACAATCAAAGGTGGACTGTGGACATTTTTTTGCTATAAAATGACTTATGTGGAAAACTCAAACTTCAAGTGACATAAGAGATTGTCTTTCTTTTTTCCTAACTTTCCCCATAGAACATCCATCATAAATTAGGCATGCCACTAGTAACCTTGTAACTTCTATAGAACAAGAAATGTCAAGTGAATATAATTGAATATCATGGAAATAGTTTTCCTAATTCTTTATAGATTGATGGTCGATGCTAAAAATTACTAAGAGGAATTCTAAAAATGAGGTGCGGGCATCCTGGATGGCAACAAGTAACTTAATTTATCTAAAAAAAATAAGCACTTCTAGTTTCAAAGTCAAACAATCTACTGATCTACATAAATCCATTATAAAATGTATATATATCCATAGTGTACTTTTGTATTGCGTGGTAAATGTCGAAACTCTTCTACATAAAGTTTATCAATTGATTTATGACAAAACTAGAAATGCTTATCATATTTTAGGATGCTATAATAATCTACGGTTTTGTATGTAACTGCTTGAAGGTGATTCGATTTTATATGGTGGTTGTCGGTACCCTGTAGCAGGGATACCCACTTCTACTGCAGTAAGGCAGGACCCGCGTAGTCATCCGTAACTACGCGGTAAAGGGTGGAGCAACTGGGGCCCACAGGACAGGCTCTTACCTCACCGGGCCAACGGCCCCCGGACCCGCTCCCCGCTCTGAGACGGGTCCGGAGACGCCATGTGTCTCCGAGGAAGGGAAGCTCCGAGCCAGCCACTGAGATCCCGGACCTCCCATAGGGGTCCGGGACCTCCTCACGCCCGTCCGGACCTCCCACGCGTGTAGAGCTAACATACCAGGGGGGTCCGGAGCCACCACGTGTTCCGTGGGCGCGAGTCTTCCGCTGGAAGGCTCGGCCACCCACCGCATTCAATACAGGTGGTTGAGGCGTGCCCTGCCGCCGCGGCACGCGTGACAGCTTTGTCAGGCCTCACTGTAGACCGCATTTTACCGAGGTACACAGTGCAGCCGCCTGCGCAGCACCCGCGCAGGGCCGACTACCGCATTAATTGGATACGACAGCACGATACTTTTCCATCATGCCGCCTACGCCGCAAGCTACACGGCCCGTTCAGCTACGTGGCAGGCGACGCCGCTAGCTACGCCTGGCGCCGTTCTGACAAGACAGCGCCTGGACATGCTGAACGGGAGATTCCAGGAGCAGGCAAGGAAATCCAGGAGAGAGATCTTCGTCTGCAACGCAATAATGTATGAACAGTATGTTATTTTATACTACATCCGGCTGTGGTTTGCCACACCACGACATTTGGCGCGCCAGGTAGCGGGATAGCTGGTTCCGGTTCATCTCTTGCTCGTCTCCATGGTTCGGGTGGACGACGTGGAGATGACAGGGGGTGTGGCGTCCTCCACGCCACACGCCTCTCGCGTTCCTGCTCTAGGGGCAACTGTGCCTGTGGAGCAGCCACCGTCAGTAGCGGTGCGCGCAGCTCGCCTGCAGGAGTCAGGGCGCCCGTCAAGGGCCCCCTCACAAGCTGCGAGCGGCGGAGCGCTGGCGGCAGCTAGGGAGTTGCTCCGCAACCCTCCGGCTGCTGCAGCCTCGCCAGACGCCCTGAGGCAGTGGCGCGACGACATTGACCGTCTCCTCCATCTGGCTCAGGCCTCCCCCAGTTCTGCAAAGACTGGGCAACGACCCCCGCCTGGCAATGCGGTGGTACCCTACCACCGGTGCCAAGGCGGTGCGTCGGCATCCGTGCGCTCCCCCACAGTGAGGGGTGCACAAACAGAAGACCTGCGGTCGGAGCTCAACCATAGGCGCGCGGATGAGGACGCCCGCATTTCCGTGGAGAGGGCGCAAGAGCGCCGTCTCAACATTGAGGGTCGCAACCTCAATGCTGACTTGGACGTGGTAGCACCCAAGCCTCCGGTGAATGCCCGGATATAGTCGGGTGCCCCGGTGCTTGGAGTGGGCTGTGCTGCGCTGGCGGAGCACCTCCGCGTGGTGGCATGGCCGTCCAAGTTCCGCCCGCACCTGCCGGAGAAGTACGACGGTACCACTAACCCGTCGGAATTCCTGCAGGTGTACGTTACCACCATCACAGCAGCTGGTGGTAATGACGCCGTCATGGCGAGCTACTTTCATGTAGCCTTGTCTGGGCCAGCCCAGACTTGGCTCATGAACCTCACTCCTGGGACGGTCCAGTCCTAGGAGGAGCTCTGTGCAAGGTTCACTGCGAACTTCGCTAGTGCGTACCAGCAGCATGGTGTGGAGGCCCACCTCCACGCTGTGAGGCAGAAGCCCGGAGAGAGACTCCGGGCATTCATCTCGCGCTTCACCAAGGTACGGGGTACCATTCCTCGTATCTCCGATCCATCTATTATCACTGCTTTTCGTCAGGGGGTACGTGACTAGAAGATGCTCGAGAAGCTGGCGACGCACGAGGTGGAAAGCGTTACCACGCTTTTCTCCCTGGCAGACAAGTGTTCCAGGCCAGCTGAGGGCCGCGCATGGCACTCAGCCCACCAAGACGGAGACGCCAAAGCTGGTGGATCCGGTGCTACCGCCCAGGGCGGTGGCAAAAAGAAGAAGAACAAGAACCGGAGTCGCGGGGAGCCGCAATCCGGTGGTCCAGCCATTGCAACAGTGGCACCAGTTTGTTACGGCGGCGGCTGGGGGCCAGAATGCGCATGGCAAACGTCCGCTCCCGCAAGGTGGCAGCGGCGGTTCATGCCCAGTGCATCCCATCGCTCACCATAGCGCCGCTGACTACCGCGAGATCCAGAAGCTCGCGAAGCGGGTCAGTGGGCGGTGTGAGCAGTCCTCCAAGGACGGCTCGCCCCCTCCTCACCAGCGGCCTGGCAAGGAGAAGGCCTCCGACAGCGGGGCCGCTGCCAGGGAGGAGCTGGGGTACCAATCCCCCGCTCGGGAGCTGAAGGGCGTGTACCACGACGACAACTCCGACTCCGACAACGACGACCGACGCAAGAAGCTGTACATAATGTATGGCGGAAGCTAGGAGCTTGTCTCCCAGCGGGACGTGAAGACCCTTCGCTGAGAGGTCCTTTCGATGAAGCCGGGAGTCCCGAAGGCGGCGCCACACCAAAGGTGGATGAACACCACCATTTCCTTCGGGCCATCCGACTGCCCGGAGAATATGGCTGGGGCTGGTATACGACCTCTAGTCACCGCCCCTGTCATATCCGACATCAGGCTCTATCACGTGCAGATAGACGGTGGTGCTGGCCTCAACGTCATCAGCTATGCAGCGTTCAAGCAGCTGCAGATCCCGGAGTCCAAGCTGACTCCCTCTCGCCCATTCTCTGGAGTGGGCCTACATCCGGTGTTCCCTCTGGGGAGCATCACACTGCCGGTCACGTTCAGGACCGAGGAGAACTTCCGCACAGAGAGCGTTCAGTTCGATGTTGCGGAGGTGAACCTCCCGTTCAACGCCATCATTGGCCGGCCGGTACTCTATCGTTTCATGGCCATTGCCCATTACGGGTATTTGGTTTTGAAGATGTCTTCCCCAGCCGGTGTCCTCACCGTGCGGGGTGACCGCACCGCTGCCATCGTTGCAGTTGAGAGACTGCATACTCTAGCGGCAGAGGCTGCCCATTCCGAGGGGGACCTGTCCACCTCGCAACCCAGGGCGCCTGCAAAGGCACCTAGGGTTCAGCCATCTGATCCGGATGATGTTCCCGTGAAGACGGTGCAGATCAGAGCAGAATCCTCCAGGACCACCCGCATCGCGGGGAACCTGGAGGAGAAATAGGAAGACGCGCTCATCGCTTTTCTCCGGCCAAATGTGGACGTGTTCGACTGGGAACCGTCACAGATGCCAGTGATCCCCAGGGAAGTGATCGAGCACCATCTGAGAATCTACCCCGACGCCACGCCGGTGCGCCAGAAGCCTCAGAAGCAGTCTGTGGAGCGGCAGAACTTCATCCGTGAAGAAGTCCACAAGCTCCTACACGCTGGCTTCATCGAGGAGGTCCACCACCCCAAGTGGTTGGCCAACCCGGTCGTCGTCCCAAAGGACAATGGGAAGCTTCGGATGTGCATCGACTACACCAGCCTCAACAAGGCATGTCCTAGAGACCCCTATCCTCTTCCACGTATCGATCAGATTGTGGACTCCACCTCCGGGTGTGACCTTTTGTCTTTCCTAGATGCATACTCTGGTTTCCACCAGATTCAAATGTCTAGAGAGGATAGGAAGCATACTGCTTTTGTAACATTAGATGGGCTTTATTGCTATGTTGCCATGCCATATGGTCTACGGAATGCCTTACCCACGTTTGTACGAGCTATGAACAAAACCTTCTGTAATCTAATTAGAGATATTGTTGAGGTGTATGTTGATGACATTGTAGTCAAGACTAAGGTAGGGTCAACACTAGTTGAGGACCTGTCCCTCGTCTTCGACCGGCTACGCGCCACGCGCACGAAGCTGAATCCCGAGAAGTACATCTTCGGCGTCTCGGCAGGGAAGCTGTTGGGTTTCCTGGTCTCACATCGAGGCATTGAGGCAAACCCAGCCAAGATCAAGGCGATCGAAGCGATGAGGCCTCCTGGCCGCATCAAGGACATCCAGAAGCATACTGGATCTCTCGCCGCTCTTAGCCGCTTCATATCGAGGCTGGCTGAGAGGACCCTCCCCTTCTTCAAGCTATTGAGGATGTCCGGTTCATTCTCGTGGACCGAAGAGGCTAAACAAGCCTTCCAGGAGGTGAAAAAGCATCTCACCTCACTACTAGTATTGGTGGCTCCAGAGCCCGGTGAGACGTTGTTTCTGTATCTTGCTGCATCTGCAGAGGCAGCCAGCATGGTGCTGGTCGCCGAGAGGACGGAGCAAGTTCGCCAGGGGGACACCAGGGTCTCCCCGGCCAAGGACGGTGAGCTGGACCCCGGACATGGGGGCCCGTCAGCCTCACCTCTGCCTGAAGGTCCGGACCCTGGACAAGGTGGTCCGGAGGAGACTCGTCCCAGTGGGAACCCAGAACCGCTGGGGGCCCAAGGACCTGACGTGGTGGATAAGGGCGAGCCGGACCCGGTCAGCAGGGTTCGGACCATCCAAAAGCCAGTCTACTACGTCAGCGAAGTCCTTCACGAGGCAAAAGCCAGGTATCTTGAAACGCATAAGCTTATCTATGCAATACTTATTGCGTCTAGGAAACTGCGCCACTACTTTCAGGCACACCGAGTTGTTGTAGTGACCTCTTACCCGCTAAGAGCGATCCTGCACAACTCCAACGCCACGGGCAATATCGCCAAGTGGGCAGCAGAATTGGCTGAGTTCCAGCTGGACTTCCAGCCTCGCCATGTAGTCAAGAGCTAGATCCTGGCTAATTTCATAGCGGAATGGACTCCTTCCCCAAGCAATTCTGGGGGTCCGGACTTTAACGCCGGACCCCCGGAGCCGGAAGTCAGGACACCAGTCTTCACCGAGCCCCACTGGACACTCTTCTTCGACGGGTCCGTCCGCAAAAAGTGGGCTGGAACTGGTGTGGTCCTCATCGACCCAAACGGAGATCAGCTGAAGTACATGGTGCACCTTGAGTTCAAGGCCACCAACAACATGGCGGAGTATGAAGCTCTGATCTTTGGCCTGACCCAAGCCCTGTCTCTGGGGGTCCGTCAGCTTCTAGTGAAGGGGGACTCTCCGCTAATCATCAAGCAGGTCCAAGGGGATTGCAACTGCAACAATCCCCAGCTCGCGGCATACCTCATCCAAGTGAGGAAGCTCGAGAAGGACTTCGACGCCTTGGAGCTGCAACATGTTCCCCGCAAACTCAACTCAGCAGCAGATGATCTCTCCGCGAGAGCATCTACCTGGGCATCCGTGCCCGAGGGCGTCTTCGAAAGATGGTTGCTGAGACCTACCGCCCAGCCTCCAGAGCTGGGTGGAGGGGATCAAGCTAGCACCTCGAAGCTAGCGGTCCCGGTGGCATTCCACCTGTGGTGCCCACCTTGGGTTGTGAGCTCCATCGAGGATCCTGGAGTACTCGTAGAGCCACTTCCACCTGCTCAGGGAGCTCCCGATGCATGGATCTCCGAGATCCGGGACTACCTGAAACACAATATCCTTCCTGATGATGATGTGTCCGCTGAGCGCATAGTACGATTGGCTAAACGCTACGCGGTGGTAGAAGTGGATCTCTACCGCCGTGGTGCCAATGGTATCCTCATGCGGTGCATTTCTCAGGAAGAGGGCCGCGAGTTGCTCGCGGAGATCCATGGAGGCGAGTGTGGAAGTCATTCCTCATCTCACACGCTTGTTGGCAAGGCCTTTCGGCATGGCTTCTACTGGCCGACAGCACTCCAGGATGCGGCTGAGCTGGTAAAGTCCTGCAAAACATGCCAGTTCCATGCAAAGCAAATACACACACCGGCTCAAGCTTTGCAAATGATCCCGCCCTCATGGCCATTCGCCGTGTGGGCGTAGATATCCTGGGACCATTCCCCCGGGCCGTCGGCGGGTACCGGTTCCTCTATGTCGCCATCGACAAGTTCACAAAGTGGCCGGAGGTTACCCCAGTGGTGAACATCACCAAAAAGTCAGTAGTCGCATTCCTCAAGTCCATTGTGTGTAGATTTGGCGTCCCAAACCACATCATTGCGGACAACGAGACCCAATTCAAAAGCAGACTCTTCCAGGAGTACTGCGAGGACATCGGCATCTAGCTATGCTTTGCGTCCGTGGCACATCCCCGCAGCAATGGACAGGTTGAGAGAGCGAATACAGAGATCCTCAGGGGACTCAAGACCCGCACCTACAACTGCTTGAAGAAGCATGGTGCCAAATGGGTTAACGAGCTTCCGTGCGTACTATGGGGCAACCGGACCACACCCAACCGAGCCACCGGGGAGACTCCATTCTTCCTGGTCTACGGGGCTGAAGCACGCCTTCCCCCAGAAATTCACCTGGGCTCACCACGGGTCCAGGCTTTTGACGAATCCATGCAGGAACAACTGCGGCGCGATGATGTGGACTTCGTTGACCAACGAAGGTGGCGAGCAGCAATCCGAAATGCACACTACAACCAGGCGCTCAGGCGCTATCGTCAGCGGTTCGTGCACAGTAGGGAGCTCCGGGCTGACGACCTCATCCTGAGGAGGATCCTGAACCGAGCAGGGCTCCAGAAACTCTCCCCCAGTTGGGAGGGGCCCTTCAAGGTTACAGAAGTATGCCGACCCGGATGCGTTCGTCTTGCCACAGAAGATGGAGTGCCGCTGCCCAACCCATGGAACATAGAGCATCTGCGTAAGTTTTACACTTAGGCAGAGCGGGGAAATGAACTTTTCTTTTGTAATAAGATAGAGTCAGTGTGCGGCCCAGAGCGGTTGGGGTCTGCCCTTGTAAACCCGACCTCTGGCATCCATCGCACCGTCGGCAAGCATTAACACGTGGCCCAGAGCGGTAGAGGTCCGCCCTCGTAAACCCGGCCTCTGCCATTCATCGCGCAAGTCATGTATATCAAGTTGCAAAGGAAAAATTTACCCCGGTTCTATCTTTGTGTCAAAATTCTGTTTCGCATTTCGATTCTCGAGGTTTTACTTTTCTAACCCCCGCGCGGACTTTCACTCTGGTCGCTACAACTAAGATCTGAATTGAGTTGCTGGACTACCGTACAGGTCTGGACTCTATTGCTGCTGGGAGAGGGGTCCAGACCCCTAGGGACCTGCTCTGGAGAGGGGGTGCTCGTTTCCTGGGGTGGTCCGGAGTCCTGTGTAGCCGCTTAGCCGGTTCTGTACCCAAAGCCTACACACTCTACCACCCTGTAACGAGTGCTCTGGTACCTGGAGCTGGGTAATTAGGGGCCCGGACCTCGTTCTAGCTCAAGAGTTGGCTTCATAAGTCCTACACGGCATGTCCAGCTCCATATCTCAAAGGATCGAGTACGACAAGATGACCTCACCCACTGCTAGGAAGGGTCTGGAGCGTCGGAGCCAGGTCCAAAAAAGTCGTGTTATTTCCTGGAGTGGTCCGGAGTCCTGTGTAGCGCCTTAGCCTGGTTCCGCACGCTAAGCATACACACTCCACCACTCTGTAACAAGCACTGAACTTCCTGGACCTGTGCATCTGGAGCTCCGGACCTCGTACTAGCCTGGGGGCCGGTCCAGAATAGGTCCCGCGGGCCTGCTCCTAAGCTGTAACTTTGAAGTGGTACACAGGTTAAACCTTAACTGGTGGTGCCTAGCCTCAAACCATTGAGCCTACCTACCAGGGGGTCCCGGCATCCGCTTTAAAGGTTTCATATAGATCGAGGTCCTGTCTCGGTGGTAGACAGACTCAAAACACTGAGTCTATCTCCCAGGGGGCCCGAAGCATTCGCTTTGAGCCAGACACCAAGGATCGATCCTGCATGCGTCAAACAACTAAGTTGCAGTATCATTACTACCATACAAGCGAGTTTGATTCTCCTCTCTGTAGTTCTTTCTGCTACACAGGGAATAAGTCGCTCGCTCGGCTTGCAAACTATGCTACACCTATGCCCAAGGACGCTTGCCCAACCTCATACTGGGGTCCGGAGTGTCTTCTGCGGCTCCGATGGCAAATAGGTCCTTGCAACTGAACCTATCTGCCAGGGGGCCAGGGCGTCGGGGTGCTGCATACCGCAACCACAACAGCTGACAAACAGATAAGTTGAATTTTTTTTCCTTTATTAAAATTTCAACTGGTACAATGTTTGTTACATAACGCAAAAAAAGGGGGTACAATGTGCAGCTCAGGAGTCTGTAGGTTCCCGCTTAAAGTAGGCGGCCACGAAGTCGGCGACCTCCCGCACGCTGTCCCGAGCGGCGGCCTCCGTCTCCGCCACAGGACCATCGACCATGGGGGCTAGCGAGATGGCCGGATCATGGCTCCGAAGGTAGGTCAGGATGTGCTCCGCCACCATCCAGATCAACTCGTGGCCCTCGGCTTCAAGCTGGCCAGGAAGGACCGGCTCCAGACGCCGGAGCCTATCCGAAGCGGAGTTTAACACTGGGAGGGTGTCAGCAATCGAAGCTGGCGGCTCCGCCACTTGGATTGGGCTCATTCCAAGTGGCACCAGTGCTAAGCTTGCTTCGGTCGCCCAGTCAGCGATTCGCTGGGCCCCCACGCGCTGGTCCTCCTGGAGCTTCCGGACCGCCTCCTGGACCGCCTCTTGGACCCGGGTGTCCAGGGCCGCCTTGGTCGCCTCCACCTCGCGGGACCTCTCCTCGAGCTCAGCCTTCCTCTGCGCCGCCCACTCTTTCAGCTTCTTGAGGGAGTCGCGCTGGCTCTCAAGCAGCTTCTCCATGTTGGCGGCGTGGGACTCCCGCTTATCGAGGGACTTCTGGTCCTCCTCCAGCTCCGCCTTGGCAACAGCCAGCTTGCTGGCCCTCTCCTGCAGCTACTCGCGCCATCCCTGCAGAGTCGCAGAGAGATTGTCGAGCTCCTGCTTCCGTACCTCGAGACCCTGGCCGCGAGTCTCAAGCTCGGACCGCTGTGCCGCCAGGCGAGTCTCAAGATCAGACTGCTGAGCCGCGAAGCTGGCCATCTCCTGGGCAAAAGCCTCCTCCCGCTGCGCCAGGGCTTTTTCCCGGCTCGACACTGCGAACTCCCGGTCGAACACCTTCCGAAGGTTGGCTCGGTAGGCCTCTTGGTCGGCCTTGAGTTTGGACCGAGTTTCCGCAGCATGGGAGGCTTCGACCTTCGTGTGCGCCTCCAGGCGGGTGTGCCAGTTGGAGAGGCGCTGGCGTTCGCTCTCCAGGGCAGCCCACTCCCGCCGGAAGGCTGCCTCGGCGGAAGAGGTTGCCTCCATTATCGACTCCCGGACCTGGACCAGCACCCGGGGAAGGGGAGCCGTTTCCTCCTCTGGGGGACCCTGCAGGAGCTGCCTGCCAAAGAACACCTCCAACTCCTTCTCTGCTACAG
Source organism: Panicum virgatum (assembly GCF_016808335.1). Taxonomy (NCBI): domain Eukaryota; kingdom Viridiplantae; phylum Streptophyta; class Magnoliopsida; order Poales; family Poaceae; genus Panicum; species Panicum virgatum. The sequence continues at coordinate 10,066,404 of NC_053146.1, forward strand.
GATTGGAGCTGGAGGTGGGAGCTTCCGGCGCAGGCATCGGGGCCTCGGTAGCCGTTGTGCTCGCCGCTGCAGCACTTGTCGCCGTCGCGCTCGCTGCCGCCAAATCCGGTGCCGGCGCAACTGTTGCCGTAGCTGGGGTCTTGAGGGCCACTTTGTCGGGTGTGGCTGTGCCCAGCACTGGCGCATCCGCCGCCGCTGCGTCGGGTGTGGCTGCGCCCGACACTGACGCATCAGCCGCCGCCGCGTCCGGCACAGGCGCATCCACCGCTGCTGCGTCGGCCGTCGCCGAGCCTGATGATGGCGCACCCGCCACCGCCGCATCGAGCACCACCGGGTTAGCAGCACCCGCCGTCGCTCCCACTGTCGCCGCCGAGGCCCCGGTCGCCTGGGCACCAACCGACGAGCCGGCGATGGTGGAAGAACTGCTTGGGCGAGTGAGCAAAATAACACTAACCCTGAGGCGTCAGTTCTCCAGCGACCACGGAGGCTCGACGACTGCTTTCGCTACTGCTGCTGTTGCTCCCGTGGCGGCGACGGAGGCGCAATCCGAGGCTGCTCCTGTTGTTGTTGTTGTTGTTGTTGTTGTTGTTGTTGCTGCTGCTGCTCCCGCGGCTGCCGCTGCTGCTGTTGCTGCCGGAGGGAGCTATCTCTCGGCGGTGATGGTGGCGGCGCGGTCACCCCGGAGGACCCGCGAGGGCCGGAGGCCCGCGAGCTACCCTGGCCCGCGCCCGCGGCGGTCCTCTGACGCTTCGCGGTGGACTCCGTGACCGCGGTCCCGTTGCCCCTGAGTAACCTGTGCCGGCCTGCTTCTCCCGACGACGCACCGGAGCTGCTCCGGGCCTGGCGGGGACCGCTCGTAGCAGCGCTGCCGGCCATGGCCTGCTTGCCCTTGGCAGTGGGCCCGGACCCCACGGCGCTCGGCATGGCTTGATCCCCGGACGCACCAGGGATCTGGAGCCCACGGTCCGGGTCGCCTCCGGTCTGACGTGCGGCCAGCCCACCGTTGTCGAGAGTCGGCAGGGTAGCCAGCACCACGGTCCTCAGGCGCGAGTCCTCGCAGAGGGGGACAACGCCCTGGGGGAGGATCAGGTGCTCCGGGACGAAGACTTCCCCCGTCACCGCCCGCACCAGGACCTCCAAGGCTTCCTGGGTTAGGTCGCTCCCCTCTCCGCGGTGGGTCCTGCCGCAGTCGTTGAGGCCGGTGAATCTCCAAGCAGGATGCGGCCGCTGCTTTAGGGGGGCAATCCGGTGCTTCAGGAAATCTCCGAGTACGTGCAGCGAGGTGAGGCCACTCTCCGCCAGCGACCTGATCTGGCCCAGCACGGAGTCGAAATCCGGCGGCAGGGACGACTTGGTCCTCCAGGATAGACGGTCGGAAGCGGGTCCCTCGGTCGGCATGACAAGGCGCTCGTTGGCCTCAGTGGTGGTGATGACCCACTCCTTGCGCCACTCCTCCCACTTCCCGCCATTGAGCCCAGGGATGTACGGCGACCGCAGGTTGCTCCTCGTTTGGAAATAGTATGCCCCCACTTCGTCTTTGCTCTTCCCGGACTTCACCAACTGGAAGAAGTGGCGGAAGAGGATGACGCAGGGCCGCACCCCCACGAACATCTCGGACAGGTGCACGAAGATGGCCATCAGGAGGATGGAGTGCGGCGTGAGGTGTTGAAGCTGGAGGCCGAAATCTTCCAGCAGCAGCAGGAAGAAGAAGGAGATCGGCAGCCCCAAGCCGGTTTAGATGTGCGAGATGAACATCACAAACTCCCCGGCGCACAGGTTGCCGAGGGGAACCGAGCCTGCTCGTATCCCCCAAGCATTCTCTTGAGCACTCCACCCAAGCAGGCGGCGCACTGTGCTTAGCTCTTCTTCAGTCTGGAAATGGCGGGGATGAACAAGGGATGCCATTTCTCCAAGGAGGTGAGGAGCAATCTACGCGGGGGAGCAAGGGGTGAGGAAGCTCGAAGGCAAAGGGGCGCAAAGGTTGGAAGGAAGAAGGCGAATGCGGGAAAGTAACCGCGGTATGCGGTTCGCCCCTTTATGTAGCCTGACCCAACTGGCGCTGGAACCCAAGCGGTGCCCCGGAACCGTCGCTGGAACCCAAGCGACGCCCGCACCTGCTGTTAACCGCCCAGTCCATGACATGGGGGCCCAGACCCGCCTGTCAGGGAGAGCGGGTCAGAAACAAAGGTGTGAAAAGGCGGGATCTCAACCGTCGCTTGCGCGCGAAGCGAGGCGGAAGCTGAGCTGACGTGCGCGTATTAACCACTGGCATGACCAAGCTTTTCGGGAGCTGCGCCGGTAGTAAATATCCTGTTTACTCCGGCCGCAACAATGCGGAACATCGCGCGCGTGACTAGGTGAACCACTGTGCGTGGGGGCCACAAGTCAGTAAGCCGTTGCGATGTGATGAGGTAGCAACCAACCCGATGGATGGTCAAAGCCGGTCAAGACCCCTGCAGTGAGAGGCTTCAAGTTATGCAGGGCCAAATCACAAGTGTGGCCCCACCTGCGGGTTCGAACCTCCCCCGAGGTGGGCCCGGAGGCCACTGTTGGCACCCTGTATCAGGGATACCCACTTCTACTGCAGAAAGGCAGGACCCGCGTAGTCATCCGTAACTACGCGATAAAGGGCGGAGCAACCGGGGCCCACAAGACAGGCTCTTACCTCACCGGGCCAACGGCCCCGGACCCGCTCCCCGCTCTGAAACGGGTCCGGAGACGCCACGTGTCCCCAAGGAAGGGAAGCTCCGAGCCAGCCACCGAGATCCCGGACCTCCCATAGGGGTCTGGGACCTCCTCACGCCCGTCCGGACCTCCCACGCGCGTAGAACTAACATACCACGGGGGGGGGGGGGGTCCGGAGCCACCACGTGTTCCGTGGGCGCGAGTCTTCCGCTGGAAGGCTCGGCCACCCACCGCATTCAATGCAGGTGGTTGAGGCGTGCCCTGCCGCCGCGGCACGCGGGGCAGCTTTTGTTAGGCCTCACTGTAGACCGCATTTTACCGAGGTACACAGTGCAGCCGCCTGCGCAGCACCCGCGCAGTGCCGACTGCCGCATTAATTGGATACGACAGCACGACACTTTTCCATCATGCTGCCTACGCCGCAAGCTACACGGCCCGTTCAGCTACGTGGCAGGCGACGCCGCTAGCTACGTCTAGCGCCGTTCCGACAAGACAGCGTCTGGACATGCTGAACGGGGAATTCCAGGAGCAGGCAAGGAAATCCAGGAGAGAGATCTCCTTCGTCTGCAATGCAATAATGTATGAACAGTATGTTATTTTATACTACATCGTTGGACCCACCTGTCGGGGACCCAGCAGCCATGTACGCGCCCCCTTGAGATATAAAGGGGAGACACTGTTGCACGAGAAACACACACACGGACGCACGCTGGACTCAGCTCCAAACTCTTCATTCTTGAGCAATACAACACACAGTGGACGTAGGGTATTACGCTCCGGCGGCCCGAACCACTCTAAACCTGCTGTGTTCATCGTGTTCTTGAGCGAGATCGAACTAGTCGCTAGTTAACCCCCGAGTACTCTCCCTCTGGGCATAGGCGGGTGCACTCCGCGCACCCGGCTGTGGTTTGCCACACCACGACAGTGGTGCAAATTTAAATCAAACCAGATTCCGTGTGACTGTATTTGTTCATGGTGTGGTAGGATGTGCAGTGTGATGTAGGCGGAGAAACTGAGGTGCAGCTTCCGAGAGTTCCAAATTGAAAGGGGAATTTCCCGGCTGGTGTCTTTTGGCTGAACTCGAAGGAGGCTGACCGTCAATGTCTTCACCTTCATGTCCTGTCCACTTCATTACAATGTCTTAACCTCGGTAGTTGGCTGCACCAGGATGTTTCACCATATTACCATCTGCAATACACACTACTCAATATATATATATATATATATATATATATATATAAGACTATTTTCAGTAATACACATTACAAATGGACTCACTAACTTGATCAATTTTAGGTGGCCTTTCAAAGAACACTGTTACACTCATATTAATAAGCTGTTATTTCTCTTGGCCACCGCTGTCTTTCAAATACTAGTGCACAAGAACCATCACAGCCAGGTAAAAAAGGGTATTATCGCCGGTTCGAAGACCTGCTAGATTAGGATCAGTGGTGATGGATTGGACCATCACCGCTGGGTCTAGAACCGGCATGATGTTGTTTTCATGAAACAAAAAAGAAATAAAAAATATGCCTGCGCTGCTCGGCCCGTGCCGTGCGCCGCTCCGCACCGTGGCTCCTCGCGCTGCCGTGGAGAGGAGTGGAGGCTGCCGCTGGGGATAGGAGATGAGGGGAGGGAAGGTGGCAAGGGGAGGAGGAGGGGAGGCAATGGCCGAGGAGGAGGACGGGAGGTGGCGGTGAGGCGGGCAGGAGGGGGAGAGAAACCGGGAGAAGAATTACGAAAGGGAGGGGAGTGTGAGAGGGAGGTCTCATCTTTGCCATTTGAACATCCAGTTTGGCTTATTCTAATTGATCTCTAAACAAAACTAAAACATGGTCTTCTTTCCTACTTAATTGGATCTTCATTTGTCCCAAAGCACTTGAGCATCTCCATGTCTGCAGAACAAACAAATGCTGCACAGTCCAGATAAGGCCTGGGCCAACTTGCTGTACAATACTAATGTGCAAAACAAAGACGAAGACCAAGACCAAGAACACAGCCAGCTATGAATGCTAGCTGCTATACTTTACTTGCTCCTTCCCCAACGCATCCTTCCAATTCCATTGCCGGGCCTCAAATTCCCAATCCAGGGATTGCGAAGACCATCTGAGGCAAGAAAAGCTACTGCTCCGACGATCACCGCGGCGAGAAGCTTAAGGCAACCATGTGTGGCTGCGGCGGGAGGGTCTGCTGCGACTGCGAGGACTTCACGGACTGCCTCATCCTCCTCGGCGTCGTGGCCGCCCTCGTCGTCGTCGCCGGCGTGGTCATCGTCGCCGTCATCTTCGGCGGGCCCCTCCGCCATGTGCGGATCACCGTGGAGGACGCGTCCCTGACCCGCTTCGCGCTGGTGAACGCGACGACGACGACGGCGCTGGCGTACAACCTGACGGTGGCGCTGGCCGTCCGCAACCCCAACTGGGCCATCGCCATCAAGCACAACAAGCCGCTGGAGGCGGCGTACAGCTTCGACGGGCAGCAGTTCGAGCGCGTGCAGGTCGCCGACGCGGGCGACAAGCTGGGCGCCCGGAAGACGGTGGTGTACCACCTCGCCTCGGGCTCGGAGGGCCGGCCGGTGGGGCTGGGCAACGCCGGCGAGGCCGAGTTCAGGAAGGAGAACGCGACGGGGGTGTTCGAGCTGGAGCTGGCCGTCACCGGCAAGTTCAAGTACACGCTGCGCAAGACCAAGTGCAAGATCGAGGCCACCTGCCCGCTCAAGCTGCAGCTCCCGGCGCCGGGGGCGACGGCCGTCGTCGTGTTCCAGAAGGTCGACTGCGAGCTCGCCAAGTCGGATGACAAGTACTGCTAGTCTAGACTGGCTTGATTTGGATGGATGGAGCTCATGTATGTTGTTTTCTACACTGCCATTGTTGGTGCTGGTTGCGATTGAATTGCTCTGAATTCATTCTTTTGCTTGCGAGATGTATGAACAAGATTTGCTTAGCTTCCTTGAAATTTGAACAATCGAGCTTTCTTTTGCATCGGATCTTCATTCGTATTGCGATTGCGGTACGCTGAGACGATCCTTGACTTGAGTATGTTCCATTATTCATGTCTTGAGATTGACTGACCAATTAAGTTTCAGAATGGGAAACCCTGAGGTACTTTGTACTTCGCATGAAAATGACTGACTTGCTAAGACGAAATGCTTATGTTATTTCCATGTGGTTCTTGGATGATGCTTTGATTCTTGGCAAAATGTCAACACGAAGGACAAACACAGGCTGGTCATGTGCCGGTTGTTGGTCTATTCTTTAACTAGTATTTTTTTCAGTGGATTCATCATCAACTAGTTAATTAATACACTGAACCATCAGACATTTGTTTAAGGAAAAGTACATAGGACCCGCGTTCCTGGCATGTGATGTTGAAGCCCATGATGTTTTTTTTCCCACCCACTAAAGCACGGATGAAAATTTTGCTAAGCCCACCCTGCGACCTGTCCCCGCTGAGAGAACCAGTCGATGTGTACCAAAGGAAATCTACCCAGCAAATCCCACGCATCGATATCAACGGTTCAGATTAAAGCAGTGCCAAATCCGGAGGTCCACGAAGTAAGTCTTCAACGCGAGTGCACCGCAAGGCTTCAACGCGAGCCTTCCCCTGCAGTCCCGCACCCACCCCCGGTTTCGATTCCTCTCGCGCATCTCTCGCCGAATTTCCTCCCGCCGCCACTAACCCTAACCCCCTCCTATCCTTCTTGTGCCCCGGCTCCCCGCCGCCGCCGCCTCCTCTCCTGCTCCCTACCACCGCGGCCTCCCCTCCCCTTCTCCCTCTTCACCTACCTCCATCGCCCCTCCACGCTGCCGCTACTCCTGCTCTCCGCCGCCGCCGCGCGCTCCCGCGGGATCCTGATCTGGCGCGGTGCGCGGCTCGGAGGGAGGGTTCAGCTGTGCCGTTGCCCGGTGAACCTCGTCTGCGCCGAACGGCACCTGGGTCAACCCCGCATGCGCAACCCACAGGCTCGTGGCACTCTGTGCAGGGCACTGCCCTCGCCACAGACGATGTTATAGTTTACTATAGTTATTCGATAACTTGGATTGCATAATTTCATAGTTGACCAAGCACCAAATTTCTTTTATAGCCCTAAAATATCGAATTTTGGAATGCGAATATCTTTTTGTCGGGTACCACGATTTGGGGCACCCTAACCTAGGGACTAAAACGCCCCCAAAGCGCAAAACGCAATTAGGCAATCGGGCCCACAGTGCTAGATACCGTGTCGGACTCTACAGTCATGTCGAACCAAGGCAAGCCATCGTCCCCCGATCCGAAGGGGAAAAAGGACTACTCCACAGCGATCTTAGAGAGGAAGAAGTCGCCGAAGCCACCAATGATGACAACTCCATCGTCATACTGCACCCGGATATCTTGGAGCTCCTCCAACTCTCCCACGGCACCCAGATCCTCTCCAGGTCCCAAAGAAACCTGATCCGTACACGGCCCATGGCCCAGCTCCGCGGTACGGCCCATCCGAGGCCCCCCTCGAAGCCGCGGCGCGATCTCCGCCTCGCTTGAGGCCTCCCCGCCGAGACCCTCGACAGCACACCACCTCTCCGCCTCGCTCGAGGGTAGCGAGCCTACCCTCGGGAGAGCAGATCAACTCTGCCTCGCTCGAGGCTACCCCTCGGTAGACGGAACTAGTGACCCATCTGCTCACCCACCGACGGACGGAGGCATTAAATGTCAACCACTCCACCGCAGAGTGCGGAGTCAGGCGGCGTCAGCCCGCCATGCCGCACAACAGCTCTGACCGGAGTCCCGTCCGCCAACTCCGGTCACTGCTTCGCCATCCCCGCCGCTGTTACGATCCTGTGGGAACCTGCGACCCCTGTGCAGACGTGCCTAGCACTGTTCCCGCCGTTGTGCTGCCTACTCCTGGTACTTCCTCTTCCACGCAACCCTCGACCAGCATGAGGACGACCCTCGGGTAGCGTACGAACCTTGACCAAAGGAAGACCTCCGTCAATCGAACCCTCGGCGCTCCGCCAGCTCAAGCATGGAGGACGATACCTTCCACAGCAACCACCACGCCGCCCACTGGAGCCGCAGGATGTCGACGCGATCCCCGCAAGGCTAAAGGTCTCCCAGGATGCCATGATCTCCAGTGCCAAACAGTGTACTTTCTACAGTAGACATTCACTGCACACCCCCAGTTTGGGGAGAAGACGACGACTTCTGATCTCCCCGTGCATGTACTCCGGTCCTTCTTGTGCATATAAAAGGAGGCGGCGGGCTCCTTCTTCCACAAGCGATCTTCACGCACACACGACTCGCAGAACACATTCCCCCTCTTCGGAGCTTGATATTGGCACTTGCATCGATCACTTAGCAGAGACTTGGGGGCTTCCCTCCCTCTCTCACCTCGTTTGTACTCCCCTACTACAGGCACTCCGGTGCAAGATAGTACAGTGCACTCGCACACCCTTTTGCTGGACGTACGGCCCCGTGGCCGGAACCAGGATAAACCCGTGTATTCCTGTGTTATCTCTTGCATCAACCATCTAGGGTTGGGATCACACAGCATCTTCACTAGTTGGTGCCGGACCGCCGGGTTTGGACATCGACAGTTGGCGCGCCAGGTAGGGGACGGCTGCGTGACTTTTTCTTCTCTTGTTCCCTTGATGGCAGATGAGCCACGCCTGCTCCCGGCAGAAACGGTACTCCGGTTCGGGAGTCTCGACTTCGTCGCGACTGGCCACGGTTATGACATGGACCTCCTCTTGGCCGGAGTCAACCCCGACACTCCAACGACACCATCTCGGCGCAGGAGGTGCACGGGCCAGCGCGCACGGCAAGCGCGCATGGAGCGGCGCAGAGCGGCTCGCCTCAGCTCCCCCACACGGGTCAAGGCAGGCGGGTCACAGCCTGACATCGTGGCGGAGGATGTCACCACCTCGTCACCACCGAACGCAGCAACGGTGCCTCCCAAGGAGGGCGCGGCTACGCCGTCGCCTTTTCCCTTTGGGCTGCGCACTCCCGCTGCAGTCTACGCCTCCTCGATCAGCACCAACATGAGCACATGTGAGGACTTGCCGGGGCATCAGCTGATCTCCACCCGCAACCTCATCGCGTCATCGCCTGACGACTTCTACCCCGATATCGCTGACGACGTGAACTTCATGGAGAACTTCACAGCCTCGGAGTGGGACTTCTCCGGGATCCGCAACCTCGATGCTTTTCTATGATTTCAGGCTGCAGCGGAGTACTGCCTCACCTGCTCCGACGACTCCAGCGAGGGGGATTATGATCCCACTCGGGAGTTCTTCATGGTTGAGCTGGTGGATGGGGCTATCGATGACGCGCCCAGTGGCGGCAAAAACAGCGAGGAAAACCCACCGGCAAATGGTGGATGGGGCTATCGATGACGCGCCCAGTGACGGCAAAAACAGCGAGGAAAACCCACCGGCAAACCAAGCGGTGGTGTATGCAGCAAACCCAGCCACTTGGACAAGCTCGGCTGCGCGGCAGGCGCAGCTGGCGCAACTCCAGGAGCTTGAGGCCAAGCTCAAGGAGGAGCGTCGGCAGACATGGAAGTTGCGCACCGCACTCGAGTAGGAGCGCACCGCTCGTGGTACGCGAGCTCGGGCGGCGGGGTGTGTCGCCCAGGAGCGGATCCTTGCCGACGACGACGTCGACAACCCGCTAGACCTGAACAGGGCAAGCCAGAAGCTCACCGCTGCGAATTACCTACTCCGACCAATGCCTGAGCCCTCTACGTCCGAAGGACGCAATCTGCGCGATGAGGTGCGGGCGCTCATCGAGCAGGCTGCAGTGCAGCAAGCTGAGAGCTCTGCATCTCGTATGCGCTTGGTGGCCCCGGCAAAGGCTGGTGGCACTGCGTAGCAGGGCCACGAGTCCTCGGTGCACACTCCTGTAAAGGCACCCTCGGTGCGCGACCGCATCAAGAGGCCTCCTGTAAAGGAGCGCATCCAGGACACGCGTGGGCACGCCGACGATGGCGACGCTCGCTACGTGGTCAACGGGAAGAGGTACAACCCTCTATGTGGGGGATGATTTGACCCCGAGCATGACAAGAGTGTATCACCGGAGCCTTCGGGCACCCGTGTGTTCAGCCGGGAAATCCGCACTGCTTCGTTCCCCCAACGTTTTCGTCAACCTACAACTCTCGTCAAGTACACGGGACAGACCGATCCCGCACTCTGGCTCAACGACTACCGCCTGGCATGCCAGCTGGGCGGCGCGACCAATGACGCCGTGATCATCCGCAACCTTCCTCTGCACCTCGCGGACTCTACACGAACATGGCTCGAACACCTTCCCATGAGCCAGATCCATGATTGGGACGACCTGGTTAGGATCTTCGTGGGCAATTTCCAGGGCACTTACGTACGCCCTGGGAACTCCTGGGATCTCCGAGGGTGCCAACAGAAGCCCAACGAATCCCTGCGTGACTACATCCGACGCTTCTCCAGACAGTGCACGGAGCTCCCCAGCGTCACCGACTCCGAGGTCATCAATGCCTTTCTACAAGGTACGACGTGCAGGAATCTGGTGCACAAACTTGGACGAAGCCCTCCCACCAACGCGAACGTGCTGTTTGATGTCGCCACTAACTTTGCTTCCGGCTAGGAGGCAGTTGGTGCCATCTTCGACGGCAAGATAGCGAAGCGCAAGGAGAATGCGTCCGCGGAGGGCAGTAGCACAAGACCAAGACCCCCGCGAAGAAGATGAAGCGAGGGAAGAAGGGAAAAAAGAAAGGCCCGCAGAACCAGCGTAGTCAGGGGCAGGATGAGGACTCTGACGAGGCCCTCGCCGTCTCCCCCGATAGCAAAGGTCCCCGAGGCCCCCCTCGGGGCGGCGGCGTCCTGTTCGACGACATGCTCAAGAAGTCATGCCCTTACCACAAAGGTTCAGTCAACCACACCCTCGAATAGTGCGAGATGCTCCGCAAGTACTACAACCGCGTCGCGCACCACGACGAGGACAAAAAGAAGGATGCGGATGACTAGGGTGGCGACGACAATTTCCCCTCGGTGGAGAACGTCTTCTTCATCTTCGGAGGGCCCATGGCGAACATGACCTCCCGGCAGCGCAAGCGCGAGCGCCGGGAAGTCTACTCCGTCCAGAAGGCCACGCCATCCTACCTCGATTGGTCAGAGGACACCATCTCCTTTGGCCGCGAGGACCACCCCGACTACATCCCGAACCTGGGACAGTATCCACTCGTTGTGGATCCCATCATCGGCAACACTCGCTTCTCCAAGGTGCTCATGAACGGAGGTAGCAGCCTCAACATCATGTACGCCCACACCTTGGAACTCATGGGGATTGGCTTGGACAAGCTATGCCCCAGTAAGTCGCCATTCCACGGTGTTGCGTCGCGGAAGCGAGTCCAACCCCTCAGCCAGATCGACCTGCCCATCTGCTTCGGCACGGCGGCCAACTTCCGCCAGGAGGTACTCACCTTCGAGGTGGTGGGGTTTCGGGGAGCATACCATGCCATTCTCGGGCAGCCATGCTACGCCAAGTTCATGGCGATCCCCAACTACACCTACCTCAAGTTGAAGATGCCGGGCCCAAAGGGGATTATCACCGTCGGCTCCTCGTTTGAGCACGCCTACGAGTGCGACATCGAGTGCGTCGAGCACGCCGAGGCCTTGGTGGTGGACGAGGCCCTCGTCGCACAGCTGGAGAACATGGCGAACGAGGCCATGGACTCCGCATAGCGACGCGCGGGCAACTTTGAGCCTGCCGAGGTTGCCAAGGACATACCCCTCGACCCGAACGCCCCCGACGGCAAGACGCTGAAGATCAGCGCTACCCTCGACAGCAAATAGGAATTGGTGCTCGTCGATTTCCTCCGCGCCAACGCAGACATCTTCGCGTGGAGCCCCTCGGACATGCCTGGCATACAGAGGGAGGTCACCGAGCACTCCCTTGACATCCAGCCCTACTCCAAGCCGGTGAAGCAACACCTGCGACGCTTTGACGAGGTCAAGCGCCGGGCGATCGGTGAGGAGGTGCACAAGCTTTTGGCGGCCAGATTTATCAAGGAGGTATTCCATCCCAAGTGGCTAGCTAATTATGTATTAGTTAAGAAAAAGAATGGGAAATGGAGGATGTGTGTAGACTATACTAGTTTAAATAAGGCATGTCCAAAAGTTCCTTTTCCTCTGCCACGTATTGATCAAATCGTTGACTCTACTATGGGATGCGAGCTTTTATCCTTTCTTGATGCCTATTCTGGTTACCATCAAATAAAAATGAAAGAGTCCGACCAGCTCGCGTCTTCTTTTTATCACTCCTTTCGGCATGTACTGCTACGTCACGATGCCCTTTGGCCTTAGAAACGCCGGAGCCACATACCAGCGGTGTATGCTCCACGTGTTTAAGGATCACATCGGGCGTACCATAGAGGCATATGTCGACGACATCGTTGTAAAATCCAGGAAGACGGACGACCTGGTAGCCGATTTCCGGATCGCATTCAATTGCCTTAGAGCCAAAGGGGTAAAGCTCAACCCCGAGAAGTGCGTATTCAGAGTACCTCAAGGCATGCTCTTGGGCTTCATAGTCTCCCAGCGAGGCATCGAACCCAACCCTAAAAAAGTCTCGGCCATCACTCGGATGGGACCGATCCGAGACCTAAAGGGGGTACAGAAGGTCATGGGTTGCCTGGCAGCCCTTAGCCGCTTCATCTCACACCTCGGTGAGAAAGGCTTACCTCTGTATCGGCTCTTGAGGAAATCTGACCGCTTTTCGTGGACCCCCGAGGCCCAGGAGGCCCTCGACAAATTTAAGGTGTCGTTCACCAGCGCGCCGATCCTAACACCACCCACGGACAGCGAGCCCCTCTACCTATACGTGGCAGCCACGACTCAGGTCGTCAGTGCAGTCATCGTTGTGGAAAGACAAGAGGAGGGACATGATCTGCCCGTCCAAAGGCCGGTGTACTTCATCAGTGAAGTTCTGTCTAAAACTAAGACGCAGTATCCACAAATCCAGAAGCTGCTCTAAGCAGTGATCTTGGCTCGGCGCAAACTGCGCCACTACTTCGAGGCTCACCCCATCACCGTTGTCTCGTCTTTACCTCTAGGGGAGATAGTCCACAATTGGGAAGCTACGGGTAGTATAGCCAAGTGGCCCGTGGAACTGATGGGAGAGGCTCTCAGCTATGTGCCCCGCAAGGCGATCAAATCCCAGATCTTGGCAGACTTCATTGCCGAGTGGACCAACACTCAGCTGCCCCCACCCCAGAATCAAGCAGAATGCTGGCTCATGTACTTCGACGGCTCGGTGATTAAGACTGGTGCAGGTGCGGGCCTGCTTTTCGTCTCGCCCCTCGGAGAACACATGCGCTATGTGGTGCGCTTGCACTTCCCGGCGTCCAACAACATGGCGGAGTACGAGGCCCTCCTCAGCGGCCTCCGCATCGCCATCAAGCTAGGCGTCAAGCGCCTCGACGTCCGGGGAGATTCTCGACTCATCATCGACCAGGTGATGAAAGAGGCAAGCTGCTACAATGAGAAGATGGAGGCGTACTGCGATGCAGTGCATCGCCTCAAAGATAAGTTCGACGGGCTCGAGCTCAATCACATCGCGCGCAAGTACAGCGAGGAAGCGGACGAACTGGCCAAGATTGCATCTGGGCGGACCACCGTTCCCCCAAACGTCTTCGTCCACGACCTCACCAAGCCATCCGTCGACTTCAAGAACCCCGCAGAAGCCATCGGAGCAGCACCCGAACCCTCGGGGGTTGCGATCACCGAGCCATTAGCCGGAGACCCCTCGGTGGAGGAGTCCGAGGCCATGGACACTGATGCTGAAATCCCCTCGGTGGATGAGGCTGAATCAATGGAGATTGACGAGGCCCCGCCTTCGCAAGACTGGCATACCCAGTACCTTGACTGGATGATCCGAGGGGTCCTACCCGCGGACCGCACTCTGGTGCAGCGCATCGCCAGGCGGGCCAAGTCCTTCATCTTGATCGACGACGAACTGTACAAGCGCAGTCCCTCAGGTGTTTTGCAATGTTGCATCCCAATTCCCGAGGGCAAAGAGCTAATCCGAGACATCCACACCGGAATCTGTGGTCACCACGCGGCGCCACGCACCCTCGTCGGCAATGCATTCAGGCAAGGCTTCTACTGGCCCACCGCAGTCGCCGACGCCACCGAAGTCATGCGAACCTACGAGGGTTGCCAGTTCTATGCGTAGAAAACACATCTCCCGGCTCACACTCTGCAGACCATCCCCATCACATGGCCCTTCGCCTTGTGGGGATTGGACCTCGTTGGGCCACTGCAAAAAGCGCTCGGGGGCTTCACCCACTTGTTGGTTGCAATCGACAAGTTCTCCAAGTGGATCGAGGCTCGACCCATCGGCAAGATCAAGTCTGAGCAAGCCGTGCTATTCTTCACTGACATAGTCTACAGGTTCGGGGTTCCGAATTCGATCATCACCGACAATGGCACCCAGTTCACTGGCAAGATGTTCTTGGCGTTCTGTGACGACTACCACATACGTGTGGACTGGTCAGCTGTGGTGCACCCACAGACGAACGGCCAAGTGGAGCATGCCAACGGCATGATTCTACAAGACCCCAAGCCGAGGATCTTAAACAAGCTAAACAAGTTCGGCCAGAGAATGACCCCGAGCAGAGCCACGGGCTTCAGCCCATTCTTCCTTGTTTATGGTGCTGAGGCCATCCTCCCCACTGACTTGGAATACGAGTCCCCAAGGCTCAAAGCCTATCGAGAGCAACAGAACCAGCAAGCCCGCGAGGACTCGCTGGACTAGGTGGACGAAGCTCGAGACGTGGCGCTCTTGCACTCAGCACGATACCAGCAGTCCCTGCGGCGATATCAAGCGCAGAGGGTTCGACGCCGAGACCTCAACAAAGGAGAATTGGTGCTGAGGCTTCGGCAGGACAACAGAGGACGCCACAAGCTCTCACCGCCGTGGGAAGGCCCATACATCGTTGCAGAAGTGCTCAAACCTGGGACGTACAAACTAGCTAACGAGAAGGGTGAAGTCTTCACCAACGCTTGGAACATTTAGCAGCTACGTCGCTTCTATCCTTGAAATTTCCAAAGCTATTCATATATAGTTTGTACTTGTATTTTCAATTTCCCGAAACAATAAAAAGTATGCTTTACTTATTTATTTTTTGGGAACCTTCCGAACCCTCGGGGGCTCGGACGCGCACGAACACTGAGGTAGGCTCGGCTTTACCCTCAGCAAAACCAAGCCTCCCTCAGGGGCTACTACAGGGGGAACCCCCGAACGTCCCCAAAAACGCCATCGTTTTTTCGAAAAATTTTCGCATCTAAGTTTCTCGTGTACTTGGAAAAACGGACGCGAGACGTAAGCAACTACGGTATGGGGCCGGCCGAGTCGCGGGACCGCCTACGCCTCTGGGATACGGCATCCCCATCACTAGCCTACGCCTAAGTCACTTATGAATGTGAAATTCCTCGCAGAAATTAATCTAAGTCGCATACGAGAACACGAAAACATAGTAGGAAAAACAGTGCGCGCTAGTGCACAAGGCCTCGAACGGCCACACTGTCAATTTACATTAATCCGTTCTCTCGTACAGAAATGCGATTAAGATAAATTGCTAATTTATTTACATGGGCTCCACAGCCCAGACTTCCTACAGGCCTCCTTCTGCGTCGTGTGCATCCTCGGCTGCTTTGTCTTCGGCGTTAGGAAGGAGGTCGCCCTCGAGCCACTCGGACAAGGAGGCGGTGAAGCCCTCGACAGTGGTGTCAGCCTGCTCCATAGCAGCCACCGCATCATCCCCCTCGACACCAGGCGCGACGACGTATACCGTCGCCACCTGCTCGAGGTTCAGGTCATAATGCGTCGACTCCATGGTGAGAGTCCGTTGAACGTCGAGGCGGAAGGTGCTCCTGAGACACTTGGCCACCCGACCGCCCAGCGATCGCAGGCGGTTGGCCACCGAGGTCCCGGATGAGCCTCCCCCCGCCTCGAGTTCCTGGCACACGGCCACGGCGGTCCTCTACAGGTCCTCTTGTTCATTCTGCGCTGATGTGAGCGCGACCTGGACGGCTTCCTTCGCCACGGTCTCCTCTGCCACCACCTTCCTCAGCCCTGAACAAGAAAGCGAAGATAAGTTTTCGGCAAACTAAGAATCAACTTAAGCGAAGCTTCGGATACTTAAACTCAGAGCGCTCCCTCTCCTCCTCTAGCCCTGCCTGCGCGGCATCCGCCTGTTGCTAGAGTATGGACAGGGTGGCCTCCCTCTCTTTGAGGGCGGTCTCTGCATTCCGGGGGGCCACCCCTTGCGTCTTGAGGATGACGTCCTTCTCCACCAGGGCCTCGGTGAGCGTGGTGACGGCCGCCTTCTCGTGCTGGAGCTCCGCCTCCTTGCGCTGGAGCTCGGCCTCCCTCACCTCGAGCACCGCATATTTCTGTTGGAGTTTGGCCGTCCTCGCCTCGAGCGCCTCATCCTTCCGCCGCAGCTCGGCAGCCTGCGCCTTGGCCTCCTAGGCCTTCTGGTCAGTTGTGACTCACTGCACATCGCGCTCGCTGTTGGCTCGGGCCAGCTCGCGTTCCAACCTGCGGATCCGCGCCTCCAAGGGTGTCACCTAGTCAGCTCGGGCGTTGGCCTCGTTCAGCTGCATGACCAGGGTGGCGTTGTATTGATCAAGCCAATGCACCCTAGAGTACAGATGCATCAGCCTGTCGCTCTTGTCCTGCGACTTGGACAGCAGCTGCTGCAGACGAGGAACATGAGTGGAAATTATACTCAAGAAACTGGAAATAGGCAAACAGGACACTCACATTGTTGACATTGCAATTTGCTTGAGAAAAAAAGATTCAGAGCCCGGGAGAGGTACTCCTCGATCTGGGCCCTGATGTCAATATGCGGTCGCCAGGCGTCACCCTCTTCCCGCTCGGCACGGGCGAAATCCGAGGGGACACTTGACTGAACAATCGCCTAGTTGGCCCCATGACCAGGCCCCTCAGACGTCCCTGTGCCGAGGACAGCCTCGAAGGCCTAGACAAACTCGGCAATCCGGGCGGCGGCGCTAGCCACAGCAACCGGGTCGATGTCCTCCGAATCCCCATACTCCTCGCTCAGCGGCAACTCCACCATCGGCACCACGTTCCCCGACGCCACCTGCACCGTTGCCGCTGCCGCCGCACCCTCGACCCCGGCCCCCGTGGGCTCGGGGGCGAGGACCTCCCCCTCTGCTTGGCCGGCAGGATGCTCCGGTGCATCCCCGCCAGTCTCTCCCCCAGCTCCTAGCCGGGCGGCGTCAACAATGCCGCCTCGACCAGCGTCGTCCCTGGCGCCCGGCTGGGTGGCGCCATCGTCGCCGCCTTGGCCGGGCTCAGCTTCAGCATCCGCCCGGGCAGCACCGTCCATGCCACCTCGGCCGGCCTCCCCCTCGGCATCTGCTCGAGCGGTCGCTGCTGCACCGCTCTAGCCGGCGTCGTTCCCGCCCTCCGACTCACGGGCCTGCTGGGCCGACTGGGCCCCTCGAGCCATCGCATCCTGGAGTGCCGCGGCGGCCGCCTCTAGCGACTGGGACCCCCCAATCGAGGGCTGTGACGCCGAATGCGGTGTTGCGCTCGCCTGGGTCTTAAGGCCCTTGGCCGGCGCGACACGGACCGTCTCCCAGCTAGCGGCCTTGCGCCTGGACCGAGCGGGGAAGAATGATAAGTCAGCAAGGACCGGAGAATCGAACAAATAAACTCGAAAGACGGAATTGATATCGCTTACTCTGACATGGAGCTCAACCTGCGCTTGCCCGTGCTGCTCCTATGATCTCGCGGCACGCTGCCGCTTCCTGACGGCTGGCCCGAGGGTGCCGCCCCTCGACCAGCTTGTGCCCTCGGGGCTGTCCACCCGAGGGTCTCCGTGCTTGCCACGGACGTCTTGCCGCCCACCGATGTTGCAGACGCGGACGTCCGCCCGCCCGTCGCCGACGCTGGCGCAGGCGTCATCCCGCCTATTGCCGAGTGTGATCCCCGTCCTGCCGCCGGCGCGGGCGATCTCCGTCCCGCCACCGACGTGGGCGACCTCCGATCCGTCCTCGCCGCGAGCGCATTCACCAGCATCACCGGCGCGAGCCTTCTCTCACCCAGCACCGACGCCGAGGCCTCAACGCCGGCCCACTGCTGGTCGAGGAATCCACCCCGCCGGTCGAGGAGTCTTCCTCCTCGGTGGACTCGGGCGTGGTCGGCGGCGAGAGGCCCTCCCTCTTCGCTCTGGCGCACGCCTTCTCGTGCTTCTCCTTCCTCACCCTCTTTTTGGCGGCGGTCTCCTTCGCCTTGTCCTTCCTCTTCTTCACCGCCTCTACGCGCAGGCGGTTTGCTTTGCGAACCTTAGGAAGCGGGGGCTTCGAGATGTAGGCTTTACGGCTCAGTCCCTGCAAGCACAGCCCAAAACATGAACAAGAAGAAGGAGAAGAAATAGCACGAAAACAACAATAATCGACAGCCAGACTCACCAAACTAATGTACCCCTTCTCAGGGCGCATCTTGATCTTCCAGAGATCCTCGGGGTCGGAGGGGAAGTGCGCCACCGCACTCTTCGCCCTATGGGCAACAGCGTCGAGGGAGAGTAGCACGCTCGACATCCTCAAACCCTTGGCCGTGGCCTCGGAGGTCAGGTCGAAGATCGTCAACCTCCTCTCCATGAGGGGGGTCATCCTCTGCCGGTGAAAGTTTGCGATGACGGCGGCCGCCGTCAGCCCCTTCTTCACCAAATACTGCAGCGCATCGATGAACACCTCGAGCCTGGCCTGGCGCTCGGGAGGCGACACCCCCCACTTCCACGCGTCCGGCTTGTCCCGGAGCACCTTGTTGGTGAACGTCGGGAGCTGTCCGTCGACGTTGCGTAGGTAAAACCACCCTCGGGTCCACCTGGCATTGTTCGTGGTCATCTTGTAGGGGATGTATAGATTCCCCCTACGTTCATGCACCTGGAGCGTAAGGCCACCGGCGCGGGCGTATCTCCTCAGCTGGCCCTGGACGTACTCGGTGTAGAGCTTACCGCGGAACAGATGCACCCACAAATCCCAGTGCACCTCCACCCTCAAGTATCCCCCGCATATAGTGACGAAGACTGCCACCTGCGAGATGGAGTTGGGGGAGAAGTTGTGCAGCTCCACCCCGTAGTGGTGGCAGAGCGCCCGGCGAACTTGCCAGCGGGGACGCCGAATCCCCGCTCATGGAGTCGCACCAGGCTCACGATGTAGCCGCTCGGGGGCTTTGGCTCCCTCTCCTCTGGCATCGGGACGATCCACACTGGTGGTGCCTGATCGGTGTTCGGCGGCAAGAGCCCCTCGTTGACCAGCGCCTCCAGGACCGCCGCGGTGGTGGTGGACTTGCCCCATGGCGCCGGTTCCGCGAACTGCGCCATCACTTCGACCGAAGGAACGCAGGAGAGGGCTCGGACGAAGGCGAAGGTGCGCTCGCTTCTTTCCTTCCTCTTCCTCTCACTCTCGGCTCTAGGCTCCGATGTAGGGAAGGCAGGGAAAGCCAAGGAGGCACAGGCGAATGGCAAGGTAAGCCGAACAGACCCCTTCACTCCTCTTTTTTATCGCTGCGCCGGGCAGATTCTCCGCAGCGACCCCAAATCTGCCGCATTAAATGTGGTAGATTTTACTGTCACTGACAGTCAGGCCCCATGCCTGTGAGCCCCCACGTGCACACGCGATAATTACCGCGGTGCGGTAGCCGACGCGGCGCAGCGGCACTGTAGCGCCGTCCCATTGGCCAGTCGCCGCCCACGCCGTTCTGTCTACCCGAGACTGCTGCCTGAAAAGGCGCGCGCTCGCCACGCACGCGCTGGGCCATGTCACCCACGACCGGCGGACGACCCGCGCGCGACTCACGACTCCGCTTTGCATGCGGACTATGACGGAATATTCCCTCCGGGGGTTCCTTACCGTCGAAGGAACTTTATTTCGAGGCCCTACTGATCAGGGTTTCGAAGACTGGCCCACCGAGGGTTCGACAGACACCCCAGATCACTAGAGTCAGGGACAGCATGGACGTGCCGTACAAGCTATCCTCGAATGCGGAGTTTGAGACGTCCTACGCTGTGTTCAAGGCCAGTCGAGGGTGCCTAGTAAGGGGCATCCCGCCGAGAGAGAGCATCGAGCCCTCGGGCCCTATCAATGGGACCGAGCCCCGCCTAGCGAACCTTTGCGAGTGCTTTATGTGACGTGTCCATGGACCATGAGCTAACCCTTATCGAATGGGGCATGGACGTCCACTTGAACCACCCGCTAACAGCTCACTGAAGCATCCACGGCCCGCGACCCGGGCATGGGTAGCATGAACTGCTTCACCCCTCCTCCCTGCGGAAGGGCGACGAGGGTCATAACGCAAAGCCAAGGGTTCCCCCTGATCACCCGCACATGGGCCAGGGCTCGGGGGCTCCTCGCACATCGTGGCTTAAGCCATACCCTCGAATAAATCGGTTGCCGCCAATTGTGAAGTTCCGTGTGTTGAACAAACCTCCTTGCACGCTCAATGAGCCATTTGAATTGGTCCACAGAGGACAATGTAGCCCCTACCAGCTGAAAAGAATGCCGATGCCGGCTAAAAAGAACGCCGAGGCCGGCTGAAACAAATGCTGGGTAGGCTGCGCCTCCTTACCAACCATACAAACACAATGCTCTTAGCCCTTGGACGAGTACTCTCACTCCTCCAAGGCCTGGGGGGCAACACCCGCGGGTGCGCTGACGCGCCCCCACGGAGGAAACTTCACACATTCGAGGAACCAAATCCCACGATTAGCACCCGAGTCACTACTCCGAGGGCTCAAGCCACTGCAGAACTGACATTCACTCCTGCAAAGTCTCGGGGGCTACTATCGGGTACCACGATTAGGGGCACCCTAACCTAGGGACTAAAACGCCCCCCCCCCCCAAAGCGCAAAACGCAATTAGGAAATCGGGCCCACAGTGCTAGATACTGTGTTGGACTCTACAGTCATGTCGAACCAAGGCAAGCCATCTTCCCCCGATCCGAAGGGGAAAAAGGACTACACCACGACGATCTTGGAGAGGAAGAAGTCGCCGAAGCCACCAATGATGACAACTCCATCGTCATACTGCACCCGGATATCTTGGAGCTCCTCCAATTCTCCCACGGCACCCAGATCCTCTCCAAATCCCAAAGAAGCCTAATTCGTACACGGCTCATGGCCCAGCTCCGCGGTACGGCCCATCCGAGGCCCCCCTCGAACCCGCGGCGCGATCTCCGCCTCGCTCGAGGCCTCCCCGCCGAGACCCTCGACAGCACACCACCTCTCCACCTCGCTCAAGGGTAGCGAGCCTACCCTCGGGAGAGCGGATCAACTCCGCCTCGCTCGAGGCCACCCCTCGGCAGACGGAACTAATAACACATCTGCTCACCCACCGACGGATGAAGGCATTAAATGCCAACCACTCCACCGAGGAGTGCGGAGTCAGGCGGCGTCAGGCCGCCATGCCGCACAGCAGCTCTGACCGGAGTCCCGTCCGCCAACTCCAGTCACTGCTTCGCCATCCCCGCCACTGTTACGACCCTGTGGGAACCTACGACCCCTGTGCAGACGTGTCTGGCACTATTCCCGCCGCTGTGCTGCCTACTCCCCATACTTCCTCTTCCACGCAACCCTCGACTAGCATGGGGACGACCCTCAGGTGGCGTACGAACCTTGACCAGAACAAGACCTCCGTCAATCGAACCCTCGGCGCTTCGCCAGCTCAAGCATGGAGGACGGTACCTTCCACAGCAACCACCACGCCGTCCACTGGAGCCGCAGGACGCCGGCGCGATCCCCGCAAGGCTAAAGGACTCCTAGGACGCCTGCCACGCCCGGCGCCATGATCTCCAGTGCCGAACAGTGTACTTTCTACAGTAGACATTCACCGCACACCCCCTGATTTGGGGAGAAGACGATGACTTCTGATCTCCCCGTTCATGTACTCCGCCCCACCTTGTGTCTATAAAAGGAGGCGGTGGGCTCCTTCTTCCACAAGCGATCTTCACGCACACACGACTCGCAGAACACATTCTTGCTCTTCGGAGCTCGATATTGGCACTTACCTCAATCACTTAGCGGAGACTTGGGGGCTTCCCTCCCTCTCTCGACTCGCTTGTACTCCCCTACTACAGGCACTCCGGTGCAAGATAGTACATTGCACTTGCTCACCCCTTTGCTGGACGTACGCTCCATGGCCGGAACCAGGATAAACCCGTGCGTTCCTTTGTTATCTCTTGCATCAACCATCTAGGGTTGGGATCACGCAACATCTTTACTAGTTGGTACCGGACCGCCGGGTCTGGACACCGACACTTTTAAAATAATTGTATTGAATGTTTAGGTTTTCTGAAAAGTTACTAGTTTTTTGTTTAAATTTATATTTTGCAGACGATGTTATAGTTTTCTATAGTTATTCGATAACTTGGATTGCATAATTTCATAGTTGACCAAGCACCAAATTTCTTTTATAGCCCTAAAATATCGAATTTTGGATTGAGAATATCTTTTAAAATAATTGTATTGAATGTTTAGGTTTTCCGAAACGTTACTAGTTTTTTGTTTAAATTTATATTTTTTTCCCGCGTGCATCCCCGCACAATTGCTTGTGAACTGCGGAGCCTTCATTTTCAGGACAAACTATGTATCTCTTATAATCGTTTAGTCGTTAATGTAATTCTCTTTTTTCAAAAGAGTACTTTTTTCATATGCACTCTCCCAACCAACAAATTCATCCCGGCAGAGGATCGAACCAGGGCCGGCGGGGCGGGGTGCCAAGCGCACGACAAGACCAACTGGTCTATCGCTGCTTTCGGATGTCATTCAATAAGCTTAAACTTCAAATCAACATTTCTTAGTGTTCAATAAATTGAACTTTTGACACTGGTATTATCAATATTTTTATTTTTCAAAAACAGTCTGGTAGTAGAATTAAAAGTTGCACCACTTTATGTTAAAGGCCAAGACCTTTACTACTAGAAAGTACCCGATTGAGAGTTTCTGCAGCTACACAGTAGTGATTGAAAATCCTATGTAAAGAAGTTAACAAGGGAAATTACGAGAATCGCCGGGTATGGCCACTTTGTCTCTTGGTGTATTCTTCGCTCTTCAAGCAGCGCCATCCCTTCACTGCTCCCCGCCCACTCAACAGGCCTAGCTATTGCTCAGGTTCCAGCTCGGAACATTAGTCTTGGAGCTAAATATCACTAGCTCTTAAGAATTCGCGTGGAGATGAAGCATTTGGGAATATATTGATAAGTGTTGTTTGGGCTAGAATTCTGCTTGTCCCCATTTAGACTAGAAAAAAGTTAAATCGCCTCATTTTAGTATACAAACTCAAATCCGAGGTGGAGCTAGGAGGTATAGGAGCTGAAACCCTGCCAACTAGGACCATAGTGCTAGTGCTAGCTGCTTCAATGCAAACAGATGGTCTCTACAACGGTACATCTCTGTATATAAAACCTGTTTCCTAGGAATTTCCTTGAATCTTTTTTGTGCAAACAGATGGTCTCAGCTGGTGAGGATCTTGTTGTTAGTGCTTCTATGGAAATTTCTTATTAGGTCTTGTTTTTTTTCCTAGTGATTTACTTAGTCACATTATTATATTTGTGCAAACAGTGATGAGTTTTTTTATGAAGGCCCAGCTGGCATTCATTTTATTTGCCAAGTGATGACCTAAAATTAATAAATATAATCCACTCTCTAATTCACATGGACCCACTATTCTAATAATAGTCTTATTTCAGACACAAATGGTGCAGAAAAGTTCACTTGTCCTCACACTGCTTGTCATTTCAACCATCTTGCATCCCCTTCAAATGAGAAAATCAGTACGTACGTATAGTATCTCATGAGACAGTATTTTACCAAAACCACAAGGAAGAGCATATGGCTCTTCACATACTATATCGATGGTGGAAATCAAACTACGAATATTAATTTAACCTGCACAATTTATGTTTTGAGCTAACGAGAATGAATATTTGGAGCACAATTGATTATAAATTTATAACATACTGTCATATAGTAGTACATAACAAACACACTGCACATTGACCAACATATAAACTTGCAACACAAAAACAGCTAACAATAATCATATATCCATACGACCTTATTACCTTGAAATTAACACCAACTAAGATGATAATTAGCTAGTAGGAGTTCACAGCTTTGCATAGCTAGCAGTTGTTCCTCCGGCGCTTTGACCGAGAGAGTTTTGCTTACCCTGGTTTACTGATGGTCTGGATCCTCAACGCAAGAAACAAAAGGGAGTTAAATGAATACTACGTGATCACCCTCTACTTCTTGGTGTCACGTACCACTTGCAACAACGGTGAATTAAGCTTCGCAAACTAAGGCGCTGTTTAGTTCCCACCCCGTAAACACAAAAATGCAAAAACGCAAAATTTTGCGAAGAAATCTTGCTAATTTGAAGTACTAAATGAAGTCTATTTAAAAAACTTTTTGCGTGGATGGGCTGTAAATCGCGAGACGAATCTAATGAGCCTACTTAATCCATGATTTGCAACAGTGATGCTACAGTAAAAATCCACTAATTATTAATTAATCATGGATTACTTAGCATCATTAGATTTGTCTCGCGATTTACAACTCATCTGTGTAAAAAGTTTTGTAAATAAACTTCATTTAGTACTTCAAATTGGGAAGATTCTTTCGCAAATTTTTTTTTTGTGTTTACACCTTCATGGAACTAAACACGGCCTAACAAATCAAGTTTGTTACAAGAGCAGTGATGACTAGCTACCTAACTGCAGAATATTAAACTGCACGTTCCATAGTTTTAGTTCGTGCAGTGCAGACTGCAGACTTACACAAACATATAAATGACAACAGCCTTGCATATTATTTATGAACATCATCGCCAACCGGCATTTCCGCGGCCTAGCTAGCAGCCCTTCTCTGCCTTGGCGAGCTTGCACTTGACCTTCTGGAACACGACGGCCGCCGGCGCCTGCCCCGGCGGCGCGAGCTGGAGCTTGAGCGGGCAGGTGGCCTCGATGGCGCACTTGGCGGGGCGCGCCGTGTACTTGACCTCGCCTCTCACCGCCACCTCCACCTCGAACACCCCCGTGGCGTTCTCCCTGCCGAACTCGGCGACGCCGGCGTTGCCCAGCGAGACGGGCGCGCCGTCGGAGCCGGACGTCAGCCTGTACACCCTGGTCTTGCCGGCGGGGTGCTTGTCGCCCTCGCCGGCGAGCCGCACGCGGTCGAACTGCTGGCCGTCGAAGCTGTACGCCGCGTCGAGCGGCTTGGTGTTGGCCATGCTCATCGCCCAGTTCGGGTTGCGGACGGTGAGCGTCACCGAGAGGTTGTACGCGAACGCCGTCGCCGCGGCCGGCGCGCCGCCGACGAGCGCGAGGCGCGTCAGGGAGGCGTCGTCCACGGTGACGCTCACGTGGCGGACGAAGCCGAAGGCGGCGACGAGGACGACGATGAGGGCGACGGCGGCGAGGACGGCGAGGCAGAGGACGCACCACCAGAATTCTCTGCAGCTGTAGCAGCGGCAGTCGTCGCAGCACTCGTCGAGCAACCCCATGGATGGAGCAGTGGGCAGTGTGGCTGCTGCTGGACTGGACCTTAGCTATAGGAGATTGACTCAGAGCTGCTGAGGGAGCCGCGCGTCAACTGGCTAACTTTTGTTGCTGTTGATATTGCATTGGCTTTCTGAGTTAGATGTGGTTGGCTGGTTGCTATGGATATACTTATATAGCATTGTGATCTACTGATCTTGACTTATTGACTTGCTGTCTTGGATTGGAATCGTGACTTTTACAAAGTAGAGATGATTAGCATAAAGTTTTAGAATGATAGAAAAACGACTTGGGAGTTCTCTTTAGTGATGGTCAAATATTTTTCGTATACAGTTTGCTTAGTTTTTCTACAGCTCATTATGGGGATGAAACACTACTAGAAAATATGCCTCCAATGTCTGGTTGGAGAACTGGCATTAGTCCCGATTCTCCAACCAGTACTAGAGCTTTTTGCCTCACGCGTACCTCTCTTACCGTCTCACTTACACAGCGGTTGTGATTAAGGGACATACTTTTCTTTTTGAAATAATCTATGGAGGATCCTTTAGTACCACCCGGTACTAAGACTCCATAGGCTTTGGTCCACCTCAAAAATCTGGTGTAAATCAGACACGGTACCTAGTTCATATCGGTATTTTTGGGTGGACCGATAGCCATTTTTCTTCTAGTAAAAGTGGGATGTCTGTATTGTTACCACTCGTATTCCTAAAGAAAAACATTTCAACCCTTATGAAAGAAACATAATGCGGTGGCCAATCAAGGATAATTTGTGACAACAAAAACTAATGAATTCGAATTATTAAGCTCCCGACCGACTGAAGGCAACATGCGGCTTTACTCGTATGTAAAATTTAACCTCAACACTGTTTTCTTTTTAAGAATATGTATTAGAGCTAGTCCACCAAGCTTGTTAATTAGTGCAAAGGATTATGTAGTAGAGCTAGACTGTTTTCCCTTAAGAATAACTCTTAAGAATATGTATTAGAGTTAGTCCACCAATCTTGTTAATTAGTGCAAAGGATCAATGTCCGTAATATTTTGATATTTGTCAGTTCGCATACCTAGGAGGCCAGCATAAAACCCCGTAAACTTTTATCAAATACAAAAGCCTATCCGTAAAGTACAAATTCGTTTTGATGCATATTGTGAGGAAAGGAGCGGTAATAATAAGCAGAAAGAGTTTGTGAGCGGGTTTCGTAACACAAATACGGATAAATATTGTGAAAGTAGTAGCAAGCAGAAAAGGTTCACAGTGCAGCTTTTCATTCAATGCCTGTTTGGATTATAGAATATAAGAGTGACCTGACATGTCCTTCGTCATGGTCTACTCGTCACCATGTGGCATGTGGGGGATAGTAACGTCCGCGTCGATCTGCCCGCACGCGGTGGCGACGCGGTTGTCCATCAGACCATCACCGCGTTAGCTCGCTCTCGCCTCGCGTCACCAGATCGAGAAATAGTACTCGTACTAGCTAGTGTATGCTGCCTGCTCGATCCACACGCAGAAGGTGGTTTGAATTCCATTATTTTTTTTGCCGGAGCACGTATTTCATTTAAAATAAAGCAGTCCGACTATTACAAACCTTAATAGACATAGGCTATTAAGACAGATACAGAGCACCACCATACAAGTGGTAGACGAACAGCAAGAATCTCGGAGGAGACAAAGATGACTCACAAACCTAGACACGACCACAACTGAGCTTGCTAAAAGATACTACAAAACCAAGGGTGCAAAGATCGACAACACAACAAAGGTGGCAAAGCATCCACTCGATCCACCAAGGCAGCCAAGCATCTGCCCAAGCAAACACTAACAGAACAGCATCCGCCAGCGACAGAAGGGCAGCAAAGCATCTGCCAAAAGATAACTGATGCAACCCAGACGATGCAGACGAAACGAGTGAAGGCAGGCGCAGAAGTGGAAACTCTCCAAGGAGAGTAGACGACCACCACCAGCGGAGCTTCCAAGACGCCGCCTCCAAGGACGGAACGACGCCCCGGGCGCCGCCGACGTCCGACCAGAAAAGGTCAAGGTTTTCACCCGAAAGGCTCACTGGAGAGGAGGGAAGAGGGGCAAGGAATGACGCCTTCAAGAAGGTAAACGGCGCCCGAAGGCGTCGCCGACTCGCTGTCATTGGCCTGCGAGCAGACCTAGGCTTTCGCCTACACCCCGTTTCCACCCCAACCCCCGCGGCACGCCAGCCGGCACCCCGACACAGACGGCCACTAGACAGCAGCAGCACCAGCACGAGGGCGCCAGCAAGAGGCGGCCAGGAGCCAGGGGCACCGGTAGCAGCGAACCCCAACGAGGATCCACGCACGGCGAGGGGGGACGGCCACCGGCGGCCGCGAGCCCCACCGAGGGAGAGCCGCGCACGACGAAGGGGGTTGGCCACCGGCCATCGCGGCCCCGACAAGGAGAGGCACGCGCGGCGAGGGGAGCCGGCCATCGGCAGCCGCGGATCCCGGCGAGGGAGCGCCCCGCCCGGCGAGGGAGGGCTAGCGACCGGAGGCCACGAGCCCGCCCGGTGTGGGAGGGCCAGCCACGGGAGGCCGCAAGCTCCCGCGAGGAGCCCGCAGCGAACCAGGGAGCCCTGCGAGCCGAGGGCCGCCCCTAGGCACACCCGCTGAGAGAGGCCAGATCCGGCCCGGAGGAACCCCGATCCGGCGAGGAGGACACCGAATCTGGCGTCCGGCGACCAGAGGTGGCGCGGGGAGGTCACAGGTTCGTGAGGTCGGGGAAAAGGGAGGGAAGAAGGGAGGGGGTAGGCAGGCCGAGCTGGCTTCGGCTCAGCTGCCGACCGGCGCCGCCGCGAGGAGTGGACGTCTGCGGCGGCTGCGGCCAAGGGGGTGAGGTTGGAGGGGCGCGGTATCGCCCCCGAGTCGCCTAGAGGAGGACGGGGGGTTGTGTCATTACTATTAACTTTTGGCTAGCTACTGCTACAAATTTGAATTCCAAATTTCAAAATTTTCTAATAAAAGATGGCGGGAATACCACCGGTCATGGATGGCGACGTGATAATCGATGGACGAGGGCGCAGCAACTCGACCGCGTTGGTGAGTTGCAGGATGGTGGATCATCCAACGACAGACCTCACCTGGAGATGAGGAAGGTAGACAACGGTGGAGGTACGGGAGACTGGGAGTCGCGCTGTAAATGAATCTCCTTCGAAATTTCCGTAACTCTTTGCTAGACCCAAGCAAGGTCCGCGAAATGTAAAAAGGTACGCGGAGTGTAAAAAGAAAAGAAAACGCACGTGTCTCTAAAAAAAGGAGAAAAAAAGAGCACGTGCACCCCTCAATCCACATACAACATCCCTCGTCACTCATGGTTACATCTGTTGTGAATGAAAGTGAAAGAGAGAATGAGATGAATGATTGATCCATTGATTGATGGTTTTAGACCACTCCTTTTATATGTACAAGAGGGGAAAAGGTGTCTACTCCCGAAGGGACATGCCCCTTCGGGAGTGACCCTTTCATGTGTTTAGTGACATTCTAATGATGTCATTAATCTAATTAATAAAATAATTACAAAATTGATCACTAATCTATTTGCTTCATAACACTCCCCCTTGATTAATTTGTTCTTCTTATAATTTTGTAATCAATTTGATCTTCTTATGGTCTTGTAATCCTCATTCATATTTGATTGTATGGGAAAAACTCCTCTAAAAACCCCGTGGGAAAAATCTGAGGAGAAACCTATTTGTGTATGGATATGTCATTGGAAAAACTCCTTAAAACTCTTTTGGGAAAATAGGAGAAAATATTGATATGACATATATGTGCTGATACTCCATTAAAACTCCTTTAAAACCCAGTGGGAAAAATATAAGGAGAAAAATATAAGGAGAAAATGATATGGAATATCATTGATTGCAAATTTATATGAGAAAAACCTCAAAAGAAAAAACTCATAAGTTTGAATATATTATGATCTGTGGATCATATCTGAATTAATTCTCCCCCAAAACCCGGTGGAAAAATATGAGGAGAAATTATATCTTGAATATCTTCTTAAAAACTCTAATGAGAAAATAGAAGATATGGTATATCTAACATGTCTTGAATATCCCTTTAAAAACCCCAGTGGGGAAAATTAGAGATATAACATAAAATATTGCCTTATTAAAAACCTATATATGAGAAAATTCTTGATAGAAAAATTTATTTAGGAAAAGAGTACAATTATATAATCTGATGATTATGGTTGATTGTATGATTATGGTTCAAAGAGAATCTCCCCCCGAGGCTTGCAAATCTCATGATTTGGTTTGCAAGGTTTCTATTTCCCCATAAAATAATTTAGGACCAATGTATTTTGTGATATTGCCCTTTATATGCCCTGCATTCTTTGGTACAAATGCAAGGCGAATTATCTTCATAGATAATTATTGGTTTCATGATTGAATCAATGCCACATGACTGTTATATGTGGTTGATCATTCTGTGAAGCCATATGATTCACGTGAAGCTTCATATAATGTAATTATTTCAGAATGATTTGTGGATATAACTACAAGAGTCAATTTTGATGACTTCCAAGATGTATTTGTTCCATCATGTAAAGTTATAAAACTTGTTTAGGGTCCAGTATTATGGGGGGTCGTGATTCTAGCCAGCGTTAGCGTAACCAACAATAATTTTGTCTTAGCTAAAGCTAAGATCAAATGTGCCTTGGAAATATCTGAAGATATTCTTAATTCACGTCCAATGGCATTTTGTTGGAGCTGTGCTATGTCTGAGCTAGTAAGTTTACGACTTTAATTATCATTTATAGATAATATTCAATGATTCCATAAATCATAAATTAATCATTCATAGAAGTCATGTATTAATGTAATGCTTCAGAATGATGGACCAAAGTTTTTCATTAGAATCTATTTTGATGATTCATATGAAACTTTAGTATTCGGGTACCAGTTTATATTCTAGCAAAATAGGGATTAGTTAGCCAGTATCTCGATATCCCACTTTTGTCGTGTTCTGATTTGAAAATAACAAATCAAGATCTTTTGTGCCATATTCAGATATCTATGGATATCTGTTTGACTCGGACTTGTAAGATATTGTTGGAGTTGTGCTAATTTGAGCTAACTAGGTATCTACAAAAGCAATATCAGGCTTGTTGCAATTTGTATGATACAAAAGCGCTTTGGCACTTAGTTTCTCATCCCAGAGTCTAAATGGGTATTGATCCATTTTTAGGGATGGAATGAACACAAGTGTTGATGGATTTGATTGTCCAATATTAATTGAATATTGGCAAACTGATATATGTGCTTAAGTTGAAAACTTAAACATAAATTGGTTTTACCCAATTTTTATCTTGAATTCCGTCATGAATGAATGCTCGTTGTTTTGTGTTGAGATGATGAAAATTCCATTTGGAATTTATTTATGGACACATATATGCATTCATCGTAATTAGAGTAATCTTTTTTATGGAGTATACTCATATAGTCAATTGTACCACAATCAAACTTGACTATCTCAAGTTATAGAGTGACTTGTGCATAAATATATGTTGCGATTTTTCATTTTAGATTTATCATGCGAAATCCTCTAGGGACATATAAATCCAATTTTATCAAATTCAATTGATCTGCCAATGATTGAATATGGGAACGTAATTCTTACATATACCTTGATGGTATGTTTCTTGGTCTCTATGTGAAACCATGTGCTACAAGCTCTCGTTGTCTCACCACCTTGCTTTCTTAAATAAAAGCAATATGATATGTAGATAAGACTTGCTTATTTGAAAATGAGAGCACTTCTCTTTAATTGCCACCTTTTGCTTTGACCCAATTTGAGTGTTTGTTAACACTCTGCCTAGAACTTTTTGGTCTGGATCCAGTTAAAGGTGTATAGCAATTTTGAATAGGAGTATATGTCGACAAATTTGTAGTCTTAATATGATTGATTATAATTAATATATATCTTGTGAGAGCTTAACCCTTTTGAATCTATGTCATTTCCCACGACCATAGAATCAGGATGTTCCATTGCCCAGTGCCTAATTTACGTGCACATATACTGGGCTTTTGAATGCAAAAACATTCATAGGCTTTGGATTTGAATAAATCCATAAGGTGTCTAACAATATTCATGATGTTGATTTGCATTTACTATTTAGGAGGATGTCTCCCCCTGTTTCTGCGGATGCTTTTATTAAGCTAAATTTCTAGCTTGTGACCATACTTCTCCCCCTCTTATTTTGATATGGGAGTTGAGTGATAATTTTAAATGCTTCACTCTTTCTAGTACAACAATTGTAGGAATTTTGTTTGATGACACTTTTGATTAGTAAATGCATTTGGCAGGCTATTTGCAATATGTTGCAAATAAAGAATATTCTGAACTATTGATTCAAATATTATTTGTGTATACGTGAATATGAGGATTGAATGTAATATTCATATATAATTTTATAATTCCTGGTATTCTCTATGTGTGGTATTAATCTCCCCATAATGCCTGGAATTTTCCTCAAAATGTAATCAGCATCTGGGCTGTGAATGAATGAATTAATACCTTTTGAGTGATCCAAGATATTTATGAATGACGGATAAATATCTTATATGGATCCTCAATGCTCATGGATGTATGCTGCAGTGGTGATATCGGTATGTGTAATATAACCGACACGCAGATGGAAAATATTTGGCTGAGGCCAAGATTCCACGTACTTACTGCAACGAGGGGTATCGTTTTGATTGCAGTTATATGAATTTGAATTAAATTTACGGTGTGTAAGACTGTATGATGCCAACATGATGTTGACTGCGATTCTGTGATAATGGTCTACCAAGTAAGTGATTCTCTTGATAAGAGATTAGGGTAATCCATTTTGTGTATGTACAAAAATATTCCACATTAATGTCTAGAGCCATACAATAATAATTGAAGTCTTTTGAGGAAAATTTAGCGGCATTGTTAATCCTGATGGATTTGATTGTGTGTTCCGGATAATATGCTCTTTTAATTTGATAATTTGAGCGAATAATCATGCTTAGCATGATTTCTTGTGGATAACAATACATATGGGACCATCTAGTTGATGCATCAATAAGTACCATGAAGTACCAATTTGGTCCGACTAATGGATGAGTGGACCACAAATGCCTCCTTGAATGCGTTCAAGAAACTGTAGTGGTTCAGCCTTGATCTTAAGGTAAGAGGTTCTTAAGATTAATTTTCCCATGGCACATGTTGTGCACACAAATCTGAAGATTTGAGAAAATTTTGAAATATTTTATGTGGTGACCAATTGAATTGCCGATAATTTTTATGTCATCCATCTCCAAGGATGATTAAGGCGATAATGCCATGTCTTGAGTATATCAAGATTCTGAAAATTATCATGTACACAACATTTCTACGGGTTTGATGTATGTAATATACAATCCCATTGATGTTGAAGGAATTCTTTCAAGCATTTGCTTGATATATCCGTAATTTTTATGATGAATTGATATTCATTGTTGTTGTCGTTGTGTGTTTCCACATGGAAACCTTTGGGAAGGATATTTTTGTAACTCAATAGGGTACAAGTTGAATTGGGATATATGAGTGTATCTTCAATTGCTAATTGGATACCCATAGAGAAAATTTATGTGGCTTAACCAAAACCAATGATCACAATATCGCAGTATACGATTTGTGTGAAATTTTCTTTACTCTTTGTGAGAGTTTGGAAGTATTTAATTTCCCTAAGTATGAATGTTAGTGGTACCATGTCCACTAAATAGATTCCTTCCTTGATTTTGATTGTTCCTGTAGGATAATTCTTGACAACAAATATTTACAACATAATATAAATATGGCTGGTATCAAGTTGTTGGGAATTATGGAGATTAGGTTGTGTCTCCAAATATGTGGTTGGATTGAAATTCCATGACTATGTTGTCAGTGCTCAATATGTAGTTCCATTTAATGGGATCTCCTAATTATCATGTTCCGTAGAACATTTTTATTGTGTTCCGTAGGAACATCTTTAGAGCAACTAATATCAATAGATCTAGTTGTGAAGTGATCTTCAAACTTGTCCCCTTGAACTTGTTTGCCAACGGATTTCAAATATAATTCAACCAAAAGTTTGGCATTTGTTGCACTTTTAGTGATATGATTCTGACAATCATATGTTCAACAAAACTCAAAAATTGTCATGTCGAGTAATTTTCTAAAAAGTGACTTTGCCTTTGTTAGGGCTCATGTTTTTTTTGATGATTCTTAGTTTTCCCTTGAAATTCATTTAGAATTTCATGCCACTAAAATTTTATTTTGGTATTCTGATCATTATAGTGATTTTCTGCTTGGAGTAGGTCAAATATGAGATCATAATATTTGGCGTAGATGTACCAACGGTATTGCTGTTGCAACAACCTATTTAAAAGCATGGTCTCAGGGCAAATAAATTCGTAAAGAATTTATCGCAGCCGATGCTTAGGTCTCCATTACCTTATGTTTTTCTAAAATTCAGATAATATATACCTTAGTTTTTATTTTGCATATTACTACCTGATGTAGAATATAAATGAAGTGCTATATTTGTAATAATATAAATAAAATAAATTGCACATGAAAAGATTGTTCTAAAATAATATTTGCATAACCAACGTGAGATCTGCGGATCACATATAATAATTACTGCAGTAAATGTGATTTTTGCATTACATTGGTGCTAATTTCTAGACTTGATATTCTAGGTAACTAGTTATAAAAATTTATGCAAATCTAAAATAGTCTGAGGACTAAAACAAAATATTTTAGAACCTTTTTTGTATAAATATTCTACAGATGTAGAATAATAAGTGCCAAATTGAAATATATCAGATTGTTCTAGAAAATTTTGCACAACAAATATAGGATCTGATGATCACAAAATGCTCAATAATAATAAATCTAGCATCAATATATGGTAGTGCTAATACCGAAGGTATTTGTAAGTAATGTACAAAATAATACATCAATGTAGAACAATCTAGAGACTTAAATATAAATATGCAGAACTGTAGTTCTAAAATATGTAAATATATATAAGTCTTGGCGTCTTTGTGCAAGATTGCATGGGAGAGAGGGGCGCTCAGCCTGCTGGGCCGATTCGGCCGGCCGGCGGCCCGTCCAGCGGGCGAGGCCCGCTTGTGGCACAAGCGGCCCAAATAAGATCAGGGGGGGAAGGGGTGGCAATTAAGGCAACCCTAATCGCCTCCTCCCAGGAGCCGCCGCCGTTCCTCAGGCGCCCCGCCGCCAATCGCCG
The DNA here is from genome assembly GCF_016808335.1 of Panicum virgatum. Classification (NCBI taxonomy): domain Eukaryota; kingdom Viridiplantae; phylum Streptophyta; class Magnoliopsida; order Poales; family Poaceae; genus Panicum; species Panicum virgatum. The sequence goes on from NC_053146.1 coordinate 10,100,893, forward strand.
TCGCCGGCGTGGGTCGGCGGAGGGGGCCGCCGCCGCGCGTCGGGGGTACTGGTGGGGTGCGCCGCTGTTTCCTCCTTCGGCCCCTTGCGCCGCCGCCTCCTGTGCCACCTCCCATTCCGGCGTGCGCCGCTGTGCGCAGCCAGCGCCGCCGCGCGCTGTTGGCGCTGGTGTGCTCCGCGGCCGCCGACCGCCGGCCATTCCTGGCTTGCCTCGTGTGGAGGGGTGGCGGGCGCAGAGGACGCCCCTGATGGAGGAGGCCGGGATGGGCACAGAGGGCACCAAGGGCACCTCCGCTGCCGCCGCCGTCGAGGGAGGTCTTGCCACCATGCGCCGTAGTCGGCCCCCTCAGGGCGCGCCGCCGCCACTCTGGTGGCTCCTGCGGGTGCGCCGTTGCCATGTGCGGCACTGCAGTGCCGCCGCCGGAGGCCGCTGATGCGGTGGCCGACTACGGTGCGGCCATGGTGGAGACGGCGTCCATTTTGACGATGTCGACGACCAGTGCCGGCGGCGAGATGTAGGACGAGGAATCGTTCTCTAGTGCAAAGAATCGGAGGTGTGTGGGATTCATTCTTACTCGCTGAAGCCTCTCGTTTCCGTCGAGATGCCGAAGTCGTCGAGTTCTGTTTGTGCCCCGTAGGGAGCAACTCGGCGAGTTCTTCTTCTTTGCAGTGGCGACGCTTGGTTCTTGCGCTCAGTGAAGAGACAAACGTGTCTGATAACTAGTTGTGAATGAAAGTGAAAGAGAGAATGAGATGAATGATTGATCCATTGATTAATGATTTTAGACCACTCCTTTTATATGTACAAGAGGGGAAAATGTGTCTACTCCTGAAGGGACATGCCTCTTCGGGAGCGGCCCTTTCATGTGCTTAGTGATATTCTAATAATGTCATTAATCTAATTAATAAAATAATTACAAAATTGATAACTAATCTATTTACTTCATAACAACATCTCCGCCTTCTCGTCCGGCACCCGCCTTCCTCACTCGTTTTCATTCCTCAGATGCGGCTCTTATGGGCAGACTCTGGACGTTGTCTCCGGTTGCGCCTATCGCCACTTAACAGTTGGAGCAATATATAAAAATCCCTATTTATTGAGCAATATATAATCCATATTTATGATACAAATTCTGCATACGAATTGGTAGCATGTGCCCTGCAGGTTCGTTTTCTTTTTATTTTTTATCTCAAAATGAAGCGAGCAACAAACTAATTGGGCCCAGTGCAGGAGGCAGCCCATCAAGTTTCCGCAGAAAAATATTCTTAACTTATCTGTGGGCCGGACAGACCAGCCAATAATTTAGGGACATTTTTCATTTTTATATTAAAAAAAATAAAATTTCAAAAATATATGTCGAATAGGGAAATTTTCAAAAAATGGGTCCCTGTCGGGCGACAGGGTGCCTGTCGCCAGTGGACGACAGGACCTAAATATAAAAAAAATTTACATTTAGGTCCTGGCACCTAGGGCCCATTAAACAGTAAACTTGTAAAATTGATATAAAATCGTAGAAAAATCGGAAAAATATAAACTCAACTGTTATGGATTCTATGAAATAATATCTACAATTTTTGTTACATAAATTTTTTCATTTGATCAATATATCTAAATCAAGAAAAATAGTTCTTGTACCTATAAAAATCTAAAATAATTCATTTGGTTTAGTTGTGTTTATCTAAAATTTACCAAATTTTTTATAGCTCTTAGGAAATAAAATAATGGTCATGTAAAAATTATGGCTTCTAATACTCAGTATAGCAGCATGGATAAATAACCCATTTAAACTAGACATATTGCAAGATCTAATTTAAAAACTTATTCTATAAATGTTTTCTGGGCCTACCAATTTTGTACAAGCCTATGCTCACTATATGCAACACTCTTGACAAAGATGACTTGCATCCAAAAGATGGATCTTGAGATTTAAATAAAAGTGCATTAAACTGGTATTTAAAATAGAGCAAGACACATTGATCAAATGAAAAACTTTATGTAACAAAACTTGTAGATCTTGTTTCATAGAATCCAGAACAGTTGAGATTGTATTTTTTATTTTTCTACGATTTTATATCGATTTTACAAGTTCACTGTTTAATGCGCCCTGGGCGCCAGGATCTAAATGTAAATTTTTTTACATTTAGGTCATGTCGCCCACTGGGCGTCAGGCACCCTGTCGCCCATTAGGGGGGCGTCAGGCACCCATTTTTTGAAAATTTCCCTATTTGACGTATATTTTTGAAATTTTGTTTTTTTAAATATAAAAATGAAAAAAGCGCAATAATTTAGCTCGTGGGCTGGAGGAGAGGAAGCCTTAAGTTGTGTGGGCCTGCAGCAGAGATCCGGAAGCCCATGTCATCATCTCCAAAGAACCACTAAAAAAAGTAAATTGCACTCATCATACAATAACTTTAATTTGGCAGGTCTGTGCAAATTGCTCCAATAACTTGGAAATTGCTCAATTTAGTACAATAACTTGATAGCTGGGTGCACATTGATCCAACAACTTAGAAAATGCTTAATTTAGTACAATAACTTGGTAAATTGGTGCATTCACGGTCCAAATATTACACGCCAATATATTTGCTAATGTCATGTCACAATAAGGAGTATATTCACATCGGAACGTATTATTTGTCCGTAGATTTTTGTGTCACAATGGAAACCAATAATTTTATTTTCAAAATAAATTAATTATTGTTTTTTTAAAAATAATATATTATTTAACCACCATTACAACAGCAACGTATTAAGCAAAGTAGATGAACGACAATACTTCTTAAATTTTATAAATGGAAATTATTGATGATGATCCGGTTGTTGCTTTTCAACTATGTACTATTTTTATTAGTTCAAATGCAAACAAATTTTAGAATTACACCATTAGCACCACTCAAATACTGAAGTTGATAAGAGAGACCCTAAAACTTTAGATTTCTTCTGCGCTTCTGCTCATGTTTGTTTCTGTTTATTTAGCTCATTTTTCCTTTCTAACATAAATACAAGGCTTTAAAAATATATGTACCAAGCTCCTAAAAGTATTAATAGTTTGTATCAACGTATTGTCTTTTTTAGTTTAACAATGCATATAATCAAACATATCGGAAACAGTTAGGGTGAATTTTTCAATATTGAATATCAAATTAAATAGTTTTAATTAAAATTAAATTACTATAAAGACATAACATTAATTTCTAAACAGTGAGAGTTTTTATCCTGGCCAAATACATTGACACGCAGGAGCAACATAAAAATTAATGGTTAAATAATACTTAACAATTTGTCCTAACATGAATATACTCTTTATTGAGACTTTGTGTTAGTTACATTGCCGTGTAATGTTTGGACTGTGAATGCACCTATTTGCCAAGTTATTGTATTAAGTTGGGCATTTTACAAGTTGTTGGATCGATCTGCATTCGCTGTCAAGTTATTGTACTAAATTGAGTATTTTACAAGTTGTTGGATCAATTTGTGCCCATCTTACAAGTTGTTGTATAGTGGATGCAATTTACTGAATAAAAAAAAAGCAGCTCCAAAGAACGCACATAGAACAGGAATCGTTGTCGTTCAGCGCGGAAGATCAGACGGTTCGGATCGCAATGTCCATATGCATGTGGCTAAAACTGAAATGCACATCCTGTCCAAAAAATAAAAAAAATGAAAGGCACATTGCCCAAACCCTGATCAGAACATGCTCAGAACTCCGTTCAGCAGAAGTGATTCGGCCCAAACCTCGGCTGCTCGGCATGAATGCAGGCTCCATCTATCTGATCTTTAGACGACAAGCCAGCAGCGGAGCAGCCCAGCACAGATCAAACAGAGTCGCCTAGACCGGTGACCACTCTGTTTCGACGTTCCCAATTTTTAGGCGACTCTGCTTTGCTCTGTTTTCACCGCTCAATTTTTTTTTAATCTTAAATTTTGTTTCGGAAGAAAGCCCAATTGTACCAAACCACAGTTGGATCGATCGCCAGTGCTGGTGATTTCAAATATCAGATAGTTGGGTTTGCAATGCAGCATGTTAATTCTCATCGATGGGATCGAAACAAACACTACTCAAACTTGATTAAAACAGGCCCAGATCTCCGATGAACAGGACTAAATCTGGCCACCCGAAAAAAGCTTTTGCATCATCAAGACAGGTTCTCGGTTCTCTAGACAACAAGCGACCATAGATCTATCTATCTACTAGATACGAACTCAGACCACCATAGCTCTACCACCCTTCTACTTCTACTACTACTACCAGCACGGACCAAGGTAACATCAGCAGGCAATGAACGCAGACGGATCATCTCAACTGGTCGGAGGAAGAAACGCACGAGCGTGGCCGGCCGCCGCCTGCCGGCCGGTGGGCCGATCACTCGTCGTCAAAGAGGCCGAAGATGTCGGTGTCCAACTCCTCCTTCTCTTCCTCCTCTTTCTTCTCCTCCTCCTTGTCCTCCTTGGCCTCGCCTGCGGTGGCGGTGGCGGCGACGCCGGCCGCGGCAGCCCCGGAAGGCGCGTAGGCGAGCTACTCCCTCCCCACGGCGACGAGCTTGGCGACGTCCTTGCCCTCGAGGCGCGAGGACAGCAGGTCGAGGAGGTCCTCCTCCGCCGCCGCCGCGCCGTCGGCGCCGACAGAGCCCAGGATGCGGCGCACGTCCTCCATGGTCGGGCGCGCCCCCTCGGCTGCGGCGGAGTCAGCACCCAGGCACGCCAGCAGGTCCGCGGTGACGAACTTCATCCCGGGGTTGGGTTTTGGGAGCGGTGGGGGAGGCGGTTATATATCTGTGGAGGGTAGGAGCAGGAGGAGGAGGTGGCTCGGGGGGTGTGGGCGGGTGGGGCTCGGCCGTTGCGGGGTTGGGTGTCCCCAGCTAGGCATGGCCGCGGCAAAGCTTGGGGGCTACGAATCCATCCCGGCTTGGCTTCTGTGGCCGCGGCGGAAGCGGAGACGTGGCGCTGGGGCGTGGGGCCGGCCCGCTGGGTAGGAGTGGGAGGCGCACGGTTTCGCCCGCCCGCCTGCCCGCTTGGAGGAGAGTGTCGTGGGTCACAGCGAGATGAGACGCTGCAGTGCTGCTCTAGCAGAAACAAATGGGCCGAAATTGGGACCTGCAAAATCTGCGCCTCAGATTGGGCCGGCCCAAAAATCGGGCCCTCTCGTGGGCACGCGAGGCGAGCACGTCGTGTGCGCTGCACAAAATCCTCGCAGAACCGTCGTCCGCAGTTGGGCCGGCCGTGCGCGTTACCGCCAGGAGCGCCCGACTGCCCGACAGCCGAAGGACACGACACCACGTCGCACTCGCATGAGGGCATTAGGAGTAACGCATGTTACCCCCGGATGCTGAAAAGAAAGAGTCCTTTACCTGTATAGCAGATGCTCATGTGCGGTACGCACATGTTTTATGGGGACTTGCTAGCGCCCGGACGTCCGATGTCCAAACCTAGCATCGAACGGTATTGTAGCAGTAAAATTTCCGCCGCAACATGTGTTACATGTTGCATGTAACATATAAAAGTTTTTGCAACATTTAAAAATAAAATATGCAACATCAAAGAATAGTATCTGCAACATGCAAATACATTATTTGCAATACCGAAAAACACATCAAAATCATCTAGGTGTAGGAGTAAAAATCCCCACCGCAACATCGAAGTTTTGTTTCCTGCAATATCCATTCAAAATCCCATTAAATCTTGCAACATCAAAAAAGACTACTGCAACACCAAATTTATGTAGCTGCAACAAAAAAAAAAGTTGACGAGGAAGAAGAACACACCATGGCAACACGAATTCCCACCTCAACATCTTAGATAAATAATTGCAACATCTAAAAATATTCTAATGCAACATGGACATTAAGAAGCACAAGAGAATCTCTTCTTCTAGCTCGAGCCGCCATCATGCACCCAGCGTTGCTGCCCCACGTGCCGTGGGCCTTGCCGCCGGCCTGGTGCGCCGCTGCACCGGAGCTCTAGCCGCGTAGCTGCCTCCCGCATGCCTCCGGCAGCCATCTCCAAGCAGGTCCCCACCGGCCGCACCGCCGCCTCCATGTGGGGCTAGTCACAGGCGCAGCGAGCGGCGCGAGCTGGCGCAGGCCCCACCGGTCGCGCGTCGCCTCCGAGCTCCCCGGAGCGCCGCATGCCGCCGGTGCGATGCCTCAGCGCACCTCCAGGCTCGCCGGAGTGGCGCGCGGGCAACGGCCGGCGTGTGCAGAGCGCGCGCGCGGGCGAGGACAGCAGGGCAGAGAGAGCAGCACACAGGCACGGCGAGGCAATGGAAGGAGACGAGGCGTGGACAACTTGCGGCGCGTGGTAATTTTGTTTCGCGGTAGATGGAATCGGAGTCGGAGTCCGATCCGGCTCGGACACGTCCGTGGAACGGTGCCACGATATAAATTAAACGCCCGGGCAGGGCAGGGCAGCAGCGATACAACAGATTACATCGATCGGGGGAGAGGTAGGATAGAGATCGAGCGTGCCCGTGCAAGTCTTGCAGGTCATTAGATTCGATCTCGTCGGAAGAAAGAAAAATTAAAACTCATCCTCAGATGGCCGAGACTAGGAGTGTGGCGTCGCTGAGCGGTGGCGCCCCCTGCCCTGCTGTTGCTGCCGCTGCCGCCGGGAAGAAGACGACCAAGAGGGCATTCGACGACCAGGAAACGGATACCCTGGCGCCGGTGGAGGACAGGAGGTACTTGGACAAGAAGCTCAAGTCCAACTGCTGGGAGGCGGCGGACGTGGAGTGGTTGGAGGAGATGAGGGAGGAGGACCGCGCTCGATCTATCCGGATGCAAGCGATGAGATCCATGCAGGCCAAGCTGTTGAGGGAAGCCGATGAGTGTCTCCGCCAGTTGGCGGCTAAGGCCGCGCTAAGGCATAAGCACCAGTTGTACTTGTAACTCTCTGCATGCGTGCGCCTGTGAATCTCGACTAAAGAATATATAGATACATTATTTATTTTAGACTATACAGAGGAATGTATCAAATTTACTATGTATGCATTAAAATCTTGTGTAACGGTACGGTACTTATTTGGGACCTGGAGGGAGTAGGTTTTAGTCTAATATCATTATCTTATAACTGTGTGGCCAATAAAAAGAATCCGTGCCGTCAAGGCCCGCCTAAAGATTACTAAAGAAACTAACGCGCTACGAAAATTTCTATCAATAAATAAATTGCCCACCTTAAATTAATATTAAGAATAATACGGTAGTCTACCAGCTGTGGCAGAACCAGTCTGAATTATGTTGGCTATTGTGTTGGATACGTTGGCAATCACCTTTAGTGTTTTCCCCTCACTTCTTCGCGGCCATCTAACGTGCAGGGGATTGTCTTGCGGCGTGAAATCGGAGCTGCTACGTCGAGGGATATGGCTCGACAATGATGACACATTGTTGACTCTTCTTCGTCGACGATATAGGTTTCTACTGTGAAGTTTGGCAACCGCGGAGGCCAAGGCCTTGGTCTGTGATAGGGACTTGGAGCTGCTCTTTGCAATGCGCTTGAGCTCGACAAAGATACGACCATTGTCCCTATCTCTTGCCTGGTCATTTTTTTAAGATAAGAAAATATATTAATATTACATTCTCTGTATCGATTTATATATATAGCTATTCATTATTACAACTTCAAGCCAAACAATCCAACTTAAAACAAGAAAGTCGGTAGTCTAGCATGAAATGTCAGAGTTGCTGATTGCTTTGCAACTAGCTCAGTAATCATGACTCATGGAATTGTGTTGCTTTTGCCGTGGCAAGTGTGGGTTATTTGTTGGTATGGCTTCTTCTGTGGTTTTTTCTATAGATTGGCTACCCTTTTCTTTTTTAAAAAAAATCATGGCCGGATGAAGCAGTCGAGTTTTGTATACTAATGCTGATCTGAGGAGAGCGTGCAATGACATGGCGTGACACTTATGGACGGTTACCAGAAAAATCATGCCACACGGTGGAGGCTGAGAGGGTTCTCGTGGGTGCTTGCAGCCGGCGTCGCTGCTCGGCCTGGCGGCCAATGCTTGGAGCCTGGGTTCAACGATGCAAAGGAGCCCGGCACCTCAGGTATTGCTTCAGCATGTATACTCAAAGCAGGTTCCATGCGTTTTGGGCAGAACAACGCTTGCTTCAAGGAGTGCTCAAACTTACTATTCCCTGCGTCCTGAAATATAAGAGATTCTGGCTATGAATCTAGACAGCAAAGGGTACATGTTTTAGCATGCACCAAGGTTTCCATTGTAGGATGAAGCAGCTACACAAATGCTTAATGATGTCACATCCACTCTCTTTCTTTAAGAGCATGTACTCTCTCCGTATAGGATTTAGAAGTTGGAAAATATTTTTGTCAAACATTGAGAATATAAATCATGAATAACTTTTAAGTTATTAAGTTCGAAAAAGTGAAAACTACACGAATAGATTTGTCTTGGAAAATAATTTCACAAAAGATAAAAGTATATACATATATCACTTGTTAATAAATATTTTTATAAAAATAAGGGGTCAAAGTTATGCTTTGAAGACTGTGGGCGTGTTTAGTTCGCGAAATTTTTTAGGTTCAGCTACTGGCCCCGTTTAGTTTCCAAAAATTTTCCTGCGATACAGTAACTTCAAACGTTTGACCACTAATTAGAAATATTAAATGTGGATAACTAACAAAACTCATTCCATAATCCCTGGGCAAAATCGCGAGACGAATCTATTGAACCTAATTATGCAATGATTAGACAATGTTATGCTACAATAAATAACCTCTAATGATAGATTAATTATGCTTAATAGATTCATCTCGCGATTTCCCGTCTATCCATATAATTAGTCTATGTTTAATACTCCTAATTAGTATTGTAAAAGTCGACAACCAAATGCGACCTGGACGATGCAGATGAAAAGAAGCGAAGGTAGGTGCAGAAGCTGAAGCTCTCCGAGAAGAGCAGAAGACCGCCACCAACAGAGCTTCCAAGACAACGCCTCCATGAAGGAAAATGACGCCATAGATGCCATCATTGCCCGACCAACATGGTCTAGGTTTTCACCCGGAAAGCTCGCAGGGAGGAAGGAAAAGGGCAGAAAGATGACGCCTTCAAGAAGGTAAACGGCGCCCGAGGGCGTCGTCATCATCGATCCGCAAGCGGATACAAAGCTTTCGCCACCGCCCCTTTCAAACCCAGAGACGACGGCCGACAGAGCAAGTGGCGGCGCGGCCATGAACCCCAGGCCACACCAAGGTGCTGGTAGTGGCAGCGCGGCCACACGGCCACCGACAGCCCCACCGGTGCCCGCCGGGGACGCGAGCGCCACGGCGGTGGCCGAGCACTTCAAGCCCAAGCACAGAGCAAGGGGGAGCGGCGCCGTGCCCCCACAGGCGCCCGCCAAGGTGGAGCAGCAGAGCAGCGCCACGCCCGACAGGCCGGCCATCGCCGATGGACACCAGGGGGGAGCCCCCACGGCACCCACGCAGGAGATGGGCGATGGGAGGCCCGGCGAAGGGGGCCAAAGCCGCAGCCGCGACGCCCCCACGGCCGCACTTGCGACGCCACCAACAACACGAGCCCCACGGCGCCACCAACGGCTGCGGGCCTCGGTGAGGAGGGGCAGGTCAACCAAGGCCGCGAACCCCGGCGACTAGCCGACCCATCGCGGGAGCCCGGATCCGCCCCGGGGGCGCCCAGATCCGGCGTAGTTGACGCCGGACCTGGTCTCGGTCCCCAGCGGCCGGCGGCGGCCACCACACGACACGGGCCGAGGTGGCAGCAACCGAGGATGAGGAGCACCGGCCAAAGGAGCGCCCGCTAGAGACCGAGACCGGCGGCCCAGGAGCGAGACGCGGCAGCGGTGCGACCAACGGAGCCCGAGGCGCACGCGGAGGAGCCGGCCGGCCGGCGCCGCCACCCGCCGGGAGCAGCCAGATCCGGCCCGGGACACCCTGGATCCGGCGAGGGCGAGCCCGGATCTGGCCCCGGCGGCCGGCGGCCGGCGACAGAAGTCATTGTGCAGTAGGTTACGTGGGCATGGAGTTCCTGCAGAACGACATGTTGGGAGATCTCGCATAGACTCCCTATTTCCTAAGATCGGGATGTTCAGAGATCTCGCATAGACTCCCTATTTCCTTAGATCTGATTGTATCTAGGATATATAATGTTGTAATCATATTGTGTGTAATGTATGTTGAGGTTTTTCTCAACAACCTCACATTGTATATACAATCTCATATTGTATGTAACAATAATGTATCAACTCACTTGATACTACATATAATAAAATAGCATACTTATGTATAAGTTCATTACTTTACATATTGCATTTTATTATTCACGGGACTTGCTTCAGTGGAAGAGGAATTATGACTAATTGATAGTGGTCCGTCTATACTTAGGGAAATGAAATATTTTCAAACTCTCCGCAAGAGTAAGGGAAATGTGATGCTAATCGCAATGCAATTTTCATTGGCTCCGGCAAGGCCATGATCACACTTCCTAAGGGTACACAGATTCAACTTGAGGTGCATAATTGTATCCGGATTCTACTCGTACCTTACTAAGTTATAGAGATATTTGTAAAAATGGGCTCCATGTAGATACCCATGAGGACAATGCAGAGGAATTTCACCTCATTACAAAAAAAATGGATATGGCAACCATATTGTTGAGAAAATTACATTCCTTCCATTTGGACTATATATACTACAAGTATATAAACCCCGTATCACATGTTGCGTATGAGATCATTTTTTTAAAAATAATGACCTTATGTCATTTTGGCATTATAGCCACAGTCATCATAACATCATTATGATGTCAAAGTTATCAGCAATTCTATTGGTCATATTGCAAAATTCCCACAATTTCCAAATTGTATGTGCACCACATGTGCCATAAGAGGGAAATTAATTTTAAGACACATTGCCTTAAAATTCAAATCTAAGCCTTTCAAGTTGTTGAAAATATGCAATATGGCTCCATTTATCCATATAATGGACTAATTATGTGCTCCATAATGTTAATAGAAGCATGTACCTTACTCATAAGGAACCCAACTTTACACCAAACTCATTGCTTAAATTCTCAAATTTAAAGCAGATTATCCTGGACGCGGGATTAAATCCATTTTCATGGAATTGTTTGGTTTTTGGGTACTATTACATCAAGCACTTTTAGTTCCTAGTCATATTGGCTTCACAATGACTAGCCTATTTTTCTCCCGCAGAGAATAAACATAACGCATTACATGACCATAATCTAAAATGGCGACTTACCTGTTGACGACCAAAATTGGCACTGGTCGAACAGACTGGTCTGACCGGTGCTTGAGAGCGGTCTGACCGGTCTAGACCATGTAGCCGGTCTGGCAACACCGACCGGTCTGACCGGTGGATCAGACCGGTCTATCTGGAATCCGAGTACAACAAGAACTCTTTGTAGATTTAAATCTGTAATAGGATTTCTTGCAGGATAAGTCCACCCTACCCTATAAATATAAAGGGTCACGGCCGATTAGGGTATCCAATCGATCAAATCAATACAACTTTTATCTTTTTACTTTTCTCTTGCCCTAGCTTTTCCAATCTACTATTTGTTGTTCCTCCGTTGTCTCTACGTCGATTGAGGGCGTTCTAGGTGGCCTGTCGACCCTAGAACAACCCTACGTGCGCCTGCCCCGATGGGTCTTCCCGGGCTAACGTTCGTAGGCTTCGTCACTGTTCTGCCATCGGCGACCGGTCTGACCGCTCCAAAGAACCGGTCTTACCGGTCTACGCAGGAGGTGCTGTAGCGAGCTGCCTCTTCGCACCGCACGTTCGAGTGCATTCGTGTGTTGATCCTGAAAGGCATCAACATACTTTTTGGCGACTCTGCTGGGGAAAGAATCAATCGGCTGCCATGGCCGGTAAAATTCCTAAACCTAGTGATGTTGATGCCACCAACATCCAAAGGCCGACTGTTCAGCAACTTTCGGCCGAACAACAGAAGGCTCTTGATGACATCCAGAAGAAGATTAGAGAGGAGAAGGAGAAGGAGATCCAGAAGCTGGAGGAAGAAGCCATGAAGCAGTACATCTCGCACTTCTCCATCGACCGACAAGGGAAGGTCACAACGGATGCCGGCTTTGATGCTTCACAGTTTGAGGTAAAATTTGATGAGAGCGAACAGCCCGTTCTTAATTCTGAAATAGCTAATGCTATAGATGATGCTATTTCTTCTCATGTGAATAATAAGTTGGAATTTATTGGTTAAAATATGCATGATATGTTTGATGATCGCTTTAGCCGAATTGAAATACATCTTGGTATGAAGTCTGTCGGTAATAATGCATCTACATCTAATACCGATAAGACAATGCATGGTTCGGCAATTCCAACTAATAATGCTATTGTGACTAATTCGGCTAATCAGCAAAGCCGAATTAATTATAATACATCACCTAGTGCAAATGTGCCATATGGGGCAGCAAGTTCGTTGCGACATTCTACACCGCCGAACTTTGCTCAACATCATGGTACACCTAATGTAAGTCGGCCTATGGCCGATGATTTTGGATCTGGTAGCATTAAAGATAAAATTATTAAAATCTTTAGACAAACTTTTGGTATAGATCCAAAAGGAAGATGCCGATTATATAAGAGACCATACCCTGATGAGTACGAGCATGTTGCATATCCTCAAGGGTTTAAAATTCCTGAATTTGTTAAATTCACTGGTGATGATAGTAGAACTATGTTAGAGCATATCGGCCAATTTATATACAATGTGATGACGCTAGTACTAGTGATATTTACAAATTGAGATTATTTCCTTTATCTCTATCGGGTGCTGCATTTACTTGGTTTATTTCATTGTCACCCAATTTAGTTTGCACATGGGCCGATTTAGAACAGAAATTCCATGATTATTTCTTTACTGGTGAAACTGAATTGAAATTGTCACATCTTACATCGGTTAAGCAAAAAATACATGAAGGTGTTTCTGAATATATTAGAAGATTTAGAGATACTAGAAACCGATGTTATAGTTTAACAATTTCTGATAGAGATTTACCTGATCTAGCTTTTGTTGGTTTACTCGATTTTCATAAAGCAAAGCTATAGGGACAAGAATTTCTAGATGTTAGTCAAGTCCTACAAAAAGCTCTGGCTAATGAAAGCCGAGCTAAAGAAGCTAGAGATTCTCAAAAGTCCAATGAAAAACCTAATCGTCCTGTTTATGTGTTTTGGTGTGATTCCAATTGTTCGGACGACGAAGGTAAAGATGTTTATACCACTAAATTTGTTTGGTCCTCTAATGATAAACCTTGCGTTTGCGGTTCTCTTAAGCCGATTCATAAAGATCGGCAAGAAAGATTTACTTTTGATGTATCCAAATGTGATATGATACTTGATGAATTATATAAGAATAGATACATCAAGATGTCGCATGTCATACTGCCGCTTGAAGAATTAAAGCGGCGAGCTTATTTCAAATTTCATAATACTTTCTCTCATGCGACTAATGATTGCAATGTGCTTCGAAGGCAAATCCAATCGGCTGTTAACGAAGGCCGAATAATTGTTCCACAAATGAAGGTGGATCAGAATCCTTTCCCTGCACATACACATGTGCTTGAATTGAGTAATCCTAAAGTGTTAATTCGGCCACAAGCCGAATCAACAAAAGAAAAAAATATAATTGTTGGTGAAGAAAGGTCTGAGCCTTCGAAATCTCATCAGGAAGCTCCAGCAAAGAAGGTCTCTGAAGATTCATTGAAGAATTCAGCGCTCGGGGGGCAAGAACAGAAGAAGGACGCAAGATCTGCTCAGATCGGTCTGACCGGTCTGGAGACCGGTCCGACTGGTCCATCTGGGATTTCTAAAAAAAATTCCAGAAACAACAAAAAGGAGAGGCCGAGTTTCAAGCAACTCTTGGCTAAATATGAGGAGAAAGGAGCTACTCAGAAACAGAAGAAGCGACCAGATCAAGCCAAAGATACAAATCCATCATCGGAGCATAGTGAGCAATCGGCTTCTCATGTGCAACAAGGTAATAATGCTTTTGCGCCATATTCATTTGGTGGGCCGATTGCTCCATGATTCTGGTCATATCCTTACTATTACACACCTATGGATTATAGTAGAATGTATATGCATCCATATTTTATTCAATATTCTTCTATATATCCAAGTTATGGTGCCTCTCAAAGACCGATGGTTGCTAGCAATAATCTAGTCAAAAGCAAACCTGATTGCAGCAAGGAGGGTGAGAAGTACATAAAGCAAGACAACAAGTATTTACAGCCGAGGTGGTGTCCCTCAGGCTTGTCTCACACCCAAAAGAGAAAGCTGCAGCAGATGCGCGAGGAGTCTATGGAACAACGAGCGGAGGTTGTACCAGCAAGGTCGGCGACCATGAAGCAGGTATGGAGGCCTAAGCAAGTTGTTTCATCATCAGCTTGAAAAAGAAGCAAGATATGACCGATAGAATTTATCGCCCTTAGAACAAAATATGGCCGATGCATGTTTGTTATCGTCCTTAGACAATTTTGGTTCAGATGCTTATTTTTTGGTATGCTAGCATCACCAAAAAACAGGGGGGCATATGTTAACGACCAAAATTGGCACTGGTCGAACAGACCAGTTTGACCGGTGCTTGAGAGCGGTCTGACCGGTCTGGACCATGTAGCCGGTCTGGCAACACCGACCGGTCTCACCGGTGGATCTGACCGGTCAGACAAGTCTATCTGGAATCCGAGTACAACAAGAACTCTTTGTAGATTTAGATCTGTAATAGGATTTCTTGCGGGATAAGTCAACCTCACCCTATAAATATAAAGGGTCACGGCCGATTAGGGTATCCAATCGATCAAATCAATACAACTTTTATCTTTTTACTTTTCTCTTGCCCTAGCTTTTCCAATCCACTATTTGCTATTCCTCCGTCGTCTCTACGTCGATTGAGGGCGTTCTAGGTGGCCTGCCGACCCTAGAACAACCCTACATGCGCTTGCCCCGACGGGTCTTCCCGGGCTAACGTTCGTAGGCTTCTTCACCATTCTGCTGGCAGCGACCGGTCTGACCGCTCCAAAGAACCGGTCTGACCTGTCTACGCAGGAGGTGCTGCAGCGAGCTGCCTCTCCGCACCGCACGTTCGAGTGTGTTTGTGTGTTGATCCTGAAAGGCGTCAACATTACCAACATCTCATTGGTTCATGCGGCTCTGCAAGTTGCACTATTAATTCAAATTCATGCATGTGCAACCATAACCCCCTTTTAGTTGCACCAAATACGTGGCAGCCAAGTATTTCCCTTCTGCAGGTTATGTTTACAACATAACATATCACCACCCAACATAGGGCAATGGGCATCTATATATAAGAGGTATTATTATCCGTCAATCAAACGTCATGTCCTCATAAGGACTTATTATTTGCCCATATGTTTTTCACATTTTGAGGACAAATCCAGGCATTAGGGGGAGACTAATGTCATAATGAATGCCAGGAAGCAAAATAGAATGCCACATGCATTACAAATTTGTCCTTATATCCACGTAACAAAGGACCTGAACCAGCAGTTCAGAACTTTATATTTGCAACACATTGCAAATAATCTTCCATTAGCATTTACTCACCATACTGGTGTCACCAAATCCCATACATTGCATTGATGGACTATATATACAGAGCGGAGGTATGCCAAATTTAAAACCACTCCACCCCAAATCTATACAAGAGGGGGAGCAATATAGTCACCTGGGATAGAGCTTATTGCAAGAAGCCACAGCAAGAGAGCATATCCTTGAAAATAGTAAATGCAAATCAACCTCATGTTGATAGAAACATAAAGGATATTCATTATCCAAAGCCTATGGATGTTCCACATCCAAAAGCCCAGTGCATATGTGTACACAAATTTTCAGGCTCTGGGCAATTGGAACTCCCACTCTACAGTTTTGGGAAATCACATAGAGTTAAAATGGGATTCAATATTTTCACAAACTATTTGATTCCGCAGAGTCATACAACTAAGACTACAACAATGTCGAAAAATATTTCTAAGCAACATTGCCATACACCTTACACTGGATCCATACCAAAAGTCCTAGGCAGAGTGTCGCAACACTCATATTGGGTCAAACAAAGGTAGCAATTAAAGAGAATAGCACTCGCTCAACAAAAAATAGAAGTATTTCTTGCAATAATACTTTCTCCTCATATTGTCTTCTACATTGGAAGCAAAATTGATCTTCAATCCATGAGGTGGTGAATCAGCGAGGCATGTAGCACAAGGATTTTATGCAGAGACTCAGCATCAATCACTACGTAAGAAAAGGCCTATGGTGATGGGCGTCATCTCCCTAGTCACTTCTTTTGCGTCACTGATTAGAACAGAAAGGCGACGGGCAAATGCTCATCACCTAAGTAAGTTAAACGTGACGGTTAAATGTGACCAGGCCCCCCGTATGAGGTCTATACCCGTCACCTTTGTCTAATACAAGTGACGGGCGTAACACAACGTTTGTCACCTTTGATTAAGTAAAAGGTGACGGGCTTCACTGTTGAACCATCACTTTTTCTTGGTGACCAGGCCCCCCCGTAAGAGGTATGCGACCATCACCTTTGTCCTGTAAAGGTAACAGTTTGATCACATAACCCATCACTTATGATTCGAGTGTAAGTGACGGGCGCAGGGCGACGCTGTCACTTGTAGTTTTTAAAGGTGACGAGCTGTGCTTCCCAGTGCCATCACCTGGTGAATAGGAAAAGGTGACCGGCTTTGTTTGTTGCCCATCACCTTGGAACTAGACCCCTGCAGGCTCATTTTTGGTTTCGGCTGCATCCTAGAGCACAGCTAGGATTTGGCAACCTTCTTGATCCAGCAAACACACAGAATACAACTCAATTCATACATCACCAAGGTTACATCAGAAACAACCGCCAATTAGAACTCAATTCATATATCACAAAGTTTACATCAGAAACAACCACCAATTGTACATGACAAACTATATATATTGTATCTTTGCACAACAAATTGTACAATAATCACACGAATCGAGAAGTTTATGAAAAAAATCAGTTCAACCCCAACAGTGGAAGTCACCTTTGTCGCTTATGACGTCTACCACCAAGAAGGAGGCAATCTTTTCTCTAATACCCTGGAGGTGCTTGTCCTCCAATTTCTTGTCCTTATTATCCCGCATGTCCTAGCAAGAAGTAGGAGAAAAATGATGAGTGCATGTACGACACATATATTTAGTATTATATTTGAATAAGGCTTACTTTTGGTCCTTTAAATTTGTTGAAAGTTCCAATAAGGTGGATCATGTGGCATGCAACATAAAACCCACATTCATTTCCAGGGCCTTGTTGCATGCACTGCACCAGATGATATATACTGTTAGGTCAAATATATTTGGTGAAATCATGAAAGATAGAATGCGGCGGTGAGAGATATATCGGAAAATCGGTCACGTGTGTCAATTTGGTTATTGGAAGATGGTGGTCGGCTCGAAAGGTGGAGAAACCACTGCATTTGGTGTTATGGATGTCGTTAGCTGCAAAAATATGTGACAAGTTCCAAATGAGAAAATTGAAAATTCGGTAACTCAGAGATATACCTATTGATAACCGCCTTGATGCTGGTGTGGCCTCATTGTCCCAGAATACTGCCATCATCCTAGCGAGGTCTTAGAGAGTCCACGTACCCGCACTATTTCCCACTTCGAACAGATGACGACTAGGAAGTAGTGGCAGCCTGTGTGGTATGCGCCAAGCACACAACCTGGGAAAGTCTTCAAGATATCCGAGACAATAGTTTTTTCGTGGTCCGGGTTCTTCTCGATCATGCTGGTAGTGAACTTCTCGGGGTCAATGAATGCAACAGCAAGCGGTCATTCATTTGATTGTTTGGCCAATTGCCTACATACAAATATATTAGTTTTTAGATAGATGACATATAGGTGGTTACGAAGTAATATAAGAATGACTGTGAATAATCCTTTGTGCTATATATACTCACAGTGCCAAGCAACACATGAGTGAGATATCCAAGGCATCGAGGTTGAAGAGGTCGTAGAGATAAGACCACGCAATGGAGAAAAAAACCAGGCCCACTGTGCAAGTGATGGGCCTTGAATTCACCCACGATTGATAGATTATTATCATTATTATTATTATTGTTCATGGCATGGTTCATGTAGTGTTTGTGGAGTGCCCTGGTATTCACCCCTACACTGGTCAGCTCCTCCTCTGACATCATTGGCTTGCCCATTTGAAACTTGGAGTGAGCAGAAGTCCATACACTCTTTGCTGGTTCAGTGAATGCTGCCTTACCCTTTGCTTCCGTTGCTTTCTTTGCTGTTTCATTGGGTGCTGCCTTACCCTTTTCTTCTGTTGCTTTCTTTGCTAGTTCCTTGGGTTCTGCCTTACCCCTTCCCTTTTTCTTTGGGGTGGTTCATCCCTTTTTCTTTAGGGGGCTGCCTCCGGTGACATATTTGTTCACAGGTTCAGGTGTTGGGGTGCGTGGCCGCTTTTGATCTTGACAAAGAAGCTGAGGGTCATCCTACAGACGATGCAACAGACCGACCAATGGGCGGGATGCGAATAACACTTTTCTTCCATTGGATCCGGGTGTCGCGGGCATCCCCCAAAGTAAAAATCTCGGCTTCTGGCAGCGGGATGTCGAGCTCAACGATTTTTGCATTTTCATAGACGAAATCAATCTTCACCACGACATACCCATCCTGCACTGGCATCGTGTGGCAGGCCGGTTCATCGGGTAGCATGACTCCCATTGCTAGCTCAATCAACAACGTTGAGTACCTTCCAGTTACAAGGCTACAGGGGGTTGGACCTTTTATGCTATATAATGTGTCATCAAGAATAGGACCCAGGCATTTCTCGATGGCCGGCATGCTACATCGACCGGGGGTGGGGGTTACTAAGTTGGCCTGGTGGTGCGGGTAGTTGTTGTTCCACCTCCTTAGAGGTGCAACTGCTCTTGCCTTGGGCCGCTCGTAATGCTGCATCAACATCAATCCCCGCTTCCCTGAGCTTCCCAAATATTTCATCTATTATCTCTTGTTTGAATTGGTCATTATCCACAGATGACCTTTTCTTCTTCTTCCACAAGCCTTCATATTCTTTGCCGAAGGCTTCCTTCCAACCCTTCAAACTGGAGACTCCACGCACGCGACCGGTATGCTTTGGTGTATCAATGGTAGTGGAGAGGATGTCGTGTTCTCTTACACTGCTCTCATTATCCTTCAGCTCAATCACCCAGTCGGCCAACCTCTTGGTGCCGTCGCTACTCCAGGTGATTTCCCTACTGGATGGTGTTGGAACAGCCCTAGCCCTTAAATTTGGCGCTTAGCGTCCAGGGAACTGTCTCCAAGGGTT
Organism: Panicum virgatum; assembly: GCF_016808335.1. Taxonomy (NCBI): domain Eukaryota; kingdom Viridiplantae; phylum Streptophyta; class Magnoliopsida; order Poales; family Poaceae; genus Panicum; species Panicum virgatum. The sequence continues at coordinate 10,120,232 of NC_053146.1, forward strand.
ATGACTCCGCCTGCTCCATTGTCGCGTCCACTTTGAGCCACTTCCCCTTGTCCTTCCCAGCATATCCCTCTGGACCGAGGCGATAGTTGTCTGTGATCCTACCACGCAGATTCTTGAAGTGCTCTCTCTTCTCTAAGAATGCCTCAGAAGTGGCAGTCTCGACGAACATCTCCCAGTCTTCACGATTCAAGTGCTTGTGCACCTGGAAGGGCTCTTTATCTTCATTGACAAAATTTTGTACCAGAGTGGACTTGAAGTGCTTGTGTAGATTGGCGATAGACTTCCATGCTGCCCCTCTTACACGATTCATCTGTGCCTCAGATGTGCCCTCAGGGAACTCCAAGAATTGCTTCAGGGTCTCTAACAAGCCCAGTCGTGTGGGATCATCCAAATCCTCAAATTTGACATTGATGCCAACCCTTTACCATGCGATTAATCTACAGATCAGTCGCCACAATTTCAGACCATCATGGTTTATTGGGAACCCATCACTGTCGATGCCTACAACTTTTGCGATGTCAATTGGCCACTTTGTATGTGCTCTTGGATTCCTACTTTGAGACATGCTAAATACAATTGTCTGTCCAAACAATTCTTGATGATTAACCTCTTAGACAGGCTGTCCATTTGAAGTACTGTGGGAGGATCTAGTTTGAGACATGGCTGCTTGTAGTGATCGTGCAAAAGTAGGCAGCAAATTAAACTACTATTCGGAGAAATAGGCAGCAAATTTAATCACTATTTGCAAATTTGAACATGAACAACAAGTATATATTTAGCAAGAACATGAACATCAAGTTTATATTTAGCATTTCAGTTACCAGAACTATACAATCATGCCAACCAAATTTGAACATGAACAACAAGTACATATATATGATAGCAAATTAAATCACTGGGAGAGTTAGGTTTGGATTTCCAGCAAAAAATATCAGTAAAATATTTGACAGCAAGAACAGTATTGCCTGGGGGGAGGCAGCGCGGCTCTGGATCTTGAATGCGCGACGGTGTGCCTGGCTCTAAATCTTGCCTATGGGCGGCAACGCGGCTCTGGATCTTGAATGTGCGAGGGCATGCCCTGCTCTGGATCTTGCCTGTAGGTGGCGATGCGGCTCTGGATCTTGCCTGTGCGACGGCGTGCCCGGCTCTGGATCTTGTGGGCGGCGACTCAGCACCGGTGGGCGGGCGTCTGGTGGCGCGACGAGGAGGCGGGACGGCATGCCCGGATCTCCTGCTTGCCTGCGGCTCGATGCCGGTGGGCGGGCGTCTGGTGGCGCGATGAGGTGGCGGCGAAAAGTGAGGCACAACCGGAGGAGGCGTGGAGGTGGGTGGTAACCTAGGGTTTGAAATGGGAGACGTTGAAACTAAGCCAAAGGGGTGGCTCTAAGTCCAGTTTCAATTTGGCTTAGGTGACGGGCGAGGTTTGTGGCTCGTCACCTGTTTCCAAGTGATAGGCGAGTGTGGCCTGTCACCTTTCTCTTAGGTGACGGGCAACATTTGTGGCCCATCACCGGTTTAAACAATGACCCTGAACCGGCCAAACTGATGGTCATTGGATAAACTGAAGATTGTTCCCATCCAAATAACACTAACCTATCCACTTCCCCTCCACTGACCCATCCCCCGGCCGACTCTTCCCCTTCTCTTCCCTCCACTGACTTGCGGCGCACAGAGATGGCGGACGGCGGCCGTTCTGCGCGGGCTCGCGCACAGCCCCGAGATGGGAATGGCCGCTGGTGCTCCGGTGGTGCTGTGAAGACGATCGGGCAAAAGTGCTCAATGGAGTCGATGGCAGACAGGGGACTCCACCGAGCTTCCCCCTCCTAGGGTGGCGGCTTCGATGGCGAGGTGAAGGCGAGCGGGCAGAAAAGCTCCCTGCCGGCCACGACGGCTCCAACTGCCGGCCTGAGCTCCAACAGAGGCCCCCGGGCCCTAATCGACTTGACCTCAAACGAGGATGAACAGGGAAAGGGGAAGAAGCAGGTGTGTTGATCCATTCTTTTCCTTATTCATGATTAATCAATTTTGCCTGATTTAGCTTCAATTCCCGATTGCTAAAGTAGATGCTATATATAGTGAGTAGCATCAATAAAGAACAACTAATTAAATCATTAGTGACTAGCATAACTTCCTGATTTCTCATTGTTTTGGACCTGTGACACTATGTTGTAGGCACAGGGAGCACTTATATGTATCTTCAGTGAAAAATTATTAATTTATCTCTTCCAAGCATGAACTTTACATGTGACATAGTGAGAGCTATCCCAAAGAAATTCCCCATTCATGACGTGCTGAACTTCTGATCGATGTTTCACTTTTCCAGTACTCAAATATGCTATAGTTTGTTCAGTAGCTGCGCACACCATCGAGAACTTACATTCTGAATTTGACATGTATAGGCAATTCTGCTTGAGAATTCTCAGAAAATTGAGGCCTTGCACAACAAGCTACAAGCACAAGTCCGCAAGATCGATGGACTAGTTGACCAGCTTTCAAAGGCACAAGCACAGAAGAAGGAGCTTGAACAAGCGCTGAAGAAAGAACAACTGAAGATATCCAACAAGTGGCGGGTAGAAACACGTATGGTTGCTGTGACTGTGACTGCACCAAAACAGAACCATAGAATGGAGGCTTGACTTCATGCAGGACTTGTGTCGATGCTTTATTTTTTTTTGGTTGGCATGATTGTATAGTTCTGGTCACTGAATGATATGCTGATCTGAACCTTTATCCGTATATATGTCTCCTATTTGCATGCACCTACCTTTGTGCTGTGATATATATGTGCTGTGACTGATATCATCCATGGATGGTCTTGTGAACATGCTCAATTTGTACCCTATGCATCTTAACATATACAGCCCATCACCTATGACAAATTAAAGGTGACGGGCGTCATCCATTGAAGTGGCGGGCATCATCCTTTAAGGTGACGGGCGTCATCATGGACCGTCACTTATACACAAGGCGCTCATCACCTGTCTCATTTGAAAGGTGACCAGCTTCCTATATAGCGCGTCACCTATCTTGCGTAAGTGACACGCAGTATATGTAGGACGTCACCTATGTCAATTGCTTTGCGAATCGCAACCGCCAATGCCTTCTCGGCGACCGCGCGCGCCCTCTCGCTTGCCGGGCACCGTTTCGAATTCATCTCTCAATTCCACGATCTCGAGAACCACACGCGCCGGTTCACATTCCTCTCGACATTATATATACTGCCTCCCGGCCGCTCTCGGCTGCCATCTTCTTCCTCCCCCATCTCCCCTCACACACCCCTGCTCTTGCACAGCCGCCGTCGAGATGTCGGGTTCTGGCAATAGCTCCAGCCACCGCCGCCGCCGCCGCCGCTTTGTTCTAGTGGACTCATCGTCGCCATCATCGCCTCCTTCCTCCCCCACCTTCCCTCGCCATCGTCGCCGTCTTGCTTCCCCACCTAGATGAGAACCCTAGATGGTGGAGGAGATGAGATTTATACATAATAAGTAGCTTTCAAGGGTAGTTTTCACCGCCGAGTGTACAGAGTGAAGCCTTCTACCTAGGGAATTAGGGATGTTGTACCCATCAACCCCGATGGCCTACATCTGCTGTAGCAGCACCATCGCTTGAAGGTTGATTTGGTCCAAATCTGCAACTAGCCAGTCACCATCACCCTTCTTCCTCCTGAATCGCTTCATCACCAAGCCAAATCACCGGCCCCGATTCAACACAACAAGCATGAGCTAGACAAGAGGCGAGGCGGTGGACCACATGGAGACCTGACGAGCTTGTGACAGAGGACTGTTGGCGGAGGAGACCCTAGAGGTGAGCTTGGGGGGGTACGAGAGCCGGGGGCACTGCTCACTGCCCCGCGCGCTCAGCTGCCTGGACCCGCCTCGTGCTCCAAGTGCCTGGCGCACACCATGCCGACCACCTGCCAGTGCCGGCGTGCCGGTGCGCCATAGCTCGTGGGGGCGGATGTCCTCATCGGGGCGGTACGGGACGGCGCGAGGGTCACCCACGGGGAGCCGAGACACGCCGGGATGAGGCCATGAGGGTGGTGTGGTGCCGGGATTGGGGGCACGTCTGGGGATGAGGGAGCGGCAACGACCGCCAGGACAGCGCGAGGGTCGCCGACGGGAGGCCGAGACGCGCCGGCAAGAAGGTGGTGCGGCGCCGGGATTAGGGGCACATCTGGGGAGGAGGGATCGGTGACGGCAGAAATTCAAGTTGGGCATGGGGATTGTGGTGTGTCCGGGGAAGGGAACAACGGCGGCAGGGATCCGATCAGCGCAATTTTGGTGGTGCGGCATGGGGGGCAAGCTCGGCGTCATGGGATCCGGAGGAGGGGGTTGGGGGTGGGGCTGGGGGGAGCGAGGTAAACCGGGGCGGAACAGATGAGGAAGACCAGTTGGAAAAAACTAGGAGGGGCGATCGGGTGCGCAGGAGGTAGGAGTCTCGGGTATGGAATAGCTTATTCCATACCCTAGGTACCCTATATATATACATATATATATATACATATAGATATACATATATATATACACATATATATACATATATGTATACATATATATATTTATATATGTATATGTATATATTTATATATATATCTATGTATATGTATATATGTATATATATGTATATATATATCTATGTATATATATGTATGTATATATATGTATGTATATATATGTATGTATATATATGTATATATATATATGTATATCTATATGTATATATCTGTGTGTGTGATGAACTACTTCTGCCTTGTTATATATCTCGCAATAATCTGTGCATTGTTACCTCGCAATTTTCATCCTTTTGTTAGAACGTGTACAACTGCGGCGACGTTTGAATTGTTCGACACAAAAATGGCTAAGTTCCAGGGCACATGTGCACTAGTATGAAAGGGCATACACATAGGTGACGAACTATACACATAATGTGTGACCTTTCTATGACCATAGGTTAAGCGCATCACAAGACGCGGTGACGCGCAAAGTAAAGGCCGTCACCTCTGCTGCTTAGTTCCTTGACCGTCACCTTTGTATGGACTATAGGTGACGGGCGAAGATTGTAGCCCGTCACTTGTAGTATAGGTGACGGGCGATGTTAAGCCCCGTCACCTATCATCATTCAAAGGTGACAGCCCACATTTCTAGCGAGTCCTAGTGCAGCCCCAAACTGGTCCAAGGTGATGCGCGGAGATAAAGCCCGTCACCTTTACTTGAGGGGTGACGGCCGACAACTACAAGTCACCTTTGTGCGCTTCACTATAAGTCGTTTCTTACGTAGTGAATTATAAAGATGCAACATATCCAAAGATATTTGTGAAAATTATGTTCCAATATTCAACAACAATGGCAGATCAAACGAATTAGATATAGTGACATCATACTCATATGATCACTAGATTCGGACATATAAATCACGATTTCAAAATTCTGAATAAAAGCACAAATCGCAACATGTATTGCATAAAAATTCAAGTCACCGCATGACTTCAAATAGTCAAGTTGATAGTGGTACCACTGACATACAATCATCTAATAATGGAATTTGGATAAATCCAAAATGTTACTTAAGTCTGCAACTTAAGCACATATTCCCACAGGAATATCTATACATCAGTCTACTGATATCAATGGATACATCATATCCATCAAACACTTATGGTCATCTTGTCCCTAAATACGGATCAATGTCCAAAGACCCTGGGATAACAATGAAGAGATATTTTCATATCTCAAGTGCCATCAGAACGCTTATTTATCTTGCAAATTGCAACTAGCCAATAAATGCATTTGCAGATAACTTGCTAGCTCAAATAGCGTAACTCCAGTAATGCTATAACGCAGGAGTCACTGATGATATTCTCAAATTTCTTTATGGCACAACATTATTGATTTCTTATATAAGTAAATCTAGAAATAACCTTAATGGGTATTTAAATGCTGGCTATACATTTGATCCCCATAATGCCAGACCAACCTTATGTCATGATGGAACACATTTCCATTTGATTCCACAGAATCATCTATTGCACAATGCATACAGGTTATGTAAAAACAATTTCACAAATATATCGTACCACAACATACTTTGTGAACCAGATTTATGATAAATCAAAGCTATTTATCCATAATATACTTACCAAATTCTACATGTGCTCAAAGAATTGGTATGCAAAAACAGCATGGTTTGCAAAGTTAAGGGGGGAGTATCTTCCCAAACAATAACCTGTCTTAGCATACTATTGTACTCTTTTCCCTCTATGAGTTTTTCCTCACAAGGTTTCTCATAAAAGGTTTTTAATGAGGAAATATGTTCAAGCATATGACATATCTCATATTTTTCCCCATCAGGGTTTTTGATGAGATAGCAAAGACATACTAACCATTCTCACATTTTTCCCATTGGGTTTTTCGAGAAAAGGTTATTCTTATGATCCAGCAGATCATATCAATTGTTCTCTAAACTTACAAGTTGGGTTTTACCTCTGCAAGGTTTTTCCAATATAAGTTTTCAATGAGACAATATTTATGCACATATGTCATAAATATATCATCCTCTTATTTTTCCTATCAGGTTTTTGAGGACGATATTGCCCTTATGATACACATATCATAAGAATGCCAATATATTTTAAATGATTTTTCATTTACAAAGGTTTTTCATTTTAATTGGTTTATGGCATAATGCACATATACATTAATTCCTATCCCTAAAAGAGTTTTTGTGGAATTACAGAGTATATATACCATCCTCATATTTTTCCATCCGGTTTTTCGAGAAAGGTTTTTTCACTTATGATCCACAGATCATAACATTACCAAATTGAATCAGTATTTGATTTTTTTTCCTCTGCAAGGTTTTTCAACATGATTCACTAAATGGCAAAATTGCATATATATTGGGTTATTTTTCTCCTTATTTTCCTACAAAGGTTTTAAAGGAGTTTTTCCGATATATCAAACATATTTCTCCTTATTTTTCCCATTGGGTTTTTAAGGAGTTTTTCACACATATTATTATCATTTCTCCACACATTTTTCCCACAGGGTTTTTAGAGGAGTTTCTCAAATTTTCATTGATCAAGCAAGCAAGATTCGATTAAGAGGGAGTGTTAGAAATCAGAAGATTAGAGATAATCTCATCCATAGATTAGGGCTAATCCTAGCCATTTGATTAGACGAATAACTGATTAGCTGTTAACCTTGTAAACCCAACGGGTGTGTCCATTGGTGAACATGGGTGTGTCCGTTAGCGTACGGACACATCCCTCCGCATACGGACGCAACTCTCCAGTGTACAGACGCGTCCTTTGGTGAAGGGACGCATCCTCTGGGTTCTCCCTGTACATATATATTCAGAGATCAATGAAATCATTCAACAGTTCGATCATTTCATTCTTCAGTTTTCATTTTACTTCAAACATGGTTCGCTAATCACCTCATGGCTGCAAACTATTTAGTTTCAAGTAACCTTGTACTCGGTTGGCTAGCTCAACTCTTCCCAGCAACTATGCTGCGTGTACTTTTATTTTTTTTTCTCTTTTAAACCTCCCTGAGGCCCACTTTTAACTTAACTCTTCTTTATAAATATAAATATAATCATTTTGATCTTCGGCTCCTCCTGTTCATTCAAAAAAGACAGAAACTAACAGTCAAGCGATATTGGTTTTTACAGTTTTTTTTTTGACCATGTTTCTTCCCGCCGCCCATTTACACTAAAACGTTGAAGCTGGGCCAGTCCCACTTCTCATTTCCACATTTGTGCAGCTTATATGAGAAGCCATTCTCTCGACCGTGGTACGTGTTTGATAGTTAAATGTTTGAATTTTGTTTTTTTTTCATTACACAGTACAATGCAATTGCTCAGAACGCATGCACACTATCACGCGCACTCGCCTACCCTCCAGATTTACAAAGTCACAAAAAGCAGAACGCACGCACACTATCACGCGCACTTGCCTACCCTCCTCGAGATTTACAAAGTCACAAAAAATGACTTGCTGTCGACGGGAATAAAACACAAAGTCATTAAATCCTAGAATATTCGCTCCCACGAGGAATGAAACTTAGAAACTCAGATGCTACAAAGGCTGTTGTAACCACTATGCTATAAGCCCTTTGGATACTATTTAGGAGTATTAAAAATAAGCTAATTAAGGATTAATCAGGTTTAACAAATTTGTCTCTCGAATTAGCCATGACTTATACAATTAATTTATAATTAACTCATATTTAGTCCTCTTAATTGATATCTAAACATTGGATGTGACACGGACTAGATGCATACACCCGTAACGAACTAATACTCCCTTGATTTGTCGTAGAGCGAGAAGTGACGAGGGGCGAAATTCAGCGAAGACCACAACTATCTCGAATCTCAACGATAAGTACTAAAAGTGAGGTTATAGTCTTTGCTAGGAAAATACTGAACTTTAGAGCAACAAAATGCAGCGAAGACCACAACTATCTCGGATCTCGACGATAAGTACTGCTGTACTGAAAGTGGTGGTTTAGAATCTTTGCTAGGAAAATACTGAACTTTAGAGCAACGAGGGTTCAGTAGGGACTGGGACCAAAAGAAACCAAAAAAAAACAATCGCCGTGACAAGCAATAAGCATAACACTACCATTTGGAAAGAAAAGCAAAAAAGGAAACAAAAATGTTTCACATGCAATCGTGCCATTTGGAAAGAAAAGCAAAAAAGCAGTGCATAAAGTTTCAGTGGCATTAAAAGGAAACAAAAATGTGTGTGCGGCTACTGACTAACTGTGACGATCCTTGGCTGGATAGAGGAGATTGCCGGCACAGAGGGTGTTGACGGCATTACGCATGGCACCGAGCACGGCAGCGCCGCCTCAAGCAAGTCGGAAGGAGGAAGGAGAAGGAATTAGGTTTGATGTTCTGTTCTTTGTTACCCCAAAACAAGGTCTCCAGGGGTTTTAATCCCGCCACAGGCCGGTGGGTTGGCCAGGTTGCCGCTCACGGTCCACGACACAAAGCAAACCATTGGATAAATAGCTAACAGGCTATTACAGAGTTTGAGCCAAGCCACATGAGAGGTTATGACATTCCCCCTCCTCAAGCTGTTAACATGAAAAGGCACGTGTTCTATACAACAACATTCATAACAGTTTGTATTCCAGATGTTATCAACTTTCACAATGGTGACCAATAGTGTAGAAACTTGTCCGCAGCAAAAGGATATGTGAATACCTTTCTGAAGACAGTAGGTCTTAGGGATCTTGCACTGCTTGGTGGTAAAATTGAATGATCCGTAGCGTCAGCCTCCAACAGTTGATTATGATGATGTGCTTTTCTTGGAGTCCCAGTTTAGAATCCATAATAATACCACCACTACTTGATTCTTCATAGGGTAGAACAAGCTGCAGTGATGTTTGTCCTCCCTTCACCATACATACTCCTGCATCCGTTAACATTCCTTGCATCGGCCTTGAAAAGATTTGCCGCAAGCCACTTAGTGAACCATGGAGAAGTAGTAGGCCAACACCACCAACTAGGAGAAAATGCATAGCACCTAATACTGTAATCCTCAAGCATCCAGTAGTAAAGCTCTTCCAACAATGAGAAAAAAGATATACAACCTGGCTGAGCAACAACAAGCTCACACCACTACTGGAAAACCGGCCTTTAGAACCGGTTGAAAACGCCCATTGGTACCGGTTTTCCAATCGGTACCTGCAAACCGAGACTAATGGCCTCGCCCTAGGACACCGGGTATTTCACCCAGTGCCTTAGGCATCCATTGGTACCGGTTAGAAATACCAACCGGTACCACAGAGGCTGCCACGCTGACGCAAACTGGCAGTGAGGGGGTGGCGTCGGAGGGGGCGGCGGACGATCGGCGCGGTGCAGTGGAAGGAAAAAGTGAGGAAGAAGAGAAGCAAACAGGGCACAATCTTATATACCCCAAAGGCCTTAGGTACCGGGTGATAAATCCACCCGGTGCCTAAGAGGGCCTAAGGCACCGGTTTGGAACTCACCCGGTACCTTAGGTACCCCATAGGCACCAGTTTATAGACGACCGTTACCTTAAGGCTACAACGGATGGGAATTGAAAAGTGCCTAATGCATCGGTTAGAAACAAAAAACCGATGCCTAAGGCTTTTGAAATGTATGTACTTTAAGGCTTTTGCCTCGAATTAGATCAAAAACACCGTGTAATGCAGTGGCAACCCTAACTATTCTAATCGCTGAGGCCCGGGTTCGACTCCCGCACACCCTCTTTTTCTCGCCAAGTATTTTATACCGGTTGAAGGTTTCAACCGGTACCGATAGGGTATTCACAAATTTATTAAACCATTGATAATTGCCTAATAATTTTGTTAAATGCCCAATAATTATATTAATTGCCTAATAAGTGATTAAATTGCATAATAAATCAGATAATTGCTTAATAATTCTATTAATTACATAATATATCATTTAAATATATAATAAATTTTATAATTGCATAATAAATCATTTAAATGCACAATAATTATATTAATTTCCTAATAAATCATTTTAAATGCCTAATAAATCTAATAATTGCATCATAAATCATTTAAATGCATAATAAATCAAATAATTGCATAATAAATCATTTAAATGCATAATAAATCGGACAATTGCATAATAAATCATTTAAACGCATAATAAATCTGATAATTGCATAATAAATCATTTAAATGCATAATTAATCTGATAATTGCATAATAAACCATTTAAATGCATAATAATTCTATTAATACATCATTAAATTGCATATTAAATCTAATAATTTCCATAACAATCAGAGATAATCATTAATAGCATGTTCATGGAAAATATTACAAGACATAATCATTCAACTAATGGAATATTAACGATGGTTCGCTTTACAATCGTCCCTTCATTGTGATCATGGCGTGCATAGGGAGCCTCCGCTTCGGCTAAAAGAATACTTGTGTCAACCTCCACTGCGAATGGAGTCATATCTTCAACCTTGTTGTATTCTTCTTCATATATGACATCGTCGACTCCCACAATTTTCCTTTTGCCTGCCAGAACTATGTGGCACTTTGGCTCATCTCCAGCACCTAGAAAACTTGATTTACTTTTGGACTTGTCCTTTTTCGGTTTGCTAGACATGTCCTGCACATAGAAAACTTGAGTGATATCCTTAGCTAGGACGAATAGTTCGTCTCAATAGCCAAGCTCTTTGAGGTCTACTGTTGTCATTCCGTACTCATCGATATCGACACCTTTTTTTGTGAGTTTAACCCATTGGCAATAAAATAGATGGATCTTCAGTGGCCCATAGTCGAGTTCCCAAATCTCTTCAATGTAACCAAAATATGAGTTCGTTTGCCCACTAGAGTCAGTGGCATCTATACGGACAATACTATTTTGATTGGTGCTCTTGTTATCTTGGGCTCTTGTATAAAATGTGTGTCCATTAATTTCATATCCTTGGTACATCAGGATTGAATTTGCCGGACCCCTGGCAAGCCAAGCTAGCTACTCGTGAATTTCATCATTGGCCATGACTTTCTTTTACAACCAGGTGGCAAATGTATCGTTATGATGTTTTGTAATCCATGTCTGATACTTCAAAGGGTACATGCTTCACACAATTTGCATGTGCTCCTCCATGTATGGAGCCACCAAGACTGATTGTTGCAGAACTGTGAGATGTGCTTGTCTCAACGTGGCATGATCTATGGCATTTACTGATTTCCTTCCAAGTGTGACATTTCCAATCAGCCGCCCCTCATGACGTGATACTGGAATTCCAATTGGGCAGAGTTCTTCCACATAGTCAACACAAAACTCAATGACTTCCTCTGTGACGTAACCCTTGGCAATGCTTCCTTCTGGACAAGCCCGATTACGAACATATTTCTTTTGGACTGCAAAGTATCGTTCAAAAGGGAACATATTATGAAGAAAACAGGACTGAGAATGCCAATCTCTTTGACTAGGTGAACAAGAAGATGTGTTATAATATTGAAGAATGATGGAGGAAATATCATCTTCAAACTAACTAAACTTTGGACAACATCCTCTTCTAGCCTGCTTAGACTCGATGGATCGATTGCCTTCTGAGAAATTATGTTCAGAAATGCGCATAGCTTTATGATTGTTGCCCAAATATTAGCTAGTAGAATACCTCTAAGTGCAACTGGAATTAATTGCATCATCAACACGTGACAGTCATGGGACTTTACGTGTGCGAATTTCTTCTCTTTCAGGTTCAATAACCTCTTTATGTTTGAAGAGTAGCCTGATGGGATCTTGATACTGTTCAAACAGTCGAGTATACTTTGCTTCTCTTCCTTACTAAGAGTATAGCACGCAGGACCTAGGTAATGACATCCTTTATCCCTTTTTCCTGGATGTAGGGCGGCCTGTTGTTTCATACGTTGAAGATCTTGTCGCGCTTCCAGTGTATCCTTTGGCTTACCGTAGACACCAAGGAAGCCTAGAAGGTTCACACAAAGATTCTTCGTTAGGTGCATCACATCAATTGCGTGGTGGACCTCTAATACTTCCCAATAAGGTAAGTTCCAAAAAATACTATTCTTCTTTCATATAGGTGCACGTCCGTCATCACTCTACACTGATCTGCTGCCAAGTCCTTTTCCGAATACTACTTTTATATCTTTGACTATTTCAAACACCATTTTTCCACAACGGTGCCTAGGTTTAGTACGATGATCTGCCTTTCCACCGTAGTGAGCATGCCTCCTTAATGGGTGCTTGATCAAAAGAAATCGACGATGACCCATATACACGATCTTCCTACAGTGCTTGTGATATGTGTTGTCGGTTTCTTCTAAACAATGGGTGCATGTGACACCTCTGGTGTCTGTGCACTAAAAACCAAACCATTTAACTCAAATAAATCATAGAAGGGTTTTCGGAAATTTAATTCAGAAAGAAAAGGTCAAATACAATTCAAACTACACATTTGAAACATGGAATGTGAGAGTAAAAATGTTAGAAACATACTCAAATCCTATTTAAAAATATGCACAAAAATAAGTTTGGGTTGTAGCTGGTATCTTAAATGACATGTGCTGAATTCAAGTTTCAGCCAAATCCCATCACAAATCAAATAAAAATCAAAGCCCTTTATTGTAAGTTTGGAATTTTAAAATAGTTCAAAATGTGAACTTCAAATGAAAATTTGCCTAAAACAACAGTTGTAGATCTTGAAAAGTTACACAAGTTTGGTATTCAACACTTTTTCATTTGAGCCCAGGAAGATAGAGAAAATTTTAGTTTATAAAAAAGTCCTTGAGCTTTTGGAAATTACAAATAGGTCCCTACCTTCATCTCCCCTCTCTGTCCTCTGCCCGCGGCACAGCCGCCCGCCGCCGGCGTACCGTGGACGCCGTCCATGTCCATCTGAACCCCCCAGGAGCCCCCAAACTTGCCTCTTGGCACCCCAACTGGTCGTTCCCTCGCTTACCACGCATCCCAGGCCTCCTGGCAGGGCGACACGCCACCCCGCCATGCGCAGCACCACCCCTCCGGCCGCCACCTCGCTGCCGAGCGCCTCTAGCCTAGTTCGACCTTCCCCGAGCTCGTTTACTTTGCCTCTAAGCCCTCCAGCCTATAAATAGGATGAGAACCCCCGCCGTCGCGCGACCCTCTTGTTTTCCCCTTTCTCCGCCATCCGCCATCACCGGCGAGCTCGAGCTCGTGCTGACAGGCCACCCCCGACCCACATTCCCCCATCCGACCTCACCAGCAGCCTCTCCTAGCTCTAGTGAAGCTCACACGCGTCAGAAACCCTATCTGAAGCAACCCATGTGCCGCCACCGGTGAGCTCTCGGCTCGCCATGGACCGGCCGATTCCGGCGACAATCGAGCACGACATCTACCCCAACAGCTTCATCATGCTCTCACGGTGCTCGTGCGTTCGACGTTCGACTACCCCGAGCCCTCCTTCAGCCACAACGCCGGTGACCCGAACGCCACCGCCGTCATTCACACCGGCGAGCTTGATCCTGACCACCCTAGCCTCGAACACCGGCATTGGTAGGTAGCTCCCGAACTCCTCTACCCCGCGTGCCTCCCAGTCGCAGCACCGGTAAGCCCTGCCTAGCAGAACACCAACGGCAAGGTGCGGCTGTGGATAAGGCTGGCGAAGGACTCAGTTGTAATTTTTCTTTTTTGTTTAAGGGGCTAAGTGCAAATTTCTCTGAGTTTTGCAGTGAACTTCAAAAATGCATAACAAGTCACAAAAAAATCGTAAAAAATACAAACTCAAATGTTTTGGAACCATTACAATGAAATCTACAAGTTTTGTTACATGCAAATCTTCAGAATCTATCCACATTTTAATCTATGAAAAAGAATAGAATAAACACCTCATGTATGTTCTGGTTGTTTTGCTCACTGGATGAACTTAATTTTTGGGAATGTTAATCCTGGTGGAGTATTAAGCTTATGGTAAAAAGATGAGACCTATTTGAATCTGTTAACTTGCCTAAATAACAAAGATTCTTAGATCTGCTAGTGAACTTCATGTTTTAATGCTTTAAATTTGGATCTGTTCTAGCTCTGAAATTTTTCCTAGATGAACTTGTGACTGAAATCTTGTGGATCCATAAGTTTGAGAAATGTTAGATCTAGTTTGCTATATATTATGTTTAATGCTTGTTTTACCAACTAAATTCATGGTATATATTTCCTATGCTTAGAAAAATCTAGATTTATTTCTAGAACCTTGTTTTAGTCCTGAATCATGTCTGCAAAGTTTGAACTCTATTTGCTGAGTATTTCTACAGTTATAAATCATACTTGTTATATCATGCTTAGAATTGTTATTTTTTTTGGACATATTCTTAATTAGAGTAAATACTTCCTGTGGCAAAAATTTCACATGGAGCACTGATCATTTTTAATCTCAAATTAATATGCAAATTCATTTAAATTTAAATTCATAAGTAAATGATATGATAGAAATCATTCTTGATAATTTTTCTGGAGCATGATTAAGCCATTTCTAAGTTCTGGTAAAATTTTGAGATCCATAATCTTTGTATAACTCCCTGTGGAATTTATCTTTTTTGCTAGCTTGTTATTTTTGTTAATTTTATATCTCCTGATGCATGAGTATATAAAATCTGTACAAATTACAGTACTGAGTAGATGATATCTAGTTGCTGCTATAAATTTTGTAGCTCCAAAAACCATACCTATCAGTCTGTGCAAAGTTATGAAGTTCCTATAATAATCTGTTTGCATGATTTTTCATGTTTAAATGCCTTATTGTTAGATGCTGAAATTTATACAGTAGATGCTAAATTGCCTGATCTATTCTACATAAATTTTTATCACTAGTTCATGAGTAGGATTTCCTTTTATGAATTTGTGAACGTATGTTATGTTTAATTCTAGAAATGGAAATCACCCACACACTGATTCATGAAGTTGGTTAACTATAAGTACTACTCCATAAATAACTGCCCAGGAAATGAATTCACAAAGATCATCACTAAGTCAACTTTTGTTGGACTAGAACTTTATCGTGAAGGAAAGAAATCATTTATCTTATTGTAACCACGAACAATTCTTGCATTGCATATAGACGCGGTTAATCTCGCCGACGGTGATTACGAGCTGATTCCATTGGACCCTCTTGCTGCGTCAGAGGTTAATCTTAATTGTGCTAACCTAAACCAAGACCTGGGCCAAACCCCAGAGGACTCTCAGTTTGACAGGCCTAAGAAGGCAGGCCCCGATGCATAACCCATTATTTTTCGCGTTATTATTCATCTAACTATTCATAAGTGTTGTATTAATTTATTTGCGCATTTACGTTTTCTAGGCGTTGATCGAAAACCTTATAGGCATGATCCCTAGGAACCTATGTTTGATATCCGGATCTTTTTATCAACTATTTGCCCTGCTAATTAGGAACAGTAGAAGTTGAGGGGTTTCCTGCCTCTCGCGAGCATATAGGAATTGAATGACTTTACCTTTAGCTCAAGCATAAGGACAATGGGCGGGGTTGGGTAGTTGTGATACCCCATTGGTGTAGTCGAAATTGGTTAAAGTCGCGGTGTGTGGCTCATTTCGTTAAGCGTTTGAAAGTACTAGCCACATGCTGAGAAATATGGTAATCGGTAAGCTTAAGTACCTGATTGGACTGGCGAGTGGAACGATCATTCACCCTCTTAGTAGAAGTAGGTTTTATTTTTGTCCGGATGTACGGGTGCAGAGTGGTCGGACTCTGTAGTCGGGGAGGGTGACCCGGATCCACGGACTGGAAAGAAAGGGGAACAGTAGCGTGGGCGAAAGCGAAGTCGATCCCCATGCATGTGCGTTAGGTTCCCCTAGCCAGGTTGAAATTCGATTTGGAATCGTCCGCCTCTCACGGCATGAGATTGCTTAACGTTTTCGGTCACATAGAGTAACAAGTGGAACATGATGATGATAATACTGCTGGTTGATTAAATGGTTGCTCTACCATATTTGTGTAGAGTTAGATGCAAACTTAGAATGGTTAATCCAATTAGAATATGGCAAAGTTATAATCTGAAAATAAAGATCAACTCTTAGTGGCGTTTTTGGCAAAACAAACCCCACAAACCAAAAAGTCTGGCATGTCTAGTTATCGGACTATGGTATATCTGGTGACGGGTAAGTTTTGCTGAGTATTAGTATACTTAGCCTTTCTTGTGGCACTGTTTTCAAGTACTAACTTCAAAGATATGATTGCGAGTCTGACTTGGCCGTGCACTTTGCCTCCGGGCTGGTCTGTCGAGTGGGATGGCCCTTCAGCTGGTGCTGACCATCCTCCCACTGAGTGACGCTTTTCGTACGGGCTTTATCAATGCATCACATGTTTCGCTAGACGTCGTTTTACTTCTTCCGCTGCAATAATGAGACATGAATAATTTGTATAGTTTGAAACTCTGTAGTACCTCGCTACTCTGAACATGGTTTGTAATAAATTTACTTTCCGCTACAAACTCTGATGATGTAAGAAATGCTCTGTGTTGTAGTCTCTGGGCTCACCTTCGTGTGAGTGTTGTCTGTGCGATCCTAGAAGAGCGTGGCTTTTATCGAGGCTTCACTCGAGGAACTACCGGTGCGTGCCGAATTGGGTCAGAGTTGCCTAGCAACAAAGATCAGTGCACCCGGGCCCAGTCTTTTGGGTGGTTCCGCCACAGCTGGCATCAGAGCTCGCCGACAGCCTACCAGAGATGGCAGCCTTTGATTTCTAAACAACAAATCTAAAATTTGACTTCAAAACTACTAAAGTTTTTGAAAAGTCTAGGATCTCCAAGGACAAGTCTAGAATGTAAAGCCCTAAGGGATCTTATGGGTATAATCAGGTGGCTTATATTGTATGGCTAACTTCCAGCACATTACATTTTAGTATTTAAATTCCGCAATTTAATTCTGCAACTATACCGTCGCCGTGGAGGTATGCTTGCTCAGTCAGCTGAGGGAGTCTGACCTTCCCGTCGGTGACGCGAGCCGAACGCTGGAGCTCAAGGAGTGGCCTACTAGAGTTGCTACCCATATACCAACCATCGGTTGATTATATGGGGAGTAATGGTTCAAAATTGGAATTCAATTCCCCGTCAAATACAGTACACAGTCAATACGTTATCTCAATGACGTATGCTTAACATTGTCCATACGACGGTAATTGTGTGGATGCCGATTCTATAGTGATCGGTAATATATGAGAACAGTTTCGTGAGTGCTGGCACGGAAGGTTTGTTTATGTACTGTCAATTTTCTGTATGTACGCTAACTCGAAACCGCGAACTCTAGGCTAGATAGCTAAATCGAGTAGTTATATAGCGAGAGACGTATTATGTATGCCACCGTAAACTAACTGCGTAAGTCCAAGGTTACTTGGCAATTGATTTTCTTTGGTGAGGATGATTAGGATCTGCATTCATTCCTAAATCTTCAGCAAAGAAACATTTAAAAGAAATTGCAATCAAAAAGTTTAAAAAGATCAAGTCCTAAGGATCATCTAGGTAATCGGTGAAATCTGGAAATGCTGGTTCCCTCGAATTTTTAAAATATGAAGACCTCATCAAATCAAGTTTGGGGTGTAATATGAAATGTATCTATATAAATTACAAGCTACTGTAAAAATATGAGAATTTTTTAAGCTTTCTACCTTAGTGTTTCAGAATTTATAGCAACCTTCTGTAAATCTGTCAACTTGGAGCAGTCTGCCTAAACTGAATTTTTCGACCATCTTAAGTCGCTCATTTGAAAAATTGTACAACATAAAAGTTGTAGGTAACTTGATGAAGAACTTACTGTAAAATTTTGAATTATCTTGGTCAAATTGTTTGGTAGTTATGGTCAAATTACACCCTCTCTAGACAAACTGATTTCTGGTTTGACATCACTTCGAAACTCTGAGCATATCGCCTTGTTAGGATCTGAACTGGACTTAGTTTTGACTAGATGAAATGTTCCTAACTACCCTACGCATATTCTGTAAATTTTTAAGAATTTTCGGAGCATGTTATCTATCATTTTGGTCAATTTCTTTAACTGTCCAGAATCAGCCATTCCTTGTTTAACTATCAGCTGATCCATCGGTCTTTTGTTGGGACAGATGGACGAGCTGGTGGTGATCAATGAGCAGGGGCACGTGCACTCAGCTTGTTTGCTCTGGGATGGACTTCCTCGCCATCTCTGGGAGCTCTTGAGTGCAGCCGGTTACCCCCAGCCACCGCTCTACGAGGGCCACGACTTTGTGGAGAGCGGGGTGCGCTGCTGCAGTGTTACGATGGTGATCCCGCAGCACCCGCTCAACGGGTGGGAGCCGATTGTGACCCAGGTGATCGGCCACTGCTTGCTGGACACTTGGGAGACCACCGCTAAGAGGGCGATAATCGCCTTCTGTTCGCAGCACCCGTTGGAGGTTGTTCTGTCCGCACTCAGGTTGTTCCCCGCACACGATCCGGCCGACCCACTTTGGCGTGATAGGATGGCCAACTTGGCCACGGTTGCGACCCTCGACCCCGTCGGAGCACTCCAGACGATTGCGTCATGCTTGGACGCACTCTACCGTCTCCAGACCTTCCAGAGTCAGGCCACCGCTCAGCTTGTTGACCAGGCTCAGACTCTACACCTGACCGTCCAGCTGAGGGACGAGCAGCTTTGTGAGGCCAGCGACGAGCTTGAGAGCAGGGGTGCTCTGATCACCCAGCTCAAGAGCCAGGTCTAGGAGCTTCAGGACACGGTGATGGACTGTGAAGCCACTCTCCACTTCCTCGAGGATCAGTTCCACGACCTTCAGCTTGACCTCGACGACGCCTAGGGGCAGCTCCACCAGATGTAGCACGCGCAGGACGCCCTTCACGCACCACCCGGCGAGATGCAGGTGGACGGTGAGGACGAGCCACAGGACATCCAGGGTGTTTCGGAGATGGACTTCGAGGAGCAGGCGCCGCATCCTGTGCCGATCGAGACCCACTCTCCCGCAGTGAGCGAGGCGTTGGTCAACATGTAGACCGAGGCGTTGTTCCTAACTTTTGTAGACTCCTCTTAGTGTAGCCTAAATTTTGGATCATGGGCTACTAGGCTAACTCAGAGTTGAGTAACCACTTAGTAATGATGTTAGAAATAATCAGGTAGAAGTGAGAAGGTGATGGATGTAATGAACCTCTAAGGCTACTTATGTAATGAACCTCCACGCTTGTGTTTCTTGGCCACATCGATTAATTCATGCACGCCATTAATAAACTCCATTGAACGTCGGTCGGCGTTATACATCAATTGCCGACTCATCTGAAAAAATATAGAGTAAATCAACAAATATCAATCACATACCAGAATTAATTAAAATGTCTAAATTATCCATTCCACAATATGATTAATTATTAGATCTAAATTATCCATTACACAACATGATTAATTAAAATGTATACAGTACAATATTGTAGAATTAATTTTAATTACAGATTTAATTATAGTAGAATAATAAATTAAATGTTTTGCTATCCACATCTAAAAAATAGCACATCTATAAATAATAGCAAACTAACCAAATTGCTAACTATATCTAAATAAATAATTATCTTATGCCTAATAATTTATATAACAATATCAACTAATTATCACATGTATAACAATCAATATAACAACTATAAACTAAATTAAAGGCTAACTACATCTAACAATATTTATCACATGTATAACTAAATCAAGTGCTAACTACATCTTAAAAATTAATTTCCTAAAGCATGAAGAAAAAATACTAACCTCTTAAACAAAAAAAAAATTGCAAAAATTCCCCTCCCCTCACTCGGCTGCCATGAACAGTGAGTTCACGACAGCTTCCAGGGGGGAGGGCTGGGGGTATTTATAGGTGAGGACCAAAGGCACCGGTTGGAGCCAATGACCCAGTGCAAAATGTTGCGCATCGGCACCGGGTCATAGAACCAACCGGTGCCTTTGCTGTGGGCACAAGGCGGCACCGGGTCGTGGCATGACCCGGTGCCAATGACTGCAAAATGGGCACCAGTCAATGTCACAAACCGGTGCCTTTGTCGCCTTCTCCATTTGGTACCGGTTTGTGGCATGACTCGGTGCCCATGTTGAAGCATTGGAACCGGGTCATGCCATGACCCGGTACCCAATGTCCAGTGCCGGGCTCGTACAGGCCACGAGTACCGGCTGCTGTTGCAGCCGGTGCTGTTACCTCACATTAGTACCGGTTAAAACAACAAGTAGTACTTTTGGCCGGGATCTTTGGCCTGTTTTCTAGTAGTGCACTTGCATATGGAAAATGTGGCACCAGGTCTACCATATGAGTTACATTCCTGACCATTTTGCCACTTGAAAACAAGCACTGTACCCATGAGATCTCATTTGGGTAACTGCAACACTGTACCATGCAAGCAAAAGAGGTAAATAAACAGTACTGTGAATGGTCTTTTCTGAAAGCAGGTTGATTTGAACATCACTATTGAGAATGTGACTATTCAACCTTGAATTACCACCACGCTTCAGTTGTATAATACTTGTGCTTGGTGCTGCTACTGCCAATCTGATCATTAGGGGGATATAAGTTCTGACAGGCCATGCTTTCCCTAATTGTAGTGTCAATGATGCTAGAAATGTTGATATTAGGCCTCCATTGTTTGGTACTGAACTGAACATTGTTGACAGTATCAGGTAACAAGAACATTGACCACATCACACATGATATGGCATCGGCGTGATCTGTGTGGAGTGTGGAGAGGCGAGCGTAGCAAGAGCTGTGATTGAGGCAGAGAGCGAAGAGTATAGCGAGGAAGGGTTGGCGCTGGCTGATCGTCGCCGGCCGGGGCAGGAAACTAAGGATGGCAACGGGTCGGGTTCGGATCGGGTGGAGTCTCCGTGCACCCAAAACAGAAACCTGAAATCGAAACCCGAACCCGAAACCGAAACCGATTCGGGTGGAAATCCATCACCAAAACCAAACCCGCGGATACCCGAAACCCGAATGGATATCCAAAACCCGCGGATAAATATACACATATTCATATGTATAAACAAGAGCCAATAAATAATAAATATTTTCATGAGTCAACTTACAAGTTATCATTAACATATTATAAAACATGAGTATTAATTCCAAATGATTTATTTCGGATATCCATTGGATATCCACGGAAACCAAAACCTGAAACTAAACCCAAACCCGAACCTAAAAACCGTGGGCGAAAAACCAATACCAAACCCGAAACCCGCGGATACCCGCACCGAATCCGATCCGCTGCCATCTCTACAGGAAACCCCGCCAGATCGAAGATACACCAGCCCAACTGAGAGGTATATTATTCTTCGATGCCTTACACTGATGATCCTAGGCTACCTTTATAATCCAGGTGCCTGTTGGTGTAGAGTGTCTCCGGAGCGGGCGAACACAACAACAGTAATGAGTGGCATAGAATTCAAGCAGTAACTGTTCTCTCTCTATTCCATTGTGTCCATTAATGAACGTTACATGGGGTATTTATAGGCAGCGTTACACCTTCAATGTACAATTACTCTTCTGCACCCTTACAACGGTCACATTCTTGGAATATTCCTAGACGCACGCGTAATTTGCCTGTTACAATTTGAGTGCGCTACAGCTCAGCAGCGCCCCCCCCCCCCGACCCCAGTCTCTTCGTCGTATCCGACGAAGCTCTAGGGTCTGCTGCTTAGTCCTTGGTACAAGACTTGTGTCGCTAGGTCTTCGCCCTTCTTCGTCTTCCTACCCGAAGAACAGCGAAGACGGAACACCTCCGCGCTTGCTCCTGGCATCGGCTTCAGTGTTCCTGGTGTCCTATCTTCGCTTTTCGACTCGAAGACAAGCGAAGATGGGCCACCTCCATGCTTGCTGTCGGCATCGGCTTGTCCTGGACTTCTTGTCTTCACGTACCTTCAGCGACCGGACCGAAGGTGGTGTCCCCAACAGTAGCCCCTCGGAGCCTCGGCCCGATCTTTGTTAGGGGCGCGGCTTCGACTCCGTGGGCGCCGTCGGTGTCCCGAAGCGCCACCCTTCGGGTTGGGCGCTGCGATGGTATCCGGCGAAGCACAGTCCGTGTTCACCTGTAAAAAAAGTTGCACTCCCGTCGAGGAAGCAAAATTTTCATTTTCATAACTGTTAGTTCGCGCTCAAATTATTGGATTCGAAATTTGGCGGGAGAAGTTGTGTTGGTGCGCAGACATGAAGAGATAAAGATACCCCTCAGTCTCTTAATCTTACGTGAGCCGCGCGGGGTTTTGGCGTCTTTCCACTTCGCGGTGGCGCGCGCGGTAAGTCTCGCGCTTGGCCCCTGCCTATAAATAGCAGCACCGTCATTCTGCGTTTTACTTTTTACCGCCCTTGCTTCCCTGCCTCCTCGCTTCTAGCTTCGTGAAGGTTCTCTCTGAGCGTCGTTTTCTTCGAACCAATTTGGTGCTGGAACTTCAAGAGTGGCGCTCTCAGAACACTCAGCATCTTCGAAAATGGCTCCGAAGAAGAATCAATCGGGAGGTCCGACAACCACCGTACTTGGTTTGTCCAAAATGACTCCATCCCTCCTAGATGATTTGGCGCGTCGGGGCTTCATTTCTACCGACGATGTCCGTGCTCCTCCGATGGGTGAGACTGTTGCTCATCCCCGCGCCGTCGAAGTGGTTGTCTTCCGCGACTTGTTCACTACCGGACTTCGGATGCCCTTGGACCCCGTGGTGGTGGATATTTTTCGTCTGTTCAAGGTGTACTTACATCAGATGACACCTACTTCGATCATGCGTCTGAATCTGTATATGTGGCTGGCGAAGACCTGCCGCCTTTCTCCGAGCACCGAAGGCTTCGCTCGTGCCTTCCGGGTGCATTACCAACCAAAGAAGATTTCTGTGGAATCAACCGTAGGTGCGGAGAT
This sequence comes from Panicum virgatum, assembly GCF_016808335.1. NCBI lineage: Eukaryota > Viridiplantae > Streptophyta > Magnoliopsida > Poales > Poaceae > Panicum > Panicum virgatum. Next base: position 10,143,610 of record NC_053146.1, read on the forward strand.
ATCAGCCATTCCCCAATATGGCTGTTATACCTTCGCCTTTCACAAGAACCATCTGAGTCCAGTCCCGGCGAGCAAGAACAAGTGGGCCAATGATTGGTCCTCCTACTGGTTCTATCATAAGGTGACCTTGGACCCCATCACGAAGACTCATCCTCTCGTCGTCGACCATATTGCTGCTGTAACGAACATGGCACCATTGATGCCATTTCGAGTGATTTTGGTGATCGAATGACAACACAACACTTGGACTAATATGATTGTTAAGATGATCATTCTCAGGCTTTTAGGTTCAAGTGATGACAAAGAGAAAGAGAAGATAGGCGTAGCAAGGCCCGATGGACTGCCCCTACGGGGAACCGTAGTCGGAAGAACCGATGGACTGCCCCTACGGGGAACCGTAGTCGGAAGAACCGTAGTCTTCGATTCAGGAGCACCGGAAGAACCGACGCCAGGGCATCGGAGCATCCGATGGTAGTCGGAAGAACCGACGCCTTGATACTTTGGTGCAGAAGGGAATCGAAGCCAAATCAGCCTATAGGCACCGGTTGAACCGACGGGTCAAAAAGGGGCATCGGTGCATTGGCCGTCCTTTGTACCAGAGACGATGTCAGGTGCCCAGGAGAAGTGTCTTCAGCACCGGTTCAACCGATGGGGCATCGGTGCATACCACCGGTGTAATGACGTCAGCGTCCAGGAGAAGATTCTTTCAGCACCGGTTGAACCGGTGAAGCATCGGTGCAAAGCATCGGTTCAACCGGTGGTCTCTGCGTCAGCCGACAGGAGTCCAACGGCTACTTCGTGTTATGAGTGACCGGATGAACCGACGCTAGCCCGCCAAGAGGCATCGGTTCTTCCGGTGGTATGCAGATTTTCAGCTAACCGTTGGAGCAACGGCTACAAGACTTGGTGGCCTATATATACGCCTCACCCCGGCCATTTGAAGTGTGCTGGAGTTGCTGAACATCCCAAACACACCCAAAAACATCTCTAACCACCTTAGAGCTTCATTGTACATCATATAGGCTTAAGCACACTTGTGAGAGTGCTTAGTGCTTGTTTAGGGATTAGTTCTTGCGAGAGCTCCCTTGAGAGAAGTCTTGCTGCGGCAAGCAACTTGTGATCCGTCGTGTGACCCTCCGTCTTGGTGTGGAGTGGCAACGACACTTTGTGCGGGGGAAGAGGAGGCCCCCTCCTTGGTGGAGAAGCTCCGTAGTGGATTTCAGCCGGGTGACCGAGAGAGACGGTGGCGGTGCTCTAGACTCGGTGTCTTGTGCGCACTTGCCTTTGCTTGCCGGCATCGCCTTGGTGGCGTAGTGCAAGACGGTGATCGGAAGAGCCTCGGTGTCCCGTGGACGTAGGCGTTTGTGCCGAACCACGTTACATGACCGTGTCTACTCGGGAGTTTGCATCCCTCTTGCACTTATCTCTTTACTTACCTTATTACGTTTCCGCATTTACTCTTTCTTGTGTGCCTTTACTTTCCTAGTTAATTTGATTAGGATTGGCTATAGGTTGCAAGTTTTTAGGGGTAAGTAGAGAGTTGCATAGATAAACCTTAGTCATAACTAGCATGTGTAGGACGTGTTAGGTTTATCGTTTGCAAGTAGATTGAGCCCTAGGTTAAAAAGCGATTAGCGACCCTATTCACCCCCTCCCCCTCTAGGGTCGGACACCCCGGTGATCCTTACAGCTCCACTTGGCGATGTGCCGAAGGCCTCCTCTCACGTCCGTGCCGAAGATGAAGTTCTTCTTGCCTTGCTGCGGAAGCTGTCGAAGACCTTCAGCACGCACGACATCATCGAAGAGTTCGTCGCATGCGGCTGCTTTCCCGTTAGGGCCGGCTGGAACATCTCCAGCTGGTTGGCCGAGGACCGCTGGATCGAAGGTATTCCGATGCCTGATTTCGCGACTGTCTTCGACCTCCGGACCGACCGTGAGTTTTCATACTTAAGCTCGTGTTATGGAGGTGCATGCTTCGCTCCTTTGCTTACACTTCTTGCCTCTTCGGTAATGCAGGGGTGGACCCTGTCGTCATCGAGAGTCGAGCCAATGAGATGGTCGGGTCAGTGTCGAAGGACGAATACAAAACCCTCGTCGGTCATCTTAGCGGTCGGCCAAGTTGAAGCTTGCCGAGGGTCATGGCGGCCCGGAGAAGGCGAAGGCCCTTTAAAAAGCGAAGCGGAAACTGGCATCTTTGTCCGCAGAGCCGAAAAAGAAAGGCCGGCTCCTCGACGCCATCTTGCACCAGTCTCCCTGCAAAGCAAGGGGGAATCCGAGGATGGCGGGAGCGAAGACAGCAATCGTCCTCCTACCGAGGCAACGCCTCTTGGCGTTCCCCAAGTGGTTGTTCCACTGAGGGCGGTCCGTCCTGGCCTGGACCTTGAGTTCAGCACCGCCCAGGAGAGCGAAGATGAGGGCAACGTCGGGGAGGTCAACGTCGTGGCCGACTCCCCCCGCCGCTCGTCTCCCCCACGCGGAGCCCCTACCTCCGGCAAAGAAGCCGAAGTGTCTTCCGGGAAAAATGCCGAAGCATCATCCTCGTCCAGGAAGTCCTCATCCTCCTCCGATACAAAGAAAAGTGGCGGTGAAGGCTCAACCAGTTCGTCGGATAGTAGTAGCTTCTTCGTTCGTGATGCTGATCCTGAAGCTGCTGCTGTGGAACTCGGTGCGAAGCCCACTGTTGTGCGTCTCGGCGGGAATATCGTCAAATCTCTTCGTTTTGAGAGCTGGGACCGCGAACGTGGGCTTCTAGCAGCGGCGGGTGACTCCTTCTGCTTCCCCCTCATGGAAAAGGACTTCATGGGGAGCGGGCTAAATAACATCCTAGAGAGCGCCCAAGATTTGTCGCTGAAGGCCTTCGTGGCTGCGCGTTGTGCTGCCCGGCAGTTGGCAGCTGAGGACAGCTCAAAGGCTATTGTTGCTGATCTGGAGGCGAAGGTAGCCTCTCTGGAGAAGGAGAAAACAGAGCTGCAAATGCGCCTCGCCAAATCTGCTGAGGAGAAGGCGACTCTCACCACAGAGCTGCTTGCGTCCGCTGACCGGGCGGTAATGACGGAGGACGCCGCGAAGGCCGCCAAGTTGCTTGCTGAAGACGCTGAGAAACGTCGAGATGCGATGCAAAGACGGCTTCGCACTTTTAAAGAGGCTATAAAGACCAGTTCGGAGAAGTTGCAGGAAGAGCTTCCTGACCTCCTCGCTCGGTACGGGCTTGTGGCTCCGGATATGTTCCCGGAGGGCACCAACACGGTTGGCCTGGGCTCCTTTTTCCAGTGGCTTCATGCTTGCGTCGCCATGCTGGATGCCAGGGCGCATTTCCATGATGATATCAGTGCCATGGTCGCCGTCCGTACTCTCAGAGCCGCAGTATACAGCCTTTTCCCCTCCGAAGCTGGGCAGGCTAGCGTGGTGACGAAGGCTCAACTTCGTTCCCTTCGTGACTCCTCCTTCCGCTAGCCGGGTGAGGAAAACGTTTGTCCTGAAACGCTGCCAGCTTTGGCAAAAAACTTCGCCGTCAGCTTCATGGATCGCTTCTTCAAAGGCGAAGGTCGTGCCCTTGTACAACGTGAAGTCGAGCGGATGAAGATGCAGGTGATTGTTTTTTTTACGAAAAAACCCGCTGACTTCTGAATTGGCATCTTTCAGCTCCAGGCCAAGGCTGATGCCATCGTGGAGCCCATCCTCCATGAAGCTATGTCTACAGAAGAAGGACCTGGTGGTGAGGGTGCGAATGGCGAAAACGGCCGCGACACTACTGACGGAGCCCCGGCGCTCGAAGACCAGACAAGGGCATCCTCTTCTCGTCCTTCGGCTGGCGAGGTGCGAGGGTCGTTGTAAGCTGCTGTGTATGGGTCTTCTGGTTGTAACTATTTCTTTTGTACTCTAACACCTTCGGAGCTTGCGCAGGACCCTGCGTTGGCCCCTGCGCAGGTGACCGAAGACATGCTTCCTCGCAAGCTCAATCGAGGGATTTCTATGTCACTGGTGTGTCCTGGGCGAAGTTCCATATTCGTTACCCTTCAGTTTCATTCGAAGAATTCTGGGCGGATAGGATGCATGTTTACGACCTTCGAAACGCTGATACGAAGCGTTTTTTGCCGAATTTCAGCGTGATCTCGAAAAACATGCGAAGATCCTTGCTGACCGCACGCTTCGTCGCAAAATAAAATGGATTCTCGATACCGATAGGCCGTATAGTGCTCCCGCCGGTCTCCGTGAGCCGAAGCTGGAGCCGGTGGACGAAGAGCCCCTTTCGCCTCCTGAGTTTATGTACCGATGCAAAGGCATCTTCAACGAGAGCTCTGGTTAATTTGTGTTGCCCTCGGTTTCAGGGGACGGCTTCGAAGCATTTCTTCGACGGACAGCCGAAGAGATAATAGATGTGGCGGTCCGAGAAGTCATATCTGAGGTGGACCACCTAGTCTTCGAGGAGGAGGCCTCGGATGTAACTATGTAATTTATTTCTTCGCATCTATGAGCGAGGTGTATCTTCGTGGTGTAATGAACCTGTACCCTGTGTAATAAATTGTGTAATTTTTTGGCGTTTATCCTTCGACTGTGCACAAATATATTCTGCGAAGCGCCACCCGCCTTTGCGCGGGCGAGGTTACAAACGCCTTTTTGTTCATTCATCTTCACCGGCGGCGTACGTGTTTCATGTTTTGCGAAGCGCCACCCCCCCCCCCCTTCGCTCGACTAGAGGGGATGATGACTGTGAAACGTGTTTCAGCCCCTCCAACCTCTTGTTTTACTTATGCACGCATTTGCCTTCGGCTTTTGCGCGACAGGACTTTCCTCCCTTTGCTTTCATGCGACGGGGTTTTGTTAGGGGACCTTTGGCTCTTTAGCCGGAGAGGTTCGCGCCTAGCCTTCGTCTTCTGCGCGATGGGACTTTCCACCCGTCGCTTTCATGCGACAGGATTTTGTTAGGGGACCTTCGGCTTCTTAGCCGGAGAGGTTCGCGCCTAGCCTTCGGCTTCTGCGCGACAGGACTTTCCACCCGTCGCTTTCATGCGACGGGATTTTGTTAGGGGACCTTCGGCTCCTTAGCCGGAGAGGTTCGCGCCTAGCCTTTGGCTTTTTGGCGACAGGACTTTCCACCCGTCGCTTTCATGCGACGGGATTTTGTTAGGGGAACTTCGACTCCTTAGCCGGAGAGGTTCACGCCTAGCCTTCGGCTTCTGCACGACAGGACTTTCCACCCCTCGCTTTCATGTGACGGGATTTTGTTACGGGACCTTTGGCTCCTTAGCCGGAGAGGTTCGCGCCTAGCCTTCGGCTTATGCGTGACAGGACTTTCCACCCGTCGCTTTAATACGACAGGATTTTGTTAATTTCTCTGGAAGTGAAGCTAAGAGGAGCGAAGCCCTAAATCGGAGTTGTGCCTCGTGCTTACTTCTTTCAAGCATTATGGCTTGTACTTCGCGCCGATGACTCCCCTCTTCGCTTTGATGAAGAGGGATAGACGCTTCGGTGCCTTTGCAGCGTGCTTGTTCCTTCGAGATTTTTTTATTATGGGGGCCTTGTTTATGTTTCACAAGGGGTTACATAGGGTTCTGCCTCATTAAAAACCTCACACCTTCGGCGCCCGAGTGGACACTCGAAAGCTTCCCCCGTGAGGAAAAGAGTACGGGCCCTTCGGTACATTGTGCGGATTTACACGAGAGAAAAGGAAAAAAAATGCAAACAGAAAAAATTTGCCCTACAAGCCCCTTCGGTTATTTCCCTCCGGTGGCTTTTACACAGTTTCCTACACTTAGTACTTCTGTAGCATGTCCTTGTTCCATGAGTAAGGGTCTTCGGTGCCTTCTAGCGTGTGGAGCCTGCAGGCCTCTGGCCTTGCCATCGATGCTACGATAAATGGGCCTTCCCACTTGCTGTGCATCTTGCCCTTTTGCTTGGCCTTCGGTATTCTTTGAAGCACCAAGTCGCCCTCTTTGATGTTTCTGGGCTTCACTTTCTTATTCTTCCACCTTCGTGTTTCCTCTTGATATTTTCCCAAGTTGATTGCTGCTTGTATCTTGCCAGCTTCGATTGTGTCTATTGAGGGTTTGATGTCTTCTTCGATGTTTTCTGCCCCTTCGGCTATTCTCCAGGATTTGAGTTTGATCTCCTCGGGTGTTACAGCTTCTTCGCCATATAGAAGCTTGAAAGGGGTGAACTTTGTGGTCCTGGACTCTGTTGTGTTATGAGACCATATGACCCTCGGCAGCTCATCGGCCCATTTCCCCTTCGGTTGCTCAGTGATGTTTTTCTTGATGCCTGCGAAGATGATGCCGTTGGCCCTTTCCACCGCGACGTTGGACTGCAGGTGGTAGACCGACGCGAAGCATAAGTTTGTGCCAAGTTGGGTGGTGAACTCCCTGAAAGTTGCACAGTCGAACTGCTTTGTCATTGTCCACTGTAACCTCCTTCGGGACTCTGAAGCGGCAGACGATGTTCTGCCAAAAGAATTTTTGCAGGGCTCCTGCTGTGATGTCCCTGAGTGCTTTGGCTTCGACCGAAGTATTCTACTGCCACAGTGGCGTACTTGTAGTTTCTTGGAGCTGTAGGCAATGGTCCAACAATATCGATCCCCCATCACGCGAGGGGCCATACCGGAGGAAGTAATTGCACCTCGTCGGGTGGGAATTTACTGTATGGGGCATGCCTTTAGCAATTGGGACACATGCGAACCACATCGTGAGCGTCCGCCACAGCCGATGGCCAATAAAATCCTTCGCGGAAAGCTTTGCTGACCAGGGCCCTCGTTGCGATGTGCGAAGAACACATCCTTGCATGTATCTCTTCAAGCAACTATTTGCCCTCTTCGCGTGAGATGCACCTTAGGAGTGGTGGTAGACTCCCCCTTGGTATAACTCTTCGCCTATGATTCTGTAATTCCTGGCCCGAAGTGCCATTCTCTTCTCTTCCATCTCATCCTCCGGGACGAAGTGTCCGCGAAGATTGGACATTATGGCGGCCCTCCAGTCTTCGCTGGTTATGGCGTTGACGAATTTTGCTGGTTCTTCGGCACAATTGATGGAGGCTTGCTTTAATGTTTCGAAGACATCTGGTGGTAATGGATCGTACTGCGCTGCTGCCTTCGCCAGTTGATCAGCTTGCTTGTTCTTCGTTCTGGAGAAGCTTCGGATACTAAATCCGAGGAAGTATTTCTCCATGCTTCGCACTGCTGCCAGGTACTTCGCCAATTCTGGTTTGAGAGCCCTGTTTGACTTGTTTATCTGGCCTGTGATCAACTCTGAATCAGACCTGATCGTTAATCTTCATGCACCCAGTGCTCTTGCTTTGTGAAGACCCAAGAGAAGGCCTTCATATTCTGCGACATTGTTGGTGCACCCATTGAAATCAAGTCTGACTGCGTACTTCAGTTGCATACCCGAAGGTGCTGTCAGGACTGCTAAAGCTCCAGCTCCGTCTCTCTGGTAAGCCACATCACACTCAAGTTGCCATATTGCTTCCATCTTCGGCTGATCTTGCGAAGGTGCAACCGGTGTCCAGTCTGCGATGAAGTCTGCCAAGACCTGTGACTTGATTGCTGATCTGTAGACGAAGTCAATGGTGTGCTCGGTTAATTGCGTAGCCCATATGCCTATCCTGCCAGAGGCTTCTCTGTTTTCAAACATGTCCCGAAGTGGGAAAGAGGTTGGAACCTTGATTTTGTGGCTCTGGAAGTAGTAACGAAGCTTGCGTGCTGCCATGGCCACCGCATATGCCATCTTCTCCATTTCTGAGTATAGCAATTATGACCCGTTTATGGCTTTGGAAACAAAGTATATAGGCACCTGTGTCAATGCCCTTCGATCGTGCGCTCTTCGACGAGAGTAGCACTTACGGCTACGCCTGATGTGGAGATGTATAACAGCAACTCCTTCTCCGAAGGGCTGGACATGACTGCCAACTTCTCAATGTATTGCTTGAGGTCTTCGAAGTTGCCTGAGCCTTTCAGCGCCTTGAAAAATGGAAGGCACTTCTCTGTAGATTTTGATATGAATCGGTTAAGCGCAGCCAGCCTGCCTGTTAACTTTTGCACCCCCTTTCTTGTAGTTGGCGGCTTCATCCACCTGATGGCTTCTATCTTCTCCGGATTTGCCTCAATTCCCCTTTCGGTTATCATGCATCCCAACAATTTGCCTCTTCGGACTCCGAAAACGCACTTCTCCGGGTTTAGTTTCAAGCCATGACGGCGAAGGTTCACGAACGTTTTCGCGAAGGTCTTGGATATGATCCTCCTTCCTCTTGCTTAGGACAACAACATCATCGACATATGCTGAGATGTTCCTCCCCAGTTGATCTCCCAATACCTTCTTGATCATTCTATTAAAAGTGCATCCGGCATTGCGGAGGCCCTCCGGCATTCTCACGTAGCAATATGTCCCGAAGGGGGTGGTGAAACTGGTCTTTTCTTCGTCTGCCTTATTCATGAATATCTGATGATAGCCTGAGAAACAATCCAACATACTGAGCATTTCCGAGCAAGCTGCTGCATCGACTAGGGTGTCAATTCGTGGTAGTGGGTACTCGTCCTTCGGGCACGCCTTGTTCAAGATTGTGAAGTCAATGCACATTCACCACTTCCCGTTCTTCTTCATTACCATGACAACATTTGCTAGCCACTAAGGGTACTGGACCTCGCGGATGACTCCCACGTCCAACAATTTCTCTACCTCAGCCTGAGCCGCTTTCTGCCGCTCTTCGGACATTGTCCTTTGGCCCTGCTTTACTGATTTTGCCTTCGGGTTCACCCTGAGCTCATGCTCGATGACCTCTCGACTGACCCCTCGCAGATCCGACAAGGACCAAGCAAACACATCTTGATTATTGAGGAGAAACTGTATAAGCCTGGCCTCTTCAAGCCCTTTTCCGATGATCACCATTCGGTCGGGCACATCTTCGCACAATGGTACCTTCTTCGTGTGTTCCGCTGGGATACCCCCCCTGACTTTTCTGGCTCTTCGCTATTTGCAGCCTCATTGTCCTCATTTGGTGTTTCAATGACATGGACATTCTTGTTCGAGGTTGATGCGTTGTCTTCGCACCTTCTCGCTTCTTCTTGGTTGCTGAAGACTATGACAATTCCTCGGGCCGTGGGCAGCTTCATGCATAGGTACGATTGATGGATTACTACTGCGAACATGACCAAGGTGTTGCGGCCGAAGATGGCGTTGTAGGGGTAGTTAATGTCAACCACATCGAAGGTTATTGCTTTGGTTCTCTGCGCTGCACCTTCGCCGAACGTGACATTGAGCTCTATCTTTCCAAGAGCTTTGATTCTCTTGCCTCCAAAGCCAATGAGCGGGTACTGTGACTTCTTCAGTGCTGTTTCTGTGAACCCCATTTTGACGAAGCACTGCCACACGAGGATATCTGCAGAGCTCCCATTGTCCACCAAGATTCTCCCGACATCATTCCTTGCGAAGTGCACTGAATTCTTACCGATGTTTGCCCTTATGACGATGGGGTCATTGTGTGGGTAGTGCTGCAGCCAAAGGTCTGCCTGCGTGAAAGATATTGGGACATGCGACCAAGTTGTTCAGAAGCATCTACCCTCGCTGACGTGGGAGACGGTTCTGAAGTATTTTGTGTTGTTTCTTCGTCTCATGTACTGGTTCGTTGGATCCTCCGGAGATGGCATTGATGATGTTAACCCTACTGCCGGAGGGTCCCTCGCTTGCTCTTTCTGGTATCTGCCCTGGTTCGAGCTTCGGAGGTGGGGGTAAAGTTGCCGGTTCATAAGACTGTGGTGTGGAGCTCCTCGACCATGTCTGACTATAGTGTGGAGGTGGCAACATTGGTACTGATTGTTGCGAAGGTGGAGCATACGTTAGCGGATTATAGTTGAAGACCGGGTATGACACCGGCCAATTTGGCGTAGGAGCCCAAATGGTTGCCGTCGCCGAAGACTGAGGTGGCAACTGCGAGGTATGATTGACTGGCTTCGCTGGTTATGAATTCTGCCGGTCAAACTCTTCTTTTCTTTCAATGGCGAAGGGGCATTCATTTGTCCAATGACCTTTGTCTTTCCCGTGGAAGAAACAGAATGGAATTTTCTCTCTTCGACCGCCGCTGTCTCTCCAGACTTTGTTGTGTCGTTCTCCATGATGGTGACAGTCATCGCTGTTGGATCTTTCTTCGTGGCAGTCCCTCTCGCCTTTGCCCCTATGATGGTGCCTGTTCTCTCGGTGGGGTTCTTCTTCGGACACGTTGTTCACTGTTCTTTTCTGCTTCGGCTCGTCAGCATGCCATGGTTTTGAATGGAACCTCTTGATGCTTCGCGACTTCTTCTGCTCGTTCTTCTCCTCGAGCCTTCTCCTCTTCGCACGGTCAGATATGCAATATTCTTGCATTATCTCGAACAGCTTCGTGACTGTCTTCGGCTTGCGCCGGGATATGTACTCTCCGCGTGGTCCCAGGTTGATCCCCTTCACCACCGAGTCGATGATGCTCTAGTCGGCAACATTTGGTGCTCTTGCGCGAAGCTTCATGACACTCTGAAGATATTCTTGCAAGGTCATGCTTCCTTGCCTCAGATCGTGAAAATCGCAAGATGTGACTTCGTCGGGCCTCACGGCGCGGAAACTTGCACATAACTCTAGGCGAAGCTGCTTCCAAGACAGAATGGTTCATGGTGGGATGTTTGCATACCAACGCTGCGCCAAGCCCTTCAGTGCGAGGACGAGCGCCTTCGCTTTGCACGCGGTGCCTCCTCCTGATGCTTCTATGGTGGCTTCATATTTGAGGAGGAACTCTTCGGGGTCTGACTCCCCATCGAACTGCGGCAATATTGCTGGGTTGAGGCTATGAGGCCACTGCACCTTCTCTAGCTCTTCGGACAATGGTGATATTCTTTGATGCCTTCTTCGGTAGCGTTCTTCGCCGTCTGACTCAGAATGGTCAGAGATCTCTTCGACCGGCACGAACTTTGGGCAGAACCTTAGTGGTTCTTGTTGCCAGAGGTTGACCTCGATCATCTCCTTCTGCGGTGGTGGTGGTGGTGGTGGTGGTGGTGCCTGCAATTTCTCGAGCTGCAGCCGCTGGGCACGGAGCTTCTCCTACATCGCCTTGCAGGGAAGCTCCTCCTCCCTCAACTTATTGTACTGCTCTTGACGCTCTGCTTTGGTGAGCATGATCTGCTTCCCCTTCGCTCTTGTCGTCATCTGTGGCTCCGAAGGTTCTACTTCCAAGGCCTGCTGCTGAGCCTTTCGCGCCTCTTCGATGCATGCATTGATACGACGCATCGCCGCGATGTCTTCGGCTGAGATGCCGAGGTCCAAAAGGTTGACTTCAAGTTGGCCATCTGCAAGGGCATCGACGGAGACACCGTCGCTGCTAGCCCCGTTCGCCTGTGTTGCTGCCGCTTCGATCTGCGAGGGTGTCGTCGTCGTCGTGTCCTCCGAAGTGGCTCCGGTGGTTCCTCTCTTCTTCGTCGCCGCCATGTGGTGTATCGAACCGACGGGTGGGCGCCAAACTGTTGGTGGAGAGTGTCTCCGGAGCGGGCGAACATTTTCCCAGTAATGAGTGGCACAGAATTCAAGCAGTAACTATTCTCTCTCTCTATTCCAGTGTGTCCATTAATGAACGTTACATGGGGTATTTATAGGCGACGTTACACCTTCAATGTACAATTACTCTTCTGCACCCTTACAACGGTCACATTCTTGGAATATTCCTAGACGCACGTGTAATTCGCCTGTTACAATTTGAGTGCGCTACAGCTCAGCAGCGCCCCCCCCCCCCCCGACCCCAGTCTCTTCGTCGTATCCGACGAAGCTCTAGGGTCCGCTGCTTAGTCCTTGGTACAAGACTTGCGTCGCTAGGTCTTCGCCCTTCTTCGTCTTCCTACCCGAAGAACAGTGAAGACGGGACACCTCCGCGCTTGCTCCTGGAATCGGCTTTAGTGTTTCTGGTGTCTTATCTTCGCTTTCCGACTCGAAGACAAGCGAAGATGGGCCACCTCCATGCTTGCTGTCGGCATCGGCTTGTCCTGGACATCTTGTCTTCGCGTACCTTCGGCGACCGGACCGAAGGTGGTGTCCCCATCAGTGCCCTAACAAACTTGAAAACAAACTCACGCCGAGGCAACAAGCCAAGCAACCTCCTGCCTTCCTCTAATTCAGTGGCCATGCAACTAATCAGCCACGTTTGTTGCGCCTGCTGTAGACCTTGCCAACAAATGCGTCCGTAACAGCACAGAATTCATCATAAAAGCTTCGAGCACAATGCTGAATTGATTATCTTCCCAACATCTCTTTCTACGAAACTCGCCATGGAAATCAGATGATTTCGTGAGATGTTGTCCAGTGAATATTAGCAATTTGACTCCATTTGGGTAGTACTAAAACCACATAGACATACGTGCTACTAGCACCACAACAATTTCATCTCCCTCATGAAATTCCCAACTGCTCATGCATGGTGTCATTGGGCCCTTCTCCACAGCAATGCTTTGACCACTAGTAGCACCTGAAGTGAAGAAATTTGTATGGATAAATTGAGATGTATTTCATTGCCATATTCGTTACCTTAAGTAATTTCTGGTGTATCTTGGAGGTATAGATCGAGACCAAAATGAGCCTCTTCAAAATGCAATTGCTGTACCATGGTGCTGGCAGCTGCTTATAGCCATCAATCAAATGGTCAAGACTAGTAACAAGGCTAGCTCCAATAAACAGCTGCATATCTCTTATTCTAACTAATTCCAGTAGTGGCATAGGATTTTGAACAATAGTCATGATCAGGAATATGAATCCCTTCTTGCTACAGAGCACTTTGTAGACCTGAACATATCTTTGAAGCAAAATCCATGTAGACAACATATAAACTCTAGTAATGGAAACAATGAGAATCGGTGTCAGTGGTTTCTGCAAGTGCACAGCAGTCACATACCTACAGAAAGATGGCCAAGCAATTGGCCTGAGTAGGACCCCTTCACTCATAATCACAAACTCCATGTGCAGTCTGTAACTCAATTTGGGTTCTTGAGTTTCTACAAAAACAGCGCCATGATAAGATTGACACTTGCTCTCGGAACAATTACACACCATTGACAGCAATTCCTCTAACTGCACAACCACTGCATGAAAACCAAAGGATAGCCACGGTGTTGGCCTGAGCTGCACACCATCGACTGGTCCAGAGGTCTTAATCCCGCCACAGGCCGGCAGGTTGGCCAGGGTGCCGCTCACGGCCCACGACACAAAGACCATTGGACAAATAGCTAATAGCTATTACAGAGTTTGAGCCCAAGCCAAATGAGGTTACGGCACTAACTCTCCTAATCGTTTCTTGTCGTCGTCTAGACCTTCTTTCCCAACATGGATCTCGGGTGGTCCGAGAGCAGAGCAGGCGGCTCAACGGGGTGCCCGCCGTCAAGCCTGATCCTAGTCCTTTTGCTCACCGCACCCTCGGCAAGCCTATCGTAATCCGACAACCGCTCCTCAATCAACATATTGAGTTGTCGGATCTTGGGAGCTACCGGTGCCCACTCCATCGAAGCATCAGCAGATTCCTTGAGCTCCTTGCGCTTGCTGACTACGCCGCGGATAAACTCGAATATCTCTACCATTGTATCGTAAATCTCGGTCAGGCGTGTGTTACCTGCGGCGACTATTGCGCTGTCCTGAAGACGCCGTGGCCTTCTGGGGGTCGGACCACACGCGTAGCGGGGTCGTGGTCGGCTTCTTGAGGAGGAGGCTGGTATGCCAGCCGCTGCTGCGCCTCCCTACGGCGCGCCTGCCTGCCTTGGCCCTGTGATAATTGAAGGAAACAACTGATTAGTCGAATGAGATGGGATGGATGGTAATCCATGTTGAGTGTTTACTCACCGCAGGTGTTTGAGGACGGGCAGCACCGGCAGGGAGTGCTCGCGGCACATGGGCTGGGCGCGGCGCTGGGACTGCTGCAGGCGCAACGGGTGGCGCGCCGTGGCCCCGGCCTGCACGGCCAATGCCACACCTTCGCACGGGCGCGGGAGGGAGCCCAGCTTGGCCACGCTGGACGCCGCCGCCGCCAGCACCGAGGACGTTGCGCTCCCCTCTGTACGCCGGGATCATGTCGGCCGGCTCGCCACCGCGCCATGGTGGCACGGCTAGCTCCCGACGCCAGGCGGTGTGCCACTTCACCGGGGCTCCAAACCCGTCGAGGCGGCCCGCTACAAACAACGCAGAGCTCGACATTGACGCGAACAGCCACAGGAGCACGAGATGGGAAGGAACGGGGGGGGGGGGGGTGGGGGGAAGAGACAGGTCTGTCTTACAGGTCGAAGAAGACGATGGCTGCCCACCGCCGCGACCGGCGACCCAGAACGCGTGCGGGTTGCCTGCGCCGGCCACGAAGGGTTGGTCACCGGGGTGGGCGAATGCCTGGGCACCGAGGCTGAGCCCCGCGCCCCAGGGCGCGGCGGGGTAGGCGACGCCGCCTGCGAACGCCTGGTCGCCGAGGCCGAGCCCCGCGCCCCAGGACGCGGCGGGGTAGGCGACGCCGCCTGCGAACACCTGGGCGCCGAGGCCGATGCCGAGCCCCGCATCCCTCGACGAGGTGGGGTAGGCAACGCCGCCAACGAACGCGCCGACGGCGCCGCCGAAGAGGAGATCGGGATCGTCCGCCGCGCTTCCTGGGAAGCGCAGGCCGGACAGATCCCAGAACACGCCGGGCTCGGTCGCTCCGCGGACGAACGGGTTGAAGCCGCCGAGGAGCCCGCCGTGCGCAGCCGCACCGTAGACATCGTACAGAGTGTTCTGGGCGGAGCCAGCGAGGACGCCGGGCTGCACGTGGACGACCTCGCCGGTGACCCAGGGAGCCACGACGCCGGCCACGCCGTGGAGTAACGCGGGGACGTGGACGTGGGCGGGTCCACCCTCGACGTTGAAGGCTCCCGGACTGATGTTGGTGACGATGTGGTGCGCGGGGTACGCCACGCCCCCCGCGAACGCCTCCGCGGGGTAGGCCATGCCGCCCGCGCCCCCTGGGAACGGGACGACCCCGGCGCCGTACCCCGCGTCCCAGAGCTGGACGGCCGCGGGGCCAGCGCCGTGAAGCGGGTCCATGGCGACGAACCCCGCGTGGCCGCCCGCGCCGTGGACCGGAACACCCTCAGCATGGAGGAAGCCCGGTTGTAGGTGGGCCAACTCGGCCGGGACCCAGGGCGCGGCGCCGCGGGCCGCGTCGTCGAGGAACACGGGGCCTTGCCCCACGCCCCATGGCGCGACGGGGCCGCCGTACGGTGACGCCGGCCCCTGGAACACGGGTGCGTGCCCCGTGCCCCATGGCGCGGCGGGGTAAGCGACGCCGCCGTCGAACGACGCGTAGGGGTAGGCCTGCACGACCATGAACCCCGCGTGACCGCCCCCGCCATGGACCGGGCCACCCGTAGCATGGAAGAAGCCCGGTTGGAGGTGGACGACCTCGGCCGGGACCGAGGGAGCGGCGCTGGGGGCCGCGCCCCATGGCGCGACGGGGCCACCGCACACGGACGGGGACCTCGTCAGGGCGACACCTCCTCGCCCTCCCGCGAGCTTCGGGTGGTCCCGAACGGCGGCGGGGCGCGGCGCCCCATTCCGGGGACCGCGCGCTGGGCCCTCGCCCTCGCCGTTGCCGGGAGGCGGCGGCTGTGCCATGGCGAATTTCGGGAACGAAATGGAGGTGGAGGGGAAGAAGAAGAGGGGGAGGGGTGGCGACCTAGAGCGGGAGGCCAGCGGCGGAGGGGATGGAAGGCGGTTAGGAATTGGATTGGGGATTGGGCGGCGGCTCGGGGTTTTGGGGGGATCATGGTCATGGCGCGCGGTGGCTTGGCCGGTACGTTGGTCGCGGCTTCCATCGGGTCGGTTTGGCCTCGCGGGTCGGAGCGGGGGACGCCTAGCCTAGCTAGCCCACGGCGGGCGAGGGCGAGGCCGGTGCGGCTTGCGATGGCATGCGGCAGCGAGAGGCCGGAACCCGCTCTTGGCGTGGGAGCAGGCGTCAGGCACGGCCCCAGACGGAGCCGCAGCCGCAGGTGCGGAGGAAGCCATGGGATGGTCGGATGGGTTAGGCGGCGAGCAAGGGAAGCGCGCGAGAGCTCGAGGAAATCGGAGGAAGAAGCACCGCTGCTGGCTGCTTGCGCTGTGCTTGTGTCTTTGCCCCGGCAGAAGGAAGCAGATGGCTTCGTCGGGCCAAATGGGCCAGGCCCAATGGTTTAGTTCGGTCCGATGCCTCTGCTGCGGGCTGTTTTTTTTTTTTGAATGATTGCGGGAGCACCACTATGTCATTTAAAAAATAGGAAGCATGCGAGTTCTTACAAACATGATATTACATAAATTGTCAAACACTCGAACTCAACAAATAGTAAGTAAAGCTTAAGCATTGGAAAAAGGTAACTCTGGATTAGCACAGGCTACTCTTCGACATGCCATCTCCATCTTGATCTCCTGAATAACGTCTAACGGTGTTAGACGCTTGTTGTCAAAGACACTTCGATTGCGCGCTTTCCAGATATTCCAAGCAGTATAGATCAACACCGATGCCTTGAGCCTTTGTATCTTTTTTGGAAGCTGACTGAGAGCCCGCTCCCACCAAACCATCAGCTGCACGCCCTGCTCTGGTCGCAGTCGCACCGAGCGCTCAGGTCGCCAAAAAGCGCCGCACTCCCCGCCCCCGCCGGACTCGCCTGCCGCCCGCGGCCAACGGCTACTGCTGCTTGCCCACCGCCCGCCGTCGTGCCGACCCACCCTTCCTAACCTAGCTCGCCGCACACACCGCACAGCCCCCACCCTTGCCGGCCTTGCTCGCGGCCGGTGGCGACCCGCCGCCACGCTGCTCCGCCCGCCACCCACCCGCCGCCATGCCAACCTGCCCTTCCTAACCACGCCGGCCGCGACGCCCCCGCCCAGCCCTCCCCACCGCTCCGCCCGGGTGCCACCGGCCACCGCCGCCACCGCCCACCTTCGAGGTGTAACAACCCATGGGCCAGATGGGCCGGACCAAATTCGCGAGTTACTGTACCAGTTACTGTAGCGTCGCGGATTTAGTTCCATACTGAGAATAGAAGTGAATCCAGACTAACTTAAATACCAGGCCCAAGGAAGCTGAATAACTTCGGTTGAAACTTTTTGCGCGAAGCGAGGACGAAAGCAGAATAAAATTATTTAACAAGTGTGATTTACATCTTAACTGTTCTCCCGTGCCGAGCGGCTCCTCCTTCGTCATCGGCAGCGGCGGCAGCGGCTTCGGTTGCTTGGGTGACGGCGCGAGATCCCACCTACTAGCCGCTACGTCGCTCCTTCGGTGACCTGGCAGCTCGCAGTCACGCGCGCGACTGCGTGTATTTGCTGCCTAGGTCAGCCCGACTCAATAGCTGGGTTAGTGCCTGACCACTTCCTCAGCTCGGGCCACGCACAACAAGAAAAAAAAAGTCGGCATGATGCATGCCCTACTAGCCATTGAAGGCACATGAATGACGCTAAATTGTAATTTTGGTTTAGAAATGATGTTTAATTCTATTAATTCTGAGTTTGTTTTCAATTTACGACGAATTCATGCAGTGAATATATATAGTGTAGTAGTGACAGGGCGGACCCTAGAACTACATGCCACTAGTCCGGCCCAGCACTAAAAAGTGTCATGGGCTACTACCTAATCCAGGACGTCGGCACAACGACCCAGCACGACCCGATATGATTAGGCCATGGAGCGGAATAGAGCTAAAGTTGAGCCGCCCATTTGGCCCATCTATGTCATCGGCCTAGCAACAAAGTGACCTGGCCTCCACTGCTTTGAGCTACACGCCTGTGCCACGTGGGCAGCTGGTCGTCGCTGCGTGGACTGAACTATGAGTCAGCCAACGTGTCCACTGTCCAAAGTCCAAAGGGACTTAAAGCCAGCTTAAATCATAATTTTGCTTACCAATAGAAACTAGCCAAAAGAGAGAAGAAGAGGAACCAAACGTTTCTCTTCTTTTTTTTTTCCTTCAAGAGGAATAGAAGAGAAGTCCAAAGGGACTTAAAGCGAGAGGAACTAGCCAAAAGAGAGAAGAAGAGGCACCAAACCTTTCTTTTTTAAAATTCAAAACATTACCCGTGATTACTTGATTTACTGTTGAAATGAAAATTGAAACCGACTTGAAACCAAGGTAAGGAGTTAATCTAACTGGTTTTAAAAGGTTTCTCGCAGAAAATGGGTTTAAAAGGTAATGGTTGTTTTATGTTTGATTTGACGGATAATTAAACTCCTCATATAGTTAGAGGGGTTAAATAGATTTTTTTAAAAAAAAATTAAAAAAAAAAGAAACTAACTAACCATATCGCGGGCCCGTGTTTGGTCCCTTGCATTGGTGGCGAAGCGGCCGGTCGGGCGGCGGGCACGTACATTGCAGGGTCGCGGACGGACTGGGAGTCTGATACCTATGGCTGGGCACAAAACCCGAAATCCGAAAACCGAACCCGAAAAACTCGAATCCCAATTCGGGTTCCAGCCCACGGTACCCGAAATTAGTACAGGTAGTTCGGGTATTGGGCCACGGTACCCGAACAACCCGAAATTCAACCCAGCCCAAGTATGTTTATTTGCAGCCCAGCACATCAAGCCCGTTAAGGCGTTAACCCTAACCCCCGCGCCCCCGTCACGCACCACAGTACCCCCCCCCCCCACCCCCACGCCACCCGGCACCCACCGCCCCATGCCCAGTGCCACCGCGAGCGGCCGAGCCCTGCCCCGAGTGCCCGTGAGGCCGTGATGGCGCCGGCGCATCTCGTCGTCGTCCCCAGTACGCAGCGCCGCCGCCGCCCTTACTCCCTCACTCTCCTCTGCATGCGGCGCGCATGCGGAGGTGCGGCGGCGAGGGGCGAGCGGCCGGCGGGCAGGACCAGGGGAGCGGAGCCGCGCGCGGCCGCATGCAGCGGCTGCGGCATGCGGCGGCGCACATGGCGGGGAGCTCGATTCCGGCCTCCTCATCCTCCTCCCTGGCTCCCTCCTGCGACATCCTCCTCCCTCGCCGGATTCGCGAGCGGTGGCGGCCGGATCCGTGCGGATTCGCTCCGGGCTCGAGCTCCTCGGCGTGGAGGCCATGGCCGCGGGCCGGCGGCGCCGCCCCCGGTCTCTCTCTCATCCCTCTTCTTTTCCCATCTAATTTCGGGTAATTCGGGTAAACCCGAACCCGAATTTTCGGGTTCTTCTTTTCTCCATCTAATTTCGGGTAGCATTTTTGGAAACACGAACTGCCCAACCCGAAATTTTCGGATAATCCCAACGCCCAGCCATACGGATACCGTGGCTTTCCGACCTGGACTCGGGATCGGCTTCGTCAACAAAGGGGCAGCAGATACATACGATCGAATTGAACCCGGATGCGGTGAAGTGGCGAGGGATGGTGATGGAATCGGAACATGTGCTGTAGTAATAGGGGCACAAACTCGATCAGAACATGCTCAGAACTCCGTTCAACACAGATCCGGCCGAAACCTCGGCATCATGACAGGCTCCATCTATCTATCTCAAGAGACAAGCCAGCAGCCCAGCACAGATCAACACATAGTAGCCCACACACCCACCCACACACACACACAAAAAGCAAGCGTGAGGTCTCTCTGTGACGACTCTCCGGCGACTCTGCTCTGCTCTGTTTTCATACTCCAATTCTTTATTATCTTAAATTTTGTTTCGGAAGAAAGGCGCATTGTCACAAACCACAGTTGGATCGATCGATCGGTCGCCAGTGTTGGAGATTCATAGTACTCAAAATAGCAGATAGTTGGGATTGCAAACTGCAATGCAGCATGTTAATTCTCATCAATGGGATCGAAACAAACACTACTCAAATTTGATCAGAACAGACCCAGATCTCCGACGAATAGGACTGATCTGGCCACCAGAAAAAAGCTTTTGCGTCAAGACATGTTCTCGATTCTCTGGACAACAAGCGAGACGTACCATAGATCTATCTATCTATCTACTACATACGGAACTCAGACCACCATAGTTCTACCACCACTTCTCCGACCCCGACGACAAATCAAGATGAGTCCCTCTTCCTAACCTTCTGCATGCTCCCTGTGCTACTGCTCGTTGTGTGGATATATAAGTGTAATTATGCTTATGTATGTGCTGCCTGCGAGGTGTGATGTGCTTCCCTGGGCAATAATGTTTTGTGTCCGTGTATGTATGATGATGCTTGTTTGCGTTGCGCCTGTGCTACCTGTGCTGTGGCATTTTTCTTATTCAAAAATTGTATGATGTGCGATATGCAATGTGCAATGCAACTTTAGATTTTTTTTCTAGATTAGAATTTTGTGTGATGTGCGATACGTGCCTTGTGACATAGCACCACTATTATTTTTTATTCAGAAATCGTATAGTGTGATTCTAGATCCTAATGGATCCTGTGTGTTTGAGTTTTTTTTGCTATATTCGATTAGAACTCATCATGTATGGAAATGTAAGTGCCATTTTTTTATTTAGAACTCATGTGAAATTATAGATTGTTTTTCTGAGATTATAATGTGTAGTTTTCAAGATTAAAATTTATGTTGAACTCAAACGGGAGATGTCCATTTTTCTGAACAGGGAGAAATATAGTCTTTATATACAACATCTTTTATTCGAGACGTAGCAA
The DNA here is from genome assembly GCF_016808335.1 of Panicum virgatum. Classification (NCBI taxonomy): domain Eukaryota; kingdom Viridiplantae; phylum Streptophyta; class Magnoliopsida; order Poales; family Poaceae; genus Panicum; species Panicum virgatum. The sequence continues at coordinate 10,164,185 of NC_053146.1, forward strand.
CTTATATATACCATGTATCAATTTATTCAGAAGTATATTGGTACAACATGCAACATCTTTATTTCAATTTATTTTAGATCAGGTATATTGCCTTTTTTTCTTGTTGAACCCCACCGGTGCTAATCCTCAGCATATATATGTTGCTAATCCTCAGCTATATAGCTACTTTTGATGAAAACAACTAGTGCATTGTAATTGATATTTTTACCTTTTTCTTTCTAGCATAACATGGAAACAAAAATTTGAAGTTATTGACACACAACTCCTTGCCAAAGAGAATAAACAGGTCTTCTTCTAAAGTGCATAAACCCGATGGGCTCACGTAACCCACGATGGGAGGGTGAACTTAAAAAGAAAAATATTAAGACGGAATAGGACTAGCAAGTGAAGGTAAGTCCTCTCTTTCTGCATACATTCCAAAAATATCTACTGTCAGTCTGATGCAGAAATTAACGTGTGTGTTGTGTTGGGGAGGACGGGGTCGGGTGGGGAGTAACTAGACATAGTAGACTGTTGTCACTTCAATGATTTTTTCTTTTGTACCAGACAACCTATGTAGCAACTTTATGCGTATGCGGTAGCAAACTTCATGCTTATGGTAGTAGAAACTCATGCATATGTAGTAGCAACGTTATGGATATGCTAGTAGCAACTCATGTAAATGCAGCACAATGTGGATTGTGGATTAACTTAACATTACCTACCAGTTTCTTTTCTCTCTTTTTTTTCTCAACTCTGCCATGATTCCAAATAGTTCACACTCAAGACAATACAATTTATCATCATAATTTTTAGTTACCCATTGCTTACCTGCTATGCTACTAGTATCACCGCTGTCCATATTTGTTCAATATATCATGCTCGGCTTCTCACCCACATGTTGTAACTGGTGATAAAACTTCAACATAAATATGGTTGCATTTCATTCCTAGCTATAGGCAGGGAGGAGGCGAGTGGAGAGGCAATGCAAGCAGGATAGAGGGCACACCTAGCAAGCCGTTCAGGACATATTACTTTTCCGAGGGATCTAATAGCTGACACCTAATATGAGGAAACCTAATTTATTATGTTTGTGATAGAACCTGATAGCTGGCACCCGACCTGCAGGGCCAATTGAGTGATGATAAAAAAATCAACTTATGATACGTCATGTGTCAACTTACTTTCTAATAGTTATGTCAACTTCAACAATATAAAGTGTCGAGTTCTTTATTCAGAAATGATGAATCTACTCTCTCTTTCTCTCTCTTGTGTATGTTCTTTATCCGTTTGATCTTAGCATAACTTGCTCGATTTATTTGTTGCATTATTCAATTTGATGCAGCTAAAAAAATATAAGTAAATGCTGCATAGTTTGTTTTTCAAGAATTCGAAAAAAGTTTGCATGTACGATTCAGATGTGAACTTTTATGTTAAAGTGGCAACTTGGATTCGCTATGTGTCAAATCATGTGAGTTAATGTGTCAGCTTGTGTGTCATAATATGTGGCAACTTTTATGTAATATGTGCGGATGTCAAAAAAGTATGTTAGATGCCGCTTTTTCATGTTTTTCTAGAAGCAGTGACTTGTGGCATCATAGAAACTGTGGGGCATCTTATAGTGTTTCTTACCGGCAACACAAGAATAATTATGTGGCAATTTATATTTTTTCTCCAGCAATCTATATTGTAATTCGCTCTATGTATAGTCACACAAAATGCTTAGAGGCAAGTTTATTTTTTAGATCATCAAGTAGCAACTTATTGATCACATACCCTCTCATTTCTGTTATATTAGGCTCATCATGTAGCAAATTATGTATAGAACATAGCACAACAACTTATGTAAAGTATCTTCAGTTTATAAAAATGCAACTATATACCAGAGAAGTTGTCTAAATAACTCGTTAACATGATTTTTGGAACAAACAGATCTGAGCTGGTGGTTACATTCAACAAGAGTGGTTTTACCACTCCATTACTTTATCGCAAGTTATTATTTTTTCTCACCAATTTATTATCTTCGATTCACACATCAATTTTCAGCATGGTAGACAAGGAGGCGGACTACTTCTTATTTTACAATTTCAAAGGCATCGGAGAGAGAAGTGCAATTGTAGATAAGTTGCCAACAATCGCTTTATAAGATGCTACATGATCTCTATGAAACTTATGATCTCTAAGTAACTTGGTCTTGTATATATTTTAAGGCTTTTCATTCAATACAAATTACTTACTTATATCTCTATATAATTTGGTATATTGTTAACATTTAGGTTGATCAACAATCTACATAAAGTTGATATACAAAACTACATAAGTTGATATAAAAACACTATACAAATTATACAAGTTGCTATAATGGATAACATAAATTGCTATGTCAATTTATGTTGTTATTTGAAGTGAATATATCTATTTCTTAGTGTTGACAACTGCAGTGACGCACTAATGAGATAATATAAGGTGGTGCAAGCCATAAGTTATCACACTATATAACATAAGTTGCTACCTGTCCATATATAAATTTGTATTAGGCCACAAGTCGTTATACATTTGTATATAAGTTGTCATTTTACATTCAACATAAGTAGATAGTTACATAAAACAATTTTAAGACATATCAAATATGGGTCTCATATTGTAGATCTTGTCGTTAGGGACATAATGGTGCAAACGAATTTGAAAATAGATGCTTGATGAAAGAACTATAGTAGTTTGAAGAAAATGGATCTAATTTTTTATGCCTACATTAGCAATAATGTCAGCTGAAAGTAACAGTTTTTTTCTGGATGCCACGTGTTTGAGGACCAACCAGGGCCAACCATGCAAGGGCACGTGCCAGCACAGGAGTAGGGAGGTGCACTCCCGTAGGAGATAGGGTGTCGCGATATATGTGGTCGCGCGCTCTCACTTGGTAGGAGCGGACGAGGTCGCGCACTCGCCCAACGAGCGAAGGGTCGCGTCTTAACTCGGTCCTTAGCAGAAACATATAAAAAGATTTTCAATACGTAGTCATAGTCAAAGGCTTGTTACTTGCACTAGAATACGAGGGTGTTTGGAAGCACTCCACTCCACCAAATTTAGCTCCACTCCATAAAAATTATTCAAACACCACAACCTGCTCCGCTCCACTCCAACAAAAACTTGGAGCACCTCTTTGCTCCACCAAAACTTGGAGCTGGTGGAGTTGGGTAAAATTACCCACTGCCACTGGTACTGGTTCGGGATGAAAAATTAGAGAAAGTCAACCAACGTCCCCCCCGTCTCCCCTCCCGCATCCCCGCTAGCACCACCCTTCCTCGCCGCCGTCGGGCACCCTGCCGCTGCCACACTCTCCGGTTGCCGCCACCGCCCTTCCCCATCGCCGCCATTCCCCGCCGCCTTCGGGCATGCACGCAGGGCGCCGGCATCTAGATGGCCAACCAGGGCGTCGGCTGCCAGGAGCAGGGCGCCGCTTTCGGCGAGCACTGTCTCGGCGCAGGGAGGAAGGGAGACCGGCGATGTCAACAGTGGTGGCTCTTGGAGGACCTCTGCCTGCCGGATCTGCGAGTTCCCAGTGACGACGGCCTCCGAGCAGCATGGGCTCACCGTCCTCGGCCGCCTCGCTCGGGCTCCCCGGCCACCGCCGCCTCATCCTCCCATGCCGCGCCCTCCGGTCCTTCGCCGCTCGCACCGCGCCGTCCAGCCCTCCGCCGCCTCATCCTCCCTTGCCCCCGCCCTGGCCCTCCGTCGCTCGCGCCGCGCCCTCCAGCCCTCCGCCGCTCATGCCGCACCCTGCGGCCAGCCGGCCCTGCGCCGCTCATGTGGGGAGGGGAGGGGAGCACGCCTTGCGGGATGCCTCCGCCCGCGGCTGCTGCTAGCTCAGGGAAAGAGGTAGAAAGGAGTGGATTGAGGGTAGAAGATGACTTGACAAGTGGAGCCCGCGTGGAAGTGAAAGGAGTTTAGATGGGCCTAGTTGGGCTGCTGCTTGCACATTGGGCCGGTGGGGTGGAGAGAACTGGGCTTATCTAATTTGTGGAGTGGAGCAGACTTTTTTGGAGTGGAGTGCTCCCAAACAAACCCATAGTGTGTCCCGCCACGAAAACCTGCATGCCTTCAATTTTTTAAATCCAAATCCTTTTTCCATTAGGCGCTTATTTTTCCGTCGCCAAAAACTTTTTCCAAACCTCGCGCTCATCCCTCTCATGAGACCTCAATTTTCAATCCGCACCAAAGCAAATGGAATTTATGTGTATAAAAAGGCCTGCCCAACTATCCTGTTCCCATCGCCACTCCCTTCCTTCAGCTCCACTTAGCCATGGCAGATCCACACCCAGTTCATGGAATTGATCTCAATGTTCCAGCGTCTGAAAATGATCCTGAAGAGGATGCTCAGGAGCTGCGGCAACCTGTTGTCCAGGTTTATATAAGTAACCCGATTGACTAGGATCAGGTGCAAGAGGAATTTTTTTGATTTGAGCAACCCCATATTTTTTTTTCATCAGCCTAAAGAAGGTTACTACATTACTTGAAGTTATGTCTTTCTTTTCGCTCTTCTTTTGGTCGCTAAACTGTATGTCAAATTCGTAGGAGATGATCAAGATCAGGGCGTTGGAGAAGATGAACAAGTTCCTCACGCTGGTGGAGATGGACACCACAATGGCCATGGATCAGTACTGCCTTATCTGAATGCAATGTCTGGTAATGCCCTGTATCTTTTACACTATTGCCAAGGATCAGTACTTCCTGACCTGAATGCAATATAATGCCTTTTCATGATGTATTGCCTTACTGTAGAGATTTAGAGGATGGTACTGATGACATATTCGAGGACTTTGGTACTAATATTGATCAAGGTAGCAGCTCTGGTAAGATTATCACAGTTTGAATGATAAAGGATGGTGTTCATAGCAGTTGATGGCCTATTTTATTGCACAGGTACAAATATTAGAAAAAGGAAGCAATACAGTGATGACACAAAGTGAGCAGTATATGCAATGCTATTAGAGGGATCAGTGCGAGGCCATTTGCCAGAAGGGGTGTCATTGCATGTGTCTTTGGCTGTGGATGTTTCTCTCAGATGTGTGCAGCCCATATGGAAGGAAGGCCAAAAAGGGGAGGAATGCATGCTGTCATAAACAAGAGAGTGGGGCATTGTGGACTAAAAAAATTGAACTTCCAATGGAATCCATCACTGCCATACCATTCCAAGACCGAACAACTTTAGAAGATCTAGCAAGAAGGCTGGGAGTGTCCAAGAGCCATGTCCATAGGCTGTTGAAAGAAGGAAAAATTGAACGGCACTCGAGTGCCATCAAGCCATTTCTTACATTATGAAAATAAGAAGGCACGGGTGCATCATGCTCTCAACATGTTAGAACCAAGTACAATTCCTCACAACCGATCTTTAAACATATGTACAATGTGATCCATGCGAATGAAAAATGGTATTATAGGACTAGATCGAATCAAAAGTATTATTTTGCGCCGGGTGAAGAATGACCTCGTCGAACTTGCAAGAGCAAAAGTTACATTGAAAAAGTTATGTTTTTTGGTGGACAATCTCGACCTTGGTTCAATGATCAGAATGTCTGTTTTTTTTTTATGGGAAGATTGGTATATATGCATTTGTTACCACTGAACCTGCTAAAAGGAAGAGTCCTAATAGGCCACGTGGTACTCCAATCACAAAGCCAATCACATCAGTAACAAGGGATGTAATCAGACGATATCTCATTAACAAGATGTTGCCCGATATCAAGGCAAAATAGCCAGCTGAGGGATGCCATGAGACAATATGGATACAACAGGACAATTGTCGAAGTCAAATCCCAGTTGATGATCCTGAATTTTGTGTAGCGGCTCAAGCTGATGGATGGGATATCCGTTTGACTTGTCAACCAACGAATTTCCCAGACACAAACGTGCTGGACCTTGGATTGTTTGCAGCCATACATGCATTGTTCCATAAGAGTGGCATGCCAAAAGCCATTGATGAAATTGTGCAAAAGGTTCAAGCAGCTTATTGGAATTTTCCAGTTGGTAGGTCAAATAGAGTATTCCTTACTCTTCAAAGTTGCTTACGGGAGATACTCAAAGAAAAAGGAGGGCAACATTACCCTGTGCCTCACATGAAGAAGGCGATGTTGGAGAGATTAGGAACGCTGCCAAAAACTTTGTCATGTGATCCAACGATTGTTCAAACATAGACAAGTGGTCTTATTTTGAAAATTTTGTCACATGAAAAAGATAATGATGCAATCGAATTTAATTTGGATGCACAGTTTAAGATTTATAATTTTTTTAGTATAAACTCCTCTTGTATGTGGGTGATATCATTAATTTTATCTTCATCTACATGTATGCATGTGTGAAGGGTGGAAACAGTTGGAATAAATCATAATAAGTCTAAAATTCGGCTCAATAGTATATGCTCTCTCGGACGAAATTAATTCCGCTGCTTTAGACGATGCTAGCGCCCCCGGGCAGCACGTCGACCGCTGCAGGGCCCTTCCCACGGCAAAATCAGTATCGGGCGTTTATATCTCCGGTGACAGTCTGACAGAGAAGGAGCAGCCTCAACAAGTAGTCACTGGACCAAACCAGGGGCCCTGAACCGGCCGGGCGGCTGGCTCACTGGCGGTTAGATTGATCTTCTTCAGCTGCTCTAGGATCGACACGACCCAGGCACCTTAGACCTCTAGTTCGCTCGCGGGCCTTTTTTTCCGATAAGGTCGATGTGTGTCTAGTCATCTATGCCCATCACTTGAAATCGATCATAGTACATAGCTAGCGCGACAGGTGCACGCACCTTTCTAGTTATGCTTATTTATAAGAATATTTTGTTTAATTAGAACATGGAGAGCCACCAAAAAAATAGTACAACCACAATACTATATGGCTCTAGTCTTGCCTCATTAATTAGAAACTCTAGCTTGTGACAGTCTTACTGAAAGGACAAAAAGGGATGAATCGATGGGGTATAGCCCGGTCCTCTTGGGGTAGCATCCTTTGCTAAAGTGTTGATCATTAGGGAGGTTTATGCTCTGCTTTGACTTAAAACCTTAGCGAGCTGTCATTTGTTAGGGAACTTTTGTAAAGGCCTCGTAGCGTCCCTATGCAATCACACCTCGAAAATGTGGTATTATGTCTGATCAGCACATGCATGGTTGGGTTTAAAGTTCTTTTGAACTTTTACGCGAATTGTGGTGAAAGTCTACAACATATGCAGAGTGAAAACTGATATATCAGTCATGCTCACGGTTATGAGCGGTTGGACCCTCACATGATTAATAAATTTAAAAATATATATAAATTATATTTTAATTATTTTTTGTGACCTTGCTGAGTACCAACCATAAGTGTACTCACCCTTACTTACTGCTGCTCAGAAGGAGAAGGTGTGAGAAGTATTTCGAAAATAATGCTGAGTTTTAGGCGTACGTAACCCCCGGTCGAATGCTTGTGAAGTTTGGAGCCTTTATTTTCAGGATAAGCTGTATAACTCTGATAGTCTATAATTGTTTAATTTCTCTCTTTTTGTGATACTGTTACTAATTATTCAGTTATAGTGCCTCTATATGTATGGAACTTACTACTAGAAAAAGAGTCATTCGTCCACCTCCATTTAATACCGGTTGCTTTAAATCCGGTACTAATACCAGTTTAGTACCGGTTCTATAGCAGAGTGCCCTCCGAGACCATTTAGTACCGATTGGTGTTATGACCCGGTACTAAATAGCTCCCGGGCCCCCAAGCCATTAGTACCGGGTCATAACACCACCCGGTACTAAATTGTGGCATTTAGTACCGGATGGTGTTATAACCCGGTACTAAATGGTCATGGCCCGGTACTAAATAATCCGTCCTGGTTACTTCAAAAGGATAACATCTTCAATATACTGACATGTGTTGTGTGGGTGGGATGGTAGATGAGACTACACGCGAGACCACAAGTCATGAGTTCGAAACCTAGTACACGTGAATTTATTTTTTCCAAGGAATAATATATTTAGTACCGGACGCTACGACCGATACTAAATGGACCGTCCATTTAGTACCGGCCAGCTGGTACCGGCTGGCGCAGTCGGTACTAACGGCGACTAGCGCCCGGTACTAATAAATTCTTTTATATAGTTATGCATTCGGTTTTGTCCTTAAAACTAGGTATGACAATATACCACCGGCTGAGATGTGGAGAAGACGTGTTAGGCAGAGGTCCATTTTGCCGCTCGGAAATAGTCGTAGAATTTAAAAACCCCTCCGCAATTCCAATATCCGGAAATACCCAATGTTTTCTTGTCAAAAAAAAATCTGTCCAGCTACATACTCTATGCACAATTGCAGAAGAAAAAAGTTTCGTTAGGGTTGCCATCTGCAGAGGAGAAAGTCTCGTTAGTGTCTCTGTTTGCAATAAATGGGAAATTGGGGTAATGAATAATATGTGTGCCGTTGCCGAAGTTTCGTTAGGGTTGCCATCTGCAGAGGAAAAAGTCTCGTTAGTGTCTCCGTTTGCAATAAATGGGTGATTGGGGTAATGAATAATATGTGTGCCGTTGCTGTGACGGCACGCCCAGTAGTGTTAAATGGGTGATTGAGGCAATGAAAGATCTGTGTGCAAAAAAGCTTGCAAAGACTTTTGTTGTGACCTGTTCTTTAGCATTTAACATGTAATATCCTGATTATCGTAGTAGAAGCATATGTGGTTTAAATTATACTGCAGGTCTGCAGCATTATTACATCGTTTGGCAAGATCAAGGAGGAAAACACGAGCTTGGGGATCGGGCTAGCTGCGGCTAAACATTCAATTGCAGTCCTGGTGAATTTTTTAGCCTTCGAGTGCTTGCACAGCTCTTTTCTGGTTTCGTTTTGTTTTCTTGTTCTCCTGTATAAGAAGTTTCCAAGGGCTTCCTATTGGTTTCTCCATCCTTCTTTTATTAATAGAAATGGTGCACAGTCTATGCTTTCCCTTCTTTTATTAATAGAAATGGCGCACAGTCCGCTGGGTTAAGTCATCGCGCGGGTCCGCACGCAGGACGCTCGGATAATGGCACTCCGTAGCTTGACAACCGTTCGATCCAGGCGCTTGCATGCAGCAGCAGTACGCGGCTAGGGGCTGGCATGCATGTGCGTGTGCAGTGCAGCAGCGCTGTACTTCCTCCATTTTTATTTACACATCGTATTAGTTAGTTTTATCTTAATTCAATTTTTTTAACTTTAATTAAATCTATAGAAAAATAAAGCAGCAACTATATTATATATCCAACCTATACACTATCAATCCATACTTCATGGTGAATTTTATTAAACAAATTTAGTATTGTAAATGTTATTTTTTTATAAATTTAGTCAAAGTTTGCCAAATTCAACTTAGAATAAATCTAATACCACCAAGAGGAAGTAGTACCAACCAGGCTCTATAGGCTGCAGCTCGCCTGCTGCTCAATCGTAACATCTGCCCGCGTGTAAAATGCATATCGTTTTGACTTTTTAAAAATGCATAAATCTGATAGGGCTAAAACGATATAAATTTTGGACTATATTTTGGAACGGAGGAAGCATAAGCAAGTGGTGAAGTGGACACGGGCAGGTGTTACGATGAAACGAACATGGCCCCATTTAGGCCATTTCAAGTGATTTTGGTGATCGAGTGACAACCCAATCAATGGGGCTAACGAGTTTGCAAGATTATATTTGTAGGATTTCTTAGATCCCTTAGATGATGTCCAAACCATATCCGAGACGTCCAATGCACCATCGAGACGAGACGTCCAATGCACCGCCGAGACGAGGCGTCCAACCCACCGTAGAGATATCAAGTCGCAGTGAAAAAGCAGATATATATGGAGTGTCCAAATGACCGCTGCGACAAGTTGGACAAGTGCAACAAAAAAACAGGAAAAACTCAGTGAGTTCGGATAATCCGAATACCCCCTGGTCGGATAAACAGGCCAATGCACTCGGACTGTCCGACCCTTGAGAATGTGCGTCGGATTTTGAGTAGTAGCATTCTGCAGAGTGCATGTTTTCAAGGGTTAAAAATTGTCTATGGGATCGGATTATCCGACGGTGAGAAAAAGAACGTCGGACAAAGGCTCGGGTGATTCTGTAGAGAACATGTTTTGTCGAGATGGAAAATTGCCTTCATGTTCGGATGATTCGACGTGGTGACTTCGGAGCGTCGGACTAATGGGCAGTAACAATGATCAGTGATCGTTGTTTGGAATTCAAATTTGGCAGTGGCACCGGATGATCCGACCTGTGATTCAGAACACATCAGACTAATAGGTCGGATAAATGACATTAGCAAAAGTTGCAAAGGGTAACGACTATTGTGGAGATCGCAGTGGGGTCGGATGATCCGACGCCTTGGTCAATGGACAGGTCGGATTATCCGACGCCTACGCAGAAAAAGGCATAACGGCTAATCTGAGTTGGTGGCCTATATAAGCGCATCTCCCCGGCCATTTTAGAGTTGCTGGAGTTCAGAGAGACCCTAGACACATTGAAGAACACCTCCAAGCCAACCCAAGTGCTTAGTGATCAACTCCTTTAGATTTAGCACATTCTTGTAAGTGGTAGTGCTAGGTTAGCTCCTTAGTGAGTGTGATAGCAAGCTAGGTTGTGTGCCTTGTGTGTTGTGCTTGAGAGCAGCTCAAGTTTGTACTCGGTGAGCCGGCCATCCTTGGAGTCTTGGTGACTCGCCGGCAACGTCAACGACCCTCTGGCTTGGTGTGGAGCGGCGTCGACAAGCTTTATGCGGGGGACGTGGAGACCCCCTTTCTTGGTGGAGAAGCTCCTTAGTGGAACCCGGGGGCAAGGTGACCGTGATTGTGTTCACGGAAGAGACTTGGTGGCCGAGAAGCAATACTCTTTGTGAGTGGTTCAACAACGTGGATGTAGGTGTGCCTTTGTGGCTAACCGAACCACGGGATAAATCCTCGTGTCGCAAGAGTTTACTTTCTCTCATCCCTTCTTTAAGCTTCCGCATTACTTATTGCAATCTTTGTGTGCCTTTACTTTCTAGAGTAGAATCTTGATAGGATTGGCTATATGTTGCATAACTCTTTTGGGGTGATAGTTTTTACACTAAAAGAATACTAGTTGCACATCTAGATAGTATGACTTAGTTTATTTTATGTGCAAATAGTTGTAGCTTGAGATTAAGGTTTTTAGTTTGTCTAATTCACCATCTCCCCCTCTTAGGCTACGAGCACCCGATTCCTTTCATACGATCGAGCAGCAAGCAAGCGAGCTGCAGAGCCTGGTTGCCGGGTTGGTGCCGCTAGGAACTGCATGGTCAACAGAAGAATAAGAAGATGAGACGGGTTGGAGGCTAGGTTCACTGCTGCCATGCCATGGTTTATAAGGGTTCCATTTCTGTAATGTATTTACAAGAAGTCACGGTTCTGCTGGTCTTCTGGATCAATATTTCTTCGGCATATGTAAGCGTACGCCTTTATTCATTGATAATTTTGATGCGTTAACGTTGGATGCATGTCACGATGATAAAGGGCCACACAGCTCACTTCTTTCAAAAGGGCACCAAAATTTTCTAGGCGCGACAAGGACGCTTAGTTGACATGATTGCTGTCTTTTACTTTTTTTACTACGTAAGCAACCTTTAGATTGTACGGTAGACTTTTAAAGCTATAAGTTTAGATTGTGAAAACCTGATGGTATATAGGGCGTATTATACTATAAAAGGATGGAATGCTGCACGTTGTAGTATAGTTCACGTCTACAGGGTAGCCTAATTTTATAGCAAGATAAGACAAAGTGCTCACCTAGTAGTATAGTGGATGGCCAATATTTTTGTTTTAAAAACACAGACACACGTACGCTCACATGCATGCCTAAGTTGTTTATAGTCATGAGATGACAAATTGCTTACATAGTAAGTACAGTGGATCAATGCTTTTGTTTTGTGGTTTAAGGCAGAAACTAGATGGACGACATACACTGACATGCACTTGTAATCGTGAGACTGAGTGAGAAGTCACCACAAGTACATCCAACTTGGTACGGGTCTTGCATTTTTTGGTTCTATTCCAAGATTTAACTGGTGCTATTTTTTATAGCAAGGCATCTATGGTGACTAGTGACTTCCTCAATTTCGAGAATCTGCCGGCTCAGTCTCTCGGAGGTGCTCGTATGGGTAGAGTTGTGTGCGTTTATTCATATAGATGAGTGTGCGTGTATGTTTATAAGCGTGTTTTTACTGTATTTCATAAAAAATAAATAACAAATGCATATATTAGAATTAGAAAAACTAAAATGATATATAATTTAGGAAGGATGGAGTATTAATAAGCTAGCAGCCCCGACATTATTTCTCATGTTAGAGAGGGAGGAGTAAGAGGTGCAGAGAGCCAGAGACTCGACAAACGGAGAGATGAGGCGTGGCTACCGCAGCAGCAGCGGTGTGCTGCTTTGGCTGGTGCTTGTGCGCACATGCTTCGAAGCACCTCGGGTTCAGGCTCAGCGAGCAGCAAGAACTGATCCGATCGAAGGTTGGACATTACTAGGCGCTACCTCATGGTTGAGATTAAGTGTACATGCTTGCCTAGCTCAATTCACTTGCATGTTGACGCGTGCAGCGGCGGCGCTCAACACAATCCTGGGGAGATGGGGATGGAAAGCGACGCGGTCGCCGGCGTGGAACATCAGCGGCGAGCCCTGCAGCGGCGCCGCCGTCGACGACGGCGTGGGGCTCGACGGCAACAGCGAGTTCAACCCGGGCATCAAGTGCGACTGTTCCTTCAACAGCAACACCGTCTGCCACATCACCATGCTGTGCGTATATATGCCCAGTCTAGCTTGTTTCAGTTGCGCACTAGGTGCTCGACGCCGGCACCAAGAGGCCATGTCGTCACGAAAATGCTTTAGTACTAGCTTAAGTTCTACCAATTTGTCCATGGAAGCTTGCAAGAACATGGGACCGTGCTCCTCTCTCTCTCTCTCTCTCTCTCTCTCTCTCTCTATATATATATATATATATATATTAAGAAAGGAAATATGAACTAGCTAGTACAGAATGGACCAATGTAAAAAATAAAATTACAATTAAATATGAGAAACGTCTCTTTTCCACTGCATCCATTACAGCCATGACAACTCTGTGTTGTTCCTTATCACTATCGTTCCTGTTGGCAGTGGAAGAGCCGTGCTTTATAAATAAAAGATCAAATCCCCTCTTAAGATAAACATCTTGATAAATATGTATTCACAGTTCGTCATTTAACCTTAGACAGTTGGGAGGGAAATGGAAGGAAAAGAACGACTGAAACGGAAGGGAAAATATGTTTTTTCCCCGAAAAAAAAATAAAGAGTGCCACAGTTCTGTCGGTTCATTATTGCTCTCACGTTGTTTCTGAAGGTTGGAGGTTACCAACCAAATGATAGTCGGAAACGAAATCTAACACAAACCAGTTCTTATGAACTGAAACTGTATTACCCTTTTGTACTAGTACCAACTGAATCATTTTTCCAACTTCTTTAATTTGTACAGGAAGGTATACGAATTGAATGTTGTCGGTCAGATACCTTCAGAACTGCAGAACCTCACCTACCTAACTTACCTGTATTTCTATCGAACTCCTATTTTCTGTCTTGATGATGAACAAATAAATCAATGTTTTAAATTCTTTGCTGTTAATGTGCTAGATGTTTCTGGTGTTGTTTCAGGAACCTGGATCAAAATTACTTGATGGGTCCAATTCCATCATTCATTGGGCAATTTTCTGGAATGCAACACTTGTAGGAGTTATAATACCTCAAGCTCTAAAATTCTTGTAATCTCCATCTGTTAGTGTTGTCTGAAGTCTGAACTATATACCATTCTTTTTTTAAAGGAGCCTGGGATTCAATCCATTCTCTGGGCCACTTCCAAAGGAACTTGGGAACCTCACGAATCTCAATTTGCTGTAAGAAGTCTCTTCTTTCCTATATAGGTCCTCGACTTTCAACTATAGTTTTTAGCAATGTCCTATAGATTAATGATAGCCTGATGTTATACAACCATATCTAACCATATGGCACAAACTATGTGCATAACTTCTCATCAAGAAAGTAACTTATATGTTAAGAACATCCGTGTAATTTCCATTGTCAAATGGTGCTTCGTTTGTTCGATGAGATGCGAATGGAGAATATTTGAATCAAAAGGCTCATCAGAGAAAGCATGCCCCTTTTTCCACCAGTAGCATGGCACCCAAATGAATTCTGTACTCCTGACCTATTTCCTTTTGTTTCAGAGGCATCAGTTTGGACAATTTTAGCGGTGGACTTCCTGAAGATCTGGGCAATCTGTCCAAACTTGAGCAATTGTAAGACGGCCCCTTTCTAATTGCTAAAACACTACTTCTAGTAGCACTAGAATATGACTGGGAGATCTCTGTTGTTGAACATGATAATTTCTGCAATATTTACCCAACAGGTACATTGATAGTAGTGGCTTTAGCGGTCCCTTCCCTTCAACGTTCTCAAAGCTTAAAAAGCTGAAGATTCTGTACGGTCAACAATGGTGCCACAATTTATTGTTCATTGTGCTTCTGTATTTTCAATGTTAAATATTTTGTTGTGCTTGCAGGCGAGCATCGGATAATGATTTCACAGGGAAAATACCTGATTATTTTGGGAGTTTGACAAATATGGAAGATCTGTAAGAATAGTTATTAATTAGTCAACACGTCATGTATTATTCAGGAGATAACTGGAAATTATGCAGCAGAACTTTTCTACATATGTTCTTCGCATTTGAATTAGGAGTTTAGGTCGCATGTCCATGTCATTAAACTGATCCGCACAACATATGGATACAATATAGTTTGCTTTTTCTATATTCAAAGATGGATTTGGTATGGTATTACTTCTTTTCTGAAAGCATGAACTTGTAGGGTACTCCACGGAAATTCTTTTGAGGGCCCGATTCCAGCAAGTTTGTCTAATCTAACCAGGCTGACAAACTTGTAAGTATTTCATACTTTGGCAACATTGTTCCTGTGCTAGTTTAGAAGGTCAAGTTTGTCAAAATAACTGATGTTCTAAATACAATGACCAGAATTGTTGGTGATATTGTAAATGGAAGCTCTTCGTTGGCCTTCATCAGTAGTCTGACATCTTTGAGTACCCTGTTCGTGACACCTTTAACCGTAAACCTTACAGTTTATTATATTGGCTAGTTACTGAGATTAAATATCTTTCTTACAGGATATTGAGGAACTGCAAGTTATCTGGTAATCTTGGAGCAGTTAATATTTCTAAGCTTGCAAATTTAATCTTGCTGTAAGTTTTAATCAACGGGCCATTGTCCCAGTTTATGATGTTATTGTTTTCTTTTCTGAAATTTAATGTGAAGTGTCCACTCAAGTAACATTGCTCTCAAATGGCACAGGGACTTGAGTTTTAATAATATCACAGGTCAAGTTCCTCGATCAATCCTTACTCTGGACAAACTTGAATTCCTGTAAGGAATTCTCTATTGATTATTTCCATTATACAAACACCACCTAAGCTGATGTCCATGCTTCATCATCTTGTACCATACCCATTTCAGGTTTCTTGGGAACAATAGCCTTACAGGAAGCCTACCTGATGTGAAAAGTGTTTTATTAAAAAATTTGTATGTCAACCAATTCAGCATAGAATTAAATTTCCTGTATAGAACAAATTATTTGACTAATTTAATGGCAGGTTCGTTATTTCACATGTAAGTTAATTTATTTTATTTGCAGAGATTTTTCATATAACCGGCTCACCGGAAGGTTTCCTTCTTGGACTACTGAGAGCGATTTGCATCTGTAAGTTAAACATTTCTGAAATTTGTGTTTCCTACTTAAGAGGAGAGAATTGAATATACTCAAATTTTTGTTTCGTACAAGGAATTTGGTGGCAAACAACTTCGTTCTTGATAGCACCAACGACAGGTAGGCATCTAATTATACTTCTGCAGGAGTTGAATTTTAATAGAATCTTTCTAACAACTTGTAAAATTCAATTATGTGCACAGTATTCTACCTTCAGGACTAAACTGCCTCCAGCAAGACACTCCTTGTTTCCTTGGTTCTCCACAATGTATATTTTTCACTCTTCATCAACCATAGCAGGTAACAGGATGTCAGGGATCTTGGTAAAAGGTTATAGTAATTATGTACCTCTTAACTGCAGATTATTCCTTCGCGGTAGACTGCGGCAGTAATAGGTCTATGACAGGGTCAGATAATACTATGTACGATGTAGATCCTACAGACCTTGGGGCTTCATCATATTATGTTACCGGTCAAACAAGATGGGGTGTCAGCAATGTAGGAAAATTCAACCAGGCCCCAAATGGAAGTAACATAATATATAGCTCCATCGAGCAGTTTCAGAATGCAGCAGATTCAGAACTGTTCCAAACAGCAAGGATGTCAGCATCGTCACTGAGATACTACGGCCTTGGACTTGAGAATGGAAATTACACTGTTGTGCTTCAATTTGCAGAGACTGCTTATCCGGACACACAGACTTGGCAAAGCCTAGGAAGGAGAGTCTTTGACATATATGTCCAGGTACGTATAAATTGAATGCATGCATGATATGATTTAATAAACAGTTTAATTCTTTGTTTGAGAGTGCTCATATTTTCATGTGCTTAGGGTTCTCTTAGAGAAAAGAACTTCAATATAAGGAAGACAGCTGGTGGAAAATCTTTTACTGCAGTTAGCAAGAGTTACACAGCAACTGTGTCAAAAAACTTCCTTGAGATCCATCTCTTCTGGGCTGGCAAGGGCACTTGCTGCATCCCTAAACAAGGTTACTATGGGCCGATGATCTCAGCATTATGCGTTACTCCAGGTAAGCCCAGCCTAATCATTAGGTTAGCGTAAAGAAGAAGTTCATTACATTGGCTTTTCTCAGATAAACAAAACCCTTAGGCCTCAGCTTTTTTTCCAGATTTTACTCCAACTGTGCGAAATGGTGTACTGAAAAAGAAAAGCAAAGCTGGAGCAATTACTGGAATAGTGATCGGTGCAGCAGTTTTAGGATTAGCAGCCTTATTTGGAATATTTGTGTTCACTAAAAGGAGAAGAAGGCTAGCACGACAGCAACAAGGTATCAGATAACTCACTATTTGTAGGGCATAACCCATACATAATAATTCTCAGATGAACTATTTTCTCATGCATGTATCCTCGAAAAATGTAGAACTGTACGACCTGATTGGACAACCTGATGTCTTCAGTTATGCTGAACTCAAGTTAGCTACAGATAATTTCAGCCCTCAGAACATTCTTGGAGAAGGCGGATACGGGCCAGTCTATAAGGTTTGCTTCTCCCATTTAATTTGGTCTTGCGAAATAGCGACTGAGTATTTTTCTTATTTGGTATATGTTAGCTGAATATAACTCTACAGCGGCCTTGTTGGCCTCTGGTCAAAATACACATGTAACTTTAGTAACGCCTTTATTTGGCAGGGTACACTAACTGATGGAAGAGCAATAGCCGTGAAACAACTCTCTGAATCATCTCATCAGGGGAAAAGACAGTTCGTGGCAGAGGTTGCAACCATTTCTGCTGTCCAACACAGGAATCTTGTCAAACTGCATGGATGCTGCATTGACAGTAACACACATTTGTTGGTCTATGAGTACCTTGAAAATGGAAGCCTTGATCGAGCTCTCTTCGGTGAGCACACTTCTGCTCATCCCTGTTACCTTCAAAATTGCCTCTGTTTCATCCCTCCTAATAAAACCTTGCTTCATCAACTCTCAATAATTTCCTTCTCTGCATTTTGCCATCATCTTAATTTCAATGCCTTATTAATTTCTGCATTAACAGGAAAAAATAGTAGGTTGAAGCTAGACTGGTCAACACGCTTTGAGATCATTTTAGGCATTGCCAAAGGCCTAGCTTATCTTCATGAGGAGTCCAGCATCCGCATCGTGCACAGGGACATCAAGGCCAGCAATGTGCTCCTTGACGCCGATCTCACCCCCAAGGTCTCCGACTTTGGACTCGCCAAGCTCTACGACGAGAACAAGTCGCATGTCAGCACGACAAGAATCGCCGGCACATTGTGAGAAAATTTCACTACTGCTGTTCTTATGATGACTGCACCTTCCAACAGCTCAGCTGAATTTAACTTCCCTCACCTCACCATTGTTCAAGTGGCTATCTGGCTCCTGAGTATGCAATGAGAGGCCAGCTGACTGAAAAGGCCGATGTCTTCGCATTCGGGGTGGTCGCTCTGGAGGCTGTCTCTGGCCGACCCAACACCAGTAACTCCCTCGAGGAAAGTGACATCTATATCTTAGAAAGGGTAAGCAGTTCGACGATCTTTCCATCTATCCAGGAGTGCTGATGAAGATGAACCCATTCTTAGTTCTTACTGTTACTGAATGTTGCTGTGCCTATGTTAACAGGCATGGGACCTGTATGAAGGGAAGCAACCACTGCGAATCCTGGACCCAAGGCTGGAGAAGTTCGACGCCGGGGAAGCTCTGAGAGTCATCCATGTCGCGCTCATGTGCACGCAGGGCTCGCCGCACCGGCGGCCGCCGATGTCGAGGGTGGTGGCAATGCTTACCGGGAAAGCCGAGGTGGCTGAGGAGATGGCAAAGCCAAGCTACGCCATCATCACTGAATCGCAGCTCAGGGGCCGGGACAGTAGCTGCGGCACGAGCAGCTACTGGGGGTGGTCGACCACCCCTGAGTTCAGCAGGCAGAAAGAGGTCGACCCTCTCACCCAGTCGCCGACGATCGCCGGAGCAAGCCACGAGATCGAGGGAATGTGAAAACAAAGATGATCGCTGCTGAAGGTGGTCGGTTTGATGAGGTGAACGTTTCAGACGCTGTTAAATATGAGTTGGAAAAACATCTCGTTCTGAATTATTGTACTGTCAGGTGGAAAAGGTAGTTTTGAATAAATGGGTTTACATGTTGTATGACCCTAGTTTGGAACTTTGGATTGTAGTTTTGGTAATTAATGATAACGGTCAATGTAAAGTGGTATGGATTGCTATATGTAAGTTTTATTCTCATGATTGCAATTTGATGTGTTCGGGATATCAACCATCTCAAAGGATCAAGTCCAGGCAAACCTTCATGAAGATACATACAAGGGCCTACTGCCTACATAGTTAGACAAGCGATCATGGTGTTAAGAGAGATCACCTTCGTAGCTAGATCTAACATCTTTAGGTTTGCTTTCCTAATAGATGATGCAAACGGGTTTAGGTAGCTTCAATAAATCTAAGAAAAAGCCTAATCATCAACGAAAGAGAAATCATAAACTTGGAGTCTGAGGAATGATTGGGGTGAATTGGGTTTGCTGACTGCTGTAGCTGGTACCAAGTCCTGATGCCCCCCTGAAGCACGTCATAATTTCCTTCCACAGAGCCAAGTCATGGGAACAATGCCAGAGATTCTGATTAAATTCTTCAGAGCTCAGATATAACCAAAAAAAAAAGGCTGCAAGGATGCTGCATGGTACAATGCCAAATAACAATATGGTGCACAGGTGCAGTGATACGTAGAGCCATAAACTATGGAGGATCAGGCTGCTGGAACTTTCAAGGCCAAAAGATCCATGAAGATGCATAGTACAATACCAACATGCAACATTCAGTCACATTGTTTTCTACATTTTATTTATTACTACACCAATATTATCAGAGGCATCCAAAAACTTCAACAGCTGAATGAGCTAACTTTGTGCACCATGTTTAAACTCAACCTATTAATTGGCTGCCTCAGGCAGCGCTGCATTCTGCATGACAGGATATCTAACATAATGCATTTGCTGGCTGTTGCTCCTTAACAACTTCAAGTGCATCTGCATCTCAGTCTCCATGTGACTGACTAGTACAGTTCACCTTCCTTGTGGGTATGGATCACACAGTCGGACCTCGGGTAGGACACGCAGGTGAGAACATATCCCTCAGCCTGCTGTGCATCATCGAGGAATGATCCATCCGACTGATCGACAATGCCAGTCTCAATTTTGCCAGCGCAGGTAGAGCAAGCCCCAGCTCCACTCCAGCGGATTCAGCAGAGTCCAGGATGTAGGTATCATCTTGAGCCTCAAACTCATGCACGTCCCCTTCGGGTGAGACGAGCTTCACCTTGTAGACAGCCATTGCAGCAAGACCAAGCTTCCTGAAGGTTTTCAGGCCAGAGGTCACGGAGGGGTGGCTGACAAAACTCACAGATGAAGGACTCTTCACTGCAGCAGTGGAGACTTGAATGCCGAAGTTGGTACTGAGAGTGCATGAAGTTGAAAGTGTGGATGCCGCCATCTCGCAGTGTTAACCTTTTTTTCGCGAACGTGCCTGAGCACGTATTTCATTAAGAGGAGGAGAATTACAGCGACGCTGCTACAAGAGAACCCTCGTAACGTAGAAATACAAGACCACCAAGCAAGTGGCAACGACCGAAAGTGAGCTAAAGCAAAAAGAAAGAAAGAAAAGGAAGAGAAGCCACCCAACCTAACAAACCTAGAAACGACCAACATCCATCCCTGCAGAAAAAATACATCGTCACCATGAATGTCTACGGCGAAATACTAAAACGACCAAACTACAACTAAGATGGCAAAGCATCCACCTAGACGGCGAAGCATCCATCTAAAGACCTAAAAGCGTGGAAAACGGCGGCCAAGCATCCGCCCGAGAAGCGACGACAGCGGCAAAGGTTCCACCAAGATGATCATCCATCTAAAACCGAACAGCACAGCAATTGGCGGCCAAGCATCCGCCTAAGAAGCGACGGCGGCGGCCAAGCTTCCGCCGAGACGACGATAGCGGCAAAGCATCCGCTTGAACCGACCACAAGCGTAGACATAGCATGGCGGAGATGCAACAAAAGAGCATTGGCACGGATGGACGACGACCTCGGAGTCACCACCAACCACGGCGACCACCCAACACCGGAGGCGAAGGCGCGGCAACGGCCACCAGAGCCGCCACAAACGCGGCAAACCACAGCCCCGGCCAGGGCGAGCGACGGCGACAACACGGTCGCCGGAGACGTAATCTACTATAGTGACAGGAAGTCTATAGTGACAGGAAGTCTATAGTGTACTATACTATCTACTTATACTCTTATAGAAAATTAGAAAACAAACAAAGAGGAAACTTTCAATTACAAAACTTACTTTATGTGATATCAGATACGAAATTTGAAGGTAAATAATGATCATGGGACCATGACCGAAATGTACCAAAACTACATGCCATGTTCCTCTCTGTTCTAAGACTCTACAATCATATACTTGAGTGTATGTAACTTGTTACTTTTTTTCTGAGGAAAGAAAAGGAAAATGAATAACAATATAAATTAATAAATCTGTCGGCCCCTCTGCACTACCAACCTTAGATTCTTGCCGAGTAGCAATTCTATCTTTTTTTTCACTCAATTAACCGTTTTGTACAGTCCACCTTGTACTTTGTTTTAGAATCTTGACAAGAATGAGTAAAAGGACAGCCTCACAAGAAGGTACGACCCAACTCTGCAACACCTGGAGTCAGAGATGCTGAAATGAAATCACTGGTTACAGAAACTTCTCGGCACCAGGTAACGAAGAGGGTGTTTGGTGCGGCTCCAGCTTGTAACCCGTGCTAATCCTCTGTAATTAAATTAATCATGGCCATTAGTTTTAAATTCACGCAACAAAATCACTAAACCAAAGTTTGTTTTTGTCAGCTTGGGCCGGACCGGTCTGACCGGTCGGAACAACCGGTCTGACCGGTCGAACCTGTATGACATGTGTGTCCCACAAACATTATAACCACTCTATTTCTCTCTCCCTCACGCTCACCCTTACTCTCTCACGTCACTCTCTCCCTCTCTCACGTCCACTCCCTCCCTCACTCTCTCCCTCAAGTGCTCTCCCTCTCCCTAGAGCCCTAAACCCCAAATCCTCCACCCCAACTTGAGCTCAAGGCCAAGAAGGCTTCAAGATGGCGAGGAGCACCTTCTTCTCCACATGTTCCTTCCCAGGAAGCCTTGGGTTTCAAGTTCTTCGCGCGGGAACGGCTCCGAGAAGCTTTCGTTTGCTCGCGCACAAGTGGGAGCCCGGGACCACTTGAAGGCGGCTCCGCTTCTACCGCGTGCGCGGTGCGCTCAGGGCCTGTTTTCGCACGGCTCTCCCTCCTAAAAAACAGCTCCGACTCTGACTTCTCTTATAGAGTGGCTCCTCAGGTGGAGTTGGAATCGTTTTAAAAAATATTTAACAAAATAGTTTTTATGTTCCGACTTTGCTTGCACTGAGGTGGAAGCCGTCCATAAAATTGGCGAAGCCACAATTTTGCGACTTCACCACACCAGAGGAAGCTAAAAACGACTTCATGGTCAGTTTCACCACTGAAGTCGGTCCAAAAATTTTGTTTGGGAAGACTTCAGCTAAAGCTGCTTTTGAAGCCCTCCAAAACACGCCCTCAGTAATAGGAATGGCAATTTTACCCGCGGGTGTGGGTATCCGCGAGTACCCGACCCGACAGGTGAGGGTAGGGGTATGAAATTTTACCCGCGGGTATGAGTATAGGTATAAAATTTCACCCGCGGGTAGAGCGCGGGTAAAAAATTTTATCCGCGGGTACCCAACGGGTACCCGAAATATAAAAAATAATCTAGTAAACTCTTATCATTCACAAATTTTATCTCATTTTCTTGTGATTGTATGAACTAAATAGACGGATAGTGAGATTGTGTGAACTAATAGATGTGAAAATGATATTGACATTGTGCTTATTATTTGTAGTGTAGCCTATGATAATTGTTACATTTTTTAGATGAAATACATAACTAGAATTGAACGCATGTATTTACATCCAACTACAAAATAGATGTTGAAAATTTCAAAAAAAAAAATGGTGCAAGATGATCCGTTTAGTTTTACTAATGCTTTGTGTTCGCTTATATAGATGATAAATTCAAAATATGCTAATCAATACGATCAAATGATAGATTATTTATGTTATTATTAAAATACCCAATGGGTACTCGAAACTCGACCCGTACCCGGCGGGTATGGGTACGGGTATAAAATTTTACCCGCTAGACTTCGCGGGTACGAGTATGCCTTATAGTTTCGGGTATTATCGTGGGCGGGTATTTACTCAACCCGCACTTTATCCGACCTGTTGCCATCCCTACTCATTAATAGCTATGCTGCGGGCCTGGACCGGGCTGGGTAAAGCCCAAATGCTTCGATCGGGCCTGCTTATTAGACTCAGCCCAGTAAGGCTATCGATATTCGGATAAAAAAAATTTATGTTTTTCTTTGTGACGTGCTTCACGTAATTTCGTGAGAGATAGTAAATGTTTATAATCAGCTAAAGTATGTTTCACTTGTTGATTTTTTAAAAAACAGTAACTTGTTTGGTTGCATTTCTTTTCACTTGGATACAGTGCGCGGAGAAACAAAAGCATTGTGCGTATATGGTTATGCTTAACTAAACTATCATTATCTACAGAGGTATTCCATGTTAAGAAAGACTACGGGAAAAAAATGTTAGATGTAAATAACATAGTATTATGATGTAAAATAATTAGTGTTAGATAATTATATGATTTATTCGATTGGCTATATTTTTAAATAAAATATATACCATTTCAAACTTTGGTTCGGATATTCATCATTAATTCTCTACTCAGACTGATGGTTAAAATCATCAGGAATAATCATCCGATCCAGGGTCGGATTTAAGCTGTGCTTATCCAATCAAAAGATTATAAATATAATTTTAGCACTCCCTCAATTTCAGCTGGTGAGGATCTTGTTGTTAGTGCTTCTATGGAAATTTCTTATTAGGTCTTTTTCCTAGTGATTTACTTAGCCACATTATTATATTTGTGCAAACAGTGATGAGTTTTTTTATGAAGGCCCAGCTTGCATTTATTTTATTTGTCAAGTGATGACCAGGGTTCACCTAACCGACCGGTCTCCGGTAACCGCCGGGCTCCGGTTCCGGTTTACCGGACCGGTTGCACCGGTTACCGGTAGAAACCGGTCAAATTCAAATTTAAATTCAAAAAACTCAGTTCAACCGGTTCGTACCGGTATACCGACCGGTTAGACCGGTTTACCAGTTGGTTTGACCGGTTTACCGGCCGGTTTGAATTCAAATCCAAATTTAAAATCGCATGTTAGACCGGTTTACCGGCCGGTTCGACCGGTTTAGCGATTTACCAAGTGGGCCTTAATGGGCCGTCTCATTTTTTTCCTTTTCTTTTTTGTTTTAACTTTAAATGCCAGAAAAGTATGTTAAACGAATGAATTTTTGAGAAAATTTGACATCATTAGATTCGTTGCACCTTGAAGTATTTTTAGGAATTTTTTAGGAAGTTTTCATTTTTGAAATTCAAATTTAAATTTTGAATTTGGGCCGGTTTGGTACCGGCCCAAACCGGAACCGGACCGGACCGGTTTGACCGGTAACCGGTCAAACCGGACCGGTTACCGACGGTTCGGTTAACCCTGGTGATGACCCGATTAAAAAATATAATCCACTCTCTAATTCACATGGACCCACTATTCTAATAATTATCTTATTACAGACACAAATGGTTCATAAAAGTTGACTATAGTGGAATTCAGTATTTTACCGAAACCACAAGGAAGAGCATATGGCTCTTCACATATATGGTGGAAATCAAACTACAAATATTAATTTAACCTGAACAATTTATGTTTGCAGCTAGCGAGAATGAATAGCAAATTTGGAGCGCAATTGATTATAACATACTGTCATATATAGTATTAGGGGTGTAAATTGGTGATTCTTAGCTGCACCTCCAACCCTCTTTAGTTCAAAAAGTTTTCCAAAATAGGATCTCATTTTGGAGAAGTATTACAGAATTTTGAACTAAAGAGGATTGGAGGTGCACATAATGGCCACCAATTAACACCCATAACAAACACACTACACATTGACCAACATATAAACTTGCAAAACAAAAACAGCTAACAATAGTCATATATCCATGCGACCTTATTACCTTGAAATTAACACCAACTAAGATGATAATTAGCTAGTAGGAGTTCGCTTTGACCGGCGCTTTGACCGAGAGAGTTTTGCTTACCCTGGTTTACTGATGGTCTGGATCCTCAAAGCAAGAAACAAAAGGGAGTTAAATGAAGACTACGTGACCCTCTACCTCTTGGTGTCACGTACCACTTGCAACAACAGAGAATTAAGCTTCGCAAACTAACAAACCAAGGTTGTTCAGTGATGACTAGCTACCTAACTGCAGAAGATTAAACTGCACGTTCCATAGTTTTAGTTCGTGCAGTGCAGACTGCAGACTTACACAGACATATAAATGACAACAGCCTTGCATATTATTTATGAACATCATCGCCAACCGGCATTTCCGCGGCCTATCTAGCAGCCCTTCTCTGCCTTGGCGAGCTTGCACTTGACCTTCTGGAACACGACGGCCGCCGGCGCCTGCCCCGGCGGCGCGAGCTGGAGCGAGAGCGGGCAGATGGCCTCGATGGCGCACTTGGCGGCGCGCGCCGTGTACTTGACCTCGCCTCTCACCGCCACCTCCACCTCGAACACCCCCGTGGCGTTCTCCCTGCCGAACTCGGCGACGCCGGCGTTGCCCAGCGAGACGGGCGCGCCGTCGGAGCCGGACGCCAGCCTGTACACCCTGGTCTTGCCGGCGGGGTGCTTGTCGCCCTCACCGGCGAGCCGCACGCGGTCGAACTGCTGGCCGTCGAAGCTGTACGCCGCGTCGAGCGGCTTGGTGTTGGCCATGCTCATCGCCCAGTTCGGGTTGCGGACGGTGAGCGTCACCGAGAGGTTGTACGCGAACGCCGTCGCCGCGGCCGGCGCGCCGCCGACGAGCGCGAGCCGCGTCAGGGAGGCGTCGTCCACGGTGACGCTCACGTGGCGGACGAAGCCGAAGGCGGCGACGAGGACGACGATGAGGGCGACGGCGGCGAGGACGGCGAGGCAGAGGACGCACCACCAGAATTCCCTGCAGCTGTAGCAGCGGCAGTCGTCGCAGCACTCGTCGAGCACCCCCATGGATGGAGCAGTGGCAGCTGCTGGACCGGACCTTGGCTATGGCCTTTGCTATGGTACACCCAAATAACTGTGGACCGTTGATCTAATGCCATATTACCTCTTAGAAGGTAATAGTTTTAATATTTATTCTATATATTTTAAATTAGAAAATAGAGGATTAGATCTAACATGCATGCATGATTAGTTGAGATCTCATATTTCTATTTTTTTCACATGATGTGCCGGCCATTAAATTGAGACAAGAATTATTTTTTATCCTCCGTGCACGTGACATATATACCCAGCAGATTGTATGTGACGTTTTTTTGCCATCACGAGTTTTAACATAAATACATGATGTATATGCACAATTTAGATCTAACATGATTGATACGTCGATGGAGCATGTGTACATGTGTGAGTGTAACTTCTTTGTTTTTCTTGGGGAATGACACGAACATGATTGGAGCCTTTGCATACTTGAGTTTGCATCATTTTTTGTGACATATAAAGGAACCACCGTGAGTTTATAATGTTATTTTGTAATGATATGAGATGCATACCTTCAAGATCTAACTTGAGATGTGTATGACAAACTTGAAAAAAATATTTTTCCAAACAAGAGAGATCGACATGTAACAAATGTGTCTAGCTACCAACATGTAATTAAGAAACGTGCACACAATTGAATCCTAACAAAATAAGGGAGGATATCGAGATTTTCATGCATACGTACATGCAAATTTGCAAGCCTCTGCTAGATTCACGGAAGCAGCATGCGGGTAGTTAGGATAGACGGCAGATTTTTCCTTAATTAATTAGTTATTTAGTTTTCCTCCTAGTATTCAAGGGCTAAGATTTATTTGAACTCTTACCTCCTAAAAGGTAATTGGAGTACCGTAGCAAAGCCCCTTGGCTATAGGAGATAGACTCAGAGCTGCTGAGGGAGGCGCGCGTCAACTGGCTAACTTTTGTTGCTTTTGATATTGCATTGGCTTCTGAGTTGGATGTGGTTGCTATGGATATATATAGCTAGCATTGTGATCTTGACTTGACTATTGGAATCGTGACTTTTATATAAAAAAGTATAGATGATTATCATAAAGTTTTAGAATGATAGAAAAACGACTTAGGAGTTCTCTTTGGTGATGGTCAAATATTTTACGTATACAGCTTTCTTAATTTTTCTACTGCTCATCACGGGGATGAAACACTACTAGAAAACATACCTTCAGTACAGGTTGGAGAACTGGCTTTAGTCCTGGTTCTCCAACCAGTACTAGAACCTCTTGCCTCACACATACATTTTTTACCATCTCACCTACACAGTGGTTGTGATTAAGGGACATACTTTCTTTTGAAATAATCTGTGGAGGATCCTCTAGTACCATCCTGTACTAAAAGACTCCATAGCTTTGATCTACCTCAAAAATATTGGTATAATAAAACCAGACACGGTACAAAGTTCATATCATATTTTTGGATGGACTGATAGCCATTTTTCTTCTAGTAAAAGTGGAATGCCTGTATTGTTACCACTTGTTTTCCAAAAGAAAAAACTTTGCAAACCTTATGTTCTTCGTCCTATACTCATGGGATGATGAAAGAAATAGAATGCAGTGGCCAATCAAGGATAATTTGCAACAACAAAAACTAATGAATTCGAGTTATTAAGCCCCCGACCGACTGAAGGCAACATGCGGCTTTACTCGTACGTAAAATTTAACTTCATCATCCAAAGGTTTAGATGTCTATACGAATTATATCATGTTTGGAAAGAAGGTGTGTGTGTGTGTGTGTGTGTGTGTGTGTGTGTGTGTGTGTGTGGTTCAAAAAAGACATAGAAATGCTAATAAATTTGATGTCATGTAAATCAACATATGGCGATCAGAAAAGAAAATCAACGGATGGCAATGTGGTCTCTTGTGGATGATCTTCAATGTTTAAACATTTACTTCATTTTGGTGGCAGATTTTCTCTTTAGCCATGTTGCTCCTCCACCCGATTTCTGTACTGGGCCGGGTGCCAAGGGAGCATTATTTCGAAATTCTGAAGGAAATATTTTAATGATCTTGGCCATAGAAGTAGATGTACAAAATAACTTCTTTTCTTCAAAGATGAAAATCGTACGTAGATTTATACTTGACAAAATTATGAAGAGAAATTTTTTTAAGATTATGTAGCAGAGCTAGACTGTTTTTCTTTAAGAATATGTAGTAGAGCTAGTCCACCAAGCTTGTTAAGTAGTGCAAAGGATCAATGTCCATAATATAATATTTGTCAGTTCGAATACCTAGGAGGCCAGCATAAAAGTCCGTAAACTTTTATCAAATACAAAAGCCTATCCGTAAAGTACAAATTCGATTTGATGCATATTGCGAGGAAAGGAGCGGTAATGATAAGCTGAAGGAGTTTGTGAGCGGGTTTCGTAATACAAATACGGATCAATATTGTGAAAGTAGTGCAGGCAGAAAAGGTTCGCAGTGCAGCTTTTCATTCAATGCCTGTTTGGATTATAGAATATAGAATATAAGAATGACCTGACATGTCCTTCGTCATGGTCTACTCGTCACCATGTGGCATGTGGGGATTGGGGAATAGTAACGTCCGCGTCGATCTGCCCGCACGCGGTGGCGACGCGGTTGGCCATCAGACCATCACCGTGTTAGCTCGCTCTCGCCTCGCGTCACCAGATCGAGAAATAGTACTCGTACTAGCTAGTGCATGCTGCCTGCTCGATCCACACGCAGAAGGTGGTTTGAATTCCATTATTGCTAATAACTTCTAGTAAAAGATGGCGGGAATACCACCGGTCATGGATGGCGACGTGACAATCGATGGACGAGGGGCGCAGCAACTCGACAGCGTTGGTGAGTTGCAGGATGGTGGATCCAACGACAGACCTCTGCTGGAGATGAGGAAGGTAGACAACGGTGGAGGTATGGGAGACTGAGAGTCGCGCTGTAAATGAATCTCCTTCGAAATTTCCGTAGCTCTTTGCTAGACCCAAGCAGGGTGCGCGAAATGTAAAAAGGAAAAAAATACACGTGTCCCTCAAAAAAGGGAAAAAAAAAAGCACGTGCACCCCTCAATGCACATACGACATCCCTCATCACTCATGGTTACATCTCCGGCTCCTCATCCGGCACCCCCTTTCTCGGTCGTTTTGATTGCTCTTCCTCTCTTATCAGATGCGGCTCCTATGGGCAAACTCTGGTAGTTGTCTCGGTTGCGCTCATCGCCACTTCACAGTTGGAGCAATATATAAAAATCCCTATTAATAGAGCAATATATAATCCATATTTATGATACAAATTTTGCTAGTAAATCGGAGTGGCATC
Organism: Panicum virgatum; assembly: GCF_016808335.1. NCBI lineage: Eukaryota > Viridiplantae > Streptophyta > Magnoliopsida > Poales > Poaceae > Panicum > Panicum virgatum. Next base: position 10,193,484 of record NC_053146.1, read on the forward strand.
TTGTGCTGTGCAGATTGTTGTACTGGAATTGGTAGCATGTGCCCTGCAGGTTCGTTTTTTTTATTTTTTGATCTCAAAATGAAGCGAATAACAACTAATTGGGCCCACTGCAGGAAATAATTTTAGCCAATAATTTCCTCAGAAAATATTCTTAACTTGTCTGTGGGCCGGACCAGCCAATAATTTTAGCTCGTGGGCTGGAGGAGAGGAAGCCTTAAGTTGTGTGGGCCTGCAGCAGAGATTCGAAAGCCCATGTCAGCAGCTCCAAAGAATGCACATACAACAGGAATCGTTGTCGTTCAGCGCGGAAGATCAGACAGTTCGGATCGCAATGTCCATGCATGTGGCTAAAACTGAAACGCACATCCTGTCCAGAAAAAATGAAAGGCACATTGCCCAAACCCCAGACCGGTGACCACTCTGTTTCGACGTTTCCAATTTTTAGGCGACTCTGCTTTGTTCTGTTTTGACCGCTTCAATTTTTTTTCCTAATCTTAAGTTTTGTTTCGGAAGAAAGACGCATTGTCCCAAACCACACTTGGATCGATGGCCAGTTGTTGGAGATTCATAGTACCAAAAATATCAGATAGTTGGGCTTGCAATGCAGCATGTTAATTCTCATCAATGGATCGAAACAAACTCTACTCAAACTTGATTAGAACAGACCCAGATCTCCGACGGCCAGGAAAAAATCTGCCCACCCGAAAAAAGCTTTGGCATCATAAACACAGGTTCTCGATTCTCTGGACAACAAGCGACCACAGATCTATCTATCTACTGGATACGAAACTCAGACCACCATAGTTCGACAACCCTTCTACTTCTACTACTACTACCAGCACCGACCAAGGTCATGAACGCATACGGATCATCTCAAGTCGTCGTAGGAAGAAACGCACGCGCGTGGCCGGCCACAGCCTGCCGGGCGGTGGGCCGATCACTCGTCGTCGAAGAGGACCAAGATGTCGGTGTCCTCCTCCTTGGCCGCCCGCCGCGGCGGCGGCGACACCGGCCACGGCGGCCCCTGTCACAGCACAAGAAAAAAAAGAAATAATTTTTTTTCCTCGCCAGGCCCACCCGTTAGCCTCCTCTTCCTCCCCTCCTCTCTGTTCTGCCTCGCCGCGGCACGCACGCGTCACCACGCCGCCGGCCAACCCCGGGACACGTGCCGGCCATCCTCGGCTGCCGTGCCGCGCGCGTCCTACGCTCGCCTTTATCCTCCACGACGACGCCGCCGCGGCCTTATCCTCCACGCCCCCCCCCCCCTCTCAAACTCTAGCCCTCCATTGCCGCTGCCCCGAGCTCTCTCGCCGCCGTCGATTCATCGTCTCCGGTCGGTCTCTCCTTGATTCCTCGTGCGGGGAGCTCCCTCTCACCCTCCTCCTTCGATTCCCCTCCTCACTCGGTCCTTTCCTCTATCGTGCTGGCGCCCCGGCGGAGCTCGCCGTCCGCCGCCGCCTAGCGCCGTCGCGCCGCCCGTCCGTTGCCGCTCCTCGCCTGCGCCACCGCCGGTGAGGCTCGCCGCCACCTCCTTCACCCCGTGCGCACGCGCCCCGAGCCCCTCCGGCCTTGCCTCATCACGCCGCCATCCGCCGGCGCCGCCGCGTCGAGCGCGTTGCGCCGCGCGCGCGGGCCGCGCGGTGGCCACGCGCACCACGCGCACCGGCGTGCCGTGGCCGCACTCCGATGCGGGTCAAGGTGGGCGCTGAGCCTTGACCCGGCCTGGAGTGGGGCGTTGGCCCTGGGCTCACCTATCGGCCTCTGGCCTGGCGGGTGTGGCCGGACCCGGGTGCACCTAGCATTTTGGCTAGGGTTTTCTTAGGTTTTATTTGTCTGCAATCTTGCAAAATTCATAGAAATTCGTTTATAGCTCCGAAAAATATGAAACTTATTTTGTTGGGTTTGTATCACTCTGATCTATTTAGGAAAAATAATGTTTCGTATGTTACTTTGCTATAGATTTATCTATAGGTTTATTTTTCAAAAGAGAGTTTAATTCTTAGTTATTTGAGTATTGCTCTAAAAATTTCAAACTAAATTTTGTTAGACTCCTTGTGAGGTGTAGTTTTTAGTGATGCAACTTGTTCATATGCTTCCTTGCTGTTTATCAAAGTTTTAGCTTTTTTTCTTATGCTCTGTCTGAAAATAGTTTAATATAGAACTTTTTGCTGGAAGGTGAGAAAATAGTAAAACTAATTTTGTTAGCTTTGTTTTCATACATAGTATCTAGATAATTTTCTTGGATTTGTTTAGATAATTTGCATGTCTTTTCCGATTTATCTTGTTTTGAACCGCTGAAAACTGATATATTTATGATTACTTATAGAAAAATACTTTTCCGGCAAATCCAATTTTCATGAGTTCTTTGTGATGTCCTCTACATTCTCAATTTAATTGGTGGTTTATGCTTGTTTTTTAGTTTATTTCTTAATTCTTGCATCGCATTGATGCATTATAGTGACCGAACCGTCGGAGGTCGAACCCGTGGAGCCCACCGAGTCCGTTGAGCCTGAACCTGGAGTCCCGTTCGCGGTTGAGCCCGAAGTTAACCAAGGCAAGCAGCTAAGCATATTCCTTGCACCTATCTAATCTGATTTAGTTTAGCTATTCCACTTAGGTATTGTTGGGCTATATGTATGTATAGTATGTATGTATTGCAATTTGGTACCTACTCTCGTGCATTATCCTTTCTTGAATTGTTATCCATGTCCTTACCACGTGTTAGTCAGTTAATTACTTAACTTGATTAGATGCTTAGCCCTGCTTAGATTTCTTATCGCTTGCTAGGAGGGAATGTTTGGAGTATCACACTTACCGGTTACCCTTGATCGCACTGGTTGGGTTTGGTTGTTAGTGAAGTGGTAGTACCGGGATTCGAGCGGAATGGTAGGGCTTAGAGAATGAAGTCATATGGGCATAGTCCACTTGGATCGATTAAGGACCAAGTGGATGCCATCGGCCTTGAGCACCTTTCCGTGCTACCACATATCCCATATAATGGTACGGATGAGCCAATTACCTTTTTTGACTTAACCATTGGGCCCCGGTCCCAGATACGTGGCCAAGGGCTATGCAGGGAGGCTTAGCAGGTCCCCGAGTAGAACTATGTGTAGGAAAATTTAGAAATGTCCTCGGTGGAACTAAGTCTCCACGCGCAAGCTGGGCGTACCCTCAACGGTTGAGCCTTGCTGGGAATGGTTGACGCGAGTACCCCCTTATCCAACTTTAGCGGGTTGGGTGAGTTGCATGGTCCTTGCGTCTTGTGGATAAAGTAGTACACCCTTGCAAGGTTATAAACAATTCGAATTGCAGCTCTCTCGGATATGAGCAAGCTCTTGGTTCGCCGAATTCCTCTGAGTTTTGGTATTGTTGGTTTTGGATTCATGTCTTGTCAATAATCTATTGAATGTTATGTTACTCTTTTAATCAACTAAAATTATTTGGGGGTTCGGACAATATTAATTAATTTTGCTAGGTGTTAGTTTAGAGAGCTCATGCTTATGCAATAATTACTTACCCTTAAAAGCTTTTACTTGAACCTTGCATGATCCTTGTTTATTTAATCACGTAAGTCTTGCAGAGTACATTTGTACTCAGGTTGCTTCTAAACCTAGTTGCAGGTGAGCCGGAAGTGGTATTCGGCCACTTCTACCCCGCCGATTCAGGTGCGGGGGAGGAGTAGGTCGTTGAGGCTGGGATGGTGTCCTTGAGCAAGACATCATCATCGTAGTAGGTTTTATCGTAATCGAACTCCGTGAGAGCATGTAAATGCAATAAATTTTAAGTTCCTGTTTAATATGGCTTTCGTGAGCCCAAGGCTTGTATTGGAAGTTAGTTTGAACCCACCTATATCGAACTTGTAATATTAAGTGTGTAAAATTGCTCTTTGTGGATCATCGGCAATGTACGTGCTTGTATAACGGTACGTGTGCTTAATCCTGGGCATGTGGCAAACACGTACCGGGACTACCGGGTTTGCTTTTGTTCTAGGTGATTTGTGTTGATTAAGTGTCTCTAAGGTGTGGATTAGCACGTGGCGTGTCGAGAGACGGACACGTTCTAGCCCTCAACTTAAAGGATTAATCAATAATTTCACCTAAACCGAGTGCAAATTGGACAGTTCTAACAACGGGTATCAAAGCTGAGGTTTCCATAAAGTGAACCTAAAATTTGCTTAGTAGGGTGTGGGTAAAAATAAAATTGGATCACTTGCATTAAGATTTACTTTTGTTAACTTAAGGTAAATTGCTACGCTTCTTTATTTGTCTTAGAGCTAATTCTTCCTTATTGCTTCACTCGTTTAATTGAAATGTACTTAACTCCTCTTGTCTCTATGGGTAGTGGGTGCGTAGGAACACCCTTTCACCTGCTGGAAACCTTTTGAGCCTTTTACCGGGGTTGAGAGGGTGGAAATCACCCATTGTCCTAAGTGCTAGTAGTAAGGTTGTAGCGCTGCTGGGCAATGCGATTGTTTCGGGTTGTAAGGTAGTGCTAGGACGTTAAGGCGTGCTCACGATGTGAGGAGACGTCATGTGTATTCATACCTTGCATACATGCATACTCTCTCTTCTGGTCTCCAATTCCGTGCTGCATCAATCGAGTGTGCTGTTGTTAAGATCTTATCTAGTTGGATCTTGTTAATCTTAGTGGACCAAATCTGTTTTTTTTTCCTCTTAGAATGGCTACTCCTTTGTTGATCGTGTGTTAGATTTTATCTACACATTATCTTTCCACCCTGCCTTTGAGTATCATTTTTCATTCCTGACCGCTAACCGTTTTGTTTATTAACAGGATGGTGTTGCGTTCGGGAACTGAAAGGGATGGTGCTAATGGTTCGGGTGGCAATACCAACCGCAACAACGAAGTTCCTCTTCCTTATCCTCCCATTCACCCAAGCCTCGCGGGCGTCCTGGCCCGGCAAACTAAACTTATGGCGACCATAGTCAATCAAATGGGCAATACCGGCAATCATGGCCCAAGAGCTGAACCTCAAGTGAACAGGTTTGGGGATTTCTTCCGCACCAATCCGCCCATCTTTCGTGGCTCTAAGGATCCTCTTGATGCGGATTTCTGGCTCAATGTCATTGAAGAGAAACAAGGTCTTATTGAGTGTGAGCCATATGAGAAGGTTTTATTTGCTGCTCATCAACTGCATGATGCCTCTGGGGCTTGGTGGCGGAATTTCAAGGCATCTCACCCTGCCAACCACCGCTTCATATGGGAGGAGTTCCGCACACCTTTTCGCTCCTTCCATATTCCCAAGGATATCATGGACATCAAAAAGAAGGAATTTCTAAATCTCACTCAAGGAAGTCGTGATATGATGGGCTATGTCAATGCCTTCAACACTCTCTCCCAATATGCACATGAAGAAGTGGCCAACGATCTCAAGAAGCAAGAACGCTTATATGATGGGCTTTCTGAAGAATTGTAAGACAAGCTCTCCACCACCAAGTTTGAGAATTTCAATGACTTGGTAAATATTGCCATCAGTGCCGAGCACAAGATGAAGAATCTTGCAGCAAAGAACAAGCGTCCTGCTTCTACCTCTGCGGGTGGTAGCTCCTCACGTCCACGTCTGGGCCTTCTCCTCTTCCACCTCGGGCGCCGGGAGCTCAACCTCCACGTCCTATGTGGATTGTGCGCCACCCTCAACCTCCCCAAGGACAAGCTCCAAGCCGACCAATGTCTATTGGATCAATTCAAATGTTGCCACAAAGAGTCCATACTACAATTGTGGTGGTATAGACCATTTCTCCGGGAATTGCCCCTCTCCGTGGCTGCGACGGAAGCGGAGATGTGGCACTGGGGCGTGGGGCCGGCCCGATGGGCAGGAGCGGGAGGCGCACGGTTTCTCCCGCCCGCCCGCACAGCGAGATGAGATGCTTTTGGATCGGCGTCCGTACCCGTATACCATACCGCCGCCAGCGCTGCTCTAGGCGCTTTTTTCATTTTTATATTTAAAAAAATACAATTTCAAAAATATATGTCCATTCCTAAAATTTTCAAATCTATACCCCGGTCGCCCCCCCCCGGGGGCGACAGGGGGCCTGTCGCGCCCACCCCAGGGGCGACATGCCCTGGATGTAAATTTTTTTTTTGAATTTGCAAATAAGTCCCTGGGGTGGTGCTGGTCGATGTACAGGGCCCTGTCGTCCCAGGGGTGGGCGACAGGGGACGGTTGCCCACCCCTGGGGCGACAGGGGCCCCCCTGCCTATATAAGTCCCGGCCTCCATTCACTGCTCATTTCATGCCAAAGATTGTACCAAAAATTCAGAAAAAAGAGAAGGGTGAGGAGAAAGGAAGCGGCGAAGCTCTGCCGAATTGCGCACTTGTGATCTAGCGGTAACTTCGGTATGAATCCACTGATATTGTATAATAATTTAATTTAATTAACAGATTAGCTGAATTAGATTTGGTGCTTTAGAACACTAGTTTAGTATTACAATTTCAGTAGTATTGCATACTTGTTTTTAAATTAATTATGAATTAGAATAGAATTATGATAGTACCTTATAGATATTGTAGCATAAGGCAATAGAATTATGACAGTACCTATATTTTCACGCATCGATTTGGTATACGATAGGTGCATTATTGAAATCATTGTTTATCATTTAGCGCACCACACTATAGCGCCAATGTCTTCGTCAGGATCGACCTACATTCCGTGGAGGAAGTGTGAAGCCACCGTACCCGAAGGAATTGATGTGCCAATGTGCTTCTACGGTTCGTCATGCAAGTTCATGCAATCTGAGGTTTTAGGAGATGACTACGGCATGAGGTTCTTTATGTGTGAGAACTACGAATATGATCCACCTAAGCAATACGGCAAAGACCGGGCCAAGGTAGCAGGACAACAGACGCTATTTTTGCTTGTGACCTAACATTGAGTTATGATTCTAACTTTTATTGGAAAAAGTCTCCTCCGCCTCTTTGTGATTTTATGCAGTGGTTCGACACCGTGCAGTCGCAGCAGGCAAAGGACTTTGTGGAACAACAAGCAAGGTGGGCTGCAGAATGTTGGCACCGAATGAAGCACGAGGAACAGCAAGAGGAGTAGCGCAAGAAAGAGCAAGAAGAGATCCGCAAGAGGATGGAGGAGGTAGATCGTAAGGCGGCGGCGGAACATGAAGCTGACAGGGAGAGAAAGCGAGAGAGGGCACGCCGTGCGAAGGAAGCCGGGCCCGAAGCAATAAGACATGGTAGGTTTAGATGCAACAAGAAATTACCTTGTCGCGTTCACATGTCACGGCACTTAGTTGTTTATGTTTTCAGTTGAGAGCTTCACTCTGTGTGTTGTAACTTTTACCATTAATTTGCAGTTGTAGCCGGGAATCTATGAAATCTTTGAATTTGTCCTTAATATTTTCGGAGCTTGTCATGTCACTAGAATAATAAAAACCACATATCTAATTAATATAATGATAAGAAATAAGAACTAAAAAATGCATTACATAATGTGAACCATCAAGTTTACATCATAATACAACGGTAATGAAACACACATCACACATGCAGTGGCATGGCAGAACCCGTTGCAAACTACTATAAACAGATTCTGGACTAACCTAACATGCCTTAGGTAATTTAGAAAAACACAACAAACACAACGATACAGCATGTCACTAGCACTAGGGTAGTCCTAGTAGCCGTACCCCCACGTAGCAAACTGCGTTGAGTCTTCTCCGCAGTATCCACCCATTGCAGGTGGTGCAGGCGGTGGTGCCGGAGGCGCAGGGCCCTTCTTCTTGTGACAAGGGCAGTTGCAGTAAGGAATAGTGCATGGTTCATCCTGTGAACCGGCAGCATTGCTGGTATCATCATCTTCGTTGTCTTTGTTACCCTCGCTCACTTCCTCATAATGGTTCACCTTGCATTTCAGATCAAAGATCTTTATCTGGAGGTACTCGATGAACTCCTGAACGGAATCAATTGGTGCAGGATCAACCCACCTAGTAAAACCACAGTTTTCTGGAGCATCGGAAGACTGCAAAACAAATTTCAAGTAAGGTGTCTCATTGAAGATAAAGAAATGAAACAACCGAGTATTAACCATGCATGTGGACATTTAAAGAATCGCCGACCGTCATCCATCCCATCGGTGCACATCTGCACTAAGCAGTCCTCATCATGTCTGCATTTTGGCCACGGCTCTTTACGGTTATCGTATTGTCGAAGTGGAGTTTAATTGGTAAATTCACTCTTGTGCTGTGGCGGAAACTCAAACACTGGTCCCGGAAAAGAATCAGGTCCAAGAGGCCCCTCCCATATTATGGGATCTCCCTTTCTTCCCCCTTTTCCTTTCCCAAAACCGTAGTAATTCTTCCCGCTAGACCCACCTCCAGACATTGGGTATACAATGAGCTTTGGTGTTTGAGTGTTGCTATGAGTTCACACACTTCAGAGTATTTATAGGCGCACAAAGATCTGATACCCGGAGTGTGGAGTGTAAATGCACCTGACAAGCCCACATGACAACACAGTTAACAGGCTAGCAGACCTAACACTGAAAAGCCTAGATTCCTGCATTGCTGCCGCTGCTGCAAAGAAAGACCTGTGGCTCGAGTCGATACTTGGGTCTAGCAAGGAATCCATCTCCATACCTGCATTCAAAAATATATAGGAACACAAAGGTACATATGTATTCCATACAAACTGGACGCATGATATCTATACATTACAGATAGGTTCGATACAAACTCCACGCACGATATTTATACATTACATATATGTTCCATACAAACTGGATGCATGATTTCTACATATTACAGATACGTTCGGTACAAAGTCCACGCACGATTAGTATATAGGTACAAACTGCACACTGGTGGATCATGACACCGAGTGCCTTCCACGAGCAATTCTCGCCAATGGTCGTCTAAACGTAGGAGGTGCTCCATCTCTGGGATTTTCGGAAGGACCGGCATCAGCAGTATCGTGAAGTGCATTCTGAGGACACTTCTTGCAGGTGTGACCCAATGCTCCACATTGGCTGCAACGTTTTTCTGCCTTGCTTGCCTCGGACTCGTCCATCCCATTCCGAATATGACGTGTCTGACGGCGGCCTTTGCCTTTCTTAGTGGCTGGATCAGGAATAAACATCTTATCCTCATTATCCTGAATGAAAGGTCCCACTATTCCAATCCCGTATATCTCATGTCCCCAGGTGGATACAGCTGCTTTCTTGCTGAAGTAAGGTGAAACAAATACTCCTGGCTGCAACCCAGACTCTGCACATGCCGCAATGAGATGCGAGCATGGTAAATGCAATAACTTAGGCTTCATGCAGGAGCAGAAAGCTTTGCCATCTACTGTAATCAAACTCTCCTGTACCACCCTATCTCTACGGATACCACGACCAATTCTATCCTTGCATAGAACCTCAAATCTATGCTCCATTGTACCTGTCGATATGACGCGGTGTAGTTTGGCATTTTCTATCTTCTGTTGCATATATTGTGTCACTCTTTTGCAAAATTGAATTTGGGGGGTTGCTGATGTTTATGCTTGCAGCCATGTAACGCTCTCTGAAATACTTCATGCACCCATACATGATGAACTCAATAATTCCCACAAGAGGAAAGGCACGACAACAACGCATAACCATATTGAAACACTCTGCATGGTTCGTTGTCTGAATATCATACCGCACTCCGTTAGTATCATAAAGGAATGACCATTTCTCCTTAGGTGCACCTCGAATCCAGTGTGAAAATGGCTTCTCCATTGATTCCCTATCCTCTGCAACCTGACTCGTGCTGGTTCCTGCTGCCCTTGCCTTCACTTCCTCTGCAGTCAACTGATCAAGCATCTGTCATAAAGCATTGAATTTTCTCTGTTGATTTTGGATGCACAACCTCTTAAACATGTTCTTCAGATCCTTGTTCTTGAAGTGGTCATAGAAGTTTGCACCCATATGCCTAATGCACCACTTGTTCTGGAAATCGGGCCATAATGGAGGTGTTGTCGCAGTTCCGCGTTGCAATTTCATTATTGATTGCAGCAGATCTGCATGCCTATCACTAATAAGGCACACATCTGGACGTGCAGGAACAACATGTACCTTCACTCGTTCAAGGAACCAATACCAACTGTCTAAGTTCTCATTCTCAAAAAATGCAAATGCGAGCGGAACTATTTGGTTGTTGCAGTCTACCCCGATTGCGGTGAGTATCTGACCTTTATACCTTTAAGTCAGAAATATGCCATCAATGCAGATCAACGGAAGACAACACTGAAATGCCCTAACACAGGTACCTAGGCAAAAGAAGGCTCGATGCAGAATGCTTTGCCCGCTACTCACGGATGGTACGAGGTATGTGTCATAAAAGCTTCATGGATTTCTAGCAGCAACCTGGTCTAACATACGAGGTAGGTTATCATATGATGCCTCGTAAGTGCCGAACCGCATCTCGAACACCCTTTGTTTAGCTCGCCATGCCTTCAAATAACTAATTGTGTACTGGTAAGTTTGCTCAATGTGTCAAACAATTTTTTTTGGCTCATAATTTAGTTTGTCCATAATCAACCCATATATTTTCTTTGCAACAAAGTCGCATGATATATTGTGATGTGTCGGAAGAACTTCTGACAGCAAACAAGTGTGCTCTGTCACAATCGAACATTTCCCGTTCGACTTCCATTTTCCCTTGAATGCATGTACTCGCCATGGACATCCATCATTCACACACTTCACCTCATACTATTTACTGCCAGACTTCACGACTCTAAATTCTCGGTTCAATGATATTGCCCATAGTCTCACAGCATCTTTTACGGCTTCAATGTTTGGATATGTTGCACCTTGCACTACCTCATTCGTTCTGTACTCCCACTCCTGAGTTCGTACGTCTTGTACGACATGATTGCCAAAACCATGCTCCTTTCACTCTTTTGGCAATGCGTACTGCTCGTCATCAGATGAGCCCTCATTTTCTTCCATCTCCATTGCGGTTTGCTCTTCCGCCTCCATCTCGTCCACAATGCTATGTATCCTCTCTCCCTCATCAGCAAGGCCCTGTGGTCCGATGTTTTGGTTCTCTATCTCTTCTGACTCATCTTGCTCAACATAGTTGGTCTCTCTTCGAATACTCGGAGTTGCTTGATCTGCACCATGTTGGATTTCATTCTGTGTCTTCTCCCAGATTTGAACAAGAATGGCCAAAGACCACCCACGCTCTAGAGCTGCTTGCATGTACTTGTGCCAGTCATCAGTGCTGTGTATCATTATCAATTCCCATAAATCACTTTCGACCTCCCAATTAACATGAGACTGGACAGTCAACACATGAGTCTCCGGATTAACACGGAACCAAAACTCCTCTCCAGAGGTTTATCTATGGCGCTAGATGTGCACTTGAAGGCAGAAAGGTCTACTCCATTTGGCCCATACAAAACATTGTAGTCACCAAAAAATACTTAAAACTGCATCTTACTCGACATATCTGTATATCACAGAATACTTATCGTATCATACTCTTTACTTCACTACCTTATTCAATAATCCGTAAAAACTAAGTATGGATTTCAACTACAACATATAAGTATTCATAACTACGTGAAATTCTATACTGTATATGCGAAATTCTATTTTAAATCGTAATTAATTTATAAACACGTCTCTAATAAAACTGCAATTGTAATAATAAACGCGTAGTACTAATTTTTCAAACTAATGTACTACTACGTAACTAAAGTATCATTAAACTCCTACTTAAATGGTTGTACTATAGCACTAATTAAATTAAATTACTCTACAATACCAATGGAAAAATACATAAGCTAAATGTACTAACTTGCATATCACAAGTGCACAATCCGGCAGGGCTTCGCCGCTTCCCTTCTCTTCACCCCTCTCTTTTTTCTGGAATTTTGGTGGATTTTTTGAGCTCAAATGAGGAGAAATAGGGGATGGGGGCTTTTATAGGGGCTGACCCCCCGGTCGCCCGTGGGGGGGGCGACAAGCCCCCCGTGCCGCTGCAAGTGGGGGCCAGGCCTAGTCGACCGTTGGAAGTGGGGCCCAGGCCCCTGTCGCCCGTTGCAGGGGCGACAGAGCCCTGTTCATCGACCACCTCATTCCCATGGACCTATTTGCAAATTCAAATTACATCTAGGGCCTGTCGCCCCTGGGGTGAGCGACAGGGGGGCGACCGTTGTATAGATTTGAAAATTTTAGGAACGGACATATATTTTTGAAATTTTAATTTTTTTAAATATAAAAATGAAAAAAGCGCCTGCTCTAGCAGAAACAAATGGGCCGGGTTGTCTGCCTGGGTCCGAAAGCGGGAGAGGGCGAAAGCGCCTCTCTCAGCTTGGGCCGGCCCAAAAATCGGGACCTCTCTCGCTCGTGGGCGGGCGTACGAGGCGAGCCCGTCGTGTGTGCTGCACAGAAATACACCCTCGCAGCGAGGCAGGCCGGTCGTGCGTGCCGTTACGAGCGAACCGAACCGTCGTCCCCATCTGGGCCGGCCCAAAAGCACGCTCGTCTTTCACAATTGTGCATGTGCATGCTCGTATTGGCCTTTGGCCTTCGTTCGTTTCGTCATGCGCCCACTGGGTCTTCTATCCCTCTCTAAAAGAACGTGTTACAGTCTAGGTGACCAGCCGCGTCGCTACTCGCTACAGGCAGCGTCGCTCCACTGCTGCGCCTCAGGTAGAAGAGAAGCCTGAGAAGGGTATTAGGGGCTCCTTACTGGCAGTAGGCGGGGCAGCTGCTCTACCCAACCGCATGGGAGCTCCGCCACTTATTACTGTGCCGGCTCCCGGTGATATCACTACTGGAGAGAATTTAGTCGATTCCCGACCACACATATTTTCTTTGCATTCCTATCCTCTGTCCGGCCAATTCCTTTCCATCTTGAGAGCATGTACCGGTCCCCACCGTTTGCAGTCCCGGACCCCTCACGTCACCTCATTTCTCTCCCCGTTCCAGTAAAACAATCTATGGTTAAGAAAAACTAACCTAACTTATACAAATATAGAAAATTGACCAAACTTATACAAATAATTTGGAAAAAGATTCGACAAAGATCTTGAAAGAAAAACTCTGATTCGAAATATTACGAGAAACTTTGGACTGGAATATTCTGAGATCAATAAATTTTAGAAAGAAAAGTCATGAATATTTTGACACAAAACTTCAAGACAAAAAAATTAAAGAAAAAAAGATGAACACAAAAAATAGAAAAAGAGACACTGTGGGTAGCTGCGCCCCCCCCCCCCCCCCCCCCCCCCCCCCCCGCGCGCCCGCGGGCACGGTGATGGTTTGCAAATAGCCTGAAGCACATGGATTTTTGCAGTAAATTATACTGGGCCTGTCCATTAGTAGTAGAGATTGCTACACATGTTACCTGCTAAATAGGATAGAATCTTTGCATACATGTAGAAGAGACAAAAGTGCTAACGTTACTCACATGCATGAAGATTTGAAATTTAAAAAAGTATAACTATTAAACCAAGCATCCAAATTAAATTTGAATTGAACCATAATCTTTCGTATACCAAGATTTTCAGAACAAGATCCACTTGCCTATATTTGCACGATGTTTTTTTACAACTTTTCTTTTACACTAAATAATTAATTTTGATCAAATAAATTATTTAACAATACAAAAAATAATTATTTTGACGAACAAAAAATTAAATATAATAAACAAATAATAATGTACAATGAATAAATATTAAACATCGTGAATATTTGATTGTATAGGATAAATAATAGGAAATGATTGACACGAACAAATAGGTCAACGTAATTTTTTCTAGTTTTTGCACTTGTATTTGTATGCATGCATAATGACATCATCAATTCTGTCTTTACCTCATATGCAGACATGCAACAGCTAGAAATATACTAAATGCACTAGCACTTAGAAAAAAAAACATCTGAATAAATGTGCACGCCGTGGGGTTCGAACATGTGGCCTCACGCGTAGTCTCCTCTACCATCACACCCACATAGCACATGTGAGTACATAGAAAATATTATTCTTTTAAAGTAACCGACACGGACCATTTAGTTCCGGGCCATGACCATTTAGTACCGGGTCATAACACCACCCGGTACTAAATGCCACCATTTAGTACCGGGTGGGTCCGGTACTAAATTTAGTACCGGGTGGGTCCGGTACTAAATTTAGTACCGGGCCATAACACTACCCAGTACTAAATGGTAGTATTAGTACCGAGTTTAAAGCACCCGGTACTAATCGGAGGAGCATGAATGCTTTTTTTTTCTAGTAGTGTGCGGTCTATCAAAATAGTCAACTGCTGAGGGGAGATGCTAATTTCCGGTTGCCCGTAAGTTGGGCCTTGTCCGGTCGATTTCAGACCAAAATATGTTTCCGTTATTTTGCTTCTGCCCCACCCCCATTTTCTTTTGTTTTCGGCTCCGGCCCCTGAGGCCCTGACTCACGCCATTTGTTTTGATTGACCTTTGGTTCCGCACCTCACCAAAATTCTATCGCATAGTTTCTTTAAAGAAAACTATATTAGTGGAAGTTTGTATAATAGAATAATATATATTAAAAAATTGTAAAAAAAATTTGAACGACAAAATGGGGATAAGAAAAATAGTAGCAAAAAAATTAAATTCAAAACAAAAAGTAAATAAAAATTTGGGGCCAAAAATTGAGAGCACAAAGGAAAAAAACATAAAAACTTTATGTTGAAAAGTTTTAGAAACAAAATTTGTGATAAAATTTTTTTGAAAAGAAAAATATTTAGAAACATTATTTGAAAACAAAAAATCAAAATAAAAGAAAAGGTTCATTGTAGAAATATTGGAAAGAAAAAAAATTGATAACAAAACTGTGAAACAAACTTTTCGAAAACCTAATTTCAGAAGAAAAAAAATATGGTCATCGGACGGAAAATGAAATGGGAAAAGAGAAATCGAAAAGGCATATTGAATGCTGGGGCCCACCATGTGGGGTTGGATTCTGTGGGCAGCGAGCGTGATTTGTGAGTGAGGACCGGTGGTGGTTGGGACCTGGGATTTTTTTACCGACCGCCGGGACCGAACCGCCGGCCACCGGTTCCGATTTACCGGACCGGTTGGACCGGTTACCGGTAAAAACCGGCCAAACTCAAATTTGAATTCAAAACCCACAGTTATACCGGTTTCGAACATCTAACCGGCCGGTTTGACCGGTTTACCGGTCGGGTTTGACCGGTAACCGGTCGGTTTAGATTAAATTCAAATTTTTTTCTTTTTTAGTTTAAATTCAAATGCCCGCAAAGTATACTAAATGAATGTTTGTATAATATGTTTTAGCCTAAATGAACCCTCCAACTCTCTTTTGTACTACTTTTACATTGTATTTGTATATTTTTGTATGCATGTTTTTTTTGTTTAACTTTAAATGCTCGCAAAGTATACTAAATGAACGAATATTTGAAAAAATTTGACACCATTAGATTCGTCGCAACTTGAAGTATTTTTAAGAATTTTTTGGGATTTTTCCATATTTTGAAATTCAAATTTAAAATTTGAATTTGGGCCGGTTTGAAACCGGCCGGAACCGGAACCGGTCCGGGCCGGTTAGACCGGTAACCGCGGTTACCGGACCGGTTCCGGCCGGTTTTTTTAACCCTGGTTGGGACACGTGCGCATCGACCGTGAAATCGGAAACCACCGGGCGACGGTACAATCAGGATTGGGACTGCAGAGTTAATTGGGCTGAAAGCAGTCCAATCAACCCAACACCTCTGGCGATGCCTAGCGTTTATATATCTCCGGTGACAGAAGGAGCAGCCTCAACCAGTAGTCACTGGACCAAAGCAGGGGCCCTGAACCGGCCGGGCGGCTGGCTCGCTGGCGGTTAGACTGATCGTCTTCAGCTGCTAGGATCGACACGACCCAGGCACCTAGACCTAGACCTAGGTCTTTTTACATGAAAACACAAAAAAATCATAAACGCATTAAAGTGAAACGGAATCTTACTAATTTGAAGCACTAAATGAAGTCTATTTACAAAACTTTTTGCATGGATGGACTGTAAATCGCGAGACGAATCTAATGAGCCTATTTAATCCATGATTTGCAACAATAATGCTACAGTAACCATCCGCTAATTATTGATTAAACATGGATTAATTAGCATCATTAGATTCGTCTCGCGATTTACAACTCATCTATGCAAAAAGTTTTACAAATAGACTTCATTTAATACTTCAAATACCATTTTTACATCTTTATATCTTTTTGCAAAATGAACTAAACACACCCCTAATTTGCTTGCGGATTTTTTTTCCCGATAAGATCTGTGTCTTGTCATCTATCCCCATCACTTGAAATCGATCATAGTACATAGCTAGCGCGACAGGTGCACGCATCTGAGGAGTCCGCTGGGTCAAGTCGTCGCGCGGGTCCGCATGCAGATGCAGGACGCTCGGACAAGAGAGAATTCCCTCGGCCATCAAAAATTTCAACTCTTCCCTCGATACCAAATCCGTCAGGGGGGGCCCTTCGTTGCCCCTCCCAGTGAAAAAAAAATACCAAATCCGTCCAATGGCCATTAAATTTGACAGAATGTATCTGGACGACAAACAATGGAGCCCACCTAGTCCAGTGCCAACGTTTCTCCATCCCCATCCCGAAATGACCGCCCAGTCCAACCCTAGCGCCCATCCAGTCCTTCACCCCGCCTCCCCCATCTTGAGGGATGACAATTCCACCTGCGGATGTGGGTATCCACGGATTTTTAACCCGACGGATGCGGGTGCGGGTTTGATATTCTACCCGTGGGTAGACCCGCACTCGCATATTGCGGGTGCGGGTGCGGATTTGAGATTCCACCCGCGGGTGGACCCGCATCCGTCCGGAAAAAAAACCACAACCCAACCTACATAGATAAAGTACATCCCAACTATCCTAAATATAAAATGAGCACATAACTTATGAATTTATTGTTAGTTTGTCCTTCTTACTTTGAACTAATGGATTTGTTGCTAGTTTACTCTTATTACTTATAGAAATGTGTTATTTGACTGTTTAAATTGATAAATTTGTGCATTTTTATTATATCTATTGCTAGACCCGCGGGCACCCGAAACCCGCCCGAAATCCGCGAGTGCGGATGCGGATGCAGAAATGCACCCGCGGGTTTACTCGCGGGCGGGTTTTTTCAATCCCGCGGGTTTGCCTGCGGTCAGGTTTTCGTCAAACCCGCACCCGCACCCGCGGGTGCCATCCCCATCTTCAGTGCCGCCGCCCCCATCCAGCCGGCCGCCGGCCTGAGCTCCGCCGCATCTGAGTCCGGCTCCTGGGCTCGGGCCGCCGCCCCGCATCCGGCTCCTGGTCACGCCGCATCCGCGCATCGGGCCTTGGTCGCGCCGCCGTCTCCCATCCACAGGCGGGGGTGTGCGCGCGGGGCACGCCAAGGAAATGCCACCCGCGGCGGCGCGCGGCGGCTGGGCGACGCCACGAGCTCGGCGGCCGAGTGACGAGACGCGCGACGGCAGAGCCAGGAAACGGCCCGCGCCTCTTCAGGAGCGATGTTAGCCCCCCTTCGTCCATGGCTTCGTGAAGGGTAAATAGCCTTTTTCACATGCTTTTAGTAGCTTAGTGTAGTAGAACAGTCCAAATAATACCAATCAAGTGTAATAATTAACACTTAAACTTAAGCCAGAATTACTGTACTCAACCAGAACACTCACACCGCTTGCTGTAACCAGGATCGATTACACAGGAACTCTTGTCAAAACACGAGCACAGATGATTACAAGCAGACAAAAGTTCTCAAAGTTAATTTACAGTACGGAATTTTGCAAACAAGTTTACGTAAAATATCAGAATTCAAAATGTAGCGGAAATTAAATAGAAGTTTAGTTTAGAAAAACAACGGTAACTACGATGACGTGAGGACGTCACATCGAGCCCACCGATGTGAATCCTGGTTAGCTCCAACCAGCAGCAGTTACCTGAAAACAGGGTGACAACAAACCCTGAGTATACTAATACTCAGCAAGTCTTACCCGACTATGGGTATACTTAGCCCACTATCTAGACATGCAAAGCTTTTTGGCTCTGGAGTTTATTTTGCGAAAAATCTACTAATACTGCATCCTTACCTTCAATATTTTAGCTCCATTTAGTTTTACAAGTACCAACTAGATTTGTCTGAATAGCTAGAACACACATGGTTGATCTCATTATCTTTCTGAAAACAGAAGACATTTCAATCTCACCTTCCAAATCTTATCTCAACCTTTACTACGATGTGACGAAGTGATCAAGGTTCTCTTAACCGAGAGAGATAGCGAATCGATCCGATTTAACCTTGCAAGGTGGACCTAACTCACACGACACGTGCAGCCACGCTGGACCACATATGTCAACTGTTCCCATCATTACCCCGACGTCTGAACCACGCCTGCCAAAACCCGGGTGAAGGGCCCCTCACAGCGAACTCCCGGAGAACCCGGAGGCGACATACACTCGAACACCCGCCATCATCCCACTCCCAGAGTAGCAGGTCGCGATTCAAAGTATCATTGCAAATCAGGTAATTAGCTTACCGGTTTCGACTACATCCTACTTTTCGGCATGTAGTTAGTACTGTTCAATCTTGGTCAGCACAGCCAACAATGGTACGGTCCTCAATCGACACAGCCGGAGGCTACTTTCCATCCATTCCATCTCCATAATCCAATTCCTCTCCGCCCGGTCTCCATTTTTCTTTTCTCACAGATTCATTCTCAAACTACTTTGCTATAAGTATCAAGATCTTATATCTCGCGAGTGATAGGAATCACTCGACTTCTACCGAGTTCCTAATTAGCAAAGCATTTCTAACGACACTTGTATACTAGTATAGACTCATAAGTACCTAGGGAGAAGCATGCATACTAGGGTTCCATACAACTCCTAAAAACATAAATGCACAAATATTTAAATAAATATTAATATACTGAAATTAGGGGTTATGCTCCGGGGCTTGCCTGGGGTAACACTGAGTCAGTGTTAGTACTAATAAGGCCTTGGGCCCTTCCGACTTTGAGCCGGGTCTTCGGTTACTCCAGCGGTTCCTTCTCTCTTCAGGATGCGTTCACCCAACACCTTCTTGTGGTTCGGTTTCATCAGCACGTGCTTGTGGTTCGGTTTCATCAGCACGTGCTCCACATCCACATATTGTACGTCTAGTGTACCTAAATGATATGCAACGAGGCGAGTGCATGAATATAAAGAAAACAACACATGATGCATTAGTGCTCATGACGCAATGCAATTACAAGAAAGACCTGACTGGGCAATCATTTATCGAGTAAACACCACAAATAAGCTCAAAAGGCAGAATGGTTGGTGTTACAACACGAGAGTTCATTCAAGTATTTTAGCCTGAAGTATTTCCTACTAAAAAGCATTACTAGCTTGCTAAGAAAAGGCTAAGGAAGAATATAAAGCAAGAAAGAACAATTAGGACAATTTATTTAACCAGCAATGCACAAAAGTAAAATAAATAAAAGCAACCCATGAACTAGTTCTCAAGAGTTTAACATAACTTATACAGGACTAACTCAAATTGTTGGAATTAACAATCAATCATGATTTTCTAGCATTTATTGATAACAGGAGGTAATTAAATTAACCCCAACATGACATACAAGTTAACTTAAATCAAATCATTGCAAGCACTCACCAAATAAGGATTAGCCAAACTTGTCTAGCTAACAAGAGTTAATATACTTCACCCAGAAATGACATAACTTGATGGATTGAAACATGCAGAAAGGAATTGCTTAGCAATGCTTTTGTAAAATGAAGCTATAGCTGGAAACTAAACAATTACAAAAACTTAACTTGCAACCATGTTTCAGTAACAAAAAAAAATTAACTGGCATGATAAGATATTGGTAAAGAGTGTAACAAAAATTTATCAACAATTCTCGGTGACCGAAGACATTTATTTTAGTCCTAGGATGGAAATCCAACAATAATAGATCCATAAACATGCACCTAGGCTATGCACCTAAAAATTTTCTAGTGAAATACACATGCAAAGAGTTGGCTACCACAAAATTTTCAGGATTTTTAGACAAACAGAACAATAGATACAAAATAAATTAGCTTAAGCACAAACCAAATTTTTTAGCAAGGGCAAAAGTGACATTTCACATGCTTGAGTATTTTTCCTCTGAATTCTTAACTTTAGAAACCCAACAAAATTTAGTTTGCATTTTCCTCATTTTTCTACGTTTTTCTACAAATTTACAAAGTTCTCAGCCGAAAATGAATAATTTTAGAAAAACCCTAAACCCTAAACCGGCTAACGATTGGGCCCCACATGTAAGTGAGACCCAGCCCAGCCTCCGCTCCCCTGCTCTGCCCGCGCCGTGGCCATGGCCGTGGCCACGGGCAGGCGCGGCGGCGGCGGTGGCGCTCCCGCCGGCGGTGCCCGGCCGGCGGCTCGGCGCGGCAAGGCCGCGGCCAGGGCGGGCCGGCGGAGCAGGGCGCGTGCGCGGTGGCGCAGGGGCACACGCAGGGTGGCCCGCGGCGGCGCCATGGCAAGGGCGGGGCGGCGCACGGCGTTCCCCGCCGGCGGCGGGGCCGGCCGGCGGCGGACGAGGCTGGCCCGCAGCCAGGGAAGCCCGGCGGCCCCGGGGCGCGCGGGGTGGCGTGCGGGCACGCGCAGGGCGGCCCCGCGGCGTGCGTCGGCGGTGGCGCGTAGCGGCCACATCGGCGCGGCGGTTTCTGACACCGGCGGTCACGGAATCGAGCCGGAAAAGGGTGGGGGAGGTAGAGGAGTTCGTGGCGAAGCTCACCGTGCCCTTGATTTGGGCGGAGGAGGGCCGGAAGAGGGGGCTCGACGGAGAGGGGCGGAGCTCGGCGGGCTTGGTAATGGCGGCCGCGGCGGGGATGCCTGATTCCGGCCGGAAAAGGCTCGATCGGGCTCGGAGATGGGTGGAGTAGCTGCTGGGTGAGGCGAGGGAGGTTGGGGCGCACAGAATCGAGCGGCGGCGGCGAGGGTTGGCCGGCGCGGCGAGCAACAGCACCTCTGCTCGAGCTCAGCTCGACGTGAACGCGAGGAAGGAGAAGGGGATGAGGACGAGAAGCCTCCAGAGCTCGCGAACGGATAAGGCACGCACGGAGGGCGAGGTTCGCCGACGGTCGCGACGCGTGGTGGTCTCTGGCGCTGTGCTGGTCGCCGGTATGGGCAGGCGGCTGGAACTCGGCACGTGGCACGGCGGCCCTCCTCAGCGTGCGCGCGGCAGCTCCGCGTGGCGAGGCCGAGGCCGGTTTGGGGAGAAACCAGGGGTGGGGAAGGCGGTTTGGCTGGAGGCACGACGCGTGGCGGCGCCAGCGTGACGGCCCCGACGCCGAGACGGCAACGGCGCACGGACGCCGATTGGCGTGAGGGAGAACAGAGTGAGGAGAGAGAGATGGTGGTGAGGGCATTTTCATAATTAACTCGAAGTTCCAAACCCCAGTTTGTAAACTCAAATTTTCTCCTCTTTCATGGCCTCAAACGAAAAACTTTTGAATACCAAACTTGCTTAAAATTTCAAGATCTACAACTTTCGTTTTAGGCACATTTCCATTTGAACAATGGTTTGAAAGATAAAATTTGAAACTTGAGTGCATTTGAAAAGGTCCTATACACTTCAGAATTCAACTTTTTCTCCCACTTTTTGTGTGGCAACTCGAAAATTTTTGAACACGAAAGTTGTTCATCATTCGAAAACCTATAACATTGGTTCTAGGCAAAAATTTATTAGAGAAAGAATTTAAAAGTTATTTTTAAAGCATGTTTCTTTGGATTTGAAAATTAGTCATCATTTCATGTGTTAACAAGCTAGCAAAAATTTAATCCAAATTTTTTTTACACGCACGATTAATGCTAATGATGATGTCAAACACATGATTAATCCTAATTACAGGTAATTAACACCTGGGGGGTTACACTTAGGTTTTGGTAATTGCTATATGGAGAGCACAAACATGCATAGTTTTGATTCCATCTTGTTTAACAGGATGGACCCTAATTCAAGCTATTATCTGGAAATCACAAGTGTTCCGAATCCTAGAAGCCATAAGGATATTAGTGGCTATGTTTTCGATATGGTGGTTGATGCTGATTTAACCAATTTCAAAGATTTTGTGGATGAAGTAGTGGAAAAATATCCTCCTAGGTTCAATGAACAGCCAACTATTGCCTACTATGATCTTGCTAGCAGCACTTACCTTGAAGTGAAATCATACCAAGAATTGCTTCAAATGTTTGCCAAACATGCTGATACAAAGACTGTGAACATGTTCTTTTCATGCAACCTCCCTAATGAAACACCTCAGTGGCCTACTATAACTGCCAGCCAATCCACTCAGCCCACTCATGAACCTAACTAGCCCACTCATGAACCTAAATCCAACCAGCATACAACAAGCGAAACTGAGTCTGAGTCTGAGTCTGATGATGACAACATGTTAGCAAATCCAGAGCCAGAAAATGAATTTATCACTAAGATGGATCAGCCTTTGGAGAATTATGTTGACTCATATTATTCAATAGAGAAATTTAAAGCTGCTTATGAGAATCTTATCCCTGCCCTCACTGACAAGGCCCAATGGCAGCAATCAGACCATGGCTTCTTTATGCATCCACCACTCTCATATCCACCGCTGGTAGAAGGAAGAATCAGAGGTTCAAAAGGAGTAGTGAAGGAGGGAGTACAACACGCAGAAAGGGGCAGCATAGATGTGATGTCTGTGGTGGATTTGGACACCGTTGGTACACATGCAAAGATGGTAACCCAGAAGACAAAGCTGCCTTGCTAGCTGAAAGGTACTGTTTTGCTTTCATAATTCTACTATTATGTCAATTTTTCTTTCATAATTCTACTATTATGACAAAGCTGTATGTGGCAATAATCATTTGTTTCTCATACAGGGGCCCACCCAAGAAGAGAAAGAAGAAAACAAATTAAGCCACTAATGAAAGCACTGAAATTGTAGCTATTTCAGCCCGCCCTACACCGATGTATTTTCCTCCTAGGTGAGTTCAAACCACCAAGTACCTCTAAATTATGTTTAAAATATTGACATTTTTGTCTCTAATGCAGTCAAGGATGCTCCACTAACATAATCATAAGCAAATGGACAACTGAAAAGTAAGCTGAATTTTTATGCCATTTTCACAGTATCCTAGCTGAATCATAAGCTCCACTGAAATCATAAGCATGCTTTGTAGGTCTGCATGTGCCTCAAGCCAACCTGATGCACTCTCCATAGGACCACCAGTAGCTCCCTTGCAGCCAACAGTGAAGAAAAAGAGAGTAGGGAAAGCAAAGGAAGACAAGCCAAAGGGTGCAAACAAGACAAAGGGTGCAAACAAGCCAAAGGGTGCAACAAAGCAGAAGCAAGCTTTGGTGCCTGTTCCACCTCAAAGTCCTGCCATGTGCACCAGGAGCAAAGCACCGGAAAGCCCCACAATGTCCACTAGAAGCAAGCGAAAAATTCTGGATTGACTATTCATGACAAGTCTGTGAGACTATTCATATGTATGGTATGCTGATCTGTGACATGAGACATTAGTTGCTCTTAGGTTGATGAGAAACTTGATACTGTATGGCATGCTGCAGTCTAGTTGCTGCCACTATCTCTTGACATGTATGCTATGCATGAAACTCATTTTCAATGAGAAAACTTATGCTCATATTTCATATTGTTTGGTCTATATGCTCATATATGTGCCATGGTCTGGATGTGATTTTTTTTATCTGTATGTGATTATTGCCATGGTCTGTATGCTCATATATGGGCCGCTCTTGATTTTTTTGGTCCGTATGTGATAAACATGGAATGGCATTGAGGTAAACTGTGATATTATGCTTCTTTTTTATCCAAGGGTAAAAGTGTCTTTTTGTTGTCTGGTTAACTGCTACTTAACAGCCATTGGACGGAATTGGCATTGAGGGAAGAGTTGAAAATTTTGGTGGCACTGAGGGAAGAACGAAAATTTTAATGGCAGTGCGAGAATCCATGTAAATTTTTATGGCACAAGGGAATTGGCCCCTCGGATAATGGCCCTCCGTAGCTTGACAACCGCTCAATCCAGGCGTGGCAGGACATCCTATTGCTTGCAGCGGTAGTACGGCTAGTGGCTGGCGTGCATGTGCCTGTGCAGCAGCGCTATACTTCCTCCATTTCTATTTTCGCATCGTATTAGTTAGTTTTATCTTAATTAAATTTTTTAAACTTTGATTAAATCTATAGAAAAATAAAGCAGCAACTATATTATCCAACCTATGCACTATCTATCAACACATACTTCATGGTGGATTTCACTAAACAAATTTAGTATTGTAAATGTTATTATTTTTCTATAAATTTAGTCAAAATTTGCCAATTTTAACTTAGAACAAATCTAGTACAATCCCAACCAAAGGGAGTAGTACCAACCAGGCTCTGTAGGCTGCAGCTCGCCTGCTGCTCAATCATAACATCTGCCCGTGTGTAAAATATAATGCTCACTTTTTTAAAGGGAATATATCTGGTGGAAACCGCAATCTTCGTGAAAACCCGTGCAAATCACGACAAAAAAAATATCTAAATTCACCAAAAAAATCACACATGTAGATGATATTATGATACACAACCTTGTAAAATATCTTATTCAAACTCAACTTCGTTTATGAGATATAAAAATAACAAATTTTTAACAAATCATCTAGACAGTTTTCTGGCTTGAAATTTGTTATTTTTATATCTCACGAACGAAGTCGAGTTTGGACAAGATATTTACAAGGTTGTGTATCATCATATCATCTTCATGTGTGATTTTTTTTGTGAATTTAGATGACCTTTTGCCATGATTTGCACGAGTTTTTATAAAGTTATGGTTTCCACCAGATATGTTCTCTTTTTTAAAATGCATAAATCTGAAAGGCCAAAAACGATCGATATTTGGACTATACTCCCTCCTTCCCTGTTTATAAGGCATGGTGGAACATGACACGGTCTTCTAAACAACACTTTGACCATTTATTTATCATATATTATATCACTTTTGATTAGAAATTTATAATCATTGTAAAATATATTTGATTATGAATCCAATCATATGAAATTTGCATTATAAAAATAAAAATTTAATAGTCAAATTATTGGTCAAAGATGACAAGGTTTGAATCTTGATATACGTGTATGCCTTATAAACAGGGAAGGAGGGAGTATTTTGGAACGTAGGAAGCATAAGCAAGTGGTGAAGTGGACACGGGCAGGTGTTACGTTTGAGCAGCAAGCAAGCGAGCTGCATGCAGAGCCTGGTTGCCTGGTTGGTGCCGCGCTAGCTAGGAACTGGTCAACCGGAGAATAAGAAGAGACGGGTTGGAGGCTAGGTTCACTGCCAGGGTTTATAAGGGTTCCATTTCTGTAATGTATTTACAAGAAGTCACGGTTCTGGATCAATATTTCTTCGACATATGTCACGATGATAAAGGGCCACACAGCTCGCTCACTTCTTTCAAAAGGGAACCAAAATTTTCTAGGCGCGACAAGGCGCTTAGTTGACATGATTTCTGTCTTTGTTTTTTTACTACGTATTATGAGAAGCAACCTTTAGATTGTGGACTTTTAAAGCTATAAGCTTAGATAGTGAAAATCTGATAGTCTATAGGGCATCTTATACTGTGAAAGGATGGACTGCTGCACGTTGTAGTATAGTTCACGTCTACAAGGGTAGCCTAATTTTATAGCAAGATAAGACAAAGTGCTCACCTAGTAGTATAGTGGATGGTCAATATTTTTGTTTTAAAAACACAGACACACGCTTACATGCATGCCTAAGTTGTTTTTATAGTCATGAGATGACAAATTGCTTACATAGTAAGTACAGTGGATCAATATTTTTGTTTTGTGGTTTAAGGCAGGAACTAGATGGACGACATACACTGACATGCACGTGTAACTTCTGTAATTGTGAGACTGAGTAAGAAGTCACCACAAGTACATCCAACTTGGTACGGGTCTTGCAATTTTTCGGTTCTATTTTAGGATTTAAATGGCGCTATTCTTGATAGCAAGACATCTGTGGTGACTTTCTCAATCTCGAAGATCTGCCGGCTCAGTCTCTCGGAGGTGCTCATATGTGTAGAGTTGAGCATCTGCGTTTTTCCTGTATTTCGTAAAAAAATGAACAACAAATGCATATATTAGAATTAGAAAAAACTAAAATGATATGTAATTTAGGAAGGATGGAGTATTAATAAGCTAGCAGCCCCGACATTATTTCTCATGTTAGAGAGGACTAGGAGGTGCAGAGACTCGACAAACGGAGAGATGAGGCGTGGCTACCGCAGCAGCAGCGGTGTGCTGGTTTGGCTGGTGCTCCTGCGCACATGCTTCGAAGCACCTCGGGTTCAGGCTCAGCAAGCAGCAAGAACTGATCCGATCGAAGGTTGGACATTACTAGGCGCTACCTCCTTTACTATGCATGGTTGAGATTAAGTGTACATGCTTGCCTAGCTCAATTCACTTGCATGTTGACGCGTGCAGCGGCGGCGCTCAACACAATCCTGGGGAGATGGGGATGGAAAGCGACGCGGTCGCCGGCGTGGAACATCAGCGGCGAGCCCTGCAGCGGCGCCGCCGTCGACGACGGCGTGGGGCTCGACGGCAACAGCGAGTTCAACCCGGGCATCAAGTGCGACTGTTCCTTCAACAG
This sequence comes from Panicum virgatum, assembly GCF_016808335.1. Taxonomy (NCBI): domain Eukaryota; kingdom Viridiplantae; phylum Streptophyta; class Magnoliopsida; order Poales; family Poaceae; genus Panicum; species Panicum virgatum. The sequence continues at coordinate 10,220,148 of NC_053146.1, forward strand.
CAACACCGTCTGCCACATCACCATGCTGTACGTATATATGCCCAGTCTAGCTTGTTTCAGTTGCGCACTAGGTGCTCGACGCCGGCACCAAGAGGCCATGTCGTCACGAAAATGCTTTAGTACTAGCTTAAGTTCTACCAATTTGTCCATGGAAGCTTGCAAGAACATGGGACCGTGCTCCTCTCTCTCTCTCTCTCTCTCTCTCTCTCTCTCTCTCTCTCTATATATATATATATATATATATATATATATATTAAGAAAGGAAATATGAACTAGCTAGTACAGAATGGACCAATGTAAAAAATAAAATTACAATTAAATATGAGAAACGTCTCTTTTCCACTGCATCCATTACAGCCATGACAACTCTGTGTTGTTCCTTATCACTATCGTTCCTGTTGGCAGTGGAAGAGCCGTGCTTTATAAATAAAAGATCAAATCCCCTCTTAAGATAAACATCTTGATAAATATGTATTCACAGTTCGTCATTTAACCTTAGACAGTTGGGAGGGAAATGGAAGGAAAAGAACGACTGAAACGGAAGGGAAAATCTGTTTTTTCCCCGAAAAAAAAATAAAGAGTGCCACAGTTCTGTCGGTTCATTATTGCTCTCACGTTGTTTCTGAAGGTTGGAGGTTACCAACCAAATGATAGTCGGAAACGAAATCTAACACAAACCAGTTCTTATGAACTGAAACTGTATTACCCTTTTGTACTAGTACCAACTGAATCATTTTTCCAACTTCTTTAATTTGTACAGGAAGGTATACGCATTGAATGTTGTCGGTCAGATACCTTCAGAACTGCAGAACCTCACCTACCTAACTTACCTGTATTTCTATCGAACTCCTATTTTCTGTCTTGATGATGAACAAATAAATCAATGTTTTAAATTCTTTGCTGTTAATGTGCTAGATGTTTCTGGTGTTGCTTCAGGAACCTTGATCAAAATTACTTGATGGGTCCAATTCCATCATTCATTGGGCAATTTTCTGGAATGCAACACTTGTAGGAGTTATAATACCTCAAGCTCTAAAATTCTTGTAATCTCCATCTGTTAGTGTTGTCTGAAGTCTGAACTATATTCCATTCTTTTTTAAAAGGAGCCTGGGATTCAATCCATTCTCTGGGCCACTTCCAAAGGAACTTGGGAACCTCACGAATCTCAATTTGCTGTAAGAAGTCTCTTCTTTCCTATATAGGTCCTCGACTTTCAACTATAGTTTTTAGCAATGTCCTATAGATTAATGATAGCCTGATGTTATACAACCATATCTAACCATATGGCACAAACTATGTGCATAACTTCTCATCAAGAAAGTAACTTATATGTTAAGAACATCCGTGTAATTTCCATTGTCAAATGGTGCTTCGTTTGTTCGATGAGATGCGAATGGAGAATATTTGAATCAAAAGGCTCATCAGGGAAAGCATGCCCCTTTTTCCACCAGTAGCATGGCACCCAAATGAATTCTGTACTCCTGACCTGTGTCCTTTTGTTTCAGAGGCATCAGTTTGGACAATTTTAGCGGTGGACTTCCTGAAGATCTGGGCAATCTGTCCAAACTTGAGCAATTGTAAGACGGCCCCTTTCTAATTGCTAAAACACTACTTCTAGTAGCACTAGAATATGACTGGGAGATCTCTGTTGTTGAACATGATAATTTCTGCAATATTTACCCAACAGGTACATTGATAGTAGTGGCTTTAGCGGTCCCTTCCCTTCAACGTTCTCAAAGCTTAAAAAGCTGAAGATTCTGTACGGTCAACAATGGTGCCACAATTTATTGTTCATTGTGCTTCTGTATTTTCAATGTTAAATATTTTGTTGTGCTTGCAGGCGAGCATCGGATAATGATTTCACAGGGAAAATACCTGATTATTTTGGGAGTTTGACAAATATGGAAGATCTGTAAGAATAGTTATTAATTAGTCAACACGTCATGTATTATTCAGGAGATAACTGGAAATTATGCAGCAGAACTTTTCTACATATGTTCTTCGCATTTGAATTAGGAGTTTAGGTCGCATGTCCATGTCATTAAACTGATCCGCACAACATATGGATACAATATAGTTTGCTTTTTCTATATTCAAAGATGGATTTGGTATGGTATTACTTCTTTTCTGAAAGCATGAACTTGTAGGGTACTCCACGGAAATTCTTTTGAGGGCCCGATTCCAGCAAGTTTGTCTAATCTAACCAGGCTGACAAACTTGTAAGTATTTCATACTTTGGCAACATTGTTCCTGTGCTAGTTTAGAAGGTCAAGTTTGTCAAAATAACTGATGTTCTAAATACAATGACCAGAATTGTTGGTGATATTGTAAATGGAAGCTCTTCGTTGGCCTTCATCAGTAGTCTGACATCTTTGAGTACCCTGTTCGTGACACCTTTAACCGTAAACCTTACAGTTTATTATATTGGCTAGTTACTGAGATTAAATATCTTTCTTACAGGATATTGAGGAACTGCAAGTTATCTGGTAATCTTGGAGCAGTTAATATTTCTAAGCTTGCAAATTTAATCTTGCTGTAAGTTTTAATCAACGGGCCATTGTCCCAGTTTATGATGTTATTGTTTTCTTTTCTGAAATTTAATGTGAAGTGTCCACTCAAGTAACATTGCTCTCAAATGGCACAGGGACTTGAGTTTTAATAATATCACAGGTCAAGTTCCTCGATCAATCCTTACTCTGGACAAACTTGAATTCCTGTAAGGAATTCTCTATTGATTATTTCCATTATACAAACACCACCTAAGCTGATGTCCATGCTTCATCATCTTGTACCATACCCATTTCAGGTTTCTTGGGAACAATAGCCTTACAGGAAGCCTACCTGATGTGAAAAGTGTTTTATTAAAAAATTTGTATGTCAACCAATTCAGCATAGAATTAAATTTCCTGTATAGAACAAATTATTTGACTAATTTAATGGCAGGTTCGTTATTTCACATGTAAGTTAATTTATTTTATTTGCAGAGATTTTTCATATAACCGGCTCACCGGAAGGTTTCCTTCTTGGACTACTGAGAGCGATTTGCATCTGTAAGTTAAACATTTCTGAAATTTGTGTTTCCTACTTAAGAGGAGAGAATTGAATATACTCAAATTTTTGTTTCGTACAAGGAATTTGGTGGCAAACAACTTCGTTCTTGATAGCACCAACGACAGGTAGGCATCTAATTATACTTCTGCAGGAGTTGAATTTTAATAGAATCTTTCTAACAACTTGTAAAATTCAATTATGTGCACAGTATTCTACCTTCAGGACTAAACTGCCTCCAGCAAGACACTCCTTGTTTCCTTGGTTCTCCACAATGTATATTTTTCACTCTTCATCAACCATAGCAGGTAACAGGATGTCAGGGATCTTGGTAAAAGGTTATAGTAATTATGTACCTCTTAACTGCAGATTATTCCTTCGCGGTAGACTGCGGCAGTAATAGGTCTATGACAGGGTCAGATAATACTATGTACGATGTAGATCCTACAGACCTTGGGGCTTCATCATATTATGTTACCGGTCAAACAAGATGGGGTGTCAGCAATGTAGGAAAATTCAACCAGGCCCCAAATGGAAGTAACATAATATATAGCTCCATCGAGCAGTTTCAGAATGCAGCAGATTCAGAACTGTTCCAAACAGCAAGGATGTCAGCATCGTCACTGAGATACTACGGCCTTGGACTTGAGAATGGAAATTACACTGTTGTGCTTCAATTTGCAGAGACTGCTTATCCGGACACACAGACTTGGCAAAGCCTAGGAAGGAGAGTCTTTGACATATATGTCCAGGTACGTATAAATTGAATGCATGCATGATATGATTTAATAAACAGTTTAATTCTTTGTTTGAGAGTGCTCATATTTTCATGTGCTTAGGGTTCTCTTAGAGAAAAGAACTTCAATATAAGGAAGACAGCTGGTGGAAAATCTTTTACTGCAGTTAGCAAGAGTTACACAGCAACTGTGTCAAAAAACTTCCTTGAGATCCATCTCTTCTGGGCTGGCAAGGGCACTTGCTGCATCCCTAAACAAGGTTACTATGGGCCGATGATCTCAGCATTAAGCGTTACTCCAGGTAAGCCCAGCCTAATCATTAGGTTAGCGTAAAGAAGAAGTTCATTACATTGGCTTTTCTCAGATAAACAAAACCCTTAGGCCTCAGCTTTTTTTCCAGATTTTACTCCAACTGTGCGAAATGGTGTACTGAAAAAGAAAAGCAAAGCTGGAGCAATTACTGGAATAGTGATCGGTGCAGCAGTTTTAGGATTAGCAGCCTTATTTGGAATATTTGTGTTAACTAAAAGGAGAAGAAGGCTAGCACGACAGCAACAAGGTATCAGATAACTCACTATTTGTAGGGCATAACCCATACATAATAATTCTCAGATGAACTATTTTCTCATGCATGTATCCTCGAAAAATGTAGAACTGTACGACCTGATTGGACAACCTGATGTCTTCAGTTATGCTGAACTCAAGTTAGCTACAGATAATTTCAGCCCTCAGAACATTCTTGGAGAAGGCGGATACGGGCCAGTCTATAAGGTTTGCTTCTCCCATTTAATTTGGTCTTGCGAAATAGCGACTGAGTATTTTTCTTATTTGGTATATGTTAGCTGAATATAACTCTACAGCGGCCTTGTTGGCCTCTGGTCAAAATACACATGTAACTTTAGTAACGCCTTTATTTGGCAGGGTACACTAACTGATGGAAGAGCAATAGCCGTGAAACAACTCTCTGAATCATCTCATCAGGGGAAAAGACAGTTCGTGGCAGAGGTTGCAACCATTTCTGCTGTCCAACACAGGAATCTTGTCAAACTGCATGGATGCTGCATTGACAGTAACACACATTTGTTGGTCTATGAGTACCTTGAAAATGGAAGCCTTGATCGAGCTCTCTTCGGTGAGCACACTTCTGCTCATCCCTGTTACCTTCAAAATTGCCTCTGTTTCATCCCTCCTAATAAAACCTTGCTTCATCAACTCTCAATAATTTCCTTCTCTGCATTTTGCCATCATCTTAATTTCAAGGCCTTATTAATTTCTGCATTAACAGGAAAAAATAGTAGGTTGAAGCTAGACTGGTCAACACGCTTTGAGATCATTTTAGGCATTGCCAGAGGCCTAGCTTATCTTCATGAGGAGTCCAGCATCCGCATCGTGCACAGGGACATCAAGGCCAGCAATGTGCTCCTTGACACCGATCTCACCCCCAAGGTCTCCGACTTTGGACTCGCCAAGCTCTACGACGAGAACAAGTCGCATGTCAGCACGACAAGAATCGCAGGCACATTGTGAGAAAATTTCACTACTGCTGTTCTTATGATGACTGCACCTTCCAACACCTCAGCTGAGTTTAACTTCCCTCACCTCACCATTGTTCAAGTGGCTATCTGGCTCCTGAGTATGCAATGAGAGGCCAGCTGACTGAAAAGGCCGACGTCTTCGCATTCGGGGTGGTCGCTCTGGAGGCTGTCTCTGGCCAACCCAACACCAGTAACTCCCTCGAGGAAAGTGACATCTATATCTTAGAAAGGGTAAGCAGTTCGACGATCTTTCCATCTATCCAGGAGTGCTGATGAAGATGAACCCATTCTTAGTTCTTACTGTTACTGAATGTTGCTGTGCCTATGTTAACTTAACAGGCATGGGACCTGTACGAAGGGGAGCAACCACTGCGAATCCTGGACCCAAGACTGGAGAAGTTCGACGCCGGGGAAGCTCTGAGAGTCATCCATGTCGCGCTCATGTGCACGCAGGGCTCGCCGCACCGGCGGCCGCCGATGTCGAGGGTGGTGGCAATGCTTACCGGGAAAGCCGAGGTGGCTGAGGAGATGGCGAAGCCAAGCGACGCCATCATCACTGAATCGCAGCTCAGGGGCAGGGACAGTAGCTGCGGCACGAGCAGCTACTGGGGGTTGTCGACCACCCCTGAGTTCAGCAGGCAGAAAGAGGTCGACCCTCTCACCCAGTCGCCGACGATCGCCAGAGCAAGCCACGAGATCGAGGGAAGGTGAAAACAAAGATGATCGCTGCTGAAGGTGGTCGGTTTGATGAGGTGAACGTTTCAGATTCTGTTAAATATGAGTTGGAAAAACATCTCGTTCTGAATTATTGTACTGTCAGGTGGAAAAGGTATCACTCCTTGTATAACGAATAAATGGGTTTACATGTTGTATGACCCTAGTTTGGAACTTTGGATTGTAGTTTTGGTAATTAATGATAACGGTCAATGTAAAGTGGTATGGATTGCTACATATAAGGTTTATTCTCATGATTGCAATTTGATGTGTTCGGGATATCAACCATCCCAAAGGATCAAGTCCAGGCAAACCTTCATGAAGATACATACAAGGGCCTACTGCCCACTTAGTTAGACAAGCGATCATGGTGTTAAGAGAGATCACCTTCGTAGCTAGATCTAACATCTTTAGGTTTGCTTTCCTAATAGATGATGCAAACGGGTTTAGGTAGCTCCAATAAATCTAAGAAAAAGCCTAATCATCAACGAAAGAGAAATCATAAACTCGGAGTCTGAGGAATGATTGGGGTGAATTGGGCTTGCTGACTGCTGTAGCTGGTACCAAGTCCTGATGCCCCCCTGAAGCACGTCATAATTTCCTTCAACAGAGCCAAGTCATGGGAACAATGCCAGAGATTCTGATTAAATTCTTCAGAGCTCAGATATAACCAAAAAAAAAAGGCTGCAAGGATGCTGCATGGTACAATGCCAAATAAGAAGATGGTGCACAGGTGCAGTGATACGTAGAGCCATAAACTTTGGAGGATCAGGCTGCTGGAACTTTCAAGGCCAAAAGATCCATGAAGATGCATAGTACAATACCAACATGCAACATTCAGTCACATTGTTTTTCTACATTTTATTTATTACTACACCAATATTATCAGAGGCATCCAAAAACTTCAACAGCTGAATGAGCTAACTTTGCGCACCATGTTTAAACTCAACCTATTAATTGGCTGCCTCAGGCAGTGCTGCATTCTGTATGACAGGATATCTAACATAATGCATTTGCTGGCTGTTGCTCCTTAACAACTTCAAGTGCATCTGCATCTCAGTCTCCATGGGACTGACTAGTACAGTTCACCTTCCTTGTGGGTATGGATCACACAGTCGGACCTCGGGTAGGACACGCAGGTGAGAACATATCCCTCAGCCTGCTGTGCATCATCGAGGAATGATCCATCTGACTGATCGACAATGCCAGTCTCAATTTTGCCAGCGCAGGTAGAGCAAGCCCCAGCACGGCACGAGTATGGCAGCTCCACTCCAGCGGATTCAGCAGAGTCCAGGATGTAGGTATCATCTTGAGCCTCAAACTCATGCACGTCCCCTTCGGGTGAGACGAGCTTCACCTTGTAGACAGCCATTGCAGCAAGACCAAGCTTCCTGAAGGTTTTCAGGCCAGAGGTCACGGAGGGGTGGCTGACAAAACTCACAGATGAAGGACTCTTCACTGCAGCAGTGGAGACTTGAATGCCAAAGTTGGTACTGAGAGTGCATGAAGTTGAGAGTGTGGATGCCGCCATCTCGCAGTGTTAACCTTAATAAGCACATTTAGAAATGCACCACAAGTGGGACCATGTAACATCATTTAACAAGAATTTTCCTAGCATAAAAAAAACATGATTGAACAAGAAGTCTAAAATTTCAGTTAACAAGCAAGGTGGCAATAGAAGCTATAAGGAAATCTAGGAAACTATGATATGCACTAAGGTACATTTTTAGGACAAAAAAATCACACAGGTCTTCCCATTAGTCAGATTAAATCAATCTAGAGATCAAAATAAGTATCAGCAATTCAGCATACATGACTGTGCCTTTGTTGTACTGCAACCGATCAGGAATACCTCCTTTTTAGTATGTTCATATAAACAGAACTAAATATTGCATTCACCCAAATAGTGACAGGAAGTCTATAGTGTACTATACTATCTACTTATACTCTTATAGAAAATTAGAAAACAAACAAAGAGGAAACTTTCAATTACAAAACTTACTTTATGTGATATCAGATACGAAATTCGAAGGTAAATAATGATCATGGGACCATGACCGAAATGTACCAAAACTACATGCCATGTTCCTCTCTGTTCTAAGACTCTACAATCATATACTTGAGTGTATGTAACTTGTTACTTTTTTTCTGAGGAAAGAAAAGGAAAATGAATAACAATATAAATTAATAAATCTGTCGGCCCCTCTGCACTACCAACCTTAGATGCTTGACGAGTAGCAATTCTATCTTTTTTTCACTCAATTAACCATTTTGTACAGTCCACCTTGTACTTTGTTTTAGAATCTTGACAAAGAATGAGTAAAAGGACAGCCTAACAAGAAGGTACGACCCAACTCTGCAACACCTGGAGTCAGAGATGCTGAAATGAAATCACTGGTTACAGAAACTTCTCGGCACCAGGTAATGATTCGAGGGTGTTTGGTGCGGCTCCAGCTCCAGCTCCGCCGGCAGCTCCTGCCGGAGCCGCACCAAACGCCCGTTCGGTGGAGCGCTTCTGCTACAGGCGGATGGGAGAGCCGGAGCCCTTTTCCATGGGGCACAGGCGGAGCCAGCGGAGCCATTGATCGCAGCTTCGACTGCTCCGGCTCCAGCTCCGCCCTCGCGCTGAGCCCTCCCAAACGGCCAGGAAGTAGAAACCACGCACAGCAATACCTTAATCTCCCTATACAGTAGCATGCTTTTGCAATTCTACCCCATGGCTGCAAAACCTGTCATAAACCCAAAACCACAGAACCATACAGCTTAGCTGCTCCCCTGCTCATAAACCCCTCTCAAGACCATTTCGTATTTTCGTTGGGTGAAACACAAGTCACACGATAGTACGATACGATAGGCAACCCTCGCCACGAAAGTTAAAGAACTTGAGCCCCGAAATAGGAAAGGAAAACAACGCAAAACCATAAAACATGTATCCTCCCACAAATTGATTAAATCAAACAAAGATTATAGCACCTACGCACGGCTACACCTGAGCAAGGAATCTTTTCCTTCAGATCAAGAACCCCTTTTATTCTTTGATCTCAATGCCAATCATCTACAAGAATCCCTACAGCTTTGAGCTAGATTAATACTCAGTTAATCCCAACCCCTCGTGGAATCGGTGATAGTTAGCTCAAAGCAGCCAGAGCAACATCTGCCCGGCCCAGCTCGAAGGAAAAGCAAGGCAATCGCACGGCGGCACAGACCAAAACAGGGAGCGGAGGAGGAGACGAGAACGGGGCGCCCGGATCGTACCTCGAGTTGGTAGCGGAGGAATCGACGGCCTGGGAGGTCGGCGGCTGCTGCGGGGTCGGAGCGGCGGTGGCGGAGGCAACGAGGCGAGGGGGAGGAAGCTTTCGTTTGCTCGCGCACGAGTGGGAGCCTGGGACCACTTGGGCTCTGTTCGCTAGTCTTTTTCCGGCTTATTTCGGCTTATTTTGGTTTATTTTCTCTCACATGGTACTATTAAATCAGCCGAAATCAGCCGGTTTTTCCACCAGCCGAACAGCCCCTTGAAGGCGGCTCCGCTTCTGCCGCGTGCGCGGTGCGCTCAGGGCCTGTTTTCGCCAGGGTTTTTTTATCCGACCGTTTGGACCGAACCGCCGGCGCCCGGTTCCGGCTAACCGGTCCGGTTTGACCGGTTACCGGTAAAAACCGGTCAAACTCAAATTTAAATTCAAAACCCGCAGTTATACCGGTTTCGAACGGCTAACCGGCCGGTTAGACCGGTTTACCGGTCCGGTTTGACTGGTTACCGGTCGGTTTGACTGGTAACCCGCTAAATTCATTTTTTTTGTTTAAATTCAAATATCAGCAAAGTATACTAAATGAATGTTTGTATAACATGTTTTAGCCTAAATGAACCCTCCAACCTTTTTTCCTACTTTTACATTGTATTTGTATACTTTTGTATGCACGTTTTTTTTAACTTCAAATGCTCGCAAAGTATACTAAATGAACAAATATTTGAAAAAATTTGACATCATTAGATTCGGCGCAACTTGAAGTATTTTTAAGATTTTTTTAGGATTTTTCCATTTTTTAGAATTCAAATTTAAAATTTGAATTTGGGCCGGTTTAAAACCGGCCGGAACTGGAACCGGTCCGGTCCGGGCCGGTTAGACCGGTAACGGCGGTAACCGGACCGGTTCCGGCCGGTTTGGTGAACCCTGGTTTTCGCACGGCTCTCCCTCCTGCTCATCTGACTTCTCTTATGGAGCGTCTTCTCAGATCGAGTTGAAATCATTTTAAAAAATATTTAATAAAATAGTTTTTATGTTCCTACTTTGCTTGCATTGAAGTGGAAGCCGTCCATAAAATTGGCGAAGCCACAATTTTGCAACTTCACCACACTAGTGGAAGCTAAAAATGACTTCATAGTCAGTTTCACCACAGAAGCCAGTCCAAAAATTTTGTTTGGGAAGACTTCAGCTAAAGCTGCTTTTGAAGCCCTCCAAAACACACCCTCAGTAATAGGGATGGCAATTTTACCCGCGGGTGCGGGTACCCGCGAGTACCCGACCCGACAGGTGAGGGTATGGGTATGAAATTTTACCCGCGGGTATGAGTATAGGTACAAAATTTCACCCGCGGGTAGAGCGTATGTAAAAAAATTTATCCGCGGGTACCCATCGGGTACCCGAAATACAAAAAACAATCTAGTGAACTCTTATCATTCACAAATTTTATGTCTCATTTTCTTGTGATTGTATGAACTAAATAGATGGATAATGAGATTGTGTGAACTAATAGATGTGAAAATAATATTGACATTGTGCTTATTATTTGTAGTGTAGCATATGATCATTGTTATTTTTTTAGATGAAATACATAACTAGAATTGAACGCATGTATTTACATCCAACTACAAAATAGATGTTGAAAATAAGAAAAAAGATGGTGCAAGATGATCCGTTTAGTTTTACTAATACTTTGTGTTTGCTTATATAGATGATAAATTCAAAATATGCTAGTCAATACGATCAAATGATACATTATTTATGTTATTATTAAAATACCCAATGGGTATTCGAAACTCGACCCGTACCCGGCGGGTATGAGTACGGGTATAAAATTGTACCTGCTAGGCTTCGCGGGTAAGAGTATGCCTTATAGTTTCGGATATTGTCGCGGGCGGGTATTTGCTCTACCCGCACTTTATCCGACCCGTTACCATCCCCACTCATTAATGTTGCTGCTATGCTGCGGGCCTGGACCGGGCTGGGTAAAGCCCAAATGCTTCGATCGGACCTGCTTATTAGACTCAGCCCAGTAAGGCTATCGATATTCGGATAAAAAAAATTTATGTTTTTCTTTGTGACGTGCTTCACGTAATTTCGTGAGAGATAGTAAATGTTTATAATCAGCTAAAGTATGTTTCACTTGTTGATTTTTTAAAAAACAGTAACTTGTTTGGTTGCATTTCTTTTCACTTGGATACAGTGCGCGGAGAAACAAAAGCATTGTGCGTATATGGTTATGCTTAACTAAACTATCATTATCTACAGAGGTATTCCATGTTAAGAAAGACTACGGGAAAAAATGTTAGATGTAACTAACATAGTATTATGATGTAAAATAATTAGTGTTAGATAATTATATGATTTATTCGATTGGCTATATTTTTAAATAAAATATATACCATTTCAAACTTTGGTTCGGATATTCATCATTAATTCTCTACTCAGACTGATGGTTAAAATCATCAGGAATAATCATCCGATCCTGGGTCGGATTTAAGCTGTGCCTATCCAATCAAAAGATTATAAATATAATTTTAGCACTCCCTCAATTATAACCACAGATAAATTGCCCATCCCAACTATTGATCCACACAACACTCTGTTTAGTTTGTCCGGCAATCAGTCAGCAGTGGTTTTCTTTCACACCAAATCAGCACCAGCCACCAGCTATCAGCCAGGCTGCAATACTTTTCTCTCATAACAAATCAGCACCAGCTACCAGCTACCAGCCACAGTCAAACGAATAGAGTGAGATTTTGAGTTGTTTCACCTCTCCATAACTGATGTTTTATTTCAAAATTCATGTCAAATTGTTCAAAAATGTTTATATTTCTAGCAGTCAAAGGGTGTGTTTAGTTGGTAAAAAAGTTTGAGTTTTGGTACTGTAACACATTTCGTTGTTACTTGACAATAATATCCAATTATGAACTAATTAGGTTTAAAAAATTCATCTCATGCTAATCAGGTAGACTATGTAATTAGTTATTTTTTCAACTACATTTAATATTTCATATATATGTCCGAAGATTCGATGTGACAGGTACTTTAGGAAAGACAAAATAGTCACTTTGATCCTTCAACTTTGCCCCAAAGGTCAAGTTTGTCCCACAACTTTCAAAAAGACCAATTTGATCTCTCAACTTTTGTTTCTAAACCAAACTTGTCTCCTATATTGATGTGATGCTCCATAATACCCTGAGATAGATGTGAAAAGTCAATTTTACCCTTAGGTTCTTCTCATACTCAATTTTTATTATTGTATAGTTGTAATCAATCAATAATAGATCACAATAGATCTATTATTCTGTCGGCTGATTTGATGTCTCTCGTATTCGTTGAAATGCCTTTTCTTATTTAATTTAGTCTAGATCACATAATGATATCGTGCACGTATTTGATTAACTTGTTGCATCACTGCTAAACATGCAGATTGTGAAGGAGAGAAAATAACCAAGGGTAACGATGACTTTTTAGCATTAGTCATATGGTATTATGGAGCACTACATAACTATAGGGACAAATTTGACCTAAAAACATAGGTTGAGGGACCAAATTAATCTTTTTGAAAGTTGAAGGACCAAATTGACCATTGGAGCGAAGTTGAAGGACCAAAGTGCATATATTACCTTTAGGAAATTTTTCACAAACTAAATAGGGCCAAAGTCTAATTGGCCTCCACGCGCGGCTGACAGCGACGACTGCTGCCGACAGTCCCGTCGACTACTCCTGCTAATGGGGCGGGGCTTGACGGGTTTTTTTGGGTGGGTTTTAATACGGGTACTATTAGATGGCTGAAAATGGGTGACACTATGAAACGGATTAGGGCGGGTTTGGTTGACGACACAGACGGGTTGGGGCGCTATGGTAGTCGATCGGCGCGTAAGTCGCATATCATCTTCCGTTGTGACTTCGGGTTGGGGCATTGGGGCGACGGGTGGGTTGGGGCGGGTGGTAGTTAGGGCTCTTGAAATATGGGTAGGGTCGGATTTGGAGCGGGTTCAACTCCATTAGGACACTAGCAATGGAGGGTAAGAAGAAGGGTAATAAGACTTTACTACCGGTAAGATACATTGTGAAGAGAAAGAGAGAAAGAGAAAGCGGATGATAACACCATCCGGCAGTAGCACTACTACCTGCTAACAAGGAATAAAAAATTTATATTCTCTCTCACACCCTCGCTTCCGCCTACTGCAAGCCAGCCTGCCAGCACCATTTTTACCGGATGGACATTGTGCAAACGATTTGGGCTCTGTTTAGATGCGAAAAATTTACGAAAAGTGAAGCTGAAAAGTACTGTAGCACTTTTCATTTGTATGAGATAAATATTGTTCTATTATAGACTAACTAGGCTCAAAAAATTCATCTCGCAATGTACATCCAAACTGTGCAATAAGTTGTTTTGTTTACCCACATTTAGTGTTCTATGCATGCGTCATTTGCTATATTTAATGTTTCGATGTGATGGGAAATTTGAAAAGTTTGGAGGAACTAAACACAGCCTTGATGCCTGCTACCACCTGCTCTATGGCCCCACCTTCTTACCAGCCTTGGCAAGATACACAGCGGCTACCATAGCAGGCGTATCGTCGACCGCCGTAGCCCCACCCAGGGTTTCATTTCCCCGACCGGACCGACCTAACCGCCGGGATCTGGTACCGGTATACCGGTCCGGTTAGGCCGGTTACCGGTCGGTACCGGTAGAATTCAAAATTGAATTAAAAAAACGCAGTTCAAACCGTTCGGACCGGTATACCGGTCGGTTTGACCGGTTTACCGGCCGGTTTGGTCGGTTTGACTGGTAACCGGCCAAATTCAATTTTTTTTCTTTTTTGGTTTAAATTCAAATGCCCACAAAGTACACTAAATTAATGTTTGTATACCATATTTTAGCTTAAATGAACCCTCCAATCCTTTTTTTACTACTTTTACATTGTATTTGTATACTTTCGTATGCACGTTTTTTTGTTTAACTTTAAATCCCCGCAAACTATACTAAATGAATGAATTTTTGAGAAAATTTGATACCATTAAATTCGTCGCACCTTGAAGTATTTTTAAGAATTTTTTGAAATTTTTTTATTTTTTAAATTTAAATTTAAATTTTAAATTTGGGCCGGTTTGGTACCGACCCAAACCGAAACCGGGCCGGACCGGACCGGACCGGTTCCCACCTGAACCATGGCCCCACCAGCGCAGCCACCACCTCGCACCTTTTGACGGTTTGACCACGCCTCCCCCATCCCCGTCTCCGCCCCCGCCGCTCCTTCGAGTGACCGTACGCCGCACCCCGCCAATCCCCGAAACCCTAGGGGGCGCCACCATCGCCGGCGGCCCGCGGCCATGGACGGCGCCGCGGCGGCGGCGGCCACGGAGCTGCGCGAGGCCCACCGCCTGGCGGGCCACACCGACCGCGTGTGGGCGCTCGCCTGGAACCCCGCCGGCGCCGTCCCCGTCCTCGCCTCCTGCAGCGGCGACAAGACCGTCCGGATCTGGAAGCGCGCCCCCGACGGCGCCTGGCGCTGCACGGTAAGCCGCCAAGCCCTCCTCCCATGGTGGAGCTTCGATTTCGTGTATGAGCTGAGGGGTTGGCGCGACGCCGATTAGCTCGCTCGATTGATCGATTCCGCCGGCCTGGTTGGTTTTCCTTTCCGTCAGGACGTGCTGGAGGACACACACAACCGCACGGTGAGGTCCTGCGCCTGGTCCCCCGACGGGAGGCTGCTGGCCACCGCGAGCTTCGACGCCACCACCGCCGTGTGGGAGTACAACGGCGCCGACTTCGAGTGCGTCGCCACTCTGGAGGTGAGTCGCTGGACTTGAGAATCGTGGTTGGGCGGCGCCACCGCCTGCTGCTGCCCTGGTGTTCGTGTGGATGCTGACTCTGCCGCTGCGGGTGCGCAGGGGCACGAGAACGAGGTGAAGAGCGTGTCTTGGAGCCCTTCCGGGTCGCTGCTTGCGACGTGCAGCCGGGACAAGGCAGCGTGGATATGGGAGGTGCAGCCGGGGAATGAGTACGAGTGTGTGTCGGTGCTGCAGGGGCACACACAGGATGTCAAGATGGTGCAGTGGCACCCTTTGCTCGATATTCTGGTCTCTGTCAGCTATGATAATACAATCAGGGTAAGAACTTTGTCCACCTCTGAACAAAAGCGTATGTTACGTGATCGCATTAGCTTGGCCTGTGTGTTGTGTTTGTCATCTTCTCTTTCCTAGTGGATTTGCTATTTCGGGATGCTATAACTCAGGAGCGGGGAAAAAAGAAGGGTGGAGCCTCTTTATTCGCCTGCTATTAAAATTGTTTGAAATCGCAGCTTGTACTATGCAGGTCTGGGTTGATGATGGGGACGATGAGTGGCACTGTGTACAGACATTAACCGAAGCCAATAACTGGTAAGGAGCTATTTGGTATATTGCTCTTTTTGTCGCCTTGTTTATTACATTATAATATCACATCCGAACCGCTAAATAACTAAATTCCTTCTTTGTTTGCCTGGATCCGCTAAATAACTGCCTGAAATTTCATCCCATTTTATTTCTTCTTTACTGCATTGTTGTTCATTCTACAATTTGGACTTAATTGTTGTCTATGAAAACCACCTTCAATATTTTGTTCTTGCATACTTTTAATCACTGTCTCCATTAGTTATTTCACCTACATTTTCCCCTGTTCTCGCTTTGCTGAAACATCATTCTGGGTTCGTGTCAAACATACAAAGTTAACAATGTGTTTTTTAGGATTTGCAGTTAACTTGTAGTTTTTCTTTTCACACAGTTCCTTATTGAGATCAATTTTGTGCCTCTTACAAAATATATGACCAATAGATAATTTTCTATCCTTATTCGTTGTCCTTGCCTTATCTACTGAGATTATGTTCGCTGACTTATAACAGAAGTACAGAACATGAATATTTCTTCTAGTTTCACTGCTTGACTGCTTGCAAATTGATCACATTTTCTTAATTCCAGTGGTCATTCATCAACAGTATGGGCAGTATCATTTAACCAGAAAGGTGATAGGATGGTCACATGCAGGTTTGTACTATGATACTTGATTAAGATTTCTTTTGCTGGGGTTTACGTAAAGCAGTTGCTAATGCCATACACCTGTTATTCAGTGATGACCGCACACTAAAAATATGGGACACCAGTGCTGATTTGTCTCAACCAAAAACTGGTGAAGGTCATGAATCTTGGTAAGATGCTATTTTTATTTTCTATGATCAATGCATATGTTCCCATCATGAGTGATATCCTTAAAGACTTTTCTAAAAATTAGGCTGCAGAAGAACCTGTCGTAGTAACAATTCTATTGCCACTCCCCAAACATCTACTATGGAATATGTATCAAACACATTAATGTCTCTATGCCATCTATTAATTTTGTTTCGGTGTATGGAAACTTTCTATTATCTACTAATTTTGTCCCATTGCAAATGTAGGACAACTAGGATGTACCTTTTCTTTACAGGAAAATGTATGCCTCGTATCATCCTTTGATATTGATTGAAGTTGACTACCTAAGATATGCATCATACTATGCTTTGCTTGATGAACATAAGTATACTTTAGTATAACTCCTCTAGTCTCTTTTCAGTTCATAGTATCTTTCAGGACAACTGGTAGCACCATTACATCTCTCTGTGACGCTAGATGCAGAAACTCTGTTGTCTTTCTGCATTACACATCATAACAGAATGATTTTTTCTTAATACATAACATAATGGTTACTATTTGATTTCAGGCGACACCTTTCTACTCTCACAGGATATCACGATCGAACAATTTTTTCAGTCCATTGGTCAAGGTCAGTTGAATTCTCATCCCCAAGATATCCTTGATAAATTAGCTTAGGCAAATTTGTCAGCTACAATGTAGGAACAGCTTCTAAATTGAGTCCGTCTTTATGAATCATGTCAATGTCATATTAGTCTCTGGCTTCTAATAGGGAGAATTGTGCACTCCACTATTTTATAAATTGTGTCCCATTGAATTTTATGTTGATAAACTTTATTATGCCACATATCATGATTTTTATTAAGGTCCTGTTTGGATACCCTTCAACTAAACTTTAGCATGCTAAAGTTTGGAACTTTTTTTTTTAGCAAACTAAAGATTGCTAAACTTTAGCAGGGGTTGTTTGGATCCCCTTGCTAAACTCTCCTAAGTGATGCACCAACCCCCATCAAGGCCATTAATTGCGAGGCCAATATTGACTTTCATCACTTTTAGCAGGTTTTAGCACCTCTTGGCTTGCTAAAGGCTAAAGCACTTTTTGGGCTCCAACTAAAGTTTACAAGTTTTAGTTGGACATGTTTGGATCCAAAATTGCTGAACTTTAGCAACTAAACTTTAGCAAAGGGATCCAAACAGGGCCTAACTAGTGGCTAGAAGCTAACAAGCCTGCTTAAAGCACTTTTGCCTGAATCAGAATATGCTGATTATAGATAGAATTCTTCCTGAATCAGAGCATTGATTTTGACCCTGTTTGTTTTCGCTTAGCTTATAATCTAAACGTGGCCGAGAGAAGCGAAGATTTTCTCGCTTCTCGATTCTCGCTTCTCGATTCTCGCTTCTCGTAGTTCAAATCTCTGAAGCGGATTACCACATAAGCGAAAATAAGCGAGGCGTTTGGTGGAATTATCGCTTCTTTCCACCGATAAGCCGATTATAATCAGAAACAAACAGGGGCTTTATAGCTTGAAACTTCATAGTATCATTGCTGTATATAGGTTGAGCGTTCTTTTTGCGGACACTCTTTTAATTCCCCAGCTTCTTTGGGCACCTTGCTTTGTGTTTGAGTAATCTAACATATTACTGCCATTCTGTGATTGTTGCATTTGCATCTCATGATTTCGTACTAATTTTAGTCGAACTGTATCTTATACTATTCTTGGCATTTCCCTGTTCCTTTTACATGGCAGTGAGGATGTTATAGCTAGTGGTGCTGGTGACGATGCAATCTGCTTATTTGCTGAGGAGAATAGTAGTATGGTACATTATCCTTCCATCCCACATTTGTTTTTTTTTCATGATTTCAGTCCTTATGTGCTACGTTTGTCTGGCCTTATTCAATTTATATTTGCAAAAATACACCATTCTAGTCATAATTTATTCAAGCTTTACTGGTAATGAAGGTTGAGGGCTGTTCATACATTTGGAAAGTTTACATGATCTTTGGATGGACAACTTTCTTATTTTTTTCATTTTTCTAGTGATTTGGATGGTTTGAATCAACTGCCAAATGATACGAGGCTCTTATTTTCCCTAACGTAGACATTATTGCACTACCAAAATGTCATTTTTCTTTTGCGAACCACAAAAAAGTCATACATTTGTCAGTAAAATTATTGGACAAATTGGGGGAAAGATACATGGTGTTTTTCTCAGAAGATTGATGTAATCCTGATGGTGCAGGTTGAGGGGCCTTCGTACAAACTAATACTGAAGAAAGAGAAGGCCCACGACATGGATATAAACTGTGTCCGATGGTGTCCTCAGGTAATTTCTGAGAATCATCAACAAATTGTCTCAATTTATTTAGATGGTGGGCAATGCCTGAGAATTAGTAATAAAATAGTCTCGATTTATCAGTTGGTTCAACGAATTTCATCTGCTCCTACCTTGTGTGTTTGCCTCTACTTCTATCCATAATGGTTCCTTATTTTTGGGTAGAAGTACTTATCTTCTCAAACAAATTTCTAGGACCCGAGGTTATCGGCATCTGCAAGCGACGATGGCACAGTGAAATTGTGGGAGCTGAGGGGGAGTGTACTGGATTGAGTTTTTTTTTCTGTTTACAATATACTCCTAGTTCTAGGTGTGTACCTTGAGATTATAGAGCAGATTAGGCATCACCTTTGGGGTTTCTGTTTTACCAAACTCTGCCCCCTGTTTTGTTTATACTTGTATGTCAAGAGGGTGATTGGTGATGTTCTTTGATCAGATTTACCATGCAAACTAAGAACAATGCCATCCTACCACGATGTGGAATTGTCTGCTTGTACATTATGGTCCAGCCATTTTTACAAATAAGTTATCCAAGATGCAGCTCGCCTCAATGATAGACTCCAAAGTACAGATTTATAATTTCTTGTTCCAATGGTTTCAAACCTTGGTGATATGAAGTTGGTTTACAACAACGGGGTTTAAGAAATTTATGCCCCTGCAACCCCTTGGTGAGGTTGGCAAACGGTGATCGATGATGAGAAATGGTCTGTGCATGTAATTTTGGTTATTACTATACTTGCTATACATTCTCTGTGTAACTGAATTGATTCCTGTTAGCGTTTCACTTGAATGGCTGACAATTTAGTGATATTGACCATGATTCGGAACATGGATTTAATTTGTTAATACACAAATCAGTGGTGTGGGTCCCCAGAGGTGTCCGCTAAGTGTTGGATCCATATCCCTTTGTGGAGGGCAAACAAATGTTACCACATTTCGTTGAACATATGCGATTAATTTTGTATTGAAGAGCCAAAGCAATGAGAAAATGACTTGTCAGGGTATCGTGCATTTCCGGAGACCACTTGTTGGTTAACCAGGTTTGGTGGCCTGAGTTCTCAACGTTTTAGTATGATTTGTATGTTGCTTTCCAGTGGATCCAGGACAGGTGCAGGTACACTTTCAGCTCTGCACCTGCATCGTCTTTAACACCTTGCAAATAAGATCAAATGTGCAATGGGAACCTTAGTGGGGGTGGTAAACGTTTGATTGAATAGCTGGTAAACTAGTGGCTGGAGTTCCGGGCACAAGACTCGAGATCAACCATCCTGTAGAGTTTAACAATTCCGTGGAAGCAAACAAAAATGGAAATTGTAAGCAGGAACCCTCTAACCCGAGAGTGGGCTTAACCGTGTCAATAAGGAAGATGGCACCCCATGCTTTCTATTGGTAACAGCTTCTATCTCTTATAAACTTAGGTATAAGAAATCTGAAGCTGGTAGCAAGAACTAGTCTGGTGGCAAACTAAATTATCTCTGTTTGTGACATCGTTCCATTTGGGGGTATAACTAATCTAACACCGAAATATCTTAAAGAAGTATTACTGAATGATAGTCATCATTGACCGCAGTGCCACAATTGGGCTTACATACAACTCTTAGTTTACTCTATATATGTTATATTCAGCAAAGAGGAAAGAAGGAATACATTTTTTGACTAGATACACAAGAAACCAATCACTTCATATCAGGCTGGGCACACATTCTGAATACACCTCATATAGCAGTAGATGTTTCATGAAACCAAACTAGAGCGACGAGCGTATGCCAGTACACTTGATTTTATCAGCACAATTCACGTTCATCTCGACTCCTAGCTACCACTGCAGTAGTGATGTATCAATCTTACTATGTTTCATGCTTCGTGCAGTCAAACCCTTGACAAACGGACACCCAGACAATAAGTACAAGAAGCAAAAGGATTCCAAGAACCACCAACTTAATTTTCATGTTCTGCAACCAAGTCTTCCTACGAATTTTCACCCCTTGTTTCTTGAACTCCTGAGCCTGAATTACATACATACAACACAGGTTGATTATGCATGCCAGGAAGGAAAAGCAACACAAGACTGCTATTTTGAATTTTTTATATGGAATGACATATACCTGACTATGAAGATCAGAAGTTTTGTCTTGGAGTTCACTCAACTTTTCTCCACGATCCAATGTCTGAAGATACCACAAGAGGCAGAAATGAAGAAACTATAATAGGGACCCAGTTGAAGCCAACAATAAAAGGAATGGTGAAGTGCTCCAGGAATTCAACAAATATGTACAAGTATGGTAACATCTCCAACCTTTTTTTTACTTCTGTTTTCATGATCATTACAATGTCTATAGCAGCCATAAGAGCAAGTAGATAATTTCCATGCAACACACTCAACTTGTGCTAAGCCTGTACCATTTCTTTGAAGGATAATGATCGCAACTATGAATGATTTCCTGATGTCTGCATGCCATGTCTAATGTACAACTAAAGCAAGCATGATGGCTATCGTACTGGTGTGTAATCCTATTATCCTTCTAACATTAAACATTTTTTTTTTCAATTGAAACACCCTGTTCGGCTGGGCAACCAACGCTGGCTGGGTGGCTGTTTTGTACTGTAGCTACAGTGATTGTGTGTGATAACGTTCACCAGCCCCAGCCGCAGCAGTCACCAGCCAGCGCTGGAAACCCGCCAGCCGAACAGGCTGAAAGTCATGTACACTTACTCATGGGAACTGGGTGTGCATGCTTAAATTTAAATATAAGGAAACATAAAATGTAATCAATTTACCTACTAAAGTCGGCTACTTTTACTGAAGATGAAATCAAACTAACATCTAAAAGCAGGTTCAGGTAGCATAAAAATTTAGAGAACAATACACCTAACCAGGCAAATAAATTTACTAGTGGTGCATGCTCCCTTTGGAAAAAAAATGGCTTTGATTCTTCTCTGTGTGCTTAAGAAGTTATCTGTATTAATGAGACAATCCAATTATTAAAATAATAGCAGTAATGAAAAAAGATCTCTGTACATGAGTTATAATCGATTGGTTTCGGTGTCACCTTAACCAAGGATAGGACACATTAATCTTGTACCTTGGCCCATGAAATGCCTAAAAACACAACAATGTATGCACCCTTTATACAAAGGGAGGGATAACATACCTTTTCTATATTGTTTAACATGATATTTTTAACTTCTGAAACTTGGGCTTGCACTTTCAAAGTTTTGTCTAGTTCCTCTGAATGATCAAGAACATACTGAATGTGCTGCTTTATAATTGGTCTGCATTGATGAAAAGCTCAATTTTCAGAAAAGGATAAAACATTCTACGCAATTCTCAGCGCAACTTATTACAAAACATACCCATATTCTTTATTTAGACTTTTTGCAATAGCTGTATCAGCTTTACCGCCTCCATATCTCTTCATGAAGTCATCTTTTAACCTCTCAAGAAAGGCCACCGAGACATTCTTTGGAACAGATTCCTTCGCAACTACACAATAGGCTGCAAAATATTCAAAGAGCAAGGTGTCACCATGACTCTACAGATTATTATATAACCATGCAATCTATAGAAGTTAAAAAGTTGTGGCTGGATCGTCAAGGTCCACAACATCACTGTTAAGCTTTTGTGGCTCCAGGAGGTAGAGTTTTCTTCTGTGTGTACAAACAGAAATGCTTCCATCTATGAGACTGCAATTGTCAAAGAGAGCTTGAGATCCTGGTGTTGACAATGAAGAAGATTATTCAACACAAGACCTGAAATGGTTTCCCTTTCTTGTCTTCCATTTTTGTTTCATTGTGGAATGTTTTGTTGCCATAAGGACTGATGGTGCCTATTGGGGGTGATCCGGCTGTACAATTGCGACAGAACCCAAGATCGGTAATTCTCTTCTGTTATGTGCAATAAAATTTTGGGCAATCAGCTATTTGCATTTGATTATATGTTTGGCTGTAGTAGAATGTTGCTAAAAAGTTTTGTCACTTTTTATTAACTGCGGTTGGAGAGAGATATTGATGTGTAACTTTGCCACTACAATTTTTATTTAGCACAAGTAAAAAGCCATACAAAAGTATAATCCTTGTCCCCACATTGCACTTCCTGCTTCTACTAGACTGTTAGAGCATTACTGAATACTGATGAAAACGAGCTGAAAGCTTAAGGGATCAATTGATCGCAGCCGGATCGTGCCTCACCGTAGCCGCGGTGGAGAAGGAAGTTGAACGTGTGCCGATCGCAAGCGTAGCTGAACCGAGCCGGCGCGCCGCCGCTGCCGGCGCTGGCGGAGGAGCCAGCGGGTAGCCGCTGCAGGCACTGCGCGGCGATAGCGGGGAAGTTGCCGGTGAACTCGGTGTACTCCGCCAGCACCGCCGTGCCCCGCGCCACGAAGGCGTAGATCAGCCACTCCGCCTTGCCGCCGCCGTCCCCCTCCCCCTTCCCTCCGGGCGCCAGCGACGCCATCGATTCAGGACAGGGCCGCTCGCCGCCGCAGGCGGATCTCGGATTCTTGGCAAGATCGGGAAGGAGGGAGCAAGGAAAGGTGGTGGAGCGACGGAGATCGCCTGCAGTCGCTACTGCGACTGCAGGATAGTGACTGCACGCGATCTGAGCCATCCATTTTCTCCTCCGGCGACCGCTTAAGTTGCAGTCGCTATAGCGACTGCACGGGAACCGCGTCCGTGGTGGAGGGGCGATTCCGGCGGTTTCTTGATGTCGGGGGAGAGTATCGAGAGCGAGCGCGAGCTCGTGAGTGGCCTTGATGTCGGCGAGATTCTTAGCTCGTGAGTGTGCAGTGGCGAAAACTGTCAGTCAATGCTGGAGTAGGAATGCGTGCTGCCTGCCAGCGTCCTGTCGGCTTTTCTGGTTGCTTTTTTTGGCACTCATCGTGCTGGAATGCCTGGTTTCTTCCTTTGTTGGCCCTCTCCGCGTCCTGCGGACGTTGAATTGCTTCTTTCTCTTTCGCCGCCTTGTTGGTGCAGAGTATACTTCGAACCGAAGGAGTGCCATAAAATCAGCTAGTTTTCATAATATTAAATAGACTGCTATATAAACAAAAAATTATGAGAGACGAAGCCGGCGACCAGAGGGGGTGAATGGGAGCCCATCAAAATTTCTTCGAAATTCGAACCGTCGGCCTATATCCCAAAAATCACCCAAGCCCTCAAGCGTTCTGAACAGAGTTTAGAATACCTATAGAAAAGCTAAACCAACACAAAAGGCCTCGAACGAGCGAGCAAAACCACGAAGCAGATCGGAAGCGAATCAGGAAAACTGCAGAAATGATCTGCCTGGACCGGTCTGACCGGTCGAGTCTGTTAAAAAAACTAATAGACCGGTCTGACCGGTCTTGTCTACCGGTCTGACCGGTCTTGCCTACCGGTCTGACCGGTGGCACCCAGAAAACCCCCGAAAACTTGGATTCAAACGATGAATCTCAACCAAACGACCACGAAAATTGATGAAACTTGGAGAAAGGCTTCGTTTCTACCCCAAGAACGTATCCCCAAGAGATCTCACCCTAAAGATATCAATAGCACGAGAATTTCGGGATGAGATCAAAAGGAGTGGGGTTTTCTCTAGAACTCAATAAATCGAATTCGAACGAGCTAGTGATTCCAGAGGATTTAGGACAGAGCTAGAAGCACGGGAATCACAACAAAGAACTCATGGAACCGTCGCAATCGTGTGCACCAAAAACGAAACCAAAATCTATCACAAACGGGCACAAAAACAAGGGGATTGAATCGATTCAAAAGCCCAGAGGGCACGAGGAGGATAGGGCCTCCTTTCCCAATCAAATCCCACACAAGGTCTCAACAATCCATGAACAAAATCTACTCTAAAGAGAAGAACGGGGGGAGAGGAACACAGAGGCGGCGGCCTGGAGGAATAGACAATTCACGGACAAGTTCTAAAAGCCGCAATTAACCTAACACAAGTGAAGGGGTATTTATACCCGCGGGACCGGTCAGACCGGTACGCTGGACCGGTCAGACCGGTTGGTTAGACCGGTCAGACCGGTGCCAGGGACCGATCAGACTGGTTGGTCTGCAGCACCCCCTGTACACGATCTCATCCGACGGCCGAGGTTCTTTCTTCGGAATGAAGTCTTCTCCACGATGTCGCCGTCTTGATGAAGATCCAGTCCGCGGTTTTGGAGGGTCCGCGAAACCCGGGTAGGTGGCCGGTTTTGAGAAAACCACCAAAACCTCACGCGCGGGAAGATTCCCGCCTCCACGCCGTGGCCCTAGACGCCATTCTCGCCTCGGCCTTCTGACGGCCCTAAACGCCGCCCGACGCCCGTCACCTCATCGCCCGCAGCGAGGCCCTAGACGCCGTCGACGCCCGTCGCCTCTGTCAGTCCCGAGACCGACGCCCGTGCCTCCACGACTTGGCGTCTTCAACCGCCGTCCGCCTCCTTGGTTTTGTGACGCAAACCAAGAAACCCGCCTTCCGTCGCCGCTTGCGCCCTTGATCTAGGAGTGGACGCCACAGCTACCGCCCGGTCCGAGCTCCGGTCCCGGCTGCCCTTCACCGCCGTCCACCGCACGGTCCATCGGCCACAGCGCCTCCACAGCAGCTCCCCGTCGACACTCGACGCCCTGCAATCCAAAGACCAAGCGCACGATCACACCGCACGGTTGACAATTCACTCATCACAAGCAGGATATAGTACTCAACATTCCTCAAATTGATATGGCAAGAGAGTTAATAAAAAGAGAATAAAAAATTTGAAGAAACCATGTCTACACGAAAACCAAAACAAATGAAGAGAGGATTGGAGGGAGAAAAGAGAGAAGAGATATAATTGGATAACAGTTTATTATGAAGAAATCATACATTGGGATGCAGTTTCTATGTGTTGTGTCTATATGACATGCAAGTATAGAAACTATTAGTAGTGTTTTGTGTTGGGACTGACCTAATAAAACTCGAATGGTTGAATGAAGAGTCTAAAAAATCCCGAAATTACGTGAATACCTTCGGAGCTAAGAATATGATAAGTTCATCAATTATAATTACACGAATATTTATAGGGATCATTTCACTTACCTCTTTAATTACACCCAAATACCTTCACAACAGCTATATTCTAGAAATATTGTAAGGGTACACGGTAGTTTAACTTCTTAGCCACACTTTATAATTCAGCATTTCCCAAACTTGGCTTAGTCTTCGGGAAAGGCTTCAGTGTCGTTCTTGTGTTTTCCTCGGCTTTTCTAGATACTTTTTTGCACAACTCGTGCTGGACGGCCTAGTTTCTTCCTTTGTTTGCCGCCTTCGTCCTGCGGACATTTCATTGCTTCTTTTTCGCCGTCTTTTCCCATTATTTTACACCGAACTTCTCTTCGTATACGTAAGGTTTGGTTGTTGCAGCCACAACTTTTAGAGTTTTTTTATACATTTATTGCTGATTTTTTTAAGAAAGATAATAATCACTTCCAGAGGATGCTTTTAACTTTCTAGACTAAAAAACTAAAAATTAGAAAACTGACTTTTCCATATAAAATCAGTTTTCTAAACTTTTATCGATAAAAAAACATTGCACAGAAAGTTCCTTGTTTGTTCCTTTTCAATGTTGGGTCACACTGGGGTTTTTGACGATTACAAGAGTGTGGAGTATGGATGGGTGCTGCGATACTACTTCGATTTTATTGCTGTTTTTGAGTGGAGTGGTGTGGCCTCGTTTGAGTACAGTTCGAGTGTGGCTGCGTTGCCACGTTGATGCCCCAATCCAACTAGTTTGAGTTGTTTAGCTTGCGTCGAAGTCCCAATCCGACTAGCCTGAGTTATGTTTAGTTGAGGTGTGCTCGGCGCTTGTTGATGGCCCAATCCAACCCGTCGGTGTTGTTTTTGTGTTTTTTTCCTGGTTATGACCTCCAAAGAGTATAATCTTTTTTTCTGCTATATCAATAAAAGCACACTCGTCGAGTGTCGTTTGTTCAAAAAAAAAAAACTACATGGAAGCTTAAACAAACAGACCCTTAATCATACTCACACAGGTATTTTAGTGAAAATTTGACATGCAAACTGACTTTTCATGGCAAGTGTAGCCGTAAATTATTATCTTTTTACCAAATCTAAGGATTTATGATATCACAAAAGTAAAGTTTGGTGAGAAATACATACATGCCTTTCCACATGTCTCACATAGATGTCCAGTTATATAGAATTTTAGAAGATATGATGTACATATTTGAAAATTCACTAGTAGCAATCGATAAGAAAATAGTACGTGATCATGTAAATTTTAAGTTTAGCAAAAAAACAACAAACGCTATGAGCCGAACGATGTGTTATCAGCCCACTCAAGCAATGTGCGCCATCTCATTCTGTTGTTATCATCTCGTCGCTACGTTAACGTGTCAATATGAGTTCGTTGCTCCTACTTTGACCCTCACTTGGTCTACCATCACTCAAACACTCTTTGAACCCTCTCTACTAGGTTGACCTTCCATCTTTCCTCTTTGAACCCTGCAATTCCTCAAACACTCTTAACACTAGAAATTCAAATCCTAAACTTGATGAAAGTGGAGGATGTCATGCCAGAATTAAGGAGGAAGGTGAGTATTTGTAAATGTACTACAACTAGAAGAAAATTTGTGATTAAGCTTCAGAAAAAAACTTTATTTACTTGTTGAACTCAGTCTAATTAGGTTTTATGCTTTTATCTTTTAAAAGCAGGTCTTGCATATCCTTTTTTTGATCGGTTGTATATCTTTTTGCCAAAACACAACTTTGAAAAATTAAATTCAAAAAAAGAGGAAAAGAAGGAGAATACAGCCTTTTGAAGTTCATCCGAACAAATAAGGCCTGGTATTGCCCATTCTCAAGTTTTTGCGAGGGCCCAAACGGGCAAACCCGCCTTGTACCTCAGCTAGGTTTTTCCAACTCCCTCCCCATGGCGGCGGCGGCAGCGGCCCTGCGGACGCCGGCGGTTCGCCGCCCGCTCCTCGCCGCTTCCGCGCTCCTCCGCACTTGCCGCCACCTCTCGTCCACCAATCCACCACCTCCGCCGCACCACCCCAACCCCCTCGCCTCGGAGCTCCTCGGCCTCCTCTCCACCGCCCCCTCATGGACGCCCGACCTCGCCGGCGCCGTCTCCTCCTCCCTCTCTAGCGCCCCCGCCTCAGCCGCGGACGTCGTCATACCCGTCCTCCGCGCCCTCAGGAACCCGTCCCTTGCCGCCCCATTCTTCCTCGTCGCCTCCTCCGCCTCATCCCCGCACCCGCTCCCCGCGGACGCCTACAACGCCGTCCTCCCGTTCCTCTCCCACGACCTCGCGGCCCTGGAGAAGGTCCTCGAGGAGATGAGCGTCCTCGGGTACGGCGTCCCCAACCCCGCCTGCGCCAACCTCGTCGCCACCCTCGCCCGCGCCCGCCGCCTCGACGATGCCGAGCGCGCTATCGGGGCCATGCGGCGGCTCAAGTTCCGCCCGGCGTTCTCGGCTTACACCGTGCTGATCGGCGCGCTGGCGGAGGCAAGGCGGCCGGAGCGCGCACTGGAGCTGCTGCGCCAGATGCAGGAGGTTGGGTATGAGGTGGGCGTGCCGCTGTTCACGACTCTGGTGCGGGCGCTGGCCCGCGAGGGGCGTGTGGAGGGCGCGCTGGAGCTGGTGGATGAGGTGAAGGGGAGCTGCCTTGAGCCTGATATCGTCCTGTACAATGTGTGCATCGATTGTTTCGGGAAGGCTGGGAATGTGGATATGGCCTGGAAGTTCTTCCACGAACTGAGGGCGCAAGGGCTGCAGCCGGATGACGTCTCGTACACGAGCATGATTTGGGTATTGTGCAAGGCGGGGAGGCTAAGTGAGGCTGAGGAGCTGTTTGGTCAGATGGAGGCAGAAAGGGCTGTGCCTTGTGCATATGCGTATAATACAATGATTATGGGTTATGGGTCTGCGGGCCAGTTTGAGGATGCCTATAAGCTGCTTGATCAGTTAAAGGAGAGGGGTTGTATTCCATCTGTTGTGTCTTTTAATTCGATTCTTACTTGCCTTGGGAAGAAGAGGAAAGTTGATGAGGCGCTGACCTTGTTTGAGGCCATGAAGAAGGATGCAGAGCCAAATTCCTCGACGTATAACATCATCATTGATATGCTTTGCATTGCTGGAAAGGTTGAGGAGGCCTATAAGATAAGGGATGAGATGGAGCATGCTGGCCTGTTCCCTAATTTGTTGACAGTGAATATAATGGTTGATAGGTTTTGCAAGGCAATGAAGCTTGAGGAGGCCTGTAAGATTTTTGAAACTGCAAGTCAGAGAGGTTGCAATCCTGATTCTGTGACTTACTGTTCTCTTATTGACGGATTAGGAAAGAAGGGACAGGTTGATGATGCTTATAGGTTGTTTGAGAATATGTTAGATGCAGGCTACAATGCTAATCCTGTTGTATATACATCCTTGATAAGGAATTTCTTCATGCATGGGAGGAAAGAAGATGGACACAAAATCTTCAAAGAGATGAACCGTCGAGGATGCCGGCCGGATCTTACCCTACTCAATACGTACATGGATTGTATTTTCAAAGCTGGTGATGTTGAAAGGGGAAGAGCAGTATTTGATGACATCAAGGGTTATGGTTTCCTTCCTGATGTCCGAAGTTATTCCATTTTGATTCATGGTCTCACGAAAGCTGGCCATGCTAGAGAAACTTCCAACATTTTTCATGCCATGAAGCAGCAAGGCTTTGTTCTTGATGCCCGGGCTTATAATGCTGTTGTTGATGGGTTCTGTAAATCTGGTAAGGTGGATAAGGCCTATGAAGTTCTTGAGGAGATGAAGGTAAAGCGTGTACCTCCTACAGTTGCTACATATGGATCAATTATTGATGGTTTGGCTAAGATTGACAGGTTAGATGAAGCTTATATGCTTTTTGAGGAAGCAAAATCAAAAGGAATAGAATTGAATGTTATTGTCTATAGCTCCCTAATTGATGGATTTGGAAAGGTTGGTAGGATAGATGAAGCTTATTTAATATTAGAAGAGATGATGAAGAAGGGTTTGACTCCGAATGTTTACACATGGAACAGCCTTATGGATGCTTTAGTGAAAGCTGAAGAAATCAACGAAGCCCTTATTTGTTTCCAGTCAATGAAGGAAATGAAATGTTCACCTAACACTTATACATACAGTATTCTTATAAATGGCCTTTGCCGTGTACAGAAGTACAATAAGGCTTTTGTGTTCTGGCAAGAAATGCAGAAGCAGGGATTGGTTCCTAATGTTGTGACTTACACAACCATGATTTCTGGGCTTGCAAAGGTAGGTAACATAACAGATGCTTGCAGTCTCTTTGAGAGATTTAAGGCCAACGGTGGAATCCCCGACGCAGCAAGTTTCAATGCTCTTATAGAGGGAATGAGCCATGCGAATAGAGCAATTGAGGCATATCAGGTATTTGAAGAAACTCGATTACGAGGATGTAGAATTAATGTAAAGGCATGCATCAGTCTTCTAGATGCTTTGAACAAAGCTGAATGTCTTGAGCAGGCTGCTGTTGTGGGTGCAGTTTTGAGAGAGATTGCGAAGTCCCAGCATGCTTCGAGATCCTTGTAAAATTCAGCTTCACTGGTTGCTATCTTTACAGTAATGGCACTATGAATCTAATCATTTTATTGCACAGGACTTACTACAAACATCAGCCAAATTGATCTGGCTTGTTCATGCTGTTTGACCGGTTGATAATTAGTAAGAAGTTTTGACTTTACTGTGGTTCAACCTTTAAGATAGTGTTCTATGATTCGGTGTGAACACTTTGTCAAGCATTTCTGCCAATGCTGATAATGAAAAGGAGGTCTAAATCTCCAAATCTCAGCCAGGTAACTAGGAAAATAATATCATTGTAGCTCCATTGCTACTTGGTAGCTTCAGACAATCAGATATACAAATTGAGGATTGTTCTCTGGAGATGTCAAAGAATCCCTGGCTCAGCATGCTGATTCAGAAGTTTACATGAAACTTCAAGACAGGTAATTATGTATGTAGCTAGCCCTCAATCAAAGAATTCATTAACTTTCAATTATTGTGAGCCTCCAATGCCCCTTTATTTTACTTGTTAAGTCAATAACCTTGCAACAATGTTCAAAAAGGTGTTAGGCGTTTCAATGCATTTTTCTAGGCGATGGCTAATACAAATATTTGTATGTAAATTTATGAGAAAATAGAAATTCTAGGAACTAAAATGTGAGGGAATATAAGTTTTAGGGACTAGATTGTGAGAAAATTGAAGTTATAAGGACTATATTGAGAGAAAAAAGAAGTTTCAGGGATCAGAATGCTTCACAACTTCATATATTCATATGTCCTATAATAATTGAACAATAGAAGGGGTAAAATGAAAAAGAACCGATCCTTATCTCTTATCTCTTAGACGAGTGGTGCTGCTCTGTTTTCTCCCGGCCTGCCCGTCGTCTTCTGTCTCTCTCTGTCTCGCCCCGCCTGCCCCTAGCGGCCATGGAGCTCTCGCTCACCGGCAACTCTCAGTCCGCGCTCCCTCCCCCGCTGCGTACCCTCCTCCTCCTCTCCGCTCGGCGCGGCGTCCGCCACTGGCGGATCTCCCCCTCCCCTGCTGCCTACCCTCCTCTCCGCTCGGTGCGGACGGCCGCGAGCGGAGCGGCGGAGGCGGGAGGAGCGGCGCGGGTGGCACGCATGGCCATGGGAGGAGCGGAGCAGCACGCGGCCGCGGGCAAGCGGAGCAGCGCGGGCGGACTGAGCGGCGCGCACGGCCGGCGAGCAGGGACGGAGGCTCGTCGCGTATCGGTGCGCGTGGCCGGCGAGCAGATACGTATCGGCTCGCGTATCCAATATTCACGAAAATAATAAAAATTCGGATACTCCGAGGATACGTATCCAAGGCGTATCCGACACGTATCCATATCCGATACATATCGGATACGCGATACGCTACCTTAGTTGCGTATCCGTGTTACGTAGCTCTAGACTGTCCTTAATCAGCTCTGTTGTTGCCCTTTTTCTATTTGTAAACTACCAAGTACATGGTGTTAAGACTTCTGAGTAGAGTTGAAATTTGCACCATTGATGGTAAAATCTGAGATTGGTAGGATTTTCACCAAATTTTTTTGGCAACTATTACTACGGACACATTACTTCATGCCCAGTTCAGAAATGCCATGATGGTTTGATTTGCTTTCTTTTATGCTGTCTAAAACATTCCTAGTAATGCCCAGTTTGAGAAATACCACAGTGGGTTGATTTACTTTTTTCTGCTTTCTAAAACATAAATGCAAGATACATTTTGTTTTCCTAGTATTTTTATCGATTTGTTATTTTTTTCTGTACTGGCTACTAATTACTGTTAAATATTAGTTACATCTTTTTCCCGATCGAGATATTGTGAGGCACCATCCTTTGCCATAGAAAACAGGATGCCTTTTCTTTTTTCTTCTGAAAGAAGAATGATATCATATTCCTTTATGTTACCCTGTTAGACTTTTTTTTTCAAATTATAAGCTATCCTTAATAACTTTCCAACCTGGAATGATGAAAGTTAGCCAAATCGTATACTAATGTGCTCCTCCAGGTGTTATTTTTGTCTGTGCACTTGGTGGAAGTTTCTTCTTTCCCAAGCGCAAGATGAGATGACTGGAGTTGAAGTTTGCATCAGTATGTGATGATAAAATCTGAGATTGGGTAACTTACTGACCAGAAATATCCTGAAGCTTGAGGTAAATTGTTGCCATTAGCCAAGTATGTAAGATTGCATTCATAATTTGTTGTCTCCATGATTAGTTTGCACATGTCTTGTGCATGTTTGATCAAGAGGTATGTTTGCTATTCTGATGGCTCATACAGTTGGGGCTTTGAAACATAAATTTTTTTTTTGAAGTCCAGTTCCACTTGTTTTTGCTGGTGTCCACTTACGCAATCACTTCTGATTCGGTAGTCATTGTGATTTTTTTGAAAAGAAATTCTAGATGTATTTCTGAATCTCTAGATTTGTTCTAATATTAATGTAACAGAATTGTGGCAATTTATTGCAAATTATAAAGAGAGGAAAGCATATTCAGAGAAAACCTGTCTTTTCCTTTTATATTTCCTGTCCAATACTTTGAGGGTGTTTTTTCTCCAGCTTATTGATTTGAAGTTGAGTCAAATGATTCTATCATTTATTCACATCACCATTTTGTTCAGGATGTTTTTCCATCTTTGTTTGATGTTGAACTGAAATTTTAGGCGACTGCCTTTGATTCATTGCCCTTCTTTAAATACCCCTTTCACTTCACAGTTCGCACACCTGCTACAGACTTTATGTGCCCCCTCATTCGTTGAAATGCCATAATTCGTTTTTAACAGCTATATACTTATATCTGTTCTCATTCACTCTTTCCAGACACACATTTTTCAATTACAATTATATCGGGCTAGTGGAACACCTCAAGAGGGAAGACAGGAGAACAATCTGTGGCCTGTGGGACCTCTCGTCTATCCTGTCCAGGGACTATCTTTTTTTTTTAAAAAAAAGAGTGGAGTCCAATAGGACATCGAAGTTAATTTGTGCTTTTTGGGAGACAGGATAGGAGGAATAACCACCCTCCACCAGACTGTTTGAGGTGACTAGAGAAACACTGGGCCTTGGAGCAGAGGTGTGCTCTGAATAATCTGCTCATCAGAATGCCCTTTATTTCCTAAAAAAAATTAGAATGTCCTTTCGATTAGATTACCATCATCCAAAACAAAAGTTTGTATGATTACACATACACACGGACAGTATGATTACAGTGTTCTGTAGCGTAGTGAGGTGAAATTATTACACATATTATTTGAAGCTTGACAGAAATATAATACAGACTACCATTCCTGGTGACCAATCACTGTACATGGTCAGTGGGAATTGGTGTTGTGGGCTTTTGCTGCAGAGACAAAAAAAATTCCGTTGCCGGGACTCGAACCCGGGTCTCTCGGGTGAGAGCCGAGTATCCTAACCAGCTAGACTACAACGGATTCGTATCTTGCCTGACACTCAGCCAGTTATTGTACGCTGTTTTTCTTGATCTCACCAAAAGAACTCCGTACTCGTTAGCAGCGGGGTAGGGATAATTGGACCTGTCTGTTTCCACGTCTGGTAACAGGGGCTTATTGCTAAAGCAAAAGCGTGCCATGAGAACGACAGGACTTTTTCACGTCTCACATTTTGTGTACAACACGTTGATAGTCCACTTTTCGACTGTCTTGTGTTGCGGAAACGTGCACGTGATGCAGGTTGTTGGTAGGATTGTTCTTGCTCCTTTTTTTTCATAGCCGATGCCACATGCCCACATATGAGGACACGAACGAGACCACTATCTATTCGGATTTTTTTATTTTTATATTATTTTTTTTCGATTTATCAAAAATATATGTCGTTATATTTTTTTGCAAATATGTCACTCTACCGCCGATTCGTTTGGCAGTAAGGAGATACCGCTGGATGAACCGGCGGTAAGTTCTTTGGCCCACCGCCCATCAAACATATCGCCGTTTCATCCGTCGGTAGCTACCTACCGCCGGATGAACTGGTCGTAAGTGGTACCGCCGGCTACAGCGCTGCTATAGCCGGCTGTAGCCGGACTGTAGACGCCCAGTGTCCTATCGTCGTTTGAAACGGCGGTAGGTATTCCCATATTTTTTTAATTATTTTATATGCTCTCACTGCTGTAAATAATTATTTAATTATTTTATAGGCTGTCTGAACTGTAATTATTTTCTTTACGTTTAGAGATATTTCAGAAAATAATAGAGATAGCAGAGGTTAGGGAAATATTTTTTAAAAAATTAATACAAATTAGATTTAACTCTAATAGAATGTGAAAATATATTTTTATGAGATATTCATGAGTTTCAATTACGATTTCGATGTCCTGTTACCTTGCATCAGATTCTTCTGCACCCCCACTATAATTAAAAAATGTGGGAGGACCTACCGCCGTTCGAAACGGCGATAGACATGCGTGAACCATGCCTATAGACCAAATAGCTCCATCTATAAATAGAACATCGCCCCATCTCATACGAAGTCACTAACCATCCCCGCACTACCACCATATATTTCTCTGGTTCTACCTACATTCCGTGGAACAAGATTAGAGAACATGTGCCTCAAGGAGTGCAGGTTCCAATGTGCTTCTGTGGTTCGTTGTGCAAGCTGATGAAGTCCAAAGTTTTGGGCGATGACTTCGGCAGGAGGTTCTTCATGTGTGAGAACTACGAGTACGATCCGCCAAAGCGCTACGGCAAGGACAAAGCGAAGGTATCACCTCGCCCTATCTAGTTTGCGCCTTCGGAGTTCAGTAAGTTAATTCTAACTCGGCTTGGAAATAGAATCCACCACCTCTTTGTGATTTCATACAGTGGCTGGACACGGAGCAATCGACCGAAGCTAAGGAACACGTTGAGCGCGAAGCAAGGTGGGCTGCGGAAAGGTGGCAGCGAATGCTGCAAGAGGAAAAAATGGAGGAGAAGCGCAAGAAAGATAAAGAAGAGATCCAGAAGAGGTTCACAGATGTGGAACGTCGGCAGGCGGAGGAGCGTGAAGCTGATAGGGAGAGGAAGCGAGAGAGGGCCCGCCGTGCGAAGGAGGTGGGGCCCGAGGCTATTAGGAAGGGGAAGTATCCTCGGTGCACTCAGTAGATGACTATCATGTAATGTTCGAATTTCATATTCCCTAAGACATGTTAGGTTTAGATGGAACACGACGTTAGCGTGTTCCATGTACATGCCAGTTCAATTGTTTTTGTAATTTGAATGTCTAATTAATCTGCATTGTGTACTTTCTACTACAAGTACCCATTTCATAAAATATGAGCTACAACTAGATTTTTCAGAAACATTGCTCTACAAATAAACTTTTTAGACCGATGTGATGACAACTCCATGGGCATATATTGGCCAGTACACACAATAAAAATAAACAAAACAATCACCGTTAATACATTGAACACAAATAAAATAGTGGTCAACACAATTCAACACACACAACACATGACATGGCATGTCAGGACCTGTTGCAAGCTACGGTAACGAGGTCCAAGACTAAACCTAACATGTCTTAGGTAATTCGAACAAATGTTATATTATT
Source organism: Panicum virgatum (assembly GCF_016808335.1). Taxonomy (NCBI): domain Eukaryota; kingdom Viridiplantae; phylum Streptophyta; class Magnoliopsida; order Poales; family Poaceae; genus Panicum; species Panicum virgatum. The sequence goes on from NC_053146.1 coordinate 10,255,998, forward strand.
TATTCAGATGGAGCAGTACAACATCAATCATTCACGGGCAGTACCCTTATCACGTCCCGCCATGTCTGCTTTTGCACGCTCGCATTTGCGTAAATCTTCATTCACCTTCTTCAACCACTCCATATATTGCTGATCACGACGAGTGATCCACGTGTCAATCCACTCATGGAAATGACACCAATGAGTATGCGTGTCATCACCAGCGTACTTTTGCAAACAAGAAACGATTCAAAATTATTAAAAATAATAAAAGCATATTTACAAATGATCTATACCTGTGATGTTGCAACTCTTTTTTGGACTTCCTAGATATTCTTGCAACACCAATACCTCTGGCCAAAAGTCTCTTAATCACGAGATATGTTCGGAACACAACGCATTTGGCAATAGCAATCGGGTGGCTCTACACCCTTCGCCATACCTTGCAATCTGTAATACATCTATTGGGATCGTTAGGAGAGGGTCCTAAATTAGCCTCCATTTCCCGACGGAAAGCTGCCCGGGAGAATGAGGAGCTCATAGCTGTTTGTTTGGGCTAATTAAAAAAGTGGAACCTGAATTGCAAGTCTGTGCTCTCGGCAACCACAAGGTGGTCTTTTATACACGCAGGGCTGCCTGCATCGTCCAAGCACTTTGAACACAGATATTACCTCTCACAGCTCCACAGTCGTCCACGCTTCTGCACTCGCACGCTCCACAGCGCGCACTCATTGCACTTTAGACAACAACAGGACCTCTCACTGCTCCTACCTTCAGTACTCGCACGCTCCACAGCGCTCACTGCTACCACTTTAAACACGGACACGACCTCTCGTTCCTGACTTCTACCCTCGCACACTCAACACTGCTCACTCATCCCACTTTAAACAACGACACGACGTCTCACTGCTCATGATTTCAGCACTTCCACGCTCCACAGCGCTCACTGGTATCCCATCGAGCGTACTATCGCACTAACCTAATCGTCGTACTGTCACTGCATCGACCTACTCGTGATTATTGCACTGCCCCGACACATCCCATCGCCCGGAACACTACACGGCACCGGCCTAATCGTGACAATGTAAACCATAGGAATTATATCATAACACAACGTTAATGAAACACACAGCAGACATGCAGTGGCATGGCAGAACCCGTTGCAACTACGATAAACAGATTCTGAACTAAGCTAACATGCCTTAGGTAATTTAAAAAAACACAATAAATACAATGATGCAGCATGTCACTAGCACTAGGTAGTCTTAATAGCCGTACCCCCACGTAGCAAACTGCGTTGAGCCTTCTCCGCTGTATCCACCCATTGCAGGTGGTGCAGGCGGTGGTGCCGGAGGGGCAGGGTCCTTTTTCTTGTGACAAGGGCAGTTGCAGTAAGAAATAGTGCATGGTTCATCCTGTGAAGCGGCAGCATTACTGGTATCATCATCTTCGTCGTCTTTGTTACCCTCGCTCACTTCCTCGTAATGGTTCACCTTGCACTCCAGATCAAAGATCTTTATCTGGAGGTACTCAATGAACTCCTGAACTGAATCAATTGGTGCAGGATCGACTCACCTGGTAAAACCCCGGTTTTCTGGAGCATCTGAAGACTGCAAAACAAATTTCATGTAAGGTGTCTCAATGAAGATAAAGAAATAAAATAACCGAGTATTACCCATGCGTGTGGGTATTTGAAGAAATGCCGACTGCCATCCATCCCGTCGGTGCACATCTGCACTAAGCAATCCTCACCATGTCTGCATTTTGGCCACGGTTCTCTACGGTTATCGTATTGTCGAAGAGGAGTTTCATTGATAAATTCACTCTTGTGCTGTGGCGGAAACTCAAACACTGGTTCCGTAAAGAAATCAGGTCCAAGAGGCCCCTCCCATATTATGGGGTCTCCCTTTCGTCCCCCTTTTCCTTTCCCAAAACCGTAGTAATTCTTCCCGCTAGACCCACCTCCAGACATTGGGTATACAATGAGCTTTGGTGTTTGAGTGCTGCTGGGAGTTCACAAACTTCGGAGTATTTATAGGCGCACAAAGGTCTGATACCCGGAGTGTGGAGTGTAAATGCACCTGAAAAGCCTACAGTACTCGCACGATCCACAGCGCTCACTCTTACCACTTTAAACACGGACACGACCTCTCGTTGCTCACTCCTCCCACTTTAAACAACGACACGACGTCTCACTGCTCATGACTTCAGCACTTGCACGCTCCACAACGCTCACTGGTATCGCATCGAGCGTATTATCGCACGAACCTAATCGTCGTACTGTCATTGCATCGACCTACTCGTGATTATTGCACTGCCCCGGCACATCCCATCGCCCGGAACACTGCACAGCACCGGCCTGATCGTCATAATTTCACTGCACGGACACATACCATCGCCCGAAACACTGCACCGGCCTACTCATCATAATGGTACGTAATGGACACATCCCATCATATCCTGCACAGGCCTACATAACATAGTATGACGGAACAAAGTAATTAACAAGCTACAACCTGTAAACTAGATGCAGTGTACGGAGTTCACCTCACGTCCATGTCCACAAGAGCGTCAAACTATCCCACGAAGTCGTGGTACGACTTCCTCGTCTGCACGCCGACCCAAGAAGGCTGCGTAATGAAAAAATATGTTAACCGCAATATCGTACAGTTGTGAAGGCATGTTACAATAAGTAAAACAAATGATATAACGTACCCTCCTGAGGCACCATAACGAACCCATCGTAGGTCTGTCGACGTCGTCGTGGTCTGCGGACAGCTGGACGTACGGCTCGAAGTCCATCTCTGGCCTACCGACGGGAAAGCGCTCATACGACCAGAGCTGTAACAGTAGAGGACACCCAACAAAAATGGGCTCCTCTGCTGAGACCTTCGTCACACCCGTGCAAAGACCCCTGTAAGTCGCTGCCAAAACTGCATAACCCCAGCTGAACTGTGGGACCTCGTGAAGTGGAGCATCAGCTATCGACCTCGCCAAAGGAATGAGCTGTTTGGGGCACGAGTCATGCTTGGAGCTGCAGAACAAGACCCAGCCGAACAGCCACAGTAAGTAGGCCTCGAAGTGTCTGGCAATCGTAAAGTCGTCTGTGTCTGCCCTCATGTAGTCTGCCTTCAAAATGGTACGAGTCGTCAATGCAAATATGTACGAATATAAGTACGGAAAGATTCAACATTTATGTACTCACACTGAACTGTAGGAGCCACCTCTTTGTCGGTCCGTGTGCGTGGTTCGCAGGCAAGGGCCGGTACGGCAACGCTAGCTCGTTGCGCTGAACCCCGGCGAACCGAGCCAAAAGGTCATCGCGCCACGAGAGTCCCACGTCCTCTGCACCCACGGCTCGTCCAGCACACGGCAAGCCTAGAAGCATTGCCACGTCCTGAAGAGTAGTGGTCATCTCACCGACCGGGAGGTGAAACGTGTGCGTCTCCGGACGCCAATGGTCGAGAAGTGCCGCGAGGAGGGACATGTCGAACTGAAACCGTGGAGCCCTGTCCCTAGGTCGACGTGCAGGGTCAGCCATATCTCCCTCCACAAGTCGCGCAATCGGGAGAAGACCTGAAGCGCGTAGCCTGTATCGCGAAAATGAAACATCAAGTTAGAACAAACGGTTACGGAAACAATTAAAATATGTGACAAATGTAACCTGTACCTAGTAACCTAGCGACGGTGTATCGGCATCGTCGACATGGGCACACGAGCCCGAAACGTCCCTAAGCTTATGCCACGAACCGCAGACATGTACGACTGGTGGCGCTTGTCGACGAGAGCATCGAGCAACTCAGGGGTGGCTCCTTCCTCGTGCGCCATACCTGCATAATAAGATTTATTAGAAAAAAATTCAGAACATAAATAACAATATTAAGCATAATAACATTAAGTAATACAACAAATACTTAATAAAATACTAAATAAAACATAACGTAATAAACTAATAAATGATGCACAACAAATTAAATATCATATAATTTCAATTTCCTATTACAGCAACAAAGTTGAAGATACGTTTGCGCCACACATTACAACAAATATTCGTACGCCAAGACGAAATCAGTTTACGACATATTAGTTCTTAATATTACATAATTTAACATCAAACATGATTCAATAGTGAATGACACAGATGAAAATCGTCATCGATCACATAAGGCCATCGTTGTTCGGACGGCGGCCACGACGACCCGTTGCCTGCGTTGCAGGATTTGGAGCAGCTTCTGATGGGTCCGCTCCATCTGTGCGGCCACCATAACTCAATGCCGTACAATCCTTGTACGTATGACCCGTCTCATGGCACTTCGAGTAGAGGCGGGCGTCTCGACCAGCCTCCGATCGATCTATGTTATTTCTAATGCGTTTCTTCTTGCGTCGGCCCACCCCTTGAAACATTTCTGGATCTGGATCCGGAATGTAAGTTGCATTGTGTCCAGGATCAGTTATGAAGTCTCCCAGGATGCGGAACCCATAAATCTCATGCCTCCAAGTCATCCAAATAGTTTCCTTCATGAAGTAATTTGAGACATACATACGAGGCTGTAGTCCACCAGCTTCAAAACAGGCAGCAATGACATGTGTGCACGGCAGGTGCAGCAGCTTTGGCTTATGACATGAGCAAATACAAGCATCAGGACGGAGAACACACTCCTGCACATGCTTCTCACGCCGGCCCACCATTCAGCCTTTGTCCCTACACATCACCTCGTACCGACGTTTCATAGAGCCAACTGGAGTCACCCGATGTAAACGTGCCTTTTTGAAAGCTTCCTCCATATACTCCGTAACCTTGTATCCGTAAACTTTGCGATTATCGACCATATCTTTTTATGCCACATCGTAACGGTCCCTAAAGTACTCGCAATTGCGATACAAGAAGAACTCCACGATCCCAACAAGTGGCAATGATCTTACACCACGCAGCACCCAATTGTATACCTCGGCTAGGTTCGTAGTCATTAAACCGTACCTAGCACCTCCTTCATCAAACAGTAAAGCCCATTTCTCTTTTGGTTCGTGCTCAATCCACTCCGAGAATGTCTTAATTGCCCTTCTCCTTTTGCGCCTGACATTCGGACTGAAACGAACCGGGTTCCCGAAAGGGCAACACGACTCCCTGTATTGTCGTGATAGTCCCTGGATCAGTCGCTATCACATACAGAACTCATTTCAGGCAGAAATCATAGTCATACCAGCGATTACAGATCATTCATGGGTTTAACTTATTACAGCATTCGGGATAACAGTAATAATCTCCGAGTACAAGCCCGCTGGGCTAAATGAGCAAACAAAAAGCGTAATGGTAACTAGGTCTTCGTGCTGGTCCTCCTCCGGGAATCCTCCTCTCCACAGGCATCCTTGAGTGTAGCACGCCTTCAGTCATACCATCCGTCATCGTTGTTGTCGTACTCCGAGTCATACCCTGCATCTACCCAATCTATCCCCAAGGATGGGATAGGTCCACGTCACCATCCGCATGAAGCAATGTGTGGATGCATTAAGGTAAAAACAATGCCAAGGAAAAGGGCTATGGTTTCCTATGCAAGCATTTATAACAAGTCATCCATTCACCTTCAGACGCAGGCAGCTCCGGCACCCGGACTCCCGGTCAACTAACTTCCACTGCAACAACTACCCAAGTTCGGTGCGGGAACTCCCTCTCCCCGCACCTCAGCTGCTATCCGAGCAGGAAAGTGGACTAGAGGAAGGTAGAAGAGTATATGTGGATCTAACTACAGTGTGGTGCCAGATCAAGAGTTGTACATGACCGAGTATGCGCCTATATATATAGTTTTCACCCTGCAGGGGTTGTACACCTGTACCCAATCGCCCCGAATACAGCCGGCAGGCAACTCCGACTATCTCCGAGGCACCAGTCAACAAAACTAACGGCTACGGCACCATCCTACTCCCGGTCTGGGGTGCGTCCTCCCGCAGTAGGTCGCCCGGGGCTGTGAAGCTATCTAGAATGGAATCTCCATGGGTCCTGCGATCGGGGGCTAAAGGGTCCTGCCCACTCCCCCTGACACTGAAACACTATCCTCCTGTAGTAATGGTGCCGCGCGTAGCTAGCTCGGGCTGGGTCCCCCCTCATAAAGGATAAGTGGTGTGCACGTTTGACATAGTTCCATCACCGGGGCCACAAAGTCAAGTCCTTAATCCCGCAAGGGCGAAAGTCTTCGTCCACAGTTTGCGTTCCGTAAATACGGTTCGCGATCGGCACCCATTACAGGTATCGCCTCCTCAACTCCTCAACTCATGTTCCCACGGGAACAGCCTTGCACCCGCCACAGGTGCTCGTCACCAATCACAGGTGCTCACAGGGTTGTGCCCAACACACAACCCCCAGCTCCCGACCCTAAGGTCGGAGAAGGGTCCGCTCGCCCCGCTGTAACCTATCCCCAACTCCTGTATATGTGGAGGCATCTTCCAGCACGCAAGGACTATACCATATATATATATTCCCATACCCCAGTCTCACACACATAGTAGCAATAGCATACATCAACAATGATAAACATGGGTAACAAGGAATACAGTAGTAAATGGCCATGCAAGCTCAGCTCAACACTCAATTTGGGGGCGTAGCGTGTCTAGCAAGCAATGCCTAATAGGTATTCAAAACATGGATGGGCGTGAACCTGGGGTCTCCTCGTAGTGCTCCTGGAAGTCGGGGTATTCGTAGCCTCCGGACTGCTCCTCGGCGTCAGGTCCTAATCGTAATTACGGGAAAGTATATGGGTCCAAGTACAAAGATGCACAAAACTCCTCAAAATAATATCCAAAACACAGCAACTCCTACTCTAATGCGTAGGTCATGATTTTAGAAGAATTATGAAACTGGTTTCATAATTTTCGGAGTTACGGTTGATTTATTATCAATTTTCTAAGCCTAAAAGCATTTCTGGAAATAATAAAAGGATTTCAGAAAACATAAAAGAAAAATCAGTGACACGTGGCAACCTCTGGGCATGCCATGTGGCATGCTGACGTTAGCATGACATCATCAGGGGGCTCGGGTATGATGACGTCAAAATGGCCCATGCTGACGTCATCGTTGACCAGGTCAACGTTGACCCAGTCAACGGTCAGCGGTCGCCGGTCTCAGGGGCCCACTGGTCAGTCAGTGGGTCTCACCGATAGGTGGGACCCGCGTGTCAGTGTCGTGCAAAAAGAAAAGGAAAAAGGGATGGCGTTTTCGGGCCGAAAGTCCTCCTGGGCTCTTCTCGTTCTTGGGCTTGCTGGGCCGGTCCCGGCCCATTCCTTCTTCTCTTCCTTTTCCTTTTTCTTCTCTTCCCGCTGCGGCTGGCACCTTGGTCCCACTTGTCGGCGTCTCCGGCATCCGGTGCGGTCTCCTCTCGATCCGGTGCGGTCACAGGCGTGTGTGTGCAGCCGTGTGTGTTGTGCAGGCTCGCCACGCCGCGAACGCGACGTCGCGGCATGGGTACGGCGGCTCGGCCAGGTGCCCGTGCGGGCAAGGGCTCGTCCCTGGGTGTTGGCACGCTCACGCGGTCACCAGGTAGGGCCAAGGGCGCGGCCTGGGCGAGTCCTGTGCGCGCGCACGCCGTCGAGGCGGCGGCGCGGCCATGGCGGGTCGGCGACATCGACTCAAGGCGGCGGCAGTGGTCCATGGTGCCGAGGCAGGTAAAGGCCTACCCCCCGAGTTCCCGTGCTCGCGCGCACACACGGCGAACGCCTGGCAAGGCCATGACGGGTCTGTGGCGGCGGAACGGGGCGAGGCGAACGGCCTCCGCGGCGGCGCCAAGGCACGCCGGCGGTGCGGATCGGCACGGGCCCACCCAAGGCGAGCAAGGGCGTCGCCTTGGTGGCCTGGCCGTGGCTGTGCGCCCGTGCACGGACATCGGGTTTATCCGAGTCTCGGCATGGCTGCGCGCTAGGCACGGCGGCGCTAGGACAGGGGAACGGCGGGTTGTGGTGTGAACGGCGGCGCGGCTCGTCGGGCTCCTGCAGGCGCACAACAAGGAGAACAGGGGCTTCCTAGGGTTTTGCTTCTTAGGCGCACAACGGCGGCCTAAGCACGCCAGAGCAGGGATTTGGGCAAAAGGGGCGAACGGCGCTCACCCGTCGGGTCTGGGGAAGATGTGCTCGGTGCGGCGGCGATTCGGTGCAGGCGGGGCGAGGCCGTGCCGTACCGAGCTGCAACGTCATTGCAGGGGTACGGGTCACCGGTTTGGAGAAGCTCCGGCGGTGGGTTCTTCTCCTTCCTTTCTCTTCTCCCTTCCTCTCCTCCTTGACTCCTCTGTTTTCCTCTCTCTTGGCGGCGGCGGTGAAGGGGAAGTCCCCTGGGTGGCTAGGGTTTTGGCGCCGGGCCGTGGGGGTTTTACAGGCGAGGCGCTAGGGGTAGGGGTGGCCCGGACGCCGGGGAACGGCGCGGATGTGATGGGCTCGCCGAGCGGACGCGTGGCGGCATCAGGGCTCCACAGCGGCTTTCGTGCGCGAGGGGAAAGGGGGAAACGCGCGCGGCAAGGAATCGGGCCGACCGCGGGGGCAGGCGCGGGCGTCAGCAGGGCAGTTGGCCGGCGGGAGTTGCGCTCCGTGCGCTGTGAGGCAGGGGAGCGCGGCGGGCGTGAGGAGGAAGGGAAAGCTGACAGACGGGGCCCGCCTGTCAGTGGCTCTCGGCGGCGAACGGGTGTGTGGGGATTAGCTGGGCCGGTGCTGGGCGGAGGTGAAGCGGCCGGGGCGGCCTCACGGGCATGCTCGTCTGCGTGTGGGGGCTGGGCCGCGGCACAGCTTCGGGCCGGGCGGAGCAGGCTGGTCGGGCCGGCAGGGTTAGAGGTTAGCGGGCCAGGCTGGCTAGGCTAGGTGGGTTTCGGCCCGTTTCAGCTAGAGGGTTAGGTTAGCTTTTGTATTTGATTTGAATGGTTTTAATTCAAATCAAATACCACACAATTCAAACAAAAACCTATTCAAATGAATCTGAAACAAGTAAAGGCAATGAACTCCAAATCCAAATGTAGCACACTAACATTTAGGTCCTTGCGTTAGAATTATATTTTAGATTCTAAGAATTTGGGGAAAGAATAGCATTGTCCCTTAAGTGATCCTAGCTACTAACACCTCCACGCAAAAAGTTTTTGAAATTTCGTACTTTTGAAGACTATAACATTCCGTAAAATTACGGGATGTTACACGGACCGTCTAAGCGCCCGTCTTCAAGTGAGACCTGGTCGTCCTCATCTGTATTGACAGATCGCTTCGCTAGCTCCGCCGTTTGCTTTTTTGTTAGCTCATCCAATTTTTTTCCATAGGAAGTTGAATTTCCTTTCCTGATTCTGGCTGCATAACCGCTTGAATAGCTTCATAAGGGTTTTGTTCTTGAACTGGCTATGAAAGTTTACCCCCATATGCCTCATGCACCACCTACTCTTTAGGTCCGGCCAAAGTGCAGTCCTACTATGCTCATTAGAACCATTCTGTATGTCATCGATTGCTTGTAATATACCCTTGTGCCGATCATGAATCAAACACACGTTCTCTACATTTTTGACAATCATCTGCTTCACCCTCTGCTTCACCCTCTCCCAAGTGGCCTCTCGTTCTGTGTGATTGCTCCACAGAACCTTGCAGTAGGGTATAGAGGTCCTCCTTGTCTCTTTGACGGCTCTGTCTAATATTTTCTCCGGGTATTCCATATACTCTAGAGTATCTTGCAAATCCACTGCTTCTGCCGGTATAGCTTCATCTGGCACTCGCAAGCACTTGCATAGCTGAGACACATGAAAAACTGGGTGTACACCGGCAAGTTCTTCTGGTAGCTGTAGCTTGTATGCTAGTTCTCCGATCCTCTGAATTACTGGATATGGGCCAATGTATCTTGGTGCAAGCTTCCCTTTCACATGGAACCTTCGTGTTCCACGAAGTGGTGATACCTTCAGGTACACATGATCTCCAACTTCAAAGGCAAGGTCGTACCGCCTTTTGTTTGCGTAACTCTTCTGTCGGCTCTGGGCTGTCTTCAAGTTCTCCCGAACCTTGGTCACATTCTCGGCTGCTTCTTCGATCGCCTCTAGTCCGAAGAAGGGTTGCTCTCCGACTTTTGACCACATCAGTGGTGTTCTGCTCTTTCTGCCATATAATGCCTCGAAAGGTGACATCTTGAGACTAGCTTGGAAGCTGTTGTTGTAGGTGAACTCTGCATATGATAGGCTCTTTTCCCAGTCTGTGTCGTAGATCAGAACACACGCTCTCAGCAAATCTTCGAGTATTTGGTTGACTCTTTCCGTCTGACCATCTGTCTGGGGGTGGTACGCAGAACTGTACTTTAGTGTGGTTCCAATGGACTCATGCAAGCTCTGCCAGAACCGGGCGGTGAACTGTGGCCCTCTATCTGACACTATACTCTTGGGTGCCCCATGCAGTCGCAGAATGTTGTCGACGTACAATTCTGATAACTTGGCGACTCTGTATGTTTCTTTAATGGGTATAAAGTGAGCCACCTTGGTCAATCGATCAACTATCACCCATATAGCATCATGTCCGTTCTGGGTACGGGGTAATCCCATGATGAAATCCATGCTGATGTCGTCCCATTTCCATACTGGAATATCCAAAGGCTTGAGCAGTCCTGCCGGACGTTGGTGCTCGGCTTTGATTCTTCTGCACGTGTCACACTTAGCCACATACTCGGCTATTTCTGTCCTCATATCTTTCCACCAAAATCGGTCCTTGAGGTCTTGATACATCTTCGTACTCCCCAGATTCATGGAATACTTGGAATCATGTCCCTCTTTCAGAATCTCTCCCCTAATCTGTTCATCTTTGGGTACGCATATGCGATCTTTCAACCATAAGGTTCCCTGCTTGTCAACTCTGTAGTCAACGGCTTTTCCCTCCTTCATTAGTTCTTGTATCTCGAGAATCTCGGGACACTGCTTCTGGGCTTCACGAATCCTTTCCTCGAGGTCATATTTGATGATCAATTCGTTCAGCTGCCCTTGCTCGATTATCTCAAGCTTCAGCTTATCTAGCTCGTCACACAAGTCAGGCTGTTCATCACGAACCATCATGTTATTGCAATAACTTTTTCTGCTGAGGGCATCTGCCACTACGTTGGCTTTGCCGGGATGGTATTGGATATTGAGATCATAGTCCTTGATCAACTCTAGCCATCTTCTCTGCCTCATATTCAGTTTTGACTGGGTGAAGAAGTATTTCAAGCTCTTGTGATCGGTGTAGAAGTCACATTTGTTGCCAATCAGGTAATGCCTCCAAATTTTTAACGTGTGCACAACTGCTGCGAGCTCAAGGTCGTGCGTCGGGTAGTTCTCTTCATGCTTTCTAAGATGGCGCGAAGCATAGGCAACCACCTTGCCTTCCTGCATCAATACACATCCAAGACCTTGGCGAGAAACATCACAATACACCACGAAGTCCTTCCGGATATCCGGGAGTGTAAGGACCGGGGTAGTAGTAAGCTTGGACTTGAGTTCTTGAAAGCTGGCTTCACATTTTTCTGACCAAACAAAAGGTACACCATTCTTGAGCAGTTCTGTCATTGGCTTGGCTATCTTTGAGAAGTTTCCATTGAATCGGCGGTAGTACCCGGCCAATCCGAGAAAACTTCTGATGTCAGTGATGTTTCTTGGCTGCTGCCACTCTGTTACAGCTTCTATTTTGGTGGGGTCCACTGTAACACCCTCGGCTGTCAGAACATGTCCCAGAAATGCAACCTTCTCTAGCCAAAACTCACACTTGCTGAAATTGGCGTATAACTGGTTCTGCCTTTGCTTTTCGAGTACAATCCGCAGGTACTCTGCGTGTTCTTCTGTGGTCTCGGAATAGATTAGAATGTCGTCAATGAAGACCACGACAAACTTATCCAATTCTTCCATAAACACCTTGTTCATCATGTTCATGAAGTAGGCCGGGGCATTGGTCAGCCCAAAGGACACAACAGTGAACTCATATTGGCCGTATCTGGTCACGAAAGCTGTCTTCGGAATGTCTTCGGGGCGAATCTTCATCTGGTGGTAACCGGACCTCAAGTCTATCTTGCTAAAGAACTTGGCCTTCTTGAGTTGATCTAACAGATCATCAATTCTTGGCAACGGATACTTGTTCTTGATGGTTACCGCATTCAAGGAGCGGTAATCAATGCACATTCTCATGGACCCATCCTTCTTCCTCACGAACAAGACTGGTGATCCCCATGGTGAAGTGCTTGGTCGGATATAACACTTATCTAGCAAATCCTTCAGCTGCTTCTTTAGTTCTACCAGTTCTTCCACCGACATCCGATAGGGCCGTTTAGCGATCGGAGCTGTACCTGGTACTAGGTCGATCGCAAACTCCATGTCCCTGTCAGGCAGTAGTCCTGGCAACTCTTTCGGAAACACATCCGGGTACTCACACACTACTGGTACATCATGTAGTTTTTGCTCCTCTGTACTCCCTAGGTGGTATACCCGAGGTACATCTCGGGACTTTAGGGGTTTTACCTCTATCTTTCTTCCACTAGGGTGTTCTAAGGTTACAAGACGAGGTGAGCATGAGATGACTCCCTTATGCTTGGTTAACCAATCCATTCCCAAGATTACATCTATCCCCTCTGACTTCAATACAGTCAGGTCAGCCATGAAAGGCATTCCTTGTATCATGGTCCTCACCCCTTTGCACTCAAGGGTACACCTAAGATCTCCCAGTGGGGAACTGGTTACTATGGGTCGGCTTCTAATGGTCATGGGGAGGGAGTTTTGTGTAGCAAACTTGGTAGTAATATAGGAGCTAGTCGCTTCAGAGTCGAACAATACCAAAGCTTTTGCACCATTGACCAGGTACATACCTGTCACCACCTCTGGCGCTTCACGGGCTTCCTCCTCCATCATGTGGTTCAGGTGACCACGGTCGGCGGTGCGAGGCGTCTGCGCAGGACGGCCAACGGGTGCTGGGCCGCGCGCAGGCGTCAGGGTCCTCTTGTCGGGGCAGTCGTAGGACTTGTGGCCAGGCTTGTGGCAGGTGAAGCAAACAACCGGAGCGGTACCGGTGTTAGCTCGCTGCCCCTGCTGGAAGCGGTTGTAGCCTCCTCCACCTTGAGCTGGTCCCCTGTTGTAGTTGTTTTGGTTGCCTCCCCCTCCGAAGTTCCTATTTGGTGGGACGGAGCTGGAGCGGTAGTTGCTCCTGGACGGGGGTGGTGGTGCACTCCTGTGCTTCTGGAAAGGGCGGTCGCGCATTGGCTGGTCAGCCCTTCTCTTCTTGTTGCGCTGGCGATCCTCCCAGGTAAGCCTCTCCTTCTCTGCGGCGATGCAACGGTTCACCAGGTGGCGGAGCATGGGGAATTCGCATCCGGCCACCAGCTGGCGAATCCCGTGGTGCAAGCCACGCTGGAACCAGAACTGTTTCTTCTCATCGGTGTTGGTGTCGTCGGGGGCGTATCGCATCATCTTCATGAAGTGGCGCTCATACTCTTCCACCTTCATGGTACCCTGGACTATTGTGCGGAAATCTTGGGCCTTCTGAATCATCACTTGCTTCAGCATGTGCTGGTCTCGGAAAGCCTTAGCGAACTCCTCCCAGGTGATGTGAGCGGGGTCTGCGTGGGAGTCGCAGTAGCTGTACCACCAGGACTTAACGGGTCCCTCCAGCTGGTGCGCGGCAATGGCGATGCACTCCTCGTCATTGCAGTCGGTGAGGTCAAGCTTCAACTCAATGACCCTGAGCTAGTCGTCGGCGTCCATCGGGTCCTCCGAGTAGCTGAACGTCGGCGCCTTCAGACGGATGAACCTCTCGATCTTCCGGTGTAGGCTTTCCTCCTGGGGGCGGGGTGTGGTCCCCTGTGCTGAACCCCCTGCTCGGCGAGCTGGGTCAGGCGCTGCATCCACTGAGTCTGAGCTGCCATGACCTCAACGAGGTTAGGCAGTGGTGGTGGCGGTGGCGGCGCCTGTTGGTGCTGCAGTGGTAGTTCCACCTCGATCTCATCGTCGACTTCCTCTTCCTCGTCACCTTCTCCCTCTGCCTGCCCTTGGTACAGTTGAGGGGCTTGGGCAGCCGGGGCTGCGCCCCTGCCACGCCCCACAGGCGGTGCTGGCGCGGGAGCACGTCCGCGTCCGCGGCCACGTCCTTGGCCACGTCCACGGCCACGTACGGCGACAGCGGCTTCCTCACGAGCGGCTTCCTCGAAGCGGGCCATGATCCGGTTGGACCGACGGATCGACATCTTTCAAAAACGAAGGTTAAAAGGTTTAACGAACGTCACTCAAAAAGAAGGGTCATAAATAAAACTTAGTAATTACAATCAAAGTGAAGAACGAAACAATAACATAAAGCACCAACATAAGATCAAATCACTCAGTTAATCATGCATGAGGTACAAGAGACACCAGTGCTTATCCGAGGTTAAACCCTAACCCTTGGATAGCACACCCAACTCATGCTCTAGAGAGATACATCATGAAAAACTCAAAAGGGGTGACTCTTAACGGTTACAAGACACATCATGACGACACTGCCGGCATTTTGGTCCTCGGCACTACACTAATGACTCTCACGCCGGAATGGGACATCGGCGGCTGCTGCTCTACATCTACCTTATTCTAGCTCTACTACTCACACACTCTATCCGGAACGGGGGCGCTTGCGGAACGGGAGCACCCTCTTGATCTCCTCTGGGTAGCTGAGGGGAAAGATCTCCCCGATGGTCTTCAGACTCTGTAGAACCTCTGGGGTCTCGATCACTGGCGGCAGGCTCTCGTAGGAGCAACGGTGCAGGTGTAGGTTCGTAGGGATAGGCTAGAAGTTCTCCTTGCAGATCTGGGTCCTACTCCCCTCTGGAAGCTGGTCCTGCAACTCCTGTAGCTCGCACACCCTCACTGCATCAGTCAGTCTCCAAGTCTGCTCTAGACGGTCGGCCTTGTCGCGGTAGTACGCGATAGTGCGGAGTAGCTGGGTGAGGTTGTCTTGGTTCTCCCTCTGACGGGTCTCCAGCTCAGTGACCTTGTCGCTGATGATAGTCTCCAGGATCTTCCGATCGGCGATGATCCGGTAAAGATCCTCCATCTGCTTGGCCATCTTGCGGCGCTCTGCCTCTGACCGTCGCAGCTTCTCCTCAGCCTTGTCTCTGGCGTCCATCATCTTGTATGTTTGCAACTCAAACTCGCGGACCTGGCGGAGCATCGACACCAAGTGGGTCTGAGCGAAAGCCATGTTCCTGTTCTCTCGCTCCAACCGTGGTATCAGCCTCGCGTGGCCTAGCGAGATAGAGTCCTGCTGGCGGTTCTCCTCAACCACGTCCTCCAGCAAACGGTCAGTACTGAGCAAGTACAAACCTGTGGTGTGTGCCAGCGCACCACCTCTACTCCCTTCCTGGACGGGTGCTGAGAACGTCTCCAGACAGGTGACGTCAGGGTCCTCTCCTAGTAGCATCGCTCTGGGAAGAAGACGGTAGCTGCTGTCTCGGAACTTGCTCTCCCAGTACTGAGCAAGCACCTTCTTCACCATCCGGTAGGCGGCGAGCTGGGCGTAGGCGGTGGCTGAGGTCGAAACTGCCTTAACCGACAAGCCGGTAGAGCCGGGGATAGTCGGATCAGGCATCACGACCAAGTCGACATCGTAGCTCTCGAAGTCTCCCTCGGTCACCTTCTGTATGGCGAACTTGACGTGGTCCTTGGAGATGTCGGCCTTCCCGAGAATTCGCTCGAACCACCTGAAAGCCTCGGCGCGGTGCAGCTGGTAAGCCTCCTCGTCGTGGCAGAGACACTGCCTCAACAGCTGCTCGATCTCCTCGACCTTGTCCATCTGCGCGCAAACGTAGAAGAAGGTGTTAGCAAAAGGTGAGATGGTTAGATGAAGGAGGTGGTAAGAGTGAAAAGGTAGTTATTTATAGTTCAAGGGGGCATATAGGAGTAGATAGAGTAGTTCTAGATCGTTCCTAACCTAACGACCATTCTAAGGCTCGTGCTACAGTCAAGTATGGCTCTGATACCAACTGAATCGAACCGGGTTCCCGAAAGGGCAACCCGACTCCCTGTATCATCGTGATAGTCCCTGGATCAGTCGCTATCACATATAGAACTCATTTCAGGCAGAAATCATAGTAATACCAGCGACTACAGATCATTCATGGGTTTAACTTATTACAGCATTCGGGATAACAATAATAATCTCCGAGTACAAGCCCGCTGGGCTAAATGAGCAAACAGAAAGCGTAATGGTAACTAGGTCTTCTTGCTGGTCCTTCTCCGGGAATCCTCCTCTCCATAGGCATCCTTGAGTGTAGCAAGCCTTCAGTCGTACCATCCGTCATCGTTGTTGTCGTACTCCGAGTCATACCTTGCATCTACCCAATCTATCCCCAAGGATGGGATAGGTCCACATCACCATCCGCATGAAGCAATATGTGGATGCATTAAGGTAAAAACAATGCCAAGGAAAAGGGCTATGGTTTCCTATGCAAGCATTTATAACAAGTCATCCATTCACCTTCAGACACAGGCAGCTCCGGCACCCGGACTCCCGGTCAACTAACTTCCACTGCAACAACTACCCAAGTTCGGTGCGGGAACTCCCTCTCCCCGCACCTCAGCTGCTATCCGAGCAGGAAAGTGGACTAGAGGAAGGTAGAAGAGTATATGTGGATCTAACTACAGTGTGGTGCCAAATCAAGAGATGTACATGGCCGAGTACGCGGCTAATATATAGTTTTCACCCTGCAGGGGTTGTACACCTGTACCCACTCGCCCCGAATCCAGCCGGCAGACAACTCCGACTATCTCCGAGGCACCAATCAACGAAACTAATGGCTACGGCACCATCCTACTCCCGGTCTAGGGCGCGTCCTCCCGCAGTAGGTCGCCCGGGGCTGTGAAGCTATCTAGAATGGAATCTCCATGGATCCTGCGATCGGGGGCTAAAGGGTCCTGCCCACTCCCCCTGACACTGAAACACTATCGTCCTGTAGTAATGGTGCCGCGCGTAGCTAGCTCGGGCTGGGTCCCCCCTCATAAAGGATAAGTGGTGTGCACGTTTGACATAGTCCATCACCGGGGCCACAAAGTCAAGTCCTTAATCCCGCAAGGGCGAGCATCTTCGTCCACAGTTTGCGTTCCGTAAACACGGTTCGCGATCGGCACCCATTACAGGTATCGCCTCCTCAACTCCTCAACTCATGTTCCCACGGGAACAGCCTTGCACCCACCACAGGTGCTCGTCACCCATCACAAGTGCTCATAGGGTTGTGCCCAACACACAACCCCTAGCTCCCGACCCTAAGGTCGGAGAAGGGTCCGCTCGCCCCGCTGTAACCTATCCACAACTCCTGTATATGTGGAGGCATCTTCCAGCACGCAAGGACTATACCATATATATATATTCCCATACCCCAATCTCACACACATAGTAGCAATAGCATACATCAACAATGATAAACATGGGTAACAAGGAATACAGTAGTAAATGGCCATGCAAGCTCAGCTCAACACTCAATTTGGGGGCGTAGCGTGTCTAGCAAGCAATGCCTAATAGGTATTCAAAACATGGATGGGCGTGAACCTGGGGTCTCCTCGTAGTGCTCCTGGAAGTCGGGGTATTCGTAGCCTCCGGACTGCTCCTCGGCGTCAGGTCCTAATCGTAATTACGGGAAAGTATATGGGTCCAAGTACAAAGATGCACAAAACTCCTCAAAATAAGATCCAAAACACTAGCAACTCCTACTCTAATGCGTAGGTCATGATTTTAGAAGAATTATGAAACTGGTTTCATAATTTTCGGAGTTACGGTTGATTTATTATCAATTTTCTAAGCCTAAAAGCATTTCTGGAAATAATAAAAGGATTTCAGAAAACATAAAAGAAAATCAGTGACATGTGGCAGCCTCTGGGCGTGCCATGTGGCATGCTGACGTTAGCATGACATCATCAGGGGGCTCGGGTATGATGACGTCAAAATGGCCCATGCTGACGTCATCGTTGAC
Organism: Panicum virgatum; assembly: GCF_016808335.1. Taxonomy (NCBI): domain Eukaryota; kingdom Viridiplantae; phylum Streptophyta; class Magnoliopsida; order Poales; family Poaceae; genus Panicum; species Panicum virgatum. The sequence goes on from NC_053146.1 coordinate 10,273,909, forward strand.
CAGGTCAACGTTGACCCAGTCAACGGTCAGTGGTCGCCGGTCTCAGGGGTCCCCTGGTCAGTCAGTGGGTCTCACCGATAGGTGGGACCCGCGTGTCAGTGCCGTGCAAAAAGAAAAGGAAAAAGGGATCGCGTTTTCGGGCCGAAAGTCCTCCTGGGCTCTTCTCGTTCTTGGGCTTGCTGGGCCGGTCCCGGCCCATTCCTTCTTCTCTTCCTTTTCCTTTTTCTTCTCTTCCCGCTGCGGCTGGCACCTTGGTCCCACTTGTCGGCGTCTCCGGGATCCCGTGCGGTCTCCTCTCGATCCGGTGCGGTCACAGGCGTGTGTGTTGTGCAGGCTCGCCACGCCGCGAACACGACGGCGCGGCGTGGGCGCGGAGGCGTTCCATGGCAACGGCGGCTCGGCCTGGCGCCCGTGCGGGCAAGGGCTCGTCCCTGGGTGTTGGCACGCTCACGCGGTCACTAGGTAGGGCCAAGGGCGCGGCCTGGGCGAGTCCTGTGCGCGCGCACGCCGTCGAGGCGGCGGCGCGGCCATGGCGGGTCGGCGGCATCGACTCAAGGCGGCGGCAGCGGTCCACGGTGCCGAGGCAGGTAAAGGCCTGCCCCCGAGTTCCCGTGGTCGCGTGCACACACGGCGAACGCCAGGCAAGGCCATGACGGGTCTGTGGCGGCGGAACGGGGCGAGGCGAACGGCCTCCGCGGCGGCGCCAAGGCACGCCGGCGGTGCGGATCGGCACGGGCCCACCCAAGGCGAGCAAGGGCGTCGCCTTGGTGGCTTGGCCGTGGCTGTGCGCCCGCGCGCGGACATCTAGTTTACCCGAGCCGCGGCGTGGCCGCGCGCTAGGCACGGCGGCGCTAGGACAGGGGAACGGCGGGTTGCGGTGTGAACGGCGGCGTGGCTCGTCGGGCTCCTGCAGGTGCACAACAAGGAGAACGGGGGCTTCCTAGGGCTTCGCTACCGATGGCTCAACGGCGGCCTAAGCACGCCGGAGCAGGGATTTGGGCAAAAGGGGCGAACGGCGCTCACCCGTCGGGTCTGGGGAAGATGTGCTCGGTGCGGCGGCGATTCGGTGCAGGCGGGCCGAGGCCGTGCCGTACTGAGCTGCAACGTCGTTGCAGGGGTACAGATCACCGGCGTGGAGAAGCTCCGGCGGCGGGTCCTTCTCCTTCCTTTCTCTTCTCCCTTCCTCTCCTCCTTGACTCCTCTGTTTTCCTCTCTCTTAGCGGCGGCGGTGAAGGGGAAGTCCCCTTGGTGGCTAGGGTTTTGGCGCCGGGCCGTGGGGGTTTTATAGGCGAGGCGCTAGGGGTAGGGGTGGCCCGGACGCCGGGGAACGGCGCGGATGTGACGGGCTCGCCGGGCGGACGCGTGGCGGCATCAGGGCTCCACAGCGGCTTTCGTGCGCGAGGGGAAGGGGGAAACGCGCGCGGCAAGGAATCGGGCCGACCGCGGGGGCAGACGCGGGCGTTAGCAGGGCAGTTGGCCGGCGGGAGTTGCGCTCCGCGCGCTGTGAGGCAGGGGAGCGCGGCGGGCGTGAGGAGGAAGGGAAAGCTGACAGGCGGGGCCCGCCTGTCAGTGGCTCTCGGCGGCGAACGGGTGTGTGGGGATTAGCTGGGCCGGTGCGGGGCGGAGGTGAAGCGGCCGGGGCGGCCTCGCGGGCGTGCGCGTCCCCGTGTGGGGGCTGGGCCGCGGCACAGCTTCGGGCCGGGCGGAGCAGGCTGGTCGGGCCGGCGGGGTTAGAGGTTAGCGGGCCAGGTTGGCTAGGCTAGGTGGGTTTCGGCCCGTTTCAGCTAGAGGGTTAGGTTAGCTTTTGTATTTGATTTGAATGGTTTTAATTCAAATCAAATACCACACAATTCAAACAAAAACCTATTCAAATGAATCTGAAACAAGTAAAGGCAATGAACTCCAAATCCAAATGTAGCACACTAACATTTAGGTCCTTGCGTTAGAATTATATTTTAGATTCTAAGAATTTGGGGAAAGAATAGCATTGTCCCTTAAGTGATCCTAGCTACTAACACCTCCACACAAAAAGTTTTTGAAATTTCGTACTTTTGAAGACTATAACATTCCGTAAAATTACGGGATGTTACACGGACTGTCCAAGCCCATGTCTTCAAGTGAGACCTGGTCATCCTCCTCTGTATTGACAGATCTCTTCGCTAGCTCCGCCGTTTGTTTTTTTGTTAGCTCATCCAATTTTTTCCATAGGAAGTTGAATTTCCTTTCCTGATTCTGGCTGCATAACCGCTTGAATAACTTCATAAGGGTTTTGTTCTTGAACTGGCTATGAATGTTTTCCCCCATATGCCTTATGCACCACCTACTCTTTAGGTCCGGCCAAAGTGCAGTCCTACTACGCTCAGTAGAACCATTCTGTATGTCATCGATTGCTTGTAATATACCCTTGTGCCGATCATGAATCAAACACACGTTCTCTACATCTTTGACAATCATCTGCTTCACCCTCTACAAAAACTAATACCTAGTATCCCCTGATTCTTTCCCCACAAAGTCAATTGTCAAAGGCAACAATTGTCTGTTACCATCAGCTGCAACAGTTGTGAGGATTGTGCCTTTATATCTTCCTGTCAAAAATGTCCCATCTATACAAATGACTGGCCGGCAGTGCGGAAACGCCTCAATGCAAGCGTCCAAGGCCAAGAACGACCGTTGGAGTACCTGCTTTCCAGGCTTCTGGGCACATGGATACGTTTTCAAGTCGTAGTAGCTACCAGGATTTCTAAGACATATAGTGTGCAGCAATGCCGGCATATTGTGATACGAAGCTTCATACGTCCCCCTCCTCATCTGCAGCGCTTAAGTATATGATTGTGGAGTCTTAGAACAGAGAGGGACATGGCATGTAGTTTTGGTACATTTCAGTCATAGCCCCATGATCATTATTTACATTCAAATTTTGTATTTGATATCACATAAAGTAAGTTTCCTGACTCAAAAGTTTCCGCTTTGTTTGTTTTCTAATTTTCTATAAGTAGATAGTATAGTACACTATGGACTTCCCGTCACTATTTGGGTGAATGCAGTATTTAGTTCTGTTTATATGAACATACTAAAAAGGAGGTATTCCTGATCGGTTGCAGTATAACAAAGGCACAATCATGTATGCTGAATTGCTGATACTTATTTTGATCTCCAGATTGATTTAATCTGACTAATGGGAATACCTGTGTGCTTTTTTTGTCCTAAAATGTACCTTAGTGCATATCATGATTTCCTGAATTTCCTTATAGCTTCTATTGCCACCTTGCCTGTTAACTGAAATTTTAGACTTCTTGTTCAATCATGTTTTTATGCTAGGGAAATTCTTGTTAAATGATGTTACATGGTCTCACTGGTGGTTCATTTCTAAATGTGCTTATTAAGGTTAATACTTCGAGATGGCAACATCCACACTCTCAACTTCATGCACTCTCAGTAGCAACTTCGGCATTCAAGTCTCCACTGATGCAGTGAAGAGTCCATCTGTGAGTTTTGTCCGCCATCCCTCGGTGACCTCTGGCCTGAAAACCTTCAGGAAGCTTGGTCTTGCTGCAATGGCTGTCTACAATGTGAAGCTCGTCTCACCAGAAGGGGACGTGCATGAGTTTGAGGCTCAAGATGATACCTACATCCTGGACTCTGCTGAATCCGCTGGAGTGGAGCTGCCATACTCGTGCCGTGCTGGGGCTTGCTCTACCTGCGCTGGCGAAATTGAGGCTGGCATTGTCGATCAATCAGATGGATCATTCCTCGATGATGCGCAGCAGGCTGAGGGATATGTTCTCACCTGAGTGTCCTACCCGAGGTCCGACTGCGTGATCCATACCCACAAGGAAGGTGAACTGTACTAATCAGTCCCATGGAGACTGAGATGCGGATACAGATGCACTAGAAGTTGATAAGGAGCAACAGCCAGCAAATGCATTATGTTAGATATCCTATCATACAGAATGCAGCGATGTCCTAGGCAGCCAATTAATAGGTTGAGTTGAAACATGGTGTGCAAAGTTAGCTCATTCAGCTGTTGAAGTTTTTGGATGTCTCTGATAATATTGGTGTAGTAATAAATAAACGGAGAAAACAATGTGACTGAATGTTGCATGTTGGTATTGTACTATGCATCTTCATGGATCTTTTGGCCTTGAAAGTTCCAGCAGCCTGATCCTGCATAGTTTATGGCTCTACATATCACTGCACCTGTGCACCATCTTCTTATTTGACATTGTACCATGCAGCATCCTTGCAGTCTTTTTTTTTGTTATATCTGAGATCTGAAGAATTTAATCAGAATCTCTGGCATTGTTCCCATGACTCGGCACTGTTGAAGGAAATTCTGACGTGCTTCAGGGGGGCATCAGGACTTAGTACCAACTACAGCAGTCAGCAAACCCAATTCACCCCAATCATTCCTCAGACTCCGAGTTTATGATTTCTCTTTCTTTGATGATTAGGCTTTTTCTTAGATTTATTGGAGCTACCTAAACCCGTTTGCATCATCTATTAGGTAAGCAAACCTAAAGATGTTAGATCTAGCTACGAAGGTGATATCTCTTAACGCCATGATCGCTTGTCTAACTAGGTAACATCAGTAGGCCCTTGCATATATCTTCATGAATGTTTTCTTGGACTTGATCCTTTGAAATGGTTGATATCCCAAACACATCAAATTGCAATCATGAGAATAAACCTTACATTTAGCAATCCACTAGCCTATCAAACCGTGCTCCCGCATGGGCTAATTAGAATTAATATAAAATAAGGCTTATATCTAGTAATTATAATTATCTATCTCACGCCCTTTTTATCTATTAAAATTCTAACACATACTCTAAAATATATATTTATCATTATCTAGTTGCAGTAAAGATTTTATTTTGCATCACATCTTTATGTTTGTTTGATATATATTTGATTGAACCATTTGTTTGTGTATTCTTATCTCTTCTCTCATACATGAATACATGGTGACTCATATCTTTATGTGTGTTTGATATATATTCTAACACATTTGTTGATGTATTCTTATTTTTATAAAAATAATAGATCCAATAACTATTATGATTAGAGTTGTCGTATTGATGGTCGGATGTTTCTAATTTTTGTGAGAATTTCTCTATTTTTTTTGAGTGTTCACCTATATGATTCTATTTGGTTTTTTTTGAGTGTTCACCTATATGATTCTATTTGGTTTCACATGGAGGCTTTAAAGGAGCCTCCAATCCAATTAGTAATAGTAAGATAGCACTAGGTACATTGACCGTTATCATTAATTACAAAAACTACAATCTAAAGTTCCAAACTAGGGTCATTTTCATACAACATGTAAACCCATTTATATTCGTTATACAAGGAGTGATACTTTTTCCACCTGACAGTACAATAATTCAGAACGAGGTGTTTTTCCAACTCATATTTAACAGCGTCTGAAACGTTCACCTCATCAAACCAACCACCTTCAGCAGCGATCATCTTTGTTTTCACCTTCCCTCGATCTCGTGGCTTGCTCCGGTAATCGTCAGCAACTGGGTGAGAGGGTCGACCTCTTTCTGCCTGCTGAACTCAGGGGTGGTCGACCAGCCCCAGTAGCTGCTCGTGCTGCAGCTACTGTCCCCGCCCCTGAGCTGCGATTCAGTGATGACGGCGTAGCTTGGCTTCGCCATCTCCTCAGCCACCTCGGCTTTCCCGGTAAGCATCGCCACCACCCTCGACATCGGCGGCCGCCGGTGCGGCGAGCCCTGCGTGCACATGAGCGCGACACGGATGACTCTCAGAGCTTCCCCGGCGTCGAACTTCTCCAGCCTTGGGTCCAGGATTCGCAGTGGTTGCTCCTCTTCGTACAGGTCCCAGGCCTGTTAAGTTAACATAGGCACAGCAACATTCAGTAACAGTAAGAACTAAGAATGGGTTCATCAGCTCTCCTGGATAGATGGAAGGCAAGATCGTCGAACAGCTTACCCGCTCCAAGATATAGATGTCACTTTCCTCGAGGGAGTTACTGGTGTTGGGTTGGCCAGAAACAGCCTCCAGGGCGACCACCCCGAATGCGAAGACGTCGGCCTTTTCAGTCAGCTGGCCTCTCATTGCATACTCAGGAGCCAGATAGCCACTTGAACAATGGTGAGGTGAGGGAAGTTAAATTCAGCTGAGGTGTTGGAACGTGCAGTCATCAATTCATCATAAGAAGAGCAGTAGTGAAATTTTCTCACAATGTGCCGGCGATTCTCGTCGTGCTGACATGCGACTTGTTCTCGTCGTAGAGCTTGGCTAGTCCGAAGTCGGAGACCTTGGGGGTGAGATCGGCGTCAAGGAGCACATTGCTGGCCTTGATGTCCCTGTGCACGATGCGGATGCTGGACTCCTCATGAAGATAAGCTAGGCCTCTAGCAACGCCTAAAATGATCTCAAAGCGTGTTGACCAGTCTAGCAACAACCTACTATTTTTTCCTGTTAATGCAGAAATTAATAAGGGCTTGAAATTAAGATGATGGCAAAATGCAGAGAAGGAAATTTTTGAGAGTTGATGAAGCAATGTTTTATTAGGAGGGATGAAACAGAGGCAATTTTGAAGGTAACAGGGATGCGCAGAAGTGCACTCACCAAAGAGAGCTCGATCAAGGCTTCCATTTTCAAGGTACTCATAGACCAACAAATGTGTGTTACTGTCAATGCAGCATCCATGCAGTTTGACAAGATTCCTGTGTTGGACAGCAGAAATGGTTGCAACCTCTGCCACGAACTGTCTTTTCCCCTGATGAGATGATTCAGAGAGTTGTTTCACGGCTATTGCTCTTCCATCAGTTAGTGTACCCTGCCAAATAAAGGCCTTACTAAAGTTACATGTGTATTTTGACCAGAGGCTAACAAGGCCGCTGTAAAGTTATATTCAGCTAACATATACCAAATAAGAAAAATACTCGGTCGCTATTTCACAAGATCAAATTAAATGGGAGAAGCAAACCTTATAGACTGGCCCGTATCCGCCTTCTCCAAGAATGTTCTGAGGGCTGAAATTATCTGTAGCTAACTTGAGTTCAGCATAACTGAAGACATCAGGTTGTCCAATCAGGTCGTACAGTTCTACATTTTTCGAGGACACATGCTTGAGAAGAAAATAGTTCATCTGAGAATTATTATGTATGGGTTATGCCCTACAAATAGTGAGTTATCTGATACCTTGTTGCTGTCTTGCTAGCCTTCTTCTCCTTTTAGTGAACACAAATATTCCAAATAAGGCTGCTAATCCTAAAACTGCTGCACCGATCACTATTCCAGTAATTGCTCCAGCTTTGCTTTTCTTTTTCAGTACACCATTTCGCACAGTTGGAGTAAAATCTGGAAAAAAGCTGAGGCCTAAGGGTTTTGTTTATCTGAGAAAAGCCAATGTAATGAACTTCTTCTTTATGCTAACCTAATGATTAGGCTGGGCTTACCTGGAGTAACGCTTAATGCTGAGATCATCGGCCCATAGTAACCTTGTCTAGGGATGCAGCAAGTGCCCTTGCCAGCCCAGAAGAGATGGATCTCAAGGAAGTTTTTTGACACAGTTGCTCTCTTGCTAACTGCAGTAAAAGATTTTCCACCAGCTGTCTTCCTTATATTGAAGTTCTTTTCTCTAAGAGAACCCTATGCAAATGAAAATATTGGTACTCTCATACAAAGAATTAAACATTTAATAAAATTATATCGTGCACGCATTCGATTTATACGTACCTGGACATATATGTCAAAGACTCTCCTTCCTAGGCTTTGCCAAGTCTGTGTGTCCGGATAAGCAGTCTCTGCAAATTGAAGCATAACAGTGTAATTTCCATTCTCAAGTCCAAGGCCGTAGTATCTCAGTGACGATGCTGACATCCTTGCTGTTTGGAACAGTTCTGAATCTGCTGCATTCTGAAACTGCTCGCTGGAGCTATATATTATGTTACTTCCATTTGGGGCCTGGTTGAATTTTCCTACATTGCTGACACCCCATCTTGTTTGACCGGTAACATAATATGATGAAGCCCCAAGGTCTGTAGGATCTACATCGTACATAGTATTATCTGATCCTGTCATAGACCTATTACTGCCGCAGTCTACCGCGAAGGAATAATCTGCAGTTAAGAGGTACATAATTACTATAACCTTTTTACCAAGATCCCTGACATCCTGTTACCTGCTATGGTTGATGAAGAGTGAAAAAAATACATTGTGGTGAACCAAGGAAACAAGGAGTGTCCTGCTGGAGGCAGTTTAGTCCTGAAGGTAGAATACTGTGCACATAATTGAATTTTACAAATTGTTAGAAAGATTCTATTAAAACTCAACTCCTGCAGAAGTACAATTAGATGCCTACCTGTCGTTGGTGCTATCAAGAACGAAGTTGTTTGCCACCAAATTCCTTGTACGAAACAAAAATTTGAGTATATTCAATTCTCTCCTCTTAAGTAGGAAACACAAATTTCAGAAATGTTTAACTTACAGATGCAAATCGCTCTCAGTAGTCCAAGAAGGAAACCTTCCATTGAGCCGGTTATATGAAAAATCTCTGCAAATTAAATAAATTAACTTACATGTGAAATAACGAACGTACCATTAAATTAGTAAAATAATTTGTTCTATACAGGAAGTTTAATTCTATGCTGAATTGGTTGACATACAAATTTTTTAATAAAACACTTTTCACATCAGGCAGGCTTCCTGTAAGGCTATTGTTCCCAAGAAACCTGAAATGGGCATGGTACAAGATGACGAAGCATGGACATCAGCTTAGGTGGTGTTTGTATAATGGAAATAATTGATCGAGAATTCCTTACAGGAATTCCAGTTTGTCCAGAGTAAGGATTGATGGAGGAACTTGACCTGTGATATTATTAAAACTCAAGTCCCTGTGTGCCATTTGAGAGCAATGTTACTTGAGTGGACACTTCACATTAAATTTCAGAAAATAAAACAATAACATCATAAACTGGGACAATGGCCCGTTGATTAAAACTTACAGCAAGATTAAATTTGCAAGCTTAGAAATATTAACTGCTCCAAGATTACCAGATAATTTGCAGTTCCTCAATATCCTGTAAGAAAGACATTTAATCTCAGTAACTAGCCAATTTGTTAGCATATAAAATAAACTGTAAGGTTTACGGTTAAAGGTGTCACGAACAGGGTACTCAAAGATGTCAGACTACTGATGAAGGCCAACGAAGAGCTTCCGTTTACAATATCACCAACAATTCTGGTCATTGTATTTAGAACATCAGTTATCTTGACAACTTGACCTTCTAAACTATCACAGGAACAATGTTGCCAAAGTATGAAATACTTACAAGTTTGTCAACCTGGTTAGATTAGACAAACTTGCTGGAATCGGGCCCTCAAAATAATTTCCGTGGAGTACCCTACAAGTTCATGCTTTCAGAAAAGAAGTAATACCATACCAAATCCATCTTTGAATATAGAAAAAGCAAACTATATTGTATCCATATGTTGTGCGGATCAGTTTAATGACATGGACATGCGACCTAAACTCCTAATTCAAATGCGAAGGACATATGTAGAAAAGTTCTGCTGCATAATTTCCAGTTATCTCCTGAATAATACATGACGTGTTGTCTAATCTATTATCTTATTATTTGGCCAACAAATGGAGTTTCCACGTTCGCTCTCAAGGTCTAGAAATTCCCACATTAATCGGAGAAAAATACAAAAATAAAAATTACCCACCACTGCCATTATGATAAAAATTAGCCTAAAATATCCATGTGCCTAATTAAAAATCACCCACCAATGCCATTATGAAAAATTAAATATAAAATATCATTTAGCTATGTATCAGTTACAAACATATACTATTAATAAAAACTAAAGCTAACAACAATCAATCAATATAAAACGAAAATAAGAATAATTATATGCATAATATTATTAAAGCTCAACAAATCAAATTATCATTATAGGTAGATCATATTTGAATTGTTTTAACCAATAATAAGACATAATTTACAATAATGAATAGAGTGATGTATGGTAAAAAATAGTATACTCCCTCCGTCCCAAAATAAATACAATTCTAGAGTTCAAAATTTGTCCCACAAAAAATGTTAACTTTGACCCACCTACCACAAAAACAAGTCAGTTTCCGAAAGATTCTCACAAAAGACAACTAACACCTCATTCACTCATCACAAAAGACAAAGAGTATTTTGGTAAATTTACATCTACCATTGGTTTGTGTGTTTGGTCCTAGAATTGCATTTATTTTGTGACGGAGGGAGTAATATTTACGTAAGGATACAACGACATTCAAATTTCTGAATTTTCAGTACTAGCCGCGCAAATGCGCGGGCTATACGCCTAGTTAATAACTATTCTTACAGATCTTCCAAATTTGTCAAACTCCCAAAATAATCAGGTATTTTCCCTGTGAAATCATTATCCGATGCTCGCCTGCAAGCACAACAAAATATTTAACATTGAAAATACAGAAGCCACTGAAGCACAATAAATTATGGCACCATTGTCGACCGTACAGAATCTTCAGCTTCTTAAGTTTTGAGAACGTTGAAGGGAAGGGACCACTAAAGCCACTACTATCAATGTACCTGTCCAACAACAGAGATCTCCCAGTCATATTCTAGTACTACTAGAAGTAGTGTTTTAGCATTTAGAAAGGGGCCGTCTTACAATTGCTCAAGTTTGGACAGATTGCCCAGATCTTCAAGAAGTCCACCGCTAAAATTGTCCAAACTGATACCTCTGGAACAAAAGGAAATAGGTCAGGAGTACAGAATTCATTTGTGTGCCATGCTACTGGTGGAAAAAGGGACATGCTTTCCCTGATGAGCCTTTTGATTCAAATATTCTCCATTCGCATCTCCTCGAACAAATGAAGCACCATTTGACAATGGAAATTACACGGATGTTCTTAACATATAAGTTACTTTCTTGATGAGAAGTTATGCACATAGTTTGTGCCATATGGTTAGATATGGTTGTATAACATCAGGCTATCATTAACTATAGGACATTGCTAAAAACTATAGTTGAAAGTCGAGGACCTATATAGGCAAGAAGAGACTTCTTACAGCAAATTGAGATTCGTGAGATTCCCAAGTTCCTTTGGAAGTGGCCCAGAGAATGGATTGAATCCCAGGCTCCTTTAAAAAAAAAGAATGGAATATAGTTCAGACTTCAGAAAACACTAACAGATGGAGATTACAAGAATTTTAGAGCTTGAGGTATTATAACTCCTACAAGTGTTGCATTCCAGAAAATTGCCCAATGAATGATGGAATTGGACCCATCAAGTAATTTTGATCCAGGTTCCTGAAACAACACCAGAAACATCAAGCACATTAACAGCGAGGAATTTAAAACATGGATTTATTTGTTCATCATCAAGACAGAAAATAGGAGTTCCATAGAAATACAGGTAAGTTAGGTAGGTGAGGTTCTGCAGTTCTGAAGGTATCTGACCGACAACATTCAATGCGTATACCTTCCTGTACAAATAAAAGAAGTTGGAAAAATGATTCAGCTGGTACTAGTACAAAAGAGTAATACAGTTTCAGTTCATAAGAACTGGTTTGCGTTAGATTTTCGTTTTCGACTATCAGTTGGTTGGTCCCGTGTTGTCTCCGTCCCTGCACGGTCCCATGTTCTTGCAAGCTTCCAAGGACAAATTGGAAGAACTTAAGCTAGTACTGAAGCATTTTCGTGACGACATGGCCTCTTGGTGCCGGCGTCGAGCACCTAGTGCGCAACCTGAAACAAGCTAGACTGGGCATACGTACAGCATGGTGATGTGGCAGACGGTGTTGCTGTTGAAGGAACAGTCGCACTTGATGCCCGGGTTGAACTCGCTGTTGCCGTCGAGCCCCACGCCGTCGTCGACGGCGGCGCCGCTGCAGGGCTCGCCGCTGATGTTCCACGCCGGCGACCGCGTCGCCTTCCATCCCCATCTCCCCAGGATTGTGTTGAGCGCCGCCGCTGCACGCGTCAACATGCAAGTGAATTGAGCTAGGCAAGCATGTACACTTAATTCTCAACCATGCATAGTAAAGGAGGTAGCGCCTAGTAATGTCCAACCTTCGATCGGAGCAGTTCTTGCTGCTTGCTGAGCCTGAACCCGAGGTGCTTCGAAGCATGTGTGCACGAGCACCAGCCAAACCAGCACACCGCTGCTGCAGCGGTAGCCACGCCTCATCTCTCCGTTTGTCGAGTCTCTGCACCTCCTAGTCCTCCCTCTCTAACATGAGAAATAATGTCGGGGCTGCTAGCTTATTAATACTCCATCCTTCCTAAATTATATATCATTTTAGTTTTTCTAATTCTAATATATGCATTTGTTATTCATTTTTTTATGAAATACAGTAAAAACACAGACGCTTATAAACACATACGCACACTCATCTATATGAATAAACGCACACAACTCTACCCATATAAGCACATCCGAGAGACTGAGCCGGTAGATTCTCGAGATTGAGGAAGTCATTAGTCACCACAGATGTCTTGCTATCAAAAAATAGCGCCAGTTAAATCTTGGAATAGAACCAAAAAATGCAAGACCCGTACCAAGTTGGATGTACTTGTGGTGACTTCTCACTCAGTCTCACGATTACAAGTGCACGTCAGTGTATGTCGTCCATCTAGTTTCTGCCTTAAACCACAAAACAAAAGCATTGATCCACTGTACTTACTATGTAAGCAATTTGTCATCTCATGACTATAAACAACTTAGGCATGCATGTGAGCGTACGTGTGTCTGTGTTTTTAAAACAAAAATATTGACCATCCACTATACTACTAGGTGAGCACTTTGTCTTATCTTGCTATAAAATTAGGCTACCCTGTAGACGTGAACTATACTACAACGTGCAGCATTCCATCCTTTTATAGTATAATACATTAATACGCCCTATATACCATCAGATTTTCACAATCTAAACTTATGGCTTTAAAAGTCTACCGTACAATCTAAAGGTTGCTTACGTAGTAAAAAAACAAAAGACAGCAATCATGTCAACTAAGCGTCCTTGTCGCGCCTAGAAAATTTTGGTGCCCTTTTGAAAGAAGTGAGCTGTGTGGCCCTTTATCATCGTGACATGCATCCAACTTTAACGCATCAAAATTATCAATGAATAAAGGCGTACGCTTACATATTCCGAAGAAATATTGATCCAGAAGACCAGCAGAACCGTGACTTCTTGTAAATACATTACAGAAATGGAACCCTTATAAACCATGGCATGGCAGCAGTGAACCTAGCTTCCAACCCGTCTCATCTTCTTATTCTTCTGTTGACCATGCAGTTCCTAGCGGCACCAACCTGGCAACCAGGCTCTGCAGCTCGCTTGCTTGCTGCTCGATCGTATGAAATGAATCGGGTGCTCGTAGCCTAGGAGAGGGAGGGGGTGAATTAGTCAAACTAAAAACCTTAACCTCAAGCTCCAACTATTTGCACATAAAATAAACTAAGTCATACTATTTAGATGTGCAACTAGTGTTCTTTTAGTGTGAAAACCCTCATCCCAGAAGAGTTATGCAACCTATAGCCAATCCTATCAAGATTCTACTCTAAAAAGTAAAGGCACACAAAGATTGTAATAAGTAATGTGGAAGCTTAAAGAAGGGATGAGAGAAAGCAAACTCTTGTGACACGAGGATTTATCCCGTGGTTCGGTTAGCCACAAAGACACACCTACATCCACGTTGTTGAACCACTCACAAAGAGTATTGCTTCTCGACCACCAAGTCTCTTCCGTGAACACAATCACGGTCATCTTGGCCCCGGGTTCCACTAAGGAGCTTCTCCACCAAGAAAGGGGGTCTCCATGTCCCCCGCATAAAGCTTGTCGACGCCGCTCCACACCAAGCCGGAGGGTCGTTGATGTTGCCGGCGAGTCACCAAGACTCCAAGGATGGCCGGCTCACCGAGTACAAACTTGAGCTGCTCTCAAGCACAGCACACAAGGCACACAACCTTGCTATCACACTCACTAAGGAGCTAACCTAGCACTACCACTTACAAAAATGTGCTAAACCTAAAGGAGTTGATCACTAAGCACTTGGGTTGGCTTGGAGGTGTTCTTCAATGTGTCTAGGGTCTCTCTAAACTCCAGCAACTCTAAAATGGCCGGGGAGATGCGCTTATATAGGCCACCAACTCAGATTAGCCATTGAGTAGCCGTTATGCCTTTTTCTGCATAGGCGTCGGATAATCCGACCTGTCCATTGACCAGGGCGTCGGATCATCCGACCCCACTGCGATCTCCACAATAGCCGTTACCCTTTGCAACTTTTGCTGATGTCATTTATCCGACCTATTAGTCCAACGTGTTCTGAATCACAGGTCGGATCATCCGGTGCCACTGCCAAATTTGAATTCCAAACAACGATCACTGATCATTGCTACTGCCCATTAGTTCGACGCTCCGAAGTCACCACGTCGGATCATCCGACCCTGAAGGCAATTTTCCATCTCGACAAAACATGTTCTCTGCAGAATCACCCAAGCCTTTGTCCGACGTTTTTTTTCTCACCATCGGATAATCCGATCCCATAGGCAATTTTCAGCCCTTGAAAACATGCACTCTGCAGAATGCTACTACTCAAAATCCGACGCACATTCTCAAGGGTCGGACAATCCGAGTGCATTGGCCTGTTTATCCGACCAGGGGGTATTCGGATTATCCGAACTCACTGAGTTTTTCCTGTTTCTTTGTTGCACTTGTCCAACTTGTCGCAGCGGTCATTTGGACACTCCATATATATCTGCTTTTTCACTGCGACTTGATATCTCTACGGTGGGTTGGACACCTCGTCTCGACGGTGCATTGGACGTCTTGTCTCGATGGTGCATTGGACATCTCGTCTCGACGGTGCATTGGACGTCTTGGATATGGTTTGGACGTCATCCAAGGGACCTAAGAAATCCTACAAATATAATCTCGCAAACTCGTTAGTCCCATTGATTGCGAAGTTATAGTGCCTCTATATGTATGGAACTTACTACTAGAAAAAGAGTCATTCGTCCACCTCCATTTAGTACCGGTTGCTTTAAATCCAGTACTAATACCAATTTAGTACCGGTTCTATAGCAGAGTGCTCCCCCGAGATCATTTAGTACCGGGCTATAACACCACCCGGTACTAAATGCCATCATTTAGTACCGGTTGGTGTTATGACCCGGTACTAAATAGCTCCCGGCCCCCCCAAGCCATTTAGTACCGGGTGGTGTTATGACCCGGTACTAAATGGTCATGGCCCGGTACTAAATAGTCCGCCCTGGTTACTTCAAAAGGATAGCATCTTCAATATTCTCACATGTGTTGTGTGGGTGGGATGGTAGAGGAGACTACACGCGAGGCCACAGGTCATGAGTTCGAACCCTAGTACACGTGGATTTATTTTTTTCCAAGGGATAGTATATTTAGTACCGGACGCTACGACCGATACTAAATGGACCGTCCATTTAGTACCGGCCAGCTGGTACCGGCTGGCGCAGTCGATACTAACGGCGACTAGCGCCCGGTACTAATGAGCTTTTTTCATATAGTTATGCATTCGGTTTTGTCCTTAAAATTAGGTATGACAATATACCACCGGCTGAGATGTGGAGAAGACGTGTTAGGCAGAAGTCCATTTTGCCGCTCGGAAATAGTCGTAGAATTTAAAAAACCCTCCGCAATTCCAATATCAGGAAATACCCAATGTTTTCTTGTCAAAAAAAAAAATCTGTCCAGCTACATACTCTTTTTTTTGCGACTTGTCCAGCTACATACTCTAAGCACAATTGCAGAAGAAAAAAAGTTTCGTTAGGGTTGCCATCTGCAGAGGAAAAAGTCTCGTTAGTGTCTCTGTTTGCAATAAATGGGTGATTGGGGTAATGAATAATATGTGTGCCGTTGCCGTGACGGCACGCCCAGTAGTGTTAAATGGGTGATTGAGGCAATGAATGATCTGTGTGCAAAAAAGCTTGCAAAGACTTTTGTTGTGACCTGTTCTTTAGCATTTAACATGTAATATCCTGATGATCGTAGTAGAAGAATATGTGGTTTAAATTATACTGCAGGTCTGCAGCATTATTACATCGTTTGGCAAGATCAAGGAGGAAAACACGAGCTTGGGGATCGGGCTAGCTGCGGCTAAACATTCAATTGCAGTCCTGGTGAATTTTTTAGCCTTCGAGTGCTTGCACAGCTCTTTTCTGGTTTCGTTTTGTTTTCTTGTTCTCCTGTATAAGAAGTTTCCAAGGGCTTCCTATTGGTTTCTCCATCCTTCTTTTATTAATAGAAATGGTGCACAGTCTATGTTCGTTCCTTCAAAAAGAAATCATTTCAAAAACATTACTGTAGTGTATTGTCAAAATTCAGTATTTGACCGAACTTCTCCCTACATACCTCATCACCCAAATGGGAAATGACGGCCTGCTTTGAACTGATCGCAGTCTGTAATTTAGATCACAGTCAGTTGTGCTAAATCTGTCATAAAATCACAAATCGTTCCATACTTAGAGCTATAAAAATAGCCAAGGGACAAATATGATAATTGCTTTCTATGTTAATTGATGTCAACGTGTTAGTGATTTATCGTATTTAATTTATATTTTTTTAGAAAAAGGTGTTCCCAGCCTCGGCGACTTGAGTCCATTTAGACGGGCAAATTAATATTTATCCAATGTTCATTCAACAAAGGTTAAAAGGTAAAAGAGTCACCATACAGTCAAATTTCACACATAAGAGGAGCAGTAAAGGATTTTGATTGTATAAGTTGTGGGAAATTGACTGTACCTGCGTGGGTTCGGTGGTAATATACTAACTCTTCCATTTCTGTTCTTGGCAGCCAAGGCGCAACAGTTTTATTTTAGTGTGACTCCTCACCAATTGGTTTCATCTGAAGTATGCTGCCGGCCTAGCTCAGCATTGTAGACATATGAATCAAATAATTATCAAAAGATAGAATTTTTTGCATGATTCCTACTTTTTTATCATAACAAATTTTGGTAAACACGATAAAGCCAAACTCTAAAAAACTTTTTGGTTAGGAAAGATAAAACCAGGTATTAAAAATCAGTGTCCTATCCAAGACTACGACATATTGAAAACCATACTTACTTTTCTGCATTCCACATTATTTAAAAGATGAAGAATCCCAGATGCTATGTAACATCTCAAGAACATGTATTTTACATACCCCGTAGCTTACATAATATAACTTTAATCTCTTATTCTAACTTTAAAGAAAATATTTTTCAATATTTCTATTTCTACATATTTTTCTTATTTGATGATAAATATATGAAGCCATGACAAAGAGGATAATGGGGCCTAAAGCCTAGCAAAAGTGACATGTAGCTAGGATCAAGCATAGGGCATTTATATATATTGTGAAGTAGCTCGGCAGTCCTCCATACTTCGATTCTGAAAACCCTGTGGCGTCTTTGTTGCCGGGTCAAGAACAATACCATGTCCTCCTACAGAAAGCCTATGCTCATGGAGTCATGGTTCTACAACTTCTATTCCTTATTAGCCTCATCTCAGCGACCTTTAATAGTAGTGATGACCATTTCATGTACTCTGGATTCTCTGGTGTCGATCTTGTCATCGATGGTGCTACCACAGTAACACCAGGTGGCCTCCTTGAGCTCACCAATGGAACAGTTCAACAGAAAGGCCATGCTTTCTACCCAACTCCATTGCGCTTTGTGAGGTCTCCAGGTGGAATAGTGCACTCCTCCACTTCCTTCGTGTTTGCCATTTTGTCTGTGTACACTGACCTCAGTGCCCACGGTATGGCCTTTGTTATCACACCAAGCAAAAACTTTATATCTGCATTGCCTGGGCAGTACCTAGGCCTCGCAAACATCCAGAGCAATGGCAACGCTAGTAACCACTTGTTTGCTATTGAGTTTGACACCATCCAAAACAAGGAGTTCAGTGATATTGATGCCAACCATGTCGGTGCGAACATCAATGGCCTAAGATCATTGCGTTCCCACCACACTGCCTACTATGCTGATGAGGATGGTAACTTTCACAACATGAGCCTAATTAGCCGTGAAGCTATGCATGTATGGATAGACTATGATCACAAACTCACAGACATCAGTGTTACCATGGCCCCTCTAAAGGTCGCAAGACCTATGACGCCACTGTTCAGAGTCACCTACAACCTCACAGAAGTTCTTACAGATGTTGCATTCATTGGTTTCTCCTCTGCGACTGGTACAATCAATGTGCGACATTGCGTGCTTGGCTGGAGCTTTAGTATGAACGGCCCTGCTCCTGCCATTGACATTGCTAGAATACCAAAGCTGCCAAGAATGGGTCCAAAGCCTCCATCAAAACTATTGGACGTTGTTTTGCCAATAACAACGTCTGCATTTGTCCTCATTGTGGGTGCCATTGTATTCCTACTTATTCGGAGGCATATGAGTAGGGGTGGTAATGAGCCATGGCCCTAGTGGTCTCTTCACAGCCCAATAAGACCCTTAAAATTTTTAGTTCAAAATTACATATGATTAGAGCCCGGCCATTTTAGGGCCCGGCCCTTAGATTTTCTAGTTCAAAATGTTGGGCCCTTTACCACCCCTGCATATGAGGTATGCTGAGCTACGGGATGATTGGGAGGTGGAGTTTGGACCACACCGATTCACATACAAGGATTTGTACATCGCAACAGAAGGATTCCAGGAAAAGAACTTGTTAGGAATCGGAGGATTTGGGAGAGTATACAAAGGCATCCTTCCAGTGTCTAACCTGGAGGTTGCTGTGAAGAGAGTATCGCATGATTCAAAGCAGGGAATGAAGGAGTTCATTGCAGAGATTGTTAGCATAGGCCGCATTCAACACCGCAATCTTGTGCAACTGCATGGTTATTGCCGGCGAAGAGGCGAGTTATTTTTGGTGTATGAGTACATGGAAAATGGAAGTTTAGATAATTACTTATACTGTAAAGAAGACAAGCCCATTCTATGTTGGGGTGATAGGTGGCGTATCATAAAGGGCATTGCATCTTGCTTGCTGTACCTTCATGAAGAGTGGGAGAAAGTAATCATCCATCAGGACATCAAACCAAGTAATGTCCTTGATAGCGATATGAACGGTCGGCTTGGTGACTTTGGACTTGCAAGGTTATATGACCATGACACGGACCCGCAAACCACACATGTGGTTGGAACAATAGGATACCTAGCTCCAGAGCTAGGACATACTAGCAAGAATTGAACCAAATATATTCAGATATCAATAATACAACATTTGTATAGCATATATAATATATAATTATTGCAGCAGAATTGAACCATAAGATATTATACATTGAAATCAAATGAGAGAGTTCAAACATCATAATAAAAAATATAGAGTCCATGCATCAAGTTTAAGAATATCTAGTCCATACACCAAATATATTACAATGCTTGACAAGAACGATACGATCTAGACATTACACCTAGATTATGCTGTACTCAGATCCTGGCTTCACCACGTAGTCCACAAGCCATCCGGCTAGTTCTTCTTGAAGTGCTACTAGCTCGCCTATGAGCAATTCACCTGAATCCAACTCAGTGTTCTGAAAAAAATGACACAACAACAAGATATTAGACAAGTTAGATAATTCAAGACACAAGAACATATATCAATTAGCCATTTCATACAAACCATTTCGGCGCTTCTGCAATCGCCGGTGTAGCAGTGCATGTAATGCATAACATAGAACCCACAGTGATCGTTGCCCGGAGGCTGCTTGAGGATGTATTTAGCCTCTTCTACAGTGAAGTCTCCCCAAAAAGGTCTATGGATTTTTCTTTTCTTACGGTACTTAGGGAAGGCCCTATATATGAGCGAAATTATGAAAGAGAAATTGCATGAATAAGATACACAACATTGAAATATCGTATAAATTCACTTGCTTTACTTACTTGTTGAGGACATCAATGACGGGCTGGATTAGTGATAATGGCCTCTTTCGTGAGTCAGAAACCTCGATTCGACTATCGCTAAGGCTGATATCGAGTAGGACATGATGATAACTGTATATAAGACACAACAAAGCAAATTAATAATAACCGTGGTGAGAATAACTTTGATATGGAATTAAAAAACAAACTTACAAGCAATTGTATGAAAGAAGTATGGATCTTTTATCCTGCATGGAGAGGAAAGCTTTGTACAAGTAGTCAACGGTACTTGGTAAATTGACTGTGTTCTCATGTACGGTGCTAGGGTCCAAGAAGCCTATATTGTTAATCCCACATCGTCTACATTTGTGTGACTCCATTCTAGAAAAAAATAATGAAAAGTTAAACATGCTAATGAGTGATAAATGACGACAAATGATCAGTAGTGAGAATACTTACACAGTCCACAAGGTCATAATTGAGACGTCGAGAGCAACCTGTTGGTAGAAATGATACAAGTGCTCGAAATCAACCCACACTCTGCCTTCCCCCTTATGAAGATCTTCATCAAGATAACTTGCCCCAAACAGCTTACCTTTTTGCATCTTGTACCAAGAATGCAACTGTCGCATTCTTGTGGGTAGCTTCGGGATTTGTTCTGGGGCCACCAGATCTTTCCCCAATTCAAATTGCCAGGTAATCGGTGGTAGTGGCAATGGTTGTTTCCACCAATCTTCTTCATACTCAATTTGAAGAAGTTCTAACTCTGTCATGTTGTTTTGTTCACAAAATGCGGCCCCGTTCAGCTACATTTAACTTGTGTGCAGCTCGGGTTCCTTCATGCCACCTCTCTATATTCATAGTTCGCTCATAGTCTGAAAGCGGAGGTTGATTATTTCCAGTTTGCGGCAGTTTCATTAAGTTTAAGAAATGGTCCATTGCACCTTTGGGGACTATGAAGTCCTCTACTTTCTTTCCTTTTTCTTTGAGTAGCGTTGTTATGCTTCCACTCACCTGTTTCTTGCCCGTCCCTTCACATGGTCCCTCTGGCTTTTCTGCCGGTTCTGAATATTGCTTCTGAGATGATATTTTCTGTGTTCTCGATGATGTTCGCCTTTTTTTCGGAGGACTAGGAGGAGTTAGCTCTCTTTGAGGTGACGGCGGGCTTGATTCTCTGTTGGACTTTGGTGAAGGAGGTAAGTCCCTCTCCGGTGACTCTCGAGGACCATCATCGGATGACTCAGATTCTGATTCAAATATTATGTAGCATTTCCGCCACGCCACAAATCCTCCGATGTTATCCCCTAGCAACCTACTGTCATCACCGGAGATATCCAGCTCCACATTTTTGTATTTCCTCTTAACAAGAGAATCAACGGTAACCTTTACATAACCTTCAGGTAAAGGGCGATTATGTAGCATAACCCCTTCGCCGGTTGGCCAAGCCTGACCTACAGCCACCTTCATATCAAAGAACTTCTGATGGATGTATAGCTTGCAGATTGTTGGTTGTGTGATCTTATCCACAGGGAAGGTGACTCCAACATCCTCCTCAGGCAACGCAGTGCTTCCACAGCTACTCCGAACCAACCCTGGTGGACTTGAAAGATCTGGCGCAGCATCTCTCATTGCTTCTCCTGGTGCCAAGGGAGCACCACGGGAAAGTGATTCCACAAGCTCAGCCCGAAACTTCTCATTCGTTGCATTTACTTCTTCACGGACAGCTTGTAAAAGACTTTGCCACTCGGCCTGTTGTTGAGCATTCCTCCTCCCACGGCTCCTGTATGTGCCCAAATGTTCGGGGAAGGCAAACCTCCATGGAACATTGCCGGTCCCACGTGTGCGCCCTGGGTGCTCTTTGGATCCAAGTGCTCGAGTCAGCTCATCGTTCTCCCTGTCTGGCACAAAAGCGCCTGTGGAAGCAGCCTCGTGTGCTTCCTGAATCTTGCGTCCAAGATCCTCAGCATCACGATCACGAAAACCAAGGGAACCATTAGGATTGTAGTACGCACCCCTCGCTAGAAGATACCTCACGGCCCGAGGATCCCACCCATCTGTCTGCAGCGTAACACCACTATGGACCAGCCTCTCTGCCTGCTCCTCCCACTCGGGTATTTTTCTAATATACCCACGAGAGCCGGTCTTATGGGGCTTATCATTTTTCCTACAATTCTGTGAATTTGTGGCGCTGCTAGCTTGTGCCTCCTCTGACCTCTTGTACAAGACAAACTGTTCCCAAAAAGGTCGTTGGTTCGGAAAATCCTTCCAATCTGGCTTAGTTGCATTCTTCACATGCTTGTTCAAGGTAAATTTGAAGTATCTGAAAGAGTTGCCCATGAGAAACAGTGCTCGACGCCGTGCTAATGGCTCTGAATCCTCGGGGAAGATGAACTTTTCTTTCAACTTGCCCCAACATATTTCCTTGATTGAGTCTGGTACCACCCAAGTCTTATCCTTCGTATTCCAATACCTGTACGTGATGGGCACATTTTCCTTCACCACCACCCCAATAGCTGACTTGTATGGCCCCATCACCTTGACAGGAGCGACGGGCTCACCTAATTCATCGAGCTCGGTAATAAGAGACCGACCCTTAGGCATCTTGTTGCGACCTCGTTTGGCCCTACCGGCAGCTGATATCATGGTCTCTTCCTCAGTCTGAGCTGGCACCTGCACATATGTTGAACAGTTATTTCCTACAATTGACCAATTAGAAGAGCACACATATATGCGACACAGAATTACCTCATCATTTTGGTTGAGGTTTAAGTACTCAGAAGGGCTTCCATCCCCTCCACCCTCACTATTACTACGGGCCCCTCCATCATCATTCTCCGCATTATTCTCAGCTTCAGCTTGTTTCCCACGACAAGACTTGAATCATGAAAATCGCCCCCATTATACCTGCATATGAGTAAAGAAGCATGGTTTGCTCAAATTATATTCTCGTAACATGGCGAACATAGATTAATGGCGGGCTTCTCTCTGTGCAGCAAGACAGGTAATTGACATTCAGGGGTTGAATCAGTCATTAAGAAAGAAAAGGCAGGTACTGAATCACACAAGTTCAGATGACCAGGGGTGTCGATGCAGAACAAGTTGCAGAATGCTGTTTGATGGAAAACTGTTTTGCAGGTTTGCTAAAATTAATTGTTAAAACATGAATTTAATGCTCACAACAAAGAGGAACATGAACTGTCCTGGTATATGCTTAGAATCCTGATATGCTAAGCAAGGACACAGAAACTTTAGCAAGCCTTCACGAGTTAAGTTCACATAAGAAACAAAGTAGTAGAGCACCGCAAGTTTGGCTGTGTCAGATTGAAATAACTTTCGAATGTGCATGATAAATGAAGGAAAACACCTATTAACAGCAACCCTGAGTTGCAATTGTAGTTATTTGGAATAACAAAATTCTGATTACAAATCGGGACTAGTTGATGGTGGCTAGGGCTTAACCACCAGGGAATTGCAACATTGCAGACTCACTGGAGGACCGAGCATCACAAAAACAGGAGGTGAACCTATCAACAGCAATCCTGAGTTGACGGTTGCAGTTGTTTGCAATAACAAAATTCTGATTACCAAACGGGACTGGTTGGTGATGGCTAGGGTTTAATGACTAGGGAATTACGACATTGCGGACTCACGGGAGGATCGAACCTCCGAGCACGATTCAGAGCCACGAAGCCTTAACCACTGCTCAAAAATGAAGGCCACGTAAAACTATCCACAAGCACGATTGCAGACGAAAATTTCATGTAACTCAAGAGTTTTAAACCACACAAATTAGCTAAAATTACTTCTAGACAAGAAACGCTGGCCCAATCAACAAAGGTGGGAGTAGGGGAGGAGGGCAAGTACGCATACCAGAGACCTGTGCGAGTACGCCGTTGTGGGGGATCCGCGCCGGGAGTGCGGCCGCGTGGCGACGCCGTCGAGAGCGGCCGCGGCGGAGCTGTCGGCCCCTGCAGGGGCAGGGCCGAGGGACGGGGGCGAGCGCGGCCGCGGCGTGGATGGCCTCGGGGACAGCAGAGCCGGGGCTCAGGGACGGGGCGCCGATACTCGGGGACGGCGCTGCGTCTGGAGCCCGGGGCGGGGGACGGCGCAGGGGCGGGGGACGGGCCTCGGGGATGGCGGCGCCAGGGCTCGGGGACGGGGCGCCGGTGCTCGGGGATGGCACCGCGTCTGGAGCCCGGGGCGGGGGACGGCGCAGGGGCGGGTGACAGGCCTCGGGGACGGCGGCGCCGGTGCTCGGGGACAGGGCGCCGGTGCTCGGGGTCGGCGCCGCGTCTGGAGCCCGGGGCAGTGGACGGGGCGCCGGGGCTCAGGGACGGGGCGCTAGTGCTCGGGGACGGCGCCGGGGCGGTGGACGGCGCCGGGGATTGGGGATTGGGCGCGCCGCATCTAGAGTGGCGACTGAGATTTGGGGCGCGGGCTAGGGAAAAAAAGGGAAAACAGGGGCTCCTTATCATCAAAACTAAGAAATGCCATCTAAATTAATTAAGAAGAAGCATTTACATCTCGATCATCACAATTAATAAATATCCTATAAACTAATTAAGAAAGACCCCTTACATCCCAATCATCGCAATTATGAGAACAATCTAACCATAAAGAGCTAGTTCTTACCTTGAATCAAATATGTGAAGTCCAGTCCTCAAATTTTAATGAGCCTCCATGATGACTTCATGATGAGTGTTCATGAGAAATTATCCTAAAGTGAAGAAAAAGAGACTCTCCTCGATCAATTCATCACAAAATGAATTACTAATCCTAAGATAAAGGCTATGAATCAAATGGATTGCTAGCTACAAACCTAGCACAAGTTGGTTCACTCAAACAACAAAAAAAGAAGCCCCAATGATGAGAAATGATCCAAAAATGGAGAAAAAAGCCCTCCTTGATCAATTCATCACGAAATGCATGAATAATCCAAAGAAAATGGGTACAAAGCCAATGAATTGATGACTACTAACCTTAGAATAAGTTGGTGGAGCCAATACATCAAGAATGGTGAGGTTTAATGAGAATTTCGGCAAAATCCGGCAGCAACAGTGGAGGAGAGAAGTGTGGCCGTCGGGTTGGAGAAGAAAGGTGGTGGGAGGAAGGAGGGGTTGGGGGTTTTGTACTGTACAGGATTATCACCGCCGGTTCGAAACACGAACCGTTGGTGATGCTTAATATCACCGCCGGTCCGTGTTACAAACCGGCGGTGATATGCTCGCAGGCCATCACCAACGGTTCGTACCACGAACCGGCGGTGATAGGCAGCATCACCGCCGGTTCCAACGGCCACTACGACCACCTACTCCGGACCCGGCGGTGATACCTCATCACCGCCGGTTCATGTTAAACCAGCGGTGATAGTCCGTTGGCAATGACCAATTCTCTAGTAGTGATTTCTTAGCCACTAGGTCATTAGCATGCCCGAGGTCTGTTAATTACTGCTTGCGTCAATGCTTGTAGGTGCTTTCAATACTTATTACGAAAGTGAAATATTGCTGTCCAACTAATAAGTTAACATTGACAGGTATAAATACAGCCGTATGCACAACGCACAATAAACAACACTGAGATTGACAGTTGCCTAACGTTCAAGGCAATCTATGGAGAAATGGACATAGCATTCAATGGAGGTACACTATGCTATCAACTAGACTAGGAGGAAAATAGGACAGGATATCAATGACACAAGACCACTATTATGCATTGCCACATAGTGTGCTAGCTGCTTTCCGGACATAAAAAATTGATAAGATAGAGATGTAATTATCGAATTAGAAATGAAGAGAGACGTACGTGCAGACTCATAATTTTTTTAGAAAAGGAAACTAACATGGTACTATATTATATTCTAAGAGTACAAAGTTGCACAACTTAATCAATAAGTTGATTTTTGAGGAACTTATGTGCCACAGTAAAAATTTTGGAAGGGTGTCTCATGAGCAGATGCCACATACCATTCGCTGTAAAAAAAAGATAGATCCAATAATTGTGTAGATAATTTTACTCCAATCTTTAGTTACAACTGCAATTTATTTTCTATCTGATTGGACCTGCAAGGTCCTTATCATCTAGGTTACCTCATAGGTAATGTCAATATTGAAGAAATATATGCCAGCGCATGGCAATGACAGGAACTTCAATTCGTTTTCTCTTCATCAATCCACCTAGCTATCTGTTCACAAACCTTGACATTTTCAGAACTAGTTTCAAAGTTTGGTATTTGATGCCCGAAGGCATATGCCAACAACCATCAATTTGATAAGGAAAATTTAATTAATCCTTTGAAAAGGGTGAAGTTTTGGAATTTTTCCTGTGATTCTATCACCCCTTAACATTAGCTGATGTCATTTCTTTTTACTTCCTACACACAATGAAAAATCCACAAAAATCATGTATTTGTGCAACTCAAAAGCAGTACATCCAATTAATAAATTATTTATTGAGTAACTACGAAAGTGCTGACTTCATTCTTTGTTACAATCCATTTTGTGTAATTATCACATATATTGGCTTCAGATCATACTAACGTGTAGAAGGCGGTTATCATAGATCATTTGTGCATGCGCTCGGATATCACAATATTAATACATGATTTTCTTATAGAAATCAATTGTTTACATGGATCATTGAAAAAGGGATTCAACGATAAAAATGGATTACTCTCCTATATAAAGTTCAAGTAAGTTTAGGTACCATATATGTGATTGCTTATTACTAGTTGTGTCAGGGAAACCAATACATCATCCTTAGGGTCGCTACTATATAAAATATATAGCTGTACTGATTGACTTTATAGTTGTTGGCATGAAAAATAGAGTTAAAATGTCAAGAAATTGAGCACATAACATGCAATAACTGTAAAATTATGTCATGAATTCTCCATATAGTGATGGTCATATGGAAAATTTCCAATGTAACATGTACACTACTACAGAACCCTTAATTTTCCCTGGTTGGAAAACCCATATTGTCCTGATTTCCCAACTAGGACAAAAGGCCCATGCAGCCACTACTACAACAATATTTACTGAGGCGGGCAAAATTGATTAACTGAGGCATTTTTTGCAACCATCTCGGA
The DNA here is from genome assembly GCF_016808335.1 of Panicum virgatum. Taxonomy (NCBI): domain Eukaryota; kingdom Viridiplantae; phylum Streptophyta; class Magnoliopsida; order Poales; family Poaceae; genus Panicum; species Panicum virgatum. The sequence continues at coordinate 10,300,878 of NC_053146.1, forward strand.
TCAAAGGTCACGGTAGATGACCTATTTTCCGAGGCAGATCTCTTTGTTGCCCGCCTCAGTTAATCAAATAAAAAATAAAAAAAGAAAAAGCCCATTGACGAGCACGCTGAGCGTATCGACGGGCCCCCAAGCCCATCATGCTGCTTCTTGGCCGCTGTAGCCACCGCCGCAGGCTGTTCCGCCCCTAGTAGTGAGGGAGGGAGAGGAGATGAGAGTCCCAAATTCTAACTCAGGTATATGTATGGAACCCTAGTAATGGGTCTTGAGGGCCTCTTTGGGTCTGGATATTTTCTAAGGCTGGTCTTATAGGGTGCCCATCTCAGTTAATCGATTAACCGAGACGGTCATTAAGTGTGCTCACCTCGGTAAATCCATTTTGAGAGACAGTTAAAATAACCGTCTCGGTTAAAAAAAAATGACCGCCTTAGTTAATCGATATCATTAACCGAGGCGATTGAAGTTCCTACCCGCCTTGGAGGTGTTTTAAAAAGGCCATGGTAAATCTTTTTTTAGTAGTGACCCCCCCACCTACCCGGCTAGCCGTTGGACCCAGGACTAAAGCGCTCATTGGTCCCGGGCCCAACGGCAGCCGGGACTAAAGCGTTGGAAGAAAAACCTGTTCTGTAGTAGTGGTAGCATGCAATAAAGTGTTTATAAGCATGTCAAATTTTCCAATGTGGTCCTAGTTAAGCATCCACAACAAAAAAAAAATCCAGAGGGTCGCTGGCAGAGGATTATTATTTATTAAGAGCGGTTCTTCACTGCTGTTTTGAGAGAGGGCACACGGGGACACACACTCTCTCTCACACACGCGCGCGCAGAGAGAGAGAGTCCTCAACATCCACTGCCTACTAACTCTTGAATGTTAGCCTAGTGGAAGCATTAGAATATGCTTCAGATGAAGCATATGCCATTGCTAAGCTCCATCGTTTTCCTTGTCTTCACAATTTCTGCGCTTGCAGGTAGTGAGGACCAGTTTGTTTACCATGGCTTTTCTGGTGTTAACCTAACCATGGATGGCAATGCCAAGGTAACACCAGGTGGCCTCCTTGAGCTCACGAATGACACAGTCAATCTAGTCCACACATTTTACCCAAGTCCATTGAATTTCCGCAAGTGGTTGAATGGTACTGTACAATCCTTCTCGGTCTCCTTTGTCTTTGCAATTCTTTCTGTCCATGATGATATAAGTGCCGATGGCATGGCCTTCTTTGTTTCCCCAACCAAGAACCTTTCCAACACATGGGCACAGTACATAGGCTTGCTCAACAGCGAGAATGATGGCAACACAAGCAACCACTTGTTTGCAGTAGAGCTTGATACTATGCAAAATAATGAGTTCGAAGACATCGACAACAATCATGTAGGCATCAATATCAATAGTCTACACTCTTTGGAAGCTCATCACACTGGATACTACAATGACCATAGTAAATCTTTAAAGAACTTGACACTATTTAGTGGCAAGGCGATGCAGGTATGGGTAAATTACAATGGAGATGCCTCACAGATCAATGTGACCTTGGCTCCCGTGGGAACACCCAAACCTGAGAGGCCTTTGCTTTCTGCTCCCTATAATCTCTCAGGGATTCTCAAGGATCCATCATATATTGGTTTCTCAGCCACTACTGGTGCAATCAGCACAAAAACATTGTGTCCTTGGCTGGAGCTTTGCCATGAACGGACCTGCTTCAGCCATTGATATCTCCAAACTTCCCAAGCTACCACGTATTGGCCCAAAACCACATTCCAAGGTCATGGAGATCACCTTGCCTATAGTTACTGCAGCATTTGTCCTTGTTGTTGGACTAGTCATCTCCCTACTTATTTATAGAAAATTAAGGTATTCTGAGTTGAAGGAAGATTGGGAGATAGATTTTGGGCCACACCGATTCTCCTTCAAGGACTTACTCCATGCGACGGAAGGGTTCAAGAATAAAAATCTACTTGGTGTGGGCGGGTTCGGGAAGGTGTACAAAGGGATTCTTCCAAAATCTAAACTTGAAGTAGCAGTGAAGAGGGTGTCCCATGAGTCAAGACAAGGGATGAAAGAGTTTGTTGCTGAAGTTGTTAGTATTGGCCGACTTCGACACCGCAATCTTGTGCCGTTACTTGGCTATTGCCGGAGACAAGGAGAACTACTTTTGGTGTATGACTATATGTCAAATGGTAGCCTTAATAAGTATCTGTATTGCGAAGATGGCAAACCATTATTGAATTGGTCCCAAAGATTCCACATCATCAATGGTGTTGCATTTGGTTTGTTATACCTCCATGAGAAGTGGGAGAAAGTGGTTATCCATCGAGACATTAAACCAAGTAATGTACTCCTGGATAGTGAAATGAATGGACGATTAGGTGACTTTGGTCTTTCAAGGTTGTATGATCATGGCACAGATCCACAGACCACACATATGGTTGGAACCATGGGTTATTTGTCCCCAGAGCTTGTACGCACAGGTAAAGCATCCACCTCAACAGATGTGTTCGCCTTTGGCATATTTCTTCTCGAGGTCATTTGTGCACAGAGACCGGTTAAGCAAAATCCACAACACATTGGTTGATTGGGTTTTAGACCATTGTCCATTGGCATAATGGTTTGCTTAGTGAGACTGTGGACACAAGGTTCCAAGGTGATTTCAATGCTGACGAGGCATGTTTAGTATTAAAGCTAGGACTTCTATGCTCACATCCATTTACAAGTGCAAGACCAAGCATGCAGCAGGTTGTGCAATACCTTGATGCTGGTATGCCACTCCCAGAGCTGACAGAAACACATTTCAGCTTTACTATGCAAGCCTTGGTACAAAACAAAGGATTGGAACCACGTAATATGTTGTATCCTGAGCTAACTACGAGTATTGGCACATTCTCGAGTCTTACAGGAGGAAGATGATATAAATACGTTTGGGTAAAGTTGTGAAATTATGTCGCTTATCAATTTAAAGAGAATATAGATAGCAATAGTGCTGCACTAGCTATACTTGGTATAACTTGTGATTATATATTGATACCATTTCCTTGAAAAGAAAACATATTCATACGACCATTGACGACTTAACCAGATCACGTCATCTACTTTGGTGTAGCCTGAAAAGATTTTTTACGTGTGCATATAGCATCCTAGGTATGGAATAAGGTATTCCATACCTGAGCCATCCACCGTGCATCCGACCCGAGCCAATCAGCCAGTCCGTCGCACAGGACCCCCTCCGTTTTCCGCACCGATTTCACCTATCTTTTTTTTTTGGTTCACGGCAGTAGAAAATGGCACAGGAATATGGGATGATGGATCGGTGGTTCCCCATATTTCATCGCTAGCCTCCTGGGCGCCTCATTTCCTCGCTCGGCGTCGACTTGATCTCCGGAGGATGTCACGACTGCGGCGTCCAATATCGGTGGTGACGATGAATCAAGCTCTGACCTCCCCCCTGCTGCGTGAGGTGCCCACTCAGACCCTACTCCGATTCGATCTGTCTAGATTTCCCACGCTCGCGAACGTCATCATCGTTCCAGCTTGCGCTCGCCCTTCTAGCCGGAAGTAGTGATGGGCACAAAAGCAGCCTCACTGCAGCGGCGCGGCATTGTTGAGCATGCGGAAGCAGGGAATCAGCCAGCGGTGACGACATATAGCTAGCAGCTGCGGGGGTTCCAATGGCAATGGCATCGAGCAAGCTGCTATGAGGTTTCTGGATGTGGGCAACAAGTTTCACATCACCGGATCGGTAATTGCAGCTGCGTACAGTGGTGGAATAATTCCAGGTATAATACAGATAGAAATTCTAATAATATATGTAATTCATGAAAAATAATGTCAATATTACAAACTTAAATGATAGAAACATAAAGCTAGAATTAACTGCAACTTGCTAGAGTGCTAATGCTAGTGCCAAGGCAGCAGATGCTTGCACGGGCCACGGTGCCACCGCGCCAGCCGGCCTGCGTGTACGTGAGTGCGTCAGACTACGGTCTCCGGTATCGGTGTCTGGTTGTTTGGAGAAGGAGAACACCAGGCACCAGGTCCGAGTGGGAGTAGATGAAAACAAAACGCTGAATCCCGAGTCGCGGTCGCGGTGCGAAAGTGCGGAAGTCCTGAAGATCGGGTGCTACATGGACCCCGAGTGGATATTAGGCATGATGAGCTACTTTCTTCTTAGATGAGTCAAAGTAAGAAATTAGGTTAGCCCAATATATCCGTTCATGGTAAATGTAAAACGAATTGAAACATTTTTTAACATGGAATAATCTTTTATTTTAACTTGGTAAATACTACTACCTACAACATACTAAATGTTGGGCCCCCCTCCTCCATGGGCCCCCAGCCGTCGCCCTAGCTACCCTCCCCCTTAATCCGGCCCTGCAGCTACTTCAAGTCCCGCGAGCTTCCGCGCTGGCCACCGGAGTCTTGCGGTTGTAGGCTATTTGAAGGCTCTCAGATGCGTAACTGGTCATTCCAAGCTGCATGCATGCATGCATGAATTTCCTGGTACCTCCCACTCGCAGCTAGCTTCTTCAATATTCTCCCCCCTCTCCATCTCGTAAGACGTTTAGTAATAAGATGAAATGGAGGAACGCCTTGAAAATAATAGGTATAGGCGTATAGCAGACCATTAGTATATATGGTGCTCTAGCATGTGTGCTGCTCTGGTAACTGAGTTATTTCACTCTCATGCCATCATATCTGATCCTACCAACTAAGATCATGTCACAATAATTTTCATACGGATCTGGTTGCCGTCAAAGGTAAGCAATGCAAACTTGATAGCACTGAAGAAGTACTACTATGATCATTGCTTAGAAAAATATAAAACCATTTGAAACGTGTATGCAAACTGTTGATAGTTCATTGGATTTGTGCCGGTCATCAATGACATTGGTTTTTTATATTTATAAGACAAAAAAGGTTAGCACTCTCATATATGAGTGTAGAGGTTGGAATGATTTTTCATTTATCCAGCAAGGAAAAACGCGATCCAGAAGCAAACAGTGTCTCAAAACAGCCTCGGCGAGGCAGTTTCCCGTGTTAGCAGAGAATTCTTACAGTAAGGGATTTCCTGAACACAAAAACGAGCAACTATTGAAACAAGTCATAACCCAATGATGACATATTCACCAACAATACTAATACGGCAACCACAAATTTAGAAGCATTTCCATGTTTCCATCACATACTAGTGATCCCAAGGGAGGAGGGCTTACATATGTCACAACTCGCAGGCATGCCAGTATGGTGGTTGATTCTTTTCATGCTTTGTCGAGACATGCATTGATGAAGCATTTCCAGTATCTTATACTAATGGAGATATGGGGCTGTTTTAGAGACAATGTATGCATGATGTGTGAATAGAAATGATGCATGCTTCAGGGGCAAGGAGATGACAACTTCATCAGCTGGCAAGTGAACAACTCCGGACATCTCCCATTCCCCAAATTTTCCAACTTTCATAATACAAAGTTTGCATTCTCTGTCATGAATCTTGCACCATCTGACTACTCAATAAACAATTCAAACTAAGGACCAGAACATAATTTTTCTTCATCACCTACTGGCAAATTTGCATTATTGTATTTAATTTGGACCAAACATATATGTAGTTGATATAAACCATTTGGTGAAGTTGTCCATGTGAATGTCACCTTAGTTGTTGACAGCCACACAGTAGTAAGCAAACCTATAGTTGACAAGGGTCTTACCCATGCAAATTCCTTTGCTTCCTGTAAACATATTGTGCCGTGATTGCTTTGATCTTTGACGCCATGCATTCAACAGGGCTTGCTATTTCCCCCAACAACTATGTGCTGATAAACGTCGTTAGGAGGTATTGTTTGTAGTTGGCATGCAGACTAACCAGTAGGGTTATGCTGCAGCCACAAAGTAAGTATGGTTGTGCTTCAATATCTTGGTCATGGAGTAGATATGTGTAGAAGAAAAGAACTTTATTGAACAACTAATGTTCTGTTTGCGACAAAGGAATACAAAATAGAGGAACGAAGAAAACGTAGGGATAGGAAAAGAAGGCCCTATTTGGAACGAAGGAACGAAAAATGAAGGAATGGTAGGAAACGCAGGAAAGAGGAAGAATTGACATAGCAAAATGGAGGAATGTGAAAACATAGAAAAGATACATGAAGTGGTGTTTGGAACACAGGAATGAAAATATGAGTAAAAAGAAGTTAGAAAAACACACACTATTATAACAGAACCAATTAAATTCATTGATGGGTAGGCCAACGAGAGACATGGGGCCACTGGCTAGGCACCCAAATAGCAACAATCCCCTCACTGCTCATCTTCTTCCTCTCTCGCAGGAATCATACACTACTAGAAAACAAGTCTTAGGTCCACCCCAAAAGTACGTATGAAGATGAACTAGTACCTATGCTAGGTGCCGGTTCATCTTCATACCGGTACTTTTGGGGTGGATGGAATCTATAAATGAGCCTTAGGTACCGGTTCGTATTATCAACCGGTACCTAAGGCTCTCCATAGGTATCGGTTGGTAACTTTTACATTAGTATCGGGTGGTACCACCAACCGATACCAATAGACGAGCCTTAGGTACCGGTTGGTATTAGCAACTGATACCTTAGGCTCATACATGAGTTACTTTAAAAGGAAAATATCTCCTTCTCAATCAGAACTGCTATGTAGCTGAGATGGTAAAAGAGCAATGCGTGAGGCTAGAGGTCGTGGGTTCAAATCCCAGCCAAAGAATATTTTGCGTGATTTTGGAGGCCTTAGGTACCAGTTATTTTACCCGGTACCAAAGACTCTAGTCTTTAGCACCGCTTTCGGGGTACCGGTTACCAAAGGGCACTTCCAACCGGTGCCTTAAGACATTTTTGTAGTAGTGATATATGAATGGATGTTTGGAATGCAGGAATTTGAGTGACATAGAAATTTAGGGTTAATGGTAAACATAGTTGCTTAGACTAAACAAGCAGTGAACTCTAAGTATATTCTTACAAAAAGGAACAGGTATTAGAAGCGTAAGAGACAACCCCTTGCCATTGCATTAAAAAGAAGAATTTAGATATATGGAACCCATTTCAACAGTAATTGAATCAATAAAATATTGTTCACTACTATTTAGCATGCACCTGCAATGAACTATTAGAGCTTATGGTCCCTGGGACTTCGTGAAGGAAGAGAAAACCAAGAGGCAGTACTGGATTCTTTCTTCCCCCCACCAAAACGGACACACGCTAAAACCTATAGGAATCTCACTCCTTTAGAATTCCATTGAAATTACTGTGATTCAAACAGGCCCTAAATTTCTTGATGCGTCTTAATCCTATATTTGAGTGAAAGTGAGGAATGGCAGGCTTCGTTGATATGTAAAAACCATGGTCTTATTATACAACCTTGAGTGGAAGAATTTTTGTTATATATATATATATATATATATATATATATATATATATATATATATATATATATATATATATATATATATATATATATATATATATATATATATATATAGTGCGATGGGATGAAACTCAGAGTCTAGACTTCTCTTTTTATATTCTTGTTGTCGTCAAATCATACTATTCAGGTTAACTTCCACGATTCACTTAATTACAGGGTAATGCATGGATGACCCTTAGGTGCACCTCCAACCATGCTTAGTTTATATATTTGTACTACTTCTCCAAAATAGGATCCCATTTTGGAAAATTATTACAAATATTTAAACCAAGTAGGGTTGGAGGTGTACTAAGGGTCACCCATTTGCACCCCTATCCATTATATTCCCCAGCTAATTCTGTTCCACATGTTGATGGAAAAATAGCTAGTACAACCTTAGTTGTTACAACAGTTTTGTACTAAACAAAAAAAATGACATCCTTGCTGCAAGGCAAGACCAAAGAACTATTTATTTTTCTTTGGAGAGTAGGAGTAGCTCTAAGTATGGCATATGTTGCTGGAAACCACAGTACACACAAAAAAAAATTCTAGGTTCATGACCCCTTTATTTCTAGCAGTGGAGAGAGAACTGTCAGTGTCCTGCCATCAGTGGAAATCACTGACTTCTACCAATAAAAAACTCTTACAATGGGGTATTTCTACTGGTGATTGCTATTCCCTCTAGAAAACAACCACCAGAAATGCATTTATATTGGCAGTTTTCCGCTATACTATGCCAACCTATTTTTAGTGGTGGTTGACGTCTGCTGCTAAAAAAAGTAAAAGACAGTGTCATAGAAAATCATTTACGTACTAGTGAACCTGCATTAGGAATTCAAGGATAAAGATGGCCAAATCCTTTTACCTACATGGCCTTCCTTTTAGAGAGATGGCAAAAGTCAAGTCGCCGAGTCGGCAAGAATTGGGTATTTATATACACAGAAAGTACACTGCTCTTTATTTATTGCTTGGCAACCGCACGTGCTAGCAGTTGCATTAAAAATTAGGAACATGACCTCCCGAAACAATTTAATTAGGGCCCTTTTAGTTGGTTGGAAAGTGAGGTAGGATGGGATGAATTAACACTACAAGACTTGCAAAAGACTTGGGAGAGTGTTCTGTAAGTGGCCGCCGGAAAGAACAATAATACTGAGTGCTATCATTTGTGACCATCTCTGAAGGTTATTGAGACATTGTGTAGTAGAAGAAAATCAACAACAAAGCATTCGTCGACCAACATTTATGGTTAGTAAACTGAAAGAAGAATTCTGAGTATCACTTTGGCACATAACTAGGAAAGATTCTTGCCAGGGAAAGGCTAAATTGAAACGTAAACAGACATGAAGATCAGTAATTATATCGATTCAAGGGCATTATGCTGAGCTGGAACCTCAACATGTGTCCTCCAGGCATGAAGTCTAACCAGGTACTCTGTTGAGATCACATTATGAAACCAAATAGAAGCCACAGAACAAGAATGACTACAAAGCAACTTTATAGTCAAATAAACTCATGCATGTAGCTGTTGACATTTTTTCCTTGGATCTGCACTACGCTCTTGTTGCGTTTTGCTGCAGAGAGTTCTACATAGTTTACTGAGTGAGCCAAGGCATGCTGTGAACTGTAACTCATAATATCTTACAAGGAAGAGGCCGGAGGAAATATGCACGCTAGCTCATACATAAAGTGCGATGAACATCTTCTGTCCACCATTCTACAACTTTTGATGCATCAGGGCCGTATCGGCAAATCTGGAGGCCCTGTGCGAAACTATGAACTGGGCCCTAGTGCCGTCGCTGCGGCCTGCTAGTGCCCAGTGAAGTACGGAAGGTGGAAGTGTAGACGTCACAACTCGTGTCGTGCCTGGCGAGCGGCGACGGTGGAAGCGGAAAAGATTGCATTGCGGTATACGGATTCGATCGAAAGACAAATCGAGCGACATATTTCCTCTTCTATGACATTTGAGCTATAGTTTTCTTCATATTGGGCCAAAAATAAGTAAAACAAAGCCTACTATATAACTATACCTAGTATACTCATTATATTTTAGGGGCCCCTGAAAATTGGGGGCCCTGTGCGGTCGCACGGGCCTAGATACGGCCCTGGATGCATGAACGAACGAGGAACGATACCCACTAGCTTTCACAGCAGGGATGTTATTGTTGGAGGCCAAAATTGGCAAACACCGAGGCCGACCGGTCTGACCGGTTGGGCCGACCGGTCAGACCGGTCTGGATCTGTGCAGTCCGAGTAGAGTTAGGGTTTGTATTATGGAATCCATTTGTAACTCAATTTGGAAGGGGTACGTCTTCCCCGGCCTATAAATATAAAGGCCACGGCCGATTGAGGTCCTTCTACCCAATCGAATCAATCAATTTACACTTTTGCTATTTTTCTCCAAACCCTAGGTTTTCCAATCGGCGTTCAAGGGCGTCTTGGGTGGCCTGCTAACCTCAAGATAACTCTAGATCTTCGAGCTCCGACGGGGTCCCTCCCGAGCTTGAGGTTCTAGGTCTTCGCGAAGCTTTCTGCGCCCAACCAGTCTGACTGGTTGGTGCGACCGGTCTGACCGGTCGCCGGCGAGCTTCGTTCGGTTGCGATCGTTGCGATCCTATGCGTTCTAGCGCTTGTGTGTTGACCAATTCTGCGTTAACATACTTTTTGGCGACTCCGGTGGGGAAGATCTGAGTTCATCGGGCGCATGGCCGGTGATAAGGTTGACCCCAAGGTAGATGCGACTCCCATTGACATCAAGTACGAAGACATACCTGAGGAGACGCGCAAGTAATTCGAGGCTGCATTCCAGAAGGAACAGGAGGATGCCAAGAATAGATTGCTTGCATGCTTTAGGAAGACTCAGCAAGGCGTGTTCAAGAAGGAGGAATTTCACATGCCCACATTTGCACCGCCACCGCCGAACCCATCTATTACGGCTACATCTGCTGCTTCATCTGCTTCCATTCCAAGCGAGGTAAGTTTTTCCTTCGATTCTATCAAGCAGTTTGCTGATGCCTTTCTGAGTCGATTCGAGCAGTCACAAAAGTTTACACAAGATATGCTTATCGACTTGAGTATGCAAAACAAGGGGAAGAAAACTGTTAATGATTATTCCACTTTTTCCCCTAACCCTAGTCTTTCGGCCGCACCATCAGAAAATTATCAGTATGGTATGCCGCCGAATTACTTTGCGGGACAGACACCCCCGCCGGGCTCAGTTCGGCCGTCCAGGGCCGAACCGGTCAGATCGGTCTCACCGACCGGTCAGACCGGTGCCCCTGTGGGCGGACCGGTCAGACCGGTCACTCAGACCGGTCAGACCGGTGCCATGGTGCTCGGTTCTACTTCACAACCAAAAGTCACGCTTCCTCCTGCTTCGGCTGAGTATAGCCTGGAGCGAGAATTGGCGGATTTTGTGCCGCTGTATACGACAAAGTCATACGGTGAACCACCTTTTCCTCCACCATTGCCCAAGGATGTTTGGGATGATTGGCTTAGGGCCAATCCACAATATGCCACACAAACGATGTCCACTACTGATCCTACGACACATTGTTTTGGCCAAATATCTACGGGTAACTATGAGGCCGATATTGCTAGGATGAAAGAAGATCTAGCCGATATGTTTAAAGAAAAACTTGGTTTTGTTGCGGGTAGGAGTCGGCTATATCGTAGGCCGTATGTTGATGCGTTTGATTTAATTCCTTACCCCACTGGTTGGCGTATTCCCGATTTTGTCAAGTTTAGCGGTGATGATAACTGATCCACTTGGAAGCATATTAGCCAATATATTGCTCAATTTGGAGAAGTCGGTTCTAGCAAGTCTTTGCGTGTTCGCATATTTTGTTTATCTTTGACTGGAACAGCTTTCTCGTGGTTTTCCTCGTTAACTCCTAACTCAATTCGTTCTTGGGATGAATTAGAGTAGAAATTTCATGATCATTTTTATAATGGGGATAACGAAACTAAGTTGACGGATTTGACATCGGTTAGATAGGGTAGAGATGAGTCTATCCAAGAGTACTTTAAGAAATTTAAAGATATTGAGAACTGATGCTTTAATTTGTCACTTTCTGAAAAAAAGATTTGGTTGATTTGGCTCTTGCGGGTTTATGTTCTAGCTATAGAGAAAAGCTTGATGGTTCGAGTTTTTATTCTATAAATTAGCTTCAAGCTAAAGCATTGAGTCAAAAAACTAAATTTAAAAAAGAAAAGGTTACCTACAAGTCCCATCGTTCAAACACTCACATTGTTGAATATGATTTCGATTCATCGGACGATGAGGACAAAGAGGTATATGCTGCTGAGTTTGTTTGGCCCGCCTCGGCCAAACCTTCCACTTGTACATCTCTTAAGCTGACTCAAAAGAATCGGCAAGAAGAGATGAAATTTACTTTTGATGTGTCCAAGTGCGATCGCATTTTTGATGAATTACTACGACTTGGGCATTTGAAAATTACGCATATTATACCCCCGCTTGAGGAGCTAAAGTGGCGCGCTTATTGCAAATTTCATAATTCTTCATCTCATGCGACTAATGATTGTAATGTGTTTCGTCAACAGGTGCAATCGGCCATAAATGAAGGACAATTGGCCTTTTCGGAGATGAAAATAGACAAAGATCTATTCCCAATTCACACCATTGATCTCAGCAATGCAAAAGTGCTAATTCGGCCGGATCAAGCCGAAGGAGCAAAGGGCAAGAACATGATCATTGGAGATGACAGGTCGTTGACTATTGATAACAAGATTCTGGCCAGGGAGGTGATTCAGGAGAAGACTCCTGATGGGAAGAAGAATCTGAGGATCATACTTAAGCCTCGAACGCTCGGGGGGCAAGAGGGTTCTTCTTCAGGCGATCGGTCTGCTGCTCAGTCGAGACTGGTCAGACCAGTTTCCCCGACCAGTCAGACCGGTCCTAATGGCCGGTCAGATTGCCCTGGTGGTCAGTCCCGGATATTCAAGCCGAAGCGTCCGGAAGTGGGTACATGGAAGACTAACCAGCCAAAGGTGCAGGGCAAGATTGCAAATAAAAAGCCTACCTTTGGCCAACTGTTGAACAAGTACTCAAAGGCCGCTCGAAATGATCGACCCCTAAAAAAGAGACAGTGGTCACCTTCGTATCAAGGCGCACCTTCATCTCCTAGGGGAGAATCAAGCAAGCGCAGGGGTGATGTGGTTACCTTGTTCCCTCCTCAGCAAACACAGCCGATGTACGCTACAATGCCATGGGCTCCACCGGCGTCGGATTCTCAGTTTCCCGCATGGGAGAACGGAGGATTTTGGATGCAATGCTATCCGATGCCGTATCCACCACACTTCCAGGGATAGGGAAGCTCCAGAGGACCTGTATTTGACAGGTTGAGGCAGCCGGTTCACAACCGATTGGGTCAGCACCAATCTGGTCAGGGGCAGAACCCCGAACTGGTCAAACCGGTCTACTCTGACCGGTCAGACCGGTCTCAGCAGAGGCCGGCCTAGTTTCGTCCTATGCGTCAAGAATACTGCATCAAAGAAAAGAGGGACGAATCAGTGCCAATGCAAGTTGATTCTGAGAAGGCTCCAGCTGTTAAGGTCGTGCAAGTTGAAGACGGGAAAGGAAAAGCTCAAGATGCACAAGAGGGACCGATGATCGTTGAGAAACCGGTCAATGTTTCTCAGAAGCTTGTGTTGGCCAATGATTATGAGGCCAGTAGCAGCAACCTCAAGGACCAAGACAAGGAGAAGTACTTCCAGCCTAGGTGGTGCCCATTAGTGTTGACTCACACTCAAAAGAGGAGGTTGCAGCGTCTTCGCCGCCAAGAACAGATGGAAAAGGAGGCGGAGAAGCTGAGAGATGAAATATTTGACGAGTGCAGACCAAGGTTCCCTCAAGGAAAGATGTGGCGGATCAAGGCAGTTGATCAGCCCACTGGACCGGTCGGACCGTTCCAACCGACCGGTCAGACCGGTGTACCAGACCGGTCTGACCGCTCAGAGCAACCGGTCAGACCGGTCGACCCTAGGGATGGCAACGGGTATAAACCCGTCGGGTATCACTAACCCAAACCCGTACCCGCCAGGATAAAATCGTACCCATTAAAAAACCCATACCCGTCGCGGGTATGATTTCATGCCTGTACCCGTACCCATGCGGGTTTTTTGTACCCGCGGGTTTCCCATACCCGATAGAAGAAGCAACAAAATTTAATAGAAAACATAAACAAATACACAATGCATTATAGCCAAATGAGTCTATGAATAGGTAATCATCGATGGGAATGGAAGTACATGAGCCTAAGTCTCTCTTAGCATGTGATTAGACCTTATTTTGATACAAGACCTTGTGACATTAGTATTTTAGGTTATATGTTGTCGGGTTTATTGTACCCACGGGTTTGCGGGTTTGGGTACTTGAAGAACAAACCCGCACCCGCAAACCCGACGGGTACGAAGTTTATCCCATTAAGAAACCCGCGGGTATAGAATTTAGTCTATGCCTGCACCCTAATAGAGCAAAAACCCATCGGGTTTCGGGTTTCGGGTACCCGTTGCCATCCCTAGTCGACCCTGAGCCTGAGCAGAAGGTCGAAGAAGTTGTTTCCACTTCGGCTCCTGGCGGGCAGCTCCTTCTATATCAGAGGATGAGGAGTTGGTGGATTATGAGGCTTCTCCGGAACACACAAGCATGGAGATCAATGTTGTGTGTTTTTCTGATGACTACTGGGCGATTCCGAAGGAGGAGACCGTGCATCTGGACTTTGGGCCCTGCGAAGCTATATTTCAGAAGCCCAATGATTCAGACAATCACTTGAAGGCTCTCTACATGAGGGGGCACATCAACGGGAAGCCAGTTTCTCGTATGCTCGTGGACAGTGGGGCAATTGTGAACTTGATGCCCTATTCACTCTACTAGAAGCTCGGCGGGACGGACGAAGAACTCATCAAGACGAACATGACAGTCAGCAGCGTTGGAGGAGGTGATCCCATTGGTGCCAAGGGGGTTGCTTCGATGGAGTTGACCGTTGGGAGCAAGACGGTTGCTACGGCGTTCTTAGTCTCTGAGGTGCAAGGTAACTTCAACCACATACTTGGACGTGATTGTATTCATGCCAATCAATGTGTACCATCTTCCTTGTACCAGTTTCTTATTCAGTGGATCGGCGATGAAGTTGAGGTTGTGCATGGTGATGCCTCTTCCTTCATTGATACCGCCGATTCCGAGTTCGTTGGTGCACATGATAACATCAAGTGTTTATCGGGCCTAGACTTGACCGATTATGACTTGATCAGTTGCACCAAGGAAGGTTTTGTCTCTGCAGTCCTAAAGCTGATGGAGAATCGGCTACATTTACTTCTATGATGCAGCAGGGGAACGACACAGAGCCGACCGGTCAGACCGCTTCCTCTAACCGGTCAGACCGGTTGAAGCCGACTGGTCCGACCGGTGCACCAGACCGGTCAGACCGGTCTAACGCAGACTGGCTGTAGCAGCGCATTGAGCACTATCGGGACAAGGCGAACGATATGTGCGAGGCTATTGAAGACCTGGGTGACTTAGATAAGTTAGGCCAAGGTTTAACGTTGGCTGATCCTTTAGAAAAGGTAGATATTGGAGATGGTTCTATTCCTAGGCCGACTTTTGTAAATGCAAATTTATCGGATGATTGTAAAGCTGATTTAACAAAGTTATTGAAAGAATATGTCGATTATTTTGCATGGGAATATTCTGAAATGCCTGGTTTGAGTCGCGATTTGGTTGAGCATCGGCTGCCGATCAAGGCCGGTTTTAGACTATATAAACAACCTTCTAGGCGTTTTAATCATATTATGTATGACAGAATAAAAGAAGAGATTAATCATTTGTTAGATGCTGGATTTATTCGGTCTTGTCGTTATACGGAGTGGATCTCTAATATTGCGCCCATTGAAAAGAAAGATTCGGGCAAGATTAGAGTTTGCATTGATTTTAGATCTTAATAAAGCCACTCCTAAAGATGAATATCCTATGCCTATAGCCGATATGTTGATCAATGAGGCTTCTGGACATCGTGTTATTAGTTTTCTTGATGGTAATGCGTATTACAATCAAATATTCATGGCCGAAGAAGATACGTCTAAAACGGCCTTTAGATGTCTTGGTTTTGTTGGTTTATTTGAGTAGTTTGTTATGACTTTTGGATTGAAGAATGCTGGTGCTACTTATCAAAGAGCTATGAATTTGATCTTCCATGACTTGATTGGTATTATATTGGAAGTTTATATTTATGATATTGTGATCAAATCGGCCGGCTTGAGTCATCTTTTGGCTGATTTGAGGCTTGCTCTTGAGAGATTGCGTCAGTATGGATTGAAGATGAACCCGCTCAAGTGTGCTTTTGGTGTATCGGCTGGGAAGTTCTTGGGCTTCATTATTCATGAGAAGGGCATAGAGATTGATCCAAAGAGAATTGAAGCCATGAAGAAAGTAGAGGCTCCTGCTTGCAAGAAAGACTTGCAAAAGTTTCTGAGCAAGGTGAATTATTTGAGAAGGTTTATATCTAATTTATCCGGAAAGATAGATGCTTTTACTCCTATTCTTCGGTTGAAGAACGAGGCTGAATTTACTTGGGGGGCAGAACGACAAGAGGTTTTTGAGAAGATCAAGAAGTATTTGTCTTCACCACCGGTTCTCAAGGTGCCTAAGAGAGGTATTCCTTTTAGGCTTTATGTGGCTGCAGAAGACAAAGTTATTGGTGCTGTTTTGAGTCAAGAAACCGAAGGAAAGGAGTATGTTATCACATATGTTGGCCGATGACTTATTGATGCGGAGACAATGTATACATTTATTGAGAAGTTATGCTTATCATTATATTATGCTTGTACCAAGTTGAGGCATTATCTTTTATCAAGTACTTGCATAGTTACTTGTCAAGCCGATGTTATTAAGCATATGTTACAAAAGCCGATTTTAAGTGGTAGAATCGGAAAGTGGTAGCGGATTTCATTGTTGAACATCAGATTAATGATGAGCATAATTTGGAAGTCGGATATGTTACTTGCACACCATAGAAGTTGTTCTTTGATGGATCAACTTGTGATGATGGACAAGGGATTGGTGCCATTTTAATTTCTCCGAATGGTATTATTTTTGAGTTCTCAAGTCGATTGGAAGAAGAGCGCACGAATAACCAAGTTGAGTATGAAGCACTTTTTATTTGGCTTGAAATTTTTGGAATCGATGGGTGTTAAACATGTGGAAGCTTATGGTGATTCACTTCTAGTGGTGCAGCAAGTGTCCAAGGTATGCCAATGTTATAACGGTTCTTTAAATACATATCTTGATAGATGCCTTGATATTATCTCTTGCTTTGATGAGTTTGTAATCCGACATATTCCAAGAGATAGTAATCAGAAGGCGAATGCTCTGGCTCAGTAAGCATCTGGCTACAATGTTACTAAGAAATATTTTAACATGAGAAAGCCGATGCAAGCAACAACCGAGTTACTGGTTCTGGATGAACTGGTCAGACCAGATGCTCCGACCGGTCTGACCGCCCAGACCGGTCTGACCGGTCAGACTGCTGAAAACAGCAAGTCGGTCACCACTTCCAATTCCAAAGGGAAGGCCGAGGTTGCTGATTGGAGGGTGCCTATTGTGACATATTTAAAGTACCCTGGTCATGGTGCGGAGAGAAGTATTCGGCATTTGGCATTTAAATACACTTTGATTGACGATGAGCTTTATCGTCGAACCGCCGAAGATATACTTCTCAAGTGCTTAGATTCTGATCTGGCCCGTGTTGCTATGGGGGAAGTTCATGAAGGCATTTGTGGTACACATGAATCGGCTCCTAAAATGAAGTGATTACTTAGGAGAGCCGGTTTCTATTGGCCAACTATGATGGCGGATTGTTTTAGATATTATAAAGGGTGTGAAGAATGTCAGCGATTTGATAATGTTCAGTTAGTGCCGGCTGTGTTATTACATCCTCTTATCAAGCCATGGCTGTTCAGAGGTTGGGTGTTGGATTTCATTGGTCAGATTAATCCCCCTTCTTCAAAGGGACACCGTTTCGTATTGGTTGCTACGGATTATTTTACTAAGTGGACCGAAGCAGTTCCTTTGAAGAATATGACACATCGGGAGGTAATTGAGTTTATTACAGAACATATTATCCATAGATTCGATATTCCTCAAACTTTGACAACGGATCAAGATTCACCTTTTATTTCAAAAGAGGTACGTGATTTTGCCGAATTGTTTAAGATTAAGATACTCAATTCATCTCCATATTATGCTCAGGCCAATGCTCAGGCCGAGTCTAGTAATAAAATCTTGATAAAGCTTATCAAGAAGAAGATAGAGGAGAATCCCAGGAGGTGGCATGAGGTTCTATCTGAGGCATTGTTGGCTCATCGTATATCTAGACATGGTGCTACTAAAGTTACTCCTTTTGAGCTTGTGTATGGTCCAGAGGCCATTTTGCCGGTTGAGGTGAATCTGGACGCTTATAGATTGGCTAAACAAAATGACATTTCTACTGTTGATTACTATGACTTGATGATGGACAATATTGATGAAGTAAGCGACAAGCGGATGCAAGCTTTGAAGGAAATTGAGAAGGACAAGCTTCGGGTGGCTAGAGCTTACAACAAAAAGGTAAAAGCAAAATCTTTACAGGTTGGTGAGCTGGTTTGGAAGACAATATTGCTTCTTGGGACAAAGAGCAACGAGTTCGGTAAGTGGTCGCCAAGTTGGGAAGGACCGTACAAGATTGTAAAGGTTATCTTCGCGAATCCTTATATGGTGGAAACGGTGCAAAGAGAACGTCTTCCACGGGCACTTAATGGAAGATACTTGAAGAAATACTTCCCCAGCGTATGGCAAGACGCTTGAAGACGAAGACGGCCGGTATAGAATATCGTCCTTAGCATTATTTTTTTAGCCTCGTACTTTCTTTGCAAATCTATGTAACTAGGCTAGTTTCTGGTACTTGCTTTTTTGCTTGCAAAACTCACCAAAAAGCGGGGGGAATATGTTGGAGGCCAAAATTGGCAAACACCGAGGCCGACTGGTCAGACCGGTCTGGGCCTGTGCAGTCCGAGTAGGGTTATGGTTTATATTATGGAATCCGTTTGTAACTCAATTTGGAAGGGGTACGTCTTCCCCGGCCTATAAATATAAAGGCCACGGCCGATTGAGGTCCTTCTACCCAATCGAATTAATCAATTTACACTTTTCCTATTTTTCTCCAAACCCTAACTTTTCCAACCTCGTGCTGTTCTTTGCTCATCTCTTCGGTGTTCAAGGGCGTCTTGGGTGGCCTGCCGACCTCAAGACAACCCTAGATCTTCGAGCTCCGACGGGGTCCCTCCCGAGCTTGAGGTTCTAGGTCTTCGTGAAGCTTTCTGCGCCCAACCGGTCTGACCGGTCGCCGGCGAGCTTCGTCCAGTTGCGATCGTTGCTATCCTGGGCGTTCTAGCGTTTGTGTGTTGGCCAAATCTGCGTCAACAGTTATATATCAAGAGGTAGTTTGATATCCAAGGCATATCTCGCAACCTGTCAGTATAGCCAGGCGCAACACTATTGTGTTCACTTGGATGCGGAACATCTGATACATGCCAATACGACCTAATTCTGACACTTCTGCTAAGTAGCGCAATTGTTAAATTCACTCTCCAGGGAGCACACGCTGATTATCTTTGATGGTAAGGAGCAGAACGGACAATCGCTGGAGATCCTCTAGCTGGCCACTCAATGGTATCCCGAGACCTCCCAATCCCTTGCATCTGCTCACTATTCGCTGGCTAAACAGACTAATTCAGTTCAGCAGGCGCAGCTCCAGGGATGATCGCCTTTTGCAGAACGTGATGTATAGGGATGAGTCTACATCCTACACATACACTGATCATGTTATATGTATGATGCGGACTGTGTACAGGTACAATAATCCTCATGTCATTCGATGACACAATGTTGAATGTGGCAATCAATAGTGTTGCACAGGTAGTGTACCAGTAAATTGGGGAAGTTAAATGGGTAACCCCACCTGCCTGCTTTAATGTCAAAAGTGGATAGTTTCAGCCTAATTGTAGTACTTTGGGTTCATTCATCACGGATAAAATTCTAGTTACAAACCCAGTACTGTAAAGAACACACAGAAGAAACTAATAAACATCACATTCAAGTCCTTCCGAGGATGCCTCTGCTATTCTATACGTGCAAGAAGGCTTCACTGTTGATTTGAGTTAACACATATGGTTAGGAATTTGCAGGCCTTGAACCCATTTTTTAAGAGTTAGCCCTTGAACTGTTCACTACAAACATAAATAACGATAAAACATAGGTAATCACTACTAGGATAGCGATCACTCCTGACGGCCAAAAACCGTTAGGAAACAGCTGAAAACCGTCAGGAACTTCCTGACAGGAGTCCATGGTAGTCACTCTTTCCTGTCAGTTAGCCGACAGGAACCATTTTCTGACGGCAGCTCCTTACGGTCGGCCTGCTGATGCATCCTAATTGAATTCCTGACGGTTTTACATTAAAAAACCATCAGGAAACCACATAACAAAGATAAAAAAATATAATTTGTCCATGCACATTATCATTTGTAATCACAATTTGACAACTCCATCAAATCCAATTGTAGTCCCATATACATGTCCACTAAAATTATTCATAAATAAAGATTACAAGGCATTCATCAATTTATATATGGCATAGAATAAACAAATGACAACTGCACTAAATATACACTGAGAACGAATGTGACTTGTTGTCATGCGAGCATGTCCTGTAGGTAATGACGAGTCAAGAAGTTAGCTCACATCTTCATTAACGAGTTTACATCAGCATGCTGCAACTGTAAGCATTCTCATGTGACACAAAACTTACAGTGGTGAAGTGCTATGTGGCGTGATGGATCCGCCGAATCCACCAAACAGTCCAGCGTCTGAGTGCAAGGCCACCTGGTAGAAAATCACAGACGCTATCAGCACCCAAGTACCCAGCACATTGAGTACTGTTCTTAGTAATTGCACCAGGTAATTTTTGAAATATGGGTGTGTTCGAATATGCGATAGAGGCGCCAACAAGAGAATGAGCAAGCAATCACCCATACTAAGTGATCCCTCCATTTTTAAATATATGGTGTTTATAACAAGCTAATTATAGCTAAGTCCCAAATATTTAAAACCAGATAGTGATTCTGGGTCTTTTGTCAAGTATATGAAAACACAGAAGAATAAGTTCAAGAAGGTAGAAACTAGGAAGGCACTCAGTATTTTTTGCTTCGTTTGTTGTTGTTATGACATGACAGAAGAAATCACGATAAGAAAGCAGCATCTCAGATTGTCATATATAGTTTTTTTTCATTTTTGGCACAATTAGTGGTTGCTCATCATGATAAAAATGAAGATAGCTCCATTCTTCACTGCAGCAAATTTTGTTTCACAGATTGAAATAAATTGAAAGGGACACAAGAAAAGTTTCAGTCGAAGCAATTTGTAGTTCAGTAACCACATAGTATATCATAAACAAAATTTCATGTTTTATTTCACCACCAGAAATGAAAATTTTCATGTGTACCCCGAAGTTTTTTTGAGCGGCTGAAACACGCACTGTGAAATTGCCCCTTCCATCTGGTCCCAAAATTTTCATCCATTTTTTTATCCAGGTACTCTGTTCACATTACGAACCCAAATAGAAGCCACGGAACAAGAATGACTATATACAAGCAACAATTTATAGTCAAATAATAAACTCGTGCATGTAGCTACCGGCATTTTTTTCCATGGATTTGTATTGTGCTCTTGTTGAGTTTTGCTGGACAGTTTATTTAGTGAGACAAGGACTAGACTATTTGAATGTCATGCTGTGAACAGTAACTACAATATCTTACAAGGAAGAGGACGAAATATACACGCTCACACCTAAAGCGTGGAGAACATCTTCTATCCGTTCTACAGGTTTAGATGCATGAACGAATGATACCGACTACCACTAGCTTTCGCACCACAGGGATGTCAGTTGTCAGGCACAGGAAGTTTGATATCCCACGCACTCATCCATATCGAGCAAACTGTCAGTAGCCACACACTCATCCATTACTTGAATGCTGAACATCTGCTACAGGACAATACGACCCTGCTGCTAATAAGGTGCGCGTTTGCTAAACTCTCCCTCCAGGGAGCACACCTTGGTTCTATGTGATGCAAAGCAGCAGAACGGACAATCACATTGGAGATCCTCTGGCTGGCCACTCAATTGTCACACCCCAGAAAAAAAAAGGGGGGGAAAGAAAATGAAAATCCCCGCCGGGCCCACCTGTCAGCCGCCTCCTCTCTCCCTCTCTCTGTTTCCAGCGCGCCGCCCGCACGCGTCGCCCGCCGGCGTCCATCCTCGGCTTCCGCGCCACGTGCCGGCCATCGTCGTGAGCCGTGCCGCCCTTTCACTCTCTCCTCACCCTTCTCCTTATCCGCCCCCGGCCCGTTCCCGTTCCCCGCCTCAAACCCTAGCCCCCCCCCTCCATTGCCGCGCCGCCCCTGGTCTGCTCCGCCCTGCCTCGCCGCACCGGCTTGCGCACGCCGCGCCGCGCGACGTCGTGGCCGCGCCCACGCCGCGGTCAAGGCCGCAGCCTACCTTGACCCGGCCTGGGGTGGGTCGCTGGCCCGTGGGACCCACCTGTCGGCCTCTGGCTGACGGGTGTGGCCTGATCCGGGTGTACCTAGCGAATTAGCTAGGGTTCCTTTAGGTTTTATTTTCCTGCAAGCTTGCAAAATCCATAGAAAATCATGTATAGCTCCAAAAATTATGAAACTTATTTTGTTGGATTCCTCTAGCTGAGATCTACTTAGGAAAAATATTATTTTGCATGTTACTTTGCTGTATATTGATCTATAGTTTTATCTTGCAAAAGTGAGTTTATTACTTAGTTATTTGTGTGCTGCTTGAAAAATGTCAAACCAAATTTTGTTAGACTCCTTGTGAGGTGTAGTTTTCAGTGGTGCATCTTACTCTTGTGTTTCCTTGCTGTTGGTTAGGGTTTCATTTCGATTTCGTGCTTGCTGTCCAAAAGGTGGTTTAGTATAGAACTTTTTGCTGGAAAGTGATAAAATAGCAAAACCAGTTTTGTTAGCTTTGTGTTGCTGCTTAGTTTCCAAGATAATTTTCTTGGATTTGTTTAGTTTAGTTTGCATTCCTTTTCTGTTTTATTTTGCTTAGAGTAGCTGAAAACGGTTTTATTTATGGTTAATTCTAGGAAAATGTTTTTGCTGCAAAACCAATTTTCTTGAGTTCTTTGCTTTGTTCTCTACATGCTCAAATTGTTTCGTGATTTATGCATGTTGTTAAGATCATTTCTTAATTCTTGCATCGCATTCATGCATTTTAGTGACCGGATCGTCGGAGAACGAACCCGTGGAACCCGCCGAGTCCGTGGAGCCCGAACCCGGAGTCCCGTTCGTGGTCGAGTATGAAGTTAACCCAGGCAAGCAGCTAAGCATGATTCCTTGCTCCTACTTAAGCTGAGTTAGTTATATCACCGGGTAATGTTGGGTTATTTATAGTATGTATGTATTGCATTCTTATACCTAATTTCCTGCATTATCTTCCTTGAATTGTTAACCATGTCCTTGTCACTAGTTAGTCAGTAATAACATAATCTGACTAGATGCTTAGCCCGGCTTAGAGTACTTCTTTTGCTCACTAGACAGGAATAGTCTGGAAGATCACACTTACTGGTTACCCTTGATCGCACTGGTTTGGTTTAGTGGTATGAGTTTGGTAGTATCGAGATTCGAGCGGAATAGTAGGGCCTCGAGAATGAAGTCACATGGGCATAGTCCGCTTGGATCGATTAAGGACCGAGTTGATGCCATCGGCCTTGAGCACCTTTCCGTGCTACCACATATCCAATATAATGGAACGGATGAGCCAATTACCTTCTTTGACTTGATCATTGATGTGCAGTCCTAGCTACGTGGCTACAGGCTATGCAGAGAGGCTTAGTGTGTCCCCAGGTGGACTTATGTGTAGGAAAGTTTAGAGATGTCCCTGGTGGAACTAAGTCTCTACTCGTAAGCTAGGTGTGAGGTTCAATGATCGAGCCTTGTTGGGAACGGTTGACGTGAGTACCCCCTTGCCCGGCGTGATCGGTTGGGTGAGTCGCATGGTCCTCGTGTCGTGTGGGTAAAGTAGTACACCCTTGCAAGGATTTAATCAATTCGAATTGCCGCGCTCTCGGATATGAGCAAGCTCTTGGTTCGTCGAATTCTTCATAGAGAGTTTCGGTTTTGTTGGCTTTGGTTTCATGTCATGTTGAGGATCTGTCAAGTATATTGTGTTACTCTCTTAATCAACTAAAATTGTTTGGGTTTGGGCAAGATTAATTAAGTTTGCTAGGTGATAGTCTAGGCAGCTTATGCTTATGCAATAAGTACTTAAACTTAAAGCTTTTCCTTGAGCCTTTGCATGATCCTTGTTTATTTAATCGCGTAAGTCTTGCGGAGTACCTTTTGTACTCAGGGTGCTTTCTAAACCTAGTTGCAGGTGAGCCAGAAGTGGTGTTCGGCCATTTCTACCCCGCTGATCCTAATGCGGGGGAAGAGTAGGCTGTTGCTGCTGTGGTGATGTCCTTGAGCAAGGCATCATCATCTTAAGTAAGTTTTATCGTAGCTGAGCTTCGGGAGAGCATGTACTTTCAATAAGCTCTAAATCTCTGTTTAATATGACTCGCGTGAGCCCAAGGCTTGTAAAGTGAAGCGTGAAACCCACCTATATTGAACTTGTAATATTAAGTCTCGAACTCTGGTTTTATATAACTGCTCTTTGTGGATTGTTGGCTATGTATTCGATTGTATACGGTATGTGCATATGCTGATTCTGGGCGTATGTTGGAGCACATACCGGGACTACCGGATTTGGTATTATTTTGAATAAATGTCGTGTCGGTTATTCGTGTCTCTAGATGTGGGATAATACGTGGCACGCTCTACGGCAAGCACGTGTTAACTCTCATCTGGGTGATAATGACCGGCGGTTCGTTTAAAATAGTATCAAATTGGGCGGTTCTCACAACGGGTATCAGAGCTGAGTTTCCATGAAGTGAACCTAAAATTTGCTTAGTGGGTTGAGAGTCAAATAAAATTTGATCACTTGCACTAATGTTTACTTTTGCTAAAACTTTGAATTTAAGGCTGGTTGCTACCTTTCTTCCTTGGTCTTAGAGCTATTTCTTCCTTAATGCTTCACTTGTTTAATTAAGATATGCTTAACCTCTCTTGTCTGCATGAGTAGCGGTAGCGTAGGAAAACCCTTTCACCTGCTGGAAACCTTTTGAGCCTTTTTACCGGAGTTGAGAAGGTGGGAATCACCCATTGTCCTGAGCGCTAGTAGGTGGGTTGTAGCGCTGTTGGACAATGCGGTTGTTGCGGATCGTAAGTGAGTGTTAGAACGTTAAGGCGTGCTCATGCTGTGAGGAGACGTCATGTTGCATTCATACCTCTCATGCATGCATATTTTCTTGTGGTTTTCAAACCTGCATCTAACTAATCTAGTGTGTCGTGGTCTAGTTTTCGCTGATCTCGTTCTTGCTAATCTTAGTGGACCAAATCTGCTCTATCTCTTAGAGTTGCTATTCCGGTGTTGATCATGTGTTAGATTTTTATCTACACATTGTCTTTCCACCCTGCCTTTGTGTATCATCCTCTATCTTTCATTCCTGACCGCTAACCGTTTTGTTTATTAGCAGGATGGTGTTGCGTTCGGGAAATGAAAGGGATGGTGCCAGTGGTTCGGGTGGTAATAACCACCGCAACAACGAGGATCCCCTTCCTAATCCTCCAGTTCACCCAAACCTCGCGGACGTCCTGGCCCGACAAACTGAACTCATGGCACACCTAGTCAATCAGTTGGGCAATTCCGGCAATAATGGTCCAAGAGCTGAGCCTCAAGTGAACAGGTTCGGAGATTTCTTCCGCACCAACCCGCCTATCTTCCGTGGCTCCAAAGATCCTCTGGATGCCGATTTCTGGCTCAATGTGATTGAAGAGAAGCTTGATCTTATTGAGTGTGAGCCCCATGAGAAGGTTCTCTTTGCTGCTCATCAACTTCATGATGCCCCTGGGGCTTGGTGGCGGAACTTCAAGGCATCTCACCCTGCCAACTACCGCTTCACATGGGAGGAGTTCCGCACAGCTTTTCGCTCCTTCCATATTCCCAAGGGTATCATGGACATCAAGAAGAAGGAGTTTCTGAATCTTACTCAAGGAGGTCGTGATGTGATGGCCTATGTCAATGCCTTCAACACTCTCTCCCAATATGCACCTGAAGAAGTGGCCACCGATGCTAAGAAGCAAGAACGCCTGTACGATGGGCTCTCTGCAGAGTTGCAAGACAAGCTCTCTACTACCAAGTTTGAAGACTTCAATGACTTGGTGAATATTGCCATTAGAGCCGAGCACAAGATGAAGAATCTGGAAGCAAAGAACAAGCGTCCTGCTCCTACCTCAGCAGGCGGTAGCTCCTCGCGTCCATGTCTGGGGCCTTCTCCTTTTCCACCTCGGGCGCCGGGTGCTCAAGCTCCACGTCCTATGTGGATTGTGCGTCACCCTCAACCTCCTCAAGGACAAGCTCCTAGGCCGGTCAGTGCTTATTGGAACAACCCAGGTGTGACCGCAAAGGGTCCGTGCTTCAATTGTGGTGGCTTAGGCCACATCTCTAGGGACTGCCCCTCTCCGAGGCGTGGTGGTGCCTTCAATGCACCTAGGCCCAATACTCCTCTGCCTCAAGCACAACGTCAAGAAGCTAAGCCACAACAAGCTCCTAAACGTGGCCGTCTTAACTACACCACCGCTGAAGAAATTCCGGAGAATGCTGAAGTACTCATGGGTACGCTCCTAACCAATTCCCACCCTGCTATGGTTCTTTTTGATTCTGGAGCAACTTTTTCTTTCATCAGCAAGAAATTTATGCTGCATAACAAGCTTGAGATGCAAAACCTACAAGTGCCATACCATATAGAATCACCGGGTGGGGAAATCATTGCCAAACACTTTGCTAGTGAGGTTCCAATTCTCATTGGGGGAGTTACCTTTCGAGCCAATTTTCTCATTCTAGACAAGCTAGAGTTAGATGTGATTCTTGGGATGAATTGGTTGAGTAAGCATGACGGAATTATCAAATGTGGGCCCCGTACCATTGATCTTTTGCACCCTTCTGGGAGTAGAGTTGTGTTGTCTCTTGCCAAGGTGGAACCTTGTGTATGTGCCTTGGCGAGTACCAAACCCACGGCGTTGGAAGATATTCCCGTGGTTTGTGAGTATCCGGATGTCTTTCCAGAAGAATTACCGGGTATGCCTCCTGATCGTGAGGTGGAGTTCGTCATAGAGCTCAAGCCCGGAACTGCTCCTATCTCTAGACAGCCTTACCGAATGCCTCCCAATGAGTTGAAAGAATTGAAGAAACAACTCAAGACTTTATTGGACAAGGGTTTTATTCGTCCGAGCTCCTCTCCTTGGGGATGCCCGGCTCTTTTTGTGAAGAAGAAAGATGATAGTTTGCGGATGTGTGTTGATTATCGTCCGTTAAACGAAGTCACTGTCAAGAACAAATATCCTCTTCCACGGATTGATATCTTGTTTGATCAACTCTTTGGAGCTCGTTATTTTTCTAAGATTGATTTAAGGTTGGGTTATCATCAAATCAAAATTCGAATTGAAGACATTCCGAAAACGGCTTTCTCTACTAGATATGGTCTCTATGAATTCACTGTCATGTCTTTCGGCCTCACCAATGCACCGGCTTATTTCATGTATCTGATGAATAGCATCTTCATGGAGGAACTTGATGTCTTTGTGATCATCTTCATCGATGATATTCTCATTTATTCCAAGACCAAAGAAGATCATGCTCGTCATATTCATATTGTCCTCCAAAAGCTTAGGGAGCATCGTCTTTATGCCAAACTTAGCAAATGTGAGTTTTGGCTTGAAGAAGTATCTTTTCTTGGTCATGTCCTCTCCAAGGATGGTATTGCTGTAGATCCTAGTAAGGTGCAAGATGTTCTGGATTGGAAGCAACCACAGAATGTCCATGAGGTTCGGAGTTTTCTCGGACTTGCGGGATATTACCGCCGGTTCATAGAGAACTTTTCAAAAATTGCGAAGCCTATGACCGAGTTACTGAAGAATGGGGTCAAGTTTGAGTGGTCCCCAGCCTGTGAAGAAGCCTTTCAAACCTTTAAGGATCGCCTCACTACTGCTCCAGTTCTTGCTCAGCCAGATATTTCCAAGAGTTTCGATGTTTATTGCGATGCTTCTCGCATCGGTCTTGGTTGTGTTCTTATGCAAGAAGGCCGAGTAGTGGCCTATGCTTCTCGTCAACTCAAACGGCATGAAGAAAATTATCCTACCCACGATTTAGAGCTTGCGGCTGTTGTCCATGCTCTAAAGATATGGCGTCATTATCTGCTCGGTAATCATTGCAACATCTATACTGATCACAAGAGCCTCAAGTATATTTTTACTCAATCTGATCTCAATATGAGGCAACGTCGATGGCTTGAGTTAATCAAGGATTATGACATTGAAGTACACTATCATCCTGGTAAGGCGAATGTCGTCGCCGATGCACTAAGCCGAAAGGCTCAATGCAACTGCTTGACCATAGCTCCTCCTGTGCATACTCTTTGTGATGATCTTCGGAAACTCGGAATTTCTATAGTCAAAGAAGGCTATCTTGCTACTCTTACAGTCAGATCTGATCTTTATGATCAAATTAAGGAATTCCAAAAGAAGAATAAGGGTATGGCTCGAATTCGGGAGTTAATCAATGAGGGCAAAGCTCGGTGTTTCTCTACGGATGATCAAGGAGTTCTATTCTTTGGGAAGCGAATTGTGGTGCCAAAGGATCATAAGCTCAGGCGAATTATCCTTGATGAAGCCCACAGTTCTCAATTTTCCATTCACCCAGGTAGTACAAAAATGTATCAAGATCTCAAGCAAAGATTTTGGTGGACTCGCATGAAGCGAGAAATTGCTCGGTACGTCTCTGAGTGCGATGTTTGCCAAAGGGTTAAAGCCGAACATCTTAAACCAGCTGGTACTCTTCAGCCCTTGCCTATCCCATCATGGAAGTGGGAAGAAATTGGAATGGATTTCATCACTGGATTACCCAAGTCTTCTCAAGGGTATGATTCTATATGGGTAATTGTGGATCGATTGACGAAGTCGGCTCATTTTCTTCTAGTGAAGACTACTTATCTTGTCAAGCAATATGCGGAGTTGTACCTTACCCGCATCATTTGTCTTCATGGTGTTCCTAAGAAAATTGTCTCTGATCGTGGTCCTCAGTTTGTTGCTCACTTTTGGAGAAGTCTGCATGAAGCTATGGGAACCGATCTCACTTATAGTACTGCTTATCATCCTCAAACCGACGGTCAAGCCGAGAGAGTCAATCAAGTCTTAGAAGACATGCTGCGAGCCTGTGCTCTAATCTATGAGAAGAAATGGGTTACTTGCTTGCCGTTCGCAGAATTCTCTTATAATAATAGTTATCAAGCAAGTATCAAAATGTCACCGTTTGAAGCTCTCTATGGAAGACGGTGCAGAACTCCGATCAACTGGTCCGAATCGGGAGAAAGGCCTTTCTATGGTCCAGACTTGGTAAAAGATGCTGAGGATCAAGTCAGAATTATCCGTGAGAATCTTCGCATTGCTCAATCTCGTCAGAAAACTTATGCTGATCGTCGTCGCCGAGAACTCCATCTCAAGATTGGTGATTATGTCTATCTCAAGGTTTCTCCATTTAAGGGCACTCGCCGTTTCCAAGTCAGAGGAAAATTAGCGCCACGCTATGTCGGACCTTTTCGAATCATCAAGAAAGTTGGAGCAGTGGCTTATCAATTGGAACTTCCTCAATCACTCTCCGCAGTGCACAATGTCTTTCATATCTCTCAGTTGAAGCAGTGCCATCGTGTTCCAGCTGACGCCGTCGACCTTGAGTCACTTGATCTTCAACCAGGTCTTACCTACGAAGAACACCCAATTGCCATTCTTGATCGAGATGAAAGAAAGGTGAAGCGTAGCATGGTGAAGTTTGTAAAGGTTCAATGGAGCAATCATTCCGAAGATGAAGCCACTTGGGAGCGTGAGGATCGGTTACGTCAAGAATATCCGGAATTCTTTTCTGATGAGTAAGTTTTCTCTCAATCACCCCCACCTTCTTGATGAAGTTCATAGTTCTAGATGTTATATATGTGTACACAGTCACCATCAAAAAAAAAACCCTAGGAATGTCTCACACCACATCATCCTTGCCTTGGTGCATCATCTCTTAGATGTTTACCTTGTCTAGGTGAATATGGCCTCAACCTAGTCCGAGTTTTATCCTTTCCCTTTTGTCTACCTAAATCTCGGGACGAGATTTTCTTAAGGGGGGGAGATTGTCACACCCCAGAAAAAAAAGGGGGGGAAAGAAAATGAAAATCCCCGCCGGGCCCACCTGTCAGCCGCCTCCTCTCTCCCTCTCTCTGTTTCCAGCGCGCCGCCCGCACGCGTCGCCCGCCGGCGTCCATCCTCGGCTTCCGCGCCACGTGCCGGCCATCGTCGTGAGCCGTGCCGCCCTTTCACTCTCTCCTCACCCTTCTCCTTATCCGCCCCCGGCCCGTTCCCGTTCCCCGCCTCAAACCCTAGCCCCCCCTCCATTGCCGCGCCGCCCCTGGTCTGCTCCGCCCTGCCTCGCCGCACCGGCTTGCGCACGCCGCGCCGCGCGACGTCGTGGCCGCGCCCACGCCGCGGTCAAGGCCGCAGCCTACCTTGACCCGGCCTGGGGTGGGTCGCTGGCCCGTGGGACCCACCTGTCGGCCTCTGGCTGACGGGTGTGGCCTGATCCGGGTGTACCTAGCGAATTAGCTAGGGTTCCTTTAGGTTTTATTTTCTTGCAAGCTTGCAAAATCCATAGAAAATCATGTATAGCTCCAAAAATTATGAAACTTATTTTGTTGGATTCCTCTAGCTGAGATCTACTTAGGAAAAATATTATTTTGCATGTTACTTTGCTGTATATTGATCTATAGTTTTATCTTGCAAAAGTGAGTTTATTACTTAGTTATTTGTGTGCTGCTTGAAAAATGTCAAACCAAATTTTGTTAGACTCCTTGTGAGGTGTAGTTTTCAGTGGTGCATCTTACTCTTGTGTTTCCTTGCTGTTGGTTAGGGTTTCATTTCGATTTCGTGCTTGCTGTCCAAAAGGTGGTTTAGTATAGAACTTTTTGCTGGAAAGTGATAAAATAGCAAAACCAGTTTTGTTAGCTTTGTGTTGCTGCTTAGTTTCCAAGATAATTTTCTTGGATTTGTTTAGTTTAGTTTGCATTCCTTTTCTGTTTTATTTTGCTTAGAGTAGCTGAAAACGGTTTTATTTATGGTTAATTCTAGGAAAATGTTTTTGCTGCAAAACCAATTTTCTTGAGTTCTTTGCTTTGTTCTCTACATGCTCAAATTGTTTCGTGATTTATGCATGTTGTTAAGATCATTTCTTAATTCTTGCATCGCATTCATGCATTTTAGTGACCGGATCGTCGGAGAACGAACCCGTGGAACCCGCCGAGTCCGTGGAGCCCGAACCCGGAGTCCCGTTCGTGGTCGAGTATGAAGTTAACCCAGGCAAGCAGCTAAGCATGATTCCTTGCTCCTACTTAAGCTGAGTTAGTTATATCACCGGGTAATGTTGGGTTATTTATAGTATGTATGTATTGCATTCTTATACCTAATTTCCTGCATTATCTTCCTTGAATTGTTAACCATGTCCTTGTCACTAGTTAGTCAGTAATAACATAATCTGACTAGATGCTTAGCCCGGCTTAGAGTACTTCTTTTGCTCACTAGACAGGAATAGTCTGGAAGATCACACTTACTGGTTACCCTTGATCGCACTGGTTTGGTTTAGTGGTATGAGTTTGGTAGTATCGAGATTCGAGCGGAATAGTAGGGCCTCGAGAATGAAGTCACATGGGCATAGTCCGCTTGGATCGATTAAGGACCGAGTTGATGCCATCGGCCTTGAGCACCTTTCCGTGCTACCACATATCCAATATAATGGAACGGATGAGCCAATTACCTTCTTTGACTTGATCATTGATGTGCAGTCCTAGCTACGTGGCTACAGGCTATGCAGAGAGGCTTAGTGTGTCCCCAGGTGGACTTATGTGTAGGAAAGTTTAGAGATGTCCCTGGTGGAACTAAGTCTCTACTCGTAAGCTAGGTGTGAGGTTCAATGATCGAGCCTTGTTGGGAACGGTTGACGTGAGTACCCCCTTGCCCGGCGTGATCGGTTGGGTGAGTCGCATGGTCCTCGTGTCGTGTGGGTAAAGTAGTACACCCTTGCAAGGATTTAATCAATTCGAATTGCCGCGCTCTCGGATATGAGCAAGCTCTTGGTTCGTCGAATTCTTCATAGAGAGTTTCGGTTTTGTTGGCTTTGGTTTCATGTCATGTTGAGGATCTGTCAAGTATATTGTGTTACTCTCTTAATCAACTAAAATTGTTTGGGTTTGGGCAAGATTAATTAAGTTTGCTAGGTGATAGTCTAGGCAGCTTATGCTTATGCAATAAGTACTTAAACTTAAAGCTTTTCCTTGAGCCTTTGCATGATCCTTGTTTATTTAATCGCGTAAGTCTTGCGGAGTACCTTTTGTACTCAGGGTGCTTTCTAAACCTAGTTGCAGGTGAGCCAGAAGTGGTGTTCGGCCATTTCTACCCCGCTGATCCTAATGCGGGGGAAGAGTAGGCTGTTGCTGCTGTGGTGATGTCCTTGAGCAAGGCATCATCATCTTAAGTAAGTTTTATCGTAGCTGAGCTTCGGGAGAGCATGTACTTTCAATAAGCTCTAAATCTCTGTTTAATATGACTCGCGTGAGCCCAAGGCTTGTAAAGTGAAGCGTGAAACCCACCTATATTGAACTTGTAATATTAAGTCTCGAACTCTGGTTTTATATAACTGCTCTTTGTGGATTGTTGGCTATGTATTCGATTGTATACGGTATGTGCATATGCTGATTCTGGGCGTATGTTGGAGCACATACCGGGACTACCGGATTTGGTATTATTTTGAATAAATGTCGTGTCGGTTATTCGTGTCTCTAGATGTGGGATAACACGTGGCACGCTCTACGGCAAGCACGTGTTAACTCTCATCTGGGTGATAATGACCGGCGGTTCGTTTAAAATAGTATCAAATTGGGCGGTTCTCACATCAATGATATCCTGAGATCCTTTATCTTTCTGAGAACGCGCTCAGGCGTGTACTGGAGGTTGCCGAGATCTTTTATCGCATCTGCAAGTCATAAGGAATGGTCTCTCACAAGATTGGCCTCCATGCTTGACAACCATAGTTAACCAATTGGTGTTTTTAGGATCATAAATCGTCAGATATCTCTTCCTGATGCAGCTCATTCATGAACAACGTATCTGTGATATTGTGTTACACATTATCAACCTACGGGGAAATATCAGAGAAGAACAAGTATGTCTGACATGAATGTATCGGCAAGGAATATGATACAACAAGTGGATGTAAGGAGCAACTATGGGGCTTAGAGTACATACAGCGTAAATATATTGGAGTAGGCCACAAGTAGGAGCTCTATCCGTGAGAAGGAAAGAGGACGAGGCATATTGATGGTGATGGATGCTTATCAGATGGAAGCCGAGCCTAAGTTTAAGTACTTTGACTACACGCTGCAAAAACATCACTTTCACTACTTCAGGCCTTCAGGGAATAGCTGTAAACATGTCTTGTGACACAAATGGGATACCCTAGTCATCATTCCTCAATCATTGTCATGTGAATCAAAATCACTGAGTTATTAGATACACATAATTTATGGAGATATAGATGGTGCAATGGCGGACCCATGATTTTTCTAGAGCCTGGACGAACATAGAATTTTAAAGAAAAAAGATATACCATGATAATTGTCACCATGACACTAGAATTGATTGAGCATTTGCAGACATGCAACGGTGCTTGCCTAGCGCTTTGGTAGGTCATGCTCGTGGTTTAGAGCTTTGTTGCTATGACTACGTGACTGATGCCGGCAGCAAAGGGCTGTGCCGGCTTCAAGTGTGCGTGCGCCCTCGACGCCTGTGTACATGCGGGTAGTAACAGGGTTTTCCAAAACTGTGGACATTGTGCCGCTTGAACCACTGCTTCCTCTGCAATGTCGTCCTCTGACTTTTGGGCTTGTAGCTGAAGGATGACGCCGTTGACAGATGTCTCTCGCTCTACATATTGACATACAGATTTGTGAGTTTTGTCCATTCCTGACTGTGCTTGGACTTTGTTTAGGGGGCCATGTACCATGCCAGCTCCCTAGTTCCGTCACTAGCTCCGACACTTTTCATCGCTTGACGAAGTGTCGCAAATTTCTTGTCTCTTATCTTGTGATAAGCACTCTCCATTCTTGTGATAAGAAACAACATAGGAGTACAAGAGTTCTGGTCATTGTTGTCTTCCACATGCAGCTCATTCCGATCTCCCAACTAGTGGACTCGTGCATGGCATCTAAAGCTGATGCAAATCTCTAGGTGTTGATCATGTGTGTCATTGTATAAAAAAGCTATGTATCATAAATTTCACCAACATAACAACACTACTTAGAAAACAGGCCAAAGTCCCTGGCCAAAGGTACCAGCTGCTGTTGCAGCCGGTACTGATGCGTGAGTACCGGCTGCAACAGCAGCTGGTACCTTTGGCCAGTGGCGCGCAAAGACAAGGGGTTTGGTACTGGGTTAAAAGATCACCCGGTACCAAAACCCCCGTATAGGCACCGGTTAGTGCCTCCAACCGGTGCCTAATGAGCGGACAATGGCACCGGGTTATGCCATGACCCGGTGCCGCCAGGTGTTTATCACAAAGGCACCGGTTGGTAACTTGAACCGGTGCCGATGCATAGTGTTTGGCACCGGTTGATGACCACCAACCGGTGCATTTGTGCCCCCACTATAAATACCCCGCCCCCTCCCCCTCCAAGCTGACGTGAACTCACTGTTCATGGCAGCTGAGTGAGGGGAGGGGGGCGTATTTTTTCAATTTTTTTAAAAGGTTAGTAATATTGTTTTCAATACTTTAGCAAATTAATTTTGTAGATATAGTTAGCAATTGATTTATTTTATACACATGATAAATATTTGTAGATGTATTTTGGACCCGATTTAGTTTTATGGTATTATATTATTGTTATATAAATTATTAGGCATAAGATAACTATTTATTTATATATAGTTAGGATTTGGATTATTTTATTTTTATATTAGGCATGCATAATATATCTATTTGTAGTATATAATTTTGATGACACTCCAATTTAATTTGTTTCGTAATCAATCATTGATTCATTCAATTTATTATTATTACTTCCAATGGTTTATGTTGACACTCGTTTGATGTTAATAAATGAAATGTGAACCTAGATGAGTCGGCAATGGATGTACATGACGGACCGACGTTCAATGGAGTTCATTGATGGTGTGCATGAATTCATAAAAGTTGCTAAGAACCACAAGTACGGTGGTTTCGTTCGCTGTCCATGTAAAAACTGCAAGAATGAGAAGGATTACTCATCATCAAGAACTATCCCCAGTCACTTGTTCAGTAGTGGTTTCATGTCGGACTACTATGTTTGGACCAAGCATGGAGAAAGAGGAATAATGTTGGATAATAATGAAGAAGGAGAGGACATGATTCCTGACTTTGCAGGCAATTACGGTGCCTTTTTTTATGACACTGCAATGGGTGAGCCTGAAGAAGATGCTGAAGTACACGATGTAGAAGATGATCTGGATCAGATGCTGCGCGAAGCTGAGAAAGTTTTCGAAATAGAAAAGGAATCGAGAGATCTGAAGCGTATGTTGGAGGACTACAGAACATTATTGTACCCAGATTGCAAACAAGGCCAAAAGAAGTTGGGTACCACATTGGAATTGTTGCAATGGAAGGCATCAAATGGTTTGTCTAACAAGGGATTCGAGGAGTTGCTGAAACTTATAAAAAAACTTACTCCCTGAGGGCCTTGCCGGAGACAACATACGAGGCAAAAAAAGTTGTTTGTCCTTTAGGATTAGAGTCACAGAAGATACATGCTTGTTCTAATGACTGCATCCTATATCGAGGTGAGTATGAAAAATTGGATTCATGCCCAGTATGCAACGCATGCCGGTATAAGATCCCTCGAGATGATTCAGACGACGTTGAGGGGATGCATGTCAAGAAGAGGCTGCCTGCCAAGGTGATGTGATATTTTCCTCTAATACCACGTCTGAAACATTTGTTCATGAATAAAACAAATGCTAAATTGATGCAATGGCACAAAGAAGAACGTAAGCAAGACAATATGTTGAGACACCCCGCTGATGGGTCGCAGTGGAGAAAGGTGGACAGAACATTCCCAACATTTGCAAATGATGCGCGGAATATAAGGTTCGGCTTAAGTACGAATGGCATGAATCCTTTCGGTGAGCATAGCAGTGGCCACAATACCTGGCCTGTGACACTCTGTATATACAACCTTCCTCCTTGGTTGTGTATGAAGTAGAAATTCATTATGATGCCGGTGCTTATCCCTGGTCCGAAGCAACCTGGTAACGATATAGATGTGTATCTGAAACCACTGATTAAGGATCTTCTATTGTTGTAGAAAGAGGAGGGTGTTCGTATGTGGGATGCGCACGCAGAGAAACATTTTAACCTTCGCACATTGCTTTTCGTAACTACCAATGATTGGCCAGCACTAAGCAACCTCTCCGGACATTCCAATAAGGGTTATAGGGCATGCACCCGTTGTTTAGAAGAAACCGACAGCACGTGTCGCAAGCACTGTAGGAAGATCGTGTATATGGTTCATCGTCGATTTCTTCCGATCAAGCACCAATTAAGGTGGAGGCATGCTCACTACGGTGGAAAGGCAGATCATCGTACCAAACCTAGGCACCGTTGTGGGAAAATAGTGTTTGAAATGGTCAAAGATATAAAAGTAGTATTCGGAAAAAGACCTGGTAGCAGATCAGTGCAGAGTGATGACGGACGTGCACCTATGTGGAAGACTGGAAGCGCGGCAAGATCTTCAATGTATGAAACAACGAGCCGCCTTACATCCAGAAAAAAGGGATAAAGGACGTCATTACCTAGGTCATGCGTGCTACACTCTTAGTAAGGAAGAGAAGCAAAGTATGTTTGACTGTTTGTACAGTATCAAGGTCCCATCAGGCTACTCTTCAAACATAAAGAGGCTACTGAACCAGAAAGAGAAGAAATTCACACACGTAAAGTCCCATGACTGTCACGTGTTGATGACGCAATTGATTCTAGTTGCACTTAGAGGTATTCTACCAGCTAATGTTTGCGCAATAATCATAAAGCTATGCGCATTTCTCAACACAATTTCTCAGAAGGCAATCGATCCATCGAGTCTAAGCAGGCTACAAGAGGATGTTGTCCAAAGTTTAGTTAGTCTTGAGATGATATTTTCTCCATCTTTCTTCAATATTATGACGCACCTTCTAGTTCACCTGGTCAAAGAGATTAGTATTCTCAGTATTGTTTTCCTTCGTAATATGTTCTCTTTTGAATGATACTTTGCAGTCCTAAAGAAATACGTTCGTAATCGGGCTCGTCCAGAAGAAGCATTGCGAAGGATTATGTCACATAAGAGGTCATTGAGTTTTGTGTTGACTATGTGGAAGAACTCTACCCAATTGGGATTCCAGTATCACGTCATGAGGGGCGGCTGATTGGAAAGGGCACACTTGGAAGAAAATCAGTAAATGCCACAAATCATGCCACGTTGAACAAACCACATCTCACAGTTCTGCAACAATCAGCTTTGGTGGCTCCATACATGAAGGAGCACATGCAAATTGTGCGAAACATGTACCCTTTGAAGTTTGAGACATGGATTACAAAACATCATAACGATACATTCGCCACCTAGTTGCAGAAGGAAGTCATGGCCAACGATGAAATTCACGAGCAGCTGGCTTGGCAGGCCAGGGGTCCAGCAAATTCAATCCTAATGTACCAAGGATATGAAATTAATGGTTATAAATTTTATACAAGAGCCCAAGATAATAAGAGCACCAATCAAAATAGTGGTGTTCGTATAGATGCCACTGACTAAGTGGGCAAACAAACTCATATTTTGGTTACATTGAAGAGATCTGGGAACTCGACTATGGGCCGCTGAAGATCCCTCTATTTCGATGCCAATGGGTTAAACTGACAGGAAAAGGTGTCGATATTGATGAGTACGGAATGACAACAGTAGACTTCAAAGAGCTTGGCTATCGAGATGAACCATTCGTCCTAGCTAAGGATGTCACTTAAGTTTTCTATGTGCAGGACATGTCTAGCAAACCGAAAAAGAACAAGTACACAAATAAATCAAATTTTCTAGGTGCTGGAGATGAGCCAAAGCGCCACATTGTTCTGGCAGGCAAAAAAAAATTATGGGAGTCGACGATGTCACAAATGAAGAAGAATACAACATGGTTGAAGATATAACTCCGTTCGCAGTGGAGGATGACACAAGTATTCTTTTAGCCGAAGAGGAGGCTCCCTACGCACGCCATGATCACAATAAAGGGACAATTGTAAAGCGAACCATCATTAATATTCCATTAGTTGTATGATTATGTCTTGTAATATTTTTCGTGAACATGCTATTAATGATTATGTCTGATTGTTATGGCAATTATCTGATTTATTATGCAATTATCAGATTTAGTGTGCATTTAAATGATTTATTATGCAATTATCATATTTTTATGAGGGATTCCAGGCGAGCGCCCACACGCGGTCGGCGTGGCCCGCCAGGCGGTGGGCCTTGCGTAGCTCCGTGGCCGCTGCCGCCGCGGCGCCGTCCATGGCCACGGGACGCCGGCGGTGGTGGCGCCCCCTAGGGTTTCGGGGATTGGCGGGGTGCGGCGTATGGTCACTCGAAGTAGCGGCGGGGGCGGAGAGGGTCCGGGAAGGGGAGGGAAGGCGTGGTCAAACCGTCAAAAGGTGCGAGGTGGTGGTGGGGCTGGTGGCAGCCGTCGTCGCTGTCAGCCGCGCGTGGAGGCCACATCCACAGCCAGCGATGGTGAGTTTGCCTTTTAGACTTTGATTGACTACTCGAAATACAAACATTTTTGAACAATTTGACATGAATTTTGAAAATAAGACATCAGTTGTGGAGAGGTGAAACTGCTCGAAACCTATTGTGCGGATCAGTAGTTGGGATGGGCAATTTATTTGTGTTTATAATTGAGGAGTGCTAAAATTAAATTTGTAATCTTTTGATTGGATAAGCACAGCTTAAATCCCCGGATCAGATAATTATTCCGGATGATTTTAACCATCAGTCTGAGCAGAGGATTACTGATGAATATTCGAACCAAAGTTTAAAATGGTATATATTTTATTTAAAAATATAGCCGATCGAATAGATCATATAATGATCTAACACTAGATGATTTTACATCATAATACTATATTACTTACATCTAACATTTTTTCCCGTAGCCTTTGTTAACATGGAATACCTCTGTGAAAATGATGGTTTAGTTAAGCATAACCATATGCGCACAATGCTTTCTGTTTCTTGGGGCACACATGTATCCAAGTGAAAAGAAATACAACCAAGCAAGTTACTGTTTTTTTAAAAAATCAACAAGTGAAACATACTTTAGCTGATTAAACATTTACGATGTCTCACGAAATTACGTGTAGCCGTGAAGCACGTCACAAAGAAAAACCTAAACTTTTTTTTTTATCCGGATATCCGATAGCCTTACTGGGCTGAGTCTAATAAGCAGCCCGATCGAAGAATTTGGGCTTTTACCCGGCCCGGTCCAGGCCCGCAGCATAGCAGCAGCATCACTGAGCGTGCACCACGCACGCGCTGGAAGCGGAGCCGCCTTCAAGTGGGCCCGGGCTCCCACTCGTGCGCGAGCAAACGAAAGCTAAAGGGAGACGCCACCTTTCCTCCTCCCCCTCGCCTCGAATTTTTTTATTTTTTTATTATTTTTTTCGATTTATCCAATATATATGTCGTTTTTTTTTTGCAAATATGTCACCCTGCCGCCAGTTCGTTTGGTGGTAAGGAGATACCGCCGGATGAACCGGCGGTAAGTTCCTTGGCCCACGGCCCATCAAACATACCGTTGTTTCATCCGGCGGTAGCTACCTACCGCCGGATGAACTGGCGGTAGGTGGTACCGCCGGGTTACAACGCGGCTATAGCCGGCTGTAGCCGGGCTGTAGACGCCCAGTGTCCTATCGCTGTTTGAAACGGCGGTAGGTATTCCCATATTTTTTATTATTTTATATGCTCTCACTGTAAATAATTGTTTAATTATTTTATAGGCTGTCTGAACTGTAATTATTTTCTTTACGTTTAGAGATATTTCAGAAAATAATAGAGATAGCGGAGGTAAGGGAAATATTTTAAAAAAAAATTAATACAAATTAGATTTAACTCTAACAGAATGTGAAAATATATTTTTATGAGATATTCATGAGTTTCAATTACGATTTCGATGTCCTGTCGTCTTGCATCAGATTCTTCTGCACCCCTACTATAATTAAAAATGTGGGAGGACCTACCGCCGTTCAAAACGGCGATAGACATGCATGAACTATGCCTATAGACCAAATAGCTCCATCTATAAATAGAACATCACTCCATCTCATACGAAGTCACTAACCATCCCCGCACTACCACCATATCTTTCTCTGGTTCTACCTACATTCCGTGGAATAAGATTAGAGAACATGTGCCTCAAGGAGTGCAAGTTCCAATCTACTTCTGCGATTCGTTGTGCAAGCTGATGGAGTCCAAAGTTTTGGGCGATGACTTCGGCAGGAGGTTCTTCATGTGTGAGAACTACGAGTACGATCCGCCAAAGCGCTACGACAAGGAGGTTCTTCAGTAAGTTAATTCTAACTCGGCTTGGAAATAGAGTTCACCACCTCTTTGTGATTTCATACAGTGGCTGGACACGGAGCAATCGACCGAAGCTAAGGAACACGTTGAGCACGAAGCAAGGTGGGCTGCGGAAAGGTGGCAGCGAATGCTGCAAGAGGAAAAAATAGAGGAGAAGCGCAAGAAAGATAAAGAAGAGATCCAGAAGAGGTTCGCAAATGTGGAACGTCGGCAGGCGGAGGAG
Organism: Panicum virgatum; assembly: GCF_016808335.1. NCBI lineage: Eukaryota > Viridiplantae > Streptophyta > Magnoliopsida > Poales > Poaceae > Panicum > Panicum virgatum. Next base: position 10,341,452 of record NC_053146.1, read on the forward strand.
CGTGAAGCTGATAGGGAGAGAAAGCGAGAGAGGGCCCGCCGTGCGAAGGAGGCGGGGCCCGAGGCTATTAGGAAGGGGAAGTATCCTCAGTGCACTCAGTAGATGACTATCATGTAATGTTCGAATTTCATATTCCCTAAGGCATGTTAGGTATAGATGGAACACGACGTTAGCGTGTTCCATGTACATGCCAGTGCAATTATTTCTGTAATTTGAATGTCTAATTAATCTGCATTGTGTACTTTCTACTACAAGTACCCATTTCATAAAACATGAGCTACAACTAGATTTTTCAGAAGCATTGCTCTACAAATAAACTTTTCAGACCAACGTGATGACAACTCCATGGGCATATATCGGCCAGTACACACAATAAAAACAAACAAAACAATCACCGTTCATACATTGAACACAAATAAAATAGTGGTCCACACAATTCAACGCACACAACACATGACATGGCATGTCAGGACCTGTTGCAAGCTATGGTAACGAGGTCCAAGACTAAACCTAACATGCCTTAGGTAATTCGAACAAACGTTATATTATTTATTCAGACGGAGCAGTACAACATCAATCATTCACGGGCAGTACCCTTATCACGTCCCGCCATGTCTGCTTTTGCACGCTCGCATTTGCGTAAATCTTCATTCACCTTCTTCAACCACTTCATATATTGCTGATCACGACAAGTGATCCACATGTCAATCCACTCATGGAAATGACACCAATGAGTATGCGTGTCATCACCAGCGTACTTTTGCAAACAAGAAACGATTCAAAATTATTAAAAAATAATAAAATCATATTTACAAATTAATCTATACCTGTGATGTTGCACCTCTTTTTTGGACTTCCTCGATATTCTTGCAACACCAATACCTCTGGCCAAAAGTCTTGTAATCATGAGATATGTTCGGAACACAACGCATTTGGCAATAGCAATCGGGTGGCTCTACACCTTTCGGCCATACCTTACAATCTGTAATACATCTATTAGGATCGTTAGGAGAGGGTCCTAAATTAGCCTCCATTTCCCGACGGAAAGCTGCCCGGGAGAATGAGGAGCTCATAGTTGTTTGTTTGGGCTAATTAAAAAAGTTGAACCTGAATTGCAAGTCTGTGCTCTCGGCAACCACAAGGTGGTTTTTTATACACGCAGGGCTGCCTGCATCGTCCAAGCACTTTGAACACAGATATTACCTCTCACAGCTCCACAGTCGTCCACGCTTCTGCACTCGCACTCTCCACAGCGCGCACTCATTGCACTTTAAACAACAACAGGACCTCTCACTGCTCCTACCTTCAGTACTCGCACGCTCCGCAGCGCTCGCTGCTACCACTTTAAACACGGACACGACCTCTCGTTCCTGACTTCTACCCTCGCACGCTCAACACCGCTCACTCATCCCACTTTAAACAATGACACGACGTCTCACTGCTCATGACTTCAGCACTTCCACGCTCCACAGCGCTCTCTGGTATCCCATCGAGCGTACTATCGCACTAACCTAATTGTCGTACTGTCACTGCATCGACCTACTCGTGATTATTGCACTGCCCCGACACATCCCATCGCCCGGAACACTACACGGCACCGGCCTAATCGTGACAATGTAAACCATAGGAATTACATCATAACACAACGTTAATGAAACACACAGCAGACATGCAGTGGCGTGGCAGAACCCGTTGCAACTACGATAAACAGATTCTGAACTAAGCTAACATGCCTTAGGTAATTTAAAAAAACACAATAAATACAACGATGCAGCATGTCACTAGCACTATGTAGTCCTAATAGCCGTACCCCCACGTAACAAACTGCGTTGAGCCTTCTCCATAGTATCCACCCATTGCAGGTGGTGCAGACGGTGGTGCCGGAGGGGCAGGGCCCTTCTTCTTGTGACAAGGGCAGTTGCGGTAAGAAATAGTGCATGGTTCATCCTGTGAAGCGGCAGCATTACTGGTATCATCATCTTCGTCGTCTTTGTTACCCTCGCTCACTTCCTCGTAATTGTTCACCTTGCACTCCAGATCAAAGATCTTTATCTGGAGGTACTCGATGAACTCCTGAACTGAATCAATTGGTGCAGGATCGACCCACCTGGTAAAACCACAGTTTTCTGGAGCATCTGAAGACTGCAAAACAAATTTCATGTAAGGTGTCTCAATGAAGATAAAGAAATAAAACAACCGAGTATTACCCATGCGTGTGGGAATTTGAAGAAACGTCGACCGCCATCCATCCCGTCGGTGCACATCTGCACTAAGCAATCCTCACCATGTCTGCATTTTGGCCACGGTTCTCTACGGTTATCGTATTGTCAAAGAGGAGTTTCATTGGTAAATTCACTCTTGTACTGTGGCGGTAACTCAAACACTAGTTCCGGAAAGGAATCAGGTCCAAGAGGCCCCTCCCATATTATGGGGTCTCCCTTTCTTCCCCCTTTTCCTTTCCCAAAACCGTAGTAATTCTTCCCGCTAGACCCACCTCCAGACATTGGGTATACAATGAGCTTTGGTGTTTGAGTGCTGCTGGGAGTTCACAAACTTCGGAGTATTTATAGGCGCACAAAGGTCTGATACCCGGAGTGTGGAGTGTAAATGCACCTGAAAAGCCTACAGTACTCGCACGATCCACAGCGCTCACTCCTACCACTTTAAACACGGACACGACCTCTCATTGCTCACTCCTCCCACTTTAACGAAGCCCATCAACGCACATAGAGGTTATGTACCCTTTAACGAAGATGTAGTTCAAACGAAGCCCATCAACAATCAAAGAGTACATGTAGTTTAAACGAAGCCCATCAACGCACACGATCAAAGGGTACACATCCTCGGAAGATGGGGATGGAGCCCAATGTTTCACAGGTGATGGAGGATGTGTGCGTTGATGGGCTTCGTTTGAACTGTTGTGGCCCTCAATAGTGTCAGGATATTTGATTTCCCCCTCACACTTAGAGCCCCCAGTTGCCTCATAGAGGTTGCGGCTTAACCGCAGTATGACAGGACATCATTCCCCCCTCACCTTTGAGAATTTCTGATTTCGTTTTTGATGCCTCTCATGCTACTAACATTCAATCTATGTTTCACCTGTTTAATTTGAGGCCCACATTCATGGAATTTATTTTTGAAGTCCTGATAAAATATTATAAAATTTGTATGTAACAAACGCAATTCAGTTGAAAACTTATCTAAAAGACAACAAAGCTGGAATTAATTAACACCGCTGAATGAAATTTAAACCATCGTAAAATGTAAAACAAAACTAGAACCTTAAATGTGCAAGTGGAGAATCATAAACTCGAAGCACAAACAAACTTGATTCCCTTTATGGCATGTACTATATCCAGTTGTGAAAGGTCGCTATAGGACATCATGCAGTACGTAGTTTTTCTTATTCACATAGATTATCTTAGTAGCCTTTCATGCATTTGTCATTTGAATATCACCACCATATCTCCCATCAACAGAAGAGCCACCAACTTCTGGATTTGTTGCGTTCTTTCCTTTACGCCTTCTAGCATTTTGAGCCCAGTTGACAAGTCCTCCGGATACGTTATCATCAAATATGGCTTTCTTGAATGAAGTTCCCATCTTTACATGTAGGGAACAAAATAATTTTAGCATTAGATTTGAGGGCAATAATAGTGGATTGTTAGCTAGCGCTCAATGATGGCTAGAATAGTTGAACATGTGTGCATGCCACACAAAACATATAATACACTGCTTATGCAGTACTAGATGTACCTTTTTCCCAAGATATTGCCCTGATACTAAGGTACAAGTTCACCCCTATTCAATGCTTAAATAATTTGAGTTATTCTCTTAGCATGATCGAACACTAAAAGGAATATAAGGTACATCATGAGTTAAAATTATCTTTGTGCATGTAGAACATTTATTTGGACAATAAGTAGTTAAAGTCATGGTGATATTTAAGGATTTCACGGTGCCATTTTGATGTACCAATTTTTGAACTATGCTAATATTTTACCTACGGTTAGAATTCTTCATAAAAACTAAATTGACTTGTTTACTAGAGATCAAGTACAACCTGAAATAGAAGTCCTTTTGTGAACATATAAACTTACATGAGAGACGATAGCGTAGAGAGGCAGTGTGCTATAACCACAAAGTAGCTGGCTGACGGCACTAGAAACACACATAAATAACATATATGAATACTTATTTCTACATATGTTAATATCAAATATTATTGTTAATAAATCTTTATAGAGGGTACCTTATTATAAGTCGAGCAATAGCATATCCTGGTTTTCCCATAATGCATGATTTGAACCCAAATGTTACCTGAAAGGCAAATAAATTGTATTAAAAGTAAACATTTGGTGACAGTGTGGTGTGATGTTGACATTTGATTATGCTAGATATCTTTTGATATATACTTTGTTGTTCATAATAGCATGGCGCATCAGATATAGAATGAAGATATACAGCTGCATGTAAACTACTTGTGACTCTATGAATTCTCATCACCATTTCAAATTATCATAATTTAAGAAGTAAGAGTGGCCCCATCAAGTTCATCCTTATGGCTTAAATGCAACTTTGTCCTGAATCCAATACGATTTGGGGTTGTGGAGCTACTAGCTAGCTAGCTCTGGTGTCCTTACCCACAGCCAAAAGAAGAATGCAATCTCAAATGCATTTTGGAACAGAACAATGTCTATCAAGTGGAGGACTAATTTAGGCCGGTGGAACCAAAAGAAATCATCTGAGGGAGTGACAGCCACGTCCCCTTCTATTGCTGTATGCTTCTGGACAACTTGGACAGCCAACTCAGTAATGATATGTTCCATCTTACTTCCAACGACAAGTAGCAACTGCAAAAAAGAATATACATGCTATAATTTGCCTATTGAATTGTATTAGTATAAGAGATCCAACAAAATAGTAACAATGTGCATGATTTATATAGTTTTGAAATAACTTCAAGTGCAATAAGCCTCAAATATACTTAGAACTCGAAGATGTGTAAATGTTAAATTTTATCTTGACAAAGCATACACTTACAATGAGAGGGACCAATGATAACCACATGTAGACATACCATCCTACGAAAATGAACATAAAAAAGAGTAGCATTAGTTTTTAGAATTACAAGCACAACTTACCCACTTGTAAATAGGGGTAGCAATGGATCGTAGCCCTAATGCCCCCTTCACAATCCAACTCGGCTCTTAATCATCCTTAGCTCCAAATAATCTGATCATTAAAACTTCTAGGCTAAATTTTAGCCCCTTTACCACCCCTAGCTACTTTGTAAGTAGTGCATAAAGTATGTATATATAAGGTTTGATATGTATGTGGTGCCAATGAACATGTAAATATGGCATTAAGCACATAGTTACATTCTAGATAACTTTAGGCACATATGCCTGTAAATGAGCCCCTTTATACATAGTGATAAGTCATAAACATTTACATGTCCATGTTTGGATCTAGTAGGGATTATAGAAATCAAGTAAAAGAATCCCTTTGAAATCCAAATACCCCAAATTCTTGTGCGGAGTATAAGAACTCAACCATCGAGATTATAATATTCCCACAATGTCTCTAAACGTTACTATTATATTGGATAGAGGGGGGGGGGGGGTAAAAATAATTTATTAGGGTTAGAAATGATCCATATTATAATCCAAAAAATACAAACAACCAAAATTATTATTAGCCAAAATCGAGATTCCTATGAGATCCAAATATCCCCTTATATGTTAGAGCCATATAATATATTATAATGCATCATATGTGTGATATACACTTTGTAAAAGTGGTTCTAAAAATGGTGTGTCTAAAAGCCAGATGTTGAACTTTTAGCTATATATATAGTAATGAAATGTGGACTGATATTTTGTCAGATAGGAATTATACCATGGACGTTCAATAGTAACAATACCACTAGCAAAGCCCAAAGGTACCAACTGCATAAGGAAAGCACATTTGCATTATATTTCAACTTTACTAATATACCAATAAACCATATTAAAAGGCAGATAAGACATCAATAGTTCAGCCATTTACCTTATACCAACAACTTTCTTGAAATCAGCCTCGAATGCTCTAATCATGTACTTGTAAAAATTGAATTTCGGGTGCCCCTTGCAATGTTTCTTCCACATGGGATAAAAAAATTTATGTATATATGGCATATACTATGGAATCGGTTATTGATTGATGAAAGTATATTTCTAACTACCGTTATGAAGCCAAGCCGCATGGCTGTATAGTCCTCCTCAGTGACTGACCCGTACAGTTGTTTGAAGAACGACCTCTGAATTAATTTAAGATGTATAAGTGTTCTTTTTCCATTTTTTGTCAAAATACAAAAAATTAAGTGTTTATAGGTTTTATGCACAAGGGAACAAATACCAGCCAGCCATGTATTTTCCAACAAATACCGTGCCCTTTAACGTGATCTCGAATAAATTTGAATTCCTGCACGTGTTTGATCATCTGGGGATCTACATATTTTTTCCCAGTGGCATTATACAACAGAGTTTATATAAGTGAAACCATGAAGTTATTGATTACTAAACTTGGAAGTATGGGAAGTACGTGTGTGGTGTATCATACCACTGTCATTATTGAGTTGGATCTGTTCTTCCCACCGTCTCCAGTTTCTTGTCTACATGACAATGAAATCTTTAGCAAAGTTTAACATGATAGGTCATTATATATTATCTATACCATGCTGATACAAGTTCTCATACCTGTGCGATTCCAAGAATAGCTGTAATAGCACTAAGAACTACATGTGTGACTGCTAACACAAAGATGAATATGTGTAACTGATGCGTAGCTTCAACCGAGAGAATTGGAACTTTGCCCTGTACACAAAATGGAAAATGAATATTCAAGCAGAATGAGAGCGAGATGAACACATGAAAGATGAAAGGTGTGTTTCAACCAATAACAGGTAAGGAGACGTGTGGAATCATATGATATTAATGGTACCGGTTAAAAAGAAGGGATGAACTAATAAGTCAAACGGTCTATATTGTTCTTTTTTAAAAGGATAATCTATATATCCAGCAGAATTAGTTATCGAAGTTTTGGATGACATGCATAGGCAGTACTCATATCCAAAAATAAAAATTCAACGAACAATTTCTATCATATCTGCAAAAACTATTTTTCGATATTATAATTGAAATTGATCGAACGCAAGCAACAAGTGGCATCCTTGCACTGGAGCTATATTCAAAATTTTGGTATGTTTCTGCTAAGCACATATGCCATTGTTGGAGGAGGTCTCTGAATTTTTGTACTGTGCCGGCCGGTTTGCTTGGAATTCAAAATTTTGTTATGTTTCTGCTAAGCAAAATATATACCTTTCTCTGGCAGTAGTCACTGGCGGCGCCGCCTCCAGCCAGGAGCCTCCTCGCACCACCCAGCACGCCGGTGAACGCTGCAGCGCCGTACTTGGCACCAGCACGCGGCGGCAGCGGGCAGGGAAGCATGTGGTGCATGATGCTCTCCCGGACGCATATCTTCTGCGCGGCGCCCTGGAACACGCTGAGCAGGAGCGAGATGAACCCTACCAGCATCAGCTCTGCGCCGCCGCCGCCGCAATTGTCATCAGTCTCATCGCCACTCTGATCCTCTTTACAGTGAACAAAACAACACAATAGGATGCATGGTGTGTCAAACAACTAACCTTCTTTAATCTTGAGGAGGGCATCGTACAGTGGCTTCTTGCTGCCTTTCTTCAGCCTCTGTTCATGCATGAATAGGAGATGTTTTGAATTGGTTAGTGAAAAGAGAACAAGAATTACTGATCCAGCTAATAAGTGCTGGCCGGAGGCAGCAGCAGCTAGCGCACCTTGCCAAGGCCGTGGAGCAGCCGCTCGAAGACTAGGGAGATGACAACGATGACGGAGCAAACGGCGGCGACGATCCATGTGGGCGTGTGCTCCAGCGTGATCTCCGGCCCGCCGCTCCTCCTCCGGCCATGGCCAAAGCCCAACCACTGCGTCCCTAGCTCTTTGCTATATGTTCTTGCTTAGTCAAGAATGCCGCAAGCATGAAGACTCTGCAGCAACCTTTGCCGGAGTACTTATCTTTTATAATGGTCGTGTCTTCCACGATGACATGGATTGGACAGCAAAATAATGTGTATTATTTACTTTTAATGTTCCACTTGGACAAGGCTTGAATTTCTTTTTTCTTTTCTTTGCAAGTCCACGGCCTCTCCAATAGGGTTAGAGACCAACAGCCCCTAGCCAGTTCGCAAGCTAGTGCTTCTTGACAAATAAAACGACGTAGTGGAAGGCTTGTTTTTTTTGCAGTAGAATTATATATCTTAGTTGTTAATTAATTAATGAAGAGTCGCTGTCCCAGCTGCTTCTGGTGAAGATCAGCACAAGGGAACAACGAATTCGCTCTGCGACATCATCCATAGAGGACCTAGTTAATTATTAATTAAGCAAGGGATGACTAATTTCGTGGGATAATTTGCATTGTCAACCAAAAGAAATGGTTGTCACGCACGGAAATCTAATGCATGCATGTTGCCGTCGTGCCGCGGCATGTAGGACTGCTGCTCATCACATGTAGCACCTACCTAATAACATGTGTTAATTGAACTGATTAGTGTCAACTAGACATAAAAGGACAAAAAAGTGGGCTTATACATGACAAAAAACTTAACTTGGTCAAAGTCAAACATTTCCATCTTTGATCAATAATATCTTCAAAGATAATGATTTTAATAGAAAATGTTACATATTGTGATAGTTGGTTTCATTATGAATACACTAATCACTGCGGGAGAAAGGCACATCAGTGCCGGTTACAGGACGGCTTAGTGCCGGTCCCTGTGGCCGACACTAACGTGACAGACGTTAGTGCCGGCTACTCTGATCGGCACTAACGTGCGTATGTTAGTGCCGGTCCGTAATACCAGCCGGCACTAACGTGCCCGACCCCGCCCGAGTCCTGACAGCAAGGTTAGTGCCGGCTGGTATAACTAGCCGGCACTAAATGTTTTTTCTTCTTTATGTTTCTTTTCTTTTCGTTTTTATACGTATGGCTATGCATATTTCTACCGTATGTGACTACATAGTCGTACTCTTTGCATTGCACAGTAATATTAGAACAGCGTATTACACTAATATTATATATATATATATATATATATATATTTGTCATGTATGGAACACTTAAAAGTTCAAAAGTACATGAGATATTACAAATTATTAAGCACATCAACTATAGTAACGTATCAGCTTCCTCGTCGTCGGATCTTCTTGGGCGATGCTTATACGAAGATCGCCATGAAATTCGCCCTTAGGATTTATGACTTCATCGAGTAGAAATCCGCATATAGCTTCTTGAATTGCCCTAATCCGAGCGATTTCAATGAGTTCTTCTTTCATCCACCAACGCTGTCACATTTTTCGATAAAAACATGAGCATAAAAAATAATGAATTAAAATAAAGAGCAGATGTGATTGTGCTCACGTACATTGAATGCCTCCATTGTCATTTGCCCTTTTTCACTTGCAAAAGAGTTGATCCACTCGCATACGTAGTATCCACATAAGTTGTTTCCTTGGCCCTATCTCCAAGACTATGGACAAATGTGGGTTACGATATAGAATTTTTCTGATGTTTATTGCGAATGACATTAGTAGCGAGAGTATATTCATACCGGAAAATCAGTCACCCAATGAAGAGGCTCGATTTCACCTATGGGCAAGCCTATGTCACTACAAATTGACACCCCCTTTTGCAACGGATAGATGGCAACACATAATTTATTTGTTGCAAGGAATAAGACAGCAATGTTTACTAAACCATTGGAAGCATATCCGCTAAGACAGCAACGTTTACTAAACCGTTGGAAGCATATCCGCGCTCCTATGTGCCTTTGTCAGCTATGCGGCTATGCGGGACTTAGTGTTTTTTTAATTTTTTTTTTACAACAAGCAAGCTCTTTTGATGCGCTGTGTATGAGGTTGATGATTAATAAAATAATATACACAGGTGCTGTCGACAAAAAAAGGGCAAGACACAGGTTCGAACCCACGATCCCCAACATGTTAAACTCTTCTCTACCATTAGACTACACACATATTTGTGCTTAAAAGTAGGTCATTGACATTTTTTATTTCAGAACCTTGTTATGGGGTGCACAAAAAACTTCATAACTTTCTTATATGACTTGCAATCAGGGCCGGCTTAAGGGGGAGGGCAGCCGGGGCGATAGCCCGGGCTCACGGAGGAGGGGGGCCCAACATCTAGTATGTTGTAGGTACTAGGTAGTAGTACTTGACTCAATTCGGAGTATACGAGCCCAGGCATGCAGGTTTTTCAGCAAATGTTAGGAGTCCCCACGTGTGACTGGCAATCAAACTATCACACATGACGGAATAATCTTTTGATTTTGGAAAATTGAACCATGTTAAAAAAGTGTTCCTATTTTTTATATGTACCACAAATTGATATATTGGGCCAATCTAACTTCTTATTTTCGGCCCATCCAAGAAGAAAGTAGCTCATCATGCCTTCTGTGATAGATCCATTCGGGGTCCGAGCAGCGCCCGGTCTTACGGACTCCCCCCCTTCCACGCCGCGATTGTGACTCGATGTTTGGTGTTTTGTTTTCATCTGCTTTCGCTTGGACCCGATGTCGGGTGTTCTCCTTCTCTAGACGACGACCCGACACCGACACCGGAGATCAGAGTCCAATGCACTCATGCAAACACAGGCCGGTGGGCGTGGCGGCACCATGGCCCACGCGAGCATCTACTACCTAGGCGTTAGCATTAGCGCTCTAGCAGGTTGCTGGTAATTCTAGTTTTATATTTCTATCATTTTTGTTTGTAATATTGGCATTATTCTTCATAAATTACATATATTATTAGAATTTATACCTTCCTTTTAGTTACCATTACAAATGAAAAATACTTAATCTAAAGGGCCCATAGTATCAGGCTCGCCCTGTGGCCTTTGAAAACCGTGAGCCGGCCCTGCTTGCAATGAAGATGAACATTATACCAAAGTTGTAGTACTTTTCACATTTGAAATTCCAATTTTTCGTACGACCTCGGATGGGTAATTGACCAAAAGCAAAGTTGTAGATCTCGAAAAGTTATAAACTATAGATAACTTTTTCATTCGAATCTATTTACAATCCCAAATATTCATTTAATTTGGATCTAACACTAATAACCATATTTTTAATTTAAACACAGCGTAATCATTTTTTTGTTTTTTTTCTGGCTCCCGCCATCTTTTCCAAGGCCTATAATATATTTGGATCCGTAACCTTCTCCCGCCATTGTTTCCCTCTTTTTTTTATTTGGTACCTTTTTCCCGCACACTTGTAATCTAATTATTGAGAAGTCTAACAATGGCCCCACCATTCATAGAGACTAACTGGAGTGGACCGTGTGAAAACAGCCTGGGAACCGCCCCCTGATTTGTGGATCTCGTCAGTTATCCCAGCTGAAACAGGGTCCATTTTCTATTCTTTGCCATCGCACAAGCACTCCATAGTCCATACCTCTCCTCTTCCTGCCGCCTCAAGAGTCACCGTCGCTCGACCCAGATCCGGTCCGCTCCGCCGCCGAGACTGCCCATCACGGTGAATCCGGTAGGCGGGAGGCGCGTCTGCCCACCCCTGAGTACTGCTGCTTGATCTCAGGCCCGACCCTGAGGGGGGCGGGAGGGGCGGCCGCCGTCACGGACATCTGACGCTCGTACGCCGTCACGCCAAGATGTGGATCGGATTCAATGATTCAAGGCGCCTCCCTCAGGCTGTGAGATCGTGACTGCGTGCACAGATCAGGTGATCGCCATGTTTCCATCACCCGTCTCAGACCCTTCTTTTGCTAATCAGTTGATCAATTCAATCCTGACTATCCTACTATGTTATTTAGTTAATTTTTGTCACAACAGAACACATCAAGGAGACGAGGAGAGTAGATAAGGTCATCCATTTTAGCGAACTAATCTGCTGGTCAGGAATCAGACAATTAGGACCAGGTACTGATTGAGGTTTACTCTAGTGCCTATTCCACTAATTATGCAATTGTTTGTTCCTTTAATTTACAGCACACAAGCACGTTATCTAGAAAATATCCATCTGGCAGTGAGAAAAGGAAGAAATAAAATAACTAGGAGACGGGTCCAAATCACAGAGAAGCCATTGATAATTTTTCTAGGAGTAAGAATACCATTAGTCATGTATGATGAATCTACTTTATACTATTCATCTATGATTGAGGAGGTTATTTGATATTCATATACCTTAAGTGCTTATCAACATCATCATCATCATCATTATTATTAGTATTAAGAGAAGGGCCCCAACATCATCATTATCATTATTATACCTTGTGCTTGCAGAGGCAAAATCTTATGATGCAGAGAAAAATAGATGTTCTTAGCTCAAAGAAACAGGTAAGGAAGCTATTTTTCAGTGATGAATCATTGTAAGGTATTTTGGTTAAATATTCTTTTGGTTCCTCTGTAAAGAAGGTGGCTGAGCACTCATATGAGGATGTTGGAGAATGAGGAAGCAAGATGATATATTAATTTATTCTTATTCACTATAGACGGAGCAAGATGATTACATGGAGAATGAGGATGTGCCAGCACATTACAGAGATAATTGTAGTAACGATAAGGTTTGCACACCAAACTTAACACATGGATGCAAAGCAATATATTCTGTTCATATTGCTAAATACCGTTATTGCCACTGCTTTCTGAGTTTTCTAATAGAATGGCAGTATACTGTTCTATGAACTTTATCAAATTGTACGAGCACATATTACAGGTTGTCTCAAAGGAAACATATGCTAATCCCTCAAATTTTGAAGCATCTCAGTACCAAGTAAATATCTTTCTAGCATTGATATTTTTGTTAGCTTATTTTCCACAACTAAGTTATCGATTTTGACTTGTTACCAGCTGAACAATATCTCAAAAAGTCCTAGTGCATCAGTACCTGCTAGTGTCTAAGACACATTGCTTACAACTTCATTTTATCCTTTTCTTAATTGTTCTTACAACTGGAGTCTAAGAATCCCCATATATACTTTTGTAGAAGAATCATCGTGGTACAACAAGTTTGTCAACTGGCAATACAATGAAGGTATGATTATTCAATTTCTTAGACAGACTGTGATCTATTATGTGCTTATTTGTTGTATGCATATATTTGTGAACCAGGTTGGCACCAAAGTATACTTACAGAGATGGAAAAATCGAAACAAGACTGTTGCAATGGGTAAACTAGTGAGTTGTGATCCAAAACAGAAACTTGATGGTGTTCAGCTAGGCAAAGAATTTTGGATGGTTTCTGTTAGTTTTGTAATGGTAGAAGATGAACCATTGATACGACCATACAAAAACTACAAGGTTCTTAGAGATGTAGAAGGAGGAGCCCATGTTGCATGGCCTTCAACTTTTGTACGGTCTTTTCTATAACCCATTGAGATTTCAGTTCTCATGTGTGTCATATTATTTAATTTAATTTTCATTTGCAGATCGAGAAGATAGATATATGATCACAACAGAGGAATGCTTGACTGAGCTGAAGGAAGGAGAAAGGAGGACAGCTAGCATGCTAAGATGGATCTTTTATATGTTTCATATTTGCTCACATAGGAACATGTGCTCTGTACAAAAAAAATGTGTCATGAATTTAGATGGTACTTTGTAATGCGACAAATTATTTATAATATATATATATATATATGGCTCAGTGTGTTTATTTTTATGTTGGATGGTATTGCATTTTTTATTAAATTGTTCAATATTATCTTTATTGTTGTCTCAAAAAATAAATAATTATATAATATTAATGAACGAATGGTTTAATCCTTACAATGCATATAAGTGTTGCAATAAACTAAATCTATACGTTACAACAAACCATAGAGGCTATTCACACATGGTCTGTACAAACACATATAAGTGTTGCCATGATCAAACATTATGCGTTGCAACTTTGCAACGGTTATTACTACATGTTACCAACACATAAATAAGTGTTGCAATAGATCCTTGCAACGCCACTTTAGGCAACGCATACAAGATGCGTTGGTATAAACCCTACCAACGTATATATGAACTTTTAGCAACGCATATTTGCATTCTAAAAGGGGGGGGTGTCAATTTGTAGTGTGTGTTTGTGGAGGTAGCGACTCCATGCAGTATTTACCACCTCGATGATATCTTGGTACTTTGATTTATCTTGCCTTAACGAGTCGTACACCAAGACCTTGTGCTCCTCAATCCGAATACAAAGCAATATCCAATGAAAGATGTGCATATACATACGCATAACCAATTAATGTTGATTATAATAGTTATTAAATAGTATTATTAATACGAAGGGATTGAAAAAAAAGGCTAACAAAGAACGACTCACTGATGGTTGTATGGCAAGAGAATGAAGGGACACATGCTATTCTTACGCAACCCCCTGTATATAACATTGACTATATCTCCAGGATTTTGCGCTACCGATTTCTCGTGTATAATATCGGGGTCGAAGAACCCGACGTTATGGAAGTTCTTCTTTCGGCAAATTTGAATTTTTGACCTACGAGACACAAGAAAAATGGGGATCAGTCAACACACAAGGCTAAAATAATGAAACGAGAGACAATACTTACATGCACCATACACTCACGAGGGACTTGTGAAGGGCATCTTGATGGTATAAATCGTAAAGTGCTGAAAACTCGATATGTACATCATCTCCCCCCGCCAAAAATGCTCATATTTAATCCGAGCTGGGAACATCTCTAATTCATTAGCTTTAGATTGCACGGCATACCATTTGTGTAACTCGGCCATTCTCGTTGGTAGGAATGGTAGCAACTCTGGCCATATCAAAGGTTCACCAAGTACAAACTTTTTCTTGCCGCGGGCATTCTGTAGGGCCTCCCCAAGCAATTGAGCCATTGTTAGATCAGTTTGCAATATCATCCCAGCCATGGTCAACGGATCTCGTGATTCATCGGGACATTCTTCACGCGGCACTATCAACGGAGGGATCGATTGTTTGGACTGTTCTCCGAGCTGGGGAACGGTCTTTGCATTAATCCGCCATTCTTGGGGTTGCTATAGCACTTTCTGATCTGCCGATCATAATCTGACTCCCTTTCTTTCTCCTTGGTGGGATCTTTAATGAAGTGTGCCTTTGCAACCGGATCTACTTCTGGCTTCTTGTTCGCAGCCTCCCTCAGTAGCTTGCGCTTCAGCAAGAAGGTTTGAAACGATTCTTCTGCCTCTTCCTCTTCTGGAGCCTTCTTTTTCTTCTTTCTTTGCTGATTATGAGATGGATGGATCGAAGGTACCGTGTATGCCTTCTGTCGCTGACTCTGATTCTGTTGTGCGGCTGGTGATGATGCCGGAATTGGCTCGCTTTGTGCGGCTGGTGATGGCGGATCCATGCTGGGGTCCCGTGCAGGCGGTGGAGAAGGTGGGCCAACACTAGGATTCCTGTCAGCTGGCGTTGGTGATCTTTGCCTTGAGCACCGAGCGGAATCTGTGTCTGCTTGCACCAATCTTATGTCGCGCTTTGGCCACGCGATCCATGTGTGTACGGCATGTTGTAGTTCTATTTCTTCAGGACTTATAGGGATCGGGAGGTCCATGTCTTCCCAGCGTTCTTCAGTAATTCGGTCAACAAAGAACCAGAAGCTCACATTGGGTCCTAACGGTGATGTCGTCAATGGGGTCCCTCGGCCTGTCGGCACCCAAATTAGGGTGCTCCGTGGAAGCAACACTGCTACGACGCTGAGAAGTGGGGCTGATCTCCACATTGGCAGCTGGTTGGTCCGAGCGTTGCCCAACTGCTGCCTCAAGTGACATTATCCGGTTTTCTAGGCTATGGATCTTCTCTGCCACTACTGCCTTGCTTCTGCATCGGCTTCGGTATGTTTCGAGATCTCCGGAAAAGCCATATTTCCATGGAACTACGCCCACGCCTCGGGTCCGTCCAGTGTGTTCCGCATTCCCAAGAGCTTAAGTCAGCTCGTCATTCTCTTTGTTGGGCTGGAAGGTTCCTTCTTCGGTACGCCTCATTGCGTCCTCGAGTCTTTGGGCAGCCTCTATTAGTACGTCGCTAGTCACAAACATTCCAGTGTCGGGGTCTAGTGTGCCTCCATGAGCATAGAAGTAATACCTTGCTCGTTTGGGCCAACTCAAGGTCTGCGGTACGATTCCTTTTACAATTAAATTATTTTCCATCTTTTCCCATTTCAGAATAGCAACCTTATAACCTCCAGGCCCAAGTCTATGGAAGTTTTTCTTTTTGCTAGCATTCACTTTGCCTTGAATCGAGGCTGCCATGCTGTCAGCACTGTGCTTGTAATTCACGAATTCATTCCACCACTCTCGTTGCTTCTTCCAGACTTTATCAAAATCTGGTGTGAGGCCCTTGTTGACAAAGTTTGCCACCAATTTTTTCTTGAACGAGCCGAACTGAGTTGCCATCTTCTTAAATGCCCATCCCTTTACTTTGTCAGCTTTGCCTGGGGGAAAGTTGAAGTGCAACAATACCTCTTTCCATAACAAATCTTTCTCTGAATCTGGCACGATATCTTCAGGTCGATCAGAGATTTTATTTCTCTTCCAAAGCTTGTACTTTATGGGGACGGATTCCCTAACAAGATATCCCAATTGATTTACAAATGTCGTCTTAATTTGACCAGGGGCTAGTGGCTCGCCGGTTGCTTCGTTGATCACCGTGATGGTCGTACATCCTACCATTTTCCTCTTGGAGCCACGTTTCCGTTTAGGCTTCGTCGATCCTGATGCCTGAAAGAATTGCAAATTTATCAAGCGGGTTGCTAGCAACTAGTGGACGTCGCGGCAGGTATACGTAACCTGCATAACCCGCAAGCAAGGGTTCCAGATCAAAAATTATCATGATATTAGGTAACTTATTGACTGAAACATTCATAAGAATTTTTAGCTGGAGCACGACTGCTTACACAAGGACTGAAATCATCAACAAAGCTAGCAACATAACACAAATAGTTCGCAACTGGGCCTCATGTGTCACAAACAATATCTTGCTCCTAACATATATATTGAGAAAATGTTTATCCTGATGCCTGAAAGAATCACTAAACTTTTATACCTCGGCTTCCTCGACATTTTCTTCTTCCTCCCCACTAATATCTTGGTCCTCGTCGCCATGATAATGCAAGTTTAAAAATTGGCTGCCATCGTTCTCGTCCTCATCAAACTCTGGAGCTACGTACGCAGTACTATCACGAATGAGGTCGTGCATTAACTCGTCTTGGTTGTCCGTAGGATCCATTTCCACTACCTGAAACAATAAAAAAACAGCAAGCCACATACTATATGAGGTTACAAAGCATCTATTAAATCAAAGGTTATCCTGTTTCTTCCTTATGATTCCTATATCCTGTAAATTCACAAATGGAATGGAACTGGAAAGAGAAATTTGTACCAAGAATTGAACATAAACAGTACTAAATTCACTTTAAGCAAGACTATAATTGGATACGGAAAATTTCCCATATAGAGTTAAAGCAGCCATAGTATATGATGATTTATTGACCTAAAAATGCTTGTTTGATCTGATTAAAAAAATCATTTTCTAGGGATTTGAATAGAAGGCCATGCTGGGAAATATTTCCGCGAGAATTGTAGAGTAGCAAACTGAAATTGTGCTATGTGCCATAGTTTTCACTATCTAGGATATGAGAGCTCGAAACAAAGATTACCCACTTAGAAAATGTGCAACCGCATTATCCAGGTATTGGATGAAGTAACACCAAGATATCTGAACTACCAAGGAATATGGAGCAATAGATTGATATATTGCTTGATGTTCTAATTCATGTGTTTGGTGAATATGAGGGGAGAAATGCAGGTAATAAAGGGTGGATTTATACAGGAAAAGGGACTAGCTGTAAATTATAAAAAATGAAAGACACATCAGTCACATATTTGGTATTTATGTTCCCAGAAGACAATTAAGCCATAGCAGTCCATATTTTTGTACTAATGTTCCAATGCATAAAAAAAGACTACCAAATATGGAATGTAACTGATTGTTTCAGCCCAAGTATTGTTTCATTGGAACCTAGAAGAACGGCACTGACAAAATGAAAGCTAGAGCAACCAAATCAAATATACGAATATACTCACCGGAGTTGCAGGAGCTTTTGCAGGAGTAGCGGTAGAAGGTCCACTTGACGATGCCTTAGCCTACAAAATTTCATTTTATGCATGTCAGATACAATAGAACATAAGATTACAAGCTAATATCACCTTCATACAATAAATCATTGGCAGTTCTTACTAAGGATGTGAAATCAAAAATGTTTAACACTAAGATATTAATGTTTTCCAATAATGCGACAATCGATGAGTCCTCTCCTCATAAAATTCACAGCACTCAATACAAAACTTTTCATCTTTCTGTTTTTCCTATCACATTGAAAGCAACCAATCCTCATTCAGGCAATTAGAGGTTGCATTTTATTTGAAATGCAGTCCATAACTTGAAAAATGTTGCCATCAAATTTCACATATCAGTGGTCAGAAGTTATTGCAGAGTAAATACGGAGAAACTGGAAAAGGCAAAAGATGAAATCCAACTCTGCATATGCTAAATCTGATGTTTCATTTTTGTAGAGTACAAATAATCTGGATCTACAGAATTGAGGGGATCAAATAATGTTTGCTTTCATTGAAACATGACACAATTTACATGGAAATCAAAAAAGAAACGTGTTACCATGTCCAATGTTTAGGTAAATGGGTGCACGTACAATTCTAAAGCACAAATCAGTAAATAAGACAACTATCTACCTAAGTTGAGAATTTTCCCTTGGTATATGAGCAACTGGTTGTCGGCGGGGTAGACGCTCTGACCCTGAGTCGTCTCGATGATCCGCTTCACCCCAACAACCTGCACAAGCAGAGCAGATCGAGCAGTGAGTAGGCTGCTGCAGGACTTTAGAGACGAACTCAAGCAACACAAATCAAGTGCCGGGGCATGCTGAATCAACCGCCAGACGCAGGAAACCGCGTCGCATTACAATCTATACTGCAGGATTACACAAACGACACACACCCCACGACGTGGAACCCCAACCTACATAGGGGAGGACGACGAGGCGCAGGGGAGGACCTTGAGGCGGCAGGGGCAGCCGGGCGGCCGGGCTGCGCGGAACGGGCCGCGCGCGAGGACATCGACGAGGTGCGTGGCGGCAGGGGCAGGGACAACGTGGTTGGGGCGGCGGGGGCAGCCGGGCTGCGCGAAACGGGCCGCGCGCGAGGACGACGAGGCGCGCGGCGGCGGAGGCAGGGGCGGTGGGGGCAGCCGGGCGGCCGCGACGGCGGGGGGTAACCTCGAGGGGCGGCTGCACGGATCGGGCGGCGAGGACGCCGAGGTGCGCGGCGGCACGGGCGAGGAAGAAGGCGGCCGGGGAAGAAGGCGGCGGCGCACGCGGGCGGGTTGGGGGACGTCGATCTGAATTTGGCGAAGGGGGTAATTTGTTGGGCGGGGGATGGCTCGGTTAGTGCCGGCTAGCCTTACCAGCCGGCACTAACATGCCCTCGTGACGTCAGATTGGCACGTTAGTGCCGGCTAGTAATCCTAGCCGGCACTAACTTTCGCACTTTAGTGCCGGCTAGGTTTACTAGCCGGCACTAACGTGTTCCATCTGGCGCGACCTGAAAAATGATCACGCCAGTTCCCATTTACACTAAATTTTTAATATTCTTAAATTTATTCATAACAAACTTAATAATTAGAATAATATAACAAAAATTTATATCTTAATTTTAAGCTGAACAATAATTATAGTAATTATATCTACACAATAATAGTAGCAATTGAAGTAAATTAACAAATATGCTACCATTATCAATTATGTGTAGCTTATAGGGTTTATATGTTAGTATGCTTCTATTATTCGTAATAAATCAAAAAAATTTCAGTTTGATCCATGCAAAAATATTCAAAAGTCTTTTCAGTAATAGCCTATACAATGATGTAATCAATTCGCAAATTACTTGATTATTTATTTGTAATTTAATGTTTCAACACTCCTAGTAATGCAAAATTAGTGAAAGTAAATAATATTTATATCATGCAAAAATATAATATTATCTAAAGATGATATTGTGTCCTAATTGATGAATAGTATCGAGAATTGAGACAAATACGACGCGGTGCGTTACATTACATCACTTAATGAGAAAATACAATATATAATTTATATAAAAGTACTACTCATCATTATTATCTACTGGAACATTGATAATCTTCCTTTTGGCGAAAGTGCCTTGAACGTGATCACGGCGTAAGTAAGGCGTGTCCTCTTTGGATAAGAGGATGCTGGGGTCAACGTCAACTGAGAATAGAGGAAGGTCATCAATCTTGTTATAATCTTCCGAATTGTCCAAAATATTCTCGACTCCAATAACTTTTCTTTTTCCTGGAAGAACTATGTGCTGTTTCGGCTCATTTCCAGCCTTGTCTGCTTGAGACGTCTTATCCGACTTCTTCTTCGGTTTGCTCGACATGTCCTTCACATAGAACACTTGTGTCACATCCTTGGCTAGAACGAATCGTTCATCTTTATATCTAATCTTTTTAAAATCGACTATGGTCATCCCATACCGGTCCTTCGTTACGCCTCCTCCAGCCACCCATTCGCAACGAAACAGAGGGACAACTATGTGTCCATATTCAAGTTCCCATATCTCCTCTATGACACCATAGTAGTTGTTCTTTTCTCCATTACTGTTTACTATACACATACGGACACCACTGTTTTGGTTGGTGCTTTTTTTATCTTGAGCTCTCATGTAAAATGCATACCCATTGATTTCGTACCCTTGGTATTGTTGGACGGTTATTGATGGTCCCCTGGCCAGCCATTGAAGTTCTTGATCAACTATGTTGTTGCCCAATAATTTTCGTCTGAACCAGCCGTCAAAAGTTTTTATATGTTGGCGTGTAATCCAAGCAAAATTCTTCTGTGGATTTTCGGACCGTATAATATTCATGTGCTCATCAATATATGGAGCCACCTTGGATGAATTCTGAAAAACCGTGAAGTTTGCTTGGCTGAATTCACTACAAGAGATGTTCATATTACATTTCTTTCCTAGTGTGCCTTTTCCCTTTAGTCGCCCCTCATGGTGTGACACGGGGAGCCCAATCGGATTGAGATCAGGAAGATAGTCAACGCAAAACTCAATGACCTCCTCTGTTCCATAGCCCTTAGCAATGCATCCTTCTGGGCGAGAACGTTTGCGCACGTACTTCTTCAATACGGCCATGAACCTCTCGAAAGGGAACATATTTTGTAGGAAAACAGGACCCAGGATAGTTATTTCTGTCACAATATAAACTAGAAGGTGTGTCATAATATTGAAGAAGGAAGGTGGGAAGACCATCTCGAAGCTGACAAGACATTCGACAATGTCTTTCTGCAGTTTTATTAGATTTTTTGGATTAATTGCTTTTTGCGAAATTTCATTCATGAACGCACAAAGCTTTACAACTGCCAATCTCACATTTTCTGGTAGAACACCCCTCAGTATAACCGGAAGTAATTGTGTCATCAGGACGTGACAGTCATGTGACTTCAAGTTTTGGATTTTCTTCTCTTTCACATTTATTATGCCCTGTATATTTGAGGAGTACCCAGACGGGACCTTGATACTGTTCAAGCAATCGAACATACTTTCCTTCTCCTCTTTGCTCAGATTATAGCTGGCAGGTTTTAAATAGTGGCATCCTTTGTCTCTCTTCTCGGGTTGCAAGCCTTGTCGTCCAGCTAGCTGCTGCATGTCGCGCCTTGCTTCCAATGTGTCTTTTGACTTATCATACACTCCCAGGAAGCCTAGTAGGTTCACGCAATGATTCTTCGACAGATGCATCACATCAATTGCGTTGCGAACCTGTAAGACTTGCCAATAAGGTAGGTTCCACAATATAGACTTCTTCTTCCACATTGGAGCATGTCCCTGGTCATCCTTGGGAACAGGTTGGCTACCGGGACCCTTTCCAAATACTACCTTCACATCCTTGATCATCGAGAACACACACTTTCCATTACGGAATAGAGGCTTAGGACGAGTTTCGGGCTCTCCTTTGAAATGCTTCCCTTCAGTTCTTAGGGGGTGATCGGTAGGAAGAAATCGACGATGGCCCATGTATACGCACTTCTTACAGTGTTTCAAATAAATGCTATCGGTCTCATCATAACAGTGGGTGCAGGCCATGTATCCCATGTTCGACTGTCCCGAAAGTTTTGCAAGTGCAGGCCAATCATTGATGCATACAAAAAGCAAAGCTCGGAGGTTGAAGGACTCCTGTTTATACTCATCCCACACACGTACACCTTCTTCTTTCCAGAGTAGTAATAGATCATCCATCAAGGGTTGCAGGAACACATCAATGTCGTTGCCAGGTTCTTTTGGCCCTTCTATAAGCACCGGCATCATGATGAACTTACGCTTCAGGCACAACCAAAGAGGAAGGTTGAACATACATAGGGTCACAGGCCATGTACTATGAGCGCTACCAAACTCACCGTACGGATTCATTCCATCCGCACTTAGAGCAAATCTTATATTCCTTGGGTCGTTGTCAAATTGAGGATACTCTCGGTTAAGATTTCTCCACTGGGACCCATCTGCTGGGTGTCTGATCATGTGATCCTCCTTATGGTCTTCTTTGTGCCACCGCATCAACTTAGCGTTATTCTTGTTTTTGAAAAAGCGCTTCAGACGTGGTATTATAGGGAAGTACCACACCAACTTTGCGGGAACTCTCTTCTTTACCGGCTGCCCATCAACATCACAGGACAAGCTTCCAAGTTCTCGTATTCGCCGCGATACAGGATGCAGTCGTTAGGACATGCGTGAATCTTCTGCACGTCCAATCCAAGAGGGCGAACCATCTTTTTAGCTTCGTATGTTGTTGACGGCAGTTCATTACCCTCAGGAAGCATGTTCTTTACAATCTTTAATAGCTCACCAAATCCCTTATCGGTGACACCATTAGTTGCCTTCCATTTCAGCATCTCCAGCGTGGTACCCAACTTCTTCTGCTCCGGTTTGCAACTAGGGAACAACGGCATTTTGTGATCCTCCAACATCTTCTCGAACTTTAATGCCTCCTTCACAGTTTCACTGTCTTTCTGTGCATCAAGCAACGCCTGACCTAGCTCGTCAGGTGGCTCCTCTTGTGCAACATTTGCTTCACCCTCGTCCATTGGTTCATCTTGAAAGCCACCTGCTTCATGAACCCATGCCCAATCTGGAAGATTGTTATCACCATCGTCATCTTCTTCATTATCTTCCATCATAACTCCAACTTCGCCGTGCTTAGTCTAAAGGCTATAGTTACTCATGAAACCATTCAAGGCCAGGTGATTCCATAGAGTATCTCTTTTTCGAAATTCCTTTTTATTTTCGCAAACACTGCATGGACAATACATTAAACCCTTTGGCGACCTATTTTCCATTACCGCCTTGAGAAAAGAATCTAAACCCTGAATCCATGCCGAGGTGCTCCGGCTTCCGTGCATCCATTGCCGGTCCATCTGTATAAATTAAAAAAAATCATGCTCATTATCCCTAAAAAGTAAAAATAGGTTACTATGAAGTAATTCAAAAAAAAATGTAAATGTGTCATAGGCCACCTATCTAGTAAATTTAAACTAAATAGCAAAATAAATTGGCACAATAACATATACACATGTCACCATGAAATAATTCAAAAAAATCATTCTAAATGTGTGATAGTCAAATTATATAGTAATCATTCTCTAAAAAGCAACAAATCAATTCTACCTTGCTCAAATTAATGAACAAATTAATAAATCATGCTCATTTTCCCTCATCCTTAAAATCCTTAAAATTTTGCATAATAACATATACACATGTCCCCATGAAATAATTAAAAAAATTACTCTAAATGTGTCATAGTCAAACTATCTAGAAAACCTTCTCTAAAAAGTAACAAATCGATTCTATTTTGCTCAAATTAATGAACAAATCGAAAAATTATGCTCATTTTTCCTCAACCTTAAAATCACTATTTTCTTTATCTAGAAAGCATGAAACAAAGAATAAACACCGTGAAAGAAGAGTGGAAGAAGCTACTAACCTTTGATGCACTTGGATGGGTGAAATCCTTACAAATTTGGGGGGAAATGGGCAGCACCTCCCCTCTAACACGCCATGAGAGAGAGGAGGAGCTCGGCCAAATGAAATGGTCGAGCTGGGGAAGAAGGAGCGCCTGGTATATACGGGGCAAGTTAGTGCCGGCTGGTGGTTTTAGCCGGCACTAAGTGTGGACGTTTAGTGCCGGCTAGACCTACTAGCCGGCACTAACTTGCAAATGACCAAGTTAGTGCCGGCTAGAATTCCCAGCCGGCACTAACGTGTCTTTTGAACGTTGTGACAGCCGTGCTGACCGTTGGGGGATGGCACGTTAGTGCCGGCTGGGGTGTCTAGCCGGCACTAACGTGCCCGCCTTGTACTGTTCATGCACGTTAGTGCCGGCTCCTAGTGGACCGGCACTAACGTGCTGGTACCAATATGACATTCTCCAGCAGTGAATATCACTTTTATGTTGTTAATCTTTATTTTTTTTACCATCTATGGTCAAAGTTTTAAAGATTTGACTTGGAGAAAATCTACAAATAGCTGTATTATTCTGCGGCGGAGGTAGTACATACAAGGAGGTGATCGATATGTGACCCATCCATTTCACTGCACAAACAAAACAAGCACTCAGGTTGCACAAATTAACCACGCAAAGAAGTGAACGATCTACTGGACTATTACCATCATGTCCTCTTAAGTGCCCCCCAACACCCCCCCCCCCCCCAAAATTATGATACAGACACAAATGCTCATATAAACTCACGCATAGTTACCTTCACGAATACATCACGCACACTTTACCCGGACCTAAGTGTCTATAAGGGAGACTGAATCTGAATATTTTAAGATTGACACAATAATCAGTCCTCGGGGAGGATGCAGTTAACAGTACTAGCTAGAAATGATTCATAATATGAGCGCAATCGTTGAAATTTGGAAGTCATGGTTGACCAATTATCTTAGGAATTTAAGACTGGTCTATAGATTAATTCCTCAAAAGAAAAAGAAACACAATGACTAGGGTAACCATGTGTTGATTAATAAGAAGAGAAGTTCAAGGCCCGATCAGGTCTCATTAATTAAGAAGCTGGTGGGAACTATCTAGACTGGGTCGCATTAAACTAAACGTGGATGCTGCCGTTATTCTATAGGGAGTCAAATATGGCTGGTGTAACACCCGCTCCAAAATCTGCTTATGATCTAGCTCCTCTTGTGAAATAGGTTCACGTACGTATAACATCTCTTTTGCACTTTCATCCATCCTCGCTTCGTGTAAAAAACTTGAGTCTTAGTGTGGTTGTAATGATTACTTTATGTGGGGTGGGCTATGCTGATTAAACTTTTTTTTATTACATGATATTTTTGTGAACATATTATGGCTTGCATGTCTAAGTATGTGTATAGTGTATACCTAGGTGACACACTTTATTCTGAAATCAAATTTAGATGAAATTAACTAGGTTGGAACTTGTCTGAAACAACATTCATATTGACACACCTAAAGCATTTAAACCATTTGAACCCTAATCAACATTACTGAAAATGGAAAATGAAACATTTGTTGAAAGTTGAACCCCATAGGAACATTAGTGAAACATGAAAAAAAAAGATTGATTGAGAACTTCCAAGTTGTAATTGCACACAAAAACAACTTGCAAAAGCAAGTAGAAATACAAATCCAATATATTATCATCCGGACCAAAGACAAGTTCAATCAAGAAGTAAATATTACTCAATCAAGATCCAACTAGTAGTTCTTAGCTAGGCACTTAGACTAGCTTAGCAGTCCCATACCACATTGCTAATAAGTCTATTCATGCATCTGTCATTTGAACCACACCGCCATGTCTCTCATCAGTAGAAGGGGTTGCCACATCTACATTGTTTGTTTTGTTCTTCCCTTTACGCCTTCTTGCGCTTTGAGCCCAGCTAACAAGGTCCTCAGATACATTATCATCGAATATGGCTTTATTGAATGAATTTCCCATCTTCATAAGAAGTAAGGAATACATAGAAAAAGAAGCATTAGCATCAGGTCTAACAAGAGAAAAGTAAATGGATAAAAACCACTATGATTGACAAGACTTTAACAGTTAAATATATCTGTAATAAAAATATATCGAATGCACTTCCTCTTAGGTGGCAGAGTTTATTCGACGTTTTAACCTACAACAAAAAGAAAGATAAATTCCTTGTATGGTCCTAAAAATTTCACACTCCCTTCTTTGGCCTTGTTTTTAACTTTCATCCCTTCCTTGGCCCTACTGTGAGCTCTTAGTCAGTCCTGTTGAAGTCATGAAGGTTGGTGCTGCAGCAGTGAATGCCGTCATTCCCGCCGCTGCGACTACCCCTGAGCCTGCAGTCCGCGCGTGCTGCACTTCCCCTGCACCGCCACCGCACTTTGTGAGTGCCAACACGGCTAGCGCGCTCCACCATGGACCGAACCGGTCCGGACCTTGGCACCACCTCCAGTCCTCCACGGTAGCCCGCCGCACCGGCCTCCACTGCAGTCTTCGGTTCCCCTCCTCCAGCAGCACCACCACTAGGAGAACCTTTGCAGCCCGCCGCGCCTTCACCTGCTCCCGCACCGTGGCCACCAGCCCCATGGGGACTGTCCACCGCCACCTTCATCTCCCGCTCCACCACCCGCAGCGCCACCGCCTCCATCCCTCGCTCCACTACCCGCAGCACCGCCGCTACCTCCCCCGCCGCTTATTTCTCCTCCGTGCCAGCAGCGTGTCCCCGCAGCACAGTAAGGGCAGCTGGCCACGTAGCAGGCGCGCCGAGGCCAGCACGGCGCCACTACTACAAAAAAATTTAACCGAGGCAGGAAAAAACGATTAACCGAGGTGTTTTTCGCAACCGCCTCGGATGAAAAGTCACGGTAAATGACCTATTTTTTGAGGCGGTTTTGCTGACCATCTCAGTTAATCAAATAAAAAAATTAAAAAAGAAAAGAGCACGCCGAGCCCATCATTTATCCGTCGAGCCCATCACGAGCCCATCCGTCGTGTTCCCCCTCCGCCACCGCCTCCGCCTTCCGTGCCACTAGGAGGAGGGGGAGGGAAGGGCGATCGTAGAGCCCGCGCCGCTGAGCCCGCTCCACTGAGCCAGCACTACCCACACCATGCACAGCCGCCGTGCAGCCAGATCTGGCCTCCCCCGCTCCGCTCTCACACACGACGATTGGCGGAGCTCGCCCAGGCATCCTTGCGGCTGTCAGTGACTCAGCATCAGGGTCTGTGTCAGCGTCATCCTCTTTGCATTGTGGAGGATCGAGTAGTAAAGGGGAAGCTAATTGCTTGCTTTGTGCTGGGGAAAAGAGGAGAGTAGGAGGGAGCGATGGCCGGCGAAGCTCGCCCAGGCACATGCAGTGGCGGAGCTCCAGCACGCCCGCGCCGCTGAGGTCAAGGGAACCCACAGCCAGGCCACCCATGCCGCCAGGTATGGGTTGAGGGAGAGGGAGGAGAGGAATGAGTGTGAGAAACTCTAAGTCTTGTATATATCTGTGCTCGCAACTAGGTTTTTTAGGCTAGTAGGTTGGGCCTAATTTACTGAGGTGGTTGAGTTACAATGCCCGCCTCGGGTAATATATTTTGCGAGGCGGTTGTCATAACCGCCTCGGTTAATAAAAAATGACCGCTGTTGGTGCTCCTTAAGTATCCATTTTATCCCTTGTTTATCCTTGATAATGGCTTGAATTTAATATCAAAATCACTAACCGTCCTAACCCCGGCCTAATTATTGGTCATTTTCACATTTGCACATATATTTTGGAGGAACTTTGTTTTTGCAGGTTTTTGGCCTATTTTGGAGCATGAAATGACGAGGCCCGTGATCGAGCGCTAACACGGAGAAATACGAAGGCCAAAGCCCAAAGGAAGGACCAAAGCCCATGTTGATTCGAAGCCCATTCATGCACATCCATCCTCCAAGAGAGCCCAAAGGACCAAGCCCACGAAGATGAGATCAAGATACTTCGGGATTAAGCAAAGCAAATGAAGATTTAAGGAAGGATTCCCTATCCTATCCTTTCCTCGAAGATATCTCTAAGATAACGATGTCCAAAGAGGTGCAATCATGAAGGACATAAACTCTAGAAGATGCGTGGAGTCTACACGCGAAAGATGAGACCGAGGCGGGCCCGAAAGAGGGTAGGCCGGCCAGCCTAGGCCCACGAGCCGGCCGGCCTAGCCTGTTTCCGAGGCGGTTCGGCCTCCCCTTCGACCGGTGGCTTCCTCGGCTCATAAATAGCTCGCACCTTATTCAACTCGCGGTATCTATCCACCCAGAACTCGACAAAAACCTAGGGCCAAGACCGGAGGGAGACGACGGCTGCCGCAAGTCTTCGAAGTTGTCTAGGAGATGGCTTAGGCCGCCCCTAGCCGCCATGGCCTCCCTGCGTGGTTGTGTCATGGTGGAGTTCATGAGCTAGTTGGAGTCGTCGATGGTATGTACTCGGTGGTGACGATCCAAACGAATCTATTATGTGAATAATGTCTTCATGTCATCCGATCTATTTAGCGATCAAGTATCTCCTGGGTAGACGCTTGGGAGTACCTCTTTTGTTGATTTCGTTCTTTCTTTGGTGCACTTGTTCTTAGATCTATTCTTAAGATAGGTCACTTAGGGTGTTCTTGTAGCCGTGGTGGCTAAGGCTTCATGCTGGACATACCAAAGGGGTTCGACACATCTTCGTGCTCTGAAACTACTCTACCGATAGGGAGCGCCGTGACAGGGCGTAGCCTGTGTAAGATTTGGGGTTTCGAGGGTCAATTTAGAGGTCGCGATTTAAAGAGGCTTTGGATGAGATGCATGTTGTGCTTACTCGTTTAGCTAGAACTACAACTAGAATGCGTGTGATAGGCTTAGTCATACCTTCGGTCATGCTTTATCCTTACCGATGTTCATGGATGAGATCAACCTTTGTACATCACTCATATCTATTAAAGGTTTACTCTATATGTGCAATTCATGCTTCATGTTAGGATAGATCCGTTAGATTAGATGGAAAACCTTAGGTAGTTCTTTGTCGATCCACGGATTGATAAACCTTGGGGGAGTACTCTAAGGGAAAAGCTACCACGATCCGTGCGATTGCGGTATACAAATTGGGGCGCTAAGGAGCGTCAACAACCGCCCCGACTAATGCCATATGCCTGCCTCCGAGGACTATTTTAAAGGTCACGGTTAATGCTTTTTTGTAGTATTGCGCGGCAATGGCCAGTGCGCTGAGGCCATGTTGGGTGGGACGGTAGCGGGCGGTTGGCCGCCCAGTAGGTGCGCCAAGCCTGGGACGGATGGGATAGGGGTGGCCACGCAGCAGGCGCGCCAAGGCCAGTGCGGATGGCGGTGGGCGCACGACGGCGCAGCAGGCACCCGGATGCCGTTCGCACGGGGCAGTGGTGGCTAGCCGGCCGTTGAAAGCATCTAGGCCCTCTAGGTATGTTTCGGTGATTAATGACAACCATTATTGTGACTAATGAGTTTGTGCAGCTTAATGAAATCTTATCGCTCATTGGATCATAAGTTAAAGAAGCCCCTAAATTTCATCATTCAAAAAGGCGATCTTGATATTAAACTCAAGTATATAACAAGACTAAGGATCTTTCTAGTCCTAAGTGTCGCAAGGTTGAGAAGGACACTTAGGTTAGTATAGGCTTTATAGTTTTGTAGAGATCGCACTATTAAGAGGGGTTAACGTCGGTGCAGTTGTCCAGAACGTTGGTTTTTCCTGGGATTTCTAAGGTTATACTCACCGGTTAAACCGACGATGGATTTGAGTTAGCGTCGGTGCAGTTGTCCAGAGAGTTGGTTTTTCAGTTGATCAGTGGACAACTACACTCACCGGTTAAACCGATGATACGTCGGTTAAATTGCCCGAGTTGTAACATCTAGTTTTTCAAATGGGCAGTTTACATTCATCGGTTAAACCGACAATGACTTTCGGAGGGCCGTCGGATTAACCGGCGTTGCGTACTTTTCTGGCAGCTTTTCTCCAATGGCTCTATCCGCGTGAGCTGCCTATATATACCCCTCCAATGGGTCATTTTGAACTCTCTTGACACCAGGCAACACTCATACACTCATTCTATTGTTGCGAGCCACCTTGAGCTTCATATTCCACTCATTTGATCATTCAATCATCCAAGAAGCAAGATTAAGGACTTGAGTAGAGAGAAGCGTGTGTGCATCCGTTCTTGGTGATCGGTTCTTGGTCAAGTGAAGGTCCTAACTTGTTACTCTTGGTGATTGGCAGCACCTAGGCGATCTTGGTGATTGAGGTGTTTCTTCCGGAGCTTGCAAAGTTGATTGTGGGAGCCTGAAGAAGTTTGTACGTGGCTTGAGCTCCACCACGCCGGGATGGTGAACAGAGACTCTTAGTGAGCACCCTCGTCTCAGTGACTTGGGAGGTGACAAGACTCTTAGTGAGTGTCACAATGTGGATTAGGAGTGTGTGCCAACACATCGACACCACGGGAAAAAATCTGGTCGTCTCTTGCCCACTCTTTACATTCAAGCACTTACTTTCATGCAATTTATTCATGTGCTTGACCCTAGAGATCATAACTTAGCTCTACCTTGCTTAGCTTTATAGTTGTATTCTTTATAGCTTGTGTAGGTTGCTTAGTTAGCCGGTTGGTGAATTGAGCCTTACTAGTATTGCATAGGTTAAGAATGCTTCTTTTTGTTTTAGAAATTTGAAAAAGGCCCAATTCACCCCCCCTCTTGGTCCATCGATCCTTACAGCCGTGCAACAGAGCGAGGCAGTGTGATGTGTTCAGCGCGGTGTACCGGCTGATGGCATGCGTGCGGAGGAAGAGTGAGTGGTGGAGGCTGGGCGAGAAGGAACTTCACGGCTTTCATGGCCGTAGGCGCCGGCCTTGATGGTCTTCTGGCTAACGTAGCTAACGGTAGGGCCAAGGAAGGGATGGAAGATAAAAACAAGGCCATAGAAGGGACTTACATTTATTTTAGGGCCATATAGGGAATTTACGTAAAAAAAACTATTACCCTTGTTCAAAAACTTTATTAGGCTAGTTACTTCAATACAGTTACTGCATTCAAAGGAACATACCATGAAATTAAATGGTATAAATTTTGGATCTGAATTTTAATTCTCACCAATGCATACTACATTTTGCAGGGAGTAGAATCCATATATATTGACAATAAAGGAAACCAATAAAGAGGAGAGTGTAAAAGAAGATGCATGTAGACCCATCCTTGGTTGGCACTACATAGAGGTCCCCATTGTGTTTTGGTGCCTAGAATAATCATTCTCCATTTTAGTCATTTTCGTCATCAAGTCATTTTCTGCATTGTGAGTTTTGGAGATGGTTGCATGAAGAGTTGGCACTAGTACAGAAAACCCCCTTTTATCCCGGTTCCAAACCCCCTTTTGTTCCGGTTTTGGAACCGTGACTATGAATCCGAGACAAAAGACCCTGATTATTAGTCCTGGTTCCCACAACCGGGACTAAAGGGTCTGGGCGATGAAGAAAGTATTTACTCCACATCGAAGAGTCGAACTCGTGACCTCTTGCCTTGCGTATAGGTTCTTACCATCCTACCTACACAACACATGTGACAATAGTTGGAATGCTATCCTTTTAAAATAACCCGTGGAACCCCCTTTACCAACCCGAATTAAAGGGTTTGGCTCTTTAGTCCTGGTTGAAGCCACCAACCGGGACTAAAGGTGGACTTTTAGTCCTGGTTGGTGGCTGCAACCGGGACAAAAGGGTCCTTCCGTCCCCTAGCCATTAGAACTGGGACTAATGCCTAGATTAGTTCCGAGTCCAACTGTGGCCGGGACAAATAGCAAGGACCAAAGGCCTATTCTGTAGTAGTGTGGGAGGTCATAGGAGGACTACTACTAGACGTGTCATAGTAAGTTAGAGTCACATTTTCAATAGAAGACATTATGTATTGGTTGAGATAAGCAATCAAAACTTTGATAGCCCATCAGATTTTTTACTAGTATAGATCTAAGTTTCCTTACTGATATTCGAATCTTTTATGGCTGCCACTTATAGCAGAAATGGATAGGGATGAAGAACTCAGTGAATCACAATTTTGGTAATAACTATGGTTGTTCCTCTGAAAGTAATCGGGTGCTCTAGCCTAAGAGGGGGAGGGGGTGAATTAGGCACAAATAAAAACTTAGACCTATGGCTCCAACTAGTTTGCACAAAACTTAAACTAAAACATGCTATCTAGATGTGCAACTAGGTTGTTCTAGTGTGAAACCCCTTATCCCAAAAGAGTTTAGCAACCTATAGCCTTTCCTATCAAGAAACTATTCTATGAAAGTAAAGGCACACAAATTGCTAGTATGAAATGCGGAAGCTTAACGAGAGGGATAGGAGATAGCAAACTCTTGACGCGGGTGTTTATCCCGTGGTTCGGTTAGCCACAAAGGCACACCTACATCCACGTTATTGTAGCACTCACTAAGAGTATTGCTACTCGGCCACCAAGTCTCTTCCGTGAACACAATCACGGTCACCTTGGCCCCGGGTTCCACTAAGGAGCTTCTCCACAAAGGATTGGGGTCTCCACGTCCCCCGCACAAGTATGTCGTCGCCGCTCCACACCAAGTCGGAGGGTCGATGACGTTGCCGGCGAGCTTCACGCTCCAAGGTGCCGGCGCACCAAGCTCTTGTTTTGGTTCGCTAATGAACCACAGCACAAAGGCTCGAAGCCTTGCAACTCACTCACTAAGAGCTAATCCTTTACACAACACACTCAAAGTGTGCTAAGGGCTAAGGATATGATCTTGGTGCTTTTGTATGGCTTGGAGATGTTCTTGGGTGTGTGTGGGATATCCAGCAACTCCAGCAAGCTTCAAATGGCCGGGGTAAGGCGTATATAAAGGCCACCAAGTCTTGTAGCCGTTGCTCCAACGGTCAGTTGAAAATCTGCGTATCACCGGATGAACCGATGCCTCTGGCATGGGTAGCGTCGGTTCATCCGGTCACTCTAAGCATGAAGTAGCCGTTGAACTTCTGATAGCTGACGCAGTGACCACCGGTTGAACCGATGCTTTGTACCGATGCATCACCGGTTCATCTGGTGCTTAAGAATCTTCTCCTGGGCACTGACGTCATTGCACCGACGCAATACTCCGATGCACCGTCGGTTGAACCGGTGCTGAAGAAACTTCTCCTGGGCACTTGACATCGTCTCTAGTACATAGTACGCCCAATGCACCGATGCCCTTTCTTGGACCGTCGGTTCAACCGGTGCCTATATGCTGACTTGGCTTCGATTCCTTTCTGCACCAAACTTCATAGCGTCGGTTCTTCCGACAAGCGTCGGATGCACCAATGCTTAGGCATCGGTTCTTCCAGTGCTCCTGATCCGAAGAGCGGCCCTTCGGGGCTTGCTATGCCTATCTTCTCTTTCTCTTTGTCATCACTTGAACCTAAAAGCCTGAGAATGGTCATCTTAACAATCATGTTAGTCCAAGTGTTGTGTTGTCATTCGATCACCAAAATCACTCGAAATGGCATAAATGGTGCCATGTTCGTTACATCCTCAATCTAGGATTTGTGATACTATAACCCATAGAGTAGAAAATGATGCTAGAAACATGATTGGGGTTTGTTAAAACAGAATATATGTATATAATAAGTAAAAAGTATTTAAATTTTAACTTCCTTGAAACCACCGAAGACAAATATGTATTTGTGTACTGGGTATATCAATTTAATGCATCATTATTCTAACCATGCTAATATTTTACTCAATACATTTTAGCACTTGTGTTGAGCTCTTGGTGTAACTTATATCACCAACTTACTCTGTATCAAAAATAGCTGAATGCAACAATGCTTAAAAAAAAATTAAACTTACATGAGAGACGATCACATAAAGAGGTAGGGTGCTGTAACCACATAAGATCCGGCTGGCGACACTGAAAGCAATTGGATATATAACAAATAAAGCTCACAATTTCTAAACATTTATCACAAGTATTGGTGCTGACATAGGTATTTGTCAATGATACCTCAATACAAGTCGAGCAATAGCATGTGCATGTCTTCCCATGATGCATGATTTATACCCATATGCTACCTGCAAGGTTTGATATGGATGTCAGAGGTGACCTCTACTTTTACTTACACATTTCATAAAAAAACTTTTACTTACATACTATTAGTCTAAATAAATATAAATATCATTAAAATAAGTCAAACTCTTGGAGATAATTTGATGGATGTTTGATATTTGAGTAAGCCATGTGTCTTGAGCTTGTAATTTTGTATAATAGTGTAACATACCAGATTCAAAATGAAGACAGCCTACAAATCTATGTATCAATAGTCAACTGTGGTAATATAATAAGAGTCCTCCTATATATATGTATATCTCTTTCTACATTTATCCCAAGATGATATATTTTGGGATACTAGCTTACTGTTCTTACCAAGAGCCAGAAGAAAAATGCTATCTCAAACGCTATCTGAAATAGAATGAAGTGGATCAAGCAGAGGACCACTTTAGGCCTATGGAACCAGAAAAAATCATCCGAATGAGCGACTATCACATCCCCTTCTATTGCTGTGTGTTTCTTTGCAACCTCAACAGCCAACTCAGTAATGACATGCTCCATCTTACATCCAACCACAAGCAGCAGCTGCAAAGGATTAATAAATACAACACTTAGGACATGATTTTACCTTTTAAAATGGAAACTTAATTATTTATCATTATATCTACACTTGGTTAGTGAAAAATCACCAAGAACACAGTCATTATGTGTAGTGTCTACATTATTTAGATTTTAACAACCCACATATCTAGTTAGAATTTGCAGATGTGTGGACACATGTAAATCTCTTGGGTATTGTTAACTTACAATAAAAGGTGCCAATGATAACCATGTATAGACATACCACCCTGTAACAACATCAACAAAAAAGTAGTATTAGTTTTCGAATCAAGGATAATATAGTTGTCTTAAACAAATATATTGGTCAACAATAATTCTAAAATGGTAAATATCATTTTAAACAATAGAGATACCACCGTGTTGAAATTAAAGTGATGATTAACAATAAATTTGAAATATATCATGAACATTCAGTAGTAAGAATATCATTAGCAAAGCCCAAAGGTACCAACTGCATAAGAATCAAATTTTGGCATTAGTTAATCAGTGGCGACATTACAAATTAATTAAATACCATTACAACATATGAACATTTTGTGTGTCTTGACAGCAAATAAACTTCATATGTTTACCTTATACCAACTACTTTCTTGTAATCAGCCTCAAATGCTCTAATCATGTAGTTGTAAAAGTTGAATTTCGGGTTCCCGCTGCAGTGTTTCTACAAAAAAAGAATCATATAAATGTATGTATATGTTACATAATATGACATACTGAGGAACAGATTTGATGTTTGACTGATGAGTGTGTGTACCACAATGAAGCCAAGTCGCATGGCTGTGTAGTCCTCTTCAGTGACTGACCCATAGAATTGTTTGAAGAAAGATCGCTACAAGGATAAACTAGTAGTTTGAATTTCATTGTTTTGTTAAATATAAATTAACAAAATTTTCATGTTAAAGTAAATTACCAACCATCCAAAAATCTTCCAATGTATCCCATGCCCTTTAAAGTGATCTCGGACGAATTTGAATTCTTGCACATGTTTGATCATTTGAGGACCTAGAATTTTTCCCCAATGGCATGTATATTAGGACAACTTATGTAAGCAATACCATGACGCTATAACCTAAACATGGAAGCATTTATATTTGTATCTTACCACTGTCATCATTCTGTTGGATTTTTTCTTCCCACTGCCTCCAGTTTTTCGTCTACATGACAATGTAATCTTTAGTCAATAGTAATGTATTTCCTCGTTGCTAGGAATAGAGATTTTGATGGAAAAAATACCCTCCAACAGCTTCTTCAAGCGGTTATCCAAATATAGACATCCTCCATTCCGCATTTCTTGCTAGGCAAAGATAGATAACGAAAATGGCTTTCTAGAGTATACACAAGATATAGAAAAGCTATTGGACAGTGAAAATATATAGAAAAAGATTTTATGCAGAAGTCTCTCCACATAATAATTTAGTGAGTATAATTTAGAAAGACTCTTGGAGATTCTCTAAATTTATGTATTAGTATTTCCTCCCAAATCTTGGGTATGCCAAGGAATACAAGGCATACCCCTGGCGCCACCCATGGTTTCTCATATAAGCTACATCATCTTATTGGTAGATCACAGAGGCACAGAGCATCCATTAATCAATTAAACCAAACTACCTGGATTAATAATGGGGAAAAGTCTAATTTCTACCCTTTGAACTAGCACAATAGTCCTATTTTCAACCTCAAACAATAAAATCAGACAACATGGACCACCAATAACTAATGAAACCAGGCTAATTGCGCCCTTTGAAATTTCGAAGGCGGTTTTGTATGCTTTTTTGAAAATTAAAAATTCTGATTAGATCTTTACAAAATCAAAATAGTTCATTTAAAATTAGAAAAATAGAAAACGGTTAACATTTAGAAAAATGTAGCGTACCTGTTGATGTTCTATTGGAACCTTATTTTTTCAAAAAAATTAGTAACATGAGAAAATTGGATCCAAATAACTAGCAATTAGAGTGCAAACAGATACGTTACATTTTTAGAAAAATGTTGGCACTCGTCTCGTATTTTTCTGATTCAAAATAAATTACATATAATTTTTTAGTTTGAACTTGAATATTTTTAATTTCCACAAAATGAAAACCACCTCTGAAAACCATTCAAGGGCGAAATTTGTCCGGTTTGAACAGTTGGATGGCTGTTGTTGTCCGATTTTGTAGTTGTAGGTTGAAAATAAGACTTTTGCGATAATTTGAGGATGTAAACTAGTCTTTTCCGTAATAATGGCATGTTTGCATTGGAGAGTATAGAAATTCCCCCAAGAACTTTTGCAATCCTTTTGAAGTTCATCATTTGATCCATTGTTCCCAAATTCTCTTTATGCAATGAATAAACGATTAGTACTCAAACAATATTATCTCTGAAATACATATATCAAGTTTTTTGCAAGAAAAACACCTATGTAACTTTGGTATTTATTTATAATAAGTATAAACTAGGCTGGCATTTGCAAGGTTTAGTAAGTAATAAGCAATTTTGAGTGCTTGGTTTCGGTGATCTTATTTGCACTGTCAAACTGGAGGATAGGTGGGGTACTGGGGTGGATGCCGACGTCCATAATCTCATTCTGTTATATATGTAATTGTATGAAAATGGCCAATTAATAAACCCAAGCAAGTTACAGGGCTGAAAAAGGGTAATTTACAGGTTGATGGAGACAAGTGCTTGGAAATTTATTAGAAATTGTTTTCTTGCAGTTAATGTAATAAAATATTTTAGCAGTTAGGTTCTTTGCCATAAATAAGTCGGTGCTCAACGATTTGCCAGGAAAAAGAAGACACAGAAAGGTTCTAGGTATATAATAGCTTGACTAGCTAGATGCAGGACACCAAACAGTGAGTTCTTTGATAGGTTTAGCACGCTCAGATGCTGGTCGTCACATGCTCTGCACTTACTGACACAATGCAAACAGCATAAAGTATTATTAGCAAGTGCAGAACCACGAGCTTCACTTTGTAGGTTGTAGCGGGGCTCCGCGGTTGTCGACCTCGTTTTGTTTGATTAAGAATTGTTCTGTAGGAGGGCTTCTCCGGGAACCCATCACGTGTGAATTGTAAAAATATTCTTTTTGTAAAATGAGAAGTCTGTCAGACCATCACCTTGTCATTGCCGTAAAAAAAAAGATGTTAACTTCACCTAGCTAGAAGATGAAGCCATAAGAATTGGGCCGGGCCAATTCATTTGTGGGCCCTAATCTGCACTTCCTACATGAAAATCACACGACTAGACCAAACAATGAGCAAATGCACAAAAAGGCATGAGCTAATCTCCAATCTTAGCGAAGAGATCATCCCACGGCGCGGGTGGCGGGGTGCTGGCCCCCGTGGGCGCCACTGGGTGTCTGGGTGATCGTGCGTGCTGGCCTTTGCCGTCTTCTTGATGGCGACGCTCGCCATGGCTGCCGCCGCTCCGGTTCCTACGTCTGGGCGTTCCGTTCGTGGCTATATCCAGCAGAACGTGCAACGCTCGCCGGTGGCAAAGGGATGACAAAGAATTTTATCCTAGGCATAAAAGCAATCCGTTGTAGTCTAGCTGGTTAGGATACTCGGCTCTCACCCGAGAGACCCGGGTTCGAGTCCCGGCAACGGAATTTTTCTTCTTCTTTTGTTCGTCCTTTTTATGTTGTCCCCAATGTTGTCTCGCCACGCGGTCATCTCCATCTCAGCCACGCATAAATCACATTGACAGCTTGTCCTTTTCTTCGTCTCTCCATCTAGGAAACCGGGCAAATTTCAAGGTCTTTTTTTTTGGGGTGGAACTTCTCTCGGTCAAGGTCAAAGAGCTCCTATGCCCCCTTAATTGGAAAAAGAAAACCTCAAGTTTTTCACACCACTATATAGGCAAAATGCAATACAAGAACTCTGTTACCAGCGCACCATTTCGAGAGGACATAACAAAAGGCTTTCTGATAAATAAATAAAAATCTGAAAGATGGCAACTGCCAAGGACAGAGCAAATTGCTCGCATTGGCTTTCAGTTGCTTCTCCCATTTTTTTCCTCCCGGTTGAAAATCTAAGTTACAGTAGGAGCAATTTGGTACTACAGTTCAGTATGACGCAAAACCAAATGGTGACCTTTCAGCCATCTCACTTCCCTGCAGATGCAAACAACCTTGGTAGCTGATTTCCTCAAATCTAACATCTCCGACAAATAAGGTGAATATGAATTGTGAAACCTCCTTCTAATTACAACCAAACTCCATGCTACCAAAGATTGCTTAAGGGGAACTTGAGCTTGGCAACAAACTCTTGCATGCTCCGGTAGCTCGTGCCGCCATCGGCGACGGCCATGGCGGCCTGCCGGCCGACCCTAGCTGCGCTCTCCCTGATCATGGCGTCCTCCATCAATTCCTTCACCGTCTCCCCGATCTCCCGCCCGATCACCAGCCCAGGGGCGAAGCCAGAAAAAAATGGCACCGGGGTCGGAACAAACTTACAATACCAACTTGAAAATATAATGTCATGCACAATGTCGATAATTGATGAAATTACAAAGGGCATGTTGTGACAAATACAAAATAAATTTTCATCCTTTCACAGTAGTAGCTGCCTTGTCTTGTTTCTTCTTTCTGCGGCTACGATCCTCCATCTTGTTAAAGCGATCTATCACATCATCAATTAGAATTTTGGCTAGAAATCCTTGTTCCACAAAGCATATGATACAATCATTCATAAATTCATCGCCAATACGATTTCATAATATTGTCTTCACAATTTTCATTGCTGAAAAGCATCTCTCGACCGATGCAGTGGCAATAGGAAGAACTAGTACTAGCTTGAGAAGCCGATAGACCAAAGAAAAATTAAGATTCTTTTGAGTATGCACCATCAACCTAGCAAGCTCAGAAATAGTATTCAAATTGGCAAATCTTTCATCAGCTCGCACATTATCAATGTAAATCAGAAGCTCGCGACCAAGATCCTTCAGTTGTGTTGAATTGAAATCATCAGGGTATGACTTAGCCAATTCCATCAAGCTCTCAAATTTGAATGCCTCAAAAGAATTCTTGGGGTTGAAAGCAGCAATCTGAGTAAGCAGTTTAGAATTAACCTCATTGAATCGGTCACTAAACTCTGCAAGTTGCAAGTCAATAATTGGGTTCAAACAATCATATCTGTAGTGTTGATAGTTGCTGCGATTGGTCTTTTTTCTTGGATTATGACGATCGATGTAGTCCTCCTCCATATCCAACTTAGGAATATCGTGTTCTTCGCAAAAGGAGTACACAGTCTCCAATAGAGAATCACAGCCATCATCTCTAAGTTGCTGAAATTTTTGTTTGGTTAACTTCACCTCTAACATGGCCTCCAAGATATCTTTATCTTTCCTTTGCAATGACAGTGATAAAGAATTTGCATGTCCCAAAATAAGCAACATTAACTGCAAGTGGAACACAAAATCAAAATCTTTGAGATAGGTCATGAGACCACGAGCTTGACATCTTTTTGCATCATTTGGGTCTTCTTTTTCAACATATTGAAGCACTTCAATAACTTCAGGGTGCAGATTGCTAAGGCTCTTGAGAGTTTTATAGTGAGAACCCCAGCGTGTGTCTCCAGCTCTTTGAAGGGACTGCTCTTGATTTAATCCAGTTCCACTATTTAGTTGTCCACTGCCTATGTCTTTTTTCACCCTCTCTTGTTGACTTTCCCGAATCATATCTTTACGTTTGCAAGAAGCTCCCGCCACGGTTAGCAATAGGGATACCATGTCAAAGAAATCACTAGCGTCATCATTCTTTTTAGCTACAGCGACGATGACTAACTGAAGCTGATGAGCAAAGCAATGTATATAATATGCTGAGCTGTTCTCTCTCATGATTAAAGCCCTCAAACCATTGAACTCACCTTTCATGTTGCTGGCTCCATCATAACCTTGTCCTCTGACTTGGCTATAGCTCAATCCATACTTATTAAACACATAATCGATGTTAGATTTGAGACATGAAGCTGATGTTTCTTGCACATGAACCACAGCAATGAGTCTCTCCTTTATCTCCCCGAGCATATCAACATAACGCAAAACAATAGCCATTTGTTCCTTACCAGAAACATCTGCTGACTCATCTACTAATATGCAAAAAACATCCCCTCCAATTTCTTCAATGATAGATTTCACTATGATCTGCAAAAAAAGGTAACATAACTAATTCATCAATGTGGACTATGAAAGATGACATAATTTGTGAAAAAATAATATCACCAGCTGCTGTTACCTAAGAAAAACAATTTGCAATGTCCTTTTGAATCTCTGGAGCAATCATTTTACTATTTTTAGGAGCCTTACTTATAGCTTTCTTTACCATGTCATTTTCCTCTGCCAAAAGCTGTACCAACTCTCGAAAATTTCCTTTATTTGTAGACTCCTCTGATTCATCATGCCCACGAAAAGCTAAACCTTGATTCAACAAGTATCGAACAGCTTTAATTGAAGTTCTCAACCGAATCAATTGCTGCTCTTTCGTGATATTACTAAGCTTGTTCAATTGAGCACCAATTGATTGGCCGGGCTTCAACAAATTTTCACATCGTTTCACAGCTATATTATGAAAACTATCACACTTGGTGCCTACATGATCTCGAAGCCTCTCAGATTTGTTCCAGCCATCCCAGCCATCAACTACAAATGCATCATTCCCACCTTGGCCCTTGTGGGAGTCTCTAAATAAGTAGCAGTAGAAACAAAAACACTTATCCACCTTTTCACTATACTCTAGCCAATTGTATGTAGTGAACCATGTAGGTTGACATCGACGTGGATGACCGGCTATCATTGTTTCTGGAAACTTAAAACCAGGTTGTGGTTTAAAAGGGCCTCTAATCAGATACTTTCGTCTTACATCATCTTGTAGTGTTTGGCCTATGTAATTTGATATTCTCCTTCTGTCTGCTGGATCATATGGAAGCTCATCAAACTTTACCTCATGACGTGCGATTCGTGAAGAATGATGAGTAGAATGATTGGTGTTTAATGCATCACCATCTCTTCTTGAAGTGCCTCTATCAGGACTGTCATCAGCAGCAGCTGGGGGTGATTTCCTTTTCAAGAATCGTTCCAACGTACATTGATTTCCTACCAAATTAGTTAACCATCAACATAATTAAATACTAAATTAGATACTGAATGCAAAAAAAATATCTAATTTGCACCTTTTCTTACCTGACATTTTGTTGGATTGTTGGAACCAGGAGTAGAACTATCGAAGAAAGTATTTCCCCAGAATGCAAGCAAGAAAACTTTCTGTTTGACTATGCTTTCCCATCAC
This sequence comes from Panicum virgatum, assembly GCF_016808335.1. Lineage (NCBI taxonomy): Eukaryota > Viridiplantae > Streptophyta > Magnoliopsida > Poales > Poaceae > Panicum > Panicum virgatum. The sequence continues at coordinate 10,383,568 of NC_053146.1, forward strand.
GTTGCTGAAACAAAAATTAAAAATATAAAAACCTAATATCCCAATTCCCAAAGAACCCAAAAGAAAAACCCTAATAATCAACTAATCAAGTAAGAAGGGACCAGATTATCAATTGAGTAGCAGATGGGGTTACCTCCTCCGAGGTTGACTCCACTCATGATTCATGGCCGAGCGGATGCACGAGCATAGAGCGATTTGGCCAGTTGGCCTTGATTGAATCGGCGCAAGAGAGAAGAGGAATAGTCGCAGAGAGAAGAGTAAGAGTCGCTGTCAGGTTGTAGATCGATTTTTCTGGGTGTGATCGTTTTCTTCTTGTTGCCTCCGTGCTGCCCGATGGACCCTGATGGCCTGATATGCCTCTGCCCTCTTGGGCCAAGTTTTACATGCTAGTGTACATTGGCTTGGGCCAATTTATGGTCATGGACGTGCATATTTTGCTCTGCAACTTGCAACGAGATGCTACGGTGCTACCTGGGCTGGGCTTACCGGGGTCTTGTTGATTTTTTACTGGGGTCCTACACGGTGAAAAATTGCTGGGTACTATGAATTTCACGAAAGTCGTCGGGGTCGGCGGACCCCGACGCGACCACACAGCTCCGCCCCTACGTTCCAGCTCCACTGCTCCTTGACTCCTGTCTCCTTGGGCACGGGAAGGCCGTGGAGCTAGAGGGCGGCCTCCCTCGGCAGCAGACACCGTCGGGAGTGCGGCCACCACGGAGCAGTCGGCGCCGCTGTGGCACGAGGTCGAGCCATCGAGAGCGCCGACGAAGCGGGAGAAGGCGAGCAGTTGATTCAGTAAATGTTGTAACGCAAGCACGCTAACAATCCATTGTAGTCTAGCTGGTTAGGATACTTGACTCTCACCCGAGAGACCCGGGTTCGAGTCCCGTCAACGGAATTCCTTTTATTTTTATTTTTGGGCCGTTTCTACCTGCTCATCATTATGCTAAGGAGGCATGCCTAAGTCATGTGTTGGCTAAAGTAACGTCCCCTCTCCATAATAGCATTAAACCACCACTAAGGCCCTCCGAACTTACTGCCTCTGCGTTAGGAAAACCCAGCGATTTCTTCAAAACCATAGCCCGATTTCTGTGCATCTTTGTTTCCATCAAAAACAACACTGCAGGCCTCACTGTCTGCAGCACATGGTGTAGTTCTTGAACTGCCTCAGGCCGCCCACTGCCCCGGCAGTTCACACTTAGGAGATTCATTGTGCCCGGCGTGACCGCTCCTTGGAGACCCAGATATTCATGCTATCAAAACACACACACGGACCCTGGTGTTTTCACAGAAGCAGGGTAGTTCGAACAAAACGTCGAACACCTTGAGGGCAGCCGTAGAGCATCCTATTCAGACTCGTGCAACTGCAGGTAGTCTTAAAGAAAAGAGGGCAGAGCGCAGCAAGGATGACCTCCGCGACGAGAACAAAGATGTGGCGCGTCACCAAAGATCGGTGTTGTAAAAGGGGGCGGCGGCGCTAGAGGCGGCAGCGCTGGAGCAGTGGCGACACTAGGGCGGCGGCGGCGCTAGAGCGGCGGCGGCGCTAAAGTCTGTCGAGGTCGCATATAGATGTCTTACTCTCGTGTGAAGCTTTAGGCGTTCGACATTGGCGCCTAACTGGTTTTTATGGGGAACCGAGGAGGGAAATGCGTAAGAATAGTTGGTACCTTCTCCGATTTCTACGAGCACAGCTGAATGCACCATGGCTGTGTGTTGGAGACTTCAACGAAGTGCTTGAGGCAAATGAGCAATTTGGTGGAAACGAGAGGGAACAATGGCAAATGGATGGCTTCCAGAAAGTGGTGCATGACTGTGGTTTTGTCGATCTTGGCTTCTCAGGTTTGCCATATACATGGGATAACCGGCAAGACGGTGACAGGAATGTTAAGGAATGTTAAAGTCCGCTTGGACCGGGGTTTGGGTGACCACAGGTTCCTGGAGCTAATGGGGGAGACTGTGGTTAAGCACATTCCCCTAGCTCAATCTGATCATTGTGCTGTACTAGTGGAGATTCGCATGTCACAAGGAGGAGAGAGAAAGAATAAAAGGAGAAATCGACGACCTTTTCGATATGAAAACATGTGGCAGCGGCATGATAATTATTTACCGTTTGTGGAGAGAACATGGGATCCGGGGCCAGGCACTAGTGATTTATCTTCAGTTGCATCCTCACTAGCTGCATTGCGATCCTCCTTGAGCTCCTGGGATAAAGAGGTATTTGGTTCTGTGAAAGAAAAGATCAAATCCATCCGGGAAAAGCTTGAGGAGGAAAGAAGTGACACCTTGTATAGAGGGCCAACAGTTCGAGAAAAGAACCTCATGGCTGAGCTTTCAGAAGTTCTAATGAGAGAAGAAATGATGGAACGACAACACTCTCGAGTTGAATGGTTACGGGAGGGCGATAGGAATACGGGTTATTTTCAGGCAAAAGCTAAAGCACGAGCGAGAACCAATAGAATTCGAACTCTGCGTTCTGAGGATGGAACAGTTTACACATCGCAAAAGGATCTACAAAGGCTAGCAAGCAACTTCTATCAACAGTTGTTCACAGCCCAAGCTGATTTGCAGCCAGAAAAGGTGTGTGATTTTGTGCCGCGGAGAGTGTCGGACCAAATGAATGAAATGTTGTGCCGGCCGTTCACTCCTGAGGAGGTTGAAGTAGCCCTGTTCCAGATGGGACCGAATAAGGCTCCTGGGGAGGATAGTTTCACAGCTGGTTTCTTCCAAAAGCATTGGGCTTTGATGAAAGAAAATGTGACAGTAGCGGTGTTGGGTTTTTTGAATGGTGGTGAACTCCCAGAGCAAATCAATAGGACAGTACTGGTTCTTATCCCTAAAGTTGCCAATCCACAGGAGCTCACACAATTCAGACCAATTTCTTTGTGCAATGTGCTTTACAAACTCTGCTAAAAAACAATGGCCAATAGACTTCGGTTGGTGTTAGATGAAGTTATTTCTGAGGAGCAGAGTGCATTTATTCCTGGCCGGCTTATTACAGATAATGTGGTGATTGCTTACGAGTGTATACACTACCTGAGGAACAAAAAGGGTAAGTCCGGTGCATGTGCAGTGAAGCTTGATATGGCTAAAGCTTACAACCGGGTGGAATGGAACTATTTGAATTTGGTGATGGGTGCCCTTGGTTTTGCTGATAGATGGCATGATCTGGTGATGCGTTCATAGTCACAGAATTCGGGGTCGATGTCTCATCCCACGACCCGGGAACGCTGTTCCGATTCGAGGGTCGGGGTCGAAGAGGGTCAGTGTCCCATTCAAGGTTGGATCGCGTCCCGGTTTGAGAGGGGTCGCAGCCCCATTGCTAGCAGATTTAATTGGGATAAGAAGGTTATTGATAGCGGATTGAGGTGGTTTTTATTAGATAATAAGCTGAGTACGTGTAGTATGATCTAAATGTACTATTTTGTATGTTTCTTATATGCTTGTGCAGATTAGTTTCTTCATTAATAGCACACATATATATATATATATATATAGTTTTTGTCTTTTTAAAGACGCATCGACCCGAAAATATCGACCCGAATGAATTAGAGTCGCGTTCCACATAATAATTTATCGTTCCATAGAGATATACCCCCTTCGTACCACAATTTTATAAAGTGACGTCCCTCGACCCTCGACCCCGTTCCTCGACCCGGTCGACCCAGGAACTTTGTGACTATGGATGCGTTGTGTAACCTCTGTCTCTTTCTCGGTTCGAGTGAATGGTATGCTCTCCCAATCCTTTATACCGTCTCGTGGAATCAGGCAGGGTGATCCGATCTCGCCGTATCTGTTTTTGTTATGTGCGGAAGGACTGACTTGTATGCTAAAAGCAATTGGTCCACAATATATCTCGAGAGGGATTCGGGTTAGCCAACGTGCACCATGGATATCCCACCTGTTATTTGCAGATGACTGCCTAATCTTTAGCCAGGCAGACAGGAGGAATGCTGATCGGATTGCACAGATCCTAGACATTTACAACAAGGGCTCTGGACAGTTGGTAAACAAGCATAAATCTGCTGTGTTTTTCAGTGATAATTGTGGTCCGGGTGTCAAGCAAGAGGTGCTTCAGTCTCTTGAGATTACTACTGAAGCACTGGGAGAAAGATACTTGGGACTACCTACGGCAGTAGGAAAGGTGGCTGATGGTACATTTAATTTTTCTGCTGATCGTATAAGGAACTTTGTGTACGGTTGGGGAGAGAATGATTTGAGTTGTGCTGGTAGAGAAGTTCTGATCAAAGCTAATGCTCAGGCGGTTCCTACATATACTATGAGCTATTTCAGGTTACCAGCTCCTGTGTGCAAGAGAATGAAGACATATATCTCAAATTACTGGTGGGGAAGTGCAGTGGATAGTCACAAAATCCACTGGCAGAGATGGTCGAAATTGACGACGCCGAAGGGGGAAGGGGGCATGGGTTTCCGGGACCTGCCTCTCTTTAATAAGGCGATGCTTGGGAAACAGGGATGGAGATTAATTACAAGGCCGGATTCACTTTGTGCAAGGGTAATAAAGGGTAAATATTTCCCGAATGGTGAATTCCTGACAGCAAACAGGAAGAAAAGAAGTTCTGAAACTTGGAGAGCTATGTTACATGGGAGAGAAGCATTGGTGAAGGGGATAATTAAAAGAGTTGGCCCTGGATCATCAATTAATATTTGGAATGATAACTGGATTCCAGGGCTTCGTTCTCTAAAGCCTACCACACGGCTGGAAGGAGCTTCTGTACATTTTGTAAATGAGTTATTTTTGCCGGGGACAAGAGTTTGGAATGTTGACCTGGTGCAGGACTCTTTTATATCAAGGGATGCTGAGGAGATACTGAAGATAAGGCCTGGTGCTCGAATGGAAGATGATGGGCTGGGCTGGGTGCATGAACGGAGTGGCCAATATTCTGTACGTTCAAGTTATCGGCTACTGAAAATGGAACAGAGTGAAAGGGAGACAGATGTTGCAAATGAACCTAGCTCTTCTTGTGAAGCGTTTTGGTGGAGAAAGCTTTGGAAGCTAAAAATACCGCCAAAAATTCGCATCTTCTGGTGGAGATCAATTCATAATTACCTGCCGTCTAAACAAGAACTGAAGAGGAGGCATGTGACCCAAGAGGACTTTTGCGAGGTATGTGGAACGCAGGGTGAGTCAATATATCATATTGCTTTTGATTGTACCATTGCAAAACGATTCTGGCAGGCAACTAAGGAGATTACCGGAGTAAAACTACCGGAGCTGCGTACGAGTATGTGGGCGAAGGATTTACTTGCAGGTGATTGTTGTTCGGACACGGATGCGGCCATGATTATTTGTGGTGTCTGGTCGCTATGGTCCGGAAGAAATGCGAGAAGGCATGGACGTGATCGCTGGGATCCAAACGCTGCGGTACGGCATGTGGTGGCAATGCTGGAGGATATGATGTGTCTGGAGACGACAAGTATGCTGGCACCTCCTCGTCAGCGGATCATGTGGAAGAAGCCACCACTAGGTTGGATGAAGGTCAATACTGATGCTGCCTTTGTTTCGGCCACTGGTGATGAAGCAGGTGGCGCTGTTGTGAGGAACTCGCAGGGAGAGATTATGATGGCAGCAGCAAGATTTTACAAACACCTACCGGATGTGTTAACAAGTGAAGCACTGGCGGCGCGGGATGGTGTGATGCTGGCTCAAGAGCTTGGAGTGGAGCAACTAATTCTGGAGCTTGATAATTCTACTCTAGTTGCATTGATCCGGTCAGAAGATGGGGGCTGTTGTGCAATTGCAGGTCTTTGGCAAGAAATCCGGGAGCGTAGCAGGGTTTTCCATTCTTTTGATATTTCTTTTGTAAATAGGGAGGGCAATGAGGTAGCTCATCTGTGTGCGAGCAAGGCCTCGGCGTCATTTCCTTTGCTGTCCTGATCTGGCTGCTTTCCGAACTGGCTAATGGAAGCAGTTAGCAAGGATTGTAATAACCCTGCGATTCAGTAATGAAGCTCCTTTCTGCTCAAAAAAAAAAAGTCATGTGTTGGCTAACAAACATATCCGAACATTCCTGCTACAAAAAATTTGATCCCTCCCTCCATATGGGATTCCTATACTGCGCCATGCTTATGTTTTCTCTTTGTTTGTTTGCAAAGGACCATGTGCAAGTCAGTTCAGCCTTTCACATCTGCTCCGATAATGCAAACTGTTTACATAACAAGTGAAAAAAATGGTACTTGCCTCTTCTGATCAAACATTCAATATGTTTTAAAGACCGCTGATTCTTCTACTCTCCATGAAGAAACTTGGCTCCAGTTTGACCAGCATGGTCCTGTTTCTACCAGGTCCCTTCTAATCCATGGCAAAGTTTCTGCACAAAGCTAAAACCAGTAAACCACTATCGAGCCTCATTTGCATCAAGCATCACGTAGCTGACTAGAGTTCCTCAAATCCTTCTTCGTCGGCATCCTCCTCTATTCTTTCAAAATGCATCCAGAAGCTCTCCATCTACCAAAGCCAGGGAAAGGAAAAATGAACTTCGTCATGCCAACCTAAGGATGACTTAAAGTAAAAAAAAAAAGAGGAATTTTTAAGGCTGATTTCACAAGCAAGATTTGATAGAAGGATATGTGGTAAGGTTCTTATGTAATCCTTTTTTTTACACCGGTTCTTATGAAAGTACTGTTGCAGAAAGGTACAAACTAGTACAGGTGGTAAGCGACAGCAATCCAGATTTTTCCTTCAGGCCATGGAAACGGTGAGAGGTTGCACCATTTGCTATTTCTGAGCTAGTAGTTTCTTGGAGATTCATCTATAAATTTGACTTTTCCAGATAGGTTTCAGTGTTTCACATTCAACTGCATTTTCTTTTTCTAGTCACAGAGTTGATGCAAGGACCTGATCTCTTGGCTGTCTGATTGCACAGGTATTACAACTGGATGGTCAGAGAATAGGTCCTGACAAAAGAATGCCACTAGGAACTAGCTGGGTATCAGATCTACAATCAAAATTTCTCAACAGAGCTATAAACGATATGGAGCAGTGAGTCACATACTACCAATAGTGAAGCGTTTTCTTTTTCATGAAAAAATTGAGTATGTATATACCATTTTCTCATATGGTCCAAAACCAATTTGAACATAAAACACATGGGCCCTCAATGGTTTATTACTTGTACGTGCTTTTTTATGCTAGGATACTTAAATGTATTGTTGGCACTTGGCAATGTATTTCATACAGAATTGATAGTGATAGCTAAAAATAGGCTATCAAAAAGTTTGTTTTTTGCCTGGCTCTTGAAAAAAAAAATCAGACTGTTCTAGACCAATATCAGGTTGATATTTTCAGAATCATTTGAATTTAGATTTCATAGTGCCTACCAGAAAGCAGTCATAATTTGCTAACTGTTCCTCTAGCAGGATACATTCTGCTCAGATCATATTGGCCAGAAGCCGGTGAAATATTGGCCATGATCTTAAAATCTGCTCAGATCATCTTAACTTTAAAATATCGAAGTGAAAAAAAAATCAAGTGGAAATTATTCTCTGGCTTACCTGTGCGTCTGAAAACCGCAGCTGTTCTGCAACAAAAAGCATTCTGCCACGTCGTTCCCATGGAGTAGCTAGATCTAAGCCAATATCCTTTGCAACATCATCATATTGCACAAAGTTGACTCGAAAACCCTGAGTAAAGAAAAACTTTTCCAGATTCTCCTGTTCCAATGCCTGCAAGACATTGTACAGGGGAACAATTATTGACAACCCATTCTAAAGACAATATGGGATTTTGAAGTATATTCGTAATCAACCATGTCCATTGATGCCGTACAATCTGGAAAATTGGGCAGCTCTCCTATGAAGATACTTCCTTTCATTGCTAAATTACTTATAACATGAAGGAGATTTTCCAAACTCGTGGTTGTGGGCAGAGGTAAACCCTGCAATGATTAAAATTTCATTACACAAAAGGCAGATGACCATAGGACCAAGAGAACACCAAATATCCAAATTAATGACACAAAAAACCAATGATAATGTTCGAGAGTGCATGTACACTAGGAAGGTTTTCCCTGTTTTGAACTTGGTTTCATGGTTTGAGGTTTCATGGTGAATACATTTAGCACATAATCTGCTAGTGTTAAGACATAAATTGGTTCAATCCTTTCATGTTGTTACTGACTGAAAGCTAAGAGCACAAAAAGTTAATATATACCATGATTGAATTGCTGCATCGTGCTCCAGTCCAATCAAAACATTTGTAAATTCGGATTTGAAATATGCATTTTTGGATAGAATTAAACAGATATATAAGGAGATGAACTAAAAATTTACCAAGGTTACGATTTTAGGTTAAGCTAACTACCTGCAGTACCCACAAGCTGAGCCTATTCCCATTGAAACCATTTTTGCTCAAGCCCTCTTGTAAATCAGGGGACTCCAAAGGAGTATGAAGCACGACACAATTTCGTGATACTTTTGCTCCAGATCCTGTGAACCACAAGAAATAAGGAATGCACATTAAATTTTGGCAATCATTAATGATGCTCTCAGTTTTCTTAAAAAAGTAAGAAGATCAATCAGATGCCACTGAAAAGTTCATGGGCACTATCGCTTTAGTGACCGCGCCATGACAACGGGGAAAACACACAACAAAGGGCCTTTTTTTTGCGCAAACCAGGGCTCCTACCCTGGTTAGCAGCCTTGTAACTGGAGGACAGACCACAGTACAATTAGCACATTCTCACTACATCTGTTTCAAATAATCGACTTCTGTGATTACAAGCTTCTGTGGAGAACTACTTTCTCCAGGTGCTATTTTTTTATTACCAAATCTGTTCTTTGGAAGGATTGAAGGACTTGACTAAATAAAACTTGATAGTTTGAGGGCTCAAAATCAAGCCAGAAAATCATTAGTACAGTGGCTTAATTGACCAAACTAAAATGGTTCATGTACTGAAGGAGGTATATTGTTGAAAAAATGGCAGATCATATGTTTTGATAGAACTAACAGCATAAACATGGGGAGAAAACTTGTCATCAATTGTTCGAAACAAATGAAACAAAGGAACTTTTGATTCTATAAGTCCATATTACACCTCTAAGCTGCTGAGTTGCTGCACTGAAAACTGTTCCTGGTGACACGTCATATACAACAGATAGCCTAGGCCAGCTCAGCCTGTATGGACGAGTGTCCATTCCATCTGTCAACAGAACAATCTATAAGGAATGAGCCAACATATTCTCCATCAGTTGGAAGCAAAGGGTTTAGCATAACATTTAGTTAAATTTACCTGTCTAATATCTTCTGAATTGCTGATCAAACTCTGTAATTTGTCATCAATATATCTGGTTGTTAGCCTATATTGGTCTTGGCAAGCCACTGCATGTGAAACTAGATGATCCATATGACGATGTGCCACATCGTGTGAAAGAAGAACTGCGGCATATGGATCGATGAAAAGAGGATCTGCAAGCATAGCATCATTACATTTGAACCAACAAATCAGCACACATTTGCAGCCTAACGAAGTTAATACTCTACAGTGGTTATTATCAGAGGTTTCCAAGGAAAGAGTATAGCATGATTCAAACACTAGTGGACATACACCAACATTTGCATCATGATAAACTTAGCATCTCCCATTGTGATTAAATAACTTGAAAGTGAACCATGTCAAATAGAGTGCACGTGTACCATTCCCTTGCTAAATAAGTCCATAATGGAAAGAATATAATTATATACAGCCACCGAGGTTTCGCCTTTCGCAAGTGAAAAAGAATCGCAATGGCAGGTAGTTCGAGATGAGCAACTATATCTTATCCTCAATTCTTCGAACAGGCAGCGCGCAGTTCAGCAGCACTAGCCAGATCGAAAACTCAATCAACCAACAACGCATGAAAGGTAGTCAGGAAAAAAAAACCTGAGCGGCGAGACTCCTCGTCCCGGACGCGAGCGGCGCGGAGGGCGGCGAGGAAGTGCTGGTCGACCTCCTCGGGCTCCGGGATCGGGCCTCCGCGGGGCGCGTCGGCGGCGGTGGCCAAGGGGGGCTGCGGCGAGCGCCTCCTGCTGCCCAAGGAGCCGGCACAGCAGGACGGGCGTAGCGGCGGCGGCAGGGTCGGCGGCGTGAGACGCACGGTTGGGGCCGCCGCCGCCGCCGCCGCCGGTGAGGCAGTGATAATGCATAATCCAACCATTCTTCTCCAGTTTCCGTTTTGGTTGCCGGGAAACGTATTCCAAATCCTGCATGCAAGTAGGCAGTAGATGACAACATGAACTATCCATTAAAGTTTTGCTCACGTTAATACTGTTCTCTCACTATATGAAAAGTAGAAAAGGATCATGATAATATTTCGAGCAAGTCATTTTTTCTGCATAATCCCTCAAATAAAAGGTAGTTCGTTAGGTGCCCTCCTTAATAGACTTCTCTTCTTTTGTTGCACAATTCATTTTTAGTTCAAGTTATCCCGAATAGTATCCAACATCATCACTCCCTCTATATTAGAAATATTGCACTATGTTTTTTGTTGTTTAAGGCTTTAAGCCTTGAGATATTTAAATTGCATGAAGATAACGACATAATATTTTTTTAGAAAAAATACTTTTCTAACTAGATCATCATGTCTTCCATCACTCACAAGCTTTAAATTAGTTAAAATACAGTTTAGATCAATGAAAACTACAGTTTAGATCGTGGTTTAATGAGTCAAGGATTGTGTGTGGGTGTCAAAAGTCAAACTATTCACGGTAGTAAAATACTCTGTAATTGTAACAGTAGTTTGTCTACTGGCTGTATCACTAGTCGTCTTTTCTTCTTCGCACTAAGTAAACACACTCATATACATTGGAGAATGATCCTCTAGCATGATCCTCTGACTCCGCTGAGCTCTTTGGAAAAGATGATGAAAAAAATGATGAGTCAAACTACGCACGAGCACGGATAATGTTGGTTATCCATCCATATTACATGTATTTGGGATTCAGGTCCGAATTTGGTTCACAAAAAATGATGAAAAATGAATTTGGATATCCATATTCACATTTTAGATATACGAATTCGGCTAATTTGTATAGTCACATACTTTCTACCCCTTTTTGTAGAGATGATTATTTCATGGCTTGCATGCTTTTTGTGAAAGCTGATTTCTTGGTTGGTTGAAGAGGCCGTGTCAAGGGGAGAAGAAATATTTCAGAAGTATATTTGCTGTAAACTATCTGTCAGAGGTTTGATATTACCGTGTGATGTCGGTTGAACCTTCTATTATTGTTCCATGAACCTATGTCTGTGTATGACTGTATGTTTGGCGAATCTCCATTTAAAACTATGTATTTTTTTTGCTTGCTTTTCTCTATTTTTTTTTGGAGTAGTACGTATTTCTCTTCTTCTTCTTTTTCCTTTTTGATGCTATACCTTAAGGGTAGTGCGAACCAATATGCGCGATCGAAAAGAAATATTTGCTCACCAAAATGTGCAACTCGGCATTAACTCGGCATTCACGTTTAATAGTTTGACAATTGAGAAAAACATGACATTAAGTAAGGTGTACCACAGATATACAAGAAAAAGGTAGGATTCAAACCCTCTCACAATCCATGATGCCAAACAGACTCTTACATTCAAAAATTGTTACAATCCAACTTTTTTAAAGAAAAAAAATCTATAATCTTAGTTTCAAAAAAAATCTATAATCTGCAGGCTGCTTTGCACAGCCACAAGCTAAAACAAACATGTCGTACTCTGGCATGGGCCTCAGTCTTGCTCCAACACAGGCCCACCATGTAGCCACATTCATCTAAATGGGCCTCATGTTGTGCTGAACCAGCCCAATCATAAGCTTCATTATTATTAGTGGATAATAGTAGTAGTTTGGAGTGGGGAAAGGACGGCAGATTTTGCCATGGAAGGAGCGTCTTTGAACAGGCGGCGAAGCCCGCGTCGTGGCGCTTATCATTCTGACTTGGTGTCGTTGGCATCGTCGTCGGTAGCGGTCTCGTCGGACCCCGGCGCCGGCGCAGCGGCAGAGTCCCCAGCTGGCGCATCGGCATCGGCGGAGGAGGATCCAGATGGCGCCGGCGCGCTGGAGGCCTCGCCGTACGAAGGAGCATCAGCGGCGGCCGCCGGCGAGTCAGCAGCAGACGGGCCGCTGGCGCCGCCGCCGGACGACGACTCCGACGAGGCGGCAGGTCCCTCGGCGGCGGCAGGGGCGTCCGCCGACGAGGACGAGGCGTCGGTGGCCGGCGAGGCGTCGCCGCCGAAGGGCGCGGCCGCCCCGTACGCCGGCGCGGCGGCGTCGGAGGGCGGCAGGGCGATGTCCGCGGACATGGACCCGGACGCCTCGGTGATGAGGTCGAGCGTGACGCGCAGGAGCTTCTCGAACTCGAGGCTGTTGTTGACGACCTCGTCCTTGTCGGCGTTCTTGGGCGCGTCCTTGCAGGCGTCCTCGCAGGTGGAGGTGCCGCCGAGCGTGGAGGAGAGCCAGGACTTGAGCTCGAGGAACTTGGCGTCGGTGGGCTCCCGGATGAGGCCGTTGAGGTGCGCCATGGCCTCCTCGACGTCGTCCCCGCAGCTGTCGAAGCACTTGAGCAGGGCGGTGTCCTTGGTGCTGAGCTTGCCCTCCAGGGACGTGGCCATCCCGGCGCCCCTCTCGGCCGTGAAGGCCACGAACAGCTCGGCCAGGCGCCGCGGCGTCGCCTTCTGGGGCTGGGCATCCGGCTTGGCCGTCAGGCCGTCGGCGCAGATCATGGGGAACTGCGACTTCAAGCACGCGGCGTCCACGTTGTCGCGATGGACGCTGTCGTCGGCCACGGTCCGGGCGGCCGCCGCGCCGGAGACGAGGACGGAGAGGAGGAAGAGAGGCGCGAGGGAGGAGCGAGACATGGCCATGGCGCAGGAGGTGGTGATGCTCGAATTCAATGGAGCTAATAGAATCCTTTAATTTTTGCGTGGCTGTTCTGCTAGCTCCTGGGGTACGCTTATATACCGTGGGGTTTCCGAAGGCCACCGAGCGACCTGTTCTTCGTCTTCGTGTATGGCATCCCGCCATTGTTGGAGAGTGGAAGGTGGCATCCGCGACACATGGTGGGTCGTCTCGGGTTTCCAGGATGAGTGCCTTCTCCGACAGGTGTCCTCTTTTTTTTTCCTTCTTTGGCCGCAGTGGAGATGTGTGGCTCTCATCTCCTCCTCGGTCAGGGTTGTTTCAACGTTTTTGCGCTATTGCCAAAACGGTGCCACCACGAGGACCTTGATTGATTAAGAAATATAACAAGGGAAATATTTTAGCCCCTTTCCTAACTATTCGTTGTGTTGAAGAAAAAATAGATTAATTAGTGATCAATATTGTAATCATTTATTTAATTAAATAATTAGTGGGTAAATACAAAGGGGAACTACCACCCCGAAGGGGTGCCTCGAAAGGGCCACTTCCATACCTGTTGGCAGAGTATATATGTAAAATCTCTCGCCATCAATACAACCGTTCTCTCTCATTCCATTCATTCCACAACACGTTATCAGAGATTTCGCTCTCCACACCGAGCGCAAGAAGGCCACTCCAGGGAGAACTCGTCGAGTTCTTGAACGAGAAAGCGAGAACTCACATTCTATCTGACTTGTTTCAACGTTTTTGCACTGGCGTTATTGCCAAAACTGTGCCACCACGAGGAACTTGATTGATTAAGAAATGACAAGTGAAATATTTTAGCCCCTTTCCTAATTATTCGTTGCACACTGAGCGTTTGTAAACCATGCTGTTCGAAAAGTAAATTTAGAACTCATCGGAGTTTGGCTTGGAGCCGGAGTTTATTCAAGAATTTAGACTAAAGTAAATTTGTGAGGATAATAAATCGAAGAATCTTATAATTAGTGAAAACTACTCTATCAACCCGTGCTCCCGCACGGGCTAATTAGAACTAATATAAAAAATAAGATCAATAATTATAATTATCCATCTCACGCTCTTTTCATCTATTAAATATTCTAACTCATAATCTAAAATATATATTTTCATTATTTAATTATAATAGATTTTTCATTTTGTGCACCTCCATATGTATTCTATATGTTTAGTTGAACTATTTGTTTGTGAATTGATGTTCTTATCTCTTCCATCATATATGAAATATGGTGACATATATCGTGCGTAGTATTTTTATATAAATAATAGATTAATAATGATAGAAATAGTTATTTTAAAATTTTATATTGGTGAACTTTAATATATTATTGTAATTATATAATTTAGATTCAAATAATAATGACATAATTGGATAATTTATATGCAAATTTAGGGGGTATTTGTATTATTTTTATAATGGCATAGATGGGTAATTTACACAAAGATTAGGGGTTACTTTAGAGTTTTTTATAATGGCAGAGGTGGGTAATTTAGATACATGTTTAGGGGGTTACTTTAGTCTATTTTCATAATGACAGAGGTGGGTAATTTATTAGAAAAGATAACAGATCCGATGGTTATTATAATTAGAGTTGTTGGATTGATGACTGGATATTTCTGATTTTCTTAGAATTTATAGGATTTCTCTTTTTTTTCAGAGTGTCTACCTATGATCCTAGGTGGCTTCATGTGAGAGCTCCAAAGGAACCTCCAATTAATAATAGTAAGATGATAGATTATTTCTTCTTCTCTCATAATGAAAAAACGTGTCGAGGTACGGTCGTGAAAAATAGAGGGCTGTAATCCTATAATTAGCGAAATATTTCAGGGACTCCTGTGGTGTTAGGGACTCCTGTGCTGCGCTTCCCAGGAGTGATAAGCAGCACTAATTACGAATATACGATACGATAAGGCCGCAGCATCGAATAATAAGAATTTACTTAGATTAAGTGTGAGAGAATCGAACAATTCTGATGAGCAAATTGAGGCGACCATCCAAGAATTTGTGCTTGTTGTCCACCAAACTACTAGTAAATTGAACCGCACCGCCTGTCGTCACCACGTGCGTCACTCGCCGATCGGGCGATAAATAGGCCTGCTCGCGAGTCATATGCTGCCTCGAAGCGAAGAAGCACTTGCCTGTTCGACGACTACTAAGCAAGCAGAGCAGGATTGAACCGGCTCTCAGGCCAACAACTGGAGCCGGAACTTAAACAAGGAAGGTACTTCTACTTGATTTGGTCGCTAATGCTGCAGTTTCTCGAAATGGAACACCCGCAAGAGGCGCCGCCCCGTACCTTATACCTGAAAATAAATAGAAATATGAAGATAAAAATACAGGTACGTATGGAGACCTAAAGCCCGACTACAGCACACTACCTGGAATACGCTTTAATAACGTCTACTTGATTTAGTTTCTCGAAATTGGAACACCCAGAAGAGGGTACTACATAGAGATTTCCCACCCCTTACCCTATTGTTTTTCCACAGGATGAAACAGACGAAGAAGAAATAATTGAGGAATACCCAGAGAAAAACACTGTGAATAAAAAATACAGGTACGTATGCAGACCCAATAAATCTCAAACACACCATACTGCCTAGAATACTCTATAATTACTTCTACTTGATTGGTTGCTCATGCTGCAGTTTCTCAAAATGGAACACCCGGCCCAGAAAAGGTACCACTACTTGATCCATAGCTTACCCTGCTGTTTTCCCACGGATGAAACAGACGAAGAAGAAGAAATAATTGAAGAATACCCGCAAAAAGAAACTAGGAGGAAAAAAGTACGGGTACGTATGGAGATCCAAAGCCCAAATACACTGTACTGCCTGGAATACTCTTTAATTACTTCTACTTGATTTGGTCACTAATGCTGTAGTTTCTCAAAATGCATGGAACACCCAGATGAGGGTACTATGTAGAGCTTTTCGCCCCTTTTGGCTTACCCCGTTGTTTTTCCACAGGATGAAATAGACGAGATCGAACAATACCCGCAAAAACAAAATTACTCTGTTCGGCAGCTCCAGCAGCCTCCAGTCCAACAGTATTTTCCTCTCACACCGCTCTAGCACCAGCTTCCAGCCACCAACCGGTCAACAGTATTTTTCTCTCACACCACTCCAGCTACCTGCTCCAGCTCCAGCCCAGCAAACAGAGTGAATATGAAGAAGACAATAAAGGTACTATGGAGACCCAAAGCCCAAATACACCATACTGCCTACAATACTTTTTACTTACGTCTACTTGATTTGGTCGCTAATGCTGCAGTTTCTCGAAAGGTGTTGTTACAGCGATAGAGGTGTGGAATCGCTACCTAAACACGAACCACTTACTGTTGTCATTGATTTCCTTAGCTAAGTAATTGTATTTTATTTGATTGCTGTGTGTGGACTCGGCCAATTGACAAGTTGGAGGAGAGGAAGGCGGCCATGGCACACAGGCCTATCTACAGGTATTAGGTAACGGTGTCACTTCCCTGGAGAGGTGAAGGCCACGGGACAGCATCCGCCCGGCCGGGAAGACCTACATGCAACAAGACCTGCAGGCAGCCAAATTTGTAGACTTGAAACACCAAGAAAAGGTAGTAGTAGCAGAGCAGTGGCGTCCGAAGCAGGGCGGATCGATCCAGCGCTGGAAGCCTACAGATCAGCACCCCTTAGGTTTCCCCCATTGTTACTCCCATGGATGAAGCAGACGAGGAAGAAATAAGGAGGGCAACATATGTGAATCCACCTGTATGTATATCGTGCAAAAGAGGATATAAAACTGTTCTCCATATATAGTCTCCTTCGTCATATATAGTTTTGCATGTTGCATATGGAAATGAAATATCGTATTGTGATATTCACATGAATAATAAGCTAATAAAGAAGATGCACCCCCCTCTCTCTCTCTATATTTATATTTATATATCATGGATAATTTTAGGACACAAATTATCTATGATGAATATAATCATCATATGTTAATATTCAAAAGCTGTCTATGGTACATTATTATTATAAAATTTTTAAACCTCAACTATAGGTAAAACTTATATGTTTTCCCCTGTGTATATCAATTCGTAGGACATAAGGACAACACATACAAGTCCCCGGGCCTTGCATACATACGTAGTCTCTCCCAGCGGCGGAACCAGAAATTTTGAATAAGGGGGGCCGAGCAGATACTTTATACTATACGTGAGAAACATATCAAGATATATATACGTGTTACTAATATTTTAGATAGAGAAAATGTTTTACATATGTTCTGTTTGCACTTTACAACTTCGCAGACGTATTGCGAATTTGTATTCTCTTTCTTTCATAAAATAATATCAAATGTCTTCGTTTTTTTAGTTTGACCATGTTTTCTGAAAAAAATTATAACATACTCCCTCCGTCCCACAAAGAGTGTAGTTTTAGGAAATTTCAGACACATTACTTATCTAAACAAATGACTTTGTTACCCCTAATTATTTCTACCAATTATGATTGAAAACCGCATTATTTATTTGGTTTTCTAGAAATGTAGGGTATTCACTACCGGAAAACGGTATTTTGCCGTGTGCTAGAATCTTCGCCGTGTGCATTATTTCGGGCACACGACGAAGACCTCTTTTACCGTGTGTCGCCAGAAGAACACACAGCAAAGCAAAAACACACGGGAAACCTTACTCTTCGCCGTGTGCCAAGGGCCAGCACACGGCAAACCTTGCTCTTCGCCGTGTGCCAGAATCAAGGACACACGGCGAAGTCTGAAAGTTCACCGTGTGTCCACGGTGCAGACACACGGCGAACAGACGCCGACGCCGTCAACTAGCTCGGACGGCGTCTTCTCGCTTTTTTTCGCCGTGCGCCTATATATACACACGGCGAAAAGGTTCGCCGTGTGCGCGACTTTTGACACACGGCAAACAAGGGCTTCGCCGTCCCTGTAGCTGCCGTCGGCGAACAGAAATGTCATGCTACTTTAATTATTAGCACATATTTAGTTAACCAAATAGAGTCCCAATACTTAATAATTAGGGTAATTAGGGGTAGGAGAGTCTTTTATATAGCCATAATTTATTCTAAAAACTCCAGAATGCTTTATATTTGGTGACGGAGGGAGTAATATTGGAGTCTTCGGGTTGGATTTGACTAGTATTTAGCTAGCTGCTAGATGTGTATACGTGCACCGTTCAATATGTGTTGTTGGGTTTGTTAAGGACGATAGCCGAAAAACTTAAGTACAAAGCATCGTTGCATTGATTGACCTTTGTGTTGGGCTTTAGAATATAGGTGGGGGTTAAAAATTTTCACTGATTTTAGGGGGGCCGTGGCCCCTGCTCGCCCCCCTGGTTCCGCCGTTGGTCTCTCCCTCTCTTATTGCACTGCTAGCCCCATCATCCTCCGTGCCTGAAACATTTTCCTTGTGAAATTCTATTGAAACTCACTACTGAAAAATACCTCATTATATTAGTACTGGGTTCAAAACGTTATAAATACTTGTACTGATCCCAACCGAGACTAAAAAGCCTCGATCATCAATACCCTTTGCATAACCTAGTACTAATAAATGATACTAATTTGAGTATATACATTTGGTACCGGTTGGTAACACACCAAACGGTATTAATATATTATTTTACTAATCGGTACTAAAGATTTTTGGGACTTTCATCCACCAAAAATGTACCGGTGGGGGTTGGACCGGTTCAATTTTCACTAGTATATTCGTGACCAGGGACGGGGGATGGAGGCGGGGCTCAAGCCCACTACCCAGTAACTCCATAGAAAGAAGAGGAGAGGAGAGGAGAGGAGAGGAGGTACAAGAAAAGGAAAGAAGTAGAGAAGACGAAGAAAGGGGCACAACGGAGGTTCACAACGGAGGTCGAAGATACAGTATCCCACAACAGCAGTGTGGACACCTTGACAAGAGTTTATTTCTAATCTTCACCTTTGTTAGAATAATAATTCCTAAAAATCCCCAGATACTACAAATTCCATAAACCTATTTAATTTTTCATCACACCCATTTCTAGAACAAATAAATCTATAGCCAAAGATTTGTAATTCCTTTCCTCCAAATGCGTAATTTCGTACACACTTGAAGTCATCTTATAACTTCTTTAATTCCCAAGAATCTAGAAAATTCCCAAATATCCTTTAAACCCTTAGGATCACTCCCATGTAGTATTCCTTACGTCCATTCATGTCCAAATAAGTTCTTGAAGTTGTGGCATCTATATATATCCTTCTTTACAGGCAATATATATCCGGGCATATAATATCAAATTACATTGATTATTACTACTAAGAGATCCAGCTAGCGTGAGGGAAGAACAAGCATCTAGTTCTGACGGTGAAACAATACCCGGAGGATGGGCGCAATCACGCCGACGATGGACAAGACAGTGATGATGGTCTTGAAGTTGTTGTAGAGAAACTTGTGAACGGCAACGAAGACCGGCCTATCGCGCCTGTAGTCCAAGAGGTCCTGCAGGACGCGATCAACTGCCTCCCAAAGTGGAGGTGCGGTGCGAGGCCCTTGAAGAAGTCGAGCGTCTGTGTGTTGCTGAAGGTGCTGTGGACGATGCACCTGGCGCGGAGCTGCTGCACGTCGTCCTCCCGGTTCATCAGCAGCGCCACCAGGTAGAGGTAGGAGCTGATGGCGTAGTCGTCGGCCGAGCGGCTGGCGCTCGCCTCGTACGCCGCCATATTGACGAGCCAGCAGGCAGTGAGGTCGTTCAGGAACACCGGCGCCAGGAAGAGCTTCCTGAAGAGCAGCCGGCCGCGCTGGACGACGGCCATGTCCCCGAACCGCCCTATCCTGCTGGCTGCCAGATTGAAGCGCATCTAGGCCGATAGATGCTAATGGTAAGTTTCGGTGATTAATAATAACCGTATGCGACTAACGTGTGTTTTGAAGGAAAAATTAGTGATTAGTCTAGTCTCATATGAAATGTGAAAGGAGACCCCTCAATTCGGAACAACCATGCGTGCCAAGGACTCAATTTTAAAGATTAAGGACATTTCTAGTCTCAAGTGTCACAAGGAGATGAATGACACTTGATTTAACTAGGGTTTATAGTTTTTAGTTCTTGACCGTACTATTAAGAGGGGTTCATGAGTTAGTAGCTTGACCAAAATTGAGTTGGCCTTAGAAATCTTGCACACTCACTCAAAAACAGCCCAAGATGGTCAATAGAAGTTAACACAACGCATGGAAGAAGAAACAATCAAAATTACATTCAAATCCAAGTCAATTCAGTTGAAAACGAAGAAAAACAGCAGCACCAGTTTAACCGATGCCTTAGCATCGGTGCATCCGAAGCTTGGTGGAAGTTCCGACGCCCCTGTCGGTCTATCTCTCTGGATGCAAGGGGAAATCAAGTCAACAATCTCTATAGCACCGGTTGAACCGATGGTCCCAAGAAAGCACCGGTGCATTAGATATACTATGTTCCAGAGAGCATGTTTTGGTGGACCTCAACTCGTCTTCAGCATTGGTTGAACCGACGCTTTAGAATCAACCACCAGTGTATTTGATGTACTATGTTCTAGAGAGCTTGTTTGAGTTGATCAATGAACCTCTTCAGCATCGGTTGAACCGATGCCTCTACAGAGCATGCACTGGTGCAATGATGCAAGCCTGGATACTGTGTCATAAACCCCAACAGCTACTAATTGGACACAGAGAGACCGGTTGAACCGACGCCTCAAATTTGTCACCCGTCGGTTCTTCCGATAGTCACGATTTTTCTGCAGTGGACTTCCAACGGCTATGTGACCTTCTCCACTCTATATAAGGGCACCCCCTAGCTCATTTGAAGTGCCTTTGACACCTTGAATACCTGAGGCCACCCTTGAGAAGAAGAGAAAGTGCTTTGAGCAAAAGAGAGAAGATCTAGTACATTGATTGTGCTTCAACCTTGAAGAATTCAACCTTTGCAAGTGTAGCAAGTGTGCTTGAGCTAGGGCCAACTGAGTGTAGGTCAAGTGAAGGCTTAGGAGCTTGTTACTCTTGGTGTTTGACGGCACCTAGCCGGTCTTGGTGATCGGGAGGTTCTTGGTGAGCTCTTGGAGTTTGTGGGAGCCCCAAGACAAGAAGATTGTACACGGTGTGAAGCTCGCCGTTCCGGAGATGGAGAAGGAGCATTCTTAGTGATCACTTGCTCCTTGGTGAAGCAAGGTTGCTATACCCTTGTGTGGGTGCTCCAACATGGATTAGGGGGGAGCGTCAGCTCCTCGATACCACGGGAAAAAAATCCGGTTGTCTCGTGTCTCTTACTTTTATTTCAAGCAATTAAATCCATTTGTTGTTATTCTTGCTTTTGATTGCTTATAGATTGACTAGGACAACTTGCATGGTAGTGTGAACTCTTGCTTAGGTTTTGATCTTGCTAGTGTACAACCATCTAGATAAAATAATCATGATAGTGTGTTTACCTACATAAGGACCTTTTGCTAGCTTGCTCTAGTGACTAGGTTTCAAATTTGTAGATTGG
This sequence comes from Panicum virgatum, assembly GCF_016808335.1. NCBI lineage: Eukaryota > Viridiplantae > Streptophyta > Magnoliopsida > Poales > Poaceae > Panicum > Panicum virgatum. The sequence goes on from NC_053146.1 coordinate 10,404,897, forward strand.
GCAATACTAGTCTAGGTTAAGGACTAGGTAGAAATTTGAAAAAGTCCCAATTCAACCCCCCTTCTTGGGCCACGATCCTTACACAGATGCACGCCCATCTCCGCGAGCTCCATGGCGGTGCTGAAGTTGGCCGACGACGTGGTGGAGATGAGCCGGCGGCGGTTGTCTTCAGCAGGGTGCAGAGTCTGCAAACCAATCACCTGGTGGTCACGGAAGAGGGCCAGCAGGTGCATGGGTCTTTGTCGGCCTCCGCCGCGTTCACCGCCGTTGTCGGCGATGTTGGGACCTGCCGCGGCCCTTTTATCGTGATGACCATGACCACCGCTCGTCGTACGGACATTGAACTTGGCTTCCATCAAAGAAAGGAACCTGTCAACGGGAACTGGCTCGGGCAGGAACCTCATGAGGACCTCGAGCACCCGCCATGGGATCTGGTTCTCGAGCAACATGACGTTCCTCATGATGCTGTCTATGCATGGCTGGAAGATCACCGTCGACAACCCTTGAAGCGTAGCGTCACCACCGTCGCCGTCGCCCCCCATGGCCATCATGAATGCCAGTAGGAAGCAGCTGTCCTGAAACATCCACTTGGGGAAGTGCTCATCGTCGATGTCCTCGAATTGATCGTCGTAGAAGCTCTGCGGGCTGGGTGGGGCGGCGATGGCCTTCAAGGCCTCCCTCACGACCAACTCGGTACTGACGGTGCTGCCGCCAGCCCTCCCTAGGAACCACCCGATGGCCGCCATCTTCATGAACTTGGTCTTGTACTAGAGCTCCGGCGAGTGGCGGTAGTAAGGGCCGATCGGCACGGCCCTTGGGGCGACGCCGCAGATGGCGGCGTCCTTGCCGATGCGAGCTAGTCCTTTGGGGACCCTCTGGATGTCAGCCGTCAGCTCCTTCATCTCATCACCAGCATTGCTTTCCAACACCCTATTGAACTCCTCCAAGTTCTGGAGGACGTACTCCTCCATCGTTTGTTGGACCTAGCCATACATTCCGAGATTAATGTGAAAGTGATCAGGTGTTCTAGCCTAAGAGGGGGAGGGGGTGAATTATGCACTATTAAAATCTTAACATATGGCTCCAACTAGTTTGCACAAAACATAAACTATAACAAGCTATCTAGATGTGCAACTACGGTTCACCTTAGTGTGAAACCCGCATCCCAAAAGATTTTTGCAACCTATAGCCAATCCTAGCAAGATATTACTCTAAGAAAGTAAAGGCACACAAGTTGCAATATGAAATGCGGAAGCTTAAAGGGAGGGATGAGAGAAAGCGAACTCTCGACATGAGGATTTATCCCGTGGTTCGGTTTGCCACAAAGGCGCCCCTACGTTCACATTGTTGAAGCACTCACTAAGAGTATCGCTTCCCGGCAATCAAGTCTCTTCCGTGAACACAATCACGGTCATCTTGATCCTGATCTTCACTAAGGGAGATTGCCCACGAAGGAGGGGTCTCCGTCCCCCGCACAATGTTGTCGACGCCGCTCCACACCAAGATGGAGGGTCGTTGACTTGCCGACGAGCCACCAAAGCTCCAAGGATAGCCAGCGCACCAAGATACAAGGATGGTTCACTCTAGAACCATAGCACAAAGATCTAAACCTTGCTTGATCACTCACTTACTGTAAGAGCTAACCTTGCACTGACACTCACAAAGCTTGTGCTAAGGACTAAGGATTTTATCTTTATGCTCTTGGATGACTTGGAGATGTTCTTGGGTGTGTGTGGGATGTTCAGCAACTCCAGCAATCTTCAAATGGCTAGGGGAGCACATATATATAGGCCTCCAAGTCGAACTAACCGTTTGTAACCGTTAGCCAGTTTCTGCGTAGGCATCGGAACTTCCGATGCATATGGCGTCAGTTCTTCCGGTCACTCTGCGCTCTGAAGTAGCCGTTGGCAGCTCTGACACTTCTGCAGCTGAGTTGTCAACCACCGGTTTAATCGATGACTTGGTGTCGGTTCAACCGGTGCCTCTTGATCTTCATGTAGCCGTTGCCCTTGCTGACATCATTGCACCGACGCCTTGCTCCGGCGCACCACCGGTTCAACCAGTGCTAAAGACTTCGCTCCTGCTCGCTTGACATCGTCTCTGGAACATGGTACGTTGAATGCACCGGTGCCTATCTTGAAGCCGTCGGTTCAACCGGTGCTTCACTTCTTTCTTGACTTGATCTCCTTAGGCGCTCAGTCCTGCACCAACACCAGGGCGTCGGATCTTCTGACAACCATCGTATGCACCGATGCTATGGGCATCGGTTCTTCCGGTGCTACTGATTTCAGTAGAACTCATCCAATTCAGCGTTTCTTTGAGTTCTTTCTTCGTGTTTTGCTTTGCATGGCCTTTTTACTTCATCCCTGAGATCCAGAAATGTCCACTTAACAAAACCATTAGTCTCATTGATTGTGTTGTCATTCGATCACCAAAATCACTCAAAATGGCATAAATGGTGCCATGTTCGTTACAATCTCCTTCTTTTTGGTGATTGATGACAACACAATCAAAGTAAGCATAATATTTGCAAAAATTAATAAATTTAACCACTTACACTCGCTTGGATGTTTACTACCATCCAATGATGGCTTGGCCTCCCCCTAAAGCCATGATCTCCCCCTTTGTTCCTCCCCCTATTTGCTACTCCTTCATATGTTGACTTGATCCATTCGGCATGTCTCCCCCTTTGGAATATTTTTCCTTCTTGGGAACATCTCTTCCTCTTTGTTGGGAACATGTCTTGCTTTGATCCACATTTCTCCCCCTTTGGAATCAAATCACCTAAAAGGTCTTGTACCTATAAGGTCTTGCAAAACAATATAGCTCAAGAGAAGATTAGTAGCCTAGGGAGTTTGTTTCATGACTCATGATCCAATTGTATGATATCAATGAAGATACCAATTCAAAATTTACTATGGTGGATCACAAAATCACGAAACTAGCATGACATGAGCTAAGTTTTCCACAAGTATGTGCACAAAATGATAATGTGAAAATCTAGTGCACAACTAGATGTTATAACGAGAAAGCTTAGATCATATCATGCACGGAGGTAGCTCTAAAAAGGATAAGAAATTGACAATTATACCAATTGAATGAGTTTAGAACCTTGCATACCTCCGAGGGTATACTTTATTTACCTTGCATGTACCAATTGAAGGTGACTTGCAACCAATTGAAAGTCTTTAAACAAAGACCACTTGGTACACCAAGGTTAAGCTAATGTATGAGCACATAGCCTATGAACTTAGATATGAGAATTTAAGTTCAATAGAGCATGACTCAATATACATGAAGCACAATTTATCTAATCACTCTTATAGAGTTGTTTGTTCACATTGAGCGTGAATAACATTCTCTTAGAGTGTTAACCCCATCATGACACTACAAAAGATAAACTTGCAAACATGTTAGTCTCAAAATCACAACCTATAGGATGAACTCCCCCTAAATATGTGCATTTAGTCTTTGAATCACCAAGTAAAAGTATGCACATAATTTTGACACAAATGGGAAGTTTACCCTATAGCTTGTGTTCTTGGTACACATATGAAACACATACCTTATGAAGTCCATGTACCATGAAGAGTAATATTGTGTAGCTTTTCTACACACTTATCAAACCATGTAGATTGCTCTTGGGTTAGAATCATGACACAAGCAACCTACCGTATATAACACTAGGAGATGCAAAACATGCAAACATCCTAACAAGAGCAATGGAGCTACATGATGCTTTAATTTGAATCTAGCTACCATTACCTAATGGGGAACTTGGGCAACGAATGTCCAAGTTGTGAGCTTAGCTTGTTTTGGCTTGAATCTTCACTTCAACTTGTAAGCTAAGCCTCCAAATCCCCCGAAGCCGTCCTTGGCTTTAAGTTTCCATTGGAACCCACACCATTTGAGGCCCCTTCATATTGTTGATGATATCCTTGGGCACCCAAATGGAGTGGTTCCAAATCCTTTCCTTCTTCCCAACCTTGTGAGCAACCACCTTGCCATCGGTCTTCTTTTTGATCACATAGGAGGTGCTATTGCTTTTGTTCCTCCGGTTGGGCTTGGTGTAGATGAGAGAAATCTTGATTGTGAGCTTATTCTTATTCTTCTCATCCAGAAACTTCTTCCTTGGTTGAAGACACTTGTTGGACTTGTGGCCTTCTTTGTGGCACTTTGAGCAAGTCACGGTGGACCCCTTCTCAAACTTCTTCACCATGTCTTCACGGTTATCTTGAGAAGGTTGGACAATGCTCTCTATGGCTTTGCCCTTCTATCTATACAAGTCCTTCATGAGCCTTTCCACTTCTTACTTGAGCTCATCATTCTCATTGGCAATGAGATCATCACATGATTCTACAACAACATTCTCATTGCATTTCTCATTGCAAGGTTAAGAGCAAGATTCATCAATTAAATCAATGCAAGAAGTTGAAGCATCTACCCTAGAGATAGGAATTGCACAAGGGATAGCTTGCTTCATTTCCAGAGAGTCATTTGTATCATTAATGCTCTCAAATTTTAATTTGAGCTCTTCATGCTCCTTGCTAAGCAATTTGAATTTGCACATTAAATCTTCAAAATGTGGCAAGAGAAGCATTTAGATCATTGAGAGCATTAATGTTTTTAATTTGTTTTTATTGCTTCTTAATGACTTTTTGGTGCTCATGAACAAGGTCAATAAGTTCATCAATTGAAGGAGAGTCGGAGTCATCATCACTTATATCGCTATCCATACCTTTGGCCATAAAGCAAGTGTTGGATGATGATCCCATGCGGGTGGTGAATTTCTTATTTGATTCATCACTTGAACTTGCACTTGATTCTTTACCACCGCTAACCCATTCACCAAATATGGCAAATGATTCATGCTTGGGCTTCTTCTCCTTCTTTTGCTTATTCTTCTTGAACTTCTTCTCAATCTTCATAAGTTGATGGTGAGGCCCATCTTTGAGGAAGACCATATACCCCATTGAGTTGATTTACTTCAAGTATTTGTTCATCTTCTTTACTTGCTTGTAGAGGTTGGGGTGCATTGGCTCTTTATCATCACTTGAGGAGTTTCTTGCATACTCTTCTTCCTCATCACTTGAGCTACCTTTGATGGCCATCTTCTTCAACTTCTTGAGTTGTTTGCATGCAAGTGCACTATGTGTTGGTGAAGAAGATGGCGCTTTTGTCTTGATGTCATTGCGTAGCTCATGGGCGATCACCTTGTTGAGGACTTGATTTGGTGTCATTGTGTCGAGCTCTTTCTCATATAGAATTGTGGTCACCAAATCATAGTCCGGCCTTCGGAGTGAGTGAAGGATCTTGCGAATGAGTTCCAAGTCTTCAATTTGCTTCACACCTAAGGAATTAATCTCATTCACAGGAGTGTTCAAGCGTGAGTACATTGATTCGGCATTCTCATCATTAAGTTGCTTAAAACAATTAAGCTTATCAAGGAGAACATGATATCTTTCGTTGGCAACATCCTCCGTGCCCTCATGGTTCTCAATGATAGTCTTCCATAGCTTTTGAGCATTTTCACAAGAATAAACACGATTGAACACATTATCACAAAGAGAAGACAAGATTATGCATTTAGCGGTGACATCATATTGCTTCTCTTGTTGACCATTATTTTTTACCCCTTCACTCACTACTCTCCAAACATTTAGCCCAGTTGCTTGAAGATAGGCTTGCATTAATACCTTCCATCGTTGGAAGCCCGTGCCGTCGAACCGTGGAGCGGGTCTAAAAGGATCCATCCTTTCCCCTAATAGCTAACTCACTAGGCGGTGAAACCTACCGATCTAATGAGCCGGTAAATACAAATTTGCCAATGGAATTGGCTTTCTTTGTGAGAGAAGTCAGTCCCGGCTCTGATACCAATTGAAAGTGATCGGGTGCTCTAGCCTAAGAGGGGAAGGGGGTGAATTAGGCACTATTAAAATCTTAACCTATGGCTCCAACTAGTTTGCACAAAACTTAAACTATAACAAGCTATCTAGATGTGCAACTACGGTTCACCTTAGTGTGAAACCCTCATCCCAAAAGAGTTTTGCAACCTATAGCCAATCCTAACAAGATACTACACTAAGAATGTAAAGGCACACAAGTTGCAATATGAAATGCAGAAGCTTAAAGGGAGGGATGAGAGAAAGCGAACTCTCGACACGAGGATTTATCCTGTGGTTCGGTTTGCCACAAAGGCGCCCCTATGTCTACGTTGTTGAAGCACTCACTAAGAGTATCGCTTCCCGGCAATCAAGTATCTTCCGTGAACACAATCACAGTCACCTTGATCCCGATCTTCACTAAGGGAGATTGCCCACGAAGGAGGGGTCTTCGTCCCCCGCACAATGTTGTCGATGCCGCTCCACACCAAGCCGGAGGGTCGTTGACTTGCCAGCGAGCCACCAAAACTCCAAGGATGGCCGGCACACCAAGATACAAGGATGGTTCACTCTAGAACCACAGTACAAGGATCTAAACCTTGCTTGATCACTCACTTAAGAGCTAAACTTGCACTAACACTCACAAAGCTTGTGCTAAGGACTAAAGATTTTATCTTTATGCTCTTCGATGGCTTGGAGATGTTCTTGGGTGTGTGTGGGATGTTCAGCAACTCCAGCAATCTTCAAATGGCCGGGGGAGCACATATATATATAGGCCTCCAAGTCAAACTAGTCGTTTGTAGCTGTTAGTCAGTTTTTGCGTAGGCATCGGAACTTCCGATGCATAGGGCGTCAGTTCTTCCGGTCACTCTGCGCTCTAAAGTAGCCGTTGGCAGCTCTGACACTTCTGCAGCTGAGTTGTCAACCACCGGTTTAATCGATGACTTAGTGTCGGTTCAACCGGTGCCTCTTGATCTTCATGTAGCTGTTGCCCTTGCTGACGTCATTGTACCGACGCCTTGCTCCGACGCACCACCAATTCAACCGGTGCTGAAGACTTCGCTCCTGCTCGCTTGACATCGTCTCTGGAACATGGTACGTTGAATGCACCGATGCCTATCTTGAAGCCGTCGGTTCAACCGGTGCTTCACTTCTTTCTTCACTTGATCTCCAGAGGCGCTCGGTCTTGCACCAACGACTGGGCGTCGGATCTTCCGACAACCATCGGATGCACCGATGCTATGTGCATCGGTTCTTCTGGTGCTACTGATTTCAGTAGAACTCGTCCAATTCAGTGTTTCTTTGAGTTCTTTCTTCGTGTTTTGCTTTGCATGGCCTTTTTACTTCATCCCTGAGATCTAGAAATGTCCACTTAACAAAACCATTAGTCTCATTGATTGCGTTATCATTCGATCATCAAAATCACTCGAAATGGCATAAATAGTGCCATGTTCATTACATAATGGACACAAAATTACCCAGCATCGTCTAAAATAGCACGGATTCAAAAAGAAACATGCTTCATTTTCCATTATATTGCAGATGAGTAAGCTAATAAGTGAGTTATTGAATTGCATGCACCGACCAGTTCAACCCAATATCTTAGATTAATGGGAAGAAGTGAGTAATTCACTTATATTCCAACATGAGTAACATATAAAAAGTGCAAATAAACCACACGGTACCGTACACTATACAATAGTACAAATTCTTCACTGATCACAAACTACAGAAACAGCTCATAGGCTTACTACTTGTTCTAATAAGAACACAAAGAAAACTTGAATAATATGTATCTTCTTGGACAATTACTTAAGATATCAACAATATCTCAAAAAAAAAGAAGCTGGAGAAAAGGTTCACGTTCGTACCAACGCGCTGAGAAACCAAAAGGTAGCTTCTCCTACGGAATTGCAGCAGGGAGAAGGTGTGCTTGCATTATTGCGGGCGCTTTATAATTAACACTAGGTTCGTTCCCTGATTAGCACATATGCCTTCCTCTACAGACGGTCTAGCTAGAGATTGCCTAGCTAATTGACAAATATAACATGCCTCCACTGCATGTTTCTGTCTCTTTCGGGTATTCCTTGCGGACATTCCACGGTTCGATCTCCGGATGATCCGACATTCCTTGTCCAACTGAAGGATTTTTTTAAGGAACTTGGATGGCCTCTCCTGCGATCTTCAATTGCATTGCATCAACGTGGAGATATCATCGGACTTCGCCATGTATCAATAAATTTTCTGAGAATTTTCCAAACTTTTGTGACAATTATTCGATCTAAATTTTCCCTAGAAACTAAATCTATTTAATGGGAAGTTATAGAATCCTTTTCGTGAGCTCCAAGTATTTTATTTGGGTTACTTCATCTCCCGATATTTTTCTCGGGTTTTTTGGATGCTTCTGGATATTTTTCTTAGTTTAAAATGCATTATCTAGACTGCTCTAGATTTATTTTTAATATAAAAAATATTTTTCTCAAATAATTAAAAATCAAACCCCTCTCCGTATTAGACCTGGGCAAACGTCGGGTCGGGTCGGGTTCGGGTCGGGTCAAGATCGAGTCACGGGTCGCATAGGACGGCCCGCGCCCGACCCGTACCTATCACCGGGTCGGGTCGGGTTGGCCCGTGCACCTTGCGCGGGCGTGTCGGGTCGGGTTTTTTTCGGGTTGGGTCGGGTTTTTTGGCCTTTGGGTCGGGTTTTTCGGGTTGGGTCGGGTTTTGAGTCAAAAATCACGGCCCGTGCCCGACCCGTTGATTGTTGCGGGTCAAAAAATACGGCCCGCGCCCACCCGCCACGTAGCTCGGGTCGGGTCGGGTCGGGTTTTTTTCGGGCGGGTTGGGTCGGGTTGTTCGGGTCGGGTGACCCATGCCCAGGTCTACTCCGTATCCAGCCTAACCCAGCCCATCTTTGGGCCCGACCTAACCTGCTGCACAGGGCAGCATCCCTGTGCGGGAATCGGCCAAGCGGCTATGCATCGTTTCAGATGATGGTTTGGCGAACCATCACCACCTGAAGCAGTCTCTAGATAGTTGTGGAGTATTAATTTGGGCCGGCTTATTAAATAGTTTGACTATTGCATTGTGCATGTTACCAACTAATCAAGGGTGCATACATGCTGAAAAGAATAATGATGCTGGTATCACCCACATGCACACAAACTCAGGATTAAAAAAGCTATAAATGTTAAAGCGAGTATCGATATTAAATTTGGGTTGTCCTATTATTTTTTTATGACAAGATCTTTAAAATAAGACCACACTTGCCTATATTTACACAATATTTTTAAAACAACTTTCTTTAATACTAATAATTGATTTCGGATACCGGGAATAAATATTTGAACACCACAATTTTTTTACGAAAATAAATATAACGAACAAAATAATAATGTACAATAAATAAAATATTAAACATCACGAACATTTAGTTGTATAGAATAAATAATAAAAAATAAATATCGTGAACAAATAAGTCAACATTCCTGAACAATTTAATCTACAATGCAAACAAATAATTTGACAATCGAACAAATTAAATAATACAAACAAATAATTTTACAAGAACAATAAATGTACATGCATCGCAAAGAAAAATCTTATAAGTATTTATACACGTATTAACACATGCTCTTTCAGTCCTGTCTATATCAATTGCATAAGAATATAAAGAAAAATAAAGAGGAAAAAGAAAAAAAGAGAAAAAAACTCCTCTCTAAAGGCATGCAGCAGGAGGCCTTCACCTCACTGCTCGTATGACTACTTCTCGTGGGTACCAGCTTTCCACTCTGTCGGGCTCAAATTATCCCACTTTGCCTTACGTAATTTTCAGGCGACAATGTCACGTGCGTGATGTATATACATCACGGCGCGGCCAAGCACCATGCACCGCCTCCACCATTTGACCTTCGGCTCGGGGCCGTTGCTGTTGCCCTGCTGCTCGCAACACCCTCGAGGCCTCACCCCCCACACGCCTTTGCACTGCTGCTGGCGACACCCTTGAGACACCTACATGCAGCTGGTTGAGAAGTTATCTCTGTCAAAAAATATAGAATTGTTATACATATCTTTCAAAAGAAAAATAATCTAAAAAAATACTGCATCACTAAATTTCATAGTAGTCTGAACATGCACACCAGGTATCTCAGATTTAACTACTGAAAATCTATACGCCATGCTCCTCTAAGTATATCCTAGAAAGACACAATCTACTATCTTAGACTCCAACTTGCACTTCTTTGAAATAGGCACATTAAATTTCGCTAAGCACCCCAAGTGCGAAGATAAAGAAAGTGATGGTTTTCTCCCATTCCACAAGTCATATAGAGTTTGATCTTGATTCTTGCTTGGAACTTTATTCCGGACATGACACAAAGTCAATATATATAACCTCCTGCCACCATGCCTTAGAAAAACCAGTTGTGTCTCACTTGGAGTTAACAAAGTCAGTCACCGTGCGGTTTTTTCTCTCAGCAATCTAGTGTGGTTCAAGAGAATAGGGAGGCTTCTCATGAATAATTTCATGCTTCTCACATAATTCATCAAAGATTTTAGAAAAATACTCGCCGCCATGATCTAACCTTAGACGCTTGACCTTTCTCTCAAATTGATTGCCAACTTTGTCTTTATAGATTTTAAAATAGTCTAACGCTTCATCCTTAGTTCGCAACAAATAAACATAGCAAAATCTAGTTGCATCATCGATTAACGTCATGAAGTATCTCTTTCCACCCTTTGCCAACACACCATTCATCTCACATAGATCAGAATGTACGAGTTCTAGAGGTGTCAAATGTCTCTCCTCAACTGCCTTGTTAGGCTTCCGAGTTTGTTTTGATTGCACACAACTATGACACTTAGAACCTTTGGCAATGGTGAATTTCGGAATTAAACACATGCCGGAAAATTAAGACATCAAACCAAAATTAATGTGACACAATCGTGAATGCTAAACAATCGCATCATCACCAACGTTGCCACAATTATGGTTCATGGACTCATTACAGAATTCAGCAAGAGAGAAGCAGAACAAGCCTTCGCAATCATAGCCTTTACCAACAAATTGTCCATATTTCGACATGACAAATTTATTGGACTCAAACAGTACCTTAAACCCGTCCTTGCATAGGACCAACCCGCAGATCAGATTCTTGTTGATAGTAGGGACATGCTGCACGTTTCACAGCTGCACGATCTTTATCGAAGTAAATTTCAGATCTACGTGCTAACACCATGAACAGAAACATATGACCCGTTCCCATTAGCACGGAGGAGTCTCAAACAGTCTGGTAAGAAAAAAACATGGAGATGTCAGCACACATATGAACATTAGCACCCGTATCAAGCCACCAACTCGTGAATTGAAAAATTGAAAGAACAGTAGGTAAATTACCGTACCCATCTCCAGTGTTGCCCATGGTCACCATGTTTACACCTTTGAACTCATTAGCCTCCTTGTCCTACGGTCTGCCCAATCTGGGCACTCCTTGGAGAAGTGTCCAAGCTTACCACAAGTATAGCACTTTTCTAAAGCTTTGTTTTTTTTCTTCTTGAAGGTAGTGGTCTTGTTGGACTTGTTGTTCCCTTTGTTCTTACTACATGGGAACTTTTGGACCATGTTGGCGCTGAACTGGCCTTAATCTCCTTTTTCAAGCACATCCTTCTTCCGAGCCTTCTCCTCAACATCAAGAGTTGCTATCAGGTTTTCAACTGATATTTCCTGTCTCTGGTGTTTTAGAGTTGTGGCAAAGTTCCTCCACGAGGAAGTCAACTTTGCAATGATGCAACCAGCCACAAACTTGCCAGGAATAGGACACTTAAGGAGATCAAGATCCTTGACAATGCACTGCACCTCATGCGTCTGTTCCACCACAGAATAGTTGTTCACCATCCTGTAGTCATAAAAACTCGCCATAACGTACAGTTCATTGCTTGCATCTCTTGCATCATACTTAGTAACCAGAGCATCCCACATCGCCTTCGTCTCTGTCTCTTCAATATACATATGGACCGAGCCATCGGACATATTGCTAATGATACTTCCCACGAAAAGATTATTGGCATCATTGTACTTCTTCTCCTCTTCAGCAATAAGTACGCCCTCAGACTCACCAAGTCTCGTGTCCCAGATGTACATAGCAGTAAACTAGAGGCGAACCTTTGATTTTCAGATCTTAAAGTTCACACCAGAAAACTTTTCTTGCCTCAGTGACTCAGCGAAACCAGCCATTGTTAAATCTACAGATTGCCTATAATCTAGTTTTTGGATTGTTGCAAAAATAGACAACTGTAAGTTTATATTCAGAACTAAATTAAACATGACGAGAATAAAACCTAGCATCAGAACTCGAACATACTAGATAATACAAATAACATAAACATGATCTCAGAAAATATGATTATGAACTGAATCTGATCACATAATACTGTCGGGTACCACAATTAGGGACACCCTAATCGGGGTACTAAGATCACTTCAAAAACGCAAACACCTGTTAAAGCAACAGGGCCCACAAAGGCCCACGGCCTGCTTCCCATTCGGAAGAAAGTAAAGGACTCAAAGAAGTCAAGCGTGCGGCCCATTCGCATCCCCCTCGAGCGGGTGACTCATCTCCGCCTCGCTCAAGGGTCCCTCTCGGCCCCGCTGGACAATCTCCGCCTCGCTCGAGGGTAGCGGATCTACCCTCGAGCGGGTAACCCATCTCCGCCTCGCTCGAGGGCTCCCCTCGGGACCCTCGACCGCGCAACACATCTCCGCCTCGCTCGAGGCCACCCCTCGGCACAAAGGACAAACAGCCCCGCCACCCAACCGCTCGCCGTACGAAGGCATTAAAGGCCGGCCACTCCGCCACGGCACCAAGGACAGGCGGCGTCAGGCCACCATTCCCACAGTGGATGTGACCGGGGTCCCATCCGCTGACTCCGGTCACCGCTCCGCCATCCCGGGTGCTGTAGCAGCACTTTGGGACAGGCGACGCGGGACAAGACAGGCTCGGCACTGCTCCCATTACTATGCTGCCGACACCGACCATCCGGATCCGGCCTCCCACTAGGGAAGGCGTCCGGCGACGTCACGTGTCCCTCCGAGAGGGGCACTCAGTACGCACGGACGGAGCCCCGGACCTCCCCCCTTGAGGAGTCCGGGCCCTCCACTCATCCCCCTGACCTCCTAGTGTGCACGCCCGCACTCCGACCAGGGGGTCCGGGGCCGCCGCGCGCCCCACTGCCACTGGTGCATGCAGGACCCTAATCCGTAGGGCCCACCGAATGCCACCGCGCCGTATATAGAAGACCATTCATCAGCAACGACTACGCCGTCTGCTGGGGCTGGCAGGACGATCGGCACGATCTTCGCAGGACCAAGGACGATATCCAGGACGACTGCGACGCATGCCGCCTTCCCATAGTGTACTTCCTACAGTGTCTGACCACTGTACTTCCGCGATTCAGGGGAAAACGACGACTTCCATGCCCCCACTCATGTACGCCGCCCCTCCTTGTGACTATAAAAGGAGAAGGCGGACTCCCTTTCGTCCGGCTGGTCTCTCTGGCGGCTCTCTCTCGGGCTTCTCTCTTCTAAGCGGATGTTCAGGGACTACTGAGCACTCATCTCAACCGACTCCACTTCTAGCAGAGACTCGGGATCCTTCCTCCCTCTCTTGCCTCGCTTGTATCCCCTACTACAAGCACTCCGGGTGCAAGATAATACAGTGCCCTCGCACACCCCCTCTGCTGGACGTACGGCCCCGCGGCCGGAACCAGGATAAACTGTGCGTTACTGTGTTGCCTCTTGCATCATCATCTGGGATGAGGAAACACGCAGCATTTACTCGTTGGGATCCGAGCCCTCGGGTCGGGACACCGACAAATACGTAATAAGCAGGAGCCACCGGGAAGACGAATGGCACAAACAGGACGAAGACGGTCTTTATAACAGAGCGCAGCAACCGGTGTTGCAGATGACGGTATGCCACAGTAGTTAACTTGGACGGAGGACGAGCCATGGTAAAGATCTCGAGAAGCCGCGCTTAGCGCTTCCCAAAAACCTGATTCGCCCTCTTCCCATGCAGGATCATAAGAGCAAGCGGTTCAGGAGACCTGCTCTCCCATTCGCTTTGGACGGAGGACGAGCTGTGGTAAAGATCACGAGAAGTAGCGCTTGGCGCTTCCCAAAAACCCGATTCGCCCTCTCCCGGTGCAGGATCACAAGATCAAACGGTTCAGGAGTCCTGCTCTCTCGTTCCCCGATGCACGCCGGCGCTCGGATAGAGCAAGCTACGAAGGCGGCGCAGCAGCAAGGTGAGGCAAGTCGTGCGTCTGTGTCATTTGTCATGCCACGCCATATGCTCGGCGAGGCAAACGAGCGCGTGTGTGGAGCTCTCCTTCTCTCCTCACACACATAGTTACCACGCCATATGCTCGGCGAGGCAAACGAGCGCGTGTGTGGAGCTCTCCTTCTCTCCTCACACACATAGTTTGGACGGGTGAAGACAGCCTCCATATTTATGTTTGTCATACTCCATTTCAACAAGTAAGGTGGGACTAAAGGGTTGCACTACTAGCTCACTTCCACATGCAAAATATGGGCCTTTGAGATTTATTTGAAATTTTTGAGATATTTTATGGACCAAACCCCCAAATTCCATCATGAATATCCTCAAATCGAAGTTGATCTGCACTTTTGCGGCGCCTGGATCTCGATGCTGCATTTGCAAAGGGGCTCGGGTTCCAATTTTTGGTGGGATTATGAGGGGGGCAGCATTCCCTTCAACCATGGCGGCGGCGACGTGCAGGGAGTACAGAGGAGGGACAATGAGAAAGAAGAATAAGATAGAGAAGAAAGACGAGCGCGAAGAGGATGTCGACGGGAAAGGATAAGGCTTGTGTGGTCGAAGGGTAGAATGGTTTGATCACATGGCCAAATCATCAAGAAAATGAGAAACATATTGGTAAATCTAGAAAAGGCATTTTGGCGTGTTGACACTGTTTATAATGGTATTTCAGTGAAATCCATTTGCAGAATGGTATTCTAGCGAAGTCCAGTTTCGAGAATGATGAAATGCCTTATTTCTCCCTTACCTATTGCGTAGCCCTCGTGCAGGGCCGGCTCTATAATTTGAAGGGTCCTTGGATGAGTAAGAAGATAAGAGCCAGTTAAACTAAATGTTAGTATCAAAATTACAGTTGCAATATATGTATAGGTCCTAAAATATAACAATAGTGTAACAAAAAAAACTAAAAATAATAACATTATGATTAACTCAAATAAAAATATAATGCTTATTCTGACCATGTGCATGTCTGTTGTCCGTCGTCTTTGCCATTGCTGGTCGCCGAATAAGGAGCGAATTAGATCGGCGTCAACATCTCCTCTCCTCAGCCAGAACCCAGACTAGTGCGAGCGCGTGAGCAGGGTGCTAAGGTCACGGCGGCAGCAGGAAACGAAAACGAAACTTCAAAGCGTGCATGCGCTCCGCCGATGGTTAGATTACAAGCTGGAAGACTTCTTTACGGCTGTACGTCATGGTTAGAGATGATAAAAGACCTCAAATTTTAGCCTAGATAATTTTAGGACTAGGCTCTAAAAGAATTGTACTCTTATCTTATGCAATTTTGAACTAAAAATATATAAGGATCAAGTTGGATTGTGAGCACTAGGGACATAATCTGTTACTACCCTTAACTCATAGCCTCGTAAGCTAGTTTATATTAATTATTATGCCAATTAAAAAATTATATATACTTATTACCAATATGATCTTGAAACCCCAATTTCATGCGCCTTGGCGGTCGCACCGTCTGCCCCTGCCCTAGAGTCGGCGTTCTGGCGGTCGCACCGCTTGTCCCTCCCCTAGAATCGGCCCTACCCTCATGCTCGCGAGCCTCCTCCCTGCGGGCATGTTTGGTTGGCAGGCTAGTCTCATTAGGAGTGTCATACTAGTGTCATGAGCATTAAATTTACTGATGTGGCAAAATTTTTATGAAGAGAGAGGATGAAGAGTGTCATGGAATGTGAGAGGGGTGTCATTACCATGACACTACTCTGGCACGATTACCTAGTTTTTGGTCTTGATAACTGTGTCGATGATACTTCCACTGAGACTGGCCTTACGACTACAGCCGGGCTCTGTAGAAACACACAAATCGACTGTTTTTGCCAACCATCTATTTGACGTTATTCATGCATTATTAGCATATATTAAATGATATTAACAAATTTCGATTAATATTAATGAGTATTAATGAGTAATGAGATAAATTAAGAGATACAAGATAATAGTCGCATGTAATAAATGTCATGCTGGTGATATTAACATCTTTCGGTAGAGTCTCACTATTTAATATAGTGTTGGACGACCTAGGGCCGCAACCACGAGTCAGGTGCGCCTCCGATCAAGAAGCGTAAACAGGCTTCTTACAGTTTTTTTTTAAAAAATGGCTTCTTACAGTGTTATTATCCTTTTCCTATTTTTCTCATTTTTTTGGCGCTTTGACCATCGAAAAATTTCAACACTCTGTGCTGCGCTTCCCGTAAGTAATAATCAGCACTAATTACGAATATACGATACGATAAGATCGCAGCATCAAACATTAATAATTTAATTATGTTAAGTGTGAGAGAATCGAACAATTCTGACGTGCAAAGTGAGGCGACCACCACCCAAGAATTTGTGCTTGTTGTCCACCAAACTACTAAATTGAACTGCACTGCCTGTCATCACCAGGTTGGTCACTCCACTCGCCGATCGGACGATAAATACGCGGCCTGTTCGATGACTAATAAGCAAGCAGGCAGCTGTAGTCGTGGACGACGCGGTACATAAAACAGTTTGAGGGATTGTAATAATCTGTTTATACTTTATAATCCGAGACATCTTCGTTTCAGCTTGTATATTTCAAACACCTTAGCTACCAATATAGACAAACCCAGAGAGTCTTTTAGCAAAATCGCCTTAGCAAGTTACCATTCGCATCTTCCAGTAAATCAACGCAATTATCTACAACTGACAGGAAAGCAAGCTTTCAGCTTTTCCCAAAACACCGCCCCCATCTTCTCCTCCCTGTCAACCTTTTCCCTTTGAGAAATTCGACCTGGCTATTCTACTCGCTGGGAGATCTTTAGCTCCCGGCCCCATGTGGACTAGCCGCTGACGTTCGACGAGGAGCCCCAATTGCGGTGGCTACCACCTCCAATCCACTCCCCGCGGTCGCCGCGCCGAGCTGTTCTTGTTCTGTCCTCCTAATAGCGTTCTCCTCACCATCCCCAAGATTTGATCTTTAGACCCAGTTCCTGCGCACAGCACTTCCTAAGGTGGAGGGGTGGTTGCTTCTCCGGGCTCTGAGGTTGGAAGGGAATCCTGTCCCTCTCACAAGGTACGTGGTGTTCTGCCCGCCCAGTACTTGGTTCCTTGGATCGGGGAGGCTGGTGTGTGAATCCGTTCGCGGATTATTTCTTTGAACCAAATTTGCCTTTCAATTAAGAAGAAACAAAAGTTTTATCTATAAAAAGAGTTAGCCAAACCTAATCCATATGGTTAACCCACCCAAGCGCCGCGGCACAGCAACGAGTCATCATTGCCGAGGTGGTTGCAAAGAAGCCAGAAGCTTCGACTTTCCAAAGCAAATCCCAGACGACCATCATCGGGCAGGCTGGCAAGAAAAGACGGAGGATGCACAAGTCATCATCATCGTTGTCGAGCTCAATCGCAGCGTTAAGAGAAGCTTCAATTTCCTACCGTGAACCAAGGCCCCGCCCCAGGTGACCGCCAAACCACACATGCAGCAACACCCAGAGACGGACAGTCCGCCCCGTGTTATCATTGCTGAGCTACATCACCCGACACAACCACTCCGACTTCACGTCATAGGGACCTGTCTCCGCACGCTAGGCAGCTGCCAAGAAATGAAGGGCGAACACCGAAGACGGCAAACGTCGAGGCGAAGACGATATCCAGGTGCGACGCCTTCAATAAGGGCATGATGCCAAAAGCATCATCATCGCACATCCAAGAAAGGATAGGGTTTTCACCCCTGGAGAAAGACATGAGAAAAGGAGGAAGCACGACACCGCAAAACAGGGAAAACTGGCATCCACAGGCATCGCCATTGTCAAGGCTTTCGCCAATAGGTACCTCCTCTCCCCCCTTCCGCACAAACGCTAGGCCACAACGACCCTTTTGCCTGCCACCACCCGCTCTTCTTTTCTTTAGTTCTTGAAAGCTTGGTAGATTTCACTTGGTCGCGAGTAGAATATTGTGTTTCTGGATCCGATGTAGTGCTATACAGCTTGGTGTGCTACTATGTTACTAGTAAATGTGTTGTTACTATGTTACTAGTAAGTGTGTCCGCGCTAACGCTACGGGCGCATTTCAGACATACAGAAAAAACATCACACAATCAATAGTCCAAAACGAGAAATATATGTTTCATAAAAAAGAGATGTAATATAGACTTATTAAGTTGATTACACAACAACATCCATAGAGCAAAATCCATTTAAACTTTTAAAACGTATGATTTTTCTCATAATTTTAAAATTGTCTCACATTTACGTCGTTGCATTGATTTATGGTTGCTTGTGTTCTTAAATTTGCAAAAAAAAAAATCAAAATCCACTCAAAACCCTTTCTTTTTTTTGTCTTTTTTCTCTACCTACATTTGGCCCATGCAGGCCAGTAATCTCTCCCTCTCATTTTCTCCCAAACTGAGCAGCCCAAACTGTACTTACTCTTTTCAGCTCACCTCGCTCCCTCCTTTTTATTTTCCTCTCTCCTTTTTCTCTTTTCTCATGCGCAGCCCGGCCCAGCTCTCCCTCTCTCTTTCCCTCCCTTCCTTCCCCGCTTGGCCTCTCTCTCTTTCCCTCCCTTCCTTCCCCGCTTGGCCTAGCTCACCACCCCGACTAGATTCGACTCCCTCTCTCTAACATCCTAGATTTCTCCAGAATGTTAAAAGGTCAAAAAAAATTAAAAATGAAAAATTTTATGATAATGTTGTAGTTAAATACATTTAAGTGTTCCAACTAAATTCCTAATAATTACAAATTATAAATTAAATTAGAGAGATTAAATGATAGTGTGAATATATATTTGGATTTTAATCTTGTTTATTTGAGTTCGATTTGAATTTGTTTTTGATTATGTGAACGTGTGTGGAATTTAAATTTGGAGTGTGCCCTCCAAACTTAACTTCAAATGCTCACCTAGCCCTAGCCCTAACCCGAACAGGCTAACCGCCTAGGAACAAACCCACGTATCCCCTCTAACCTATCTGCCCCAAACCAAACCTAAACCCAACCTAGCACAAGCCTAATCTTGCAGGCCGAACCGGCCTGACCTAGACAGGCCTGCTCCACAGTCGACCTGCATCCACTCGCCCCGCTCACCCAGCCAACGCACATGCACGACCCGCCTAGCCGCATAGCTGCCCGGCTTGCCTCGTGCATTCCGGCCCGTCTCGCCTTGGTCCGCTCCACATAGCACAGCCTTCCGATGCCCCGGCCTGCTCCGCTCCGGCCCACGTGCGTGCGCAGCCCAGCTCACGCCAGCCTAACTCATCACCACCTTCCCTAAGCCGCCGACAGCCCAGCTCCTCCACTGTTGCTTTTTCACCTTCATCCCAACACCTCTCAGGCTCTCACCGACATCGTCCTCTGCTCCGCCGCCGTAGCTCGCGTTGCGTCTTGCCTCCGCGCCGGGACTGTCGCGCCCCCTTTTCCCGCGCGAGCGCGCCATGAAACCCTGCTAGCCTACCCCATGTCGTCTGAGCCATGCCCACACCCTCGAACGCCTCATGGATTTTTTCCCCTTTGGCGGCCGCCACAAACATAAAAGAGGGGACCGAGGGAGAGGAGAAGCAGAGGAAGATGGTGGAGAAGAAGAGGGAAAATCTATTTATCACTCGCGTGATTTTTGGAAGCCGCATCGCAGAAGCGCTCCCCCTCCCCTGTTCATCTTCTACCTCGCGATAGGGGAGGGGGCGCTGCCCCCAGCGAGCAAGGGGGGAGGGGGAGGGGGCAGGAATGGGTGGTAGGTGGGCGGAGCGGCCGCTGGCGAGGTCGCCGGCGGCCAGGGTGGTGGCGGGAGGCGGCGGGTCTTATGGATCCGGGTTGCTGGGGGTAGGGGGCTCACCGGACCTAGAGGAGGGCTCGGCAGCGGCAGCGGCCCGGCGGCGGAGGCGGTTCAGCCGGCGGAGGGCGCGGCGGCGTGGGAGCACCGCCGGCCGGGCGGGGCCAGACCCCCGGTGGGCGGTGCCGGCGGCGGGGGCGAGAAGAAAGCGGCGCGGCGGCGGCTGGACGGCGCGACGATGAGCTTGGTTGGCGTTGGCGGCGGTGGAGGGTGGTGGCGGAGGCGCCGGGGCGGCGCCGGAGCTCGGGAGGCGGGGGAGCAAGGGCGGGGCGGCGGCCGGCCCTGCTTCTGCGACGCGATGCACCCCCCTCGCATATGCGGGGAATAGATCCCCCAGAAGAAGAAGGGGGGAAGCAGCCGGACAACCATCGCCGGAGCTCAACATCGACGCTAGCACAAAGAAGAAGCGCCACGGTACCCCGACCTCGCGCCAGCGCCCGTACAACGACAACAATGCTCCTGTGCGGTCTACACAACTCCACCTCATCCCGGCCTTGACTCGCTCCGACTTAGCCCTCCCTCCCTCGCACCACCGCCCCCTGCACAGCAGCACAGAGGCACGGGCGAGGGCTCAAGCAGAGAGGAGGACCGGCATTCCCAGATCCTCCTCCTACCCGAGCGCCGCTGCTCGCTGTCACCGGCAATGAGCCGCTGACCGCAACCAAGGAGGAGTGCCATAGTGGGCACCTATCCATAGTGGTTCTCTTGATGAAGAGACCTACAGCCTCCTCACCCGCCGAGACCGTAGGGGGCAGGTGGGCAGGGGTGCCTATGGCAGCAGCGGTTGCTTGCGGCATCGGATCTACCACGGAACAGGACGAGCAGGTGGCTGAAAGCGTGCTGCACGGCCCCGCTGATGGATGCCCCGTGCTCGGCGCCTGCCTTGCCGAGCCTGCTGCTGATGTCGATGACTCAGGAGACGGTGGCGGCGGGGAAGGGGATGTCCTTCCCATGGGCGGCATCGAAGGGGACGATGGGGAGGTCAATGTTGATGGGCATCCATTTGTGCGGCGAGGCGGCGGGTGGCCACGGGGAACCACGGTGGCGCTTGGAGCATGTGACATCCCAGATTTTAAAAATATTAAGAAATAGATATTAAACACTCCATTAACACATAATACCAAGAAAAATCGAAATAAATATATTTATATGCAAACATGTGAATGTATGTGTGTGCAAATGAGATTTTTTCATAAGTGTGTTTGTAACCACACATGCTCAACTTTTGATGAAAAATGCAGTATAAAAACACACTTATACTTTAGTGTCGTCCAAGTTTTTCAAAAGTTCCATTTGCAAACTCAAATTCTAACCACATGAAGGACAAGTGATTCAAATCTAAATAGTATTAAATTTAAAATAACTTTTAAAACACGAATTAAATGAAAATTTGACCAACATGAAAGTTGCAGGATTTTAATGTCTGAACAACTTTCATATTCAAACATTTTTGAGCTGCAACTTTCAAACTGGAGAAAAATTATTTTTGCTTTCTAGCCTTCCCTTTTCTCTCTTTTTCTCTTTTTGTCCCTCTCCCATCTCCCTCCCTCCCCTGTTTCTCCCCGACCCCGCAGAAGAGCGCCACCATGTGGCATCGTACCGGCGTTGAGCTGTGCCCTGCCACGCAAAATCTATGGGCGTATAAAAATAAGGATAGGACCAACACGAGGGAGCAATCGGCCCATAAGTTGCAGCAAGATAATTACCTTGGTGTGGACAAGAAATCGATTGCTCTTGATGCTTCGATGATGATTTTGCATCCTTAGCTTCTTCTTCTTCTTCTTCTTCTTCTTCTTCTTCTTCTTCTTCTTCTTCTTCTTCTTCTTCTTCTTCTTCTTCTTCGGTCTTGTCTTGCTCTTGGAAGATTCTCTAGTTTCCCTGGACACACCGATCAGACCGGTCTGTGCATCGGTTAGACCGGTCGGGTCACCAGCCAGATTGACATCAGAACCAGTCAGACCAGTTGACTTGTCGTTGGTCTTCTTTTTCTCGTCTTGCCCCCCGAGCGTTGAAACCTTTGCTGGAGCTGGAGGGGCCTTCTTCAGTGTCAGCTTCTTGGAGCTGGAGGGGCCTTCTTCAGTGTCAGCTTCTTCTCAGACCTTTCATCACCAATAATTACATTTTTTTTCTTTTGTCGCAGCATGACTTGGTCGAACTAGCACTTTAGGATTTCTCAATTCAAGTGTGTGCACGAAAGGGTTCTGATCAACCTGTATGGTAGGAAGAACCAATCATCCTTCATTAACGGCCGATTGAATTTGTCCATGCAAAACATTACAATCATTGGTGGCATGCGAAAAAGTATTATGTAATTTACAATAAGCTCGCCGCTTTAACTCCTCAAGTGGTAGTATAATATGAGACATCTTGATATATCCATTCTTGTATAACTCATCAAATATTTTCTCACACTTGGATACATCAAAAGCAAATTTCTCTTCTTTGCCGATTTTTGTGAATCGGCTTAAGAGCAGAACATGTATAAGATTTGGTTTGCGACGGCCAAATAAACTCAACAGCATATACATAGACTCATCGTCTGAACAATCTGAATTGTAATCTAATGCATGCACACTAGAACGATGCTGTCTTTGAGTTTCTTGAGACACTTTGCTTCGGCCTTCTATAGCCAAAGCTCTCTGATGCACTTGAATAACAGTAAAGAAATCATATCCCTCTAATCTTTCTTTGATATGAGAGCGTACGCCATTAAAAAGCCAAATCTGCTAGATTTTTTTCTGCAATATTCACACCAAAGCATCGGTTTTTTTATCATAGAATCTTCTTATGTAATCATTGACAAATTCATCATGCATCTGTCTAACCGATATTAAGTGAGACAATTTAAGCTCATTATGCTCATAAAAAAATACTCATGGAAATTCTGCTCTAATTATTCCCATGAGCCAATGGAGAAAACCATGAGAAAGTGGTTCCAGTTGAAGATAAAGAAAACAAGTGCACTTTCAACTCACTTATAGAACCAGCCTCTCCTAGTTGGGCAAGATACTAATTAATATGTTCAAAAGTACTTCCGCTATCTTTCCCACTAAATTTAATAAATAATTCAGGCAACCTAAAACCAGCAGGATATGCAATTGAATCAAACGAAGTAGGATATAGCTTTTGGTATGCACGAGTTTTACCTCTAACATCCACTCCAAAGTTTTCTCTAAGCAAGTTAGCGAAATCATTCTTATACTCAGCAAGTACTTTATCAAAATTACATGAAGAATTTGGCTGTGAAGATGTAGATACCTCGCGCTGGTTTGAAACAGAATGACTGGCCGGACCGGTCGGACTGATCACTGCAACCGGTCTGACCGACTGAGGGGAACTGGTCTGATCGGACTGGGAAGTCGGTCCGAACGGTCTCTGCCGGTTTTGCCAAAGCTGCACATATTGGTCAAAATCTCATATGAGATAGAACCAATAGGTGACAGAGCTCCTGGGTGGTACTTGTGACACGTGTGGAACAAGCTCGTTTGTTCGGCTAATGTTGGCCGAACCAGAGATGCTCATAATAGGATTTGTATATGTAGGTGTCACTGTTTGACCACTAAAATAATTCATCGGCATTCCATACTGAGGTTGACTCATAGGAGATGTTGCCGGAGGTTGAGAAGTATAAGCTTCAGAAGTAGCAATAGTAGAAACAGATGGGGTTTCACTGGCTATCGCTGGTTTTTTTACCAGCTGCTTCTCTTTCTTAAGAGCTAAGGCTATCTTTGGTTTTTTTACCAGCTGCTTCTCTTTCTTTAGAGCTAAGCCAATTAACCCAATAAACATCACGTTCAGCTAGCAACTTCTGAATTTGTTCTAAAGTAACACCGAAGATGAATCACTTGTAGCAGGTGTTACCTCAGTAGATGCATCTGTGGAGGTAGAAGCGAAGTCGGTCTCCTTGATCTTGGTGACCTTGCCGCGTCGATCGACCTTGATGCTTGCAAGCGTCGCTTGTAGATCTTCTTCGTCATGCTTCTCTTGCACTCCTCGAGCATCTGGCGGACACCTTCAGGAAGATGCTCATACGTAGTAAGGATGATGTTATCCTTGTCGACATACGTAGTAAGGATGATGTTATCCTTGTCGACTTCGGTAGTAGAGTCTATCTTCTTTAGGGTATATTAGATCGGTTTTGCTAACCAAAATATTTCTTCCCAGCGGAGTCGCCAAAAATGTGTTGACACCTTTCCTGGTCAACACACAAACACGCTAAAAATGTGTTGACACCTTTCCTGCGTGGAGTGGTCAGACCGGTCAAGGGGACCGATCAGACCGTTGACGGGTAGAACTAGCGGCAACCGACAAACGCTCACTCGGGAGGGACCTCGTCAGGACAAGCATGCGTAGGGTTGTTCTAGGATTGGCAGGCCACCTAAAACGCCTTCAGACATCGCGGAGATGAAGGAAGAACCGCAGATGGAGGTTGGAAAATCTAGAGTTTGGAGAAAAGGATAAAGACGATAAAAAGTAATAATTGTATTTATTTTTGATTGATTGGATTTCTCAATCAGTCGTGACCCTTTATATTTATAGAGTGGGGAGGACTTACCCCGCAAGAAATCATGTTTACAGATATAAATCTATAAAAATCCTTAATTGTTCTTTGACTCCTAAAGGACCGGTCAGAGCGGTCGGACCCACCGGTCAGACTGATCAGCTCCTGCCAGACCGGCTACATAGACCAGACCGGTCAGACCGCCTGGGAGCACCAGTTGAAGCCAATTTTGGCTGTCAACACTTGATTGGCTTGCTTTGTACTGACACGACTGCTCTCCTCCTTGGGATCCCTACAGGTTTAGTCTTGATTGGTCTCATCTGCTCAGCTGTCAGGTTGCAAGCTCAGAGCTGGGCAAGCTCAGAGCTGGAAGATAATTTGACTGGAGAAATGGGACAGTGTTGCAGCAGAGCTACAGCCCCAGATTCTGAACGACGGGGAGGTACCAATGGGTATGGCTATTCTAACCACAATGCTCCTCAGCCACAGGTACGGCCGCCGGCGATGAAACCTCCGGTAGTCCCACCGAAGCCCACTGCAGACACAATTCTTGGCAAGCCTTAGAGCATGGCCAACAAGAGCGACAAGCGGCTTGGCGCTTCCACTGTTCTATGCGGTGAACAGTAAATGAACAGTGCTCTGCGCGGACCAGCTGCAAATGTGGAAGCGTGGGAGCGGTGGCCAACTGACTAAACAGTGCAGCAGCTCGGCGACGGCAGGGGCGACAAGCTGCTTTCTCTCTCTCTTCCCCTCTCTCTTCCATGTCAACGTGCTGTGTTGAGCTGTCGGGCGACAAGCCCTTTATTGGGCTTGCTCTAGGATGTGCGCACAGTCTACTCCCTCGGGAAGGAGCTTGGCCGCGGCCAGTTTGGAGTGACGTACATCTGCACAGAGATTGCTACAGGTAGGCAGTACGCCTGCAAGTCCATCTCTAAGTGCATGTTCACCAGCAAGGCAGACAGGGAGTACATTCGCAGGGAGATCCAGATCATGCAGCACTTGAGTGGGCAGCCAAACATTGTTGAGTTCCGGGGAGCGTACGAGGATAAGAGGAATGTGCATTTGGTGATGGAGCTCTGCGCTGGCGGTGAGCTATTTGATCGGATCATTGCTAAGGGGCACTACACAGAACGGGCAGCTGCTACAATATGCAGAGCAGTTGTGAATGTTGTGAGGACATGCCACTTCATGGGAGTGATGCATCGTGATCTGAAACCAGAGAATTTGTTGCTCGAAACCAAGGAGGAGAATGCAATGCTCAAGGCCACTGATTTCGGGCTTTCAGTCTTCATTGAAGAAGGTAATGTTTGCAGTAGCAGTTAGACATATATTCTAAACTTTGATCTGTTGAGGTTTGTGGCTGGTTGTAGTTTCAAGTTTTCAGATTTCTGAACAACCCATATAGGGCTAGCATTCCATACACAATCTGATTTTTGGTCATTTGAACTTATGGCACTTTCTACTCCAAGCAATTCAAGAGCTTGTCGATAATTCTCACCTTTTTGGGCATGTTAGGGCAACATTTTTTTTTGTCACTGCAAACTGTAAACATAATGTCCCATAGATAGTAACTTCAAGACCTGTTGACCCCGCCTAGCTTCACAGAGAACCAGCCAAAACTGGTGACTTCCCATGTTCAGTTTCAGGGTTAGCACTGAAAACTATAAAGCTGGCCCTATATCAGTTATGAGTGGGAAATCACTACTACTAAATTAGTAACGATAGCTGAATGCTTTTTAATGTTTGACTGGTTTGAAGCCCAAGTCGCAACCACATTGAGAATCGTATTATCCTCTTAATGACGATCCTTGTATTTGGGGAGATATATAAATATTGTTCTGGATGATGGTGGCAATTGCTTGCTGTGGGGAGGTCATCATTCTTTTCATTGTACATCTTCATCCATGGTTCTCCGGTATTTGTTTTTTATCTTACTATTACTAATTGGCACATGAAGCCACCTAGGATGCTTGGTGGACACCTTACAAAATAGAGAAATTCTATAAATTCTCAAAAAAATCAGAAACATCCCGTCATCAATCCAACAATTCTAATTATAATAAACATCAGATCTGCTATCTTTCCTAATAAATTATCCACTTCTGCCATTATGAAAATAGACTAAACTAACCCGCTAAATATGTATCTAAATTTACCCACCTCTGCCGTTATAAAAAAATCTAAAGTAACCCCCTAATCTTTATGTAAATTACCCACTTATGCCATTATAAAAATAATACAAATACCCCCCCTAAATTTGCATATAAATTATCCAATTATGTCATTATTATTACAAGTTAAATTACTCCTAAATCTAAATCTGAATTATATAATTATAATAAAATATAAAGTGTACCAGTATAAAATTCTAAATTACATTTCTATTATTATTAATATATTATTTATATAAAAAATACTATCCACGATATATGTCACCATATATTCATGTATTGAAGAGATAAGAATATCAATTCATAAACAAATAGTTCAACTAAATATATATCGAATACATATGAAGGTGTGATGCAAAATGAAATCTATTTTAACTACATAATGAAAAATATATATTTTAGAGTATGTGTTAGAATATTTAATAGATGAAAAAAGGGGGTGAGATAGATAATTATAATTATTGATCTTATTTTTATATTAGTTCTAATTAGCCCGTGCGGGAGCACGGGTTGATAGAATAGTTATTTTAATCTAAGAGAACTTGGTGTAACAAACTGAAGTAACTATTTGATGTTTAGTACCCTCAGACCCTAAACTTCCAGCTTTGGGATCTCTCATTATCTCTTCACTGTTTGTCTTTCGAACATAACAGGAAAGATGTACAGTGACATTGTTCATTGTTGGAGGTGATTATTATCTTGCTCCTGAAGTCCTTAGGCGAAGTTATGAAAAAGAGATAGATGTTTGGAGTGCAGGAGTTATTTTGTACATTCTCCTCTGTGGCTCTCCTCCATTTTGGGCTGGTATATTTACCTCTTAAGATCCACTTCTACTTCAATGTCTGACATGTATCCTATTAAGCAGCAATGCTATCCTATTTCTGATCTTTATCCTCTATTTTGCTGTGTAGAAACTCAAAAGGGGATATATGAAGCTATTCTGATTGGGGAGATTGACGTCGAAAGTCCGCCTTGGCCATCAATATCTGTGTGCGCTAAAGACCTGGTTAGAAGGATGTTGGCACGAGATCCAAATAAAAGACCTACTTCAGACCAAGTTCTTCGTAAGCTTCCCAGCAAGCGTTAATTCCAAACTTTAGCAACTTTTCAGAAAATAAAATAATATTAATTATAATATGTGTATTAAATGCTTGATTAGAACATCCATGGCTTAGAGAAGGTGGAGACGCATCTGATAAGCCTATTGACAGTGCTGTTCTTTCTAGAATGAAGCAATTCAGAGCAATGAATAAGCTGAAAAAGATGGTTCTGAAGGTTGATATCTTCATGCTTAGCTACCTTTTCTTTTCTTGTGCTTATCAGCATATTTATGTGCAGGCTATTGCTTCAAACCTTAACGAGGAAGAGATCAAGGGCTTGAAGCAAATGTTCATGAACAAAGACACAGACAACAGTGGTACAATCACATACGAAGAACTCAAAGCAGGATTACCCAAACTTGGATTAAATCTGTCAGAAGCTGAAGTAAAGCAGTTGATGGAGGTTGTATGTTCTAATTTAGAAGACTAGAACTATGTTACAGTACATTTTTGGGATCTTGTTCTTGTGACTTCCTTACATGCTTACCTTTTGACCTCTTCCAGGCTGATATTGATGGGAATGTATCCATTGACTATGTTGAGTTCATCACTGCCACAATGCATAGACACAAGCTCGAAAGAGAAGAGCATTTGTTTAATGCATTCCAGTACTTCGATAAAGATAACCGCGGGTGAGTACGTACTTCAAATTGACATCGCAACGGCAAACAACTACATTTTTGTCCATCAAAACTTGTCTAAACTATTGGTTATATTACTATTACTGGTTTACATTTATTAGCACCAATTCCTACCAAATTATGTATCGTGCGTAAATCTGTTCTGTTTAACATGGAGGATTACCTTGATATTATGCAGCTTCATCACAAGAGATGAGCTAGAGTCGGCTTTGATCGAGCATGAGATGGGTGACACGAGTACGATAAAGGAGATCATATCAGAAGTTGACACGGACAATGTAAGCTGCTTACACTATTGTCTTTTCAGCTGCGCTGTGTTTATTCATTCTTGATGTTTGTCATTTGCCTGTCCTTCCATATTCTTGATGTTGGTGAGTTGGTCACTTGCCTGTCCCAGAATGGGAGGATTAACTATGAGGAATTTTGCGTTATGATGAGAGGAGGGATGCAGCTACCGATGAGGCGTAAGTAGCCTGTTCACTTGGTAGAAACTATGATCTCTTTTTTCGTCATGGTTGGTACTTGGTAGCTGGATAAAGGCTTACAATGGACTTTGCTTTTGCATTGTTGAGAGACGATTGTGTGTATCTTTTTTTTTTTTGCTCTTGTTTGTTGCCTTATAGTATCTTGAACGTCCATTACTTTCTTCTTTAAGTTTGTTTATGCAAATACATCTAATGAAAAGTGCATTTTGCCTCTCAAGCTTTCAATTACATTATTAATAATGGGAAAAGATCTGTTTCAGTCGTTGGACAGCCGAAATTCCTATGTAATTACGCTGCTAAAACTGCTCAGTGGTCCTGCAGTGCTGTTCCCTCACCATACTCAAGAATAGAAGCTGTATTTTATTCTGATTCTAACTTTAAAATAGCATTCGTCTGTATTTTCAAAAAATGTAATATGACGTTAATATAGTTTCTGTTACATTCTCAGCAATATAGCATATGAAATCATTTCAAGATACATATCCGACGTATATAATTTTTACTGTACTGTATATTCATATCTAGCTAGAGGCCGCGAATCTTTTTGGAGTGTTGAAGGTAGTTTTTTTTTTACAAAATAGAATAGTATCGATAACTTAAAGGTGTGTGGACATAACAAAGCCTTTTTTCCAAGAAAAAAAGGGTACACATATGGAGATCCGGCCCAAAGCCCTAATACACCATACTGCCTGGAATACTCTTTAATTACTTCTACTTGATTTGGTCGCTAATGCTGCAGTTTCTCGAAATGGAGCACCCAGACCAGGGTTCTACGTAGAGCTTTACCGCCCCTTAGCTTAACCCGTTGTTTTCCACATGATGAAATATACGAGATCGAGGAATACCGGCAAAAAGAAAATATGAAGAAAAAAATACAAGTACGTATGGAGACCTAAAGCCCAAATACACCATACTATCTAGAATACTCTTTAATTACTTCTACTTGTTTTGATCGCTAATGTTGCAGTTTCTTGACAGGTGTTGTTACAGCGATAGAGGTGTGGCTTCCTAGTGCCCACATGGACTTCCGGTCGTGGCCTCCAGCGGCGGTGAGGTAGAGGTGAGGCTGTCTGCATCCTCTATATTCTTCCTCTAAAAAGAATATTCATGCCTGGTCATCGAGATTCTCTCCTTTGTATCCAGTTTCTCCGCACCCGTTCATCCTCTATATCTCTACTCTATATCAACTACCTATCCACAGGTCCCACACATCAGGTTTCTTTATTCTTTCTCCTTCCCTCTCCGCCGCTCCCTCCCTCTCCCTCCCTCCCCGTGCCATTCGTGCTCGCTGCGCCCTGGTGCGCCGCCGCCGCCGCCATCCCCCTCCATCTCCTCTGCTCGTGCACGCCCCGTGGCTGATGCGCGCCTGGCCCCATACCAATGCCGGCGCCCGCCATGTCAAGAGCTGCACGGCGGCGGAGCGTGGCCGCGGGCCCTCCCTGTTAGATTCAAAACTTCTAGGGTTCTGTACAAGGATCAATCTAGCCATACAAATCGGGTATGGGGAACATTCTGAGTAGAATGCAAGTGGTTCATCTTTGATCTACTACAAGAGAGAGAGAGAGAGACAGAGGGGAAGGGAAAGAGGCGCAGACCATCGGCGGCATGTTGCGCGGAGGCTGGCGGCGAAGAAGTCGTGGTTGCGGAGAAGCGGGATTTACTTACACGTTGGTGCATTTATTTATAGAGATTTGAATTCTAATCAAATTCATTCAAAAACATATTCATAATGGATTCTGAAAAAGTTAGAAGAAAACATTCTAGTCTTCACTGTTCATTAGGCCCAAGAGCCAAATCGGCCCATGCCCAAAACGCACAGCGGCTTCCCCGCGCGCCCAGGCCGCAACCTAGACCTGGGCCCCGTTTTCGGCCTGGCGCGGGTTGCCGCCTGGGCCGTTTCTGGCCCGTCGGCCGGCGGAGAGCCGCCGACCGTCGAATGCAATCCGACGGCTCCCCGTCCCTTGCGGCCGAACAAAAAACGGCGACGGGTCGCTGGCCCCCAAACCCTAGGCCATTTCATCGCTCTCTCCCCCGCGTTCTACGGATCTGAGAGGCGGCCGGTCATGGCGACCGGGCCGAGGAAGAGAGCGGCGCGACGGCGCCCCTGCCGGCCCCCTCGCCGGCGCGCACACTCAACCGAGTGGGAGCGCGCCGCCATCGAGCGGGCTAACGGTGGTGCCCGAGCCGCGCACCGGTTCTGTATGGCGGCCGTAGCGGCGGCCAAGGAGGTAAGGCCATCCCCGGTGTTCTTTTCTTGGTTCTGCGTGTGTTCTTAGGGTTAGGGTTTCTTCGATTTTCTTTCGATTTGAGATTGATTTCTCCTCGGTTTCTTCTTTTTCTTCCCCAAAACCCCGATCTATGCACTAGATCGGCTGATACCAATGTTAGATTCAAAACATCTAGGGTTTTGTACAAGGATCAATCTAGCCATACAAATCGGGTATGGGGAACATTCTGAGTAGAATGCAAGTGGTTCATCTTTGGTCTACTACAAGAGAGAGAGAGAGAGAGAGAGAGAGAGGGGAAGGGAAAGAGGCGCAGACCATCGGCGGCGTGTTGCGCGGAGGCTGGCGGCGAAGAAGTCGTGGTCGCGGAGAAGCGGGTCCGGCAGCGGAGATGGTCATCGTGGTGGAGGAGGAGGCGCTGGTGGCGCTTCCCGTTGGCCACGCGCAACCCGAGATCAGATCGGGATGTGGGAGAGGGTTGTGGCGGCGGTGAACATCATGTCATGTGCCCTGGACCCTCTCCCATTCTATATAGCGCGGGCGACGGGGGCCCACCAGCCATATTTGACTAGACGCCCCCGATTAGGACGTAATCAAGGGGATCGGCCCGATCTTTGGATCGGGCCCCTGGAGATCAATTCCAACACTCCCCTCCCACCTCTCCGCAGCTCCCGTCCTCGCACCGGCCACCCACGCCCAGCCGCGTGCGCTGGTTGCCGCACGGTGGCCATGGCGGCGGCGGACGCGAGGCCTGGAGCTCGGCCTGAGCGCGGCCTCGAGCTCGGCGGGCCCACGGCGGGCGGCGCGGATTGCCACGGCGGGCCGCACGGGCGGCCGAGCGGTGCGGATGACCGGCGGCCCCTTGCCCCCTTCCTCTCCATCCTCGACGGGCGTGGGGGGCCGAGCGCGAGCTGCACGGCGGAGGCGGAGGTGCGCGCGGTGGAGCAGGGGAGCACCAGCTCACGCCCGCCGGCCACGGCGGGGCTGGCCCGCGCCGCGGAGCTCCACTCCGCTCCTCCTCCGGCCTCGATTTGTGCGGAGCAGCGGCAGTAACGGGCCTCCCTCTCCTCCTTGGCCCCCTTCTCTCCATCCTCACCGGCCAGAACGTCACCGGCGTCCACCCACGCCGGATCCAAGCGCCGCCGGCACTCCGTCCCATCCCTCCCTCTCCGCGGCGGTGGGCGAGCGCGGAGCGCCTCCTCCCCGGGCGGCGGCCTTGGGCGAGCGGCCCTCCCCTGCTCCCTCGGCACGGCCCTCCCCTGGCCCCTGCGGCGGTTGTGGGCGAGAGCGGCGCCTCCTCTCGAGCGCCGGCGCGGGTGGCCAGCGGCGCGCAGGCCGAGGGGGCGCGGGTGGCCGACGGCGGAGCTCGCGGCGGATGGGGTGGCCGACAGCAGACGGCAGGGCACCGGAGGCGAAGCATGAGGCAGCAACGACCAGGCGGGCCCCGCGCCACGTTCACATTTGGTGTTGCCGGCGTGGGGGCAGCGTACGCCCGCTATTGCGCTAGATTTGGCGGCCTCCGGGACGTAGCGGGACCTGTACAGGACCCCGGTGCAACGCATGGTTCCGCTATCCGCTTCCTTCAGGGAGCGGTAGCGGCCCCCGTGTGGACAGCCTGAGGTGGAAGGAGGGCCGGCGGCGCCGCCCGTGTCGCCTGAGTGGGGCGACACGGGGGCTGCATTTCACTGGGTTAGGGTGCACTGGTGCAGTGTGCAGGTTATGCAGGACCGTACTCAACAATCGAAGTACTGCAGTGATCAAATCGTGCATTATTATGTGTATTCTGAACAAATATTATGATGGCTAACCCTTGTAACATGCCAAAGTTAAACACCAACAATCTCACGATAGATCACCCAGCAGCTCATCCTATATATCAAATCAAAAAGAGAAGAAAAGAAAAAGAAATAAAAAAGAAAACACTCAGCTCGATCAGGCCTACTACGTGTGATTCGCTGCAGGCCTCTGCACTAGTTATGCGGCGGTTCTACCTTCCAAACGATCCTAATAAATTTGCTCGGAAAAAAAAAACGATCCTAATAAATCTGATCAAGGCACTCATGCCGTCGCGTCGGCGTCCTCGGAAGCACCGGCCCCCGATGACGGCGCCGGAGCACCGGCACCCGGCCCGCCGTAGGCCCCGCCGAACGGCGCCGCGGCGCCGTACGACGGCGCGCCGGCGGCCGTGGCGGCGCCCGACTCCGACGGCGGCAGCGCGACCTCGGCGGACATGGAGCCCGAGGCCTCGTTGATGAGGTCCAGCGTGACGCGCAGGAGCTTCTCGAACTCGAAGCTCTTGGTGATGCAGGCGTTCTTGATGTCGCTGACGGGCGCGTCCTTGCAGGCGTCCTCGCAGGTGGAGGTGCCGCCGAGCGTGGAGGAGAGCCAGGTCTTGACCTCGAGGAACTTGGCGTCGGTGAGGTCGCGGGTGAGCGCGCTGAGGTGCGCCACGGCCTCCTCGATGTCCTCGGAGCAGGTGTCCAGGCACTTGTACAGGACGCTGTCCTTGATGCCGTTGAGCTCGCGGTGCGCGAACGCGGTCACCGTCATGCCCACCTCGGCGGTCACGTACACGGACAGCTCGGCCAGCCGACGCGGCGTCGCCGCCTGGCACTCGGGGTTGTCCTTGAGCGCCTGCAGGCACACCTTGGGGAACAGCGTCTTGTTGCACGCCTCCTGGAGGCTGCCGGCGTCCGGGGTGGTGCGCACGGCCGGCGCGGTGGACACGAGGAGGAGGAGGAAGAAGAGGTGCGCGACGACGGGGCGGGCCATGGCCATGGCGCGTCGCGGCGGGCCGGGGGTTCTTGCTTAGCTAGCTTGGACCTTGGAGGAGGTGATCGATCGATCTGAGAGGAATGGTGGCTCCTGCACGGGCTTGGCTTTTATAATTAGCCTCCGTGAGCTCTTGCAGGTGGCCGAGCGAGTTTCCCTCCATGGCCAGGGACCTGTTCTCTCCCCTGCAGCTGCAGGCATGGCTTGCCGCCGGTGTAGGGGAGTGGAATGTGCCTTCCGCGACAGATGTCGTGTCGTCGGTTGAAGATCTGTGGCTCAGAATCGATAGGCCAGGGGTTCTACATAATCGCCATTGCCAAATTGGGAGTGGCTTGCTATGCGCCGACCACAAGACCAAACTAAACGAAACTAACCTCTGTTCTTTGTTGTCACTGCTTAGCACATCTACAAAATCGTTTTGACCGTTATTACTTCTTACTAGTACTTCTCATATATGATATGAGAATTGAGCATTGCTCTTCTTTGAGAAACCCATAGAGTAACCACCGATGCTAGCTGATCCTCATCGAGTAATCTCCGAGCTATCCTAGTTGAGAAATCCGTCGAGTAATCTCTGATGCTAGTTGATATTGTTGAGTGATCTCCGAGTGATTTATGTTTTGGCAGATAAGTTATCACTAAAAGCCATTTTTATATCTTTTGTCAGCCTTGTAGCAAATTGACAGATTCTAGGTACTTTTGTTACACAAGTTTTAGCAACCTAGCTACAAGACAATGATCGATGTGCTCAGTAGAAAATTTATGGTAGAATGTTTTTGAATACTAGCTAGGCGTGAAAAAAGAGCGTAGGGAGATCACTAAGGAGATGGAGGATGGCATCAGAGCCTATATGTGTGTGTGGAGTCATGAAAGCACTTAAAAATTCACTAAAGGAGATAACAAGCGCATATCTGTTGTAAAGGAAAGGAAACACTAACTTCTAACTAAACTCTCTCAAGGAGCAAAGTTCATGTAGGATAATATAATTTATTAGAAAATATGTTTTCAAAAGTCCATTTCATATACATTGTAGATGACTTCTATGTAAGCACCGTCTAAGATGTATACAATTATCACAAACCAATTTTCCTTAAACAAACTGTCTACAACATATTAGACACAGTTTCTTTTTTCCTGTGATCCCATCTAAGATGTATGCAGCCATCAAAGACATTTACTTTGAAAACCATCTACAACACATTGCAAACTGTTTTTTTATGACAAACCATTTGATAGTTATATAATCATTGTACCAGTTTTTAAAAATCCATTTGTAATCCATAGAATATATTATTTTTTATCTTTTAATATTTTCAATAAAGTGAGTTTTTCGTTGATACTTGGCTGTAACAATCTACTTTTCATTTTGTGCAAGTAGATTAGAATTTATGTAAATTACATCGAATGGTCTGTTAATTAACTAAGGGAAATCATGTTTTCTAAATAAAATTGAACAAAAAATATATGTTAAAAATTATTTTTGTTGCACATACGCTGCTTGACCTGCTTGCATTTAAATTGAATCGAATGATCTATCAATTTGCCAAGGGAAATGAATTTAATTACTTTTTGAATTTGAATAGAATTTGAATTTGTATAAGTGTAGAAAGAGGAAGATTCCCTTAGAACTCATCCAAGCTTAGCCTTAGCCCATTTTGTTTCTCTATTATTCTTTCCTTCATATTAAGCACAAATGTTACATTGCTGATAGCATCCTACAAAAACCGGCCTTCCCTCCCTCCCTCTCTGCGTCAGTTATGACTAGGGCCCACACATCATTTCCTCCAACGGAACTTGTCCACAACTGTTTCCCACCTTGCACAGGCAAGACCAGCTCAGATTGTTTGGCGCACACACACTAAGATGCATATCTTAATTTAAGGCTTCTGTTTGGATACCGACAAGACCACCTCAGATTTTTTTGGCACGCACACCAAGATTCTTGTCTCAATCTAAGGCTTTGGTTTGGGTACTTTGTATCCCCCTCCGATCCATACGCATTGGGAGGGATTCAGGGGAACTAAGTCCATTTTCCAGTTCAATTCACAAGGATGTGGCCCACAATTATTCACATACCTTATATGTCCTTGATGTCTATATGACACATGGACGGTGCTAAAATAACATATGAGGAAAAATTGAAATGATATCAAAGGGATTTTACAACAATCATGACCAATTCATATGGCTGTCACTAAACTTTTAAAAATACGCAAGCTCTGACATATCCAACTCCATGGCTACTCCTTCCATATATACATGAGCTAATTAAGGGCTTGAGTTAGAAACTGTACTTCTAGTATGTGAAACTATAATTTATTAATGGGTTTATAAAAACAATAAAAAAAATAATTCCGGTATCAAATCTAAAAAATCTCAACAGGGCTTATGCCATAAATGTAGTTGTACAC
This sequence comes from Panicum virgatum, assembly GCF_016808335.1. Classification (NCBI taxonomy): domain Eukaryota; kingdom Viridiplantae; phylum Streptophyta; class Magnoliopsida; order Poales; family Poaceae; genus Panicum; species Panicum virgatum. The sequence goes on from NC_053146.1 coordinate 10,441,211, forward strand.
TCTAGGATTGTTCGCATTAATTATTTAAGCAATTCAAAGATATAGCATATCTTTGAAACTTTATAAATACCCCCAAAGCTCCCACCGGCACATAGATGTGTACAAAGGAAAAGGCGGTGGTTTCGGCGATCTTGTATTCCTACTTATGGCAGCCGATCCCTCTTGCCAAAAGGTGAGAAAGAGTAAATCTTAACTCAATCCTCTCTAGATTTATTCTCCATGTGTTTTCAAGGTTGTCATCATCTTGGTGTTTTTTATCGATGAAGGTTGTTCGTTCTTTAGACCGAAACAAGTCGAAGATCTGTACTCAATGCCACACCACTGTAACATCGCTTTGGCGCGATGGCCCTTTTGGTCGCAAGGTAAAGCCTAAATCCTATAATATCCTTATATAAAGTTTTATGAGTCTAGCGATGATGGTATTACCTTATATATTTATGAATGATTTCTTGTTTTGATATAATTGGCACACATAGTCTTTATGCAATGCCTGCGGGCTCCGCTACCGAAGGAAAGGGTTGGAGGCACAAGAGTTGGAAAGAGAGGAAGACAAGGGCCAGAATAAGAGGCGTATCAATCGAGTTCAGCACTCTAGGAAGGTAACTGAGTTCTATAAAAATGGTGACAATAGAAAGAAGAATTCAAAGAATAAGGATCCTAGGGAAGTGGGTGTGAGTACCATGCTGACGACAATAGATTGTGGAAATGAAGTGATGCTAAAACAAATCGAACAACATGGAGAAGAAGCTGTGAGGGGTGCCATCATACTTATGGACTTTTCTGGTGCCGCATTGAGTTAATAAGGAACAACTAGAGAAAGGGAATATGTGTTTGTTATGCCCGACTTTGCATGAAATCTGTCCCGAGCAAACTAGAAGCGATAATCCAGTATACATGTTCATGTTTCTTAAATATTGATCCTATTTGTTTAATTGTTGAAGCTTAATACATCTATGAGTGATAAAATGCACAAGTCCAAGGATCACTCTCAAATATTACCAGGTGCAAGTGTTTATGAATATGGCTCAATAGATTATGCATTTCGTGGCCAGTGTTATGATGTTGGATGTTTCAGCTAATGGCCAATGTTATGGATGTTGTTGCATGAATATACTTTAACTTCTTGTTGAGTCAACAAGCCACTACTGCTAAACTATTTACATATTTCTATTTCTTGGGATGAAATATTTGGCAATTTATTGTGCAAAATTATCCAATCCATCTTCATATAAAGTAAAAAAAAGCTAGACGGTAACATAAGATTTTTCTTTTTGCATTAACTAAATTAGTATTGTGCATCTAAACTTCTTGAAATTTATTTTGATGCTCTAAACTAAATTAGCATAATTAATTACTGTAAACTTATATATTTTCCTCACAATGCCATGCATTTGTTTTTTATATAACTATAAAAATATTTGTGAAGTATAATATCATATTGTTTTTTAGAGAGTACCTCAATCCTTTGAGTTTCTTATGCCATTAACATTATTAGGTGGAAAGACCAAATGTGTTCACTTATTGGTGCAATTGGCCAAACTATTCAAAATGCAGCATATTTACCAAAAAAAAAGTATTTATGTTTTTCAAGAAAATTGATCATGCTTAGTGAGATACAAAAATGACACATTTCTGCTACAAACATGTAAGTGGATACTTAAATGGGTCCAATCTGTCAATTTCATATGACAAACAATAATTTCTTCTTGAATGATTTCTTGGATAATACATAATCTCACCATTAGCTGAGAATGTTTTTAGAGGGTTTGAAAACTTGCATATGATTTTCATTGAATTTGCAATAGGTTGGATAGGTAAGAGTTTGCATGTGTTTCCACAGTACGGTCTGGGTATTTTTTATTCAAAGCAATAAATATTTTTGGTTCTTATTTTAAGGTTATTCGTACATAGAACTATTATTACTATCAGTGTTATCCTAAATATTTAATTGGACTAAATGGTCACCTACCGTTTAGCTATTTATTTGGGCTAAATGGCCATTTAAACGGACTAAATGATGATTAAATAGGATAAATGACTAATTAAATCGACACGGTAAACCATTGCGTATCGTGTACTCAGGCTAAATACCCATGTATGCAAAACAGTGATTATTATTATTATTATTATTATTATTATTATTATTATTATTATTATTATTATTATTATTATTATTATTATTATGCGTTGGCAATGCTTCTCTTGAATGAAAGGACAAGTCGGACAACTTACATACATGGCGCCTCCTGAAGTTTGGATGATGCTCAACGGAGGTCTGAGGTTAAGATGATGAAAGATGGTGATGCCGTAGTGTATGGACGAGGGTATTCTCTAGTTCTGCTAAGTCAGGTCGGTGTTGTGCGCGATGTCTCGACTCATCAAGTCTTGTTGTTTGTTGATGTTTTGTCACCAAGCTTACCAAGGGATATCCCGAGGTAGTAGATTAGGGTGGAGCGAGATTAGAAACTTGAAGGTGCGGTCAACACAACATCTAGACAACTTTGGGTCGCGGGATGCGTAATATCCTATTTTTGTTTAGTGATTTGTATTACCTGAAATTGTAGAATGTTGGTTACGCTTTGGAGTGGGGTCTTTGCCCGCCCTTATATACTCTGGAGGGGGAACAGGGTTATGTCACACCCTGAAATTATTGGATTTCAGGATATGATTAAAAATAAAAGTTAATCAACAATTTTCACATAATTTTAAAATTTTCCAAATATGTATTCTCTTTACAGGAAATTCAGTATAGAAAAAAATAACATAAGTAGTTATTTTCTAAATTAGACAAGGTTGTTTGGTTGTCTTGCATTCATACTGAATTGCGTTGTTTTATTTGCTTGAATTCAGTTGAGTTTAGATTCTCCAAAATTTAAATTCAAGTGAATGTGCTTGTTTCTTATTTCAAAAACATTTTCTTTTCCCTCTCCCCCCTTTTCCCTTCTTTTGGCCCAGCCCAAATACCTCTTCTCCCTCACCCTTTTCTTTTCTTGAAGTTTTTTCATTTTTATATTTTTTTAAAATTAAAATTTCAAAAATATATGTCCGTTTTCAAATATTTCAAAAATATACCCCGGTCGCCCTCCCATAGGGCGACAGGCCCAAAGTGTAATTTTTTTTTCTTCAAATTTGCAACGAAGTCCCTGAAGAAAAAAAAGGGGGGACCTGTCGCCCCCCCAACGGGCGACAGGGGCCTGTCGCCCACCCCTGGGGCGACAGGCCCCTGTCGCCCGTTGGGGGGGCGACAGGCCCCCCCTTTTTTTCCAGGGACTTTTATTTTTTCAGGGACCTATTTTGAGCTATTCGAGCGTGTATTCGTCATCATCGTCGGCAAGATCTCGGCCGCTAACTCCTACCGCACGTAACTTGTCCTTCATTAAATCACGGGAAAAAATCGCAAGAACTTCCCTTATTTCACGAGCATTATGGAACCCACAAACATAATAAGTTCACATCAATAATATCTATAGAAACAAATGACAAGTAACCAACCACAATCATAAACATCGGATACAAATAAGCGGTCCACAGCTATCTCATTACAAATAAACATCAGATACATCCAACCACCCCTAGGGCGTCGGACCCTCTTAGCCCTCTGCTGGGCACGGACATGTCCCTCGGAGTAGGTGAGAACATCCGGAGACCTCACCTGTCGCTCAGGACGCGCAAGGGGCTGCGGTGTCTGCTGCTGAGAGATCCCAATTGGTCTCTCTTCGAATACTCGGAGTTCCTTGATCTGCACAATGTTGGATATCATTTTGTGTCTTCTCCCGGATTTGAACAAGAATGGCCAGAGGCCACCCACGCTCTAGAGCTGCTTGCATGTACTTCTGCCAGTCATCAGTGCTGTGTATCATCATTAATTCCCATAATTCACTTTCTACCTCCCAATTAACAAGAGACTGGACAGTGATCACATGTGTCAACGGATCAACATGGAACCCACGCTGCAGCCACTTACATATGGAACCAAAACTCATTTCCAGAGGTTTATCTATGCCGCTAGATGTGCGCTTAAAGGCAGAAAGATCTACTCCATTTGGCCCATACATAACATTGTATTCACCATAAAATACTTGAAACTGCATCTTGCTCGACATATCTGTATATCACATAATACTTATCGAGTTATACTCTTTACTTCACTACCTTATTCAATAATCCGTAAAAACTAAGTATGAAATTCAATTACAACATATAAGTATTCATAACTACGTGATGACACTCAAATTCTATACTGCATAAATGGTTCTACTAATTTTCTAAACTAATTTACTACTACGTAACTACAAACTAAAGTATCATTAAACTCCTACTTAAATGGTTCTACTATAGCACTAATTAAATCAAATTACTCATATTAAAATACGTAGTACTTAAATATAATAATATTTAAACTAAATGTACTAACCTGCAGATCACAAGTGCTGAATCCGGCAGTGCTTCGCCGCTTTCCTTCTCCTCACTTCTCTCTTTTTTTCTGGATTTTTAGTGTAATTTTCGGGCTCAAATGAGGAGGGAAGGGGAGGGCTTTAGCTTATATAGGGGGTACCCCCGGTCGCCCACGGGGGGGCGACAGGCCCCCCTGTCGCCCGCGGGGGGGGGGCGACAGGCCCCCTGCCGCGCCCGTGGGCTGGGCCCAGAGGCGGTTGCCCGTGGGCTGGGCGACAGGCCCCTGTCGCCCCCCAACGGGCGACAGGTTTTTTTTTCCAGGGACCTCATTGCGAATTTGAAAAAAAAATTCACTTAAGGTCTGTCGCCCTATGGGAGGGCGACCGAGGGTATTTTTGAAATATTTCAAAACGGACATATATTTTTGAAATTTTAATTTTCAAAAAATATAAAAATGAAAAAAGTTCTCTTTTCTTCTTTTCTCCCCGCTCGGCCCAATCTCGCCGGCCCAGCTCCTTCCTCCTTCCGGCCCAATCCGGCGCCCCTCCCCCTCTCCTCTCTATATCGCTGCCAGGCGGGTCCCGCCAGTCGGACCCGTCTCTGAGCTCGAACCAGGCTCGGACTCGACCCGAGTCCGGCCGGCGCACAGCACCTCCCAGTGCCCGACCCGCACGCCGAGGCCACCCCTCCGCCTCATAAATAGCGTCACAGCCTCCCTTCTTGACCCCCCCCCACCTGACGCCGCCGTCTCTGCCTTTCCCCAAAACCACCTCTGCCACCTGGAGCTCGAGAGCTCGGTGCCGCTGCCGAACTGCTGCCCCGCTGCCTCCCCGACGCCTTCAACCACCGCCGAAGCTCCACCGGAGGGTGAGCACCGCCCCGGTCCTCTCTTCCTCCCTTTTCTCCCTCTGTTCCGCTCGGGATAGCTCTCCAGAGCAAGCTATCCATGCGCCGCCGCGGAACACCTCGCCTTGCTCGTCGAAGCCCCTCGTAGACCCCGTATTCGCGTTCTCTGTTGCCTACGCTCGCTCTCAGGGTAATCCCCGTGCAAATCCACCCCTGGACGGCCATTTTCGGCCGACACCGGCGAGCCGCCGCCGCTCATCGCCGAGCGCCACCGTCGATCGCGCCCAGCGCCGCCGCGGCACTGCCCGATCCATCCTGAGCCACCCGATCCGAAATCAACGATCCAGATCTGATCTGACCGGAGTCAACAGAATCTTTATGCCGGTCAACCCCAGCCGTTTTGCAAAAGAGATCCTCGGTTTCCTGGAAATCCACCCGCAGTACACATCAGTTCAAAACTAATTACAAAACAACCTGTTTTCTTCTATTTTAGCCCCTGTATTTTTTATAAATTCAACTCTCCATCCAGGAGCTCAAGTTTTGCAAGCTAACCACTAAAGTTAAGGTTTAATTATGTTTTAGTCCTCAATTTCTTCACCCAGAGCCCTTTTTCTTTCAAATCTTTCGCAGTTAAACCCCTGGAACACCGTTTCAGCCATAACTTAATAATTTTAACTATGTTTTCATCAATTCTTGCGCTCACGTGATCCTTGCAACGTGCACAATAGCTTTACTACCTTGTTATCCTCTGTGAGCACAGTTTGCTGTGTCTTGCAAATCTTTTTTGCTAGCCCCTAAAATCTATAGTTAATCACGTATAGGTCCCTGCAGCCTTGTTTTATCCATAGTTTCCACGTTTTAGCTCCGTTTCAACCCGTTTTTGTTGCATTAGTCTTCTGACAAGCTAAACTATCGTTTAGTATGGTTGTTGTGGTGTAGTTTTTGTTTTAAAATTAAATATAAATTTAATTTGATCAATGTTTCATCATCTAGTAGTTTTCTAAATAAAATCTATTTATGTATTCACCTTGAGTTTTCATAGTTAATGCTAATTTGATTAATACCAACTTAAATATGTTTCCAATTATAATTTATTAGTTCAACATGAATCATGAAGTTTTGCATTTAGATGCTCTCACATATATATCCTCTAATTAATTGTTTAGTTAGTGTACTTTCTACATAGACAATTATATATATAATTTGACTAATTTTTACTTTGATTTTATAAATGCAAATATAATGTGAGATAATCAAGGGTTTTTCTTTTAAATGTCCTTCACATGTGGTTTCTAGTTAAATGGTAACACAAATCTTCTAATAACTATTTCTTTTCCACTCTAGCTTCGTTTTTCGCATTTCTTGCGTTCTCGTAACCGTAGCAGCGAGCCTTATCCTTTAGTGCGTTCTTTTAAAGTCTTTCTTTGTTTTGGTGTACTGTTCTTAGTTGTTCTTGTTGTTTGCTTTGTATGGTTGCTCGAAGATTGCTTCGAGTAGAAGGATCGTTGTTTGAAGCTTGAAGAATCAAAACGCTTTGTATTAGCAAGAGCTGAAGAGTAGTAAGAATAGTTTTTGTTGGAAAAAGGCAAGTGATCCTAACCATACTTCTGTCTATGCTTATTTATAAGAATATTTTATTTAATTGGAACATGGAGAACTACTCAAGAAAATAGTACAATCACAATACCAAATGGGCTCTGGTCTTGGCTAATTAATTAGAGACTCTAGCTTGTGACAGTCTTACTGAAAGGGCAAGAGGGGATGCATCAACGTGGTATAGCTCGGTCCACTTGGGGTAACTGCCTTTGCTAAGGAGCTGACCATTAGGGAGGGTTATGACCATTAAGAAGGTGTGAGAAGTTTTTCGAAGATGATGTTGAGTTCTAGGCGTACGCGACCCCCGGTCGATTGCTTGTGAAGTTTGAAGCCTTTGTTTCCAGGATAAGATGTATAACTCTGATAGTCTTTTAATCATTGTTTAATTCTCTCTTTCGTGATACTATTACCGATCATTCATTTATAATGTCACTATATGTATGAAATTTGATTCTGGCATACATATGGTTATGCATTCGGTTTTGTCCTTAAAACCGAGTGTGACAGGTTACATGTATCCTAGCTTGATACGAGCTTAGCAGTCCAACCTAAACACTATCCGGGTAGTTTCATTTTGTACTAAATAGTCCTACTTGTATTCGAGTAGGTTACAACAGGTTTAATGTATATGACATGGCCTATCCCTATTACAACAAGATCCATGCTACATAAGCATTCTCATGACCTCAGATCTAACACTATTGGCCGAGGGCGTTGTTGCAATTTGTGAGGTCCGATATTCCCCGAGTGACAGGTTCTTGTAGTCATAATGCGCCGAGATCGATGGCCCCATCTGCGGATCATAGGAATCTTGCATACTTGTGGATAGTAGAATCTTTGGCCCTATCCGTACTCCTTGCTGCCACATACAAGGTATGGGTTTGGACCACACCATAGGTATAATAACCATAGGCTTCCTCGAAACTCATGTGTGATATGGATATATAGTCCGTGCTGCTCGGTAGTGTCTGCTCGAGACCAATGCAGGTTTGGTACTCCTCCCTCGAGGGCAAGTAAGTGATCTTGGAGCCCTCAACTATACCAACATGCATAGCGATGCGTGTAACTAAAGAGGTTATGTCGATGGGCTCTTCCCAAGATCATTTTGCCAATGATACACCATGCTCATGGTAGGGGAGATCTTTACCTTGCTAGCTAGAGCATAGAGGCATTATAGCTCAGGGTCCGTTTAGTTCCCAAAAATTTTCACCCAAAAACTTTCACTTTCCCTTTAAACACATGTATGAAGCATTAAATATAATTAAATAACAAAACTAATTACACAGTTTGGATGTACACGACGAGACGAATCTTTTGAGCCTAATTAGGGCATGATTAGCCATAAATGCTACAGTAACCCCACATGTGCTAATGATGCGGTCAAAGGCCTCAAAAGATTCGTCTTGTGGTTTCCAAGTGAGTTCTAAAATTAGTTTTTTAATTAGTGTTCGAAAAGCCCTCCCGACATCTGGTCAAACATTGATGGGACACCCAAAAATTTTCGTTTTTGGAACTAAACGCACCCTCAGGAGAGCTAGAGAGACACAAATCAGCGCAAGGATGAACAACCATGCAAAGCTACTCCACCAAACACTACGGTCGGTGTGGTCCTTAATAAGGGTATTGGGATCAATCAGGTAACTTTTATGGAAACCAAAGGCTACGCTGAGCCTTTTCGTACTCACGACAAATTGTTCACTGAAGAAACGAAGAATTCATTTAAGAAGCACTAAAGTTTTTTAGTCTTAACTAAACTTTAGCCCACCATATTAGCACTCTCATTTAGATGAGTTTTTGCTAAAATTTAGCAATTTCACCTATTTGCACTTGGATTGAAACAGACCTAGTCTCGATGATAAGTCTAATTTTCCGAACTTTTAAAGGGCTTGATAAGTTAAGATCCCATTTGGATTCAACTGCTAATGGGTGAAAGTACCATTTCATCGAGATGGGTGGCTAAAATTTAGCTGAAATTCAAGAACTTTAGCATGTGTAGGAGTCTGTAAAATTTAGCAAATCCCTTTTATTTACGCCGCGACACACTTTCCTTTGGTGCCCGTAGCAGCAGCTATCGGGAGGTGGCTGCACACGAGCGCAACGGAACGAGAACCAAACCGGCAAACGGAAGCCCATCTCCTTCCCCAACCTCCCACCTTGTTTACTGCCGCTGCCGCCCGCCGCGGCGGCTCGCCACCACTCCCAGATCTTCCTCCCGCCGCCCCAAAAACAGCGCCCACCAAAACCCTACCCCCGCCCGCCATCTTTCGCGGCGTCCGCCCCCCGTAGTTCGCGGCGTCCGCCCCCGCCCCCGCCCCGCTGCCTCGGAGCGCCGCCGCCGGACTAAACCCTAGCGCCGCCGCCTCCGCCCCCGCCATGGCCGGCCCGTCCGGCGCCTCCTCCTCGCGCGGCGGCGTCGGGCTCGACCGCTTCTACAGCCCGCCCCACGTGCGCCGCCAGCAGCAGGAGGATCAGCTGCAGCGGCTCAAGGGCCAGCGCCCCTCGTCCCCAGCGGCGGTGGCGCTCACGCCCAGGGCCGCCAGTCAGAAGCCGCCGCCGCCTGGGGCCGCGGAGCCGGCCGCCCCGCCTCCAAAGGAGGCCGAGAGGCGGCCCGACGCGCCCTCCAAGCCGTCCGTGTCGGCGCACGCTGGCAAGGCGGCGGCCGATGCGGGCGTGGCCCCGTCGCCGGCGCGGCCGATGGATGAGGCCGGGAATCTCGAGAGGTTCCTCAGCTCCACCACGCCGTCCGTGCCCATGCAGTACTTGCCCAAGGTCAGGCTCGTCAGAATTTTTATTTCCCCTCTTTGTGCAATAGTTTCGTGCCTGCCTTTTGCTCCTGCCGATTGGAGTTCTCGATGCTTCCGATGACTGTGCTGCGAGATGTTTCTGGGACGGACATGTAGCGGTCCTGCTGCAGATTGTTTTTTTTTTGGAAAAAGGAAGCTTTATTGATCTTAGACAATTACATCAAGATGATACAATTATATAAGATTCATCCCGGCCTCTGCATAACTAAGATTGTTAGATTTGATTCGTATTGCTGTTTCGATTGGGGAAAGTTTAGGACCCGTGCGTGTGAAGGGACTCTGCATTTCTCTCGTGCCAAGTTATGCTTGCAATGAATTTCACTTCCACCTGGTGAAAGAGTTGCGTACTTGCTTTTGCTGTCACCGACTCACCGATTGATGTGCCTGTTAAATTATTTGCCTGAGGAACGGTGGTATAAGTATATATGGTTCGTGTTTCTTTTATGGATCAGGAAAGATTGGGACCCATAGCTGTGAAGGAATTTCATCTATCTCTAGCTTAAAGCAGCACTCCTGCATTTCTAGCAAATTTGACACAGTGCTGCTGCAGTATCCTCGTGTTGCAATTAGAAAAGTAAATATAAGACTACAATTAATCTTCTTTTAGACTACCACATTGGCAATAAAATGTGCTGAAGTGTTGTTGCTGTTGGTAATTATTTGAGCAGTTTATTGGAAATTTGAAAGTTTTGCCAGAGCAACAGATCAGAATTGCTACTTTAAGTACAGAAAGATGACTGCTTTTTTAAAGGGGTTGGGATGAGTTCCCTATGGTGGTCTTTGGTCTTGTGAGTCGGCCAATCTAGGTCAGTAGTAGCCGGGTGGGAACAACTTAGTGCCAACAGAATCTAGTCAGTATCATTGTTTATGTTCAGGCCAGCAGTCTTGTTTTCAGGAGAGGTACAGTTTCTATTATAATAATAAAACATCTTATATGAGGACTGAGGACGATTGAAGAATATGTTCATTTTGTCATTCAGTTTCAGATATTTGTGTTTGTTTGTGCTAATGGATTATGCATTTATCCAGACAAGCATGAGGGGGTGGAGGAATTGTGATGCTACAAGTTCACCACCATATTTTTGCCTTGGTGATCTCTGGGAGGCTTTCAAGGAGTGGAGCTTTTACGGGGCTGGTGTTCCCCTTGTGTTAAATGGTAGCGACTCTGTGATTCAGTATTATGTGCCATACCTTTCTGCTATACAGCTGTATGCAGACCCTTCAAAGGTTTCAGCGAGGATCAGGTAAGATAGCATTTAAGATCAACCTTCTTCCTTTTCTTTGGCTTTATGTTGCTTATTTTGCCAGTTGTCAAATTTCTGTTCTTCAATGACTTCGCTGATATAAATGCAAAATAGAAGTAAAAAAAAATCATGGTTCCTGAGTCCTTGTAATTGATATGCAAACTCTGAAGCTTCATATGTTGCTCTTCTGTAACGATGGGACTGAAGATCTTTTATTGCTATGCATTGTGCTGTTACCTTTCAGACCACCTTGACTGCCAAATCAATCCCATCCAAAAGCTCTGCCCATAAACCTTGAATGCTTCATTTTTTGTTGTGGCTAGATGTTAAAATTTGAGGGTCAATGAAACATATTTGTTTATATATGTTCATCTTGCATCTATTTAAAGTTTTGAATATTACTCCAGAACAAAGTCTTTGTAGTAGATTATTTGTAAGCTTATTGAATTTGAAATGGATCCTAAATGGAGGCATGGTTTATACTAAACTCTACAGGATCAGCGATTCAGTTTTCTTTGTGATGGAGTCTAGAAGTTCCTGTTGATAAATGATATTAGCTATTTTTTTGTTTATATGATTAACTCATATTGATGGTATCAATATAAATAAAGATGCATCGTGTCTATTGAGCATTTGAAGCTTATTTCATACTTGAGGTTGTAATTATTTGAGTTAGAATTTATGAGTTGAGTGTTTCCCCAGTTCGTCTCCTAAGGTATTTTGTTGTTCGTTTGTGTAGTCTATTTGTTTGTTGTTCGTTTGTGTGTTCTATTTTTTGACTGCTTGGAGAAAGCCATGAATTTGGTTTAATCACTAATAGAAATTGGGGTGCTGAGATTCTACTCATGGATTCACTTCATGTATGTATCTGTGAATAATCTTCTTGTATTGTGGAGTTACTTCTTAGTTTTATTTTGTAATGGATGATTCGTTTGTTGGTCAAGTTTTTGTTTAACCTTACTGATCTTGTCATGTTCACCTTGGTCATCCAAAATGATTCTGGGACTTGTCAGGTTTTTCTGATCTTGTCACGTTTAGCTTGGTCATCCAACATGATTTGTGGACTGATGATTGCCATAGCAATGCAATGGGAGCAAGCTCCCCCTCCCCCTCCCCCTCCCAGTCAAAAACACTTGTGAATAGTTTAACTGTGCCAGTAGCTATTATATTTCATGTCGGCATTGGGTGCCTTATTATAGACATTTTCCTCACAACAAGTGTTAATGGAACATATTAGAACAAAAGGTATTCACTCCGTTTTAGATGTCAAGATAGATGTCCTTAGGCCCTCAATCTTATTAGTTTGCTGGGAAGAAAATGGAGTTATCAAAACTACCATAGGATATATTAATCACCAATGCCTGCCTAAAAGTTATCATGTTCATGTTGTTGAAAATTTGGGGATAGAAACTTAATCCATTGTATATAAGTTAATTTGAGTGCTCATATAATTTGGGTATACGTATATGAGTTAGTCCTTTTGCTTGGTTTTCATATTCCAATGAAAATGCACCTTTTCTAGTATTTTCAAGAAATAGTTCCTTCTTCCTGTATACGTGGTGTAGCGGTGTATTTTCTCTAGAATTACTGCTTACAAATCATTATATTTACAAGTTAGCTGTGCAATATTAGCTGCTTTGGAACATTGTTCCACATAAGGTAATAAAAATAAGCAAATAAAAGAAATCATTACTTCTCAAAATGCCATGTTTGCTGTCTTTTTAGCTTCTGCGAATTTCATAGTTCATAACATTCTCTTAGTTAATTTTCTCGCTTACTTAAGGCATCCTTGGGAGGAAAGTGACGGGGAATCTATGGATACTAGCAGCGAAGGCAGCAGTGAAACTGATGTTGACCGGTTAAGAGGTTCTCTGGAAGCAACATGTCGATTGGAGGGTGGTTTCCAAAGGGATGATGCTGAAATGCACTCACCGTCCAGTCGTCCAATATTTGAGTATGTCGAGACGGATCCACCATTTGGTAGAGAGCCTTTAACAGATAAGGCAAGTCTTCCTTTTCATATGTGAAATGAAAGTCAACTATGCATATCATATATGTACCTGTTTGTTGATGCTTTACATTAAATGTCACTTCAGGTATCAATTCTTGCAAGTAAATTTCCAGATTTGAAGACGTTCAGAAGTTGCGATCTGCTGCCAACCAGCTGGATGTCTGTTGCATGGTATGTCTGCAATGATCTTGATTCTCGTCATTTTCACTGATGTTCATAGTTTTTTTGAGATTTTCCATTTCTCATAGTAGTTTTTTTGAGATTTTCCATTTCTCATAGGACAAGTTTCCAACTACTTTATTTTAGGTTATCTAAATAGTTATTTCTCATCTCTGTATCTATACACTGTTCATTACAGTAACGATGGTTTCATGAGATTTAGTTCCACAGTTGCAGTTTTTATCTTATTCTATTTATCACCAATGGTGAAGTCCTATGAAAGATTACCATCCTTGATATAACCGGAATTGTCATACTTGCTGTGCTGGCTCAAACAGAGAATGCATTTCACGACGACTTAAACAGAGGATCGCTTGCAAAATTTGAGTTAAAGTACTTTCTGTAGAAGAGCAATACTTTAACGAAGTGTTGCTATGAATCTACATATTGGTTTCAACCTGGGGCATACAATTGCAGGTACCCCATATACAGAATCCCTACTGGACCAACACTCAAGGATCTAGATGCATGTTTCTTGACATTTCATTACTTATCAACACCTTCCAAGGGTAAGTACTGTCTTTATAGCTCTATGAAGCTCTTGTCTTTATCATGTTGTTGAATAACTAGATGCCTTTTTTTTTTGCAGATACTGATCCCAGGACACCAGCATGCCCGAGTTTCGGAGGGCTTAACCACTGTATGAACGCAGCTGGTAAGCTAACATTGCCTGTCTTCGGACTGGCATCCTACAAACTGCGGAGCTCTGTCTGGTCATCGAATAGGCCTGAGGAGCGGCAGCTTGCAGCCTCCCTCATGCAGGCGGCAGATGACTGGCTTCGTCATCGCCAAGTATACCATCACGACTTCCGGTTCTTTCTCACCCATTACAACACAGCATTGAGATGACATCATGACAAGAGATGCCTCGCCTCAAGCTGTAAATTGTTTTTAGTATTTTCTGTTGTTGGCTGAGACGGGCTACCTGTAACACTATGTTGTAACGTAGCGCTTACATCTCTGAACTTTTTTTTTTAATATGATTCAGTAGTTCAACGCCAGACAGCTAATTTGTAACGTCTCAAATAATTCTTTTGCTGTAGGTAAACTTTTGAGTGGACTAAACAACATAATGGAGACTTGTAAAACAGAAACTGGTGGTCATAAAGTTTAAATTTAAAGAATTGAGAACACCTAACTTGTCATCGTGTTTCATCTCGTGTTCTACATTTTCATCTGAGCTGGAGTTGGGGATTTGAGCGATGATTATTTTGTGTTCATCAAAAAATGGCCTACGTGTCAGGCAAAATCTAGCAAAAATTTTGAGGTCTTTCACGTTTTTCTGTATATTTGTGTCATTTCCCTTTCCTCCGATCGTGGGAGACTCAGTTTGACTGATGTAACACAGAAAATGGAGTAGGTTTTTACATTTGTATAATTATTCTGGCAAGATGTTACTAGATGTACATAGAAGACCACACCTGGCATCTTTGAAGTAATTGCCTTGTAGTTTCGGGAGAGTTATAGGTTTATGATACCAAGCGTCAATTCTACAGCTCCATCTTCTTTCTGCGAGACAGTTAAATGGTTGAGTAAACCAACAGACTAGCCAAATATTTGTCTATCTATATCCAAATCACCTTCTTCCTCCAATCCTCCTTCCCTTTCCGCTCGCTCGAGCCGGCCACCATCGGCGACCCAGGTCGCAAGCCCACCTTGGTAGGGAGGGGGGTGGCCCCGAGCCATGCCGGCAGGGGGAGGCGCGGCGGTGCCAAGCCTCGCTGGCAGGGAGTGGGGACGGCGCCGAGCTCCAACAAACTCTTTCTGCTTCCCTGAGTTCTCCTTCTCCCCAGTCCCCATCCATGGCGGAAGCTAGCCCTCCGCTCTTCGTCGTCCTATGTAAAATAGTCGTCCTATGTAAAATAGGCTGGCTCGCTAACTATCACTACTACAATTCTGGATTAAGCGAGACACTTTGAAAAGGTCTCTGAGGCGGGCATAAAAAATAACTGCCTCTGTTAATGCCCATCATTAATAGAGACGGTCATTTTTTATTAACTGAGACGGTTACAGAAACCGCCTCAGCAAATCGATTAACAGAGGCGGTCATGTGTAACGTGACCGCCTCAGTTAATTGGGGTATTTTCATAGGCGGTCATGTGTAATGTGACCGTCTCAATTAATGGGCCGAGCTCAATAAATAAAATCCTAACCCACCAAACACTCCACATTCTCTCTCTCTTCCCTCCCTCACTTCTCTCTGCACCGCGGCGGGCGCTCCCTCCCTCCTCTCCCTCCCTCTCGCGGGGAGGGCGGTCGGTGCCGGCCGGATCCGGAGGCGGCGGGCTCGGATTCGGCGGTGGCCCGGCTCAGACAGCGCACTCGCGCGGAGGAACAGCTACAGCGGCGGCCGCACGCATTTGAGCTGTGGACGCGGTGGCGGCGGGCGGACGCGGCGGCGACGGATCTGGTGGGTGCGCGTGGCAGCGGGCGCGGCGTCGGCGGGTGGACGCGGCGGCGCCGGATCTGGTGGGCGCCCGGGGGTTGCGGCACCCCGGCGACGAGGCTGCGGCGCGCGTGCGAGCTGTGGATGTGGCGGCGTCAGATCGGGTTGGGGCGCGACGGCGAGCGGATGCAGCGTGCGGCGGCCTGGGCAGCGCCCCCGGGTGGCAGCTGAGCCGGCGGCCGCGGCCGCAAGCAACAGCGGCGGCCGGTGGGCGATTGGCGCAGCTCACTCAGATGGGCTTGGCAGGCCCATGATGGGCTCAGTGAGCCCATGCCTTTTTTTTTTTGTATTTTGAGTTCCATTTTCGGAGGCAAGCGGGCAACCGCCTCTTAAAATGTCTCATTTTTAGAGATGATAGCTCAGAGGCGGTTGCCTCTGCCCGCCTCTGAAAATGGTTTTCAACCGCCTCTGTAAATAATAACGTAGTAGTGTGTGCAAAAAATCTGGGCAAACGGGATCCAACCGAGCCTCTTTCTTCCTCGCTATCTTCTCTCTCGCTATCCCATCGTGCTCGCTCTGTATCTTTGCCGAGCTTGCGCGGCTCGCCATCGCCCCACTCCCCCCCCCCCCCCCCCCGCGTGTCCCCTTCGCCTCGCCCTCCTCCCTCGCGCGCTCTTCTCCATGTCAGCAACTACCCACAAGTAGACGGCCGCCCCTGGCGCACCCTCCCGACGCCGGCGTCCCCTGGTGAAAAGGATGATGGGGAAGGACACCCTGCGCTGGGAAGCGACATCAGCTACTTGGGCTTGGCTCCATGGAGACGCCGGCGCCGGCGCCGGCGCCGGCGGAGGGGTCGATGACGCGGGGTCTACAACTGCTCAGCCTCCTGCTCCGGTGCATGGAGGCGGTGACCATGGACCAGCTGATGGAGGCGCGGGAGATCTAGGAGCACTAGTAGGAATGTAAATTTCCATGACAAATTAGTTTCGTCATAGTAGAAGCCAAATCCGACATAAATAAATTTTTGTGACGAATTTATGACGAATTTGCCTTTGTCAAAAATGGAGCATCAAGTTTGTTTCAATCTGGTTAAGACAATGACGACACGGGCAACTTATTGGGATGTGTTCCATAAACCTTTCCTTAGCAAATTCCATGAACTCTTTCACACCGTTGGTGTAAGCTGGTGTGAATTTTCTCCCATGGATCCAACTTCTATCCATCTTTTATATGTAGTCTACAAAACAGAT
Organism: Panicum virgatum; assembly: GCF_016808335.1. NCBI lineage: Eukaryota > Viridiplantae > Streptophyta > Magnoliopsida > Poales > Poaceae > Panicum > Panicum virgatum. Next base: position 10,457,962 of record NC_053146.1, read on the forward strand.
TTGAGATAAGTCATAATCAGATAGAGAGTAGTGATAGATAAGGATACTAATCACAAAATTTCAGAAAATTAACTATTAAGTTTCTTTAGCAGTAGAGACATAAATACTGAAAAATTCAACAAGCAGACTAATCCAAAAGTTCATTGGAGTTGACACACTACTATATTTCACAAAATTAGAAAAATATCTACTGAAATTGAAGAATAATATTGAAAATTCTAAAAGCCAGGATGTTGCTGCTGCTGCATAAATTGGAGTTGACATCTTGTATAATCATTGATACACAGCACCACTGATGATAAATGAAGCGCCACAAAAAAAAAAGAGGAACAAACCTCACCAAGAAAGGATGTAGCAATGGAGAGAGAGAGGGGAAGCTCTGCACCGAGCCTGCGAAGCCTCTGCTTTGGATCCCTTCGCCGTGGGGAGCAGCCAAGTGGGACAACACCGTGGGGAGCCAGATCCAGGAGCGGTCGCCGCCGCACCGGGGTGCTCCGCATCTGCCTTGGATGCCTTCGCAGTGGGGAGGAGCGGCCGAGGTCAAGGAGGCCCGCCGCCGCCGCCGCCAACGGGTTGGTCCGCCGGCGCCAACGTGGGGCAGACAGCCCGACAACACTTGTTGGATTCAGCACTTGTCTGACAGATTTTGTGTATTAAGGGTCAATCAATTAAGTACTCGTATAACACTAATGTATTTGCTAATGCTTACAAAAGGCAAGCATAGTCTAGTTGTTTGAGCGCTTGTTTCCATACGAGAGGTCATGTGTTCAAGCTTTGGTTTTGCGGTATTTTTGTTGTTTTGCCTTGCTTTGCCACCTGGACAGTCCACGGGTGCAGCCAAATATGACGAATATACAGAACGTCAGAGGAGGGTGATGTGGACGGCGGTATGTTTTGTGACGATATAAGGCGGTGACCTATGACGTTTTCAAAAAATTCGTCACAAATTCGTGGTGCCTACGCTCCATCAGTGCCAAACCATGACAAACAATAAAATTTTATCATAGATATGCATTGTTAAATGATGAAATTTTCAAACGTCATGGGGAGAACGTCATAGATAAGCACATTTCTAGTAGTGGCGGCAGAGGTCAAGAGGACAACGAAGAGCGGAGGGCGGCCGCGGCGAATAGTGCATTCGAATGGAGCGTATGGTGGTGAATAGTGCATCAAAAGAGCTCCGCATGGTGAATAGTGCACTAGGAGGTCGCATGGTGAATAGTGCATCAAAAGAGCTCGGCGTCAAAAAAATGCTTTCGACATTAAACAAAGCCCTTCCGAGAGGTCGCCCGAGAATCATAGGTTCGTGCTCATTCTTATCTCTCTTCTAGTAAAACTCAATCATGCCTCATGGAACTTTTATCTATTCTTGTATGCTCTAGTTTGAATGTGTGTCATGAAACACATTAATATGCTTTTTAAATTAAGCATGGTGCTTATGTTAAAATGTCTTCTTCAATTAGATGAGACATGGAGTTAAGTTTGATTGATGAATCTAGAGTCAATACTTTATATATATTGGTTGTATATGTGGACTAACCCTGCAGGACAATCTTCAAATCCAAATGGGTCAGGCATTGAGCTTAATTCAAATGAAGAGGTAAGTCGAGGTATTGGATTCATATTGTACAACATTCTCATGTTGATGCAACATCAATTCAGTCTTGCTTGAGTAAGTTTTATGGTGAGAGTATTAGTTCCAATAAATTTTAGGTGCCCCTTGGTTCTTAAAACCGGCAGATGCATTATTTTCTTTCCATCATTTTGTTCGAATACAGCATCAGGTACAACCACATTTGAGCATATTGGATAACATTATATTTTTCCTCTTTGTATATTTTATTTTTCTTCAATTTTTCTTTCCTTTTATTTTATTGTACCCTTCCTATTCTCGTTCCCATTTCATGCTCCTATTCGCTTTACATTTTATACTTGATTTTCATTTTTTCAATATATTTTTCTTTTAGCTTGTCCTTCTACTTTTTTTACTTGTTTCTATCCCTTTTCTTTCTCATTCTCTATTCTAACCTTCATATGGATAATATATGTCCAATTTGTAGTAAGCCTTTTCTTTCCTTGTAGATTATTTACTTATTTCCTATATTCTTCCCTATATAATACTCATATCATTGAATTTTATTTCATGTAATAATAATAAATTTATAATTAATTCTCAACAATAAATTTAATTTCTATTTTTGTCCAAGTTGTAGATGAAATTATTAACATGTAAGAATAATTTACTGACTATGCAAACTCTTTTGTTCGCAATGTAGTATCAATCGTTCACGATTTTAATTTATTTATTTGTTGTATATAGTTATTTGTTCGTGCATATATAATAATTTGTTCATGATGCCTAGTTTTATACTTTTATTATTCATCCTATATAATTAAACGTTCATGATGTTCATCATATGTTCTCTGGGTTTAATGTTTTGTTCGTAGAAAAATAAGTACTTATTCACAGTAGTCAATATGTTAAATATTTGTCTAAAAACAATTTTTAAAAAATCTCTAGATATAGTCAAATGTGATCTTATTTTGAAGATCTTGTTGCAAGAAACATGATGATGCAATCGGAACTTAATTTGGATATCTACTTTGGGATTTATGGAGTTTTTCATTCAAACTTGTTTGTATGTGGGTGATGTTGCGAACGGAGGCCTGACCGAGTGGTCAGGTGCTCTCAGTAGTACCCCTGCCTGCTGACCAGGTTCGAACCCCCTCGGGGGCGGATTTTCCGGTTGCGCAGTACGGTCGGTAGGGGCAAATAAAAATCTCTCTCGCTATGCTCGCCGCAAGGCTTGGCCCTCTGGGCATAGGCAAGGGTTTGAGAGATTTTTCCGTGGCCGGGGAGGGGTGGCCTGGGAGGGGTGGTAGGTGGGCATAGCGGCCGCCAGCGAGGTTGCCGGCGGCTAGGGTGGTGGTCGAGGCGGCGGATCTTAAGGTTCCGAGTTGCTGGGGGTAGGGCGGGCTCCATGGCCGCCGGACCTAGAGGAGGGGCTGAGGGCGACAGCATCCCGGCGGCGGTGGCGGTTGGACTGGCGGAGTGCGGGCGGCGCTGGAGCGCTGCCGACCGAGCAAGGGAGGAACCCCGGTGGGCGGTGGCCGACGGCGGGGGCGAGGAGAAGGCGGCAGCAGGAGCGGTGAGCAAGGTAGCGTCGGCAGCGGTGCCGCCAGAGATGGGGTAGCAGGATCGTGATAGAGGAGGAAGCAGGATCGGGATAGATTGTGAGTTGAGAGAACATATTCAGGTTTACTCTTATGCTTGTTTGATACTATTTATGGTCTAGTGACTTGCTTTGAATTTTAAGTTTTGATGTATGATTGTATTCCCGTATTCTGAACAAATCATTTTAAGTTGATGTATGGGTCAGTGGCAATGGCAGTGCAAGATTGCAAGATCCAACGAGGACTGACTGATCGATCCAAAAACTTTTGAAGATGTTGTGGGCATCTTATAGAGTTGATACTGCATGCTGACTGTCCTCAGTTTGGAAGGTCAACTTAGGAAAGAATATGGTGCCATGGTTACTTATGAATTGTGCATGAATCAATGATTACAGACCGAGGTCCATAATTCAGATTTACTTTTATGCTTGTCTGATACATTTTGGTATTAGCTAATATTCAACTGATATGTGCCCGTCTTCTCTTTTTCTGAACAAAGAATCTGATTTACTTGGTTTACCTAAGTAGAATTTATTGATTTCATACACCTATGAACGCCATATATAGAAAACTGAAGTTACTGTTTGTTGTTATGGTTTTTACTTTGAGCGCAAATGTTCCCTCTTTGCATTCGTGCCTCATAAACTGTAGAGTTTTAGGGAGGGTTGTCTGCTCGACTGGTCACTGGAGGCAGGTTTAGAGTGCTGCCTCCGTGAGGTCGTGAGTTTGACTCCGGCGGGCGGCAACATTTTAAGCCTTCTTAAAGGCTGGGGGCTCTCTCTCCACCCTTTATATTTAAACTGTAGAGTTTGTAAACAGTCTAATTGAAATTTTGGACTATGGAAAATACATGTAACATGAACAACGGTATAAGCACCTATATGTTCATGCACAATTCATGCACTTAATGACAGTGACCAACATCACGTAGAGTTTAAGCAAAAACAGTGTTTATGTTGGTCACTTTTCATTCATCACGTTGAATCCATCATGTTTATGTTGTGCAGTTTAAGCAAGAACACTGTTATTTACTTTGGTCATTTTACATTCTTCAAATCGAATCCATCATGTCTCAGGAGTTATTTTCAAGCTCATGATTAACACCCTTTATATATTTCTATGTTTCTCAATGTTTTAAATCGCGGGCTAAAGTATTTAGCGGAGATCTCACCAAAATGCTAAGCAAGCTATAGCAGCCGCTATAGCGGCGCTAAGCTCGTTTTCACGAAATATACAATTTAGGGTCAAGAAACAAGTGTTTAGTCACCCATTTTGTCATTTTTCAGGTGCAAATTACCAGCCCGTCACTAATACTCGGAGTATGGTGGCAACAAACCCGGAGTAACTAATACTCAGCAAGACTTACCCGACCAGTGGGTATAACTTAGCCCACATACCTAGACATGCATGGCTTTTGGTTGGTGGTTATTTTGCAGAAAAAACGACTAAAGCAATTCCTTACTTTCAGTATTTTAGCTCTAGATTCTATACAATTTACCTCTAATCTAATATTTGCATGAATCAACTATAGGAAACATGTTGGAGCAATCAAATAATAATTCCATGTGTTCATTGTCATATTTATACATATCCTCCTCATTCTATCATGAGACTACGATGCAGCAAAGAGATCAAGGCCCTCATGACCGCAAGACACGGCGAATCAATTCGATTTAACCTTGCAAGGTGGACCTAACCAACACGGCACGTAAAAGCCCCATCGGACCCCACGCACCGACCTTTCCCCTCCCCGCCTCGAACTACAGGAACCAGCCCAACGACATATGGTCAGCCAAGCTCAACGTGAGACCACCAAAAGTAAACATATACATCCCAATTCTCCGCGACTACTCGACTCGCCCCAGGAGTTGGGTGCGGGTTCCTGTACTTTCGAAGCAAAGCAGTACTCGGCTTACCGGTTTCGACTACCTCCTACTCCCGGCATGCTGTTAGTACAGCTCAATCCCCGATCAGCACTGCCGACAACGACCAGTCCTTAACCGACTCAGACGGGGCTAAGGCACCCAGGAACTCTGTCCTGCTGCCATACCTATCCATCATCATCACTCCCCGTCCGGTCTCCAATTTCCATTCATTCCACATCAAATTCAATACTCATGTACTGGAATATAAATATATCATATATCTCGTGAGTAACCGGAAATTACTCGACTTCTAAATATCCTATATCTCGCGAGTGACAAGAATCACTCATCTTCTATCGAGAACTATTAGCATAGCATTTCTATCGTCCCAAATATACTAGTATAACTCAAGGAACCTAAGGATCATGCATCTAGGGTTCAAGTCAATTCCTGAAACATAATGCACAAGTAGTAGAAACATATATAGATGTCATAATTTAAAAATATAGGACATGCACTGGGGCTTGCCTTGCGTCTGTTGCTCAGAACTGGGGTGAACTTGGCCTTGGGCCGGGGCCTCACGCCTTTCCTACTAATGGGCCTGCTCTAGCGGCTCCGGTGGCTCTGTAACCACCACGTACACCACCTCCTCTGCCGTGGCTGCTACACGTGTGCACATGCATATGACATGAGGAATGCAGGCATGATTTGCAAAAATTATAAGTAACCGATACCCGAATTGGTTTTCATTTATTTGCACTAACTAACCCTCACTAACCTAAGATCATCTAGAAAAGGAGATCGAACCAACCCTAGCTTGTTTACCTTGAAAGGGGCCTCTCCTCCACGAGAACTAGAGATTCCACGTCACCCCGGGGAGGAGGACATGGAGAGGATGATCCTTGACTCCGATTTGAAGCTCCCCAAGCCTTGGAATGGATTCGGGGTGAGGGATTTGGGAGTGAGGGTTTGGGGGGAACGGGTGCTCGGGAGAGGGAGAGAGCTAGCATGGTGAGGACTGAACTGAGTTGTGAGAGTGAGAGAGACAGAGTGATTTCAATATTGTGGGCCCAAAATGGTTGACCCAGATCCGACCGGTCAGACCGGTTGCCCCGACCGGTCAGACCGGTCTGGCCCAGCTAACTAGAACAAATTTTGGTTTAGTAATTTGTCGCGTGATTGGTGGAACTAATGACCGTGATTAATTTAATTACTAGTGATTAACACCTGTGGTGTTACAACCCTACCCCCTAAAAGAAATCTCGTCCCGAGATTTAATGAATGGCTAAAGGGAAAAATTAGAAATTGGTGTGTACCTCGATAGGTTTGTAGCAATTCCGGACATTTAGTCCGAACAAATTCCTCCGTTTCCCAAGTAGCTTCCCGATCGGAGTGATTACTCCATTGCACCTTATAGAAGTTGCTCGTTTGATGTCGAGTGACCCGGGTCTTGCAATCAACAATTTTCACTGGGTGCTCGGGATATACCAGATCGGGCTCCAATTGTAACTCTTCTATATTAACAATCTTGGTGGGAACACGGAGGCATTTCCTGAGCTGAGACACATGGAATATATTATGAACCACGGATAAGTGGGCAGGAAGTTCCAGACGGTATGCCACTGGCCCACATTGCTCAACAATAAGGAAAGGCCGAACATAGCGAGGTGTGAGCTTTCCCTTCACACCGAAGCGTTGAACCCCTTTCATTGGAGATACCCGCAGATAGACATGATCCCCCACTTGAAACAGGATAGATTGATGCTTCTTGTCCGCGTAACTCTTTTGTCGGGATTGGGCAATCTTCAAATTTTCCTGAATAACCCGAACCCGCTCTTCTGTTTCATTTACCATATCGGGCACAAAGAAAGTTCTCTCCCCAGCTTCTGACCAATTCAATGGCGTTCTGCATTTCTGTCCATATAAGGCTTCGAAAGGAGCCATTCTGATGCTCTCTTGATAGCTATTGTTATATGCAAACTCGGCCAACGGTAGACATTCATCCCATTTCTAGCTATATGTGAGCACACCGGCTCTAAGCATGTCCTCTAATATCTGATTTATCCTTTCTGTCTGACCGTCAGTCTGGGGATGATAAGCTGAACTGCGGAGGAGTTGAGTGCCGAGGGCGGCATGAAAATGCTCCCAGAACCGGGCAATGAACTGAGTACCCCGGTCCGAAATAATTGTTTTGGGAATCCCATGAAGACTCACAATACGGTCCATATACAGCTGAGCGTATTGCTTCGCCGTATGTGTGGTCTTTACCGGTAGAAAATGGGCCGACTTGGTGAGACGATCCACAATAACCCATATCGAGTCATACCCCTTGGAAGTTTTGGGTAGACCGACAATGAAATCTATACTAATGTCCTCCCACTTCCAGGATGGAATACTCAAGGGCTGCAGAGGGCCGGCTGATCTCAAGTGGCTCGCCTTAACCCTCCTGTAGGTGTCACACTCGGACACATATTTAGCGATTTCCCGCTTCATCCATGTCCACCAAAATCGCTGTTTCAGATCTTGGTACATTTTATTGTTGACAGGGTGAATTGAGTACCTCGAGAGATGAGCCTCCTCAAAAATCTGCTTCGGAAGTTCCAAATCCTTAGGTACTACCTGCCGGTTCTTAAACCATAACACACCCTCCCCATTAAGCTGAAAAACATGCCACACGAGGGTCACTTTCCCTGAGCCTTTGCCTAATCTTTTCCATGCTAATATTATTTCTCTGAGCAGCAATAATTTGATCCCGTAGTGTTGGAGTGAGGGTAAGGTTAGCAAGAGTACCCTCAGACACCATGGCCAAGTTCATCTTCTCTATTTCTTGGCATAAAGTTTCATGCACTGCCATGGCTGAGATGCAACTGCAACTGGCTTTGCGACTCAATGCATCGGCTAATACATTAGCCTTGCCCGGGTGATAGTAAATCTCCAGATCATAATCTTTGATCAACTCTAACCACCGTCTCTGGCGTAAATTCAACTCACTCTGGGTAAAAATATAATTCAAACTCTTATGGTCCGAGTATATCTGAACAGGATTGCCCAGAAGATAATGGCACCAGATCTTCAACGCATGCACTACTACTGCCAGCTCCAAATCATGAGTGGCATAATTCTCTTCGTGTCGCCTGAGTGCTCTGGAGGCATAAGCAATCACACGCTGATCCTGCATAAAGACGCAGCCTAGGCCCGTACATGATGCATCACAATACACATCAAAAGGCCGGGTAATATCTGGCTGAGCAAGGACAGCGGCAGACGTCAGAAGTTTTCTCAGGGTCTGAAAAGCCTACTCACATTTGTCATCCCAATTAAATCTCACCCCTTTTTTGATTAATTCAGTCATGGGTCTAGCAATTTTTGAAAAGTCTGGTACAAATTGGCGATAATAACTTGCTAGCCCAAGGAAACTCCATATCTCGGGAACAGAGGTAGGAGCCTTCCAATTCAGGACATCCTGAATCTTGCTAGGATCAACAAAAATCCCCTTGTCTAAGATGATGTGACCCAAGAACTGGACTTCCTTGAGCCAGAAATCACATTTGCTGAATTTGACATACAGCTGGTGTTCCCGCATGCGCTGGAGCACGATACGGAGATGCTCTGCATGCTCTTCTTCATTCTTGGAAAAAATAAGAATGTCATCGATGAAAACCACGACAAACTTATTGAGCTCAGGCATAAACACCGAGTTCATGAGATACATGAAATGAGCAGGGGCATTTGTTAGCCTGAAAGACATGACCAGGTATTCATAGAGCCCGTATCTGGTGGAAAAAGCTGTCTTGGGGATATCCTCAGCTCTAATCTTTATCTGATAATAACCAGAGCAGAGATCAATTTTTGAGAATATCTTGGCCCCGAATAGCTGATCAAACAGAATATCAATTCTGGGAAGGGGATATTTGTTCTTGATTGTGACGGCATTCAGAAGTCTATAGTCCACACACAATCTGAGGCTTTGATCTTTCTTCTTAACAAAGAGTGCAGGACAGCCCCAAGACGAAG